>NW_024367819.1:9244372-11644372 GCF_014805655.1 Passer montanus | reverse complement strand
TGACTTCAGGTCAACCACTGGCAATGTCAGGATGTTCTGCTCATCTAGAACAGAACAGAAAAGGAGTTCAGAATTAAGCAGAGATGAGTAAATTGATGTGGTGAAAAAAAAATTTCTAAAACAACCTATATGAAGTTGTATATTTATGACATTTATCCTATTAAAGTATTTTTTTTCAGATAGATATATTATATTATAGGAAGGGGTTTTTGTGAAATCACTGCAAATTGCAGCTTAATTCAATTGATGTGAGGAAAAACTGATGTGAGGAAAACAGCCACTGTTTTGGGATTTCTGGATCAAGCTGTAGAATGACTGATGTAATAGTAAGCATTTTTCTGTCAGGAAGTTGAATATGCCTAAGGCATCTGGTTTTATTCCATCAATTTATTATTTTCTGCAACATGATGTATAATCTTTCTATAGTGACTGTAAAAAATGTGCCTCCCCTTTTCTTTCTTGCTCCAAAATGGAATACTGTAGAATATTTATAGTATATGCAACAGGAGTAGAGACAGTGGTCTCTTTTTTTTTTTTTTTTTTTTTTTTCCTGTTGCAGACAATGCCTTACTTGTGATACTGAAGATTGGCTTTCAATGAAGATTAGCTTTCAACAGATTACTGAAAAAAAAGAACAGATACACTGGGTATCTGGCAGTACTAAATTTCTCTGCAGACCCTTTTCAGCTGGAAAGCGTGGCCCTTTAGACAGCCTTTGGATAAGTCTGGGTCAAATGTTACTGGCAGTCTTAAAAAGTAATTAAAAATGTTAGTGAGTTGTTTTAAACTGAGGGCTGAGTTGCAGAATGACAGATTTCTGATTATTAACTAATGGAAATATCTGTAGGTTAAGTTCAGAAAACCGCAACTCTGAATCTCTCTGCTTGCGCAAAGCAGCAAATGTAGTAGTTCATATGTCTAATTCTTCCAGCAGCCCTGCTGTTGCTTTTTGGAGAGAGTAGGCATTTGCTCTCTGCTCTTCTCAATTTCTAAACAACTTCCTTACATGTTATTAACAGTCATGAATTTTGCTGAAAATGTAAAATGTGACTCCTTATTATGACACAGGTAATTAATAGAAGTAAAATGTGATGAGAGTGGTTCTGAAGCAACAGATAGTGTAAAATCATGACCTTTTTAAGAAGAAGGGGTGTGTATCCTCTTTCTTGTTTCCCAACTGGATTTAGGCTTTTTCATCCTTTTATCAGTGCTGTAGTACTCCAAGTTTTAAGCATACCTTCTTGCCAACAGTTGCCAAGATAGGATCAATCTGGCAAGCCACATCCTTCTCCTTTTGTTTATTTTTTTCTTTGATTTTTATTTTCTTTGTTTCTGCAAGTTAATTTTTTCTCATTTCATTTTTCCCCAGTTTGTACAAATATGGCCTTCACATTTGTTCTATTTCTCCTGATGCTTTCCACCCTGAAGATGCAATTAATGTGCTACTATTCTATCTAGTCCCAAGCAAGATTTTACAAGAGTATCATTACTGCTGTTGTCTCGTGGATTTACTGTAAAATCAGGAAATGATCATGAGAAATCATCTACACCTTTCCATTTTCTAAGTTAAAATAAAACACTATAAGTACTAGTAACATAGATTTGCTTACATTTTTAAATGATGGACCCTTTTAGCTCTATTGGTGTAATGGTAGGTGGAAACAGTTTAAAATCTCCATGCCTTGTCCACGGTTTTCTTTCATAAATCTTGTGTGCATGTTTTTTTAAACAGAAAAATATAAAAGTTCTCAGTTTCATGGATAGTTTGCCAAATAGACGTTGCTCAGAAATAAACTTTGGTAATAGGATATGTATGTTAAAGAGGTCTTGGAAGCCGGTTATTTCGTTGGTTAAGGAAGGGTAATGGACCTTTAATGTAATGGACAATGCTGATTCACAAACCAAGGGAATTAAACATTTATCAGTTTTATTTCTGTAAGGATTGTTACAAAATCAGCCAGACAGTTGTTCCCCCAGGCCCAGGGTTAGCCCAGACGCCTTTTGTGATTCGATTAAGTTCATTCTCTAATGATGGCGTAATTAGCGCAGTTTTGCCAGAGGAAAGGGGATTTCTCTTTTGGCTCCTGTATTTGTTTTCCACCGTGAACAATAAGAAGGCAAGAGCTAAAAATAGTGTTTAAAAGCACTATTCAGAAAGCTAGTCGGAGCGTCCCCTCTGACACGCCGGAATAGCGCGGGGCGCGGGCAGCTGCGGCCGGGCTGCGCTCAGGTTGAGGGAAGGGAGGAGGAGGAGAGGAGGAGGAGAGGAGGAGGAGGAGGGAGCTCCGGCAGCCGCGGGCAGCAGAGCTCCCCCGGGCGGCGCCTGGGCCTCTCTGCCCCGCTCTGCTCCTTCGCCGAGCGCTGCGGGCAAACACCCGACCTTGTTCATTCCTTAAAAATACCGGCATCAGCAAACAAACGTTTGGTATCAATATGAAAAAGGACCTTCTGTTTTGGTTTTTTTTTTTTTTTTTTCCCCCCCGCTCTGCCTTTTTTTTTTTTTTTTTCGCTCTCAGGAGAAAGATAACAGGTTTTAAAGATTCGAGAACAGAAGCGATGCTGTAAACTGAGCATTACAGAGGGCTGGAGCGCCTCCCCTGTGAAGACCGGGCAGAGACGAGTTGGGCTTGTTTAGCCTAGGGAAGAGATGGCCCCAGAGAGACCTTATAGCGCCTTCAGTACCTAAAAAAGGCTTACAGGAGATCTGGAAAGGGACTTTTTACAAGGTCATGTAGTCATAGTACAAGGAGGAATAGATTCAAACTGAAAAAGAGTAAGTTTAGATTGGATATTAGGGAAAATTCTTTGTTGTGGGGGTGGGGAGGCACTGGAACAGGTTGCCCAAAGTTATGAATGCCCCGTGCCTGTGCCTGAAAGTGTTAAGGCAAGGTGGGATGGAGCTCTGGGCAACCTGATTTAGTGGAAGATGTCCCTGCCCATGGCAGGATGGTTGGAAGAATCGTAGAATCACCAGGTTTGGAAGAGACCTTCAAGCTCAGCCAATCCAACTGTCCACCCAGTCCTATCACTGTAACCCCTAAACCACATCACCCAGCACCAGATCCAGACATCTCTTGAACACCTGAAGGGCTGGGGACTCCACCACCTCCCTGGGCAACCTATTCCAATGCCTGACCACCCTAACAGTGAATCTTTAATTTTGATCTCTCCTGTCTCATTTTAAGGCCGTTTCCTCTGCAGTCATGGCAGAAGACATGAAGACTATATTTAAGGTCCCTTCCAACTCTAAATCATTCTGTTTCTACATGTGAATAATTTAAATAGATCCATATTTCATATTTTACATGCCCACTTTGCATGCCCAATTATTATAATTAGTTATTACAATTTTTTTTTACACACCCATTTTACCAACAGGTGGCCACAGCAAATGACCAGGAAGCTCTTGAACTCAAAGTTGTGTTCCCATCACTGTAGTTCTCAAAAAAGGGTGTCAAGGTGTGAGCATAAGAAAGTCGGCAACAGTTCAGATGCCTTACTAACAGTGACAGGTATCTCTATGACATGAGTTGCTTCTTTTGCTTTTTTTAAAAAGTGATATGTTTTTGAAAATTAGGACCATTAGAATTTGGCTAATTTGTCTCTGTTTTTAAGACCGTTGCTGCTAATGTAATCTGTGTGAAAAGTTAGTATTTTAATGATGGTAATCCTTGGCTTACTGGCATGTATTGAGTAACAAGGCAACTGAAAACCTGAAGTAAAAATGCAGGGATGGGGTTTTGTGTTTCAGACAGTACACAGAGCTTGTCTGCCACCATCCATATGTGTTGCTGCATCCCTGTGTGGTGATACTGTAAGAGGAAGCTGCAGTTGCTTTACTTCAGCACTTGACGTTGAAGGAGCATTCCCTGAGCTGGATTTAAGAAACTGCTGTTTATTTCTTTAAATATTTGATTTTACTGGGTGCTCTTGTGGTTTATTTTATCTTTGTATTTCATGGGATTTGTGAGTTCATTTTAATTAAAGAAGAGGTCTGGCTTGTTTAGATGGTAGACTTTAAAGTTTCTTCTGGTGTACTGCCAGCCAAAGCTGCAGGACAAAGGTAAGACTGAAGCCCTCTTGCCAAAACCTGAGGCAGCACATGATCCCATGCTGCTGGCCTTACGACAAGGAATTCTGCCACCTCTGTGCTGCAGGTGAAGCTTCTCATTGGCCTTCTTAGTTTTCTTGGGTGGTTTCATAAGGCACATCCTGTGTTTGACATGGGGTGAAAGTGACCTGAGTGGCTCAGGGTGGGGAGAGGTGTATTGGCCTGAGAGTTTTGCATTTTTTTTACTGTGTAGCCCTTCTGGGTCTGGCATGAACCTGGAGTTTAGTGGGATCTGCTGGTGTTGGCTTCCACACTCTGTTAGTTGGTGTTCTTCTGCAGAGGCTGTATTTTCTCACGCAGGGCTTCTTGCACTCAGCCTGATGCTTAAGTCACTTTTGGGTCTCAGACAGCTCAGGTCACTGGGCATGTTGTCAAGACACTTCTTTGTTGGGGAAGATGCTCTTCCATGGTGTCTGAGCACTTTGCTGTAATATGCGTGTTTCCAGAGAAGGACAAACTGGATGAGCTTCAAGAGGTGGAGGGATCTGTCTGAGTTGTAGAGAGATCTGCCTGCAGCAGAGAAATGAATGGAACCTTCCTGTCCCACAGCCTCTGCTTGTGCCTCAGCTGCGGATCCCCAGGCAGTGTTCCTGAACTGGAGAAGTCAAATTTGACATTTTATTTATTCTCAGCATCTCCACTTTTGCTGGTGTTGTTGATTTTTAGCTGTGTTGTGCATCACTTCCAGGGGACAGCCCTCGTGAGGAATGATACAGCCTTTCCAGTTGGCTCCAGAGCAGGGCATGACTGAGCCCCTGTGCAGGACTGGGATGAACCCAGATGGCAGCTGCCAGCTGGGCGCTGGGAGGAGCATCTACCCTTTTTGTTAATGTGCTGCAAACCTGTATACTTGTCCTTTAAATAGTCTTTCTCTTGCCTCATCTCCCTCCCCATTTCCCCAGTTTATATCAAGACACTGCCTAGGAAAATACTTGGAGGGATATAGCTGTATTTGGGCTCTGCATGTCTGTGGCTTTTCTTCAGACTACCTGAAGAAGAGACTGCAAATAATAGAAATAATTACTTGTAAAATTACTTGTTAATACCAATGAAGTCAGAATAAGACTTCTTTTAATATCACTTGTTTCTTCTTTCAACAATTAAGATGTTTAGGGATTGACAGAAATCTGCTTTTATATATACACATAATGAAATGCAACAAACCACATTGCTTGTCTACTTGACAGCAGTTCTTTGTAGGTATGAGTTTGCTGATTCAAGGGAGAAACTGCTGAGTGAGGTTAGGGTTAGGCTATTTAATTTTTATTATGTGTTATTTCTATTCATGCTACCACTAATTGTTCAATATTAATATCATATGTAAAGGGTTTTTTCTCTATCCTAAGACTGTTCCATCCTCCTCTGCAGCAGAAATGAAAAGCAATATTATGCTACACTCTATTTTCCCATTAATATCACTGGTATAAGAAATTTTTCTTTTTTATCTTTGGCTTCTTTTTTCTTTCTGTTTCAAATTTCTTCTGAATCTTCAGATATTTTTTCACCATTTCATGCCACCTACTTCTACCAGCTATGCAGACTGAGTGCACAAAAAAAGGGTGTGTGGAATTCATAAGCCCAACCCAGATATTTTCAGTTGTCCAGACTCTTCCAAGTTTAAAAATAAGTGGTTAAACTTGTTATGTGACACCGTTCATATATGTTTAATTTAGCTGTCATTTGCCAAGACTATGAACATGCCAGGTATTCATTCAGTCAAAGATTAAACTTTTAAGTCATTATTTGCTTTGAGAGAAGAAGCTGTAGCGAAATGAAATTTTCACTCTTCCTACCCTGTCTCTCTGGACCTGATCCTGTGGTCAAGGACATGTGTGATAAAGCATAGCTTGCTTTTAACAACAGCATGGTCAGGATAATTTGAATAAGGTTGATGTATTAATAAGTCTTTAGATATTAACAAGGAAACAGGGCTGCCTGCAAACACTACTTTGGTTAATGCCTGTATAATGGCTTGAGTACCTGGAAGTGTTTGATTCACTCAAGGCAGACTTTTTTGCTGCTGATGTCAAGCATATGTCAGGAGGCATCTGCTTCTGGGCATTCATTTGCTGCTTCATAATAAGCAGAAAGGATATGTGATTTTTTATATCAGTGAGCATGGTTTTTGATACTTGCATGCTAGGCAAAACCTTCAGTGTACTCTGTTACTGTGTTTCTGGACGTAGCAGATAAACTGCTCTGTCAAATCTAGTGCATCCTCTTGTGAGGATGTGATAATTACATTATAGCCAACAAATGACGCCATTAGAATCACAGAATGAGCTAGGCTGGAAAAGACCTTGGACATCATCAAGTCCAACCTAGGGCCTGACCCCACCTTATCAACTAAACCATGGCACTGAGTGCCACATCCAGTCTTTTTTTAAACACCTCCAGGGATGATGACTCCACCACCTGCCTGGGCAGCCCATTCTAATGCCCAACCATTGGAATGGGCTTCTCTTTCTGTGAAGAATTTTTTTCTAATGTGTAGCCTGAGCTTCCCCTGGCACAGCTTAAGACCATGATGCACAAATGCCTTCATGTCTGGGCGCATGAATGGTTCCATGTCTGTTTCTCTGGCTCTGAACATGGGTAGTGATGATTCACAAGTGGTTGCAATTGCTCATGTCTTCCATTATTGCATGGTAATATTTCTGTCATATAATTTTGTCACCCCCTACTCAGGATGAGGGAAAAAAAACATTTGGTCAAGCAGTTTTCGAAACACATTCATCTTTTGATGGCTGATCTGTTCCCAGATGCTGTGAAATTGGATTTAGCGTGCTATGAGGCCTGGGGCAACTGCAGTCTGAGCTGGAAATGTACTTGCTTTGAAGTCAGCATTTGGTGGCAACCTTTTGTAGAGCAACAAGTAGTAATCAACAAGATCTGCTTGTGCCTGTGTTAGTAGATGTCCATAATAATTTCTTTATTCATATTGTTGTAGAGGAAGTTGATAGAAGATGCTGTACAGAAACAATGCTGTACAGAAACAGCTGAATCTGAACAGTGAATATAATTTGTATATTGTTTAGTCCTGCTTTTAATATGTTACTGACTCAGAAGCAGAAATGATGGCATATAGCCTGATAATATACATTCTACATCAGATATATATGCATGATACACATTTGGGTAAGGGGAGAGCAGCCTTTACATGCTGTATGTCATGAGAAGGTGTGAAGCAGGCCTGTGCTTTTGTCAATTATGATGTGCAGCAGATGTGGCTGTGGAAATGCTTTTGTGTTCCTGGCAGGAGAGTTCTCCCTTCCTTCCTACGCTGTTGTGAGTAGCCCGTGCTAATTCAGCAGAATTTATCCTGAAGTACAGGGGTCAGCTGAGCTTGCAGGGATTGCACCAGTTATTTCTTCAGTGCTAGAATTAGAACACAAGGGAGAAAAGCCCCTTCACTCTTGTTTTGGTAGATGTAACTCTGGGTTTCTCCTGTCTTGTTGCTTTGCTTGTTGCTTTGCAGTTTATGTTGGGCTCAGAAGAGATTTTTTTGGAGGAGCATGGCTCTGTAAGCTGCATTCAGGATTTTCCTGTCTGGGAAGTCAAATAAGCAAGAGAGGGGATGCTAGGTCTGCTTGCTAGCAGTTGAGTGTTCTCATCATCTCTCTTTGGGAAGCAGAGTGCCAACACATGTCAAGTGAGCAACTGTTAGGCGCTGGCTCAGGGAGTGCTCTCTCTATGCTGGTAATTTCACCAATTATCACTATGCCACTGGTCTTCCTATTTCAGAGGAGGTGACCAGAGAAATTGTGGTGTGGCAGGTCTGACTTTATCTGGCGTCCTCAGATTTCCTTGACCTCTCTGACTCATTTTAGAATCGGAAATGGTAAAAAGGCAGGGTGGTAACACATGAAGATAGCCTTGCTTGCTTTTTTAATTGATGTTTTTTCCTCTCTCCCCTTTTATTTTTTGCAACGCCTTAGTTGTATTCTCCTGGTTTTCTGTAAGATGTAGTAAGAGCATTTAAGAGAACTGTGCCTTTGCAGAGCTAAAAGGCAGCTGGTTGGATGCCCAGGGCAGTACCATGTAGTTGCTCTCCACTTCCCACAGCTTCTCTAGGTGCCATGCTACTGATGCTCCCAAGTTCTTTTGGTACCTGAAAGCTGCAGTCTCACTGGGAGAGACAGAAAGTGGGGCTGTCAGCACAGAGGTGAAACTGAGCTCTGCTGAGGTTCTGGCAGAATGAAAACCTGGCTTTCTGCAACATCAGTGGCAAAAGTCCTATTGACTTAACTGAGTCCAGGATATCTTTGTTCTGGTTTTCATCAGTTGTGATGAGGAAGCTCTGTAGTCAAACACTTCCAAACTTGTGCTTTCATTCACTGTTGCCAGGTAGGGGCTTTGAGATGGAGCAGACACCCTTATTTCAGCAGAGTCTGCTAACAGCTTGTGTGGCCATGCAGTGCTAAATATAAGATTATTTCATGATGCTCTCTCTTCACCTGTATTTTTTTTAATAATTGGTTTTTTTTCACTGGTTAATTTGGTTTCAAGTTAATTGATGAGAGCAAGAAAAGCTAATGTACTAGCTTTTCATAAGTGTCTGGAAAGTTGGTGGCTGGTAGGGAGAAGAGGCCTTGTAACCAGTGAGGTGACAGCTGCAGGATAAGGTCCAGAGTTGAAGGCAGTCATTAAGTGCTCCAGCACTGAAAAGAGCTCATGAGACTTGTCACCCTTTCTTATATGAAAAGCATTTCAGACAAGACAAGGAACCTGGAAGAAATTGGATGTCATTAATGCTGCTGTTTCTTTGTTTTTGACAAGGAGATGGAGGTCTCTTGGTTAAAAGACCAGCTCTAAATCACCATTTTTTTGTTGCTTACATTTGAGGTATCTTTGCCTCTTGCCACTTCTAGTGTAACTGTGGCAGTTCATGTTATAAGGTAGTCTAATATATCCTGTTTCTTCCTGTGTGGGTGTTATAGGCTCTGCTGAGTGTGCAGCTGGCTCAGACATGTCTACAAAATCTTGCAATCACTGCTGTGATGCCCCATCAGTAGTTACAGGGCAGCCTCAAGCATGTTTGCATGGAGTTATCTCTTGAGCAGCATTTAAAGCTCCTCAGCAGCAGATGCCTTCAGTCTCTTGGTGATGTTTTCTCATGGATAACGTAACGCCATTCCTGTGGATTCCAGGCTGCTGACAGGAAAGTCTTGGTTTTACTCTGTAAAGTCCATAATGGTCCTGACTCCTGCCTGTTTCCTGTCTCCTGAGCCAGTGCCACACATCAGTGAAATGCCCACAATAATCATCCTTGATCTGAGTGTGTGTGATAAAGAGGGAGAGTATTTGGCTCTTTCCTCTCTCATTTGATACTGTCTGGGTGTGTCGACATGCCTGATTTATCAAGATTTTCTTTATAATGTGCTCTAGTTTGCACTGCATGAGGCCTATATAATTTTTGGTTTTGAGCGATATAAAATCCATTAAGTAACGTGTATGCCTACAGGATACATTAAAGAGAATTTTCAATGGAAACTAACTAAAAAAATTGGATTTGCTGGCATATAAAAATCATTACAACACTTCTTTTCTTACTTGATAAATCAGGATCATACTTCAGAGTCCTCCTGTTTGGTGTTGTAAGTGTATTTATGTGCTAACATCTGCAGTATTCTTTTTGGTCAGACATTCTGGTATCTATATTAATGTAGCTCTCTCACCTCCATACTAGAATTGGAGTGGCGTTTCTTACTTAAAGTTATGATTTGCTTTTAATAAACCAAAATACTTTAATTTTAGTTTAAACTGAGAAGTACTTGATTCCTGTGTCATTTTGAAAGAAGAAAATATCATAAAAAAATGAAAGCAAAATACTTGTGGTTCTAATAAGAAATTTATCTAAGCAAATCAGCACCAGAAAAATACACACAAAGTCAGCTGAAGCTGTGAGATTTCCTCATAAAAGCACATGTGGCATCCGAGAAGTACAGGGTCTGACAACAGTTTAGACTTGTGCCAAAGTTAGATGTTTCTTTATCTCATTGACACTGCATTTGTTCCTCATTAACTTCATTTAATATACTGCTGTATATGATTCCTTGCTGTGTGTATTCCTTGGAGTATGTATTAAAACCGAATTATAAATGCTAATTAAGATGATTAGGGAGAGTAAGGAATGTCCTGGCACCTCTGAATCTTTTTCTCTGTGAGTGAATGTAAACTATATCTTACAAAAAAATGCATTGTTAGATATTTTAGGGGATTTTTTTTCTAGCTCCAAAGAGAAGCTTATCAGCCCTGTAGTTCGGGAGGTGGCTTCTTGTATGTCATGTAGTTTTCTACATTTAGAATTCACAGAATAACTCTAGATTTAAAAAAAGGGGTAAATTCACGCCTTTTGTCTTCTAGATCAGGAAATCCAAAGCAAGTTGTCTTCTTGTTTATCTTCCAATACGTCAGCAGATGTGGACTTTTGAATGTATGGGTAACAGTGGGCACTGGACTTGGACACAGCTTTCCCTTCTCCGCCCCAGGAAATTTGATGTAAGGTCAGCTGTGATAAGATCACGGGTGCTTCTCCAACGGCAAGTGAATTTGAGAGGAAGCACAGAGGTGCTTCCCGTTTTGGGGGAGAGTGCAGTGCAGCTGGAAAATAAATGGCTTTTGTAGTCCTGCCTGCTGTGTTTTTTGTCTCTCCTGCCCAAATCCTTGTAGCTGAAGAAACTTAGTAGGTTTCAGAAGCACAGCTACACTCTATCAGCCTGTAAAGCCATTGGGGTAGTTGCTATTTATTAACTGAATTCCTGCCTAGAAGTACATGTTTCTAATGTTTTGAGAAGCCTTTTGGGTCCAAGGGGTGCTTTGGAACTGGGCCAGGATGCCTCTTTACTCTGGTCAGAGCCTTTAACTTTTGTCTGTGTCCTTTTCTTTGGTACATCAAGGTTTTCTGATGTATCTGTGATCTTGTCACCATTTGCAGATAGTTGAGTGGAGGTAGGTAGAATAACATAGGTGTAATTCTGAAAATTCTCCCTTAATAACCATTGTCTGCCTGTTTTTGCAGGATCTGTTTGTGTCAGGGTGAATAGATGAAATGAGCTTCAGTGGTGTATTCCTCGAGCATTGTCACTGGATGAGGAATTATGATCTGTCAGCTTACAGTAACAGTTGTTAGTGTTCACCCCACATGTACCTATTTAAACAGGTGATCATGCACGTAATCATTATTCCTCATCTGCACCTCAGATGGACACTGTTTTAAGGCTGCTTCTAGTTGAAAAAAGTATTAGTACAAATAATATTCTGTAGTAATTAGTTAGTGGTTTTCCACTGAATTGCTCACTGCCTTCTAAGCATATTATAAAACTTAGGAATTAGCCAGCACAGTAGATCACATCAGAATTTCATTAACCATATATATTGTTTTTCCTTGATTCTTTCAAAACTATTGCATCTTCTGTGGGAATAAGGCAAACACTTTACTGCAAAGAGCACTAATCTATGGTCTTCAGACCTCTAGAGAGTGATTCTGAGGAAGTGGTAGTGAGGTTAAAAGTCTGTAGGTACAAAAATAGAGTGCAATCTGGGAGCAATCTGTGTTTAACAATACAGTGCAAATGCACCTTGAATTTGCAAGTTAGTTGACAGTGCAAGTCACTACAGGAGAGTTTATAAATCAGTGTTGCTAAGCAATAAACTTTTATTGAAGGTGATTGTTGATAAGAGATTAAGAAAGGACAACCACCCTGAAATCTGAACAACACCTATCATTTCAGGGATAACATGCAGTACAAGTGTTTCTGAAATAGCTTCAGGCTTGAGAAACCATACCTTTAGCCTTTTGACCCCTCTAGAAACAAATAATCTGCTCATTGCTGACATGATTCACTGTTAACAAACATGATAAAGACTATTGTGTGTTAATAAAGCCTATTAGAACTGGCAAGGTACCTTTCCAGACCTAGAGAGCTCGTCATGGAGTTGTGACATCCTCACAAAACCACACCTGAGAGGCAGCAGAGTTGAGCATCTGAAGGATGTCCATTTGCCCACAATAAGCAGAAGGCCAGCAGTGCTTCCAGCCTGCTTGGAAATGCTCTTGCTTTGTCTCATGACAGTGTTTTCCACAGGTGAGCATGGTTAGTAAGAGTCCAGTTAACCAACATGAACCTGACTATAACCTCATGAATAATGCTGAGAAATCTCATTAGTTGGCTTGCCAGAGATTTTAACCTTATGTTTTCCACACTTCAGCCATAGTATTTGCCCTCTGAAGAGAATTCAGTGTGCAAGTGGATTGTCTGCATGGTTGTAGCCTGCTATCTGCTCAGCTGAGCGTCTGTAACAGCACAGTGATGATTTGAGAGCACAGAGAACAGAGCAGAGTGCCCTGGTAACAGGGCTTGGGCATTTTACAGTGTAAGCATCAGTATTTTGGTTTTCTCTCTTAATTACATTTGGGATATTAGCGTGGATGGCTTTGGCATTTTGTTTATTTGGTTTGGTTTTTTGACTAACCAATGCCATTATGCTTACGTGTCAATAATGTAAAAATAGAGTTCTCTTTTCCCACTGAAGCATACCATGCAAAGCAGCCTGGTTTAGTCACAGATGAAGGAATTGGATGATATTTCAGCTGAGCACAAGCAATATGATGTTTTCCTTAAGTGTTTTCTTTATTTTAATATTATTGTTGCTTGCAATCAAATGAGACGAACAGCTCAATACTTGATAAATGGGGAAAAAACATTGTGACTTTGTGGATAATGAAGGAAGACGTCAAAAATGCTGCTAAAAATAAGATTGGATGGCTGTTCATTGAATGCTTTGCACTACTGCATTACTGTTTTCTCGGAAAGTCAGTTTAACAGCAATCTTTTGATTTTGGTCAGCATGAAACTGACAGCCAGTTTTAGCTGATGTAGTGATGGTTAAACATATTTGAGTCCTAAAGCCTAAATGTTTATTGCCTGTATTCATGTTTTGATTCATCTGCAGCTTCTCTTCTGGCAAATGTTGTGAAAAGAGCAAGGCATTACCATCCCTACCTAGAGTGCTGTTTTTCTACTTCACTTTTCCAGACCACATTTTTTTGAAGGTGAAGCTTCTTACCTGTCCTCCAGCATGAAGTGCTGGTTTCATTTTATTTGAATCACATATCCCAAGCTAAAGGGTTAAAGCTATTTGTGTATCTCTGACTGAGAGATATGATATCGCTGTATTCTGATTGGAGAATTTTACCTTTCCAAAATAGAACTTACCTGTGCTTTCTTGCCTTTAATCACCAGAGACTTCTGTTCTTCTTCAGCATGTGATTTAGCAGATTAGGTAAATAATTAAATAATGTTAACTGCTCTCCCATTTCATTCCTCTTTACTGATGTGCAACCCAGTGGAGTTGTACAGCATGGCACCAGCTCGTAGTGTGGTCTTTGCCACACACTGAACATGTGGGTGGTATCTCAAAAGTCCTATGATACAGCTATTAGTGATACAGACCTAACAGTGCTTATTCAGGCAGTGTTTTCATTAACTGCAGCGGGCATGTACCCAAATCTGGGGATTTGGCTGCTTTTTAAAAGATTTTATTTAGGGCTTGTCTTCTATCTTGTTTTGGGAACTGATACAGGTAGATCTATTGGGCTCCCTGGCATGGCTGTGGTTGCTCAGTGTAAAAGCATTTGTTAGGCTCCAGTGTTATTCCTTGATCAGTTAAAGCCCACCTCGTGTACAGGTCCATCCCTGCTTTCACTCCAAGAGAGGGCTTTCTGAAGTAGCAGTGGGGAGCACTGCATGGCCCATGCACTACAGGAGATCAGGTTAGAGTGCTTCTGGCTTCTTCTGGCCCTAAAAATGACTCTGTTGTGAAATTGGTATGTCAACTGCTCTGTACCAGATCTTGAGAGAATGCGTCAGTGACTGGAAGGAGAATTAGGCTTTTGTTGGAAGATAGTGCTCTATGATTCTTAATCAAAATTGTGCGTGATGTATAAAAACATGATTATTTGAGGATACCAGCCACAGGCTAGCAAATAATTTAGCCTTCCAGTCAGAGGATGAGCCCTCAGTATTTCAGCTACATTGAGTCTGAGTCCTGGGGCAGAAGCCTGTTTTCTCTTCTAACGCAGCCAAGCAATGTCTCACAAGGACCAGAGTGGCTAGGTCTTTGCTGTGTGTTGGGACACATTTCAGCCTCTCATGAAATGGGTCATATATGGGCAAATGCCTCTGGCAGCAAATTTTGTAACAGTTATTCACTGGCACATGCAAGACCAGGAAACTGCAGCTCAACGCTTTTAAATGATTGATTGGTTAAGTTGGTGAAAAGTTTGAAATTGCAGAGATAGTATTAGGAACTACTTCCATTAAACTGTATCATCTCACCTTGACTTCTGTTTATTTTGCTTTAACTTCACCCTTGGGCAACCATGATTGTTTACTTCCATCCTTGCTTCCTCTTTTACAGATGTGCTCATTCTATTTGCTTCTGGTCTTTATTTCCTTTTCTTTTCTTCTGGCATAGAAACTTTATTTTTAAAATACATAAAGCTGTAGGGTTTCTCATCAGTAGAATCAAATGGAAGATCAAAAATATAATTAAATAACTTTCATTTCTTTGCCAGAAACAAATTATTTTTTCTTGTCTATTTTGGGTGACTTTATCATGCCCGCAAGGAAATAATTTTCATTGAGTGAAAATTTTCATTTCTGTCAGTGTGATCCTGCCTTAAAAATGGAATGATATTTTACAAGTAATATGAAATTCCAATGGATGTTTGAAAAGAGAAAAGCATAAAATAATTACATACTATAGTAGCCATGGAATTCAGAGTAAAAACTGCTAAAACAAAGCTGCAACTTCTTTTAAAAAATTAAGTAGAGAATCCCAATTGTTGCCTGAGCCATATCCACTGGTAATCTAGTTCATTCCATCTTAGAGTGTGCTGAAGATTTCAACTCTTTAGAAAGTGTAATATTTGTGTAATTAATTTTACCAAAATACTGTAAAATCATATTGGAAACAAGTTACTACAATAGTAATGCATTATATGCATTACTATTGTAGTAACTTATGAGACATTTATATAGGTTACATTATAATGTAACCTATATGAGATATTTTAAAGTTTACATTACCTGTGTTGCATGTAATTGTAATGAATTTACAATACATTTAAAATACATTTAGTCTGTGATAGATAAAGTAAACTCGATAATGTTCTTTGATATTTTCATTTTGTTTTTAATTTAATTGGTTAATTTAAATGTTATAGGTGGCAAAGTGGAATGGAGTTCTAGTTTATGCTGTAAGGCTGCCTGGGTGAATTTGTGCCTCTCTAGTAGTTACGGACGTTATCATGCTCTCCTGGTGTCTGTTCTCAGTCTCTCTGAGATTTGTTTGACTTTTGGTTTCCATTTTCAGAATTCTTGAGGTGTGTTTATCTTCCTGCTGATCTGTTTGTATTTCCTTTACATTTGTGTTGTGTATGTTACAGTTTTTCTGAGCTGCTGCATCAGAAACTGAAAGGATTTTACTTACAAAGAGGAAACTTAGCATGCTGTTTATTCTGATAAAGTGGTTGTCCCTTTCCTACCCAGTGATATGATTTTCTTTGCTTTGCCATAAGCAACAAACAAAGAATGAAAAGGAAATGTTCTCTGAAAGATATCTTCTTCACAAGCTAGATCACTGGGCATGAATGACTTCTACCCTGCTGTGTCGTGGTGGTTTGGAGTATGAGGTGTGTGCCTCAGGGCTGGGCTTCTGACTTTGCTGTACAAGTTGCCAGGGGAAAGGGAGCAAGTGAACATACATGCACAGATTTCCCCTCAAAAGACTGTAGGAGTCCAATCACCTGAAAATCAAGAATGTTTATTCCCATGTTTCCTGGTTTTCACACAAGGGATGCTGTGTCTCTATTTTCTCATCACTGAGCATGTTGGTTTGTTTCTCCTAATTATGAGATGGGCTATGCATAACTATCACAGAAAAACCCTTTGCACCTCTTTGAGACTTTTGACCAGACTGCAAGTTGACTTGACCAGAGTGTGATAGTTGGCCATTATTATTTGTCATAAAAAATGAATGTTTCCCATAGTTATGCTATGATAAGGGATGGTTGAGTTTTTGTTTCATTTTGGACTCGATTTTTCTTGGTTTTGTTGTTGGGTGGGGTTTTTAAGGTTTCTTGGTGGTTTTTTTCTCCTTTTATTTATATTCTTAATTTTTTTTCCCCTGCAGTTTGTATGTGTTTGTTTGTGCTTTCTTTGTTGCTCTTACTTGTTTAAAATGAATGGTTAGAGAGAGACTTTGCATAGAAAAGACTAGATTCTACAAACTGGTGAATTATGGAGCACTTGCCAAAGTCCTGCTGATGTGCATGGAATAAAGTCTGTTCTGTACCTGTTAAATTGCCTTTGTTTTTACAGGGTAGAGAGGATTATTTATTGGGAATGGTGGAAATGGGTAGCATTTCACTGTTTCGCTTTCAGTTTTTTCTTTTTGCCTCTGTGTGTGTGTGTGTGTGTGTGTGTGTGTGTGTGTGTGTGTGTTAGACCTTATCTGAAGAAAGGCAATCTCTGCATAGCTTTGCCCTGGGCGTGGAAGTCCCGGGACCACTGCTGCTCAAAAGAGAGATCACGTTTTTCTCGAATGGGATTGTAAAGTCCAGGTTGCATTCTGTTGCTTGGTAGTTATATATTAATAAATTGTAGGTCCAAAGGGCTTGTGTTGCCTTGTCTTGAAGTTCATAATCTGATGAAACTTCTTTTCATTTCTCTTGTGTTTCTTCTGTGCTGAACTACAGAAACACTGATCATAATTGTCAGTGGTAGCTGCAACTGTAACAGGTCAGTTTTCTTATTTTTCCTTTTCCATCTTGAGAATCCTGATGCTTTTACTGAGAACTGTGCTGGTAGGTGATTTATATATCCTGCCTAGCTATTTCATGACTATATGCATTTTTTTTTCCCATTTACAGTTAAGTGAGATTAAGTAGTTCAAGCCTTAGTAAAAGCCACTGTATGTTTGTGTATTAGAATCAGCTGCTTGTTTTCACTGTCTCTGTCTCAAGGACTGGATGGAAGCATTCATGTCAAGGACTGGATGGAAGCATTCATGTAACCATGAGTTAAACCTGATCATAGATCTGAAGTGTTCCACTTGTAACTTCTCCTGCAGACTAGGAGCAGGTACAGGGTCTTAACAGGTATCTCAGTAGTGAGCACAGTGAAAGATATTTGTGGAGAGAAGATGGCTGTTGAACTAAATTTAGATTGAATTTATCTCACACTGAAGAATGGTATGCAACTTTTTTATAGTATGTTGTGGTTATAGCATGGAAAGTACCCTTTCTTCCCATGCTCAAAACAGGCTTTTAAATCACTCACTTTCTTTGTGCATTATTTTAGTGGGATAAAAATAAGGCTTTTATTATGGAGTGCTTTTGTATTGTCCTCTATAACCATTGTTGCTCTGACAGAGAAAGATGAATTTTTTTTTTCTCACTCACATTCAATAGTATTAACAGGCTCCTAGGCAGCTTCTGACTGCAGTTGCTGGAGCTTGTCAGAAAAAGCAGCTGCTCATGTTAGATCTGAGGTAGAGCTAGATCTGTGGATTTCAGTCTCTGATTCATGGAGCTACATTCTACTACAGAGATGTTGCAGAAAGTTGGCTAGAAAATGCAAATCTGTGCAACATATCACTCCACAAATGTGAACTGCAGAGGGATCTGCTTCCACTGAAATAGTTTGAGATCTGTCATTTGGAAAATGTTGAAAACCAGGAATTTCAAGCTGTCACAGTGAGAATATGTAAGTCACTATTGTGGAAAAGTTCGTATGAGGTCATCTGAAATGTTGCTAGGTTAGAGAGACTGCAGTGGGAATGTTTTCCCTTTTCCTTTCTCTGATCTCCCTGAAAGAAACAGACCTGCCCTGTCCTTTCTGCACAAAAGAAGAGGAGAACTGTAGTATCTAAAAGGCCCTGTCTGCATAATGCCAAAAAGAATATGTGTTGTTAGATGTTATATGGAGTTAAAGTGAACATCGCTGGTCAATGTATGGCTGATGCTTTTGTTGGTGTGATGCCTGATTTACTGACACACTGTGCACACTGCCCCCCTCTCACCCCCAGCCACGAGTGGTTTTATACAAGGTCTGTAACTGCAGAATTGTCTTAGAAGTACTTAAAAAGTTTTAAAAAATATTTTAAAAAGACAAAACTCACACTCTCATTAAGGTGTCTGACCTTGTTTGTCTGTTCCCATAGAAAACCTCAGGCAGGTTTTTGTTATCGCCAGGGAACAGACGCCTTGTGTAGCATAATCTCAATTTACTTCCAGCTCCTTCACTAGCTTCAAAACTCAGTCCTTCACTTCTTTCCTGAAGTTTCAAGTGTCTACAGCTTCAGCTAATTTCAGTTTCGTGATTATTTTGTTACCATTGCTTTTTTTCTTCTACCTTTTTTCACTGTGAGATCTGGAATTTATGAGGTACATCATAATTGCAACTGGTTCTGCCAGGCTCAGAACACTTGCCTGCTTCTTTTCTTTCTACCCTCTTTGGTACTTCGTCAGATGCCATGTGTTGGAATTAGCTCCCACATTATAGAACAAGCTGCAAAAACAAAAAATAAAAGCTTATTTTAAGAAACAAGTTATAGTTTATAGTAGCTCTATAGCTGCTTCTGTTGATATAGTCGGTATTATGAAGGGCAAGAATTACAGGATTTGTAAATCGATTTGAAATTCTTAAACTGCATGATTATAAGGCTGCGTTGCCATGAATCTGGATGTATGCAGAATTCTCATTTCTCTCACCACCTTCTTACAAATAACAACTGTAGCTAAATTTAAAGGGATCTGAGGAGAAAATGAATCCCAATTTCTTTTTTCTTCTTCAATAGACAAATAAATTGAGAGTTTGGTTCATGGAGAGTTAATGCTCTGAACTTATCATCACCTCAGTGGGGAGTAGCGTAGGAGCTGTAAGTTAGTGACTGATGACTTCATGCCTCACTCAGTGTATATAGGGTAAAAACTGAATGTTCAAGGAAATTGATGAAAGAGAAATTTCTCTGTACTAGTAAATAAGGCAGTACCTCTCCCTGCATATCAGTAGAGGATGCTATTTGTTATGCACACAGGGAAGGAAAGGCAGTATCTTCATAACTGCTGATTTGACTCTGCCTTGCTGAGGTCTCACTGAAATGACAATTTTCAAGGAAGTATAAAGAACTTTTGCAAGTTGAGACATGTCACAGAGATTATTGGTCAAATACAAATACTGATTACGAAGTATGGAGGGTTTGGACTGCCTCTGAATAATTTTTTTTTTTTTGGTTGGTTGGTTGGTTGGTTGGTTTGGTTTGGATATTTTTGTTAATGTGATAAAGCTATTCGTTTTTTCTTCGGCCAGGAGCTTACAGTAATAATCCAAACTCTGTTAGCCTTTTTATCTGTGAGAATAGAGGTTATCTCTTAGTAAGAAGAGTTTGATTTGGTATTTCAGTTCAGGTTTGATTTTTGTTTTTTGTTTGTTTTTTTTTCCCTAAACACAGTTTTGTCCTTGGCTGAATTGACCACTAAGCTTTTCCTGCTTTTAAGTGTTAAGAGTGCTTTTACTGTACTCTTCCTTTCTCGACCTGAGTTCATGTTTGCAGGGCAAAAATAGTGTGAAGAATCATAATCTCTTCCTGCACCCTAAAAACAGGCAGATTAAGAAAATGCAGGCGGTAGGCCTCCACAATAATTTCTGCATAAATGTTTTACTGCTTTTTCCATCTGTTACACTAAAATCTGACTTAAACTAAGCGTAAATCTAGTCAGAAGAGGTCACTGGAGTATTAATCATCAGAGTTAATCCTCTTAGACATGTGTTTGGTATGAGGCCAGCTATTCAGAAGTTTAACAGCACACATATGTTGCTTATCTGTCTGGCAGCTTGCCAAAGAAATAAACTTCAAGTTTGTGGTGGGTTTATATCTCTGTGAAGTATGCTGCTTGTTTGGTGCAAGCTGATGCAATTTTTCTGTATATCACACATGGTGCATAGCCTGCTACTGAAGAATGAGTTCCTTTCAGAGTGCTTTTCAAAGAGCTGTAGTGTTGGTGTTGCATGGTAAGAAGTGATACCATTCACAGTTGACCTTTTCATGGTGCTTCCCTATGAAGTATGATGAGCCAGATTTAATACTACTAACTTAGAGCAGAGGAAGAGACAATGTTTCAAGTAGAGTAATACTGTGGAACCCAAATATAGCTGAATGAAACCTCACCCTGCTTCCACTGCTGCTGTTCTGACTTTGAGGAAACATTCATGTACGTAAATACAACTCTTTCTTGAGTCAGGTCTGGACTGGGCCCAGCATTTCTGTTTCTCACTTCATAGGAGCATGCTTCATACTCAACAGAAAAATGATTATATCATATCCTAATTATGGAACTGATTTATCCCCTGGGGCATGGAAAGCAAACAGTAGGAGTGAGTGCATCATTAAAAAATTAGCGTATTTTTAGAGAGGAGGAAAAATAAAAGTGCAACTCTACTGGAAAGGTTAATGATGAAGAAAAAAAATTGCTTACATTAAAGGAACTTTTTAAAACAGTCTGAGATTATGGCCAAAAGAACATATATTTCTTAGTAACATGTTTAGATTTTCTTGGAAGAAATTATTAATTTTCTTCTTACCTTTCTTTCTCAAGGAAAAGAATGAAAGCTCGTGCTCCCCCTCCACCAAATCAACCTTCTGCAGCAAGTAGAATTCACAGTGAGCCCAAGTCACCTGCAGATACAGCTGCAATTTCTGATCAGAACCTTGTGAGCATGAAGGAGAACATGATAAACAGACTGGTGGACTTCACAGTCGTTTTACCCAGTGGGGTGGAGCAGAAGTGCACAGTGCAAGGAAGGTAAGGCTTTGATTAACTCCCACTTTTTGAAGCCTTTTGTTCTCCATGGGATGCTTGATGGTGCTGTCCTTCTGAGTTTATGGGGCTTCCCTGTCATGCTTTTTTCTGCATCTTAAGCAGCTGTTGCAGCAGAGTCCTGAGAGCCAAGTATAAAAGGACTCTCTCTTCTGGGGCAAGAAGGATTTAGTAGCTATTGTGTCGCTGTTTTCCCCATGGATCAGCACATGTATGGATCTATCCCTTTCATGTAGTGTCACTGTGCTTAGGTTGTATCACATCTCATAATCCAGAGTGGGCTCGCTGCAGTGGAAGTAGGTGCTGCTGGCAAACAGTCCTGCCAGAATGAGAGCCTGGAGGCATGCCAGGAAGCAGGCTCGGAAGATGGATGATTCATCGCATTCAGAGATCCCGCCTTCACAATTACAGTGTAGTTGTGTAGACAGCAAAGCATCTGCTCATATTTAGGAAGCTTTTTATATATAAAAATGTATTTTTTTTTCTATGGAAAGAGACAGAGATTTTCTGTGTTACTTACTGGGTACAATCAAGAGCAAATTGTATTGGAAAGGTAATTTTGAGGTAATTCTCTTCACTGTGGGAGCTCTTCTTTATCCTCATTCTTTCTGTGTAAATTGTTTTGAAAGAGGGAGACATTACTTTAGGAAATAATATGGAGAAGTTTCAAAAATATAAACAATACTATGATGAAACCATAGCAAACAATGTTGTGGTCAGGAGTAGTCAAGAAACTGTAGGAAGTGTAACCCCACATTCAAAATGTGTGTGGGTGTAGACACAGAGTTTGTGGTAACTGGAAGTGGGGCTGCGGTGGAGCCTCATCCCCAGTGGGTACAGCTGTGCAGGACAGGTGAGCAGCATTGAAGACAATGGGACATGGAGTGACAGGTATAAACCTCTGATTTAGCTGGCAATTAAATTCCTGCTTGTGTTAATGTGCTGATCTGCACATCACTGGTGCTAACCTAGGCAGTGCCTGTTCCCTCATTGCTACCTTGAAGAGTTGGAGTGGAAAAAGTTAGTGACACTGATAGCTAGCTGTGGGAAGTGCAAGATGGTAGAAACTGAGGGGAATTAATCATTCTAACAAGCTATGAAATGAGAAAAGAATATTCTGTAATAAACTCTGTATTATAGTGGCATCAGTCTATGAACAGCCCTCATATGTGCTGTTGTTCTTTCTAATCACTGGAAGATGCACTTTTCTGTATGTTAGCCCTGGTTTTGCTTTTAGGTATGTGGAATAGTGAAAAACAATAATGTCAAGATTGTCTGAAACTTTTAGGGGGTGAACTGTCCTAAATCTCCAGGTTTGGGGGAAAGCCCAGGTTTTTTTTAACTTTTTGCATTGTTTTGGTATTGGAATTTAAACAGCTATGAAATACTCAGGGGTATACATTAGGATATGGGATACTCAGGGGTAAACATTAAATGATCAAGTTACTGGATTTTAAAATATGTGGGGGTTTTTGCCTTTTTGGGGGTTTTTGGATTTGTTTTTTTTCAGTTTGTGGAAAGTGTAAGAACCAGTACAGGTAATGAATTCTTTTCCCTGCTCACTCTTTTTATCTGTGATATCGTGGAAGGACATTTCAGAAAAATATGCTGTTTTTAATACTGTTATAAATCTTCATTATTTTTGTTGCCATCATTAAAACTGTATTGTTCAAAATTTCCTTTTGGCTACCCTGGGGAAATAGCTTTTCTGTTTCAAAAAAATTTGCAAATCTTTGCCCTGGGCTTATTCGTAATGAAAAATTATTCTGTAACTTCAAGGAAGCAGTTCACTGAACAAAGAAGTACACTAGATTATATATGAAAATATAAATACTGTAGATAATTAGTAACACTTAAGATTATTATAAGTGAACTAAAAGTAAAAATTACATCTTTCAATTTGTTCATTGTATGTAGGCAAAGCAATATGTTGTAATTTAACTTTGTTCTCTAGGTAAAATGTTCCTGCAAATACCAGCAAGAGGGCAGAAAGTTCTCATTAAGTTTTCTTGAAGACACTTTAAGGAAAAAAGTTTGTACTATTTAAAGATATTTTATTCTAATCTGGAACCTTGAAATTGATTTATTTATAAAAGTTAACTCAATCTGACAGTCCCTCAAACAGTTTATTTCCATCTTGTAGCACACAATTTGTTTGAGAATTTGAAAATATGTAGTGCAGATTTTAGTACAAATCTGACTCATTAGGGAGTGTGTGCAGTGATAGAATAGTATATAAACACTTTTCTTTTTGAAAGAATTGATCCCTGGGAGCTCTGCTGTAAAACATGTAGAAATATTCATGAAAAACTGTTAGCCTACTTCCCCTTGAAAGGAGGGAAACACTATTCCGTGTTTGTACTTGTGTATGAGCACCAGCTGATGTGCTGAAAGGATAGGTAAAGCGCTGGCCACTCAACACATTTTATGCATGTAGATCTGTAGCACATCCACAGAAATGGTTAACAGTCTGCGAGAGGTGATGGGTAGATATTTAGATGGAAAACAAATGGAAAAGGTTCCAAGTTATCAGTTTGCTGTTCATGATTCTCAGAGGTAATACTTTCAATGGGTAACCTGTAAATAAAGGGCTCATGCATCTGTCTCTGTTCACACTCAATGGCACTGATGAGGACCTCCTGATTTACACAGATACAGACATTAAGTGACCGTAGCTTCGAACTCAGTAGGATTTGAAATGCACTACAGAAAAATGGGGATGTTTGAAGCTAAGTGAGGTTTGGTTTCGAATTGTCAATACATGAATGACCAATATGCAGAAAAGTGAACTGGACAGTTGTTGCTCCTGCTGTTATCTGACACGTTACACAAATTCTCTCATGCATATGATGCGCAGAGAGCAGGACACATGAAGTAATAATAAACTAGCCAAAGCTGTAGTCCAATTGTGCCAATATTGGAGGACAGAGTTCAGTACAGAGTAATGCCAGAATATTCAGAAAGAATATACTCAGTAATAGAATCTTTATTGTGGGCTTATAGCTTAACATACAGAACAGTGTCTCAGGAAAGATTGGAGGTGTGAAAATCAGCCCAGGTTGGTAAAATATTCAAGAGGTGTTGTCAGAAGAAGATAAACAGGGCAAAGGGCAAAAGGATTAGAAAATAGTTTAACTAAATGCTGAGTAAGAGTCAGGTCTATAGTATAGTAGCTCAGCGTAGGCTAAGGGAGAAAAAAAAAAATTGAAAAAGTTAGAATTTGTGGGGGGACAAAAGGTTGTACTAGAATTTATGTTGGAAGGGGCCACTGGAACACAGAGTCTCTAGGCAAGTTTGAGTACCTTCAGGGAGGAGGTTGCTCGATTTTTCTGCACCTCTTTTTTTGGGGCTGGAACCATCTTTATGGAGATGATATGTTTACTTGTACCTAAATGGAATTTCCTATTCAGCACTTATCTCTTGCCGCTTGTCCTCTTGCTGTTCGCTGTCAAGAAGAGTCTGTCTCTGTAACCCTACAGGTCATACTTACAGACAGTAGCAAGGTCTCTCTTCACCTTTCTTGTTCTAAGGCTCAAAAAGCACAGTCCTGTGTCTTGTGTGTCATCTTGATGTTCCTTCTGTGGACTTGCTCAGTTGTCAAAAATAAGAGCCAAATGTACAGGAGCAAGCTAAGAAAAGAAATAGAAAACATAACTGTCTTATCACATTTCCTGAGCTTTTTTGGATACAGCTTGCTACTTAATGTGTACATTTTTGTGTAGAACAAGTTCTAATCTTTTCATGAAGTGCCTGCAGTACTTCGGAGCATGCAAAAATAAAGACTAATGCTATTTTCTAGTTTAAATGCAAACAGTGAAAGAATTAGAGACTTTGGGTCATCCACTGCCTTTACAGTATTATGTTTCTTTTCCAGTCACTTGCTAATGTAGATTCTTAATGCATATTTGACATTGACCTAAATAAAGAAGGTTCTTTCCTTCAGTTTAAGATTATTTTACTTTTTTTTTTTAAATCATGGAATCGCAGAATAGTTTGGGTTGGAAAAGAATGTAAAGGCCATCTAGTTCTACTCCCCCTGCCGTGCACCAGAGACTGGAGCCCCATCCAACCTGGTCTTTCATGCTTCTATGGATGGGGCATCCACAGCTTCTCTGGATCAGGTCCTGTACTTCACCACTCTCACAGTGAAGAATTTCTTCCTAATATCCAATCTAAACTAATCTAATCTAAGCCTACTCTCAGTCTGACACTGTTATCCCTTGTTTTATCACCACATGCTCTTGTGACAAGTCCCTCTCCAGCTTTCTTCTAGGCCCATTTAGGTACTGGAAGGCATTTGTAGCATGAAAGGGGAAGACTAAAAAAATTTCGTTTGATAGAATACAACTTTACCCTTCACATTTATTTTTAGATGTACAAGGCTGTATTTTAAAATTGATTTCTCTGTGTGATCCAAGGAGGTTAAGCCAAACCATACCCAAAACATCTCAGATGTTTTAGACTTCCTAAAAACCATAGGCCTGTGCCGCATTTTGCTGCAGAACAACAGGAAACAAGCAGTCTGGTCAAACTGGGTCAGAACTTCAGCATGATAAGTATTGCTGACAAAGTAGTTATTCTTTACTGTCCAGAATTGGCGTTAAATGTCAAACAGCTTAGTAATAAAATATCAAAACAGAGACAAAGTACTCTCCTTTGCTAAGAATAGTCATATGGACCTTCTTGTATGAGTCCTAAATTGTGTTCTCTCTCCAGTTTTGTTTCTGTGCTCTAATATTTGCTCGTCAGACACCTTTGGTTTTTATTATGTAGTGCTTGGTCACTCAACCAAAAATTTCAGCAACATATTACTAAAATGAAGTAGTAAGGTGTTTCTTAGCTGAGTAGTTAGAAAGGCAGAACATATTTAACTTCATTTCAGCTTTAGATTTAAGACCTGTCTGAATTTCAAAACAAAGTATATTCACTACCAGATGTCCAAGCAGGTTAATAGAAAGTGGGAATCTGTGTATAACAAGATGGAAGCAAAAGAAGGATTGACTCTGCATCTTCCAAGAGCCATATTCAGCCCGAGGTTAGGAAAATAAAGTTTGTCTAAATCAGTCAATTACTATTCTCTTGCTGTGTTTAGTGACTCTCTTCTGTGTGTAGAATATACATGGAGTTACTTGAAATAAAAATAACTGTTTAAAATTAACTCCCATTTAAAATCAAGCTGAACTGTATTACGGTTTGGAAAGAAATTTTTTCAAGTTGGTGCCATGGAAATCTGATATAAGAATATCTTCATTGCAAGGGTTTCCCAGCTCTTTTACTTTGATTGAAACACAAGGATTTTGAACTTGTTTGTGGAATTCCTCTCCTTTCTTCTCCCCACTTCTTTTTTTTCTTTACACTTCAAAAGTTTTGTGAAAAATTTTTATTGAATTTACATTTTTTTAAAGAGCATACGATTTGCTTTGAAGCTTTTTCAAAAGCTTCAGCTGTACTTTCAAATGGTACAGATGAAGGCTGGGGATGCTTTTCATGGAACAATTGTGTATTCTGAGCAGCATGGCACAGGTTGGGATGCAGACTTCCTTAAATGTTATGTTTAATGCATTCCTGTTCCTAATCAGCAATAAGGTGAAACCTTGTATTGTGTTTTTGTATTTTTTTTTCCATTGTCCAGACAAATTTGTTCAAGTTGCATGATTGTCTGTAACTTATTTTCTCTGATGCTTGGTGTGGATTCTGATTTTGTTATAGTTGTGGTACTGAATATACCAACTGAAGTTGCTGCTGAATATGTTTTATAATTTCAGTGGTATATGTGTGGAATCATAAATTGTTATTTTGATGAACTATTTCTCTTTACAAATACATTTTCAAGAGGCAAGATAACTGTCCAAATTTGAATTAATTATCACAGTATTATTCACTGCAGAAATATATTGCTGTTCCACTTTTAAATATAAATGTCAAGCACATAGGACATGTATTATGATTCTGCCAGGGTATATAGTTTTCTCTGAAACAATAGTAAGAATGCTGAGGGAAAGCAAGCACATGCAAATTTTAGTTTAAAAGAAATATGTCTGTAAACAGACAAGTTGTGATCTGTATCAAGAGAACTGATAAGCACTTTTTAAAAGGTGCACTGCACAGTTTAATGAGTATTCATGTAAATACTGGTGTAGGTGGGATTCTTCTGTAGTTTGGACTTAGTAGCTGTAAATGTCTGTTGGTTTGTGGTATGGAGCATATTAATTGAATGTGGTTGTGAAACACAGATGTTTACAGCTTGTAGTCAGTGTTAGAATAAGTCATCATGAAATGAGCTGATACAGTTTTGATTTGGATGCTACACATTTGTATTTGTGCTCTCTATGTTAGCAGTTGCCATAGTGCACTCTGTTCTGAAGCATTGTATACATACTAATGGCATCTGTTTTCCTTATTTGATCTACAGTTATTATCTTCTGAGTTCTTCCCTTTTCAGTGAGATCATGTTATTTCAAATTTCCCACACTTGCCACTTTCCGAGCTCGCACTGTGTAACTCAATTAAACTTCAAAAAGGTTACTGTAAAGAAGCTTCTTCTTCTTCTCTTGCATGAGAAGAGCTGTCACCTTCCAGGTAATAAAGAATTGCAGTAGTTTTCCATTTTTGTTGTCTTTGCCATTAGCCCTCCAGCGTTCTTCACCAACTTCTTGAGCAGTTGTTGGCCAACAACATACCTATAGAAAGAAGATTGTTGGTCTGCCACAGAATAGTTTGCCAGATGCCAACAGCTTGCAGTTTAAAGGATAATTCTTGAGCTACAGATAATAATGGTGCTGGCTAATAACCTGTGGAAGATTTTATTTTCTTTGAATTTGCTTGCATTTTTAATCTGTATATGTTTTTTCCAGTTTAAACATTAAAAGAAGTGCCAGTTCTCTTGACAAATTTGCTGTCTGTGCATTTATTTTCACTTCTGCTAGAAGACAGATATCCCACTGTGTGAAAGGTTCCAGCTACAGCTGGTAATTGTTTTTTAAACTTACATTGTTTTATGGGTGACAGACTGGTTTATGAAGCCAAAACTTTTTATAAAAATGGCCACTTTTAATAAACCTGTTTTCTTTGCTTCTGTACAGAATTTTTTGAGGGGAAGGCTGGGAAAATAAAAGAACCCTTCATTACCATTGTAGAGGAGAATTTCTGGAGTGTGGGAGAGCACAGTTAATATCTTCTGTATTAAGCAGTATCAAGCTCCAGTGAATATTGAGTTCTTGACACAGAATGGAGTACTTCTGTGCAGAGGCATGAAATGAGATGGACAGTTACTGACTCTTTTAAAGCTTCATGATTTAAGAATCATACTTCAGTAAGACTTGCTGATAATGGGTACACTCAAAACCAAATGGTTTTGTACAGGGTTAATATCTTCACCAAAATAAATATGGACAGGATCTCTTGCACTGAAAAATATTGTTGATGTCAAATGGATGTGGAGAACTCATGTGGAAAAATAAGCCTTATCTACCATTTGTTCCAGATTTAAGTATTCCATTTTGGGTTATGTGATTGTTCAAATCTAGGTGGAGTTTACCAGACTGTGAGTTCATAATTTACTCATATCTTGTACATTAATGAACAGAATTTGAACTGGAGCATTTAATGCATAGATTTAGTACATTATGATCCTCAGTTAGTCGGAGCATGGTGCTAATAACACAAAGGTTGTGGGTTCAATCCCCATGTGGACTGTTCACTTAGGAGCTGGACTTGTCGGACCCTGGAGAGTCACTTCCAACTCAGAATATTCTGTCATCTGTGGTCTGGAAGTAAATAAGATGCACTTTGTCTGCTCTTGGCTAATGTTTGTTAGCGCTATGATTGGCACTGCTGTCTGCTTGATATTGAATAGTTAGTTGTGAGCTCATAAACAGATACTGAAGTGTGAATATATTTAATTCCTATCATTTTATCTGATCTGTTTAACATTTCAAAGCACTAGCACTGCTCTCTCCCAAAGATGGTAAACTAGCAGCACATCCACAGCTTATGATGCTTTTATTCCCCCCATCTTAAAACTGAGGTAAATTTTCTAGCAATGGTTTTTTCATGCTAATGGTGAATTCTTCTTCTTTGTAGTAAAGCTGTGATGGATGTATTGGTTGATTTATGCAGCCAGTATCACTTAAATCCATCTCAACATAGTCTTGAACTAAAGTCTTCAGGAACTCAACAAGTTCTGAGTTACAAGCCAAACACTTTGATAGGAGCACTGGATGTACAGACAGTACTTCTGAAAGAGAAGATTCCCGAAGAGAAGGCAAAGCGACCTCTGCCAAGAGTCCCTGAGGTCAGTACTCTGGAGGGCTAAAATGATGCCATGAACCATCATTCCATTCCTATGATTTCAGTTCTTCCAATCTTTCCATCTTTAAATCTGATTGGAAAGACTTGGGATTGATTATAACCTGCTTTACTAGCTTAACTAATAATGTTTTGCATGTAGATTAGCAGAGGCTAGTCTAGACATTTAGACAAAATGGTATGCTGTGTGTAGTTAGACAGATGGAAATCTGAAGATTAGAGCAATTGAAAATTGCAGTAATGGCTGAAATGAGAGTAGGGTTGTCTGGAGATAGTGTTTTGGTGATATTTTGTGCACCATCTTCATTGAAGATATAGGAGAAGACTGATCATTAATAAATGTATTTCACAATAGAGTGAAGATTAAGAAGTAGTCATTTTCCAAATGTTGGATGAAATTTTTTATTATTTTGATAACTATATCTAATTATACTCTCCCACATTTCTGAGTGGGACTTGTAAACCTTTACATTACATCTGCCTCTGATTCCTTTTCCTTCTTTGCATGTTCTTGTGAATGTCTCCTTAGGGGAAAGCGAGGTCTGAGATTTTATTCTTTCAAATACTATTTTTTGCAATGTGGGGTAAGTTTGCCTAGGAATAGTCAAGACAATATGGAAATCCCCAGTGCTTTTCTCATTGTGAGGTGGCCTATCTGCCACAGAAGGGGGACTGAGAGTTTTTGTTTGTTTCTGCAGAAATCTGTGAGGCTGGTAGTGAACTACCTGAAGACACAGAAGGCTGTGGTTCGAGTTAGTCCCGAGGTGCCTCTCCACAACATCATCCCAGCTATTTGTGAGAAGTGTGAAGTCAGTCAAGAGCACATCGTTCTTCTGCGGGACGGCATAACTGGGGAAGAGCTGGAGCTTACCAAGTCCTTGGAGGAGTTAGGGATAAAGGAGCTGTATGCCTGGGACAGAAAAAAAGGTGAGCCAAGACTGAAAGCAGTCACTGCAGGGCTATATGATGTGACAACAATATTATGGGCAATTAAAAGCATTTGTGCTGCCATTCTTTTGGGATCCAGCTGAAACAGCAGAGTGAGATCTCAATCTGGAGAGCAGCATGGGTTTGTTCAGTGAGCTGTGCCCAGAGCAGCAGCCAGGTCAGCAATGTGCCCAGCCGTCCTTGGATGCTCTTGGGCCTTGTGCCAGGCTGGGCTGGACTCTGGCAGGGTGCAGGTTGGCCTAGGGCAGGGCAAAAGGAGGAGCTTTGCTGTGTCCCAGAGCTGCTGTTGGTAGAGGTGTACATAATACAAAGGGCCTCGTCCAGGCGGAGTTTGTCACCTACCTGTGCTGTGGGCTGGAGAGAAGGAAAGAAGAGACATGCCATAGTCATGGCAGCTGTGAAAGCTGGGAGGCAGAGGCAACAGACCAGGGTTTATGAGAAACAGACTGGACAGGGTCAGAGACCGTTCCTCCAAAGAGCACAGTTATTGACGGTTTAGTGAAGAGAAGCTAAAGAGGTATTTGTATTTAAAATTTTGTTCTCATGTTTACCTATCCTCACATTCTGTTCTCATAGACAAAATTGTAATAGCAGTTTCTTGGAGTTGAGTTTTATCAGCCTGATTATGTATTCAAATAACATAATTCTGTGATGTGCTTTAAAATATACCTGCTTTAAAAATACACATTGACAAGCACTACTTCCTTTGAGGTCAGATAGTGATATTCATTAAAATTGTCTCCTGCAGTTTTTCTCAATTGCTACCACTTCCAGCATGGTAAATGTCCTTATTTATTGTTTAGATAACGTCATTCTTGTAGGTGCTGAGCTGCAGGCTTATTTTTTATTTATAAAATTATTTATTTATGTTGACATTCTGTCTCTTCTTTCCAACTCTTTGAGAACTGATGGTTCTACCTCTGCGCGAGTCAAATTTCAGTGAATTTAGACTTCTAAGTAAACTAAATATCTCCTTTTCTTTTGAATTGCCTGGATGTTCCAAAAAGAGGCTGACAACCTGTCATAACTCAATTGTATGTTTGTTGTTTTCAAGACATGTTTACTGTAATTAAGCTAACCATTTTGGAGCAACATATTGAATGTGGAGTGTTTTCAACAGGATTCATTCAACATACGTCAGGGACAACTTAGAGAGTAATTATCATAAGCCTTCAGTAAAGTCTTTCCTTTGAAATGAAAGTGGTGGTATGTATGCTGGTACAGTGTTGGTCCTCAAAGTTGGTTGTAGCTTATACAGTCAAAACCAAGACTTTATTACAGCTGGGGGCTGGGATTGTAGCAGAAAATTATCACAGAATAATTGAGTTGAAAGAACCCATGAAGATCTACACATCATAATGTGCTCCTCTCTACATCAGCTTTTCTTTTTTAACCTTTCAGTATTCCTTTCCTTTCATTATGATAGAATCCCCCTGATCCTGAGTATAATTCAATCTTTTGTGCTTTCTTCTTACCACCATGGTGTCTGACAAAAAAAGTAAATGCACATCAAATTTACAAGAATTTTCCCTTTGTTTCAGCAAATTTCTTTCTCAGTGTTCTCATTTTTAATATCCAAGAGGAATAAATCCATTGGTTTCAGTAGCAGTTGGTCTGTGACTTGTGCATTGAGTGGGTATCTAGCCTGTTTACTTAACAGAATATAGGTTTTTAAAACACATTCTCACTAACAAGTAAGATATCACAGGTGCTGAAAGCTATAGGCTTGTAAGAGCAGATTCTTACTCAGTCTTCCCTTGCCTGAAACAGAAAACACCAAGAGCTGAAGGATTATTGAAAGAAAAGCTCTGCTGCCACCTGCTTACTGAATTCTATTTAGCAGTTGAAGCAGCTTCATGACTGAATCAGGAATTAACACAAATGCAGCTAAACTGCTTCACTAGCAGCTCTGAATATGTGTTGTTGGTCAACGTTTTTTTCTGCAATGCTTAGGAAAAAGGGTACTAGGACTAATTAATGAATATTGTTCTTTACAGGGCTATATTAGAACTTTAATGTGTTTTCTCTTATCCTTTCATTGCCTGACTTTTCCAGTTCCTCCATCAAAAACTCAGTCTGAGCCTTCTCTGACCTATAGAGGTACTGTACAATGCTGCTGAGGGGAAGCTTCACTCTGTGTTTAACTCTTTCACATCACTCTATGTTTAGTGTGGGTTCTGTGGGTAGATCTTTAAGAACGTGGAGTGCTGTAGAGAAACAAGCTATTTTTATCTGTTTTGTCTTTCCAAAGTGTTGCTTACATGTCTTGTGCTTCTGCTAAGAACAAACACATTCTGTGTGTACTGTCTCTTCAGCAATAGCCGTTAGAACACCAGCAAGAAACAAATTTTGGTATTTAACTGTTTTGTGGTGTGGTGCGTCTCTGTAGACTCCAAGCCTGTTCAGTTTACATCAATCATGATTAGGTCAATTTCAGAGTTACTAACATTTCAAGGTCTCTTGGGTTCATAATTTATTTAGTAGCAAAGGCAGAAAATTTTGATGTCTGTGAGATCTTCCACTGATTTCAATTTACGTGCAGCAAAACACTTTAATATCAAATTCATACATACACATTGTGGAACTGAATAGATACTGATTTCTGAATTGTCACTGTAGTTGGGGTTGGATTAGATTATATTTGTGCTTCTGCTTCCAGTCCAATTGAAAATGTGTGTATTTAGTATGTCCTTTTCCCTACTGACTCTGTTTTAATACATTGCTTAAATTAATTATCCTCAAGAAAGGTATGGTTGATTTCTAATGGGCTTTACTTCCTTGCATTACTAGTGGACACAACATAACCAAAGTAAAACTGGATAACTTATTTAAATTTTTATGAAGAAAGCCTACCTCCAGTAGGTGACAGTCATCGAGCAAATCTTAGTTCATGGCGTCTTGGCTTCATTAATGGCAGCACTATTCCCCCTAATCCTCTGGCATTACTTGCTGTGGCTTCCTTTTACATGGAGATAATTTCTTCTCTAGACAAAATATATACTGTATTTATTTAGGAAAAAATAATACAGATTAATAAAAACTAATTATTTTTATATTATATGCATTACTTAAATCCTCATTTATTGGGATTATACAATGTTCAATGACAGTGTTGGTGATCAGCTGCTACATTAGCCTTTCCACAGCATTGTTTGTAGTTGAAGACTGTGCAAGTAGTAGAATCATCCATATCTAAACACAGCCAGCCCCAAGCAAGAAACCAGCATAGGTAGTGCTTAGTATTTAAGAAAAGTATTAATTCATTACTGTATTTCTTTGCAGTGCAGTTGCAGCCTTTCTTAAGGATAGTTTCTCCTTGTTGTCCTTTGTGTTCATTTTATATGTTTAACACCTTCTGACCCATGGGAATGTTTATATGCAAAAGTGATCTGTGTGAAAATCACTTTGTATTTTATGCAAATAAATTTACAGGAGTTCTGGGATGAGGTTTTTTCAGTGAAATAAAATTTTATTTTGTGTCAAAAGTAAGTCATTTTGAATTTGGGTTTTAAATGTTATTAAGCAAATATTTACAAGAGAAAGTGGGGTTTTTTTTCCCTGTGAACTAAACTTTTTGAATGCTAGTGGAATAATCTGATGTGCTTGGAATCAGGAGGAAAGATCCATAACATTATGTAGAGTCCATTTAAAAAAGTGAGCGTGTTTCAACATCCATATATTAAATGGGCAATGCTGTTTTCTGTAATGTAGGAGTGTGTCATTTTGCTCATCCAGCTTGTGGATGAGAAACTGAAAGGGGAAATTGAAGGGATACTAAATAGTAGGAGAACTCATGCAAATTCTTAAGCAGGTTCAAGGAAGACACAAATGAGTTCTTACAGCCTGAACTATGAACTCCCCTCTTTTCCCACCTGAAGTAAAAGCACCAAGATAAGAAAGATGACCACAATTAGCTAGTTAAGTTCTAAAGAGAGCCCTGTTTCCAAGAGGAGAATCTTTTTCCTTCCCCTTGGAAACAAGGGGAAGAGCTTAATCCAAATCACACATTTAGGATCTCTTTTTTAAATTCACAGTATTAAGTCAGACCTATGAATTGTTAAAGATATTCACCACTATATATATTTTCTTTAGTTTTTTGGGGTTATGGTACTCTAAGAGATTTAAATGATGCATCAAACTAGCATTTCTGAAGTCATAAGCAATTTGCTCATGTTTTGCCTTTTAATAAGGGTTACTGGATTGTGATTGAAAACCTAGTGCTCTATATTAAATTATTCCATTAGATTTTTGGAATCTACTCAGAACACAAATGAAAGTTTGATGGCAAAGTGCAGGATCTGGCTGTTAATTAGATAATCCAGTCCATAACATCTTCAACTCATAAAAATACAGCATTAACCCAGGACATTTTAAAGTACTCATCTTGTGAATCTTTATTTCAAAACTGTAACAAATATTCCATTAAAATTTTTTCAGAACCAAATCGAAAGGCTTCAGTAAGCAGTGATGCAATAGAGAAAGAAAAGACAAGACTTTTGGGATTGTTTAATGCTGATAGAGAAAGTAGCAAGGTAAGTGTCCAGCAGTGTACTGCTCACTTTCTTTCCAGATCTGTTATGTCTGTAGGTGGTGGCATTTGTTTGGCCTGCCTTCCTTTTCCTTCCAGAGAGTAATCTGTTAATGGGGGCATAAACTATATGTGATCAGTGCAGCCTGATGGAGATATCACCTGCTTATTGAAGGCGTCAAGCATGTTGACTTATTTACTTTTTTCTTTTTTTTTTGATGCTGTGAGTTCAGTAGGTGTTAAAGAAGGGCAGTAGTTTCAAGCAACCTGTGTCTGCTTATTAGTAGTACTCACATTATAGAATGCATTTATGAAAGGAGTGATGTAATATAGAACAATTTAATTACCAAGTAGATGTGTCTTATGACCTCTTCTGTGCATGGGTGATAATCTCTTTTAAAGCATTCATACCTCTTGGAAGCTCTGTGCAGTTACCCCTTTGCCTTCTCCAAGTTTTTAAAGCTGATGAATCAGGTATAGAAGAAAAACTTCCAATAATGAACTGAAGGATCAGTGTCTGCTGGAGTACATGTTAGCCATTTTAAAATTTGTATTCTTGAACTGAAACAAATAGGAAAGAAATTTTGTATTAAATAATTCCATTGAGATGCCATTATGAAGAATATTTCGTGTATCACAAGAATAAATTACAGAAGAACTTTCTGACTTAACATAGAAAAAATAGTGGGCTTTTAACTTCATACATTTTGCATTCTTTACTAAAAATATTGGTGTTAAATGATTTTGGACATAAAGTGTTTAATGCTCTAGGGCGTCAGAGTTAAAAGGGAGCTTTCTTTTCACTAGTCTAAACCCTTCAAGGCTCTTGGAGTGGAATTACAAAATGTGTATCTGATTAACTGGCAGAAAGAAACATTTGCTTGTTTATGAACTGGTGTTTTACTTATCCAGTCATCTCAGTCACATTTGCAAAACTATGAAGGCTTTTCAAAATCTCTCACAATTATCTGCCTTTTTATTCATGGTTAAATTTGTGGTGCTTTTGCTAGGGAATAAAAACCTTTATGGACATTCTGAATTACTGTCATATTACTTTATTTCTGTCATAGATACTAAACTGTTCTTAATGTCTTCTAAGGGACACATGACAACTATTTTATGAGATAGAAGTTGGTCACTTTCAGAGTGTTTTTCCACTGTAAGAAAATACTTCCTGTATAGAAGGGAAAAAAATTATAACTGGAGCAATAATACTGTATCTGCTCAGAAGAATCAAGTAAACAAGGGATCTCAACCTGAGCCTCTAGAGCACGCTGTGGGGCTGTAATTCCTCTGGAAGAAACAAACGCATTACAGCATGCAGTTTCTGCATCATACTTTGTCCTCTCATTCCATTTTACTGAACTTGGGTCTGAAATCTGTGTCCTTGCAGTTCTACTTCCTGAAGCAGATCAGTTTTAACTTTTAAAGTATTAATGCTTACGATCTTAGGAAAAGTTGCTATGAAGCATCCTAATTCAATGGTTACTGCAGTGGGTTTCTCACAGCTGAGTTGGAAATATGTTCAAAGATTGCAAGCTCCACTCTTTTTTCTGTTCTCTTATTAAAGCAAAGGAGGTGATACTCTGAGTTTTTCAAAGTAGAAAAGTTGAAAAAATGCTAAGGTCATTGAGGGTGAATTAAATTCAAAATTGTATTTTATATGAGAAAAAGTAGGAGCTGTACAAATAAGTACGAGAAACAGCTTCTAAATCTGAGGAAAAGTTCTAAGTCTTTTTTGCTGGTAGTTCTGACCAGTTAATTGATTTTCCTTGGTCATTTCTTTATTGGATACTTACTTTCAAATGGCAGTTACTCTGTAGGAAAAGAAACCAAATCAGTCATTTTTTTTAGTCAAGCAAGAAGTCACTGTTGCCTTCGCAAACCTCTGGGAATTTAAAACGTGATAGGTGGAAGAATTACTGGGAACTGAAGAATAGCACAGCACACAGGAGCAAGCAAGGTATTAATTAGGCATAATATTTCTGACTTGCTATTGTGAAAGCTTTCTAACCAAAACAGCAGTGAAATTGCTGAACAGAGTGAGCAGGATAAGGGGAAATTAATAAATTTCTTTTAGTGAAAGATTTGGTAGGTTTATGAAGGGATTAGATGATGGGATGCCTTGTGGTTTCAGGGACATGGAATCAAAACCCCAGGGTGCCTAAACTCTGCTCTTTATGGGTTTTTTTTTACATTTTTACTCTCCCACAATGTTTAAGTTTGTTCTATTTTTTTTGTTTGTCTGCATTATGATTTGCAGTGGTAAGGTGTGTGTGTGTATATGGTCATGCATAGTCTCTATATTAGAACTATTTGATAGGAAGAATTCTTTGAAGTTCTGCACAGTAGTAGGACTGCAGACTTGCAGGCATTTGCAAGGGTAAAGCTATTTCCTTTGCAAGGGAAGAAGAGTGTTAGCCTGTGTTGCAAACTGTCCTGGATCAAATGTCACTGCACACTACAGGCCTATGCTCAGATTTCCATGCCCATGCACATGTTTTCTTTCTCAGCTGGCTCACTGAGAGCAGTAATTGTGGTATGACAATACAGCAGACTTAACTTTGCTTTCATTCTATGTCACAGTGTCTCTATATATTGGAAATTGGTTTTTTTAGAAAAGTCTTACTGTCATGACTAGTACAAATATGTTAAAAGTATTTCTTTGGTTAACTTTGTACTGGCAGGCTTAATGCCAGATCAGGTATCATCTTGTTCTCTTCCATTCTAATTTTATGCTGGATCAGTTACCCTCTGTTCTCCTGCAGCTGGCATAAAAAACATAAAGGTGGCATGATCTCCATTTATTTTTGATGTTAAATGTAGTTGTTTGCCTGAGGCTAAATCCAGATCAAATTGGCCTTGCTAAACAATCAGTAGAGCAGAGGTGCCATACAGACAATCATGGGATCTAGGCTTAAGTAAGGTTCATACTAGCACACAGAAGCAGTTCCTTCATGGAGAAATGGCAAGGAAGGAGCTCCCCGCTGGTTCCACTGTGTCTGTGGGTATAGGAGAGACTAGCAGTCTTGTTCCTGATATTACAGCACTTAGTTACTCCTTATTTTTATCCTTGCCTAAGAATTTTTTCTTTGCATTCTTAAATATTTTTTCTCATGGCTTTCTTAGCTCATTGTCTACATCAGGGCATTTTGCAGACTGCTTCAGAGTGTCTCAGTAATCAGGCCCAGCACTAACTGAGGCAGTTTTTCTTGGTTCCTTGAAGGGGTTTGGTATTTTGCTCTGGCGTGTTTGTGCAGTTTTGTTTCCTTTGCTGCTGCTGTGTAGGACACTTGTTTGTGTTGCAGACAGAAGAGTACTTGAGGATGAACAGAGATTGTGGTGAGGAGGATGTTTTTAGTTCTACATCTACAAGTGAAGGAAGCTTGGATGTAAGTACTAACACAGCTTGTAGATGCTGTTGCATTCCTATTAGCTCCTGAAGTTTGAATTAACCAGAAACCACTGCTGTTCCTGATGCTTAGCCAAGTAGAAATAGAAATAGCTTATGCTTTAGCAGGCTTCGTTACATGAGTGCTCAGTTTGCGTATCTTCATGAAGTTAAACTGTAATGCATTGTCTTCAAATAAAACTTGCTAGCTTCATTATGAATAAGTTTCATTCAGTGTTAAATTCGAAGCAGTTGTGAGGGAGAACATGGGTGTTGTGACATGCACTGACAGTCCTGCATGATGCAAGACAATGTTTGCCTTACCAACACTATTTAAAGGGGTTTTTTCTTATCAAACCACAACTTTCCTTTTCATCCCTGTATCTGACTTCTACAGCATGGCAGCATTCTATTTGTTTCATAAGGAGCTAGGGGGTGAAGGGTAAACACTGGAAAAAAACAGATAGGACTTTTGTTAAGTATCTCAGTAGGGTTTGGGGCACTAAAATGCTGTGAACCACATCTAGAAACATTAAGTGGCTGACTGCATTCCAATTTATGAGGATCCAAATAAGAAGGTACCAGATTAGGACGTGTGAATCCTAAATATTTTCTCAGATGGTTCTGTTGGCATAGTAATTATAATAACTGGCACATCTTTTTATTACTTTTTAAAATTACTTGACTTTTTGTTATCATATTTTCGAAACCTAGAGAAGACTGATGATGTTATAGAAGTTTGAAATGTGAGGTTCAGCTCTGAATCCCCCTTTCATAAACAGATTTTTGTAAAAGAAGTATGGATCTGTAAAATATAGAACTCACTAGCCACAGAGAAGGACGACTGGGAAATTTGGAAAAAATGAAGGAGTAAGAGAACAAATCCCAGATGAAAAGAGTCATATGAGGGGAGTCCAAAAGGAGAAATAGATAGAAAATTGATTTGCTATGAAGTATAAAAACCACCAGGCTCTGCAAATCTGTGAAGAGATCATAATAAATTACTGAAATGGAAAAGCTGCTTGTGATACTAAAAATTTGGGCAACACTATAAAGTTGGATTGATTAAGGAAAGTCCTAGAAGAGGGTGATCATGTGTAATTGAAATAGATTAAGTAAAAAGATAGAAAAAGCAACACAAGGTCTACCAAAATAAAATAATTTTGTGTTTTGTAGTCACTGCCATTATAAATTAATCTCAATATCTTGATACCCAAGTACTAGAAAAGATTGAGGAGGAAGAGTAGGAATTACAAGTAACAATATGATGGTAAAGGTGTGTGGTGCTTTCCCCAGAAGAGAGACATCACCTTATTTTTCTCAGGAATTTTATAAGGGAAATTGTAAATTTCTTTTTTGCTCCGACATTGATGAAAAAATATTTCAAAACCATTTTGAACTTGCAAATGTCTTCTAAAGGTGCCAGTTTATAGGGAAGAAAGAGCTCTTGAAGAGGTAAAAATGTTTTCTTTTTATTCTGTTAAATGAGCATGTCAGATATTTAACTTTTTCCCACTTTCGTTGTAAGAGGAATTAATATTGAAGAACAATGTAGCCTTTGTTCAGTGTTTGTCTTTCACTTCTGGTTTGACACCTGTATTTGTATGAGCACCAGTCCTGCTAATACATGAGCACATGAAGAAGTATGTTGACCTTGTTGCATTGAATTTGGCAGTATTCTGTTCAAGCTTGTAGAAGGTGTATTAAATAATTCTAACAGATTCACTCAGCAGCACAGAAAGTCCATTTTTTCAGGAGGCTAGATGCACTTCAAGAAAAGGTTCAACAGTTGTGATTCCTTAGGAGAAAAATTCAAAAAATATTGCAAATTTGGTACAGGTAGTTGGCATAGATAACTTCTTATTAAGATATATTCAAATGGAAACACCAGCAAAAATACTTGATAATTTTAAAAGTTCAGCTTAGCAGTTCCTTATGGACTAGATTTGAGACCCTCAATCATTCTGAGTAATTTGTTACTCTGCTTGTTCAAAAGATATCTCATTTACTTCAGTATCCCTGTTCCAACTAAGTGGTATCTTACATATATGTGGAATGCATTTAGAGATCCTCATATAGAAGTTTCGTTGCTGAGATAGGATTGTTGGCAGAATGTCATCCAGTAGAGGATTCCTCTTTTGCGGTTTCCTCTGGTCTCCTCTCTAGTACTGTTTTGGGTTGTCTGAAAGTAGTTTGGTTTTGCTGTGAGGGAACCAAAGGCAGTTTCAGTTTTATTTCTGAAGGAAAAATATCTTGCCACTGCTTTTGGTACAGTAGCAGGAATTACATTGACTGGATCAAGAAAATTTTTCTTGCCTGTAAAGAAATAGTTAACTTGTGAAGTACTACCAAGGTAAAGGCATGAACTTTCATATGCCTAGTTTAAATCCTTTTCTCACTATTATGTGGTGGGGATGCACACTGAATTGTAGGAAAGAAAATGTAATAATTCTATTCTGGAGTTGATTGATTTGGAGCTGGTTTGTTTCGTTGTTTATTCCGGGCAATATGAAGTAATGGAATAAAAGTATAAGAAATAATAGACCCTTAGGTGTTTCTTCAAGCACAAGTTATATTCATTTTTTTAACCACCAAACCATTCTCATTGGCATATCTATCTAATTATTATTGGAATTATTAATGCCTATAAAAATACTTTGAGTTGTTGATGAAGAAGCAAATTTTCAAAGTCAAGATGGCAAAGTCAACATTTATTCTTGAGGTGAAGGGACAGTTTTTCACAGTATCAGCAAAAATAAAGGTGAAAAGAATTTGTTACCTTAGAGAGTGAGTGTAGAAATGCACAAAAGGATTTCTCCATGAAAATCCTCAAAATGCAGCAGTTCATTACACCACACAACAGTACACAAAATCCATCATGTATTGTAAATGAAGCAGAAATCCTTTCCCTTAATCTGGGAATAAAAGCAAACCAGTTTTGTGCTAAGCAGGTCAGTTTTATATCCAGGTTAACTTTTCAGAAAACAAATGCTGTGGAAATACACAACATACAGGTAAAGCAGTTGGAAGCTGCAGAATAATTAAGTGTATGCAGCTTTTTCTGTGCCAAAGGCAGGCTGTCAGAGCTCAAGTTCAGAAGAGCTGGGAAAAAAAGGAACTTGAGTTCTCTCTGCCGCTTGGTGTCACTGTCCTCATATAATGTGTTGATCAAGATAAAACACAGTATTGGAACACAGTACTAAAATTAGCCAGTTTTATTTTTGGGGCCTTCGTGTTTTCATAAATCATGAGTGAAAAAACATGTCCCAAGTGCTGAACGATGTGTAGCTCTGATGTGGACTTTGTTTATGTAATATATCAACTTGGGAACAAATATTTAGAAGTACAGCCAGGAACACTTATCTGAGGTTTTGAAACTTCAGCACAAAGTCTTATCACACGGGGTTTCTCCAGTTCAAACAGGGCTGCAGCAGTGCAATGTTGGAGGATCTTCATCAGCACTTCATCAGCACCATTTTAAAAATAACTAGTTTTCAGTGTATTTCAGAATGTAATTTTTGCCCATAATAGAACCAATTATTAAATGAAGCAAATAGTCCAGTAGTTCTCTGTTTGTCGAGTCTGTCATGCCATGGTGATGTATGTTCATGTGCAAAACTACAAGAGGAAAAGAAACGTGTAATTAAAATACCAAACAGTTATCAGATATTTTGATGATGTGTGTGGTGGTTTTGGGTTTGTTTTTATTTCATAAAACAAATGTACCTGAATAATTGTAAGATTGTTTTCCAGAAGAAAAGTTCTGTTCTCCAGAATAAAATCATCAAGAATTTTGGTGCATTAGTAATCCTGGCAATCACTTCTTAAGTTCTGGCAACAACTCTTTTCCATGCAAGAGCTTTAAAAACATTTATGATTTACCTTTTCAGAGCCTTGTACTCTAGCTGTAACTTTTATGCCCTCTTTGATGGCAGGAGTTACACCATTCATGGTACACTTTGTCAGTTTGGAATGCGTGGAAAGAAGAATCAGGTACCGTTAGGTGATTGTTATTTCTCTTCAACCATGTCAGGTCCCAGGTGATCAGGTAATATCCTTTCCTGTCAAGAATTTCATGTCACATAGGCAGGTACTGTTCAGGGCAATAGGAATGAGATTACTGCCCATGTCATCTAGGTGGAGTTAGGTTAACAGCCATCCACTTCTAGTATTTCCTTGTGTTTGACAATCACGTTTGCTTTAAATTTCTGTTTTCTTTTTCTACCTTCTTGCTCTCCTGACAATGCTTAGAGTGTGTTTGTTTCTTATTAGCAGAGGCAAATCCTGGGGTAGTTATGATGCATTTTGTATCGTTAAAGCTATCTATGCTCTGTCCAAGATGTAGGTTGTGATCTGGCCTTGAAACAATGTTTCCTAGTGTAATATTGTTTGCAAAATATGAAACCCAACAAACTGAGTATGGAAAGTTGTCTAAGTGCTGCAGCAGACAGGGCTGTTAGCCCCAGTCTTTCATTGAAGGGTGCCTGTAAGCTGGTAGTTAGATGCCAGAGGATGACACTAGGGAAGATACAGTTATTGTTGACATGATTAGAAGAAAAACAGATCTAATAAATACCATATATCTCAGCATAAGGTTCACCATCACAGTAGAGTTAGTTATATTTTGATAGCCTGCGATACACTGTGGGAAAAAAAAAGAAAAAATCATTACTGTTAACTTGCCTTGGTAAGACAAAAGGTTTGCCCAAGGCTTAAGCTGGCATTGAGAAAATTTTGGTAGTAAAGATGCCAATGATCAACTTTATTTCTCCTTATCCACTGAGAGACAGGAAGCAATATGCTTTATATATAGCAATAGAAATTTAACTTGGATACAAGAGGGAGAAAAATTTGACTGTATGGAAACTTCACTGGGGAGCATGCTATAAAAATGACATGAAATCCTTATCATCCCCTAATCTGCAAACCGTCCAAAAATGGCTAGAGGATGAGCTACATGTGCTTTATTCTGTCTCAGAGCAGAGTTATAGATTAAGCAGACCATGAAGGTGCCTTTCAGCCAGGCTATGGCTGCTGGAGAGATGCAGCTGTTCCCGCCTCCTTTTGTGGCGTGCACTTACAGGATATTAACTGTCTTCACTTGTGTGAATCATAGATGGTTTTGCATATTATAGTATCTTTAGATTTTTCTTACAGTATGTGATAGCAGAAGGCAAGAGCTTGAAACAGTGGCTGCCTGCCACCACCAGACTCAGTTTTTGCTCCACAATGTGGTGTTACTAGACCTCTTCAAAGAAAAGGTCCTTGGAGTTAGTGCAAAAAAAAATCATCTCAGAACCAGCCAAACTACTCTGGCTAAAAAAAAAATATAAAAAAAAAATAGCCCGAGGCAGACACCTGGAATGGAAAGTCTCAGCATCCATGGTTAAAGCATGGTGAAGTTACAAGCTATTAAAAACAGTATCTGGTGAAGAGACATGTCAGCTGACCCCTGTTCTGTCTGTGCTGCTTAGCTTGTACTTGCCAACTTCATGCATTCAAAAATCACTTGTCAGCTCTTGCCCTCACCACACAAAAGTGGCTTAAGATAATGAGATTTGAAAAGAAATCATTAAGGGTGGACTTTCCTCCATTTGAGTTCTGAGTGTTAAGTTGGTAAAAGTTGCATTTAAGCTTCTTTTTTGTAACCAGGAAGGTTTTGTAATTTTTAAATACAATATTATCAGGTAGTCAGTGGTTACCAAAATCTGTATCTTTATTTAGAAATGCATGTTTCGGAGTTAAATCATCACAACTCATGGTATTTGTGTTGCTGCTTTTAAAAAGATAGGTAATAATCTTCAGTTCCTGCAGTGGTTTTAGCTGGATATTTTGAAGGAAATATTGTCAAGAAACATTCTGAGATGAACACAGATAAGTGGATTAAGTCAAATCAAAAGGGCTTGAGTAGTGTCATATCTACAAAAGGAATTGGCAACAACTATGCCTGGCTGTGCCTGTTTTAAATACCTGACAGTGTGGGTGTCTGGACTCTGAATCTCAGCAGATGAGAGTAACATTTTCTGAGTTTTGAATCCACTGAAATCTTCCCAGCAGGAGTTGCTTGTTAAACTCTGCCCATCTGTGTCTGTTACCTGCCTCTGCTCAAGATTCAAATCTCAAATCAGCTCTTAGATTCAGGTATTTAAAGCTTTTTACTCTAGAGCATTACCATCTACCACTGTTATCCAAAATGTGAGTGACCTAAGTTCTCTTTTTTGCCTTTAGAGATATCAGCATCACAGAATTATTTCCTCCTTTGCAAAAAAAGAAAACCAAAATACTTACAGGGCTGGAGACTGCCTGGAACAAAGCTGTGAGGTATTCTTGATGTGGGAAGCAACCTTTTGTAAAAATACCCAAATATTCAGTGAGTCAGAGAGCAAGAGCAAGCTTAACTATTCAGACCAGTAATGAACTAACTTAAGTGCGGTGGCAGCTCTGGCTTCTAGAGCCAGAGATGTTTTTCTGTGATTTATGCTAAGCAGATGTTACATCCAACAAGTAAGTAGTCACTAAAGCTGGAACTGGAGGAGCCAAATGGCTTCCTGCCCAGATGAATGCCCTAATCTCAGTCTCTTTTTAGCTAAACTCATGTTCATGTCCTTGAAGAGAGAATAGTCTTGCTCTCCTCACAAGAGGTGAAAGTTTGTTATTTCTCAACTAGACAATGGTTTTGGATCTGGATTTACCATACTCCTACTGAATCGTCGAACTCGTGGCAGGGGTTTGGACATGACAAGAGGTAGATACCATAGCTGCATTTTCAGGCAGTTTCATCTTTGTGAAGCCCAGTTGCTTAGTTGTGCTTTAAACATATCTATTGCATCAGGCCCCTTGGCTGACAAAGAAGGAGATTTGCACATTTTATGGATCCTGTTGGAATTTAGGCAGGAGGTTAGAAGCATGGTTTCTCCACATTTTCTATGCTCAGCATGCCCAGAAGCAGAATTCAGGCACCAAAATGGAAGTGAGCACATCAGAGGGATATGTGTCAGGCTTATTGATGGGAAAGCGCAAACCATTGTGATTTAGGGAGGCATAACCCAACAGGAGCACGCTAAGTTAGGCTTGCGTGTGGCAATTCCAGACCTGGGCTGTATGGCATCATTCTCTGCACGGTGATGTACCCAGCCAGTCTGGTGTAAGTTGGCTCAGATATCTCCCTCGGATGTTTAATTAAGACCTGGTGACACACCCTTAACCACCCAAATCCTTTTATGTCTGATTCATCTTTTGTTACTGATTTCACTGAAAAGTTCTGAAGTTAACTCACTGAAAAAAAAAATACAATAAAGCAGCAGCTAATAAGACCAATGGCTTTTAATTTGCATTAATAAAAGCACATTAAAAAATACCCAAAGACAAACTCAAAATTCCACTTGAGATTTTTCTAGTGACATGTCAACCACTCAGGCTTTGCTTTCTTGGTAATTAATATTACCAGAACCCCTTAATAGTCTGTAATAGCCTTGTAATTCACATTTGGTCATAACACATTCAGCATATTGTTCTTAGTGGCAAGCATGCAGTGGTCTGGAAAATACCACCTTTAAACAAAAGTTTATTAGAGGATCAGGCTTTTCACAATTGGAATTTCTCGTCAGGCTCTCCAGTGGTAACTACTGTAGTGGAAGGATTAGCGTGTATTTATGCCAGTGCCCTTTACTAGATGAAATCAGAAATGGCTAATAGTATATCAGTGATTCCCTATTTCTAATATATGATGGAAATTTTTTTAGGCAGTAAAACCTGTTTTGTAGTGGCATAATCTGAATCCTATGTAACCGTAGATTCATTATATTAGTCTAAAATATCCTATTAGCATATGTAGATTTTAGATACAGCAAAAATTTTCAGCACCAGTTAAGGTATAATTTCTTTTCTTTTGCAAACAATTTCTGAGGCATGGACGCTAATAGGATTTGGGTTTTTTCCAGCCTCTTCTGTGGACAGTGAAGACTCGATTTCATTAAAAGTAGTGGCATACAATAACATTTCTTTTAATTAGATGATCTCATGATTTCCACACATATTTGTTCTGTGCATTATTGTTAGTTGGCAAAACTGAGCTGCTTGGTAGCGTGTGAAACCATATGTCTCAATAACATCTTATGGCAGGTAAGGGAGGATTTGCAAAACACTTGCTGACAGGACACAATGCATTTTACTTTGATGGAGAAGTTTTCCTAAGTGAATTTTATGGCTTAGTTCTCTCATGCAAAGTCAGACCTACATGGGACTTAGTGGCTCTTACAAGTTTTCCTTTAACTCAAAGAGTTGTCTATATGAAGCAAAGACTGTGTGGCACTGAATGTACTTCTCAGTGTGTGCTTCTCAGTTGTTCATCACTACAAAAAGAGACCATCTAACAACTGTAGCCTGTGTAGCTGTTTCATATTATTTCTGCTTTTTTTTTCAATAGACAACTGTTGAATTAGGCTTTGTAAGTCTTTTACGTGCAGCTGTAATACTGTTCCTCCCCTTGGAGCTTAGCAGAAAGGACTACGAATAATTTCAGCCATTGCTTTTCCTCTTACTCTGTTTCAAGTGTATAATACTTCATTTAAATTCTAGGAAACATTTTGGGATGCAAACCAAAGCAGAGAAAGAGGGTGGCAAATAGTGGTTAGTCTTTTTAAAGGCTTTTCAACAGTATGAAGTAGTCAGTTCCACTTTCTTTAATTATTTTTTTTAATGTCATTTTCACTTTTAAGCAGATTTAAAAGCACTTGGGCAAACTAAGGAAAATATTTCTAGTTTTGTAAGTGGTCAGCTGGAAGAGCAGAAGAGAAAGATGAAGGCAGGTAGCAAGACCTAGCCCTACAGAGGTCTTGCCTAGGAAAGTAGTTGTAGATATTGGCCCCACTGACTTTTTCAGTGCCATCCCAAGCACCTGTTTAGGTGTTTTGCTAGTTCAGTACCTCAGTGACCTGCTGTGAGCCAGGTGTGACCAGTGTGTAGGTTATGAATTGTGCAGGCAGTCTCTGAAGTGTAGAGATGACATAGTGAGATGGAGAGATTGCCAGTAGATTTATGTTGTTAGTGTGAAATTCCCCACACCCCCTTCTCTGATTTCTTTCCTCTTTCCATCCCAGCAAATGCTCAGGTATGCATGTTGACTTCAGTCTCTCCCAGTCTCAGCACAGAGATGATGTGATTTCATTGACTCTAAATGGAGCTTGTTCTGATTTACAGTTGTTTGCACAGGACAAGAGTCAGGCCAGTAAATTTCACTGTGGAAGTTTGCCTTGTAAAAACCTAATGGCAATGGATTTGACAGAAGGGAAGAAGAAGGGAGGGAAGAAGAAACATTTAGGACTATTTATTAATCAAGAATTCCACCAGGGAGGCTTTTTTTGCCTTGATTCTGGCAAATGTACAGATGAAAGATATTGTGCAGAGACTGTTTCTGCACAAACAGAGAAAGCCCTTCAGATGTAAACAATTGAGCAGCTGGCATGGGAGATTAGTGCAGCAGCAGTGGGAGGGGGGTAATGGTGGATGGTGGTGCTGTCTAAATTTAACAAATGTTAAACAAGATCCTTGTTCTAGTTTAAGTGCTGCAGGTCAGAAAGACAATATCAACTAAAAATACTGGCAGTTGTATAAGTCAGACAAAGTTATTAACTAGTATTTAATTAAAAGTAACTTGCCTATCCAAAATTCTGACGCCTCCTTCACCCCTCATCCAAAAGGGGGGAAAAAAGGGAGCTGGGAAAATATCCTATGTAACTTCTTTGAGTTAAGGAAAAAAACCCCCAACACTTTATCCTCTGTCTATGGAAAGGCAATAATTTGGGACTTCTTAATGTTTTTTGTTTTGATTTTGAACTTAGTGTATTGTTCTGCTTTTAATTTTCTGTGACTGAAAATTACATCAAAGAAAGAATCATGCTAAGGGTGAAAGTAAAGTAGTGGTCTTTTAGCTTTTTAGACATGTTCATGTGCTATTTAATATGTGTTTTAGTTTTTTAAACCCTTGCCAGTTAGACAACTAATTATATATCAGTGTAGGGTATCTGGTCATGCATTGGGTTCCATGGATTTTGGTTTTAATCTGTTTTGATCATGGTTTTAAAACAACTCCTTGCTATTTGTTGGGATCCAGTTCACATATGTTTTGTTGGAGGTCCTTTACTTTCTCATTTCTTTAACAGAAGAGATTGAAGTATGGATATCTTGAACCAAATTTTGTGTTTAAAAAATCTATGCTTTCTTAGCTGGCATTGTTATGATTTTCATTGAGCTTGAAAGTATACTGAAGAAAAAGATTTTCTGGAGAAATGACAATGGCAACATAATTTAGAGTATTATTTTCTTTCAGCATCATACAGTTAGATTGACCTTTGGAGACTCGATGCAGAACTCACTAAAGCCAGTGGAAAAATTCCTGCTGGTTTTAACTGGCTTTGGACTATGTCCTTTATGAGTTGCTAGCCATTATCTACTAGTCCATTTTAGAATCATTCCTTCTTGTCCTGCTTCAGGTTCTCAAAAGTCTTCTGGCACTTTCACTGTAATCTCTTAAAATGTAAGACCTTCATTTTTGATGGACAGTTGGTGCAGATGAACCCCTTGAAGTTGCTTAATTTATAGAGCGTTTTCTCACTGGGGAAGGAGAAAACCCCAAAGTAAACATGTTAAGTCTTGTAGAAGATGAATTGCAAACAGTGGCAAAGGAAGGGAGTGGCTTTCACCAACCAATAATTTGTTGCAAAAGCAGGTTTTCCTTTGTTATCTGAAGCAGTGCATACCCACAAGTAAGCAGAATTCCCAGCACTGGTTGCCCTATTTAGGCTGTAATTGTGCCAGCTGAAGTCCAAGCATCAGTGTATATTGTACCTATTTCCACAGTTTTTAACTTCTGTGTCAGTTAAATTTGGGACTGTGCTTGAAAAGTTTATGCCAAAACTGAGCAGTGGGGGGTTCCCTCCAGTGAATTGGAGTACACCAGTCTGTGAAAATAAATAGTTTGGAGAGATGTGATTTCTTAATACTTCACACTAAATTCAAAAAGAAACAAGACTATACCTACTAGGAAAATTAGTTTCTTGGGAATAATGAACATTGACAAGTCAAGCACTGGTTTCCTAAGGATATATCACTTATTTTTTTGACTTGGAGAAACTTTGAAGGCTACAGTATACTGCAAAAGAAGATAAAATTATGAATTTTTATGTATGTATATACAAAGTGGGAAAAGGGTGAAGTAGCCTGGCATCCAGCACATCTGTACTTCCATTCCCTTTGTGGTACCCTATATTATCACTTCACATTTATTTAGAAGATGGAGTGGTCAAGACAAAGAGTTGAAAGAATATTAAAAAACGTTCACAATAGGAAAAGACTTAAAGGCCAAGGATATTAAAAGAGTGGTCAAGCATTACTTAAAAGAAAATTTAAAGGGAGGTTCTGCTTCTTTATTCTTAGCCTGTTCCTCTTAACTCAGTTAATGAACTTGCATGATTTTTGCCAGCATGAGCAGGATATTGATTTTTTCTCTGAAGTGGATAGTCTTTGGATCATCCTTCAGGATGGAGGGGAAGCTTGAATTTGAATTTCATGGTCCTGGAAGATTCAGATCCTGAAATTAATTCATTTGACTTCTTCAAAGCATAAGCATATGTATTTTTCTATCCAAACTGATCACCTCCTTTGATGAGACAAGCTTAATTTCTGCAGGTATCAATCTGTAGGTGTTATGAAGGAGAAGGTGGCTGTGTACCACACCTGGATGTGCTCTATCCATTGTCCAGCAGGAGAGTGTTGTCTTTAAACCTTCTCACTTACCCCTGTACACTCACTCAGGAGTCCTCCAGACTCCTTCTCTTCTCTTCTGACCATTGATGCTGATCTGGGACTGAATATTCAGCTGTTATAATTCAAAGTGGTTTGTTGGCATCGGTTCCCAACCGTCAAGCTGTAAGCATGATGTGAGTTTGTCTTTTGATTTTGACCTCTGCAGAAAGCTGTCATATCTCATTAAAGGGTTGGTCTGCTCCACCGCTGTAGTTTGCAGTCAGAAGTTGTCATGCAACTCCTGAAAGCGTGAAAGATGCAGAGAGCTTGGGAGCTTGCTTAGGCAAGCCCTTAAGGCTTCAGACTGAGCATATTGTACTCAGTGTGTAGAACGTGCATTGAGGCACAAACATACATGCAGATATCAGGAAGAGCTAAACAAAGTGATAAGCTGTGTGTGCATATGTCCCTGTGTTTGCATGTAGATCCATGTATGTATGCACAGAGGTTGTGTACATGCACACCTGCACATCCAGAGTTCTCAAAGAGCTAATTGAAACTGTAAAATTCCTGGCTGCAGACTTCTGATTCATGTTGCTAGAATCTTCTTAGTGACTCTGTAATTAGGATTTGTTTTAAGATTTGCACTAATTTTAGAGTTCAAAAGCTTATTTGTTCTTCTAATTTAGGTTTTAAAGTCTTCAGAGGTTATATTGTTTTTCAGTAATACCTTTGGCAGTGTTTTATCATTATAAAGTGTAAAGTTTCCTTTTTGAAAATTTGCTTTGACATTTGGATGATTGTATTTGTCTCCCTCTAGCTAACCACCTACAGTCACCACAAACTTCAAAGGGAAAAGTTGTTGCAGGAATGCATTCTAAGTTAATAAAGTGTTTGTGTCAGAATTGGAGTATAAGGACTGGAGCTGGAAGCCAGATCCCTGAGCTTGAATAGATCAGAGCTTTGACTTCAGAGAAGTTCTGCAGATCGTGGTGGGAATTTGCCTTTGAATCTCAGTAGATTTTCTTCATTCATCAACACCTATAATAAGAAGAGATTTTCAGAAGCCAGTAGTCATATGTGTCAGAACTTCGGCAGACACTGAATGTTTTTGAGGATTGATCATTCATGTTTCTTGCCTTTGGAAAACTTGCATAAGGACAACACTTTCACTAAAATGTGGAGAAAACACTTTCTAATTCAAATGGAATAAACATAATTTCAGTAAAACCCAGAAATCATTTCTCCAAAACCAAACAAATCCACACCCAAAACCCTCATGCCAGGAACTATTCCATTCATAATTCTGGTCACCATAAAAATTGACTATGCAGACATTAAATCAGATATTTTAAAAATTGTATGTTTTATGTAAAGTTTCCATCTCCTCCTCCAGCATAAATTGGCATGTCTACAATGAAAATATATTAAAGGTTATCAAGTCTAGTGGTTTAATAGTTTCTATATGTTAAAACAATTTGCGGGGAAGAACTATTTCTGCAATAGTTTTTAAATATTTTTGATTTTAGGAGGATATATTGCAGATGTAATTCTGTCTTCCATGAACTAAAAACATTGGCTGATTGATTTTAAAGAATTGGTAATTATAGAGAAAATCAATTTATATTGCAGTGATGAATGAATTTTGCTCAAGGATTTTGATTCATTTTTTTGTTATTTATGATTGATGAATGCTTAACACCAGTGGGAAAATGGGTTTTTTTCACTTGTCAGTCTTTGACCTTTTGAACTCCCTGTTTCCAGAAGTCTGTTGCTCGACCATTAGTAAAGACAGATTTTGATTTTGGCTTGGTTGTTCAACACTATTGGATTGAGCTAAAGTATAAGTGAAAGGAGAAACCAACTTTTTCAAGCTTGCAAAAATGTGAATTTTTCCATCCTCAGTCTTCCAAGATTGCTCTCACTCTATCTGCTAATGCCCTTCCAAGGCAAAGTGCAAATAGCCTCTTTTCTAATGTTCTTCCCTTGTTTTGCCTCCAGCTTAATATTTTCCTGTCTTCTTTCTATACTAGGATTGAATGAAATTTTGGAATCCATGTGGATTTTCCTCTGTAATTCTTTCTTCAGGTTTCTTTAAAATGTGTTTTTCTATTTAGGTCTGTCATTGGCTTTTGGACCTTTGTTCACAGGTTTCAAAATGTCTCTTTTGTTATTTTCTTCTATTCTGCTTCATCTCCATGTCTTACTATGTGTTAAATTCCTACCACAGAAATATTTATCACGTGTTTACAAATCTGTATATATCAATCCCCTTTTCCTTCACTGCCAAATCTTTTCTGGTTTGAGTTTTATTCATTTGACTTTTCCCACACTGCCTTCATGTCAAGTAAACATGAACATCACCATCTTTCTGGGCCAGTATATGGACAGTCATAGATTTTTCTTACAAAATATGATTTCTGTCCTGCACAGCCTCCTTAGTTCATTGTTCCTTCCCTAACATATAAGGGAGTACTCTTATCATCACATTCTCTGAAGTCTTCTGCTTTTTGCAATATTCCTCTTCTTTTCCAGCTTTCATCTCTGAATATTTTCAAGGACTTAGCTTCTTGTCAAATCTCATGAATGCGTTCACTTAATTTTTTGCCACAATTACCATTTTTGTTCCTATCCTCACTTCATGTTTTCTTTTCTACTTCTCTGTTCTTTCACATCTGCTTTTATTCCACCTGGACAAATACCCAAAAAAAGACTTGTAATGTTTTCCACATTTTTTTCTTATTTAATTTTCTGATTAATCAATTCTTTTATAATTCCCTGCACATCTCTCATTACAAGCACATAGCTATCAAAAAAAAAAAAAAAAAAAAGCTGTCAAAATAAAAGGGTGCCTGAATTTGCTGACTCTCTATCTTTTGTTGGATATTCTGGGACTCTTTTGAAATTATTATTTCTTCCCATAGTGGCTTTACATACTGGTATTTTTGGCAGTTATGAAAAATCTATTTTCAAAAGACAGTGGTTTTTTATAGGTTGACATATTTTGACAATACACTGTGACAAAAAGTGTTGGACTTGTGGAAGATAAGTTTTTGCCAGTCTGGCCAGAAAGATGTAAATCATCCCCAGGAGGGTGCATTTTGGATGTCAGTTCTTCTGGTATTTTCCCAAAATTATTATTGAAAGAAAGAAGGAAAAGAAAAAAGAGAACATTCTATCAAATGAGACACAAAGTTGTCCACACACTTTTGAAAGTCAAGATTAATCATTTTACACTTGTATGGAATGCAAACAAACCTTAACCCTAAGCATCTGGTGGCATCCTAGACTGTCACCTGCAGTTCAGCTTGATTTTGGAATTCACTTCAGATTGTGCCTGCTGCCTGCACTCCCTACCTCCCACCTGAGTGATGGGTAGCAATGTTTATTTTAAACTTTCAAGGAGCATAGGAACATTTAATCCCAAAATCTTTTCCGTGCTATGTTAATGATGATTTTTTCTCGCTAGGGTTTACGTACACAAAACAAAAGCAAAAGTATTTGCATTTTAGGTTGTTTTTTTTTAAATACAACTCGCATCCAGATAGTTTAAAAAGAATCCAGATGCTGTGTGCATCTCAGCTGCAGAGGACCATAAGGGCAAAAAGGAGGTTGTCACGTTTTGGAAGCTTGTGCATATATGTTCATGTTTTCTCTGAACATGTATGGCACTATAAAATGGCATTTTAAGGGACTGGACACACATGTGCTGAAGCCTGTTTCATGGATGTCATTGGATTTATACCAATGTTGAATTATCTCCCAATAGTTTGGTGTCTCATTGTCTTTAGCTGCATTTTTGTAAATTGAAAATCTGCAGAGTAGTGGAATATTAAGTGTAAAACATATTAGTTTGTGTGATGTTCAGCGGAGGTTTGCTGTTTTATACATACCGTTCCTTACTTCGCTGGTCACATTTGTTCAGAAAAGATTGTTTATCAGTCTAAGCTTCTTTCATTTGTGGCTAAATATCTTCAGATTTAAGCAAAATAATTTTTTGCTCCTTCACAGAACACACAGTAATAGAAATTAAATTAATTATACATTACAAAGATTTGTAGCACTACATCGAGTTGAGAGTGACTTGTCAATGGAAACAGCTCTGGATCAAAGAAATTGTTTCTCTTCTTTTTAACAAGTTCCTCAGCTGTGATTCACAAGGTCCACAGGATATGAGCTTGGTGGTTACACAATGAGTTCAGTGTCCAGACTGATAGTAGAGGACACAAAGGATTTATATGTGTGTGCCTTCAAACACCCATTTATCCAATTGGGTCTTCCCATTAGTACCAGGCAGCATTCTGCCTGCTCCCACCCTCTGAATTGTTGAGACATGACTACCTTCTTCTGTCAAGAAAGACAATTTTTTGCTAATTCTATTGGGATGCTATTTTTTTTAATGAATTTGTTTGAAATATGCTGTCACTTACAGAAGAGGTGAGACAAAGGAAAGACAGCAATGTAAATCAAGTTAGCTTGTCTTCCCTTTTTTGCATCTATTGCTGCAATGGGAAAGAATTGTTGTGTCCATTTCTCTTGATACTGATTTCTTCAGATTGACATGAATGAATATGGGTAGCAGTAATAGAGAGGTTTTATAAAGCATGAAGGGTATTCTGACTTGAGAAAATCTGAAAAGTAAAACAGGTAACAGGACAATTTATTTGGAGGAAATACATTGTATTTTAAATCACAAGTGATTTCAAAGCTTCAGTTCTCAAAGCACTGACAAATTCTCAAAGCATTGATCTGTCATAAAATCTTGAAAAATATAACTGACTTCACAATCTCTGAGTTTCTTGATTAATACACATTGTTGAATTCCTAGACTTGTATTCCACTGCTTTGTATGTACCATGGTACTTCCTTTAGTTTTGGAGAAGTCAGATTAAATTTGTGATCTCAGACTGGCAGAATACTGAGGGAGGTGGTAGTAGTGGGTGATACTGCATCTGCTTCTTTATATTTGATAGAGTTTACAGACATGTTTATGTTTAGCTGGAATTCATGTATTCCCAATCCATGTTTTCTGACCTCCTAATGATTTGAGTAAAATGTTTATATTCCTCAACTTCAAAATATAGTATTTGACAGCTCATTAAAAAAGCAAGCAGCTTACATGTGGGTTCTTGTGGGTTTTGCCATATTCGTTCAGTATCCTTGTGATTTTCAAATGGAAACTGAGTTTTGAATATTGCTTCACTTCTTTTATCTATATGAGGCACAGGAATTATTTAAAAAACTACAGAAGGTACTTGGAAGCTCTCTCTGGTTGTGCACCCTTGTTGTCCTCAGTGTGGTGGAAGGGACCAGTTAGTACCCATACTTGTTCCCTACTGAGAAATTCACAGTGAATCTAAGTCCCATGGTGTGTTTTCCAAAACTTTTTTCCTGGAGGCTTCCATTTTTCTAGTTCCTTTCCTTGGGTGTTTCTTTTTTTCAGCTTTTCTACTGGATAAGAATTTGGACATCCACAGGAGTGTCAAAGTGAACACAAATCAGTTGGAGCTGGAAATTTAAGTTGTACTCTTAGCTGTGGAGCCATACACTTTTCATCACATGAGCTTACCTAAGTGAAGACAAGAAGTAATCAGATAAGCTTCTAGGAAGGGAAGTTATGGTTAAGGTACAAGGAAAAAAATAATTATAAAGACAATTAAGAAGAAAAATAGCATGATTGCAGATGGTGTGATCCTGTGTAATAGGAAAATTTTAGTAGCCTCCACAGTGACATATAGGTAGATTGGTCACTTTAGCACTGGGAGATAAAATGGATTTGTGTGGGAGCTGAGTGCCTTGCACCTGGCACTGCTGGGATTTCTGATCCAAAAACTCTGTATTAAACAAACAAGAGGAATGTGGTCAGTCACGCTGAGGGAAAGCTGGCAGGGGCACAGGAGACAGTATGTTCTCAGACATCTCTGGTTCTGGTTGTATAAGTTCTGGTGTCTACCAAATGGGCCCTGACCACAAGATCTGGCTGCTATCTAGATGCTCTGATAGGCTCATACAAGTGTAAGGTAGCACTAGTTGTACAGACTTCAAAGTATAACTCAAAACTTTTACAGTAGGAACTTGAGAGCCTACTTGCCAGGCATATAAAATCAACATAGTGCATATAGTGCTGTGTAAATAGCTGTTGTTGCTTCTCATTTATTATTGTGGTGTGTGACCAGATAATTTCCTACCAATAGCAAAATGCAGAGAGATAATAAAGCAGCATAAAGTAAATTGCATAAAAATGCCTTTTTTTTACCGTTCAGAACAAGGAAAGGTTAACTTTTTTTTCCTTTTGACTGCAGACTGTTAGCACAAGTGCTTCAGGGAGTACAAAAAAACAAACTATTATATTCAGTATGGCTGGTTAGAAAGGAAAATCTGAGTAGTCATAATTTTTTTGTTTTGTTTTGTTGGGTTTTTTAAACTGTTTCCCAGCGATGTCATGACTGCAGTATAATGCTTTAGTTTTGAAGCAGGATCTTGGATTAATTCAGTTTCTGTGTTGTTAATTTTAGTGCAAATTTAGTGTAATATCAGTGTCAGGGAAAGCAGCTTCTAAGTTCACTTTGTACAGTAGGTCTGTCTGGCATTTTATATGGCCAGTTGGAATCAGTTGTGGTATCATTCAGCTAATAAATACAAGTTTGCATTAATGGAGTTTAAATGTCTCACACGCATAAATATTCTTGCTGTCACTGAGCAGATGAATTTGTTTCCCTGCTGTAAATCTTACCTTTCATATTTACCCATAATATACTTGCAAAACCAACACTATATTCTTTATGATACTTTTATTTTTTGTCTCTATTTTGGAAAAAATAAAACTCTTACTTTTTGCTAATACATCTGGTACTTTGAGTGCATTAAAACAGCTCAATTGATTACTTCTGATTTAAAAACTTCTGAGAACGAAGTTGCATAACAAGACTGGGAGCTCAAATATGTGAGTTTTGGCAAAGAGCTGCGGAAGAAAGGCTTGTCTGTAGCCACCTTGCAAGAAAAGAGCTTGACATTTTGAAAAATTTTTATTGACCAGTGTGAACAGGGAACAGGAAGTCAAATCACTCTCACAGGCAATCTGCAGCCTCTTCCTTGCTGACCTTTAAATGCCACTTAGTGTCATCAGAAAGTCAAGGAAATGCTAATAACAGGGCTTTGGGTAAGAAAGTTATATATAAGGGACATATTTTAAAAACAATAATAAGCTGATTTCCATTTTTATGCACATCTTTTTTTGTAGAACCGAATTCTCATGGCAGTACAGTTGTATTTTTAATAGAGTACTTTTACCTTTATTTATATATGACTTTAAAATTTTCCAAGTATCCATAAGATAGCAGAACTTCTGTTTATCTTGAAAAAGAGGTAGTTTGAAAAAGATTACAATTGCATTCTAGGTTGATGACCTTGGAACAGAGACTGTCTTCAGCTTTAGGCTCTTAATCTATCTTGTGTTGAGTTCAGCAGATATGGGACTTTAAAAGTCTTGTAGAAAGCTGACTGCTTGGTGTCTTCTGAAAATGAGAGTGGTATGCATACCTCACCAGGGTACTCTTAGCCTTCATACTTCAGTGTTTTTAGCAGTCCTTATTTGCCCTGCAAACATGTCTTTGATAGCTAAATTGCAAATAGAAGAAATAGTAGGAAAAAAATCTTAAATTGCTGAACCCCAAAGAAAACACCTGGTACATTAGGAGAGAAACAGGAAGTTCCTTGAGTTTCAGAACTTTGAGAGGGGAAAGAAACTAGCTGGCAAGTTTAACATTAAATGGTGATGACAGGTGATGGCAACATAAGTTGGTATGGCAGTTGTTTCTTGTCTCCTTCTGATATCTTCATGGAATTGAAGTGGACTCTAATCCATGGTTGTGCTTCAGTATATATTTCAAACATGTGCTCAGCTAGTTTCTAACATGACTGCTGGTCTATCTGGTTTTGTAATGGGCTTGCTTTAATTCAGGGGGAAAAAACAGTCCCAAACCAAACTGTTTCTTTTTTTTTCTAGTTCACATTTATTAATTGCTGTTTGACCTGGTAGCCAAGTGCTCCAATACTGGTGACTTAACAAACACTGTGATTTTGCAAGTTGAGGGACATTTTTGAAAGCTCTTTATATAATTAGTTTCTATTACTTTTCTCTTATTAATTTTTTTCCTTTTTTATTTTTTTTCTTATGAAGCTCATGGATTCTGTGAACTGATTTGGAATCTAAGCAGAGTATTCATGCTAACCTGTTTGTCAAATGAAACGGAGGATAACGGCTGACTTTTTTAGCCAGCAACATTGGCTTCAATTCCTGAGCTTGGCTTTCCTCACTTACACTGCTGTGTAATTGGTTCTTTGATAACAAATTAGAAAAACAAGAAATGTGAGATGGTTAGAGTATTTGGCATGTAGATATCATGTCCCTACAATTTTGCTTGATTAATGTTGTATGCTCTTAATAGTTGCCTTTCTAAACTGCCTGAAAAACAAACCTCCAAAATCCCATGATTTGGAAAGGAACTGCATTGCGTCTAACCCAACATAAAATATAAAAGCTGGGCTAGGTGTTGTCTCTTGGTATTAATTTTACAACAAAAGACAAGTCATGCCATAATCACTTGTGTCAGTGTTTTGTGTCCAGGGTTGTGTTTTTTCTCTTAAAGCTAATGAAAATGACTATACACATGGCAGAATTTGAAGGTCTGACTCCAGTTAGGCAAAGCTCTTGTTGATGCGTGAAAGGGCTTTCAAAACTGGTTCAAAACTGTCCTCATTCTGTTCCCCTGGAAGCTGTGGCAAGTTTTTGTTTTAGGGTAAAGTATTTACATGAGCACTCTTTAAATGCTCACTAATGGAATAATGGACTTGATATAAAGGTTGGACTTGGAAAATAAAACATAGATGAATTTGCAAGGTTGGGATTTTTTTTCTATCATTCAAGTATTTTTATTAAAAATATGGTTTTTCATGACACTATAAGTGTATGGAAGTGTGGTAGAAATATTTCCTTTTTTCCCCCTGTATCTTCTGTTAGGAAATCCAAACTTAAAAACATGACAGAACAGCATTAAACTGTTATCAATCACTGTATTCCTTCCCAATGACCTGTAGCTTGGAAAAGAATTCTCATAGCTCTTCAGCCACAAGATCTTGAGATAAAATTGAATATTCATTTCAAACTAGTTATGGCCTATCGTCTTACCAGCATCTGTATTTTTAGTGCTAAGAGGGAAATCTTGAGGCTTTTTTTTTATTTTCATACATCTTTGTGTAAAATTTCTCCACCCTTTTATTTAGAAGGCTAAAGAATTAATAAAGTCAAATCATACCTGCAGAACCCACTTTGAAATTGTTTTGTTTACTTGTTTGTAAATGTGTGAAAAGAGTAAACTATATTTGATTTCATGAACCTGCTGTTTCTGTAGGAATAAACAAACTTTATTTGATAGGACTTGTACAGTATGCACTGATAATGACTTAAAACTTCTAGCTTACAGATGAGATCATTATTTTTTCCACTGACAAAACAGGGCCAATACAAGACTGCTTCTCTATAAGATTATACCTAATCTTTTAAACAGCACCTTCTACTTCAACCTTTCTTTCTTCGTTTCCTAGAAGGGTAAAGATGTTTCCAATGCCATTCAATTCAGAGAAATTGGTGATGAAAAAGAGGCAGCAAACATTGCTTTCAGTCAGAGAAGACTGGTATCATACTGCAATTATGCCCAATACATTATTCCAAGATGAAGTGTGCTGTGCAGTGTGCAACATAAAAGCTCACAAAAGTATCTAGGTCAGTAATTGGCATCACATGCACAGTAAATGCAGGACAAGGCACAAATCTGTTTGCATCTCAGTAGCTTTCACAGGAATCTATGGAACATGGAACTTTCCCAGGCAGTAAAGGAGCCTGTATCATGCATATTTTTGCACTGCTCTTTTTTTTTTAGCTCTTTATACTTTATCAGTGCTTCCTCAATGGTCCTAAAACTAAATTAGTTGTGTTTTCAATCTTGCTGCCCTGTGTTTTACATTTTTACCTAAGCTTGCACTTGGCACTTGTGGAAAGAAATTATCTTTCTTTTTTTGAAAATAATGGCATTTGGGGTGGCCTTTAGGTTTCCTGCCAGTATGTATTCTGTGGTTTTGGACAAAATTCCACCAGAGAGCTGTATGTCCTTGATGGGAGAGCTTTGAAATTGTGGTAGCATGTTCTGTTGTGATAAGAACAGCATTTATCAACCATGCTCATCAGCCTATGTTTCCAGAAGAGCTATTCAGCTCCAGGTCATGGTGAAGTGGTATCAATGGTGATTCCACAGAAGATATTTCTGGGAAGAAGTTACAGTCAAATAACTTAATTAAAAAGTAAAATCTTCAGTTTAATATGGAAGGTTCTCTTAATTAAAAAAAAGGAGAAGCAACTCAGATTTTGAAGGGAAAAAAAAAATCATTTTGCAATATTTTTATTAGCAGAGTAAAAAATAGGTATTGAATTTAAGAGTAAAAACTAAAGTTAAAATGCACATTTTCAAGGAATCCTAGATCTAATATTTTGTATTTGTAGATTTGTTACTATGTGACTGCATATGTTTGTTTGTATATTAATATAAAAATGTATTAAAATTCTGAAATCCATTAAAGTTTTTTCAGTGATTTTATTAAGTTTTCAATGAGAACTAAAGTCATTTTTAGCAGTAAAGAATTACTGAAGTAATGTTCTGTTTCTCCTTTCATCTGGGCCTGTTAGAATCCAGAGAGATGTCTGTCAGTAGGACTTCTTTTCACCAAGTTAAATGGTTGTTTTCAGTAAGTTTTAAGTGATTATGCGTGATTGTGCATGTAAATTGGAAATAGTTTAATGGTAGCAGAATTTCTCTTATGTAAATCTGCAGAGAAGACTCAGTTCAATCAAGGCAGATTGATAACAAAATAGACAAGCCCGAGACACTGACAGCATTTTATTGATACAGTGTTCTCATTTATGAGTAAATCTTGCTTCCAGAAATGTGTAATTTGGAATTTAAATGCAACTGCAAATGCATTTGGATAACTGTAATTATAAGTCTTGATGTGAACTTTGTATTTTAAATAGCAAGCAGCAGCAGTGTTCCCATCAATACTACTGTTAAACCGCAGTAGGTGCTTATCGTGCCTCCTGTCTTATTAATACTGCCTGTAAGATTTGTTCCAGTTGACCTTTGAAAGTTTCCAAAAGTTAGAGTTTGCAATTCAGCAGGTTTGGCAGAGGAACATACATGATTATTCACATCATTGTTTAAACGGTAACCAGATGTGTCTTGTTTTTCTTCTTTCTTTCCCATTGTTTTTAAAGAGTGATGTTAATCCAAGATGTTAATCCATTTACAGGGTTTTTCCACAGCACCAAATTCCCCTTCGGTGAATTCTCGTTCCAGTAGCCTGGGTTCATCACTGTCCCTTGGTAACATCTCTGGAATGACAGCAAACCCAGAAGTGAAAAAGCGCAGAGCACCTCCTCCACCAGTCGCAACACCAGTATTGCCGAACACGGAGGTGAGGGGACAAGAGAGGACAGCAGCACAGGTAACAGTGACACTGCTGAATGGGCTCCTTTGTTTGCTGTGCTGGGTACCATCCATTCATTCAGCAGTCCTAAAGCCATTCACAGGTATTTTGATCAGCCATTAGCTACAGCTGACCAAAACTCCCCTCTTACAAAATAAAATTATCAAAGGTCTTAGTGTTTTGTACACATATACTGTGCTCTCTTGAGACTGCCCCAAGCTTTCTGCCCTGTCAAGAATCATTCTAAATCAGAAAAGTTTTGTAAAGCAATATGCTAAGGGAAGGAGGGTAAAGAAAAAGTAAGGCAGAAAAGCTGTAGATTGTATAAGGTATCCTTACTGAGCAGGGCAGTCCTGGAGAACAGGTGAGAGTTCTAACAAGAGACAAAAACCTTCAGCATACTGTTTTGTCCAGATACTTGTCAAGCTATCACCTATATCCCTGCTTCCAGTGCTACCATGGGATACCAGAATATCTACTCTGTTTTCTGAGTGACTATGTGACCTTTTAAAGCAGTGCTCTGGTTTTGTTTTTATAAAAGGTCACTGTTCCGCATTACATTATTGAGAATTAAACAGAAATGGGGGGAAACCTTTCTGAGGACCTAAACCTTTGAAAAGAAAAGAGCAATTTCCTCTTCCCTTAGCTCTAACTTTTATAGTGACACTCAGGTGTGTGTTGCTAAACCTGCACAAGTCTTCTGGTTCCACCAGCAATAATATTGTAATCTAAATGTAAACTGTAGAAATCAGCATGTGAAGTTGTATATGGATGCCAAAAAAAAGAGTTCAAGGAACCAATATCACCAAAGCTGTGTAATGTGGACTGCCTTCTACCTGCTCAGGGCTTGTCACATCTACAGCAGACTGATCTTTAGAAAGCACACTGTCCTAGTGCAAAATTGAGTCAGAAAGGAATCTTGGAGTTCACTACAGAGAAAGAGGAGAGGAGCCTGGTTCTCAGTCTCACTCCCTGTCACTCTCATATTTATCTGCATTAAGACATATGTTAAACACCTTCTGAAGTGAAACATTCTGTAAGAAATGTTGATTCACACTCTTGGTAAAGGATTGTGGTTTTTTATTTTCCCATTCTTAGGTTGTCTAAGTGTGATTACTGGGACATAGTAGTGTTTCAGCTTTCAAAATTGGGATAGATGCCTCGAAATAGCACTTATTTATAGACACAGCTGAAAAGAAATAACACCATTTTTCTAGCAATACTTGTGCAAATTTTTCCTTAAAATTTCCTTTTGAAATTCCTATGTAAATATTTTTGAGGTTTCTTACATCCCCCAGAGTTACTGAGTTAAGGTAAATGGATCTTTTCATACAAAAATGCTATGGTATTTTGACTCCTAATCTTATACAAGTATAGTAATCACAGACTGCATTATTCTGCTATTCTCTTTGGCTGATCTCCTTGCAGTATGGCATTGAGATTCTAAATTGTGATGTACAATAACACTGCAAATCTAAACTCTCCTTAAATATACCAACATTTCTATTTTCAGCATTGTTGCAAGTAGGTTAAAATGCTGATTTTCTGAAGTCATGGATAGAAAATCTGTATTTTATTTTTTGTAAGTAGTGTACAGTACAGTATCAACTTCAAATTCTCTTAGTCTGAAGGAAAAGTTATGGTGAAGAAGGGAAGCAGATGAAGGTTGTGCCAGAGGATTTTCCATAACAAAGTTCATTTTATGAAATGAAATGTAGGCAAAATAAATGTCCTTTGTAACTGACAAAGTCAGTGAAGACCACAGTAGAGGTGCTAGAGTATATTTGACTACATTTGTTAAGTAAAGGACATCTTTCTGGAAATAATGGCATAGGCAAAAATGTTAGAAAGTTATGGTGTGTTTCTGAAGCTCCCAGGCTGAAAGTTGCTCAAAGGCTGCCATGTACTTTTAACAGGAGTGGGGTAGAATTGAAATAAAGCGCAAGTTCCATGAAGCAATCAAAAACTGAGGGAAGAAATTCATTATTCAATATTATGGGGCAAAGTAGCAACAGAGATATTGTTTATAAGAAAACTCAAATAGTTCCATTTTATCTACGTGCAGACAAGCCAGTTTGCTGTGAAAATAGAGTAAAAAATCTCAGGGTGTAAGTTTATTTCTTTAGTTTATGGGAAAGAATTAGCACTGATCTTTTTTTTCAAGGAAGGACGTCAATTCCTTATTAATGGACTTCCTTCCATAAAAAGATAAGATGTTTGTTTAGAAAACTTTATTTATGTGCAACTGTTACTAACAGGAAGATCCTGCAAAAGGGGAACATGTTTATTTCCAGTGAAGCTAGCACACTAATAGAATATGAAAAGGTGATATTCTGAACTTTGAGAAGGTTTTTTTCTTTTTTATCTGTCTGGTTCCATAAAATTATGTAGGAAATAAAATACTGTAGCTGTTATGAACACCTTTAACTTTCCAAACCAATAAGCCTGTTATTTTTGACCCATTGTTATATTCCAGGTATAAATGATTCTTTAAGGTTATATATATCTCATCTCCCTGCTTAGTGGTCCCAAACAGAAATTTCCATGTGTATCAAGACTGGGGTGTTTTAGTTTGTGATGTACATTTAGATTTTCTCCACTCATTTTTCTGACTTATTGCAATATAATTTTACTGTCTTACAGCTTTTGTTCCTAGAGGGCTTAGGATCATTTCTCCCCTTGTGGATAAGGCCCCTGCAGTAACATAATTTACATTTTAGTGCAAAATGTAGTTATCCATATCTGTTTAAAGGTAGTTTTCCCTCTGTAACTGTTTTAAATCTACCCTAGAAAACATTCATGTCTGTTCAGAGTGTGCTGAACATGCACTAGATAGTTTGCAAAGGAATGCAGAGTCAAAGAAAGGAGTCTACAGATTTCTTCCCTGGAGACTTCACCCCTGCTTTTCTTAAACATCATTCAATTTATGCTATTTGGAATAATGAGAAGTCACTTGAAAAAAATAATCTTTAAAAGGCTAGGGTATATAACAATTCCAGGAGATTTGATGCTTATGAAACAAGGAGGTCAAAACAATGTAGGGGTGAGACAAAACTGAACATTCTGTGCAGTCTCTGTTTTCTGTCACAGCACTCCAGAAGATGTGCTAGCAGAATTTACCCCCCCCCCCAAAAGCATGCACTGTATCAAGAAAATATAAGAGAAAACCCATATGAGTATGACATTGTAGACAGAGTACACACAGAAAGCCACACATGAAATCTGATAGAATTACAGGCATCTCCATAGAGGCTTATTCTGTGTGATCTCTCCCTAAAAGAAATGTGTTTTTCTTGGAAAAAAATACCCTTTTGGGACAACCTGAAAGATCTATGAAATTGAGTTATTTGAGTCTCTAGGAAGTGAAGAGTATTGTGCACTGGAAAATTAGTATATAGGAATAATTACTTTTTTTGGTTTTTAACATTTATGGGGAAAAACAGACTGGAGTGGGGGATGTGATAAAGTTGGTCTTGGGCTTTTCTTCAAGAGCTTTCTCTATAAAATGCAATGGTTTATTCAGAAGAAGTTCATAGGGTTTTTGGAAACAGCATAGAGTTAGATGAGGACTCTTCAGTGCCGTCATGAGTATAAAAGCTCTGGTATCAACTTCAAATGTCAGAAATCCAACTTGTATACTGTGAGCTGTGTGTTATTTCATCTGCTACAATTTTCAGAACAGAGGAACTCTAAATGTAACAGGAGGCATCAGGGATTTTTTTATAGCCCAGTCAAATTCCTGTACTAATAGAACAATATACCATATACAGTATTCTACCATTTGTGTTAGACTGTAATTTTAGTTGTTATATGGCAACACAGTGAGCTTAAATAAAAAATGTATTGATGTTATTAGTGCAGCTGAAGAAGTAGACTAACACTTTTACAAGGTTGTATTATAAACCAACACAGCTTTCAGATTTATTTGCCTGTTTGTGTTGTCTCCTGTATGTTGCTATAGACTAATGTGTATACCATACTGTGGGTTTTTGCCCTGTTTTTTACATTCCTCTCTTCTCCATTTAGATCTCAAAGGTAGGTTGCTGAGAATGGTTGTTGACTCTAAATTATTGGTCAAGACCATCTCTTTTAGAGCAGAATGCTTGTACCCAGTGTTTGATCAAGGCTGATATTTTCTCACCAGTTATAACTTACTCATTGAAGAGTCTTGCTCACCTGAACAAAAAGGCAAAGAGAGAGACAAAAGAGACCCACAGGCTTATTTTCATAATTTCTGGCAGTTTTCTTTCCCATTGTCCGTAGTTAAAATAAGTCAATGCTATGCCTAAATGAGAAGTTTGGCTTTAAGAGAATTATTATAATGTGAGAAAATATAAATGAGGTTTTCATATTTTTCCTGGAGAAAATAAGATACACTCAAAATTTGTCAAATGTCTTGCTTATGTAGAAGATATTTTCAGTAATTGCTATGTTTTTGCAGTCTTCATTGATGATCTCTTATACTGACCACCACATAGGGTGCTCCTGTCAGTCTCCCTCTATGGATATAACAGCCTCCTGCAAAGTACTATGCTGCCAGGGCATATTGCACTTGAAAGAGTGATGATTCTGCAGGCAGTCATTGATAGGAATGCTGCAGAGCTGTCAGGACCCTGGCTTAGGCATCCTGTCCATTTAGTAGTATTTTCATGCTTTTGGTGGGCTTGCTTTTCTCAAAGCAGAATTCATGTTACAGTACTATTTACTATTCTTTTATATGTAAACCAATATAAATAGAGTACACCAGGAATTGAAAACTTAGGTCATCCATGTTTGGTTGAGCATATTAGCAAGTGTGTCAAAAGGAGGGAAAATACTCCAGTGAAATGTCCTTTCTGGAAGACATTAAATTTGTACCTATCTACAGGCAACACTGAAACACTTGAAATGACACATGACACACATCATGTAGATGAACACCGCATATAGTGAGAACATACCTGGAATTCATTCTGCCAGCAAGAACCACGGAATAATCTTCAAGCAGTAAAAATAAAGGAGAGGCAGTAAAGGAAATGTATGATAATTTAATATTGGGATTATAATTAACTTCTTTTTTTTTCAAAGTGTTATTAAACTGTAGACTCATCCAAATTTTTGGAATCAGTACCTGAATTTTTAGTTCTTACATTCCCCTTTTGTATGTATGTATGCTACAGGTATAGCCTTGGAGCTGCTTGGAAATGTGACTCATAATCTTCCTTAGAATTAAGATATATTTTTAAATGGTGGCCAAGATTTTTAGAAATGGTTAGTTCAGCTGTCCATAATTAGGAAGCTGATTTTGGAGCTTGATGTTTTCTGAACTTTTAAGATGTCAGAAGCTACGTCTGGTTGCTCAGCAACTCAGTATCTGGCCACTGTGATTTTAATATCATATTATTTTCCAATGTGCCACCTTCTGTCACCAAAGGAATTTAAATTGAGGTTGTTAATACAAAAATCTGAGCAAAGCAAGATTTTATTCCTCTGAAGTCCCCCCAGCACAGCAGGGTTTTTTGCACAGTCATCTTTCATGCATTTTTGCACAAAGTGATAACCACTCATCCCCCTTGCTTCCGTATCATCTAATGCCACGGATTTGTGGTTAGCTGGCTGCAAGGAAATCTTGATTGATATGAAATCACACTGTTACTCTTGTTCTCCTCAGGTTTTCCAAATAACATATTCCCCTGTGGCTGCAAATTAAGCCTCAAAGCCATAAACACAAAGCATCCTGTAAAACAGTGTAGAGTAAGTTCTTGCCATGTATGTGTCAGTGAGCTCTCTGTCTGTTTGCCCTGTGAGTCTTGAATCTGCCTTGTCCCTGGGTATTTCTAATAAATCTGATATTTCAAATAATAATACTCCTGCAGTTGGCTTTCCCTCTGAGAAACAGCCAAGTCTTTAGGAAGAACCTCTGTTTGTGTGGATGGCAGCTTTTTTTCCTCACAACTTTTCTTGGACTATGAGATTTGACATTTTTTTAAGAGAAGCATGATACTAGCAGTCACTGCAGCTGTGAGAAGTTGAGGGACAGAAGAGTCACAGCTGAATGGGAACACCTACCATGGCTTCTTACAGAGCTGAGGTATATTATAGCCAGCTGCCTCAAACCCACTGAACTTACATCACCTATAGAAGCATGGTACTCATACCAGCTTCTTTTCATCTTCTTTTGTACGTCTGCTGTAACTTATTATTGTCAAAATTTCACTCTGATCAGAGTCCTGTGTCCCAAGAGGAAAAGTTTCAAATTAGTTTAGAATTTCCTGGTTGGTAGATCCTATTTTTATTGAAAGTGTTGCTGTCATACTTGGAGGGGTTTGTTTTTTTGTACTGCAGCAGGATACATTTATGCTATAGGTATTTTCTTCCCTACTACCTTGTACTTTATTTCACTTTTTCTGTATAAGGTGTAAGATAATGGGCAGTTTGTGGGGGACATGTGACAAATGTATTTTGTTTTAATAAGAAGCCCAGAATCCAACAAAAGGGTGGATGGCTTCAGATTACTTATCTCCCTTTCATAGGTTACACCTAAACCAGAAATGTCTACAAGAAGTCAAGATATGAATGCATGCTTTTTTTATCATCTTTTACAAAGGAAGGGAGGTTTCTCTTGACTCAAAGGTCTTCTGGGTGAGGTCTTCTCAACCTTTTTCTTATGACACATTTCCTTTCTCCCTTAAGTGTTCTGTGAATGTCTTTTCATTTTGCTTTGTGGTTTTTGTTGGTTTTTTGGGGTTTTTTTTTTCTGTGGAGCATCTAGACGTCTCCTTTGAGAATAAGAGATACATTTTTTCACATTCTGAGGAAGGATGCAATGAATCAGATTTTGCTGTAGGAAAAAGCTGTTTTTCAAAATGTGTCTTTTATTTCTACAACCTACTGTATCTTCTAGGTCACTTCTTAGGTTTTTATAAGCTCCCTGAGAACATGAAAGCAGGATTTATTCAGAAGGAGGAGGAAGAACACTGGACTGCCTTTTGAATTTGTTTAAAATGTTAATTTAAAGTTAATTAATGACTGAGTTTATATGCCTTTTCAATTGTTGTAATTTAAATTTTCTTTTTGTGCACAGAGGCCTGAAATGTGAATACTGAATGTTATTTTTAGAAGTCTCTTTGCCTTTGTTAATTAACTGAGGATGTCATGAGTGTTAGCTGTGATCTTCTCCAGTCTTTGTGGCAGACTTGTTAGAATTCTCAGGCAGTATGTGATATCTCTCAACAGCATTTTTCTGATGAGGACAAGGATATTGAATCTTTAATAAAGATGCTCTTCTTCTGAAACACTGTTCAAATGCCCAAGTTATGTAAGCCTTAAAGAAGGGATCTAGTTTTTTGTATCAGGCTTTGTATATTGGGTGCTGGAGTGCACTTTTTACTGCTGTATGCCAAATTAAGAGGCTGAGGACTTCTTAGATAATTGGCATGGGGCAATATTTTGATAAGGTCAAAGAGTAGTTGTATGTCTCTCAGTTGATAGAGATAAGCAAATAATTATTGATAAACCAATTAAGAATGGAGATATTTATTTTATTTATTTCTGTGTTTCACATCAAATTTGTGTAGCAATTGCTTGTTTTGGATGTACAAGGCTGTAAATACTGCATGGTAATGACAAAAATTTTCCATTAGGCTTTTAGTATCTATTTTTTGCCAGTCATTCTGCCTAAAATTTTAGTTAGAAGCTAATTTATTTCATTTATGCATTCCTATATATGTTGAGATTTTATGGCTATCATGGGGGTCTTTTGCCTCTGTTCAGAGAACCATATAGAAATAATTTATTTTGTCTTATGCTCTAGCCAGAGTCTTTGGCCTGTTAGTATGGGATGGTAAATCAGTTAAACTTGGCTTGACATTTTTCACAGGTTGAGGGGTCTGGCACAGAGAGATAATGACCATCAACCTTGTCCAATAACAGACATAAGGAGAGCACTTCAGTTCTTTGTTTAAGGAGCATGTCGTAGTTCCTTTGTCAAGATGATGCACCAGAGACTGTACTGCTATCTGAAGTAGGAAAGATTGTATAAAATAACTGTGCCTGTAGTAAGTCTCTTTCTACTATGACAAGCAAAGAAATAGAGAAAAAAAATTACTGAATAATGCTGCCAATGCTGCCAATGCCACATTCTGGCATGAAGAAATTCAGAGAAAATAGGTGAAAGATATAGCTGCTTTTGGAAAGTGTAAGAGAAATAATAAAAAACTTAAAAAAATATTTACATGGTTTATGTACTGGCAAAATTACTGGAAATATAATAGAGGATTTAACCAGTTGGCATTTTTGTAAACATAGCAAATAGGGTAAAGGTAGCTTTAGCAAAAGAGAAACCCTGCTTTACGTGGTTTTTTTTTTTTTCCCCTTATAGTGCTCTTGATGCATTCAGGAAGCAGATGGGTGTGATCTGGTTGATACAGTCTGTCTGGGTTTTCACACAGCTTCCAAGCTCAAGAATTTCATAAGGAAACCAAGTCTCAGTTCCATAATAAGTAAGGTCATCTTACTCTTAAGTAAGAGACACGAAAGAAAAGAGAGATTGCAGGTTAGGACTAAATGATCTGCTCATCTAGTAGTGAAATGTTGCAGAAGCCTTGGAGTATTTGACCATCCATATTGATTGTATTAAGAAATTACCTGAAAAAGAAACAGTGAGAAATTTTGTTGCTCTTACTTGAGTTATCTGGATAGCTGGACCAAGACTGAGGAGCAACAGTTAGAAGACCTTATGGGACTGAGTGCTGGGAGCACTTGCAGATGAAAGTAGTTAAATTCAGTGTGGAAAAGGGTGAGGTGATATACATGAGAAAAGACCATTCTTAATTTTTCATAAGACCTTGTAAGATACTGATCTCTCTGCTCACAGTAGCTGATTGGGAAGATGTTAGGATCAGAAGATATTTTTATTTGAAAAAAGTCATCTCCAAGCTCAATAGGAATCAAAAAAGTAAATCCAATTCAGAGCATTTTAGGAGAGGAAAAGTGGGTAAAAAGATAGTTTTATTACACCACTACACATTGTGACCTTTTCTTATGCCATCTTAAATACTACAACAGTGTTCTTCTTGCTTCAGGGAAGTATTACAGAATAGGATGAGACTCATGGAAGAACATCAAGGGTGACCAAAGGTGTGGAGTAGTTTAGTACAGGGCCAATGGTGCAACTTAAGTAAACCATGATTCTTCATCTTGAAAAAGTCACTGAAGACTATGGACAAATATTTGACTTTTCAGCCGCCATTAGAAGAGCATTTAGAGCTAACAGGAAATGGGAAAACTCCCAAAGGCAAAGCGTATGGGTCTTCATTGACTTGGTCCTCCAAGGTTGTTATGGACACTAGAAGTTTTCACAAGCTTAAGAGGAGACCGAACAAATGCTGCAAGGATGACAAATCCATTATGAATTTTGAAGGATAAATCACATCAGGAAGTCCCTAAAATGAAGTTGGTTGGTGGCTACGAAAGTATTTGGGAGAAGGTAGTACTGAACATACCTTTCCTCTTCTTTTGCTGTCCTGTAGGTACCTGCCACAGTCTAATAAAGGAGCCTGAGCAGAACCCTTGATCTAACACATGAAGCTATTTTTAGAGAATACTGAAGAGAGTCATACCCAAATGCTTGTCTCATATAATCTGATATCACTCCAGAAAAGTCACTGGCAGCATATACTATGACTTCACTAGGTCTTCTTATCAGTGGTAATTTGATGACCAGAAAAACGTGTTTCTCATTAAAAACAGAAACAGCTGCCTCTGATTGCTATTCCCAGTCATCAGTCTTTGTTTTGTGTTCCTCAGTGCAAAACTGCATTTGCAGAATGAAGCTGGAAGTTTTGCCAGTTAATCATAGGACCAATAAGAATTTTGTCCCATGAACCCTAAAGCAACTTGCCTGGTATGCGTTTTATGACTTGGTAGTGTGACTGCAGGATCAAAGAGCCCCACAGGACTCTGAGGGTCATATTTGCAGCCCCCCTGGACTGCTCCTGAAAATACTGAGATGTACTTATACAGCTTATATTACAGGTGTCTGGGAGCTGTGTGGGTGATGTCCAGTGGACTCTACATTGACAAAATAAAAAGCAGCATGAAAGATGTGATCCCTTTGCATTTCAAATCAGTATCTGATCCAGGTGCATGCCAGATATATTCTCTAAGTCCTCTGAGGAAGGAACTGCTGAGACATTTCTGTCTTATGCAGTGATGGGACTATTGTTTTGCTTAGAAAATTATATTTCTACCTTTCTACCCAATCTCTTTGGGTGTTCCCTCCATCTACCCACTTTTGGCAGTATTTTTTAAGAGTGTATAATGACTTTCACTTAATGGCCTTGTCAAAAAAAGCCATGTACAAACTGTTGCACTTCACAGACATAAAATTTTGTGATGACACACATTAAGTTTTATAGAAACAAAAGTCACTGTAAGCAATCTTAAACCTGAAAGGTTTTATTTATTTCATATTTCTACTGGAGCTGAACCTGGCTAGTGCTATCCTATTGTAGAGACCATTTTCAAGGTGTACAGAACCAATTAGCAGAAACAAGAGTGAGTAGTAAAAAAATTGTGGTCTTTAAAACACCCTAAACCATGGTAAATGTCTAAGAAATTAAAACAATTCATTTCCAATTTGAAGGTGTTTTGTTCATTTTTTTAAAGAGCTTTAAACATGACATTCAGTTATCTGAATGAGAACTATCCAGATTTGTTCATGTCTTACAAAACAATAATCAGATAGCAAGGATGAAACCAACTGACAGCACATCAGATAATGTTTGCTGTGCAGTTTGGATGCTTAATTTAGCTAACAGCTGCACTTTAGTTTGGATAAATGATGCAGGCCCAAATTAAAAGGAAAGAGTAAGTGCAATGATGGCTGAAGGCTTATCTTGCTGTCATGTAAAGCATGAAATTTAGGAAGGCTAAAAAAAGCTGCTACAGAAAGGGAGTAATTTGTACTTCTTTTTATGATAGAAACAGCTCCAAAAATTAATTCTGCTATATGCTCACTTAAACACATTAATTCTTTTAACATAGTTATTAAAAACTACAGCTTAAATGATACATGAAGTGTAGTGCTACTTTCTCAACATCTCCAAAGAATATCAGTTAAGGGTATGCTGTATTTTAATAAGGTATTACAGAATTTTCTTCTGTATAGCTCTAAATAAATTCTGTTGTTTCAGTCCAATTTGTTACCCATCCTCTTTATTGGTCCTAATGCTCAACCGTGTGTCTGTACATTTATTTACTAACAGCATGTGACTCATTAAAAGATAGAGAGTGGCAGAAAGCATTTTAATAACTTTAGGCAACTCTTTTTTTAGGCAGCCAACTTATATTGCAGCAGCTTTTTTGTCCCTCCTTTTCTTTCAACTCTTTTTTCCTGTAATTTTAAATAGAGTAAGGTGTTACTGTGTGATGAATTATTTAAAAGGAGTCTAAGATTTCTCAGTAAAGAAGCGATTAACTACAATTGCTTATATTTTTTCCTGAAGCTTGGCCAGTAAGAACTAGGAACTAGTTAAGAATGTCAGTGGAGGTCTTTGTGTTAGTGAGAAGGTACAACCTCTCAGAAGTGCAGTTGGAGAAAAGACTCATTTTGCAATACCCCTTTGAGAAAATCTTTACTAGATAATGTTCACAGTCAATTAACAGGTTTTGCACCAGAAGAATTTAAAATATTGAGGTCTGCTTTAAAACTATGTATTTTTACATTGTGAGAGGAATCCAGTGTGTGGGTTTTTTGCAATTTCAGAAATAGGTTTTTTGCAACTTTGTCCAGGAAATAGAAGCAATATCAGTTCAGTGGTGATTTAAATTGCTTACCTGCTTTAACTGAAGGCTGGACTTTATGAAGTGCTGAGTGCTTCACAATTTGACTTGGATAGGCTGTTATTTTAGAAGGATTGGAGAATGAAATTTTAAAATTTTGAAAGGTTCCTCCATAATCTACTTTCCTGCTGTTTTTTTTCAAAAGTGCTACAGTCCTGCACTCTAACCTGTATAGCTATAATCTCTGAATTGACATCAAAGTTGGAATTACCTGGTGATGTTTAATATACATGCAAGAACACAAGCAAGGTAAGCTTATAGTGTCTTTACATTACAATTTAACCTGCATAACATAGTAATCATGCAAAAATGCAAGATTTGTTTGGCAGGAGGACTTCCATTATTTTTCAAGAAAACATATGTCTTGAGAGTTGAATCCTTGAATTATGTGCAAGAAGAATTCTTGGAATAGTCTTTTTTCCAGCATCAACAGCATTCTTGATCTTTTGCAATAATCCAGTTGCTTCTGGCTGTGAGTTCATGGTTCAGTTGCCAACTGTTTCTGAACAGACTATACTACCTGCCATGGGAATGGTACCACAGCTTACCATCTGGTGAGATCATGATAGCATCACTTGACCTCCACATGTGGTCTCTGTCAAGCACTTCATTGAAAACTGGCAAGACATTAGGGCCGGAACATACTGTTCTATGCAGCCCTGGATTTTGGCAGGGTTGCAACGCTCAGCAAGTAAACTTCATCTGGCTTACAAGTTTCAGACAAATAGAACGGGCTGATGTCATCGTAAGCTTTAACTCTCATTAAAGAAGAAAGTATGTGTCTAGTAATTATGAGGCTTTGTTGGGCACGGTATTTAGGGGAAGTTAATAGACAAAGATCATTTTGAACAATGAGACTTCTGAAGAGCTGGCATTCAATGAGCGATGAAAAATGACCCTAGCACTGTGCTTAATTTAGAAACTGGGTTTGCATTGCTTTTCAAACTTTGTTTCTAACTCCACCTTACATAGATCCTAAATTAAAAAGGTAAAAAATTACAGAATCGAAAAATTAACAAAGTAAATATTTGCTGTGCCAATCAGGTTTAATTCTATGGCTTAATAGTGTAGTCATTGCTTAGCCAAATAAGAAAATAAGGGAAAACATCACAGGTATAATTAAAAAAAATTGTTCTCTACTACTTCAATCTATTTTTTACAGAATCGTGGAATTCTTAGGGATGGAAGGGACAGCTGAAGATCATCCAGTCCAACCCCTCTGCCAAGGCAGAGTCCCCTAGAGCAGATTACAGAGGAACACATCCAGAGGGGCTCTCTCCTAGACAGAGAGACTCCACAACCTCCCTAGACAAGCTGTTCCAGTGCTCTGCCACTTTCAAGGTTAAGAAGTTCTTCCTTATATTGAGGTGCAACTTTGTGTGTTTCAGTTTATGCCCATTGCTCCTCATCCTGTCACAGGGCACCACTGAAAAGAGTCTGGCACCATCCTCTTTAAAGTTGCCATTGGTCACTTGGAGAAATAGGCATCTCAATTTTTTTTGCAGTATGCCTGTCTTAATAAGAATATAATTTCTCACCTCCTGAGACCCAGTAGACAATCCTTGAGTCCTGCTCAGCTGTATTGTGTTGCTGACACTTCCAGCTAACAAGCAGTGTGCCATGATGGGTTCCTCAAACAGGTCTTCACAGCAGAATCTATTTGTAATTTTGGATAATAAAAGTTGACACTTTTGGGCAATAGCTTTATGTAGAGCCATGTTATGCTACAGTCCTAGTAATATATCTAATTGACACTGTAACACTTTGTTCTTCTCCCCTCTTCATGCTTTTATGTTGTGGAAATTTGGGGGCTTTTGGCTGGTGTTCGTAAGTGCTAGAGAGAATTTGACTTGAGTGGGAATTTGAAGGGGGCAGTGGGAAGGCATGGCACCAACGAGGTGATTGTTAAGGGTCTCTTCTAACCCAAACCATTCTATGGACCTATCGAAGCGGAAAGGAATCAGAAACTATTGCTTGACTTACTGCCTAAACCATGTTTCCCAGGTTTCTATGTGCCTGTGGAAGAAGAAGGCTGATGGAATGAGGTAGAACACTGGAAATAATCAGATATGTTTTTCTCTAAATTGAGAAGATTGCCTAAGACTTCTCTAAGTTGAGAAGGTGATTGCCTAGGACTTAGTGCTAAGCACTAGAAATTCAACTTGGCTATCTCTACAGAAGAAAATCTTAAGTCCAGAGAAAAATCTAAAAGCTCCAGGGAAGTATGTCACTTACTGGAAGTAGAAAGGATAGTGTTCTCCTTGTAATATGTTTATGTGAATTACCTTCCACGTTCTAGAGCTAACAGATTTTGGGCTACAACACATCCTTTTGGCAAAAAATTTGAAAAATATGCAAAATAACTTTTGCAAATCTTCATTTGCAAATCCCTGAGATTTTTAAGGACAGACAAGCAGATCATCCAATCATCCAGACTATAATCCAGGATGTGAGACTGAGAAAGAAAAGATAATGTATAAAATTCTTAGTCTAGTGCCTTTCTAAAAGGCAGTCACTTAAGAAAATTACATCAATTATATCAAATTCATTGACAAAGTTGTCAGAGGCAATATGAACTGCACTGCTACTATGCATCTTATACTCTTATTAATGATAATTTGTGTTGTTAATTATATAGTTCTAACTAAAAACATGTGCACAGATATGAGATTAAAATCTGGGGGTCAATTTTGCCTTTTTTTTAAACTTCTGTAGAGGAGAAATGAATATTGGTTTGTGGTGGTTTTAAAATGTGATTTTTAAGTGTTTGAGATGTTCTTGTTGATTTTTTTCCCCCCTCAATGAAGACATAAATGAGGAGAATTACATTGTATTCTGAGAAACAGAGGAAGTTCAATTCTTTGCCAAAGCAAACATCCGCAGACTTGTGTAGTCTACATGTTTCAATGCATGTGAAAATATTTGGTGTTGTAGCGTGATTTCCTTGAGTGGAAATAATACTGCAGCTAGAAATGAGATTTTGCAAAGAAGGAAATCACAGCTATCTTAGTGATTTAACATCTCAGATTTGTTTATGGATAGTTTCCTGTCTGACACATTTAACTGAACAAGTTAAAGGATTTAACGATTAGAATGACATTAATTTTTAACTGTCCTTGGTGGTGACATTTCACAAAGGGTGTGTTCTATAAAAACAGATGGAAAAATGAGCTTGCCCCTTCACCTTGCACTGGCTTTCTTGTGTTAACTGATTTAGCTTTCTGTCACCAATCAGCCAAGTATTCAAGGACATACTTGCCTTTTGTCTTCCTCATTTTGTGAATAAAATAGCACAAGAACATAGAAATTTTTATAAAATCCAGTAGCAGTAAGCTTCATCTGTTACTAAGGCTGAGATGTTTTTTGTAGTCAGAGCTTGATTTTTGATAATTTATATTCAATTATGTTATAAAATCCTGTTTAACTCCAAAGTTATATAATAAAAAAAATCTGAAATTAAGCATTATGGGCAAAATTATGCAAAATAATGTGATATGTGATTAAAATAGTAATGGTAGGGTTCTTTTCAGTAGGCAGATGCAGTTGGCACTTCAGTTCTAAGACAGATTTCCCACAGTGCCTGGGTGCTTCCAGCAGTAAAGCAGCTCAGAAGATGAGGCAGGGAGTGCAGCTGGGATGCAGCCATCAGGTGAGACAGACACCTGCAGAGCACAAGGAAGGACAGTGCAGAGTTTCAAAGTCAGGAGGAAGACCCCTAATAGAGAATGGTGTTGTCAGGACTGAAATATGGTTAGCCTGTTCCTTGAGTTGCTTGCTATTCTTGTGGACTTAAACTCAAGTTGGCAGTAGCTTGGGAGTCTCCCATCTAAATCTGTTCCCCAAAAGAGTGATGTGTCCAGAGATACACAAGCAATCAGGTCTGGTCGGTCCAAATATCAGTCCTGCTATCCCAGCATGCTTACTCATATGGCTTACTTAAAGCTAAGCCTATTTTTATTCATTTTATTGCCAGGCTTTGAGATCCAACACCTCAACATGAATGGAAGTAAAATGACCAATGCAGAGAAACTCTTTGCTAATTCATAACGTGTAGTTATTCCTATGCATTTTACCAAAATGAAAAGTTTTCCAAATGATACCCTCTTTAAATGTGTTTCAGTGTGCTAGATTTTTTATTATCTCTGTGTCTGCTGTTTTGGTAATATGTTGTTGTATTGCATGGTATCCTAGTAAGTACTTTCAATAACCCACACAAATGCATTCTGCACAGTAAGGACATGCTTCTGGGGAGACATCAGACTTTGAATGCAGTTTCTAATATACTTGTGTTTCAGTGCACTTGTGTACTTATGGATTAAACATTCATCTTGTAATCAAAATGAAACAGGGTACTACCCAATAAGGAAAGAAGGTAGGGAAGTTCAGTGCTGAATAGATGATTTTATTCAATGTAGCTTAAAGTGGTCACCTCATTAGCTCAGTTGCCCAGTTTTGAGAGCTCACTGAATTTTCCTTTGTTAGTGTATGCCAGTGAAAAGACTAATGATGTCCAAGGAATATTAGGCACATGAGTAAATGTTGTATAAGACACATTAATGTTCAGTTGGGACTTCTTGTGGTTTCTAGTGCTAGGCATGTTGAAGCATCTGTTGCCCTGTGAAAATGCAGAATCAGCTGTGCAGGATAGCTTTTATATCATCAAGTTTAGTGGACAGATTTATGTCTCCATTCTGCAGCTGAAAGATTTATGTGTCTCATTTTCCTAGAGCAATTCTTCTTGGATCAAAATATTTTCTTCTCAACTGCTTTAAGTTATGTCATAGTAATATGTCTTTAAATCTAAACCCATAAATCTTACATACCAATCTACCACTTGTCTTTCATAGAATATTATAAAGGATTAGTGCAGTTATATCAAGACTTTAAAGTCAATTAATGAAGTATGCATCTTTTTTTCTTTTAGAATTCTTGTAAAATGGCTCCTAATTATTTGAAGGTTTTTTGTTTGGTTTGGGTTTGGTTTTGGTTTTGGTTTTTTGGGGGGTTTTTTGGGGTGGTTGTTGTTTTTTTTTTTTTGGTTTTTTTTTGTGGGAGGAGGAGGGTTGAGATGGTCCCACACGTGGTTTGGGTTGATACTGTTGTTTGTTGAGTTACAGCTTAGCTCTGGGATTTATTTTTTTTCTGTTTGGATTGCCTTTAAACATTCTTGAAATTCAGTAGGCACTCTGACTCCACACAGTATCATCGCCAGCAGGTGTATCAGAATCTGGCTCATTTAAATCAGTGTGTGTCTGGTCAGTGTGGGATGATGGAACCACTTTGTAATGCGAATGTGCTGGGGATTGAATCCATGTGTCCTTTTTCCAGTTCTTTTTCTTTACTTCTAAAAATAATTTCTGCAGTCATTCACTGTTTCCATGAATAAGACAATTTGTGTACAAATTAGCCAATTTCTCTATAAAACAATACATGTGTGATGTGTAACATTGCATAAAAAGGAGAAAGAAGGAAGAGAGTATAAGGACTTTCTTCACACAGTTTATATCATATGCTATAGAATTATTTATTTGCATATGCTCAACAATAATCTGACATCCCTTAGAAGCAGTCCTTATTCCAGACATGATTCTATTGCCGATACAGCTGTATCATATGTAGCTATGTTGTTTGAGCAGGAAGAAAATTGCTTTAAGGAGAATTTTGTTAAATATCAAGACTGGAAAATTCTTAGGTTTTCAAGATTTTTTCCTTTCAATGGCAAAATGATAGGAGTGATAGTAAAAGGAAAAATCTGTTGCCATAAGACAAATGTTTCTTGCAATGTTTATAAAAAATACTGGAAAGAACGGTTTGGATTTTGAAACACAAACTATGCAAATTAATGGTGCAGTTTCTGGCTTACAGAAGAAGGCTCAGTTTTAGGAGCCATAAACCTGCAGTGAATTTGGGCCCAGTTGGGTCTGTGAATTAAAGAAAGTTGGCATTGACCAGATGACTTAGTACTTTTATAAATAAACATTTCTGTTAGAAAGTTTAAAAGGGAAGGGCTGACAAATATGAAACTAGTGTCTGGCCTGTAAGTAGAGGACAGACAAGGCAAAGGAGCGGAGCTCACACTGGAATTCTAAGAACCTCTTTGTCTTTGAATGCTTGATGAATTTTCAGTAGTGGTGACTTTTGTTTCCTTGGACCTCCTTTAATAATTTTCATTACTTCATATTCATTGCAACCTTGACCAAAGAAAATACTGGACTTTTACACATAAGGAAGCTTAAACACATAAAGACATACACTCTTACAGTCTGCACAGATTGTTTGCAAGTAGGGTGACTGTGAAATGCTACTGATTGAAAATTTCAAGGATTGGCCTTGTAGGATTCTTTTCTAAACAATTTTGACAAGTAACTTCCCCATGATGTTGTTGTTATGCTCTAAATATATTCTCAAATCTTATCTAGAGCCCTCAAATTTTGTTAAGTATGTTGAGCTTTCACAGTAGGAAAACACATTCAGCACTTTGCTCAGATATTTTGTCTGCAATATTGGAAGTATTTTTTGAAGAGCATTTGAGCCCTGAATGATTTTTGTTGTAGTTGTTGTTTTATTTTAATTATTCTACATTGTCTTATCAGTAGGGGAAGAGAAATTGTACTGTTTTTCAGATTTGTGTCCTTTTGACCTCTTTTATTCTAGCTCAGTTCATGGTATTAATTTAATGAACATCTTTTCAAATTATGTATTTTTTGTATCAGGAGCTGATCTAATAATTTATTATTGATAAATGTAGGTGAAGCACAAGTGCTAAAACTACGAAATATTCTGTTAGATTCAGAGAGAGGCTGCTGTAACAAAGTTTCAATAGGAAATTACTCCAAATAATGTTGTTAAAGCTTGAATTCTTTATAAAAGAAGCAGCCAGCCATAACAAATTATTTTCGAGTTCTATTGGTTCTGTATATACAATTGGAAGAAAGAAACAGAATGTTCTTTGTGTTTTTTCCATTTATGTTTAGCCTCATAGGTTTACTGAAATTGGGATAAAAGAAAAGATACTTTTAACAATTGTTATGACCTGTTCTTGAACTAGACACTTCTTACATACTTTGTAGCATGACTGGCTTTAAACAAGCTTTTCGTCTTTTTTACAGTGTTTGTGAAGAATACTGCACTTAGCTGACAGTATAAGAAAACCATTTTGTGTGTGTATTTCACCAAACTTTCATTATTGCAGCCATGCACTAGCTGTTTTCTAGCCTATTCTTTAACTGCAGCAGAGTGATGGTCAATACATCTATTTAATGTTCCTCAGAAGATTGGACTAAGTAAGAATAGATAAAGCAGAAAAGGATAATCTGACTTTTAACAAGGATCCTTTCTTCATAGGAGATCAGTTAAGTGTCTTTGTGGGATTTGAATATACCAAGCTAACATCCTTCACTCATCTGGTATTTGGAGAAGGGTGATTAGTGATCTCTAACATTTTAAGTGGGAAGACACATTTCCTTACTTCCTGCCTTAATTGTCAAGATTTCTTAGCTTAATCATTTAAATCACCGGTCCAACCAGTTTTTGTCCTAAAATAAAATGACCTTTCTGGCTAGAGAGGGAGGAGTGAAGGTGGAAGCTGCAAAATGCCATTAAACAGCTGCAAAAGTGAAGCTTGTACTTGTGAAGTTTTGGGAAAGTTCACATGGTGCCTGTCTCCCAGATGATTCAAGTTCTCCATAGCTACTGAATTTTGCAGACTTTGTAGTAATCAAAATCACCACTTTATTAATTTTCTTTCTCTTTTTCTCCTGTAAGGTAATATCCTAAATAATCAAGATACAGTATTAAGTGCCTACATATTGTTAGGTTTTTTTAATGTAGGGAAGAAGAATGGGAATTTTTTTTAAGTATTTGCTAATTTTTTCAGTGGAGAAGAATGTAGCATTAGGTGGCTGTCCTTGGTGTAATTCCTCTCAAAACCAAAGTCTGATGAGTCTGTTTCACTGAATGGAGTTTCCCATGTTCTGCTCAATATTGGGCATTCTGTTTCAAGTTCAGTTAGTTGTTGTTATTTCCTAATCACTACAGGCAGTTTCTTTGTCAGGGGAATGTCCCATCTTAATATGGAGCAACACTATAACATTAAGCAAAAGTTTTTCAGTGGAGCTCTAAAATTTTACTGGATCTATTTTGAGCATTTGGTGTGGTGCTCTTTTCTAGATATAAGTCCAATGTTTTTTTAAATTCTATGAAATTTGGTGACGAAAATTTAGGTCTGCAAAGTTGCTAGTTACTCCTAACATTATTGCCCATTTACTATGCCTAACTTTGTCTAGATTGGCCTCACTGGCTTTAATCTGTATCTGCTGGAAATTTGATATAAAATGCTGACATAATCCATGATAGTAGGAATTAGGACCAGGATACCTTTCTTTCCCACCCTTGTTTGGTGCGAAGCTGCAGCTCATCCTGGTTGCTGTGCTCTATGTCCAATGTAGTTACTACCAAGTTTCTCCCCCGCAGGATGCAGGTTCCCCGAGGGATGGAGAGTGTCCAAATGGCACATGGCATGGTGGTTAAAGCGTAATCCTCAAAGGTGGGAACAGAAGGGTTCTTTTTTTAAAATGTAAGACCCTCCTGCATACTTTTAAAATGGAAGGTTAAGTGAAAGACACTCTTTTCATATCCTAATCTTCATAAAATTCATTTATTCTCAGATTTTTTTACTCAACGTAGGAAAGGAAAGCTGTCAATGAGTGCCTTTCCTCTGAAGTCTGGTGGTAGATTTAAGCAGTGTGAAGCCATTATTTGTTTAATGAACTCTCCTACAACAATTGTATTTTGAGGATCCATTAATCCTCTGGATTAAAGGAAATATTATTAATATGATTGTTGTTATTTGTATTAGTTAGGCCTTTGAAATAGTAGAAAACCACTGCAGTTTGGCATATTAGGTACATTGGGATAGACAGAGCAGTTAAATCAAAGAACTGAAAAATTCTTTGGTGGAATAGCAGCAGCATGTTGTATGTGGGCAGCCACCATTACTCTCTGCCTCAGCAACACCTGGTACTGACTAGTGTTGTCAGTACCTTTCAAATATAAAAATTCCACAGATTTTCCTACATGGTTTTATTATTATTATTTTTCCAGAAAGAGGAAGTAGAGCTAAGTTCCAACAAGCTACAGAAAATATTATGCAACCCAGTGAAACCCAAGTCATTTGTAATAACATTTTTCATATTTTTAAAAGCACAAACAGTAATGAAGTCTTGGCATAGCAACCAACATGTTGCAATTATTGGAAGCAGAGGTGTTACAGATCTTCAAAAGCATGTCTGTGAAGTCCAGTAGGCATGAACAGAGTACAGTGTGATCTCATATCATCATGCAAGTGAACAGTCAATCCCAATTTTCTCTCAGAAGTCCTTAGACAAGAATTTGAGAGGAAAATAAAAGAAATAAGAGAGAGTTCATTCTCTATACATGCCAAATGGAGTATTTAACCATAATTTAAGGTCTGAAGAAACCAATGGGAAAAGATCTTGTTAAGGCTCAAGCTTAACAACACACATAGTGTCATACTCTGCTTTGCTGATTGTTGGGCTCTCTAGTTCACTTTTTCCAAAACCATCAACTGCCTACCAGAGTGTTATTTCTGCTGTGACATTCATCAGCAGTTCTTGTCTCTTTCCTTTTCTGAGTGCAATATTACTGTAATTCTTTAATCTCCAGTTGTCACTATAATTGCTCATTATAAATATACTGCGCTGAGAAATTAGGTTATATAGCAAACACTTTTTTTTTTTTGGTTATTGGGTTATTGAAAATTTGCAACATCAGCAAAATAGATCCTTTACTGTGCTTATTTTTCAATTTTGTTAGATATCACAAGGAGCATCCCTGAATGATTTAAGGAAAAAGAAGAGGCGTGCCCCTCTTCCACCAGCTGCGTCTGCTCCACCCACTCCTGCCATGCCAAACAGGACAGAAGACAGGGAAGACAAGAGGAAGAGCACAATGGGTGAGAAGCGTTTTTTTCTCCTGAATAACCCTATTCATGTGTTTTCAATGCTCAGTGTTTGAAGTTGCCTTAATTCTGTTGTGCTGTGAGTTTGGAAACTTTTGTAACTTGGGGGAAAAACTACATTTCTCTGCAGAATGAAAGTCTGGAAATAAGTGTTTGTATTTTACATATTCTTTTTTTTTTTTCAATGGCACCATTCAGAGTACCACAGGGTAGTAAAATGTAGATAACACTCATCAGATTATTTGAATATTTGGCACAAACTTTATATCCAAAAGCACTAGCCCCGGGCCTATTCTGCACCTTGAAGGTCATGACTGGTTTGCTAGTAGATGGAAATACAGAAATAGTAAATGGAAATGCTAATAAATGGAGATAGACAGGCAATACTGAATGCATCAGAAGCCATGAAGTTCTGCCAGGAGCCAGGTACAGTCAACTTGGTTCAGTATTTCCTCATGTTTCTAAAGCCTGAAGGCATTTCATTTTTATATAGTCCTCCAACAGTTTGACATCAACTGCCCATATAAAGTTGGGTTGGGGTTTTTTTAAATTTCATCCTCACTTTTATTAAAAATCAATATCTGATAATTATTTAGCTAATCAGTAGAAGAAAAGAACCGGTGCTCTCAAAGGAATGCCATATGTACCTAGACTCAACAAAAGAAACTGTAGCTTCAGCTGCATGTGGCACCACATTTACTCACACAAGAAAACTGAAAAACATTCTCCCAGACCTCTGTTGTTATCTGCCTCGTAGCTTGTTCAAATTGGTGAGAGCTTTGCTTGAGTGAGGACACCAAGATTATGCTTCTAGCAAGCAAAGTGATTTTATAATGGGTCAAGTTATGAGATAATGACCCCACATATTGGAACTCATTTTTCAGTACATTAAGAGAATCATTCTTCAAGTGCTGTAACACACTCAGTGCACTTCAGTTCATGCCTTTGACCTCATGTTTCATAAAATGCCTGAGACATCCAGATATGACATTCTGTCATACATAATTGCTTACATTACAAATGCCTCACAGTTTAGTAAGAAACCTCTTGGCTTTGTTCCAACATTTATTTTCAGTAGATGCTTCACATTTAATGCCTCAGCATTTATGTAGCAGCAGGAATCCATTATTATCTGACATATTCAACTCCATTGACATCTCTTATTTAAACTCTCTAAGGGCAGTGTTATTGCTGGGCCATATAACACAGGAGTATTCAGCAAATTGGCTTACTTTTAATCACTGCAGAGGTCACACTCTACCACTTCTCATGCTTTGCCCTACTACTGGTCACTTTTTGATGACATTTATTGCTTTAACTTTTTATAAGTGTTCTTTTTCTTTTGTATTGGTGCTCAAATGTTACAGATGAGATATAGCAGAGCAGAGCTACTTCTAGTCTGTTCAGTACTGTGTACATAAGTGCTTGTTGGAGTGCTCTGCTCATGTAAGATTCTGCAGTATCGTTTGCTTTAATGGAGCCTTATTATTTTACACTGACAAAGAACTTGTCCCACAGTAGCCCTGTCTTCAGTGCTTTTTGTTTTCTGCTACTTTCTTGAATGAATGTGTTCATTAACAAGAAAAAATGTTACAGCTGGAGAGGGTTGGTAAAACAGCCTCTCTTCAGGGCCCTTACAGGAAAACAATGAGAAAGCACAGATGGCTCTGAAAGCATGAGAGAAAAGCTGTGAAGAAAAGCAAGACTCTGGTGAGGGGAAAAAACGTGCTGCAAGAAATAGTCAGCCACGTGATGGAAAAAGTATTAAAGATACCTGTGTACCTCTCAAGTTAGCCATGTGAATCAAAGCAAAAGATCCTATCAAAAACATTTTCAAATTGGCAGATTCTCCATAATGTTCAATACTGAATCAGTTATTATGACACCAAAGTATTGTGCCAAATTTCCTCAAAGCAGTAAAAAAGGGCTTGCACATTTGCCAGCATTAAATTGTGTCTCTGGAGGATACTCCTCTGGAAGCTAGTTAGTGCTAAGTAAAAAATGGTCATGGTTTAATCTTTTTTCTTATCCCTTGATGCTGCTTCCCTTCTCAGCATCCCCAAAGCACAAGCCAGAGAGTGTAGGAATGGATCAGAGCAAACATTTGTCTCTGCCAGCATCCATCTTCAGCAATGACCACAGCACATGCTTGAGGCAGGGTATGAAAGCAGAACAAGCAGGTAGTCATGGTTCCTCAGTGCACTTTCAACCTCTAAGGACTTTCCAAATAACAGTAGCTCAAGTTCTGTACAGTACAAACTGGCTTTTTTACATGGAAAGTGGTTCACAGAGTACAGTGCAAAGACACATGTATTTCTTTAGTTATTGAACATACTCTTTAAATAATCCCCCATACAATGTTATGGGCATTTCCTTTGATAGCTTCAAACACCGTTTTGCTAAAAACAGTTTAATCATCTGCTTCTCTAAAATGTCAAAATAATGAAAACTGACTCAAAAAGAGGAGCAGAAAAGCCTGTAAGACACCTGCTTCAAAACAGTGACCTAAGGCATCTTCCTCTTTCTCTCAGAGTCAGGAAAACAGTCATGTAAAGTATCTGAGAGGTCAACAAATTCAGGCAGTTTGACACTTCAGCAGATAAAATAAAACACATTTTCACATTTTCTTACACAATGTTTTTCAATTTGTTTAGTTAGCTTACCTATTTTTCTCCGTCCTTATGCCTGCCAAAACTGGTGATTTTAACTGGTAGTTGTAATGTACATGTATGTGTACATGGCTAGGCTCAATTCTAGTCCCACTGCCTTTGGTTTAAGACACACCTTTTCCTTCTCCCTTAATTATTTGGATGTGAATAAGAGCAGAACTAGATCCAGAGAGACTTTGGGTGTGGGTAAGGGAAAATCAATGTGTTTTTAAAAAATAAAAATGAACAGAGTGATCATTATCTTGCAATGAAGTAACAAGTCAATTGATCCCCCTGTAGGTGATGGACGGCAGGTGCCACAAAAGCCTCCTAGGGGCACCACTCGTGGTCCCCCTGAGTTAGTGATCCCCCCACCCCCACCTTACCCTCCTCCTGGCAGTGACATTGTGGATCCAACAGTGTGTTACAGAGAAGCAGATGTTACAGCACCAACAGAGCTGGTACCTAAACGTATGTTTGAAAATATATGTATTTGCATTTCCATTCTATTGATGATTACTCTCAGGAGTAGCTTTTCCAGACTTTCCTCTCTGCTCTTTAGACATCCATGTCTGTTTTTCCCCCCTTTTCCAGCCTGTTGTCTTTTAAAATGCCCAATGCAGTGTAACTAATTAATATAAAGTGAGCAAAATGGTTGGAGAGAGTTTTGCACGTGATACCTGATCATTGTACAGCAACATTTTAAAATAACCATCAAGCTTTGTTGCTTTGTTCAACTGGGAAAAAAAAATCTTTTGTCTTTTATTAATTCCCTAAGTTTGTTTTTCTGTACTAACAATTTTTTTGTCTCCCCAGAGATGAGTTCCTTTGAGAGTCAATGGGTCTATCAGTCTAGGCTGAAAACTACAGTGTCTTCCTTAAGAAAATTAAACCATTTACAGACGCTGTATATTGTTAAAGGCCTTCCAGTCCTAATGGGTACATCTTTCTTGGGATTTCTGGGTAGTCCTTTGTGTGCTCTTCACCTTGGGGCGTAACAGTTATCAGACAAAGAAGTACAATATTTTTCGCATGCCCATGTACTTGTGAAAAGCATGTTTTCATGCTGCTTTTTCGTGCTTATCCATTGACTGCCTTTAAATCTTTGTACACAATCCAAGTCTTTGATCATGTATTATATTCCCTGTGGGCTTGCCCTGCACACCCATGTAGAGCTGGTAAAAGCAGCAAAGCTCTGCACGTTATGACATCTCATGGATGTACTTCCTTTGAAGACTTGGAGGGTGTCTCCTAACCATGGAATAGAGAAATGTCTCCATTAGCTACTAATTTGAGAGAAGGTCTCTTTCCAGGACCTTATGTTTACCAAAAGTACTCTGCAGGTTGCAGTTACTCTGATAGATTAATGTGGATGTGTTTGCTGTTGATTACCAGCTAAACCTAAAGCTAAATTATTTCTCAAATCTGAGGAAATACAAATTGTTAAGTTTTATTGGAGCTAACTATGGAAATTAAGGAGATCATCCTAACAGAAAACCTGAATCTTATTGAGGATTAACCCTAAGACATATTTACCAGTTTATGCACAGAAATCATATAGTACTTAAAATCTTCTTTTTTGTTCTAGATAGCATCAGCTTTCCTGCGATGTTTTCTTTATTAAAAATCCATTGTGGCCTTCTTTGCATTAATATTTCTGCTTCATTTGAGTTTCTATCGCTGTTATTTTGCAATGCTTTCCTGATCTACCTTGCTGATCAAATACCCTTTAATCAATGCAGCCCTGATGTAATCAGTGTGATCATTTGCTCTTAAACAAACAAAGTATCTCAGCCAAAAGGATTTGATTAAGCTCGTACATAGGAACATAACATGAGTTTTTATTGTCCTCAATTTACTGAGAGCAAGAGCTTAGTGGGTACTTATTTTAGTCTTAAAGCATCAGTGTTGGAGAGGGACAAATTTTAGCTCTGTAATTATGCTTTGTCCTACCTAGGTAAAGATAAGTGTGTAGATTTACACAAGAGAAGTGTGTATAGATGTACCCATGAGAGACAGCAGCACAGGTAGGACAGATGCTAATTACATTGCCTAATGCCATTCTGAAAGGTGCTTAGATACCATAGTGATTGAGCCCTGTAAGAACAACATTTTGCAATGATGTGTTTTATTGCCTGAGAATGCCTCAAGCAGTGCAAATAAGATTTGGGCGGTAGATTCAAAGAACAACAAAATTTTCAATCTTCCTAACTCTACTCAGTAAAAGTGTATTCTCATAGAATGAGGTGGGGAGGAGGATAAACTGCTGATGCCAGGTGTTGTTAGAAGATGTGTTTTTTTCTGAAATCACTCTCAAAACCACTTTCTCTGATAACAATTGTGGATGCGTGACAGTCAACAGCAGTATGTGTTCCATGAGAAAAAAAAAATCCCATTTAGAAGTTAAAATTCTCTGATCACGTGGAGTTTAAATTCTCACGCCTTATGATCTGCCACTGTCTGTGAAGGACTGTCCTCCCTCCCTCTCTTCCTTCCCTCTCTTCCTCCCAACACACAGAAATCATTGTTCATTGATTTTTCCAAATTTATGTGGAGTGGAATTCATGAGTATAGCCTTTAGTAAGATACTCAAGCTTTTCTGTATTACATGCCCTTTAGGACATCTAAGAATCTCTTCTACAAACAAGAGTACAGAAGTTCCTTGCAGTCTTTTGTCTTAAATCTTTTTATCCTAATTACTTAATCTTCTCTCTAACATTTGGTCTGGTAGAACCTTAGCTGCATGTTGTGTGCACGTTTAAATTCATGTGTTTATAGGATCCTTTCTCCTTCCTTATACTAATCAGATTGTTCACGGCCTGATTCTAAGATTGACTATACTTTGGGAATGCAGAGATGGAGATTGTTGCATGGTGTTTGGTTATGTCATATTGCTTATGAAGTTCCAAATGTGTGAGTTGATGGTAAGCTCTGTGATACTTACCTGAGGTAAAGAATACACATAGTGAAAGACTGCTGCACCTAGACAAGCAACTGAAACATGCTGCCTTGAAATGTCAGCCAGCTCATTAGAGTAAATTCAGTATTTCTGTGAAACTCCACAGTTAGCCCTTTATTTGGCTAGTTATGGACTATTATTAAGATATGCAGTAGGAAATTAAAAGCTCTATGGGAAAGAATATACAATATACTCTGCCTTCCTGTAGAGTGAGATCCTGAAGTTAAGTTTTTCACTCTGGCACTGGATAAAGTACTAGTGAACTCAGGGCTCACACTGGGTAAGGACTTAACAACTGATTGATTTGTAAATTTCAGAAAGTTCTATTTCTTTGAAGAAATGGCATAATTATTTGAACCTGGCGTTGTTTTTTGCTGTAGATCAAAATAGTGAGACATCTCTTAATTAGAAGGTCTTCAAGGGGTGAAGGAGTGGGTACACTACTTTAATTTCTGTAGGTGACATGCATACTAGCAGTTGATGAGTAAAACCAGGTTAATTTTAAGGTACTACAAGAATGGAAAAGAGCCTTGGATATATATCTAATTTTTAATTTTTTTTCATTATATCACTGATATATGAGCAGGTAATACAATCAGGTTGACAGTTTCACAAACAGTTCAATTGTATTTCTTCAGTCACTTTAGACGTATATCTAGTCTTCTAGGGCTAGATTTTAAGAGTTGAGTTTTGTTAGCTTTGAAGCAAAAATGGGTAGAAACAGAGAGAAAACTTCACTCTTTTACACTTGGCTCTACATCAACTGCGAACTGAGGGCTGCTGTGCAGGGAGTTTTGCTGGCTTGTCATGGTACACTGCTTCATAAGGCATGTGTCAAGTGACCCAGCCTTTTCTTTCTCAGAGGTGGTCTTTAAAGCAAATACGCCTGCAGGTATAGCTTAGGAGACTTTTATTGCCATCACTACTCTTACTCATTCAGGCAATCTGAGGCTAAAGAATGAAGTTGAATCTCCAATATCATCTATCTTGCTCCTTCTGGAGAATTAAAATTCAGGCCAAGTAAAGCAGAATTCACAGACATACTGTGTATCAGTAAGTATTGTATTGTTAGGATTGAGTTAGCTTATACCAGGCAGTTGGAGCAAGGAGCAGCTGTGGAATTCCAAATTTTAACACATGTGCCCATGCACCTACACCTCTTTTGAGCATCTGATTCTTTAATGTTACTGAGCATGCTATCCATTCTGCAGACTGACCTACACAATACTTATAACTTTATCCTTTTACTCTTTTCCCCCGACAGTTTACTGTTGTGCATCATTCCCTTCATACTCGAAGCGTGTCTGACAGACCTTGTCTCTTCCTATGACCTTCATACTTCTGAACCTCCTGTTGCCTCTGCTACCCTGATTCTTCTGTTGCCTTCCTTCCTCTTCTGCTGGGAAAAAAACCTTTTTTTTTGACCGAGATTTTGGCTTCTTTTCTTTTTAAACTCGCACATTCTCTTTAATTACTATTGATTATTTTCGGCTGTGGTTCATACTCATTTGTGAGATGTATGTTCCAGAACTGAATGGTGTGTTATATAAATCTATATATCAGCCTCGGAAAGATTATCTGTCATTCTTTTCCAAAAGATTCTCTTTATTTTGAGCCGTGGTTTGCTTTGATTTGGTGTTGCAGAAGAGTGTGTTCTTGGGACAGGGTGTCTTACTTTCCATATTGTTTAAAGTTTTAAAGAAAAGTTTCTAAGAACTTTTTTTTTCTGTTTTTGCTTTCTGTTTCTCTAGGGATAAAGTTTTGTATTCCCTATTTGCTCTATTTTCCTTTTATTGCATCCATTTTGTTCCTTTGGAACAAAACTAGTACTGGGCGTGGCCTAGTCAAGTTGAAGTGCAAGATTCTTTCGGTATCTTGGCTATCAATCAAGCTGTCCAGACAAAAGAAACAGGAAGATCTGTTGCATTTGTAAGAGGTTTAAAAGGAATACCAAGAACCAATACCAAATGCACTGATTCGTATTCTTTACTTATGCTTAATATGAGTAATTTTATCTTTATGCTGGAGACATGCTGTGGAAATTGAGGTGTGTGTTCTATTTCTGTAACAAAAGACACAAACACTTTGCCAAAGATACATCTTGTTCTACAAGTCTCATTTTTGCACTTGTACAAGAAATAGTCAGTGAGTTCTAATTAAAATATCATCCATAGGTTTGTACTTAGCAAAAACTTCTTTGTGCTAAAGGAAGTTCTTCATGAGAACGGCCCATAAGACATGTATTTTTAATAATCCTGAGCTACAAACATAGGCTTTATGAGTTGTAATGTAATGATGCACACACCCAGAACTATTCTGACCTCACATGTACTGTGCTTTAAGATGTTCATGTTATTTAAATGAGTGACTTGCAATACATAACTCTAATTTAAATGATGAAAAATTATTGTTTTACCCTCAAGCAAATAATCATGTTAATCTTGACTCCTTTCCAGGCAGGCAAAATGGCAAATAAGAAAGCAAAGCATTCCTACAGATAATATGAAATACGACTAAAATGGAGTTTGACAGTTTTTAATACAAATATGACATGTAGTTAGTAAGCTTTAAATTATTCTTTAGAAAGTATACTTAGTACCCTAAGGGTCTTGTAATAAAAGTGAAGTGGATTTGAACTTTCTGAGCTGCCAGGTACTTTGTAATGCCTTCTTAAGACAGGACAATGGTTTAATTGTAAGTCTTCTCTCAAAAAAAAAACCAACAAAAAAACAAGTAGGTGTTCACAATGTGAAGATTAAGAATCTAATTTACCCATTCTCATTGCTCTATTTGCATCGTATTTGAAACTCCACAGTTACATGGCCCATGGAGTTCAAAGTAGTGTAAAAATAATGAAGTGGTGAAACAAAGTGTTTTATATTGAGTGCAAAGTACTGTGTATTGTCAAAGCAGTTCTTTCCGTTGACACCATTGTCTCTGAAAGGTGGCAAAACAACAAAACAACACATTGCAACAAAATCACATTTTTAATGAAAAAATCTCCTAGCTTTGAAAGGACACAGCTATGGCCTCTCTCTACATAGCTGTTTCCTACAAATAGCAGTCTCTTTTCAGGTAGCTTCCTCAAACTCTTAGAAGCTGTAAATTAAATCTCAAAAAGTTCATTATTTACACTTAATTTACCTTTTCTTCAACTTAAATGCAAAATTTGCCTCTAAAATATATTCAGGGGAATTAACATTTTTGTGAAATTCTTAGATTAAATGTCTTAAAGACCAGCTTAAGCTAGCAAGCTCTGCCTTTCAGTATTTAAAAAGGATCATTGCTTATGTTCATTCATATTTTCTTATTATGATTTCATAAATTACAGATACATATATACTATTGAACAGAAAAAATATAGAAGAAAGATTTCTGTGGCTTTACAAGAAACCATCCTAGTTACAAGAAATTATACTATGACATTCGCATAGTTTGAAACCTCCCAGTACTCTACATGGTGTCAGAAAAAACTTTCAGTGACACTCATGAAATCCAAACCTGTTGGGTGGAATTGCACAGCTACTCTCTCTCAGAACTATTGATGCACAATAGCGTGTGTGCACAGAGGAGTTTAAGGAAAGCATGATTGCAGGACAGGGAACTCACTGGAAGTTTGGGTCATGAGCACCAGCTCAGCCCTGAGGGGAATTCCTGTTTGTTCCAAGCTACAGCTCAGGATTTGTAAGAGCTCCTCAACTTGGCTTCTGAAAGAAAACGGGTTTTTTCTGTCATTTTCAGTAACAGGAAGGAGTATCACTTTAGATTTCTTTGATGGAGTCTTAGGTCAGCAGTGATATGAAAGGACATTGGCTTGGTTTTACTCCTTTTATTTTAACGTTGGAGACATTGGAAGTGTAGTGAGAATGACATGGAAAAGTTAATGACAAATTCACCACTATAACAAACTTTTTCACCAAAATGCTATTACCAGAATTAGTAAGAAACACATTTAATATACTCAGGATTTATCTGCACTACCAAACAGCCTTGTTCAAATTCTGTCCTTCATGTTAAGATATCTGGGGTGAAAATCAAATAAGCAGTCAATAAAAATGGAAAATATCATTGAGCATTTTCTGGAAAACAAATAAATGACAAGATAACTTATAAATCAAAACAAATTCCTGTATTACAACTCCAATGTCAGTGATATTCAGTGATCTTAGGAAATAAGGACAGATGTATAATTTATGATTGAGCCTAATGATCTCAATCCATACGAAAACCAGTTAATTAGAAACAGATTAAGTAAACTTGGTGCTGCACGAGATTTTACCGAAATCGTTTTGTACATTGCCCACCAGAGGGAGCCGGTGTTGTCCCAGATTCGCAGAAAGGGAGCAAGAAAAAATACTAGAAGTGAATTTCAACCTGATAGATTCCAAACTTACACAAAGTTTTTTAGTTTTTGGAGTAGTTGCTGTTCTTTAATTTTCTGCAACTAAAAATAAAAAACAATTTTGTTTCTATATTATTTTAAAATCAGTTTCCTCACAAATAAGAAAATGAAGATAAAATTATATTTTCAGGTGATGCCACTGTGGCAGCAACTTCAAGATGCAAGCTCAAATTTTTGTTTTAAGCTTTCTCAAAATATGATGGCATATTGGGGTGTCTATTATATTGCATAGATATTGCCTTCGTATCTATAGCAGCTGTGTCCGAAGTGTGGTAGGTAGTGCATATGGTTGGTATACGTGCTCAAAATATGTGTAAGTGCATAGGAGTAGGTCAGGTTTAATGCCAGTACAGATAAACTGTGTTCTACTAGGTGGATTTTATCAGATTGAGTCCTAAAATTTTAAAATCATGACCAGATGAGTTTAGTACCCATCTTCTTTCACATACAAATTACTTCATTACCAGCAATTCAGTCACTTAGAGACTGAAATCGCTGATTTTCAAAACATCCTTAAATATCCTTTCTACATTTAATACTTTCAGGTTTTTTCCTTACAGTTGGAATCTTTAAGAATCAAAACGAATCTTGTCTTTCTTACTGGGCAGGTAGATTTTTTTTCCTTTTCTAGTGACAAGGCTGTAGAATAATACTAAACTTTGAACTCATTCCATTTTTATCTTCAGAAATTGTGCTACTGATGCAGCACTGAAAATTACTCTGGGTAGGTGAAATACAGAGAAAAATATTCTAAATATATAAATGGAAAAAGGAAATATTTCTCTTCTTGTTGGTTTTGAACTGGAATTATTTAAAGCTGTTCGTGGTATCTAGAGTGCTCCAGTAAGTGCCAAGGAAGAATGATTGGCAGAGAAATCATCCACTTCCAATTGTATGATGAGTTGCAAAGATTTATGGTGCATTTCTTTATTAAACATATGACCATCCAATCAATCATATGCCCATCGTCTGTCCCTTTGTTCTGCTTTTTTAAAGTAAACTTGGTGGTCATGATTCTCATACCCTCATCATTTATGCGTACAGCCAGTTTAAGCCCTCCTTACTGTTCTCTCACAGTATAAAAGTGCCTCTTTTTGAGAGCTGTGCTGTGTGTAAGTATGATAGCAGTTCTGTCTTCTGAGCTTGGCTTCCAGTCACTACCATGACTCTCAATATATATTTAGTACATTCAGTAGGCACCATTTAGCGTTCCATACAAAAATACATGTTATTATAGAAGACAGAATGGAACTTATTCCATCCCTCGAAAATTACAGCCATGTTGTTTTCTGATGTCATTGTAAAACTATGGACTCCCTCCTCAAGGACAGTGAAACAAAATTGCTGTCTCTGTTTACACTTCTTATTCATAAGCTTCTGCTATAGCAGCTCTGTGGCTAGAGAAGTCCACTGTTAAAATTCATAAGTTGACAAAACAGAAAGTGACATAATTAATTTTTTGTTTATCCAGAAGAGCTTACATTAATAAATGCTGATTTTTGCTGAGGTAGCTAAGGGGAAAGGTGATGTTGTATATTTCCCTGCAAGAATCCCCTGCTTTATTCCTTTTTTATTGCATATTCTTGTGTAGTACTCTGGTACCATTTTGTAGTGGTAAATGACCGTTGAAAGCATCAAGTCCAAAGAAAGAATGAATGACTAGAAGCTGGCAACATACTGAACAGGTATCAACTACTGAGTCCTTTATATTCCTTGAATGTACCTTGAACATGACAGATGATTTTTTCTGTTCACTTCTAATAAGAAAACAGTAAATTTGGGTCACCAGATCTGCTTCATTTTCTCATGCCCTGAGAAAGTTCTAAGAAGGAGACTGAGTCCTGGGTACAAACCCTGGTTGGAAAGTTGGAGTAATTTCATACTCCCTTACATTCCCCTGCACTGTGCTGCCTACCTGTATTGGAGATAAGAGTTGTGGTTTTGCAGACTTTGAACCAGAAGTCAGTCTGAGTGTATGGAAGCACAATCACTTCGAATAATCCAAGAAAATATTTTCTGGTTACATTAGTATGGGACTGGACCCCACTTAATCAAATAGTCTTTCTAGACACATTTCCTGGTATTTAGATTTTTAACAGATTTAGATTTTAAACAGGTTACTTACCTGTTTCATGTAGTGTGGAATAAACCTGAGCTTCCCTTCTCCCATCCTGAGTAAATGTGAAGACATTTATTCTCTTAATTCCCTTGAAGCCCGGCTTTGCAATCCAAGTGGTCTGTGATTAAACTGTGAATGTTTCTTTCAAGTAAAACAAAATTCCCTCTTGTCCTCTTCCTTCATCAAAAGAAGAGCAGTTTTAACTACAGGAGCTGTACCTTTAATAACTGAGTGGCATCTTAGGCATACTCTGCTGCCCTTGAATGGTGGAATATGAGGAAGTTGTGACAGCCATACACACAGAACAACTTACACTTTAACAGTAACAAGTGGGGCTAAACATCTGTGTTCAACCAAATATGTGCATGTGGTACAAGTGTGTGTGTGAAAACTTTCATCCTGGGTGTGAGTTTGAAGTTATGCTAGGTTTACACATGAGGTATGGGCCAAATAAAACTGGAAGGTTGGTGCTTTAAGCGGCATTTATAGTGCAAGATCCTACTGATTCAGGTGCAGGCAATGCTCATGGAGCTGCACTAAACAAACTGTTGAAAATTTTTCTCTTTCCAGGTAGGTGATGATTCTAATACCAAAGTGCTTTTCCATCCTTAGACATGCTCATACTCAGCTTTTCCTATTACCACTTCTAAGTCAGAAAACACTGACTAAAATGCCTGCCTACTTTCTTCTAAGAAATTGAGAATTCTGGCCATGCACATTCACTTCTGGGTTTTCAGGCATGAGGGAGCAAAGGCTGAGAGCAGAGACAGCTTCTCCTTTGTCAGCTCCTTTTGTGGATTCCATAATTGTGGTTCCTGGCATGGATAAAATAATTACTTTCTAACCTACTACCATAAGCAAAGGCTGGGTGTAATAGAGGACAAAGACATGAAACAAAATAAGATGGAGGAAAGACTGAGAAAGGAGAAACTATGATGGACAAATACATTTTTTTCTTTTAAGACCATGGTGATTAAAAGGTGAAAATAAAATTGCTAAATAAATGGTGCCTTCCCATAAACAGTTAAAGACTGGTAGGGGATTATCTGCTTACTTGTTAAACAAAACAACTAATTCTTCTACTTTTCAAGCATCTGATTAAAAAAAATTATTGTTTTCTGACTTTTAAAACATTTTCATTTTAATTTTTAATTTTAATGCTGACTTTTAAAACATTTTCATTTTAATTTTAATTAATTTAACATTTTAATTTTTAATTTTAAAACATTTCTGACTTTAAAACATAGGTAAGCTTTTTTCTCTTCCATTTTTTCTTAATTTTTTCACTTGAAGGTAAAAACTAAAAGGAAAATATGTTAACAGTTTGTAAAAGCATAAAACTTAATGATTAAATATTTTCAACATTTTTTTCTAAACTGTGGGAACATGCAAGAGATCTATTTTTAAGGTGTATCTGTGGATGAAACAGTCAAGACTTAAATGAATATACTTCTTAAAACATAAAAAGTATGACAAATTATATAAGAATTATAAAGGTGGTAAGAAAAAATACTTATTGACTTTCAGTTCAAGATAAGAGCCTTGTTTACTTAACTTTTACTTGTAAGAGATGGAACATTTTGGAAGGCACAAAAACTCTTACAGGCTTGTTCTCCAGAAAGCCTCACAGTGGACTGCCAAGGACTGCAGAAGGGCCACCCTTTGGAATTCCCGGTGTTGTTGGAAGTAGATGACACTTTGGGGACTACTGCGTGAATGCATTGATATCTTGGTTTTGTTCTGAAACCCTTTTTGGGTGCTCCCAGTCTCAGACATGCTAAATCAATGCTTAGGAGTGACATAATTACTTTTATGCCACTGTTTTCCCCAAAAATAAGAAAAATATTTTTTTTACTCTTTCTTTTCCTTTTTCCCCAAAGAGATCCTGTTCCAATTAAATATAATGTATGTGAATATTTTATTGATTATTTTTCATTTCTAAAACCCATCTCTGCTTGCCTTCAGAGAATTAGAACAATATGCTGATTAACTGACCAGTCAGTTAAAGAAACTTAAAGGTTCAACTGTCCAAGTTTTCCAAATGAAAACATTTAGGTAAAAAAAAAAGAAAAAAAAGGCATGCATATACTGTAATTTGCTTGTTTGCTCCACTCCCTTGTGGACATGCCCAGCTTCCTCTGTACCTGGCAGCTTTCCTGTTCTGTATTCATCATGCTAATCAGTGGAATTCAGATGTTCCTGAAATAAAATCATTTGTCTTCAGTCTGCTCTTACAAAGGACACAGACTGTACTAGAAAGTCTTTTCTGCACTTTCAGAGTACATTAAATACATGCCACTGTTCATAATACAAGGCTTTGGCAAAGTATTGATTGCTTTCTTTTGCACAAAAAATCCTTGCACAGGGAAACTCCTTGTGGTTTTTTCCACAGACTTAAATTAGTGCCTGTGAGAAAATTTGCAGGCTGATAGTAATTGAGACAAAAGTCTTTAAATTTTCATGCTGTAATGAGAAGAGTAATAACAAACCACCAGCTTGATTCTGTGCTGGTTTGATAGGGGCTGCTGCAAGGTGAGTGGAAAGTTTCATAATACCATGCTGAAATTATGACCAACCAGGAGAATTTAGGTAATGTCGGAGCATTACTGTACAAACTGTACTGTACAAAGTGCAACAGTGGCCAGTCACACCTGCTAAAATTTTTTTCAAAGACACTTTTTAGATAATGGCTTTAGGGAAAAAAAGTGACCTGGTTCTTTGGGGTTTAAAAGAGAAGGTGTCTTTCTTTTTGTTAATAGTCTTTGATTTTTTAATTAGGGATAAGAACAGGAAAGAGAGAGGATAATAATGAATAAAAAGGGGGAAAATAGATGGATATTAACATCCCAGGACCTTGAGGTTCCTGATTTTCAAAATCAAAAATATTTGAGAATTTCTTCTTTCTTTTTTTCTTCATTGTTTTCTTATTTTCTTCCCCCAGACCACATCAAGTAAGCATTTCTTTTGAACTTCTGTATTAATGACTGAGTTCTCTGATATATAAACCCCATCACACTTGGGGTTGAAGTTTTGCTATTGTTCATGGCATCCTTCTCTCAGTATCCCTGGTAGATAATAGAAAATAAGCTTTTACATGCATATGAAGAAAGTTTCTGTGCGCTGTCCTTCTACCTCTTTTATTAAACTTTTGTAACTGAAGTTCAGGCTCTTATCCTTCCTGATTCATTTAGGAAAAGATGGTAGCCAGTTTAAAAGTTACTGGAGAGTTTCATAGACAAGCTTAAAACACACAATTGGGTGACCTTCTCAGCCTAATTTGAGGAGGAACTGATGCTGAAAAGAAAGAAACTCAAAGCCATTTCCAAATTTCCCCCTTTTATGCTGATCCTATTTAGGCCCATTGACTCAGGTGAGAAATTCCCCAAACTAGCTTGCCTATTTTGAGCATATGATCATCGCAAACCTTCAAATTCCAGAAATGGCCCCACTCCAGCAAAGCACTTAAGCATGCTTAATCAGGTACCCCATTATACAGCATGCACATTATTATTGAATGAACTGTGTAAATGAAAGCCTTAAAATGCTTCACATGAATAAAAATGCAGACAAATTTTCCCTGTGGGGATTCATCCCATGCAGGAGATATCTGCAGCTTTGCATTTTAATCAGTGAATGGTCTGATCCTGCTGCTGTTGAAGTCAGGGGCAGAACCTAACTGCTGCAGTGGAAGTAGGATCTGATACTAACAGCACATAATATGAAAGGGGAAAATTTTTTCCAAGTGGGTGTTCAGATGATGACCCATTTCTTGCATCAGGCTATTGTTCACCAGAGATGGCACTGCCATTAACGTTTTACTATCCACAAATCAGTACAAAGCATAACATCCAGTTACCGCACTTGCATGTTTGCATTTCTTCAAGTTAATAGGGAAAGAGAGCCCCAGGGCAAAGCATGATTGATGAGATAATTGACTTCACACGAGGACTGTGCAGAGCAGGCCAAATTCAGCTCTGACTTAAGTATTTCTATCTCTACTTACGTTTGAAATAATCTGATGTAGTCCATCTGCTGCCAAAGAGGAGTGGTGGCATGACAGCAGTGCTTTTCTATGAGCACTTTATTCTCTACTTGTTCAGTATTCCCCTTCTTACTAGCCTCCCAGGGAGAGCCTCAATGTGCACTGCTGGAAAAGAGAACTTCATGGATAGTGTGTGGATGTCATAGTATCAAAAACCATAAAGTGGTTTGGATTGGAAGGGACCTTAAAGATCATATATAGTCTTAACACCCCTGTATGGACAGGGAGACAGTCCATTAGACCAGGCTGCTCAAAGCCTCATCCAATCTGATGTTGAATGCTTCCAGGGATGGGGCATCCATAACTTCTCTGGACAACCTGTTGCAATGTCAAAAAGAATTTCTTTGCAATGTCTATTCTAAATCCACCCTCTTCCAGTTTAAAGTCATTCCCCCTTGACCTATCACTACATACCCTTGTGAAAAGTCCTCTCCAGCTCTCTTGGAAGGATTCTCTTCAAGGATCTGAAACATGCTATGTGGTGTCCCCAGAGTCTTCTCTGCTCCAGGCTGAACAAACCCAGCTCTGTCAGCCTGTCTCCACTGGAGAGGTGCTCCAGCCCTCTGATCATCTTCATGGCCCTCCTCTGGATTCATGGTACCCTCCCTGCACTTGATTCTTGTATTTTGCTGTGATTGCTTGGCTATGTCTGTGTCACTGAAAAAGAAGTCTGTCTCTTGCTATAATTCCATAGAACCAATTGCCCTGGTGGTCCTCTGCAGCATGTGTGTGCTGTTTGCTGCTAGTTTAGATCCAGGGGTGCCTGGCAGTGTTTTAGGTGGAGAGTGTGATTGGCATGCACTGTCCTGGCCTCACTGCTCTTGGTTTGCCCTCATCCCAGCACAGGAGTCTGGTCTTCAAAGGGCCTGTTGAAAATTGTGCAATGCCCTTGCAGAGGGTATCACACAAGAACATCAGGGAGATACTATGTGTACTCCAACCCTCCGTTTTCTTCCCTGCAAGAATAATTTTTTTTTTACTGGGCAGTTCAAGAGGGCAGACTGTTTTAGTGGCAAGACGTGTTCACGTACTCAAAGTAGTCTCACTAGGTATATGCTTTTACTGACATGATTGGATGTCTTATTGCTCTGAGAAGTATGATAGCAGAGTAATCCAGTGTGTATGTGCAGTAAAATGTGTCATAACTCAGAAAAGAAACATGCTTTTCTGGGTTAAAAGATTTCTGGAAATATAATTGCCGAAGTAAACCACCAGCCCAAGTTTATTGAAAAGCCTCTTGGAGGCAAAAGCACATTTGCCACTTATCAGGAAGTCCAAGAGGAGTCAGTTAATGTACATCAAAGGAGGTCAGAATACAGTTTTGTGACTTTATACTATGGAGGTGTATGAAAATGTTTTTACATCTAAATTTGGAGCTAGCTGTTGAAAATCTGTGTAGGTGTTTACATTGTTGGTGATTTTGCTGAAGTATGTTTTGACCAATTAAATGGAGTCGCTTTATGCCATTTTAATTGTAAGTTAGGTGGTTTGTTCACAAAATTTTCTCAGGGCTCTGTCTGACTTCAGATTATGCTACGGTACTATCCTATAAAAAGAGAAAGAGATGTAAGGGCAAATTATGGATGCACTGATGGGGGAACTGGAGGGTTCTGCAAGAGTGATGAAATCCCATTTTTTTAATCATCACTCTAGCCTGTAGTTCACTATTAGCTTTCAGTATTAAGCAAAACCAGTATATGTTGGCATTACTGCCAATAGGTCTGCGTTGGTAGGAAGATTTTTTCTCAGTTGTGGAGCAGTTCCCAGTAGAAGTGCTTCTGTGCCTAAGACAAATATACTTTGTCCCCAAAATTAGAAGGCAGCTGTTCAAATTTTTTTATTTGTATATGTGTAATACCTAATGGTTTCAGTAATAGATTATTACAGATTGACCTGATTCTCTTTTACCCTTCCTAACTTTTAATCACTTATAATTAGAAATAAATACACAACTGGGAGCAGAGTTCTGGAAAGAGCTCTTAAATCCCACCAGGGAGCCTGTACATATGTGTATGTGTGCTTGGTTTAGGGTTGGGTTTTCTTGTCTCTTCTTTGCTGAGTTTGCTGGCAGCCAGTTGCTGGGGAAGAAAAGGATAATTACAATGCAAAATTGTTTTATGTTTTTCTCCTGTGGATGATGCTATAAATATAAAATTGCAGTAGAGATTTTATGGAATTGTTAACAAACTAAGGAAGATAATCAATTGATGCAGAGTGCACAAAGGGGAAAAGATAGCAGAGTTTAAAAAAAATTTGGGCAAATGGCCTTTTTTCTGTGGTCTTAAAAATCACCTAATAAAATATTGTTTTATTGCACAGGTACACTAATTATTTCTAGTTTTTATCATTACACTGCATATGCTTTTCAAGCAATTTTATAGAGTGTGCTCTCTAAGGTGGCTCATGAAAATCACCTTCACAGTCCATTTATTTAGATGCTGCAGTGTGCTTGAGTGAAAGCTGACCACCTCTGAAAAGGGCATGGATTGCCCAAATATATCACTTAAGACTAATAAAAATTCCCTACAAAGTGGGGAGAGTGGGTTATTTCTTCACCAGGCTCATTATACTGGGCAGTCTTTGGTTTTCAATCTAGATTTTCCTGTCCTGCAAACACCCCCAAAGAGCCCTGTTATTTAACACAGCGTGTCACCAGTGTTACACATGGTGATTTATGAAAGTGCAAGTTCGAAGTTATCTATAACTGCTCTTAAATATATTTCTGTGTTATCTTCCTCCTCTAACCTACATTGTCTGCTTGTTTGTAGTCTTTTTGAACTGCACAAATTAGGCACCCTGGCCCTCTCCTCGCCTGAAGTAAGGGACCATCCAGAGCCCTGAAATCACCTTGTGAATCATTCTAGCTTGCTGTTAACCTCAGAAAGCAAACACCAGGAACTGTTGTGAAACTCTCCCCATCATACTTTATTGTGTATAAAAGGAAATGAACAACTCATGCTACTGGTTCATTTTATAAAATCTGTCCTTCACAAAGCCAAGTGACAATATTCTCTGGTTAATCAAGGGAAGATCTACTTTGACACATGATCCTTTTTCTGTCAAAGAGCATTTTACTCTTTGTGTCGCTTTTATGACATCTGATCCCTTTGAATAAGGAAGGCTAGTTACTGGCTATGATGTAGAGTTGTCAGAGAGTCCAAACAAGGCTTTTATAAAAGCAAGGAGCTAGTGGGTTCAAGAGGGTGCCAAAACAGAGAGGATGAAAAGCAGTTCAGCAATAGCAGCAGCATTCTAGGTCAAATGGGCTTTGCAGGGGTCAGAGAGTCTTTTTCAGTCACTGAAGAAAGGATTGTGGGAAAGAAATAGGAATAATAAAGTCCAATATGTTGATTTTCCCCTGTCTGAAAATCTGTGCTGCATTAGTTCAGAAATTTTTCTTTGCTTGTTTGGCAGGTGGTAAAAATAAGGGACTGAAATGGGAGAGGGTAGCAGACATTTACTTACAGGGGTAACTTCCTCTGAGACTTTCAAGAGCCAGCAGACATTTTAGGTAGTGTTGTTTTGAGAGAGAGGCTTCACAATAACTTTCAGTATATGTTTGAAAGGAAAAGCAAACATTAGTGCACAGATCTTCACAGCTGCTTGTACATGGAAAAAACAATGGAGGGACTGGAACACTCTTCACTTCTCATTCCCTGGCTTGATCCTATCTTGTATTGCCTTTGGTGTAGGAAACTCCACTGCCAAAAAAGCTTTTGTGAAAGTTACAATACTTTTCTATTGTGTTATCAATTGACAACAGACAATTTAACCCCAAGGGAAATGCTTAACTACCTCAAATTCAGAAGGCAGGTTAAATGAGTACACATTGCATTTCTTTTTCAAACATAGGAGAGTAGACCTAGGTAGCTAAGTCAACTGTCATTAGTTTGGAATTGACTGTTGAAATGCTGGACATTCACAGAACTAATGACACTCCATTTGTATCTTTCTGATGACGTCTGGTGAGACATCCTTTGTGAGTCTTTTAATTTTTGTTATTGGCTAGCATGTAAAGGAATGGATTTACTTTTGTTTGCAGGGTTTGCAGTGAGAATGACTTCAATTAAATAGCCTATTGGAAAACATGAGGATGGAGCATAAGACTAGGAAGGAGACTGAAAATATCTCATTATGTGAGACTGGGAGTCGCATGCAGGGCTGTGTGAGTCAGCAACGTGCCCTTGCAGTGATGAAGCACTAACCACAGGCTGGGTTGCACTAGCAAGAGCACAGCCAGCAGATAACAGGAAATTATTAGTCCCTTTTACTTGGCTACCATGCCAAGTAGCCACATGTGAGTCCATTGTCCAAAAGTGAGTCCAGTTTTGAGTTCTGTGTAACAAGATATTGACACACCAGAGCAGAGGCAACAGATTCTGGCACAAAGCATCAAGGATGTACATTAAGGTGCTGAGGCAACAGGGCATATTCAGCTCTCCCCTGCAGAAGGGAAGGGTAAGGAGAGTTTGAATGCTGTCTTGCATCTAAAGGAAGAAGAAAGACTGAGACAGACTCTTCTCTGAGATTTGCTGCAAAAAGATAAGACTGCAACAGTGACAAGTTGCAGCTAGAATTTTTTTAGGCTGACATTAAAATAATGTTCTTAAGTGGGAGAAGCATTAGATGCTGCCCAGGGAATGATTAATTATTTTTTCCAGAAAGGCTGTTGGGTCTTCATGCTTGGAGATTTTCAAAGCTAAGCTGTTCAAGGCCCTGAGCTACTTTGTCAAAGCTAGAAGATAGCTTTGCTTTGAGGAGGACATTGAACTAGGTGACCTCCAGAGGTTCTTTCCAAATGAAACTGTTCTCTGATTCTGTGACCTAAATAAACAAAGCCAACATTAAGCTGCTCTACATCCTCATTTTGGAGGAGGGCTGGAACTGCAGAGCATGGTACCTTAGCTCAGTATTTCCTGGCCTCTTTTTGATTTTCTGCAAGGTAGTTCCAGAAGTTGGGAGAGGAGTGCTTTGGAATTGATCCATTCCCCCACTCCCCTAATAATGTTGTTAAAGTGTAACAGTAGTAATTTATTTTCTTTGTTTCTTTGAATTTTTTTTTAATAAGAAAGTATGCATGTAGGCTCAAATATACTAAAATTGAAATTTTAATTACAATAGAGAGAAGACCACCCAGTCTGTGTACTGCTTTATCTGTTCATTGAGTGATCTTTAACACCTATCTCTATATACTGGTTTTTGATCCATGAGAAAAATGAGTAAAATGTAACAAGAACATATTGTACCTGTGTGAAAACCCTTAAGATAATCCTGAGTTCTTCATTTTCCTAATCTCTGTAAATAATTGCCGTAACAAATGTTATATTTTCCTATTTCTTGCATCAGCCTTCTTCCAAGCATATGAAAAAAATACACAGTATTTTAATACTGGTCTTTTGTGACGGTCTCAACTTTTTACTGTCAGGACAAATAATTAGAGCAGTGTTTCTCCTGATAGAAGTTTTAAGTACTGTCAGTGAAAGAATTATGTTATGATTTGGGGATCATTATAAGAATTAATATTCTTTAACATCACGAAGTTTGTGATAATTTTTTACAACTTCATTATAATAGACCACTTGGACCACTACAGCAAAGCAATTTTAGTTCATGAAAAGAAAGTTCTTTGGCAATGAAACAAATGATGAAAGAAATTGTAAAACAATTACCAACATGTTAGCAAGAGTTAGATAAGTTAGAGAAACTCTGCATCTCTAAAATGATTGTGAAGTTCAGGTTACTCATCATGTAAGGGTGGAATCAACTGTTACATCTTATGTCTGTCCTTATTGAATGTAATAACAAAGCATCAGCAGTGCTGTAAAACCAGGTCACAGCACTTCCTGAACAGTTAGGATTTACACTCTGTGCCCATTGGACTCTGAAGGGGTGATGACTTGGGCTTTGGGTACTGATTTTGTATGGGATAAGCATCTTTTGAACACTTACATCCAATTCTAATCTAATTCAATTTTGATAGTGGTTTTTCATAGTAGTAATCAAAGTGAGTATTTTACCCATGGAGGTCTTCACATATTGAATTACATCTAGAATTCTGGAAGAGCTGATTCACATTTAAGCCAGGTGAGGTTTATCTGTCTCCCCATCATTGGCATTCTGGATGAGTAATGTGTACATATATGCAATATCAAACTGTATAAGTGCAGATATGACTCCTCTAAACTCAAAGTTCAGTGTTTTCCTAATTACTTACAGGCTATTGAGATTAAAACAACAAGATCTCTTTTGTGTTAAACAAGAAGCTCACATTCCTTACTCATGAGCTACTCTCCTCTTTCCCACTTGGTGATCATGGGCAACATTTTTGCAAACAGACGTCCCAGTCCGTCCCCCTCTGCAAGAAAGCCTTTGTAACTTGTGGCTGACCTAATTGTGCAGTGACAGTCCTAGCCCTGCTGCTGCAAATCTGGGGAGATCCCTGGTACAGCACTCATGTGGGCTTATCAGTGTCTGCAGCCTGAAGCAGGATATAGGTGAGCAGCAGCAATGCAAGGCTTTGAAGGACTATCTCCAGTTTGATGTGGGGGTGAGATGTCCCATGGTGATTTTAGAATAGCTTGGAGACCATGGACCAATTTCTACATGCTTTTCAGTACCACACCCCACCTGATGCCAGTGAATAGGGTTATGTTACTGAAAATTGTTATATATTTGAAAACTCAGCCTTCTGTAGAGAAATCTTTCAATACTATGTTATCTGTGGCAGTTGTAATTTGTGCTTTCAATTCTGAAGTACTTACTGAATACTCTTTCTTAACCTGGGGATATGTCTGCATGAGGTCCTGGAGATCAGAGCCTGAATTTTTCTTAGTGTTATGACGGAGGAAAAAGAAGAAAATTATATGATTTTTTTTCTGTATTTGACCAACCAAAAACCTCAGTAGTGCCATCATTATGGTCACACTGTGTTAGTGTGGCGTGGAGGAAAAAAATGCAAAAATTGCAAGGCGGAATCACATCTACTACTAAATGTTATGCTGTTCTCCTTGTAGAATTAGAAAGCTTTAAAAAGTATTTTAGGTCTCCTGGAGACAAGACCACTCAGTAATGTTGAGGTAGGCTTTCTTCGTGTCATGTGTCATTACCCAGTAATGCCCATCCCATCTTCAGTTTGCACCAGTGAAGACTTAATCAAGCATGTAGGAGGAAGAATAGTTCTTACTTAATCCATCCAAGAATGGCTCAGATTTGAAAGAGGGTTGTTTTAATGCTGCTCTTAGCTGAAACAAGGTTGTTAACATGACACAGAACCATCACCGTTGTGTTTTATATGTGTGCTTTCATGTTCAGACAAGTAGTAGTGGCAATCAAAATGGTTTGGTTCAGCCAATAACTCTGTTCAGTGCCATGTGTTAACTCTGTTAAAAATTTATTAATCTTCTTGGTGAAGATAAAAAATAGGGAAGCACTTTGTCAAACTGATATGTTTGAAGAAAGGGGAACATTTTAGTTTTGCTTGAGCTTTGGGAATTTAATCATAGGGTAGAAAGATGCCTATTTGTGTTTCCATGCTTCAGGATAAAACTGCTGTTGAATGAGGAGGCTCTTATTCTGGCCTGGGTGATTCAGCTGCCAAGATCCAGAGGTAACAGGGATCAATTCACCCGTGAACTCTGATAACACGAGATTGGTTTTCCTTCTGTTTGTCAACATGTGAGGACAGTGGGCTGGAGTTTGGGATCCTGCAGCAGAGCAGGGGGAGACTTGAGTGCTGGTATTACTGCAGTAGGCAAGTAGGGCTCTGTGACCAAAAGGATCTAAATCCTTGAGCAGAAAGATGCAGGAAATAGTTGCAAGCAGACAAGAGGATGAGGAAATGCAAGAGACAGCGAGTGAGGAAAAGACTGTCCCCCTCATGTCAGGATCTGGGAGTAGGTGCTTGGCTATAAATTGCTATGCCAGCTATAGGGTGGAGGTCATTTATGGCATCCATGTGATAATAGATTTGTCATGTACTACAGAGAGGTCTCTTTGCATTAAGGCATATATACTGCATTGTGCATTACTTCAAAATCTTCCTGTATACTTTCACTCTTCAATTTCCACTCTATAAATTGATTTCTTTGTTATCCTAATTTGTCCTGGTTTTAACATATTGTAACTTTTACTGATGTTTGTTACTGGGTGGTTTTTTTTTCATTTGTCTAAAAGCCAAGAAGCCATATAGCCATACCTGTTTGTTCACAGTGAGTTTTTGTGGGGTTTTATTATTTGATGTTCAATGTCAAACTATTCATATTTATCCTTCATGTTGGTGTTTTGCTAACTGTAGTTCTATGGCTAGCATACTCAAATCCATTCAGTGACACGTACTTTGTTCCTGTAATTACCATTTTAAAATGGAATAATCTCTGAGACTGTATCCAGAATCTAGAACTAATGTTACAGAAAATAAGGTCAAAGAAATCAAATAACATTGCTTCCAAAATTACAACAGACTCTTTGGATCATCTTCCATCATTAATATCAATGCTTGACAGCACTTAAAAGTTTAATCATGATTTGTAACCCTCCAAATTTTATTGCTTCTACTGTCAGAAATCAATTTCAGTACTTAATGGCATCTTGTAACCTCAGTCAAGGAGAATGTTGGCTTGATTTTATTCTGGTTTTACTCAAAGCTTCACTGCTAAGCTATACGCTGACAAAATTATTTCTGTGACATTCTTTAACAAAGTTGTTTTCAGTTCTCTGACTTGAACAAAATACTTTTGTGTATACAACAGAATTCAGAAGTATTTCTCTCTGTTGATCATTTTTATTGAGCTATAGCTTCATATATTCTCCAAATAGTTGTTAATTCCCAGCCTAAAATACAGTGAAGTGTATGTTTAATCTTAGTTACACTTGCAGACCTGGGACTTCTCATGTAATTAACATCCACCACAAATGTCTGGAAGATCAGACCATAAACTGTTGTTTAATCTTCCTGTTGCTTACTGAGGTTCAAGAAGAGAATGGAGCACACTTATAATTCCAAATTAAACATTTAGATTAGTCTTTATTGATTCCTTTTGATCAGGAGAAGTCTGTTTGGGCTTGATTCTCTTTCGTCACTCAGTAATTTCAGTCATTGAAATTATTGACCTTGTTTGGAGCTCTCCTTTAGTGGCACGATTGCAGGATGAAATTGAGTACATTTCTTAAGAGAAATTAGAATTATGGTTTTTTACCAAAAAACACAAAAAGGGGTAGCTCACAGCAACCAAACTGAAACAGGGTACAAGAAATTACACTGTGTCAAATCTCCTCTCAAAATGTCCAGCTTTTAAGAGAATCAAACATGCAAAGGGCATATCCCTTGATTTCCTTTATAAATAATTAAACATTGGAAAAGTTTCTATTTTAAATATGATGCTGTCTACTTTTCTGTACACTTATTAGGAGATTTTTTATCCTTTGAAAAAGAGAACAGTTGAAGGGTGATAAAATCAGTGACACCCATGGGGCCAGCAGTAGATCCAGTTTACCAATTAAGTGTCCTGACTGGGAAATGCTGCCCATTTTTACCTGTACACAGACTTCTTATTGGAAATGTTATCTGTTTGACGTAGAATAGAAGAGAAATAATGAGCTTATGTTGCCATAAGGAGTAATAGGAGTGATTTCTTGAACCATGACATTTAAACTTCAATCTAATTCCTCAAGAAACTGTCCCTAGAAAATTGTTTCTTCAGAGAATTAAGGAAACTTATTTGCTTTGGCAGTTATAAGTCCCAAACCCCAGAGGACCAGCATAGCAAACCACATCTCTGAAAGCAAAGGACATAATTTTTATCACTTTTCAAATCTTCTTTATCTTATATACAAATACTGAGCACCCTTCCTCACATTTCTAATGAATTTCATGTGGGTTTTTCCAATTACAAAGGGACAGCTCTCTGATTTATGTACTGATGACTTCCAGCTAACTTTCCTTGCTGTATTTCATTTAGAGAGCCTGCTGTCTACACATGATAATGTTTATGTAGTGGATGACACGGTTCTGGAGCTATCGGAGGTGGAAGAGACGGCGTCAGAAAGCAGCTGCTTTGCATCAGAGGACACCACGGAGGACTCGGGCGTTGTGAGCTCCCCGTCTGACATTGTGTCTCTGGATTCACAAAATGACAGTATGAAGCTGAGGGAGATCAAGCTGGTCAATGGCTACACAGACCCAGCTGAGGCAGATGCAGCGTGTGGCACAGAGACGAGCCCCGTGCAGAACGCTTCCTGCGACAGCGTGGGACCTGACAGTGCTCCACTGAGGTAAACATTTACTTGCCACCAGCACTTGTCCTCCTGGTAGGGACTCATTTAAGAAAACCAACTTCTACTTTCTTCTGCTCTTTCATAAACCAGTACCAATGCCAAGTGACTCCTCCCAGTGAAAAGCTCACTGCCAAATCCCCTCGAGCAACATACTTGTAGCAACAGGCAAAGGTCACTTTTTTGTTTGAACTTGCAGTTACATTTCTTGCAAAAGACCGCTGCCCTCCAGAGTTGATTTCTTCATGGAACATGAAATAATTCTGTTGCAGTTTGGTTTATTTTGTACTTCTGATAGCACCTGAAGTTTTTAAAAAATGTTACCATATATTGATCCAGGAAAATGACATGCAGGTCATATAATGGAAAATTCAAGCCACTGAAAGCCAGGTGGAAAAGGACTGTATGCAGTGAACTTTGGAGATTGGTTTGAAAATGTTTGCATACATATATATATATATATATGTATATATAGACACACACACACACACATATTTTTTTATATATACACATATATATTTTTATGTGTATGTGTACATATATATATATATTCACCTAATGCTAACCTCTACTGGTGTTATACTTTAGGGTGGGGGTCTTTTCAGCATATTTCCTTTTCTTTTCCTTTTTTTTTACCATAAACAAACATTTTTCTGCAGTTTTTTCAAGAAAATACGAGAACCTGGAGTTTAACTAGAAACTGCCTTCAAGCACAAATGACTCTGACACTGTTTGTTTGCCAAAACTCACAAAGTTGGTGGCAGAGCTGCAAAAGGAACCCAAAATTTATAGGACTTTGCAAATACAAGCTAGCCAAATAGGAAGCTGTGTCTGCAGCAAGGAGGGTGGCCTGGTAATACTGACAGGGATCCGCTCTGTGTGATGCTGCAGAGTCATGGGACAGGGGCCAGAAATTCCTCTGAATTCTCAGTTGACACAAAGTCTGTGCTTTCTGGTCTCTCTCCATTCAGCTGTTAATCTGTACCCTCTTCATAAAAGCATGTATCATGACCTAGTTATTTCCATCCACACATTTCTGAGTGAGAACTTCATCTTGGATCATGCAGTAGGTGATAACTTAGGGATAAATTAGATGAAAGTCAGTATTTAACCTACTGGAATAGGATCCTACTGGATCTTGGGGTTTTTCTTTATCCATCAGAATCAATGGGGACAAGGTTAAGCCTCACATACTTGCTCCAGAATTCATTATCCTTGTGAGGATCTTGGGGTTTTTCTTTATCCATCAGAATCAATGGGGACAAGGTCAAGCCTCACTTACATACTTGCTCCAGAATTCATTTTCCTTTTTTCCTTTTGCAGTGTCTTAGGTTCTGATGCAGTTTCTATTGGAAGGATTAGATAGGCTGGTATAGTAACTGCAATTAACATTCCAGACCTGATCCAGAAAAGCAACCCATTAATTTTAGTAGGCTTAGATTGGTCCTTTTGAGGTAAATAGGCTAACCCAACTTTTCTTTAAAATGCAGGATTTGAAGTGGTTTGAAAAACACACATGCATGTTCAGTGCAGGAGGAGGAAGTTAGCATTTTGTTGACCAAAGACATCAAAGCAAAGCCCTCTAATAACAATACTAATCAGCTACAATTTGGGGAGAACTTTTCCTGGCTTTTTAATCAAATGAAGGATTAACCATAGGTCATTGTGACACACTCTTTCTTGAAAGTCAGTATTCCCTCCATCTCTCACCTCAGCCAAAGATACATATTGTGTCCATGACATTTAGATTTGCCCTTGCCCCACAAGCCCACATAATTGTTACTATTTGGAAAGAGTGCACAACGAAGCTTTCCATCAGGACTTAGGTCCAGGGGTCTTGCTGAGCCAAAGGAGTGGAAGCTGGAAGTACAGTGTGATGCACTTTCCATTGCAGTCAGGAAGGTGCTGAGAGTGCTGCAGTGTTCTGTCTTGGGCTCCCAGTTCAAGAGAGAGACTGGAAAACTGGAGAGGGTCCAGTGGAGAGCCACTGAGGGGGCTGGGGCACTGGAGCACAGGGGTGTGAGGGGAATGATTGCTCACAGCAGTGGGAAGGTGATGTTGGTAAGGAGGGACCTGGTTGCAGTCTTTCTCTAACAAAAGGAGGAGTATCAGTGTTCTCAGGCATGCAGTGTGAAAGGACAAGAAGCAACTGTCACCAGCTTCTCTAAAGGAAATAAAAATTAAATATGAGGGAATTCCTCAAAATGGGAATGGGCAAGCAGTGGAAAAGGTTCCCCAGAGAAGTTGAGGAATCTCCATGTCTGGAGATTCTCAGAAGTCAGCCACGTGAAGCCTTGGGCAGCCTGTTCTGTCTTTGAGGCTAGCTCTGCTTGGAGCAGGAGATTGGGCTAGGATTCTAACTTTCTTTTTTTTTTTTTTCTTTGATTTTATAACGCTTAATACTCTGTATTTATCTAATATATCTGTAATTTAAAAACAGAGGCTTGGGACTGAAATAGGTTGTTGTTGTTTGGGGCATGCAGTTATTTTTCATAATTGCTATTTATTTTTTGGTTCTGAGACAGCAAAATTGCTCCAGATCAGCTTAGTGATATAGCAAAAACTTAACATTTGTGATGTGTTTTAATCTTATGTCAGCAACCACTTAGACTGACACAACAGTGATGCTGAGATTAATATCCTTTTAAATATTATGCTTGGAATGTGGCAGTAATATTTGAAGGTAAATCCAATTCCACTCATAACCTATCTTTGTAAACAAAGCAGCTTTGAAAATTGTGCTCCTCTAAATCCTTTTGAGGTCAAGCTGCTAAGTTTTTAAAAGCCACTTCCTAAATGTAGAGGAAAGGGAAGGGAAAAAGGTAATTTTTTTAAACTATTTGCATGAAATTCTTGTTTTAATCAGATATAAATCTATTCTTAGTACAGTTTTGAGTACAGACAAATTTGGAGAACATCAATTTCCATTTTCACTGTCAGAACAACTGCCACCCCACTGGTAAAATGTGTTGGAAACTCAGAAATTCTACATAGCTCTTTGATGAATGGGCTACTTTAAGGACCAAACCAGTCTCATGAATCCCCAGTCAAGTCAAAATGTACTTTGTGTGAACAACCAAACTATAAAGAGTTTTAAGGACATTTCATAAGCTACAAAATGTAAAGGAAAATTTTACACAGAGTTTACTCATTCCTTTCTTTCTTCTACTTTGTACACTGGTGATCTAAACTCAATTCTCAAAGGCAGATAAGAACAAAAAAACTGGAGCAATGTGTTGCTACTGTAATGTAGTAGGGGTTAGCAGCAGTGAGACTGAGTTATCCTTGAATCTGAGCTCTACTGAAGCCAGAAATTTTATTTAGTGACTAATTTGGCCAAGGCTTGGGGAAAAAAAAAGGTTAATAATGATAATGGAAACATTTAGTTGCCATTTTAAATTGTAAAGCTGACTAAAAATTGGGCTTTTCAGCCAGTGAAATAAATTCCTAAGAATTAATAGTGCTATGTGCTAAAATAGTTTTGTACTCGGTAGATTGTGAAAAGTACTCTTAAAGTGAAAGCAAATTATATTTGAAGTGTGAAGGGCTGTTAAAAAGTCCAGGTAGTATTTTGCCCATCCATTGTGAAGAACTGCAATGAAAAGCCAGAATCAAGTCCACAGTTCTCATATAGGTTTGCTCCAAAGATTTAGCCTGTGCTCCAGATCAAGAATATTTGGCCATGTAGCTTCCTCAAATTATTTGTATGTTTTGCTTTAAATTAATTTTTCTTAGGGTTTCTGGAGAGGTTAACTGGGTGTTCTAGGTGGTCTCTGTGTGGCTGTAATGTCTGATAGCTTTAGAATATCACAGCAGGGTTTTCATCTGCTGCTGAAGTTGAGGAAACTTGTGAGCATTTAAGGGTACAGTCTCTGACATGGGATATGTTTGTCTGCACATAGCAGGGTAAGGTTGTGGCCAGGTCAGAAATTACACCAACCACAGGCTTTGCACAAACAAATATAACAGCACAGCAGAGCTCTAATCTACTTCAGTTCGCAGAGCACAGAAACAGAAATTTCTAAAAGAAGGTACATGTATTCCAGGGTTTCCAAGCTGGGGTCTTTCCTCTACAGTTTTAATTTTCTGTTCATGGCAGCAACTTGAGAGTACACTCCTTTTTGTTTGGTTTGGTTTGGGGATTCTTGTTCAAGTAATCGTAATCCAAGTACACGTACTAATTAGCAATTAGAATATCAAAAAAAAAGTCAAAACTCTAGTTCTACTCTTAGCTCTGCCTCTAACCTGTTAAACCATCTTGGTCTCTCTGCCTGTGAGATCCCCTTCTGACACTGACTGTTTTTTTACAGCAAAAACCATAACACAGCTATCATATCTCACGATACATTTGTACAGTGCCTGGTGGAGCAGAATCCAGACCTCAGCTGGAGGTGCCAAGGGCTAAACCCATATAAATAATTGACTACATGCAACGTTTGCCTGTGAATGTTTTAATATTAACTGCTGAGTCTGAACATTGTACTACATAGTTCTCTTTATTCATATCCTTTCTTATGGTTGATGTCTTTGTGTTATGTATCTGTTCACCAAATTTTAATATATAGTGTTAAATGAGTAACAAGAAAACCACAGAGAAGCTGAAATGTTGCTTATGTAGCAGTAACTACATCTCATGATCTCACAGTGTTGCAACCCTGTCCTCCCATACCCCCTCTTTTCCCATCCCATGTGTGGTGTCATCACGCAAGCTCCTAGGGGCAGGGATCAGACAATTTTACACGCCTATAAAGCATCATACACACCTACTGTCTGGAGCTTTATAAATAATTACACATTAAAAATTATGTTAAAATAATATTGTTAGGAATGCTAGGTCATGTGCTCAATGTTAGGTAACTTCAATATTAAGGCTCTGTGTGTAATCTTAGATTCTCCCCTTTTAACGCCAATTCCCCCCCTTGTGTACAGCATGATAATGTCTCTGGGTACAGGGATGGGACTCAATTTTATTTTCTTGTGAAGTTTCAGTACTCAATTAAAAAAACAGATGTACCACTGTTCACTCTGTTCAAATTCTCTTCTGGAATTAATTAATTACTGCTTAATTTCCTTTGGCTCTCTTTATGTTACTCATTGCACTGGTATTCACATGCTATGCAGACTTGAATTCATTTCTCTGCACATGAGCATTTCTCAGTGCTCATGTGATATGAAGAAGTGGCATTTTCCTGTTTTAGGGAAGGAGAGCTGATGGGCAGAGAGTCAAGGCAGAGTAGTGAAGATAGACCATGCCAGGACCACTGTTTTTTCAGAGGGTTGAGTATTAAATAGAATTTCATGTATCAGAATGCAGCTCTCCTTTTCCTCCAAACTTTGTTCTTGGAAGACATTTAAACATTTTGGTAGAAATAAGATAATAGTGTGATTATGGGCATGATATAAATTCTCATGTGGACTGTCACCTCACAGAGATATGTAGTTTCTCAACTTTAAAAGCAACTGAAATCAGTTTTAAAGGGGGTCACTCCTAAGAGGGGTTCTGCTGTCCTGTCTCAGAGAAGGAAAAACACTTTAAAACAAGAGACTTTTTTTTATTATTCTGAAAATATTTTTAAGGTATTGAAATGTTTAAGAAATAATAGTATTTTAAAAGGTGAAGAGAATTTTGTCATTATAAAGATATAAAAAAATACAGGCTTGTGTGTGTCAAAAAAACGAAATACCTTCTAAAAGTCTGAAAGGGATTTTCCCCTCCCTTGAGTGTCTGCTTCAGTAGCCATGAGAGAGGAATATTTTTTCACGTACAGCTAGTAGAGGACATAGGGTGGGGGTGGGGAAACCCTCCAGAGATCAGTTCGTGCTGTGGGTCTGGACAGAGATAATCCCATTTCCTCCCTTTCTCTTGGAAGAATTTGTTACCTTTGGCTCTGGTCAGGGTAGCTGAAGCTGCTGGGAAGACAGTCCTCTTAGTTACCAACCTGAGAAGTACTTGCTGTTTGCTACTAAACTGTTTGGATTTTGATGAGTTAGTTTAAAACAAAAACTTGAAACGATAGGGGTGGGTGAACCTGTTCTGCTTAATTTTCAGTCCATTCACATTCAAATGTTGCAGGGTTTTGTGTTCCACTTGGGAAGGACAGGACAGAAGGAGAAGTCAGTAGCTGGAGAGAATTCAGCGTGGAAGCTGGTCAGAAGAAATAAAAATAGTGAGTGGCAGAAGGCAGGAAGGGAAGAGAAAAACTGTAGTGAAAAATAGCAGTGTATGTATGTATTATATATACCTCTGTGCGCAAACACATTCTGTGTAATTACTTGTAACTCTCTCTGAGAAAGAGGAGTTTGGTTCTGTTATTTCTCTCTAGGATAGGTTTTATTTTAACTGGGTTAGACCTGTTTTACTTTTTGAAAATAGTTTCAATAGGTAGGAAAGTAGAGAAAGGGTTAAAGTGACAGGGAGAACCTCAGGGAAGAAAAATTATTTCATTAAGACCCAGATGTCTGACAGATTTGCAAGCCTCTGCTTCTTACATAGTTTTCCTTCCTTATCTCTGGCTTTCCCTTTCCCCTTGTTCCAGAAAACTCTTCAAATTTGGAAACTTCTGTGCACTTTTTGCTGGCAGATCTTCGTGGAGGAGAGATATGATGGATATTATGGTTAAGTAATAGATACTCACAGTCATTCTAGGGCAAGAATACCGATTAGCCTTTCTGTTAAACTCGTCCACTGGAAAGATACTGTATGCTTTGGAGCTGTAGAATATTTTAAATATTAGAGAGCAGCTTTGGTTGCTAAAGGCCTGGTGTTGGCTTACAGGAGACGAAGGCTATGGTCCTTTTTTTCTGTGTAAATCAAGATAAGTTATTTTTCTGTACCATCTTTTAACTTGAAATGTTACATTACACAGGTGATGTGACTGTATTAAGATCTAAATCATGCTAGTCCCCTTTCCTGGCTATTTCTGGCAATTCTGTCTGCCTACGGGCTTTCCTGTGGAGAAGCTGTTGCCAGAGGAGGGGGAGTGGGGGTGCATCCGCATTACAGCAACTACAAGCTGCTGCTTTTGCAGCAGGACCATGGAACTGACATGTGTCGGGTACTCTGGAAGCTTAAATCACCCTGGTATGTACCAAGCTTAGAGATTGCTAGCGTGAGGACACAAAATGATACTATCAAAAGCATATTCATTTGCTTTCTGTTTAGATTCTTGACCAGTAACAGTGGAGGAAAATTGTAAAAAGACCATAAACCCGGCTGCCTTTGAAAAATTGCTTCATTTTCGTCCTTGCCTCTATTTTCAAGTTCTTATTGTTAATTGGGTGGCAGCATATCTGAAGACATCACTGGACCTGTGTATTACACAGGATTGAAATATAGTTAAATTCAATCTTTGATGACTTTTATTCAGCACATTCATAAATGCAGTGTAAAGACCTTTGTTTGATGTAGTCCCACAGAACTAGAAACAGAACACAAACTAAAAATGGAAAGGAAGTGATACCTGTACCTTGCTCTCAAAAATATGTGCAGCTTTTTTTTTTATTTTATTATTAGCTTTTTTTTTTTATTACCTATCTAAGAATATTAAAAAGAAGGTTGTCTAGTATTCAACAGAATATGACCATGTGCTTTTTTCCTTTCCTAGTTGCCTGCCAATTTCAGAAATCTTTCATCAAACACAAGTGATGACTTTGCTATGTAACCAGTCCTGAATTTTTCAGTCTACAGCTTGTGAATTTTAACAGGCTTTGGTTGAAAATTCGTTCTCAAGTTCACAGGAGGCAGTAGAAATGGACAATATCACTGGTCAGGTCATGGCTTAGGTGACTAGAAAGTCCAGCAATTATTCTAGCTGCTCTCCTGCTGCAGTTACATTACTTCCTTGAATAGAAATGAAAAAAAGTTACCTAGCCTAAGAAATGCAAAGAGTGGAAAAATGGTGGAAGATTGTGGAAACTATTGGTTTATCCATAAAACAGTTACCTCCACTTTTGAAGAGTACTTTGCCACATCACTCACAAAAATGAATATATAAAAACCCTGACTTTACTTAATGCCATCTTTCTGGCCTGATTAAATAGCAAGATGTTTTAAAAAAGCTTCAACCAGACTTCCTATGACCTGAAATCCTTCAGCATCAGTCTCTTCTCAAACACCCACCTTGATATATATACAATTATATATCATTCTCTTTGCAGCATTTTTGTAAAAGGTGAATATCATGGATTCATTTTAAAGAGGACAAATTTGGATACATAAAGATGGGTTAATATAATTTCCCAGTACCAGACTGGGACAGCTGTCTGAGCTAGGAGGGGAGCCTGAAAGTTCCAAAGCCCAGTCTTTGGAACTGGAGCAACCATGTCAGTTTTCCATGTAGGTCAGTCCCTCTTAGCTGCCCAAGGCTCAAGTGAGAAGCTGAATGCTCTCAATGTACCCCACAGCTGCCACTACATCCCTGCATGTCCTACTGCACAGTGTGCCTGTGTGGATTTGACTTACTTGCAATGGCTCTGTCCTCCCACCCCACCTAGTAACAGGTCCATGGGAGCCATGTTCTCAAGTCTTACGGTATAGCAAATACTGTGCAAAACGAGTGAGTTAACCTGAGATATGTCTGCTACTAGGCTTCTTCTGGCCTGCTGCCATTCAGGTAGGACACAAGTTTCCCTGTCTTCCACATTAAGTCTAAGAGCCCTGGAGAGATGTCTTGAATATCCTACAGCATTTAAAATGGCACCCAACTATCTGCATTTGGATAATTGAATGTCTTCCTCCCTCCCTTCTCTCCAGTTTACATAGGTCTGTGTTGCCTTTAAGCAGTTACAGTGGGAGGTGTGGTCTCTACCTCTGGTGCCATACATGAGGCTCACCAGACCTCCCAAAAAGTGCTCAGAGAAACTTGGGTCAGATTTATCATTTACAGACCCACAGGTAAACCTGCTTTGACTATAACAAAATGGCAGCTTTTCTCATTGAAAATCCCTTGTCCTACCACAAGTCTGGATTTACTTTTATGCAGCATTTCCAGCTAGTTTTATCAGAGAAATGTCTCTCTTTCTTAGAATGTTAACCTTCTTGTAAATGTATGTTTCTCATGGCACTAATTTGGTAAAATGCTGCTGTAAGTTTCATTTTGTCTCCAACTGCGCAAATGACTGCCAAGGAGTAATTAGGCGTTGTAGCCTGAGCTCAGTGGAACATTAAATGCTGTAGTTTAGTAGTCACTTTGCTTCGTTCTGTGCTCTTGCACAAATCTCTGCTAATCTGCATAAGTAATATGTGCGCAGGCTTCCAGGAACCGTGCACATTTGCCATTTCGAGCTTGGGCTAAATGCTCACCAGTGCTGTATTTTTAGCACCTCATATTTTAACCAGGAAGGCAGCATAAAGGTTATCAAGTTCTTCCCTAAGTCAAAGGAAAAAAAAAAAAAGCGTGTATGAGAAAATACCACTGGTAATGTTTATCCAGAATGTAAAACATGGTATCGAAATAAGTCATATTTTTCTTGGCTTCTGGCCAGAGCAGCTGTCAACAAAAGAAAAGTGTAGAAGGGAAGAAGGCTATGGAAAAAAAATAAAATTTAGGCCCTTTTGTTTTCCTTTTCCTGTGAGAAAGAGTCTTCTTAGGCATATTTGTAAGTCATGTGAACTACTGGAAACTACAAGACCTTCATCTCACAAAACACATAGCCCATTCTAAATTCCCAGTGGTAAGAATTTTAAGAAAAGACCTTGTGATTAATCTGTACCTTCTGGCTTACTTTGTAGGTGAGTTTGGAGATGCATCAAACAGTAGCTCTTCTAGAGATTTAGAAATGCAAAAGAAAAAATCTGTTTTTCTGTAGCAGCAAATAAGAATCCTTTCATTTTCAATGCATTGTTGTCTTTCCTTCAGAAAAATGCTGTGGATTGGATAATATTCTCCCAGTTGTCTAAGTAAAGAGATTGAAGCAGGTATTGAGAGGCAAATTATGTATGGTCACTGCATAAGTGCTCAGAGGATAATGAAGGAGACCACTGCTGGCTGTTGTGCCCAGCAAGGAGAGGATCATTGTGCTATGAGAAATTAAAGATTCCCACTGATAGACATGAGAAAAGAACTGGTCAGTGCAGTGCAATGGACCTATGCTCTATGTTTGAAGCCCAGGAATGCTTGTTCCCATCCCAAATATGTTTTTCTAGACAAATTTCCCGTAAAATTCTCAAGCCTGTTTTTTCCTGTAGAAATTTCAGCATAGACAGCTTTAGTAATACAGATTTTGGCTGCATTGTAGAAGAGTCAGGCAATAGAGAGAAATATAAAATCAGGTACCAAAAGGGTGGTGAGCTGGCATAGCCTTCATGAAATTAGGTCTCATGAGTTTACAGATTTTTCTTCCAAGACCTTGGAAACAATTTCTCCACAGCAGGTCAGAGAATGAGTCTCAGTGTGTGTCACTTACTTGCTTCCAGCTGTGTGCAACTATTCTGCAAGACCAGCTTTGTAAAGAAGGAAGTGGTATTTGCTTTCCATGATGGATAGACTTGTTGCTTAGCTGGTGCACAGTTTGAATGGTTCTCCCATTGTAAATGCTCTCTCTGAGTTTGCAAATAAATTGTTTTAAAATGTACTCAGAGTAGAGTATTTTTTATTAATTTTATGAAACTTTCCAGTGCAAGAACAATACGAAATTCAGTTAGTTCCTTCTTTCTGCCATCTTCACATGGAGAGTTTTGTTTGCCAGTCTTCTCTCCCAGTTTGAATGCTGCAATAAGTGTAAATCTTTTTGTCAAATTGCTCAGATGAGTAATCTCATTGATTTATGGATATGTGTGTTTTTATGGGTGCCTCGGGGTACAGAGGGACTGCAGTCCGACAGCACCAGGTGCCTGCACTGGAGACTTTAACAGATTTGCTCCACCATCCTTGTAATCTATCAGGTGAAAACTCAGTTCACCATTATTCTTGCAGTGTGGATGTTGAGCCTGAGCATCATAAGATGACACTGGCTTGTGGGGATGTTCAGGGCCTGTCAAAGCTCAGGTCAGTGGCAGATGTAAGAAATTATATTCCAGTTGCAGAGCACCCTGAATCTTCATCTGTATTTAAAACAACCAATACTGATTTCTGTCTTTGATTCCAGTTTAGGAAACCTCTTAGTCATATATCAAGCCTTGTTGTCTTGAATGAATCCCATCTGTGCATTCAGATACACAACAATGTGTGCATGACAGTTTTGGAAGGCTTCCTTGGAGGTGTATGTTGTTGTTTTCATTGATGCTGCATACACGACATCAGCTTATTAAGTGCAAGGCAGTTTAGGTAAAAGTAGAAGGATCAGGCTGCAGGACTAATACAAAAGATATAAGGGAGAAGTGAATACTAAATAAATAATGAAGTAAAATCAAATCAAATACCTGATGCTTCAACATGTCCTTTCAGTTGCTCCTGGTATAAGCAAGGGAAAAATCAAACAACAAAGTAGAAAAAATGATGCTACATTGTTGGACAAAATTTAAATCAATGTCAGGAAACATGTCTGCATTTTTATTCACATTACTATCTTAAAGGGAAGAAGAAAAATGGCTTTTTCAGGTAGTATTTGGTAAACTAACAAAAAAATCTGTTGTGTTAATGTATCTCTGCAATTAAGAGTATGACCTTGAAAAGGACAAATCTGCTTCACCCAGAGTTAGTTTAAATGTGGCTGGAATGGAAAGTGACTTTTCCAAAAGATTAATCACAAGGGCAAAACTTAGATACAGTGTCACAGACTACAACATCTTAAATTTGGTGAGGTAACTGAAAGAAATAAATTGTCCAATGTGAAATTCTAGTTTCAATTATTTGGATAAAAATGTTCTACTGATCAAGATTTTCCTCTAATACAAAGGAGAGCTGTTGTGTAACATGTTGCCATACAGGTGGTTTTTTGTTTGTTGTTTTCTTTTTTTTAATTTTAGGGGGACGTTTTCAGGATTTTTTTTGTTTCATTTTCTTTTTCTTCTCTTCTTTTAATAAGCCAAATCAACACTTGGCACTCATTCTGATTTCAGACTTGTCTTAGGTCATTGTAGAGCTTCATCAGTTTTCTGGCAAAATCAGGTCCCTTGATGTTTCATTAGAAACTGCTTTCACTCCCTCCCACACCTCAAGATGCAGAGTGACTTTCTAACAGTACCTTGAGTGTACTTATTTTTCATTACCATGCAATTTTTATTTAATTAAGGTGCACATATATTGTTACAGCGGGTGCACAGGATTGTTAGTGGTCTGCCTTAAAATTGTATGGACGTGCAAAACCTTTGTCCTGGCATATGCTGTATTTCTGCAGTCCAGCTGAAATGCATGCTTCACACTGAAGCCAGACCATTTCTTTGCAGGCTTTATTAATCGTAATCTTTTGATTACCAGCAGACTGGGTTTGCTCAAGCCCCACTGAGATCTTTTCTAGATGTGGATGTGTCAGTATGGTGGTTTGTGTGCAAGGCTACACATTTTTCATACTTTGGGGAATGAGTTTGAGAATCCCAGTGGGAGCAAAGGGGCTGAAATTATAGTGTGTTTCAGAGCAACAGTGCAAAGTGAAAGAAAGGGAGAGACTCAATGATTTTCTTCTCTTTCCTTTAGCAGGCAAGATGAAGCAAAAGCTTTGGCTAAGCATGAGGATGAAGATACATTCATTGCAGCACAGCTCCAGCAGACTTTGGCTGACCTGGATGAAGACTTAGAAGGTAGGAAAGTGTGTGTTACCTCTGAAGTGCAAAAGAGAGAGACACAGCCACTGGATGCAGAAGCAAGCTGTCCTCTTGAGACATCCTGTTTGTTTCTCACTGAGATCACTGGGAACTACTCATGAGTGTGAGGTGGAATGTGGTCCCCCCAAAGTGGCTCCTTTGCTTTAGGAGCAGACACCCTTTATAGGCTCCCACTGAATATTTTTCAAACTGCATGTCAGATTGTTGTTGTATTTCGGTGTCTTCTACCAAAAAGAGATGACAGCCATCAATGGACACATTTTATAGGCCAAATTTAGTATAATTTCACTGACTTCAGTGAAGCTACATTAGTTGTGAATTTAGCACTGTGTTTAATGAAGAATCCCTCTATCTTTCTTTTATCATTATGAAGTGGAAAAGGATGGAACATTTTTGTATCCAGTGTCTCCTCTGTGTTAACAGGCACATTTAAAAGGTAAAAATGGAAAACATGAAACAGTGGGAAGATATAAAATGTCATATTGAGCTCCTCTTTTTCCTACTGTGAAAAAAAAAACAAACTTCTCTATTATTGGTTTGTCAACAAATTACATTTCTTTCTTTTTGTTTTTTTGGTTTTTTTAAAATTTCCCATCTCATTTTAATACTTCTGCAATGGAATTGAGTCTGATTTGATTTCTTGTGAGTTCTCAGACACAGCCATTCCTTAGCTTGTGTTGTAACCTTTGATTTATACCAGCAAATTTGAGAGGATACATAGCCCTCTTGCACAATGAGGCTTCTGGAGTCACTGGTAATAAAGGGTGAGAAGAATGGAGAAAAAATAAAAGTACTGCTTTTTTGTTTGCTTGTTCAAGGAAATCCTTCAGCTCGGCTGTTATTACTAACCCAGTCTGGGAAATATAATTTGGAGTTGCTTGCTGTTTCTTAGAAATGTTTCTCCTTTGGAGTCATGTGGTGAAATGTTTATCACTTAGATAACTTAGTCAAAGATAAGGTATGAACAATAGATGAAATTCTGCTTTCAGCTGCATTTGTGTGTTTCCCACTGGCTGAAGCAGGAGAACTGCAGGAATATTTTGCCAATCCTAATCAGCAACCAGACAATAAGAAGGACCAGGACATCTCCTTTTTTTATAATGCAGGCATAAAAGAAAAGCCTGTTACTTAATGTGTAACTAAAATACATGGTTTGCTTAAACTTGTACTGGCTGTTTGTGTAATTTATAGTCATATTGCCTAAATACTGCCTGTATGTAACATTGTATGTGTATTTTGCAGCAGTGGATGGTGTCAGTAACTCTGACTCTGACTACACCAGTGAAACCTTGAACCCACATATAATAAAAGCTGAGGCTGCCCAAGATGTTTCCATTTCTGTTCCAGTAACAATCATAGATGATGCTCCAGAACTTAGCACCTCTAACTCATATGAAAATCAAGAGATAGAGATTAAGGTTTCACAGAATATCTCAGCGGACTCTGTTAATGCAAGAAACTTCACAAATAAAAACAACAATGCAGGTTCCTTTGATAAGGGACACACAGATGGTGCAGCTGTATACAAGGACCTAATATATCAGCAACAATCTGAAAATGAATTCATTCACTTGCCTGTGGAGCAGAGGAGAGATATGTTTGAATCTCTCACATCATCCTTTGAAAAAAGAAATGAAAAGAACTTAAGACTGGAACCCTCTCCTAAACATGGTATGAAGTCTGAGGAATGTAAATCCAAGCTGAGTCCATCTCACTCCAAAGCCACAGCTGAAATCAGTACATCAAAAGAGAAGCTAAGTCCAGTTAATGAATGTAGTAGCAGGGAGAGATCTCTGAAAAAAAGTAAATCAGAGATAGAAATCAAATGGCCACCAGCAAAAAAAACTGAAGTAGAAGTCCCATCAACACCCACATGGTGTCATCGTGCCCAGAATTCAGGATCAAGCTACGAACCTAAAATGGGTTTGACGACATTTAAAGTTGTCCCTCCCAAACCCGAAGTAAGACATTTTGATCGAGGAGTTTCAGTCTCCACTGGTGCCATTAAGATAGATGAACTGGGCAATCTCATAGGTCCAAACACCAGTGTTAGTAAGCATGTACAAGGCTTTTCTTCTGATGAAAGTGAGGAAATTCATATTGGGAGAGTGAAGGCCTTCTGGAGGTCAAGTTCTATGGAAAAGCAAAGTGATGACTCTGCTGAGCATTTTCCTAAAAAGTCAGCAGTCACCACAAACTCTAAACCCTTTACTATAAAACATGATCACAAACCTGTCTGTCTTTCAGCTCCAAAACCTGCAGCACCACAAACTGTTACTACCCAGGTAGCTGAAAGACAATCTGAGAATGAAAGGACCAAACCAGCTCTTTCAGTTACACCGTCCCAGGTAACACCATTAGCAGCCCCAGCCATTAGTAAGGACAAGCTGGAGCTCCCGTTTGTAAAGCCACACAGGAGAACTTCAAGTCAGTATGTTGCGTCTGCTATTGCAAGACACATCAATGCAACTACCTTTAAGTCTGACACTATGGAATATAACGAGAAAGATGAAAACAAGCAAGGGGCAGGAGAGGTTAAGAATGAAGCAGAAGTTTCACCAAAAAGATGTATTATTGTGGCCAAATATAGCCCTGTGGAAACAGAATCAGCAGAAACAAGAGAAACCCTTTCAAGTATTTTTACTTCCAGTCAGAAAGCATCCCACAGGTTTACACCTGGTGATAATTCTGGCATGGAAAACAAAGTAGTTAATAGCAGGGCACCAAATCAAGCAACTCCTGTGAGTTTCTATAAAAAGAATGCCAGTGTCCCATTTACTAAATCCTCTTCAAAGGATAACAACAGTGCAGAAGATGATCATGGTTTAAACAGCAAACAAAGTGTAGCAGAGAAAAAGACTGTGTTTGACCAGAAATGTGAGACTTTGACCCATACCAATTCAGCCTCATCCCTCAAGTCTCCTGATCTCCAAGGAGTCCCCTCCTCTTTCAGCTCATCTGTACGAGTCACTAAATGGCGTCCCGCTAATAGCGTACAAGTTAGCTCACTTAAAGCTTCTCCTGAGCTAAATGGTGCAGCAGCAAACGCAGAGTCAGAGCAGGAGGAGAAACCTGATGATGCAGATGTTAATACTGTTGGTGAACTGGATGTTAATGTGCAGACCAATATTTTTGGACCAAAGAAGAAGTTCAAACCTGTCATCCAAAAGCCAGTTCCAAAGGACACATCATTGCACAGTGCCCTAATGGAAGCCATTCAAACAGGAGGGGGAAAGGAGAAACTCAGAAAGGTAAAGTGGAAACCATTTTTAACCTGATCAGACTGCAGAGCCCTATATTCACCCTGTCAGACACTAGAGGTTTGGTAACTTGTACAGTTGCTGGTGAGCCAGAGAACGCAAGGCATTTTAAAAATTTATAATGGCAAAATGCAGACCAAGCTGCTGCTTATTCTGCACATCCTGTGTATTATGCAACACCATGGCTGCTGCAGTAGCTGGGTAGGCAGAGGGTGCGTAGACACAGATAAAGGAGAGGTAATTGAGGTTAGTCTAATAGCCAAACCCTCATTTCAGTGTGTTATGTAAAAACAGGAACACACAGCATGGAGAAAACTTGTAAATACCTGCAGTGAAAGAAAATTGCATTTTTTTTTTACTAGGGGGTAATAGTATGCCACTGACTTCATGCATGAGGAACATGAACTGCATCTCCAAGTACAGCATTACTATCTACACTCTTCAATATGAATAAGGTTTTACAAGCAGGCCCAAAAAAAGACAAACTGATCAGTCTTCATAGTTTGCATTCTCGTACAAGTGCCAAAAAGTGTTTCCAAGCTATCTCTAAGTAAATATCTAATAACAATGGGAGGTTTATTCCCTTCATATTCTAGGTTTCAAATGGTGCATTAAATGGTAATCACGGGAAACCCTCATATGCTGAGCCAGAAAATGAGCGCTCAGCCCTGCTAGCAGCAATTAGAGGCCACAGTGGCACCTCAAAGCTAAAAAAGGTAAGGAATCAAGATGGTGAGTGATCTTTGAAGTGTGATCTATTCCGTCTGAGTGTTTTGAATAAATCCAAATATCCCACAAATGAAACCTTGTGCTGCAAAGAGAGAAATTGTGGTAGTAACCATATGACAGAAGACCAGATCTGACCTAGGCAGACAGCACAGCAGGTTCAATCCTATTCTCTGCTATAAAACTTAAAAGTCTTTCAAATAGTGTGCCTTTAGCTTAGAAAGAAGCATGTAGAAATCCAAACCAATTACAGGGAGTGTACATAGAAGACATCAAATGTTCATCATTTTCATATTTAGATGGGGTCTCTTTTTAGAATGGTTTTGGTTGGAAAGGATTTAAGCATTATCTAGTTCCAACCCTCTGCCTTGGGCAGGGACTTTTCCCATTAGATCAGGTTGCTCAAGGCCCCATCCAACGAGCCCTTGAACACCAACAGGGATGGGGCATCCACAGCTTCTCCACACAGAGAAGCAGTAGTTTAGGAGTTTGCTGTTGGATTAATGTATTTACATTACCTATCATATATATCCCAGCTTCCTGAAAACTCACTAGGCTTCTTCATACGTTCTGTGTATCTGCTAACATGGTGCAAGTTGTATGCAAGTAATTGATATTGATGTTTCATCAGCATTCCCCACAGCAGGATGATTCCTTCTTTCTGAAAGATTTATCTAACCATTAAAGCATCTCTTACTCCTAATAGCCAAAACCTGCATTGTTCTAGCCTTAGTTTTTGCTCAGTTGACTAATCCAGCCAAAGATGTGTCCTTGGCAAGGAGGTTCCCGTTTCCCTCGTGCAATGACTCAGTTCATTAGCACATATCCAGATAGCTGGCATGAGATAGAAAAATTCTCTTGCCTGTGTTAGGGAATTACTTCACCCCTCAAATATCCTACTGCCCTTGCTGCAGGTAGGGCACAGCTTCCTCTGAGCCTGTGAGCAGGATGTGCTAAGCAGCAGCAATCTTCACACGTACTTAACTGCATTCTGCATTCATTAGGAATAAATAGCAATTTGTGTAAAAGAGGCTCTGACAATGAAGTCATCACAGAGACTTTTTGCGATACTTTCCTCTGGCAGAGAAGTTTTTGCCATGATTTTAAAGGAAGTTGCCTAGAAACCATATGCTTTTTCACACCATGTCACCTGTGCTAGTTAAATCAGAGTGTTTGTGTGTGCACAGGGGGCTGTACAGATGTGGTGTTCCTTTCATGTTGTCTCAAATGTTCGCCTTTTATCTAACACGACATGATGCTCATATATATGTATTGTGTGTTTATATATGTATAAGGAAGGGATAGAATACAGGAAGTCTCTGTGGATTATTTTAGGGGAGATGAATCCTTTAATTTTTTACCACAGAAGCTGTGCTGCAGTTTGTCTGAGAAATGAATTGTAATGAATTTGCTTGGAAACCTATATGGCCCATAGTACTAAATTTCTTAATAACTGCTGAATCATTGTAATTACTAACAATTCATCATGATTGTTACTAGTATTAATGGAAAAAAGTATCTCTTGACACAGTTGATGGAAAAGCTGGCTTAGTCTGAAAGACTGTCTTCTTTGCCTGCATGCATTTAAAGTAGGGTGAGTTTCCAAGCTGGTAATTTGTGCAGAAATTTTAGTTTCTGAAATTCTATAGAAACACACTTGGAAGAATTATCAATTGATTTTGTCCTCAGTGCTTTCACGTAGCTCTCTCTGTGTTGTTTTCTTTTGGTTTTGTGTTTTGTTTTTTTTTTTTTAAGTATGGCTGGAAACTTTAGGTTTAATGGCTTTTTTTTCAGTGAAGCTATGTCTGAGAGCTCAGATCTGGAAGAGCTTCCCTGTCATCTGAGATTATTTCTGTGCAGCCCAGACTGCAAAAAGTAATCATATTCCTGGGTGGCTACTGCAGCTTTAATATATCTTCCTGATTCCAAAACCCTTGTGGTTGTTTCCAAATTAATACCAAGTCCAACTTTCTCTCTTACCTTACATGCCAAGAAGAGTTACAGGATGCTGAAGCTCACAGTAAATAAAGATTGAGTTTCTGAGACAGACTCAATGCCAAGTCCTCAATGCTGGTAATCAGCCCAGCTGAGTGATGTGAGTGAGTAGTAACAGATGTTCAACCCCATGAGCAAACAAAAGTTCTATGCGTTTTACATCATCCAAGAAAAGTGAAATCAGTGAAAAGTGAATTCACTGAAAGTGAATCTAATGTCAAATAATTACAGCTTAGCCATGCTTTATATTAACCACCTTCTTTCAACTGCATGATGAGCAGATCTCCTCACTGGCCTCCCAAGAGCTGCAGCGTTTTAGGGATGCAGAACAGTCCTTGCAGAAGACAGAAGACCTTCAGGAAGAGCAGTTATGTATCCCACCTGCCCCTGCCCAGCCGCCACCACCACCTCCCATTCAGCTGTCAGCAGCAGCTCCTAAATCCTCTGCCACAGCTTCAGGTAATCCAGTGGAGGCAAGGCAAGCCCTATTGGAGGCCATTCGCTCTGGTGCCGGAGCAGCAAAGTTAAGAAAGGTAAATGTACTTTTATATTTTACTGTGGATGAAACAACCTGTGTTTGCTGTGTTTTCAGAACCATTTTTAAGCTGTTCTAGGCAGACATTTCTTTCTTACATCAGAAGAAGGTACATGCAGTAGTTCCTCCAACTGAATCAAAGATCAGGAATGCATTTGAAACCTTTGAACAGCTAGTGAAACACACCCATGCATATATGCAGCATGTGAACAGACAATGTGTTTTATTAAAGAGACCATCAAGACCATGACTATAATTTCATTTTCATGACCTTTTCATTCTGTATTATCTGGGATAATACTGGATGTCCTTTAGATAAGGTGAGCTTAAGAAAGATCAGATATGAGACCCTGAAGCAAATTTATAAATAAATATTCTCTCCTAACTTCCACAGGGTGTCCTAGACCTTGATTCCCAGCACTAAAACCTTGATCACATGTGCTGAGAGCTGTCAGTGAACCTGTGAGGTCAATTTAATGTCTGCCTGAACTTTTTAAATTGAATTATGTGTGTTTCACTTTTGTGGTTAGATGCGAATCGGTCAACTCCCAGATGGCTAAATGCTCAGTTGCCTGTGTGTGATTTTTGGAGTAACTTTACTTATCTTTTGATCAAAGTTCATTCCTCCCAGTCTCAATTTACACTGTGTTTCTTGGTAAAGAGAAGCAGATCAATTGCCCTGAGTGGAGGCATCCCAATATTACACTGCAGTATCCAAGAGTAGATTTTGATCCAAGGACTTGAAGGAATGTAAAAAAGCAGATGTAGTTTTCCCAACACATGAATTAGCTGATGCCAACCATAAATATGTAAATAGACTTTAATCTTCCTCACTTGTCCTCTTTTAAATAATATTAAATGCACTCAAATTTTAACATTCAAAAGTTGTCCAAAAATCTGGTTTCTGATAAACCAGAAATTCCACAGAATCAAACCAATGGGACAAACAAATCAGTATTTCAGAAAAATTTACATCAACATGATCTGATTACACCAGGAACCTGGATGTGCAGTTAATTTTTCATGTGGAAAATTACATCTATGTTATGCATACAATTATGAGGAGCAGCAGAGTTCACACTTGGTTTGTTCAGCTTGGAGAAGGCTGAGGAGCAACCTCATTGCAGTCAGTGCCTTCCTTGAGGAGGGCAGCTGAGGGGCGGGCAGGGTCTGCTCTCCATGGTGGCCAGCAGTAGATCCCAAGGGAATGGAATGTAGCTGTGTCAGGGGAAGTTCATATGACAGTAGGAAAGAGTTCTTCCCCCAGAGGGTGTTTGGGCACTGGAACAGGCTCCCCAGGGAAGTGGTCACCGCACCAGCCTGACAGAGTTCAAGCAGCAGCTGGATGATGTTCCTAGTCATATGGTTTAGTTTTAGGCATTCCTGGGAGGAGCAAGGAGTTGGACTCAGTGATCCTTATGGGTCTCTTCCAATTTGAGAAATTCTGTGATTCTAAGACTACAAATTATGAAGAAGTCAGGCCTTTATTTCCCCACTTCACCAACTGACAGAAAAAAAATGGGATTTGGACATTCAAGGGTACTTCATGCAGTTGTTTTCTAGATACTTCCAAATTTCTTGTTCTTCTAACTGCATTGCTCTTGTAGAAGTCTCTGAGGGGATCCATAGCTCTACTCATGAAAACAAGTCTTTATCATATCTTTGGGAATTTATTTCAAAACACTTGGATAACCAGTGCAGGTCATGAAAGTACACCAGATAGACTGATGTATTCTACTAAATACCGTGCCTGTCTTGTCTCATTTCCAAGACAGAATAATTTTTGCTACTTTTGACATTGAAACAACAGAAGAGTACATCTCATTATATAGGTCTCTTATGAAAATAAAAGACAGCAGTGTTTTGTCCAAGACAGAGTATGATTTTCTTATTGCTGTGCTGCCCTTCCAGATACTGGATATGCAAGCTAGTCTTATGTATGCCAAAGTCATCATGACACTTTGACATCTGAGATCTCATGCCCTTGATAACTGATTAAAATAAAAATGGTGTCAGATTTCTGAAAAGGCTTTCTATCCAATGTGTTTTAATATCTCTTCTAGTTTTATGCATTATATTGAGAGCCAAATTCTGATCCTTCCCTGTAATTTGACAACTTGGTGAGAGCAAAAGTTGAATCCATAGAGAAGAGTGAACACATAATAGCTAAATATCAAGGTTTTCTTCCTTTACCTGTGTCTAAGGAACACTGAGTTTTTTGTAGGCAGTGGCTGACAGGTTGCTTTGTGCCAGGGCTGAAGCAAATTTTTTCTTTCTTTTGCCTCCTTTGTCAAAGTTCTGTGATGTTGTGATTTGGAGATGTGAGCACAGCACTGCTTTTGGCTTTGCTTTCTGGAAGATTTTAGTTGCAGCAACTAGACAGCAGAGTAGGTAGTTCAGCTCAGTAATGGCATCTGTTTCTCTTCCATTGTCTTCTCAAAGTCTTCCGGGACAAAGACTTCTGACAGAAAAGTCATTTATTTAGCTAATATTGTGGAGAACTGGGAAAAATCTGTGTTGCTGACAGAAAAGTCATTTATTTAGCTAATATTGTAGAGAGCTGGGAAGAATCTGTGTTGCATAATTATGCGTGACTTAGTGTTTATTTATGTGGGGCTAGTTGCAGTGGAAGTAGATCAAACATAGCTGTCATGGGAAGCAAATGTAAAAAGCAACCAATTACCTAGATAAGCAGCATCCCAACAAACATTTGAGCTCAAGTGTTATCTGTGAAAAGGCAGCTCCTCCACTCCTCCCCTGATTACACAGCTGTTTGCTAAAGTCATGAACTTTAAGGTTAAAAAATTCACTGTGCAGGAAATGAGAAGAGAAGTTGCTGCAGGCTGACCTTGCTTAGCTGAGAGTCAGGGTCTGCACAGCACAGTCTCTAATTGGGTCAGCCAAAAGAAACCAGAGCAGAAATAGATGCTTGAGGGAAATGCCAAGTATAGGTAAGATAGTATTTGCATAGCTCTCCTCTCTCTTCCTTAATCCATTTTTTGAAGTACTGTGCCTGTTTGGGCAAATAAATTATGCTTTGTTTTGAAGAAATGGCTTCTGTCTTATTGCACTGTTGCTGTCCACACACTCCTGAAGGAAAATTCTTGCAGGTGCCAAGCCCAGTTGAGCCTGCTCAGTCAAATGGTTCATCCCTAGCACAGGGCAGTTCACAGACCTGCCAGAAACTGGTTACACTACAGATCCTACCCAAAAGAAAGGGAGACACGGATGTGTTACAGGAATGGGATGAATTTACCAACATGGAGAAGACCTGACAGTCTGCAAGGAAACTTTTCTTCAGTTTTTGAAATGATCTGTCAAGGAACATGACAGGTGTTCAACATATCCAGAGTATAACAGCAAGTCAGGGAGGTGGCATCAAGTAAAGCCACCAGCTGTGATGGGTTCCCTGGTGCCTTTGGTGGTTAATTATGAGACATGAACATGTCTCACTAGCAAGGATGCTGTCCCAGCCATGGGGTCTGCTGCACAAGCAAAGGAGAATCAGTTGATCTAGGAAGTAAACGCCTCATCTGGGAGCCAATTTTGGCTAATTTTGGTGAATAGAACTCAGGTCATAGAGCTGTACCATTTAACCTTCTGATTTTAAAAGTGAACTAGTGTTTTCCTTAAATTGTGTCAAACAGTATCATATAGTTAAGATCTCTATATGCAGTTTTTACCTTCCTAATTGCCATCTCATAAAATGTTAAATAATGTAGCTAGATGTCTGAAATTCTCTGTATCAATGGATGTGTATTTTTGTGCTTATGTAACTTGCCTTGAGATTAACCATGACTGTTGACTGTTTGTGGAAAAAAAAACATAACTACACATGCAAATAACCTATTAGATGTCTAGCTGTAGGTATAGTTGCAGCACAAGTCCATGCAGGATTAAAAATCTTACTCAAAGAAGGGAAGCTATAGAAGTTCCTTTAGCTTATGTGCCATACACTCATTTTAGATGAAGTTGTACTCAGGGATTTGGTAGAAATATTGCAGGGGAATTTGTCTGCACATGGTGGGGAAAGCAAGTTATATGTCTGAAGAATAGTCTGTTGCTCTTGGTAAGGTGATTGCTTCAGGCCACTTTTTAATGGTATGTGCAAGAGAGATTCTGCAGATTCCATGTATTTTCCAATAAAGATTGGAGTTGCACTGAAGTAGCCTTTTCTGTTTGTTCACTGAGATTTTTAAAAATTAATTTGGCTCCATCACAGTTCCCACAAGCATTCGTGGTGATGTTTGGCATCAGCATTAGGTCACGTCAGCTCTTGATACGTGCAGTGTATCATTCTGTTGGCAATCAAAGGAGCCAGGTAAGATAATTACTGCACCAATTGCAAGGAGTCCCTGTTCTCTGGGATAATTTGGAGTTGGTTGTCAACAAGTAACGCGTTGATTGGAATTATGTCATGTTGAGTGTCTTCTAGGAAGCATGGCCTAGTTCCATACCTTTATGTCAAGCAGTGGACTATTCTTCTCACATAAGCAGAGAAGTATAATTGTGAATGAATAAATACTGCTTCTTATTATCAGTATCTGTGGGTGCAATGAAAGAAATTACAGACTCAAAGCCACAGTTGATGTAGGCTTTGGTGTGCTGGAAATGAGGCTGGAGGCCTAACGATAAGGTTGGCCAAGCTTGATATACAGGTAGTCAAATGAGCTTATAAAGTGATTCTAGTTCCCATGCACAGTGAGAGGCAGCCATTTGCATGCTGTTACTCTGTTTGAATTGGAAGATAAAACATAATTTGAACTCTTCACCTTGCTAATAATTTATACGATGACCTATTTTTTTTCCTCAAGAGTAAGGGTCAAAATGGAAAATTTAGACTTGATCAAATGCATTATTCCTGTTCAGCTTTTGTGGTGACCTTAATGTGTATATCTTTGATAGAATCAAAGCTCAGTAACTTTGAATTTGGAAGAGCACCTTAGCATATGTATTTTAAATTAAGCATATGCTTAGATGACCTGAGGACTGGGAAGGAAGATAGGCATTTATGTAAGTGTTTTCCTGAATCAAAGCCACTGGGAGTTTCCTTCATTCAATCAGAAAGCAAAGTACTCATCAATTCATTTTTATGGCCAGTGACAGCTAAATAATACAGAACAGATTTTGACTGAAGATTTGATACTTGCAGGCTGGGCTTCTGTTCATTCCACAAAATGCAGGAATTTCACAGAAAAATGCATCACCTATGGTCCAGAAATAACACAATTGCAAACATAATACCTAAGGATGTATGACGTGTGGGTATTTTAGGGAAGGATAGCACTTTTCATTAGACCAAGTGATATAGCTAGGAAAAAAGGCATATAAGCTTAAGTAGTCTCAAGGAGCAGATGAAGAAACCAAGCTTGAAAACAGCCCCACAGGAGAATGTTTGGTTAACAATGTCAACAGTTGGAGGTTTAAAAATATCTTGAATGATCATGTGCTTTTCTTTGTTACAGGTCCCTCTGCTCGTTTGAATCATGTAAAAAGAATAGGTAACTGGAAAATCTAACCCCGTATGCACCCATAATCATCATTCAAAGTCTGAAGTGGCAAAAAACATCAAGAAGTTTAGTTTAGTCTCTGGACTACAAGCCAAAATAAGTTGTAGTTAATTTTCTGTGTGTTCCTGCATAATGGTTCTAAGGGGAAAATATGTTGCTCTGCTGTAAAGCTTCTGTGCCAAGGAATTGTGTTTTGCCTCTGAATATTTAAGGTTGCCAATAAACTATTCTTGTTGGCAGGTTAATAAGAATATAAACACTGTGCAGTTCTGTGTTAATACTTAATTGTGTTTATGGGCAAAACTAAAAACTTTGCTAGCTATCTGAAAAGTAATAGTCATTTCCAGCTGTTAAAAATATGTAACTATTCACTTGCTTCTTTTTTGATTTCAAGACGGGCTGTAAGCGATTAGGGTGAAAACCAGAGTAAAGATCTATTTAAAAAAATCAGAAGAAAATAGTTATGATACCTAAATTGTCATGTGCTGGGGTCACTGGTTTTTAAAATTAAATTAACTTTGTATCTCTGCTGGAGCTGTGAGAAAGCAGGCAATCAATAATGAATGTGAGACAGTGTCTATTGAAAAGTTACTTATGGGATATGACGTATAGAATGCTAATGTGCAGAGATATGCTGAACCCTGGTAACAAACATGGAACTTCAAAAATATTGAGCCACCTTAAAGGATCTCTATTTGCAACAGACTGTGAAGGTTATAAATATGATTCAGAGTATAGAGGTCCAAGATGTAGAATTAATTTTGCACTGTAAAATGAAGTGGAGCTGGTTTATGTCAGTAACCAGGACTTTTGTAGTCTGTTGTTCAGGTCATGCAAAAGTTGGCCCTTGGTTTCTAATGCATATGGCCATTGTGTGTTGTCTCACAAGTATTTATAGCAGCATCTTTTTCAAATGTTAACTACTTTGGTAGTTGTTGTTGTACATATTTTGAAAATATTTCGTTAAATTGATTAACTTAAAAAGGACAAATGAAAATGCTTTTTCACATTTGCTATATTGTAATGAAACTGAAGAAGAGGAAGTTTGTACATTTACATTTTTATAATCACAGACTACAGCAGTGGCAGAATTTTTCTTTAAGCTGGAATTTACAATGTATAGCTATGGACTGTTGAAAGCCCAGAGCCTGAGAATATTTAGCCATCTGCATTTAATGTGACTATATATTATATATTATAAAATATTGATGTCTGTTAGTGCCACGAATAAAAACAAAATCAAAACCTGACTTGACTTAAAAGGCTCTTTTTTTGTCAGATATTTTCTATTTACTGAAAGAAATTAAAACCAGAAATGGACTTTAGCAAACTAGTATGCTGTGCTCAGTATCTGAAGTCTAACGTAAAATATCTCAAGCCATGAAAGTGCTCACAACAGTTTAGAAGTGCAGTAGAATTCACCAGCTAGGATCAATATGTGAGTTATATACATTTCAACAATGATGGAGTACTGGCAATGTTCCATTTCCTCATTAGGGAAGCTTATATATTCAGAATTAAGGTGCTCAGTTGCACTCTATGATAAATAAGATCGCCTCTGTTGATTGTGATTATCCTTCCTTTGCCTTCAAAGTTTTCTCAGTGTGCTAGAGATCAGAGGCACTACCATGTTGAAAATGCTATCACAGGAAAGTCACTCATAAATTTGATGTTGTAGATATTCCCCAAAGCAACAAATACTCCTCCCTGGCTGGCTGCTGCAAGGCAAATTTCAGTGCATCTCTCCTTCTGCTTGTTCTTAGTGTTGCCTGAGGGCCCTGGGTGCATAGCCCATCTTCCTAATAACACTTTTAGGGTAATGAGTTGTATGAGTACTTACTTTTCAATGTAAGGGATTCAAACTGGAATTTTGAACAATAACGTCCTCTGGGTTTCACAATGCAAAGGTTCTGGTTGTGGGTGCTGGTTACTATATAGAACTAAAGTTTCTAAGTTTTATTCATAGTAAACTTCTGAGTAAAAGCTATAAAAACAGCTACAAGATAAGATGTCATCTTATCATGTCATCTTGACTTTGACAGAAAAAAAAATTGCAAAGACCCTGATGGCTCAGTCACAACTCAAATTAAAAATGGAGGGGGAGTTCAGCTACCTACAGTAGGAAGCCTAGGCTGGTATTCATTCCCTTCTCATGTTAATGAGAATTGTCTGCTCTTAAACTGTCATCCAGGTGCTGTTGAGCTATTGGTAGGAGCTCAGTTTAACCCTACGTGAATTTAGATTAGAAATTTGTAGATTTTTCTGTAAACTCATTTATAACAAAGTCTAGTTACAGGTATGACCCTTCCATATAGTAACTTTCTGTTCGTGCTTTTTGTAGTAATAATGCTTAGCCCATCCTGAGTTAAAAGAAAAACCCTGGAATGTGTCTGGTAAAGACATGGCCTTCTCAGCACCACGTATTTTCATCTATATGGCTGCTCTTTCTCTCCCACACTGTTTGCTAGTGCAGACACAGCCTGTGTCTAGAGGTGCACGTTGCCCAGGTTACACCCTGACATGTTCTGTCATGGCACGGTCTGCAAGCTCCTTTCTTTTTTGAAGGACTGCAAGAAGGACAGGGAGCTCCCCTTTTCCTTAGTGTTTCTCCGCCTAGATTGTCCCCACATGCTCTTGCCTCAGTTCAACCAGAGGAAAGGCTCAGATATGTGCCTGATTCATCCAGCCCTTTATACTTCTTTTTTGGTAAGTGATTGAAATTAAGTGAAAAAAATGGTATCACCACGGAAACTGAACTGAGAATTTGGGTTTGATATTTTATTTCTTGTATAGGTATAATTCAATGTTCAAGGCTTAAATAAATCAAATCTCATGTCTCAAATAAAAATGTCTACTTATTCCTTCCCTTTTTTTACATGTTTTTATTAATTTTTTAAACTTGAGTTTAGAGTAATTGTCAGCCATTAAGTCAGCCATCATTAGATCTCTCTGATTAGATATTTAATTTTAAATAATACTGGTTGTCTGCAAAAGCTATTTGATTTAGAGGAGTTCATTACAGATTATTTTTTTAATAAAGACAGCCTGTTAACATTAGTCATGCAAAGTATTGGACCAAAGGACCTCTTGACATGCACATCAATCTACAGAGTTTCAAACATGGCAGGGTTCCTCTTCCACAGCTCATACAAGTGATTTGCACTATTTATGCTACATTTGCCACAGCCAAAAATTAGCACTTCATCAGTGTGTAGGAGAAAGAAAGAGAACAAGAGAGGCATTTATGAAACAATGGAAAACGACACCCTGAGATAGTTTTCCCTCTAACTTCTTCAGAAAAGAAAGAAGTAGTTCTATTGTTGAGTGCTTCTTAGTATTAAGCACAAGGTTTAATTTGAATCCAAAGATTTGCACAAATCTTGATTTGAATCAGTTTGTCTGAATGAAATGTTTATAAATCGGCTCTTTGTTGATGCAATATGAAAAATGGTTGTCTTCTGCAACCGGTAATTAGCAACTTTTACATATGTAAAGTATTTATTTGTGTGTATTGTTTCTCATCTCTAATCCCCTGTTGGGTTACATATGCACTGTGTGTACCAACATGCTTTGCCTGTGAGACTTCTGTTAAGATTTATTAGACTATGCCCATTGTTAGTCCATTTGTGTTGCTGAGCACACACAATAAAATACTCCATGCCCCTGCTATATAGCTTTAGCTGCCATAATGGTTGCATTTCTCCACTTGCAAAAAATGACCTTTGCAATGATAAAGTTCTTTTTTAAACAAAAAATAAAACAAATTCCTGATTTTTCAGTAATGTTCAGCTGGATTTTGTGCATCGCTGTTTTGATCTGCTTTTCTTTTTTGTTGCTGAATATGGTGTGGAGTTTGGTTCATAGCTGATGACTTCCTTTGCTGGAGAAAGTTTCCCTGTAGTTGCATTCTTAGGGTTGTTCATCAAAGTATGGTAAGATGGATGACCCTTTCCAAGAAAAAAAATGTACCTTTTTTTTGTTATTGTTACCAAATATAATTATTTGTTAAATAAATATAAATTGCTTAAATACTAGCAGCTTACATGATGCTACACCAGATATCAAAATCTCACCATACTCTGTTTGTCTACCAACTTTTTGTTCTTGTTTTAATAGTTTCTGATTTATTGCAGTATTGAAGACTTCAAAAAGAGAGAGAAAATAGAACTACTTAACAGGAATATTGTGTTTTTCACACTTAAGGAGTTTAGGAACAAGCTCTCTTCCATAGTCTGTTCCCTCCCATCACTCATTCCATATGTACAGGAGCACGCGCGCAGAGTCTCCTTCGTCATTTCAGAAGGTCAGGAATAGTTAAAAAAGCATCTTTACCACGGGATCCTTTTCCATTTTTAACAGTAGCTTTTTTTGTCCTGTAAAATAGGAACTTCCAGAAAGTCAGGGACTAAGTTTTGGCACAGTCACAGCAGCGATACACAGTCACTGCTGGAAGCAATGTCAAATCCAACTCCATATAATGCTATCTTCAGCCAATTTCTTTTCCTTTGGAGTGTTTTTCCTTCTTTCCTTTTTTGTCTGTGAACTGATAAAAGCACGTATGTGCCATGTCCCTTTTCTGAGGTCATTATTGTGCTTGAAGCCCTAAAAGGTTTTCCCCTGAACAAAGCATAGTGGTGTTGCAGTAGAACACCAGACTGAAAGAGGACATTTATTCATACACAAACACCACTGTCCAGTTTGCAAGTCAGGAGCTTGAAAAGGAAACTTTATTGAAAGAACAAGACTGTGGAACATTATTGTCTTCTACATCAGAACCTGTGTTTACTGTAACAGGAACAAAGCAAACATAGTGCAAATAGGCGTGGGCTTCCTTTGTCTTGTTCCATGCATTCAACAGAGGGGTTTCTGTCAGAAGCACTGGCATCTGTCCCTAGTAGTGCTTGGCACGGAGGAGTGGGTCACAACTCAAGAGTACTGGTTTGGGTGACGCCACTGATGGGTTGTGCCACTGGTTTGGGCTTTTTTTGCCTTGTGATAAGCCAAAATGTGGTGTGATTTAGCCAGTACTTGAGACTGCAAACCAAGTACCTGTGCTACAGCAATGAGCAAAGGCTCCACACGTGGACCGCTGTTGAGATGGAGAGTGATCCATAATCCGATGTCTGCCCACTACAGCATCCAGATGCCAGTAGCCAGTGCAATCTCATCTTCTCAAGCCAGAGGTAATGATAATGGTGAAGGGAGAGAGAAATGGATACATCTGCCTTCTGACAGAACCTAGGAATAAGCCACAGGTAATTTAAAGAGCTGCAGCTCTCTCTGCCCCAGCAACATATAACAGTGCAAGGACATGCAGGAGGTGACTCAGTAGGCAGCAGGTCCATCAAAACTACTGATAGGTCTGAATTTTACCGAGAAGGTCCTGAAACTGCGCATATCTCTGCTGATACATCTGCCTGGTGGGTTAGCATGCTCAAAACCAGACTAAAACTCTCCCCAGTATAGACCCTTCACTGATAAAATCCAGCTCTCAGTCCGTCAGTCAGCTCAGGAGGTGGGTGTACCTGGCAGGTTCCCAACCAGCAGCACCAAACACAGAGCAGTGGTTTGGCTGCCTGCACAGTGCATGCTTCCTCATTCATTAGCCTCGCTGCTAATGTTCCAAACTTCCCAACTCATGGAAGGAACTGTCAGAGGCAATTTGCAGGCAGGCAGTGCTGCAGAACTGCAAAGAGTTATATTTTTATGTGTTGATGAATAATTTAGCAACAATTCTGTGTTATGTAAAATTACTGCTTTACTGCTACTGGGGCCAATGTTCGTACAAAGTGTTCTAAGCCCAGTTATACAAGTTAAAGCTTGCTAGTTTTATCCTATGCATCTGTCATTAGAGATAATTTTTCCAGGTTCAAACTGGGAAGCAGAGCAGGTCTTTCTTTCCAGGAGAGGGAAGTTCCACATCCTCATTCTCCTTTATAATCCTGATCATCCTACCTATTTCCAAGTGGTCAGTTTTGCACTAGGTTGTGCAGTAGTGCTGGTTTTCCCCACAGAGGAGGAGGCTATGTCATACATTTCCATATAAATGCCATAGAAATCATCAATCCTCCAGACCTTTGCTTTACACTACAGAGTAACCTAAGACATAATTTCATGCACTTAATGTGGGCAGGGAACACAGAATATGGGCAGATGTAAATATATCTGGTTTTGGTTTCAGATTGGTTGTTCCTTAGAGATTCCACCTATTCTATACTCAGAGCAGGATTAAAAGATTAGCAAAAGATAGAAGTACTATTGCCACCCAAAAGCATGCTCATAAGGGTAAAGTGAGATTGAAAACCTATAATAACTCAATATGGTCCACATCCAGAAATGGAGAAACTCACAGGCTTCCTTAGGATTCTGCATCTCAGCGACTGCTTCTGCCGTATTCTACAAGTGTTGCCAAGAGATGCTTAGTTGCAAATGCAAATATGTTCAAGGCTGAAGGATCAAAGAGCAATTAAATTAAAAACTGCTGACAGGTCAATCTTAATAGTCATTTCCATGCTGAAATAAGTCAATAAATCTTAGCATGCAATAAATCTTACCACATAAAGGTGGGCTTGCATAACAGGAAAATGTAGTAAAATATAGCAATATATTTTATGCAAATGCTTTTTAAAAGTAATGAGTAGCATGTTTTATTCATCTTGTCCAGGCATCAAAGCGGTCAAGAAGACATTGGACTTCTGGAATGGGTTAATCCTCTCCAGCAGCAGTGTGCTGAGCAGGCAGAATGCCTTCTATTTATATTACTATTTACTTATATTTGTAAATACCAGCCTTAATTGAGCTCCTGAGTCCTGCTGTGTTTGGTACTGTGCAATCACCATATAAGTGACTGTCCCTGCCCCAAAGACCTTTACAAACTAGAAAAGTCAGAAGAGGAGGATGGGAGTAAAGCAGTCGTGTGACTTGCCTGAGGTCACCCAAGTTGTTAGTGGCAAAGGCAGAACTGGAGCCTGGGATTTCTGTGCCATTCTTTGGTCCTGTTTTCCAAGTCATACAGCTTCCTGGCCTATATAATAAATGCAGAAAGTATGGATTATATAAGAAACAAACTGAACCTCTCTTGGTACCAACCTCTCTTAGTAACTCAATATTAGCAACTCAACCTCTCTTAGCAACTCAACATGCCCCTGTGTTTTTATCTGTTCTTTCAAATGCATTAAGTATGAAATATTAGATAATGCTCCTAGGTACTTGTGTCTATAATGAGACACATCTCCAACAAACACATAATACAAGAGGGATTTGGAATCCAGCTGCTAAATTTAAAATAGATTTTCTGTGTGGTAGAAGCTCCCTGATAGTTAAATAGCCAATATGTCCATCACAGCTTCCTGCCCACTTGCAGCTGTACTGCCTGCTATCCCCAAGGGAAGATCCAAGAGGAAAAGGTTCCTGGTACTGCTACTTCAGCAGTGCCCGAGTGCCTTAACAAGGATCTTTCTATTAGCCCCTGTGTAAACACAGGATGGCAGCCCAGGCAGCAACACCAGGTGGAGGGAGCATGGATCATTTTAAATCATTTGCACATTCTAAATCACTGGACTCGATCTGCGAAGAGTGGATCTTGTGTTACACACTGCACTTGGGAGGCAATGGAGACTATTTCCAGCTAATAAAATTCACAACAAATGACCCAGCACAGGAGAAATCCTGTTCTCAAGGAAAAGCCTTAAACCAGCACAGGCTTATAACTTGCCCTTCTTCTTGCAGTAGAAAGACTGAAGATTTTAATCCCAATTCAAAAACAAGTCAAAACATGGTGAGTACAGTAATTGCAAAGACAAAAATAAACAGGTTGGGGACAACCTGTACTTTCCTTCATTCCCCCCCTTTTTTTTTGCCTTGGTTCAGAAGAGCTGCTCTTAGGCTTCTGTGGCAAGATGCAGTACCTCATTTCCAGAGTGTTTTTCCTGGTGTTAACGGACAGCATAGAGCCCCACCCAGGCAATAACACTCTGCATGTTCCCAAAACTGTGATCAAAATGTGAGGATTTCTTGTTTTGCTTGGAATGCAGGTCTCATGTTACATGTCTAAAGATGCAATGCAAATGAGATTCCAAAATTAATTTCAACCAGTTCCCTCTGTATACCTTTAACCAGAAGAAAGTTTTCCACTGTTACCAAGAATAGCAAATATGCCTTTTTGCCTCATATGCCCAGGACAGTAAATTGTCATCAATAATCAAAGGTAGCATTAGAAAAAAATGGGTTTAATCGCCAAGGGAGATTTCTCCCAAGAGCAGGTAATATTATTCTCCACAGCAGCAAACCAATCCAGCATGGAAGTCTGCCAGTGAAATACCAAATAGAAGACGTAAACCTGGTTTTATAAAAAACATATCCCAGCTCTACCTGACCTGTGCCTAGGAGCAGATTTTATTTTTCAGTGTGTGAGGCAGAATTTTCAGAGATGAAGAATGATGAGTCAGACCCACAAAATCATGAGACCAGTATCCAGTATGATGAGGGTTGCATTTTTCTGTTTTTAAGGGAACAGGTTCTGCCATGTGGTTTTGTCTGCCTGATTTCTGAAACTCCTTTGTCTGTCTGTGGGGTGTGGGTAGAGTTGTCAGCACTGTCCTCTCCTACTTTGTCCCCCCAGCTGTGTGGTGGGGTCAGGCAAGGAAACCCAAAGTGGCCCCAAAGGCAATGAGCAGTTCCAGGAGAAGGGATGTTGAGTCAGCACGGCGCTCAGGCAACCCTAGTGAGCACAGCTTCTCCTCAGCCCCTGTCCACACCAGTATCTCTGCACAGGACATTAATTGCTGCCTAAAAAGGAGAAGAATGAGAATAAGAGGGATTAAAGTACAATATTCCCTGCAAGCACTGTCACTCATGCTATCAAGCTACTGAATATTTGACACACATTTGCCAGTGAGTAGTGAAAGGTCGTTCAAGCCAGTGCTCAAAAAATATCTGGCCAGATTACTTATAAGACAGTTTTTATCGTATTGAGGGGGAAAAAAAGGCTGTCTTGAAAGTTTTTGCCTAGGCCTGTTGGAGTCAGGTTTTGTACTAGTACAACTATTTCCATTCTAGGTGTAATATTTTTTCCTGAAATAGATAAAGCAATAGAAGCACTAGTTGGGGACACTTGTTCTGGCACAACGGTGCTTTATACTAGTACAGCTTACTCACCTGCTTGTATGGAAATAGAAATTTAAGCATAAATAAGCTTCTTTATACTGGTATAACTGTTTCTACCTAGGGAAATTGAACCATTTTTACTATGCTAGTGTAGTTACAATTCTGTGTGTAGCCAAGCCTTTGCAGTAGTACACCTTCCATGTAGAAAAGCCCTCATGGTGGCCAGTGCCTCGCTGTGCCAAAAAGCTGCAGAAAGTCAATGAGATTATTCAAATATTAGTTATTTCACTGCATGAAGCTATCAAAATCTGGTGGTGGAGGAGGAGGAGTGCTGTCATTTACTTTAGTTGTCTGCTAAAATAGTCCACGTATCTGGCATGGTTTTGCTGATATCTAGAGGCAACAGACAACAGATATGAGAGTCAATTTTTTGTAACACATTGCAACAGGAAGAGTTACTTTTACAATGTCTTTGTGAGTTCATTTCACATGAAAGGAATAAAGCTTTGGTAACAGAAGCTTGTCACTGTGAGTCTCTCTGCTTTGGAAATGAGCCTCCTTCCCTTGCTCACACCTGGGTATCTCCAATTTAACTCGGCACGATATAGAAGCAGAAAGCCATTATCCTGTGAGATAATAGTCTATTCACTTGTCATCGCTTACAGACAGTGTCTGCTAAGCAAAAAAAAAAAAAGAAAAAGAAATACAACTTTTAAGGGTAGTCAGCAATCATGGGAAGCTTTTCACCTTAGAATGCCTTGCAAACTCTAGTTATATTTAAACTCATATCACTGGAGTATGTCTATTTGTGTGGGTGCTCCGTCCTTTTATATATGCTCTATGTAAACATACCAGGAAGACATAGACAACAGTCACAGGTCAGTGTGTGTAAGAGGAAAATGCTTGAGCTGTGCATAGCAGTGGTTGGGAAATGGTCAAACTCCTGCTGTTGGGACTCCTGTGGGAGAGAAGGGAAGGGAAGGGAAGGGAAGGGAAGGGAAGGGAAGGGAAGGACTGTTTCTCACAGCCTCTAGTTGTGCTCAGAAATGGAGTCAGCCTCTCGATTTAGGTGATAAGAAAAGTAACTTAAAGAATGGGTTGGAAATTATTTTTAAATATCTTCTGACAGCATGATTACTTACTGCATTATAGATGGAGTATGCAGGTTGGTGACCCAAGTCTTTTCCCACTAAATGTGAATTCACAGTCTTCCTCTCTTTGTCTGTAATAATTTAGAGGTCGTTTTGACAGTGTGGAACATGGATTAATTCACCTGCTATCCTGATGGTAATTGTGAGAAAATCACAAAGTCAGGGAAGTGCCTGGATTTTTACAACTGAAGTCTTCTGCAGTCTATTATTCAGCTGCAGAGCTCTGTGGCCCTTGAAGCTGAGTTGCAAGGGTGAAGGTCACTGCTCTGCCAGTAATCACATTGCCATTACATGAAGTTTTAATCAGCGAATACTGGGCAGATACAGCTCGGGTATCATACTGTTAAATACAATGGAATTTGCCCCACAGATGACTGTAGGTCCTTGTTGTTAAATCAACTCTGCCTGTTTACCTTTCAGCTGCAGATCAAACATATGAAATGTGCCATAATCCAGCTTTTCCCACATCAGAGGCTTGAAGAAACCACTTTTCTGTAGCATTGCATATAAAGAGGTAACATTTCTTCATTTGCCTCACATATCAAGATTCAAGGTAATCAGTCATTCATTCTACATCATAAATAATACATGTACCCAACCAAACACAAAAGGCTGTACTTCTGTCTGTTTTCCCTCCACACTTTAATAAGATCATCTGAATTTCAAGATGAAATGCACAGTCTCATATTTAAATCATTAGGTCCCTGTGTGGTATTTTGTCTCATTTTTGCAAGGTCAGGGTGCCCAATGTGGTCAAAGAAAGAAAGAAAGATAATGACTTTATCAGCAGAACAAAAAACTGGTTCAGGGTGAAGAGAAAATAGGGGACTCATAGAGAGTAAAAGCTTGCTGGAGATTTGCAAGGGAGCTGTAAATCACTGGTTTGAGACTACGGTAAGATGCACCTTCCCTCTGGTGCAGTGTCCTGACATAATGAACCCTCAGCTCCTCTGCTGGCCCTTTCCCAGTCTTGTATGTGTTTTGTTGAAAGGGTAGCAGTCCAGCTTCCAAAATACTTGCGGCAATTTTAGGGAAACTGGAACAATCACGCAAACAAAACAGATTTTCACAATATCAATATGTGTCCAGGAGCTAAAACTTCCCGGTTTCTGTGCAGTTTCTGACCATGATTCCCTGTCTGGAACAGAGGATGGTTCTGAGACCCAGTAAGCCTGGGTTACATTTTTGCCTCCTCACAGACTTCCTCTGTGACCCTGGGCAAATCACTCCATTCTTGTATGTCCCAGTTTCCAGGCCAGTGCTCATGCAGGATATAATCTCGGCTGGCCTTCCCTGTCCTGTCTGCTTCAAAGGAAATCTGCCAGAGGATGAAGAGGCGCTGAATTGTTGAACATTTGTTAAGCATTGGCGAGGTCCAAATCATAGGCAGCAGTTGTGGTCCCCCTAACATATAATATCATAATAATGTGATTGTTTAACTCATCCAGCTTCCCTGGCTGTTGAACTGCAGGTATTTATGGTGGGTGGCCCCCTCAGAAAGGTGGTGTGGGTAATGTTTGTGAGGCACTGCTTTGGTTAAAGCTAAGTTGTCTTTGCTGTCAGGTCCCAACAAGTGCTCATACGAATGCATTGGGCACAAAAGTATCAAAACAAATGCTACAACTCTTACTAGTTTTAGCACAAGCAGAAGCAAGATCTCAATCACAATCCAAGAAAGAGTGAGACAAAAATCTGGCAGGCAAAGTACACTATACTTTCATGTTGTCTTTAAATAGCCATTTAACTAAAAAAAAGGTCACCTATAAATCCAGATAGAGAGTGATGATTGAACTCCAAACCTAATTTATAACAAAGGTTTCCAAAGCCCACATACTAATATGTTTTCTTGGACCACAATAACCTGGGCAATACCAGAACCCTTCTCAGCAGTGACAATTTAGGCACAAAATAGCTACAGAAGTGCATGATTCAATGTAGAGTGTTGACACTCGCAGAAGTGTCATGTCTTGCCCCCTAGTTATATCCATGATAAATTTTGTCCAGCTAATTTAATTGAGTCTTCCATGATGCTCAAAGCTGCTCTCCCTCTTCTGTGATGCCCCTCACAAGACCTTTCAGTAAGAAGTGAGGAGGAGACCACAAAGGAACTTTACAGATAATTAACTAAGCTGTGGGGGTGGTCCAGCAAGTGCAACCACATGACAGCTTCAACACAAGTAATCTCATTCAATCATCATCCAGTCTGGGCTAATTGTACTGTTGTGGCAGGTTGCTTCTCCCACCAGGACAGCTGTCCCAGGCACCCATTGCAGCTCTGGCACGGCAAGCTTTGCTCCCACCATCTCCCAGGCCCAATTTCCAGCTGTGGTGCTGGGGGCAAGAGCAGACCTTGGCAGCTGGTATGGAGCTCATGGCATCACTGCTTGGCAAAGAGGTCAGAGATTTTCAGAATCCAGAGTCCCCTCACAGCCAGCACAGCCAGACCATAGTGGTCAACAAACCACTGACCACAGAGCAGTCATAGACCCAAGCTGAAGATTATTCATGAGAGGGATAGATTGTTTCCCCCTTCAATTTTCTTTTTACTGCTGAAAGAAAAAAAATCCTTTAGTCATATGGGGTTTCTTTTCAAGTGCAAGGGTTCAGGATAAAGTAGCATGCTTAAGAAAGAAAATGTCCATACAGGAAAAAATGAAGACTTCTGACTATTCAAAACACATATTCTTTCCTAATGATTCCCCTCTCTTCTCTAAGATGCTGAAAGAAGATGGGCTGATAGACATGTTCCTGAGCAACACTTTGTATATGACATGTACGTGTATCTAGAAATTGAAATATACACAATGAGCTATATTGACTGCCTTGTACTAAAATTAATCATAACCAGATGGAATGTGAAAGATTTTACACACACACGTACACACACATACAGACACAAGCAGGTGTCATACCTCTTGAGGAGTTTAAAAAGGAAACCTGTAAAGTGATGGATGAAAAAATAAAAGTCCACCCTATGTTTGTTTAAATATGTATCCTCTGCAGTGCTTACCTAAACCCAGAGCTCTTAGAGATGCTGATAAGCATGACAGACCTATTAAATCTTTATTTGAAAATCTCCAGAACATGCACCCAACCCCATGTTTACTGAAACCTCGCTGTCCCCAGAGCCCCCAGGCTCATGCAGAAATATTAGTGATGTCTAAAAAACGTGGTGTGTTACATCTCTGTGCCTCATCACTCCCAGGCATCACTGGTAAGAGTTCACAGCTCCCCTCTCCTCTGTAAATGCTGCTCAAGCATCAATAATTATTTTGTCTTCAGGTCCTTGCTCACACCCCAACTTCATCCCTGGGTTCTGTGCCACATATTTTAAGCCAAAGACTGAGGTTTTCCTTAGAAATTCCTTTTCTAGCTTCCCTTGCTCCTCCTGGAAAGCAACCATCTCAACTGCCAGGATAACCCTGGCTTCTCCAAAACAACAACAGAATGAGCTTGGCTTCCTTCCTCCCGGAAGGTGCAGGCCTTTCCAACTGCTGGGATGGCTCAGGCTACCCAGGGGAATTTTTCTGATGCACAAGTAAAACTGATGGAGGGAAGAAGAATGTCACAAAAAAACCTGCTCATACTTGGTTTAATTTAAGCACAGTTCCAGTAGATGGGCATTAGTGAAGGAATGACTGTAAGTGCTCTTCATCTCTTGAGGCCTCCCTTTTCCTACCCCAGCACAGGCTATTGAGTTAAAACTCCACCATGACTGGTTTGTCTCACAAATCTGCTCCCCCAAGAGTGTAAATCTTGCCCTCAGATCGTGAACAAAAGTTTGTCAGTGACACACCTCTCCAGCTCTAGAGAGTTTTCTCCAGCACTATGGATGGTTTACAAGCTATCGCTCCCTTTTGCCAGGTCTTGTCTATGTGATTGTCATTAGCTTGTGAACTTCCTAAAGCAACATTTGCCATGGGGATATAGAGCTGGAAGTGATCTTTTTGCTCTGCTGCTGCAAGCCACGCTTATGCCCTTTACAGATCATCATTTTTCCAGCTCTAGTGTTTGGAGCCTTAATAGCAGCTGAAAGGAAGTTGCAGTCCTTCTGTCCCTTATTTAAGCCTAGTCAACATGTGTTCCTGGACAGTTTATAGTTCTTCTTCCCCTGGAAATGCTGGAGAAATGCTGTAAAACTTGTGAGTTGAATAAAGGGGCTAAACATTTAGACTTTCGGTACCTCATGTTCAACCACAGCGAGACCTCAGGTATAGCCCTGCATTTCCTCTGCAAGTCCAAACCACATCCCCATGTCAGGCAGCTGGTGTAGAGGGACCAAAAGGGTGTTTTCCCCCTTCTGCTGAGATACGAGCTTGTTTGCAGCCATGTAGCTGAAGAGTGTATTTGCACAGCAGAACAGCTGGTAGCTATTGTAGTACAAATGGGCTCTGTAGCCTGTTCAGCCTTACAGGTAAGTACCTACCTGCTTAACAAGCTGTTCTTTTGGGGCAATTTTTAGGATCATCCTGTATTACAATAGCCCAAGCTTAAAAGCTTTGATGTCTCTGTGATAGAAACTTCTGTTTAAGAAAAGTTTGGGGGTTTTCCCCTCTGTTATTAATCTAAAACTGTGTGAAGAAGTCCTAAAGTGTTTGTTTCATATTTTTGACCTGCATGGTAGTTTTCTGATCGCCTTGTTCCTGCCCGTCAAGAGGATTGTGAAATTTCTCTGCCATTTGCTGAAGAAACAAGGTTATATGATTTTTGAGAAACTGTCTCTCTCTACTGCTGGGAGTCCAATGAGTAGAAGCAAAGAGCTGAGCACATTTGGGTTCACCTGCATGGTTACTTTGCTAGTGGTAGTGGTACTCCACAGGCTCTCCTGCTACAAGGCACAGGTGGATGGCTTTTTCCAAGTCTTCAGGCTCACATCAAGCAAGAGGCACGCCTGAAAGTCTGAGCTGGAAGAAGAAAAAGAGAGGGAGAAAGAGAGAGATGGAGAACCTGCATTTCTGAGCTAAAGTTTAAAGAAAATACATAAACAGCTTTTCTATCTTTTACAAGATGAGAGAAGGGGTCAGGCAGGTAGACTGGACTTTTTGTTATGGCTCTCTTTAAGGCCTTAAAGGAGTTGAATAAAAGGCAGCACTTCATATCTTTCTTTTCTAAGGATACTGAATATAATATGTGGTTTTATCTGATTAGAGAAGTAAAATCCTGACAGAAGGGGAAAAGATGTATAATTTTCTGAGGGAATGCTTCCTGCTGGTTTTTGTAGCCCCTGGGCCAGGCTGTAAGCCTTTGGACATGATAAACTCTGTGACCTCCTCATGGGAATGAAAGGTGGTTTGATTTTTTTGCCACTTTTTTTTTTTTCCTTGCTGCTCCAAGTAATACGCAGCTTGGCTGGAGACATTAAAGGACATTAAATTACTTGGTTTCCAGAGCTCATCACTTTCCTTCTTAGAAGGACTGCTTCTCTCTTTTTTTTTTGGTTTTTTTTGGCTTGATAATTTGATGCTACTGTCTGGAAAAAGGTCAGGCTTGCTGTCATTGAACAGCATTTGTGGGTATTTTCTTAGATGGGAAAAGGCCGGGTGCTGTCACCCTCCATGCTATACAGGTCCTGTCTTGCCCTGAATATTGCAAAAACATCTCACAATTTCATTACTAGAACTGAGGTGCATTTGTAGGGAAATATTACTCTGTAGAGCATTTGCAAGAGTGATTTCTGTATCAAATAGAGATGACATCTTAATTGCTGGTTGCGGACAAATCCTCTCCTTCTAGAGTAAAGGCAGCTCCTGCTGAGTCAGCGCTCAGAGCTCTCCTGTCCTGAGAGTGAACTCAATGGTCTGAGCTTCTCTCTCTGATATACTCCTCAATTATACGTGTGACACCAGCTAAGCTAAAGTAGGAGCTCCTTCTAGGTGGAGGGAGTGGTGGGGGTCCTTTCTTTCCAACACTGAACAAGGAATTGGATCAGGAGAAGGAATGCTGTGACATCCCCAAACTCGCTGTTTCCCTGCAGTGCTATAGGAGCAGCGCTTTCCTGGATTTTCCCTGGGTATCCTTTACACTACTTTATAATTCATATCTCCAAGACAGGCCTTTTTACATATATTCAGCGTGCTTCCCATCCATGGCCGTGCTGGTTACAGGAAAGGACTTCTTGGAGGATGATGGGTTTGTCAAGCTCTTGGGTCACCCCAGCAAAGCTCTGGCAGCTCTCTCTCTCTCTCACCCAGCTGGTCCATGGGCTGCAGCACTGCCCCTTGCTCCATGAAGCAGCTCTGAAAACTGAGCTCAGCCTCCTGCAAAGCCCCAGTGTCCATAGCTGCATTGCTGCACCTCCTCACAGGGAGATGTTGTTGGAAACACAGCTAGCTGTGGTTTGGAAAGGTGGGGAGAGAGGCTGTTTCTCAAGAGAGCTAGAGGAAGAGGGAGAAACTAGAGCCAGGTGCTCCAGTGCCCATCTCCACAGTAGTTTAGATGCACCCCAAGAGACTGTCAGGTGTTTGTTCAAGGGAGCTATAAGATGTCTGAAGGCCAGCAGATGCTGCTGACAGGGCTGAGCTGGGCAGGGCTGTCAGGTTTGCCACAGTTTGCTGTGCTCTTTCCTGCCTGAGCCAGCACCATGGGATGACTATCAGTGCCCTGGCTCTGGGGAGATCACACAGTCCAAACAGGTGTTTGTCCAACACAACACCAATCTTCAGCTTAGGAGATGTGGCCCAGTGAAGGAAGAGATGCATAGCTCTGTGTCTCATCCTTCCAAACTTGCCGGGGTCAGCTCTTACTTGTCTCTGCCCCAACATGGGAAAAGGTGGTTCTGGGCAGGCTGCGCTTTCGAAGAAGGAGTCTGGACTCTTGCTTTCGGTCTTCAGTTGAGTTTATTGTTCCTTATCTACAAAGTTTTTCTGTCTGTCCAGCCGAGGTCTGATCAGCAAGACAGCCAAGGGCACTCTCTCCCGCCCATGGGGCGGTTGTCTCTTTTATAGTGAAAACTACATATAAGATACTTTCCTTCAATTTCCAATACTTTTCGCCCTTGTTGGCAAGTGCACTTTCCCTATGAACCAATCCACACATGCCAACATCATCCTGAACATGGATGCCAAGGAGAAGAAAGAAGAAGGACAGGGCACGCCCAAATCCCTCCATCTTGGGACTCCCGACCCTCATGTACAGATTTCAAACCCCTCTGTACAAGGTTCCAAAGTTTTTCCCTTCACCCTGTGATTCCTACTACTGTGCTACTTAAACTTTTGTGACCTGTAATTCTTCATGTAAGGTTGGCAATTTGCTCCATGAATTAAGGTCGAATTTCCAGGTGTCTTTGGCTTCCTGCCAGGGTCTCCGAGCCCCTGCCAGGGCTTTGAGACATCCAGTGCATCCAGAGAGATGTCCTGGGTTCCGACACAAACTGTCCTCAGATGCCACATCACTTCTTACAGTCATGTCACTGTTTTGTCTAGGGTATATTGACTTTCTGCCACTTCCTTCAGGCAGTGTCCCCCACTCTCCCATCCTTCCCACCTCAGCAACCTGTGTCTGCTGTTCTATAAAACCCTGCACCAGTCCTCCCCCACCAGCCAAACCAACAGGGATTCCACATGCAGTAATAAAACCTTCCTGCTTAGAGAAGTGTATCAAAACCTCCTGGCTTTTTCCTGGAGTCTCTGGCAGTTGGCTGCCATAAAAGGGGCTTTTGCAATTTTTCCTCCTCTCCATAGTCAAGGAAAAGTGCTTCCCCCTGTGTTTCCTCTTGCACTGAGGGGCATGCTCCCTTGCAAGGTCACAGCTCCTGCCACACACACGTGCACAGGAACACACAGGCATGCGTCCTGTGCCCATGCACAGCCACTCTCTGCTCACTATCCTTCCCTCTCCATATGACTTCCAGGGCCCATCACAGGGGTCTGTCCTTGAGTCCACCCACATCTCCTGCTGTGGCTGCCTTGGGGCTGGGTCACCTCTCATCTCACCAATGTGCCCTGACTCCTGAGACAGTTCTCAATTTCCCCAGGACTGTTGGAACAGGGTTTCCAGTAATGTTGGATGAATACTCATATTTCTTGCATGATTCAGTCACGTCAGGAAAATACCTGAGCTTCTGCAATGAGATTGAGATGTACACATCATCTCACCAGCCCTCATAAGTAAAAAGCACATTTGGATATTTTCTACCAAATTAATAAGGTTAATTTAAATCCCTGTAAAATATGTACTTTAGATTGTCTGTTTCTTTTGATTTTAGAGTCCTTTCAATGCAACTGGGAAGACTCAGAACTACTGTTTCAAAAATTACTATCAGCCTTCAAATGATATGACAACATCCAGGCAACAGGCTGAGAACAGAAAAAAAAAGAAAACTAACATAATGCAGAACTTGTGATGAGATCCCAAGCTGTCAACATCAAATACTTCAAGATAATTAGAAGACCAGACATGACTTGCCCAAATGGATATTTGATTTACTGCATGTCCCCACAAATATATACTCATGGGCCATTTAATCCCTGCTTCTGAAGCAAGGTAGAGACAGTAGCAACTGCAGGCAGAGATACTGTTGTGCTGGGGAAGGGGATGGGCTGGGAGCTCCCTCCATTTGGGGACTTCCAAGAGAGAAATAACCGGGGAGCACAATGCAAGTTAGGGAATCTTGTTCCCATCATCTTTCACTGGCACTTCTCGAATCTTTGGTAACCAGATAACCATGTTTTGCAGCTAAGGCAGTTTGTGTGCATCTTGGTGTTGTTGCTTGTGCATTGGGTCAAGAAATAGCGATTGCTCTGGAGTTTTGTTACATGGAGCATCTGCCCAGACTTACTCCTCATGGCAGGACCATAAGGTTTAAAAGCAGCAATGGAAAAAGTCACCACTCCAGAAAACACAGTGCTCTATGGCATCCCAGCTCTGTTCTACTGCCCCTTCTTCAAGACCACAAAAGAAGGGAGATGCTCTGGGGTAGGTGAGGCATTTCTGCATCAGAAGGAGGTTGGAGGCATGGGCAGGGGCTGGGCATGCAGTGTGTGAGAGGGCTTGGGGTCAGGCACAAGGGTTAAAGGAAGTAGGAAGGTTTTCCGCCTCCTAAGAGAGCTAAGTGAGGAATTAAAACTCCCATGTGAGATGAGGAAAAGCAGAGTGATTCTGGGATAGGGCAGGACTGGGAAGTCGTTTCTTGTGCCTCAGTCCTGAGTGATCCCACCACTTTCTCCCCTGGGGAAATGCAGGGAGAGGAGAGGAAATGGATTGGCAGTTTTGGCACTGGGTGTCACTGGTGTCTCTCTGTGACACCAGCCCTGTGGCCCTGACAATTGTGCCTTAGGGGGAAGCAGACAGGAGCCCTGGCCCAAGGAGGCTGTGGGACAGCCAGAGGGGGCAGTGGGAAGAGAGAGACTCCAGCAAGGGCCATGGAAGGAGGCAAGCCCCAGCAAAGCACTATTTTCAGTCCGTACTGTCAGGCAGGATTTGTTCAGGGACAATATATTTCTCCATTGTGACAGCTCTGGCAGACGGCGCAAGCATTGCTGGTCCAAAGCTCTGCTCAGGGACTCGCTTCCTAATTAGGAAGAGAATCTGGGAAGAGTTCCTGAATTTTTGCTGTTGTTTACCAACATCCTGGTGGTCACCTTGCTAGGGCAAAGCAATTCTGCAGCCTGGAGATATTTGGTAAAACCTGCCAGAGGACAGCTGATGGAGAAAGTATTCATGGTGCAAATGGTCACACAAAGGTTCTGTCTGCACAGAAAGGGGTGCACAGGCTTGGAGCTGACAAAGACAAATGAGCAATGGTTTTTGAGGATATATTTGAAGTAGAATAATGAACCTTATAGAGGAAATTTTCATAGTCAGAGTGCAGGAACAGGAGAGGATCAAGCAAATTGAGAGGCAAATGTAAGTAAAATACAATTCTTTTAAGGAAGGGCCTTTATACATAACCAATAATTAACTTGTGAAACTTACTGCCCCAGCTGCTATTATTGAGGTCAGCAAAGAAATAAGATTTAAAGAGGCCCATGAATAATAAAAAACACCAAGCATTGCACTCAGTAGAATAACAAATTACAAGGGATATAAATCACTATGCTTTAGATCTTAAATAATAATAAATTGCCCAGTGATTAGAAGGCAACTTTTGCTAGGGGCAGGTTCCTTGGTAATTGCTCATTTTAGCACTTCTTGCCCTTTTTTTCCCCCTGAACGTGTGGTGTTGGCCACTGCCTCAACAAGAGAAATGAGTTTTGATGGCAAGCAGACATTTTCTCTGCCTAGTGTATTATAGTGAAGAATTTCAGCTTCTTCCCTTAAATAAGAATTACTTAGAAGGGAATTTCCCTTATATAAATAAAACAATAGCAGCAGAAAACCTGCAATATGCCATTGTATTCTGCAGGGAAGAGACATTAAAATAAATACAATTTAAATTATTTTAGCATGTTTAGCTTTCCCTGACTAGTTCTTAGCTTTTGTCATAGCTTTATTGTCTTATTTGTTTTGGGCTTTTTTACAGCGGTCATAAAAATTTCAAGATAAACATTTTGTTTAGACTATTGTATTTTTGTGGCACCTACTTTTGGCTGGTCTGCCAGACAAACTGATTTATAGATTGGATAAATGCATGTTGCTTCAGTTGACACACCAGAAAGCCCAGGTTCGAGCTGTTTAGACTCCAGCTCCTTCCTAATACAGATTAATATAGTTCTCTGAGTTAACGTTTAATTTCTGGGCTGCCAAAAAGAAAGTAATTTGAAGCAGCTAAGAGACAGTCGTGGAGCTGAGCTGGATACAAATTGAATCAAGGCTTTCAGAGCTCCTCTCACTGAGGCAATGCTCCCTGGCTTGCTTCCTAGCAGGATGCAGGGCAGTGTTACTGGCACAGGCGCTCTACAAAGACGTTTTGTGCTGCTTCCCCATCCTGAGGTTTTCCATATGTTTTCTCCTTACTCAGTAATTAAGCAGGGCTCAGGCAGCACCACCTCACTGCCCTTGGGATGAAGAACATGTGCTTGAGTAAGAGGTTTTGTAGCTTAGGTCTATCTGTACAGACCAGTGGTACAGAGAGAGACCAGCTTAGGTCTGTCTGTACATTCTCAGCTTTGCTGGGCATCTCTGTGCACTCTCAACAGGCACAGTCCTTTATACTAATAAGGTTTTTTTCCTGTGACAATTCAGGAAAATTGAATTGCCTTCATTTTTGAAGAAAAGCTAATTGCATTACTTTTTTGTTTCTCCTCACCACAACGCCCCCTGAAATGCAACACCTCACCCTTCTGAGTATCCCAAACCCTTTTCTCAAGCTCAGTTTGCAACCACAGCAGGATACAGCTGGCTAAAACCAAGTTTGGTCATCTCCTCTTCTCTGGGCAGTCACATAGTTGGTAGAGTAAAACCAGACTCCTGGATGACACCAAAGCTGCTCCTAACCCATATCTGCCCCTTCTCTCCATGGGAGAGCGTGATCAGTCCTGCCTCAGGGAGAGAGAGACTAATAATACGGTCCCCACCGTTTTGGACCAGCTGCTTCCCTAAAATTAAATGCATTGGAGTGCCTGGCGTTTCTGCTGAGGAAGTGTTTATAAATGTTAGGCAAGGACTTTACACCACCGGTTATCACTTTGCAGGATGTGCTAATAAGGCAATGCTTGATGGAGCACAGACATCACCCATGCACAAGCAAAAGTGGTGGCAACATTTATCTCCTCAGAGGGAAACAAGGGAACAACCTGCTGGGTTTAGATTCAGAGGGCAAAGAAATTAGAAAATATGTATTTGCACAAAAGGCAGCCTACATATTAACTCTGTGTTGAGGACATGATTTTCAGGTTTTCCATAGGATTTTTCATAACTGACATATTTTACATATACAAACACACACACATATATTTACTGTTTGGAAAAATGGGAAAGTCACAATGCTTTAACAACTTTTTGCAGTTCAGGCCAGTGTGGGATGGTACTCCCCTAGCACAGCCCTGTGGTCTCAGTGGGAAGGGGATACCAAGGGGAATGGCCACACTCAGCACAGTGACCTCCTGGTGCCACCTTATGAATGGACAGCCTGTGGCCGCACAATATTTACCCGTGAACACAAATGTTTAGCAAGAGCCTTCGGTTTGTTTTGCGTCATATCTCTGTCTCACCACGGGGAACTTATCATCATTTACCTGATTATTTAGTGTCAAATGGTTCTGCTAACTTTATTCAGCTGGGTTCTTCTCAGGGAAGGACGGCTGTTCCCATTCACTGAGTCCTTGATGGAGCAGTTAAGTCAGCACGGTCCAGCCTATTTTCTGGGCCTCCAGACAGAGAGAAAGTAGATGAAAAACACAGAGCCTTGAGACCAAAGGGACAAGACAATGATTGAGACTAATGATGTCTTGGATTGCATCGACACAATTTTGGCTGATCTTAGAAGGAATTTATGGTACTCAGAGATGAGACTCTGCACCCACATAGACAACTGGGCATTCCTCTCACGACTGTGTTATCTGGCCTGCTGTGTGTCGCACATAAATCTGCTGCTGGTATTCTGTGTAAGGAATCCCAGGACCAAAACACACAGGACCAAGGGCTTGTGGTGGTCATTTTCCTGGCCTGCTCCTCCTCTTCTGAGGTGCTCAGCTTTTGGTGACATTGGCAAAGCACTTGGCACCATGGTGTGCACACAAGCATGTGTGTGCACAAGCACATGGCAGAAGGAGTGCAGAGAGCAGTTCTGTCCCAAATGCTTCCTGGAGACTCTTCCCTCCTCTGCCACTGCATTTCACTGCAGCTCAAGGAAATCTGCTTTTGCACTGTTGGTTGAAAGTTGTTAGGAATATTAGCATTGACAGTTAGTGTGAAAAGGAGCTCTTCCTCTAAGGCTCTGCAAACTAACTTGGAGAATATTTAGACACAAAAGAGCCTTCACAAATCAAGAAAAGGAGATGATTCAAAATAATACAATTAAGTACTTTTTTTTTCACTGTTTTAAAATTAGTTTTTCTTCATGACAGAGTTCTACTGGAAAAAATAGTCACTTCAGCTATTGATTGCAAACAATTACCCAAAAATGCTCACCTGTTTGTTTGCTTGCAGACAGAACCTCATTCTTCACCCCAGAGAATGGGTAAAACAGCAAACTGCTCACCATGACTATAGGCTCATCCTCATTTAAGGCCTGTAATTGATACACTTAATGACGTGATATGTTTCTATTCCCTTGGTGCTGTGATTAGATGAGTCGATCTCTTAAACAGAAGAATAGTGAAATAATGACTAGTGAATAATAGATCTTTGTTTGCATGCTAATACTCCATGGAATATCAGGTGTGGTAAAAAAAGTGGCTATCCCCCAAACAATTTGCTCAAACAAAACCCTTGTTCTGAATTCAAACGCTGTTTCTGCCATATCCAGTCATCTGTAGCCAGAGGCTTTGCAGAGAAAGTGTTTCAAGGAATGATTTAAATGAAAATGGGCGGCTGCTTGGATCATAAAAGAGGGAAAGAGTTCCAAGAGTGAGAAATTGCAGAAAAAGGGCCAAAATCATAAAATGTAAATTTGTGCTTTAAGGAATTGTTCCCTACTTTTCAGACAAAGGGAACTGCTTACCCTCCTCTCACTGAGAAGCTTGTCTCTGGCTCTGGGAGAAGGGGAGGTTGTGAGTTTGATGGGAAGACATTGGATAGCATAAAGAAGCAGCTCCAACCCGAGCATGTGCTGCCTTGTCATGCTGAGCTCCAGCTGTGCCCGAGGCCCTGTGCTGCTGACAGGCCAAGGATAGGCTCCAGTGCAAGGCCAAGGGCCTTTGCTGCTTGAGGAGAAGGGCAGGAATTCTGCACCAGCATGGCCTGCAAGGATTTCACTGCTGATGTTATCACAGACATCAAGGAAGAGCACAGTTTTAAAGAGCATTACAGAATATGTACACATGCACAAGCACCATGCATAGAGGTAGCAGATATGATGGAATGCCCATGGAATGTGGGTGCGCGAGTGTGCACACGGGTGCATAAAGCATCAGATTGATAATTGGAATTGGTTTCTAAGAAACAGTTTGTTTCTAACACACTTAGGGTACGTGATAAGCCTGACTGCTTGCTGAGGCTGAAGAGTTAAAATTGTCGCATGCTGTGAAAAGGATTTTTATATTGTTATATTAATCTTAAATTAATTTTAATAGTTTTATTAGATTTACTTAGGTATCTGCTTTGTTTGCTTCATTGGATTACCCATTATGAGGCTAGGTTTCCCTCAAACGTGGCTATATGCACGTTGCTATAGCTACCCCAGTTCTGGCTATTTTTTTCCATAAAGCCAGAGTTATGAACAGCCTTCCTGTTCTAGCATCTGAGACAGTTCATCCATAGTTTTTGTATTCATGTGTATCTTGCATTTAAGATCACAGAAGCTTCTGTATCATTCTCCTCTTGTGAAACAGTAAGGACCTTTATCTGAGGACAATTAAGCTTCAGTTAGGTACAGGAGGGGAAAAAAGGTCTTTGAAGAACACCTTTGAAGAATTTAAGAATTTACAAAAGGCACAGTGAGGAAAGCTTGGAGAAGGAGAGATAAAAGCCCTCCTCTGCAAAAATTAACTAGCAGGAAAATAAAGAGGAAAGGCCAAAAAACTAAAATGCATTCTAGAGGTAGAGAAAACATGCACAGTTTTCTCATGTGTTCTCTTCTGCTGATGGAGGACATCACTGGAACTTACTTGCTACCAGGGCCAGGGGAGTAATCTGGCCTGAGACTCAATTTCTACATGCAAAGTCTCACAGGAAAGAGTACTCTTAAGAACAGATACCATCTGTGTAGAGTGGTCCAGGGGCACAGTGCAGTCAGTCCACATCCACAAACAACCCTCTGACATTTGTGTTCAGGTGAGACTCAAAGGAAGAAGGGAGGGACATGCAGGCAGGTGGGTGAATTCTGATGTGAGACAGATGTTTTGTTGTGCAGAGAGGACAGATGAAATCTTACTGCCTTGGCAACTGCTATATATCCTATCTGACAAAAATTACATCTAAACAATCCTTTTTACATGGCTCCTAATCTTAACCCTAACCATGGCTCCTGAGGTTGCTTCACCTACAAGCAAACCCAATTTATAGCTCAGAGTTTCTTATGCAATGTTCATACCAACCGGCTGACTGAGAAATAGTGTAGAGTTGATGGCACAAATGCAGAGCATGGGGTCAGGGGGTGCACCAGAGTTTCCCTATTTGTGCTTGACAAGCCGTGTAGACATAGCCTAGAATTATCACCATCCTCTACTCCATCGACATCTCTGGTATTTCCTCCAGGCCCTGCAACTGGCAGCTCTGGATTCTTATTTTACCTGGCATCTGTTGTTTCCTTCAGACCAAATGGTAGCCAGTGTGTCTCATACACTTTAATATCATATTAGCAAAGTCCCAAAATATGTTTGAACACTGGGAATGTGATTTCCTAATATTACACATTGTCAACTATTTAAAAGTGCAATTCAAGGGTTTTCAATGGGGTAAACAAAATAGGGGAGAGAAATGTCTACCCAAGTAGAAGTTTTTAGCTTTCAGTTTGCCTGAAAATCCTTGAAGTTGAAAAAATAAGGAAGAAATAGTTGGTCCTGAGAGGCATCCCTATGTCCTTGCAGTGACTGATTGCCTCACCTCAACCAGCCCCAAGTGCTTGGACTGAAAAACTGGCATTTAACCTCGATTTCACATTTCATTGAATGCCAAGTCCGAAGGCTTTTATTATTCAACAGTTCATCGAAGCAGAAGGGCGTGACTCTTTGCAGAAACTGAGATTTCAGATTTGATGAGTACCAAGCTACGCCCTTATCACATATTGATTTACTTTATGATTTCTAACAGCGCAGGATAGACTGTCCAGGATGTGCATTGAAATCTTGCCATTCATCAGCAAATACTGTAAATGTGTCCTTATGTTCCTCGAATGAGCTGTAGACGCAGTTCACATTTCCCTGACCCCAGCTGTCGCCTATCTTGCCTCTCCTGAGACCTCTCCCAGCTCCCTAAGGGCATCCTTTCCAAGAAGTACTCAGGGCCCTTCACGTCTTTCTTGGTGTAATGAACTAATGTCTCCTTACTTCAGTCTGCAGGCTATACGCTCACGACAGCAGATCACAATGCCCTTTACATGCTGTAGGATCTCTGTCTGAAATTAAATTCATGCTTTAGGGGTGCATAACTCAACTGGTGAACTGAGCCCTGGTTGCACTTTGGGCTGAGCTCTTCTGCATGCCAGTTTTTGCAAGTGAGAATTTCCTCTCTTCCCTGTTCCAGGAATCAGGTCCTGAGCAGATTGCTGTCTTTCAATTGCTCTCCTCTAAACTTCGGCAAACAACTCTGTTGCTGGGCTGAGGAGCACAGACTGAGGAGTCACCTTGAGACTGTAAATGTGTTCAAGGGGATGCTGCTTAATTAGGGCACTGTTTTGATCTTTCCTGCACCTTTTTTTAGCCACCACTTATGATCAAATGTTAATCATTTAGATAAGGGTAGTCTGCAACACAGACTCACTGAGGTTATATGATATGCAGCTAAGTAATACATATTAAAGCTCAAACTTTGTGCTAAGAAGCTAATGATCAAGTTATCTATGCCAAGGACACCTTGACCTGGTAACCTGAACAGAGACAGCTTCCCTTTTACTGTGGGCAGATGCAGAGGGCTCTGCTTATGCGACGGTGACTAATAATATTAAAGCAGTGTTTTGCTCAGAGATTTCTATTTTTCCTTCACCTCCTGCAGCACAATCTTGGTCCTCACCCACCTCTATATTAGTCAAATACCTTCTGGGTATCAAGATTCAAAGTATACAGAATGTGCATAAAAAGTCAGTGTCCTGACAAAATGTAGCAGAGACTAACCTCTGTAATCTCTTCTATACAGAGGCATCAACATGTTTGAAAATCAAAGATAAGAAGGAAGTGGTGCCTTTCAAACCACTGATGGCCTTTTTTCATGAGAGCTTTCCCTTCTTTACACATGATAATTACATGTTCACTGCTCTCCCACTTTCATCCTTTACTGACATAATTTTCTTTGAAACCAGTTGATCTTGCTGTTACCCTCCTTTTTTTAAAATTTTTTGGGGATTCTTTTGGTTGGGTTTTTTTGTATTTTTCTTTTACCCACAATCATCTAGTGCAGAGAAACTTACCTCTCTTTTATTTTCAGGAGAGAATCCTTGACTAAGAAAGGACTAAAGAGCTTGACCTTCCATTTCTCTACTCCATGGATTTTAATCTGTTTTTACTCGTGGTGTGTCCAGCACAACATATCTGCTATCTGCTGACTATGCTCCTCTGGGTCTTTGCTTTGTAATCTGTATTTTGAGAACTAGCACTTTGCCATTATCAAGCAACTATGCTTAAGCAGGGAAATATGACTTATTTTGAACTTCAGAGGAATGAGATATTCATCACTAAACCATGTAGGAGTAAATTTGTTTACCTTAAGTTTTAGAAACAGAGAAAGATATTCTTCATATTTTCTTGAAGTAGCCCATTCTGCAATTCAATTAGCTGTACAAAAATAGCAGAGTAATAACATTAAATTACACTGGGATATCCTAAACTCCCAGCACATTTGTTTAATCAAAAGTAAACGTTGTATCTACAGAAAATTTTTAACAATGTGTTATGACTACAGCACGTCTCGTAATATGTTATTAAACACAATAAAGAAAGTAATATAAAAGCATCTGTTTGGAGGAACAATGGTATTTTAATGCAAATATCTGTCTATATTACCAGGCTGCTACAGATAATAAAAACTATACTAAATATGACTGAATTATCCAGCTTTTTATCTCCTTATTTTCTGGTTTGGCTTGGGCATCTTTCAGTTTTCAACTACTGACTGCTCAGCATGGTATTTAAGTTACCCAAAGACATATTATATAATTTATTTATATAATTGGTTCCAGCAATATGCTGAGTGTTGTTTGAAGCACAGTGATAAAAACAGCTCTCACTGCAAATTATTTACAGTCTACAGAGAGAGGGATGGCCCAATTCCCTCACAGTTTAAATGCTCAGGACACAAACATCCTTTTAAAATGTTAAGGATCACAATAGTTTCCAGAAATTTCTCTCAACAGTAGCAAGCTGACTGTGCACCTTTTGCTCAAAGTGCTCTCTGTTGTGGTTGGCAGTGTCACATGGGGTTACCTACTACTCTGTCTGGAATCTTCAGACACCCTCAGCCTGTTGCTGATGGGCCCCAGATCTGGACAAAAGTGATTTTGGTTGTGATTTGCCTTGTCTCCAGTTCTCACACATTGGAGTTTGCCATCTCAGGAACAAGACAAGGGACTTCCTCTGCTCCTTACAGCAGTGAGGAAAAGCCTGTTAAATCATAAAGGGAAGGGATGGTCCCTGCCTCGGAAAAGAAATCTTCTGCTAAGCACTGTGAATCATATTAAATGCAATAACATGATGGTTGTTAATTAAACCATCATATAAAAAGGGGCTGCTTTAGCAATTTACTTGCATCAGGCATTTCTAAAATATATGCTGTCCCGCCCAGATTTTTCATGAGCTGCGATCTGAGGACATGGCTCTATTCCCAGCTGTGCAGGAGAGATAGCATTTGTCATGCAGCAAATCAGGGCCAGATGAGGCAGAGCTGATTCCTGCAAGGCAGCTTAAACAGGTTACAGCACCTCACGCTGCACCGCGAGCAAGCTTAACCACAAGAAGAGCTTTGCACGAAGCAAACCTTCAGGATTGCTGCTGCTTTATTTTTACATGAACCAGGTATCAGCCAGCACTCACCAACTCTCTCTCTCTCCAAACCATGTTTAATTTATTGAATCATTTTATTTATCTTTAAATAAATAAAGCACCACAAAGATGCTTTAAAGCTTGAGATGTATTATGTCACTAAGAAATGCATGCTCAGAGAGGGTGAACTGTCCTGCCATTACTGTCATTACTGTGGTCGTTAAATAGAAGCTGTTAAGGGTTGTAATTGTTCTCCTAATCATTGCATCATATCTTGTTTGTGTTAGGGCAAAATGTTTTACAGGCTGGTCACAGAGCCAAAAAGTGACAGAAATTAATCACCTGCTGTCTCATTGTGGTCTGGGGATGCTGACTCAAAGCGAAAAAAATCCCAAATCACCTCTCCATCAACACACTTGGCTGCTGAGCAGTGCAGTTCTGATCCCCCATGTGCTGGTAGGAGAGGTGGGCGAGGTGGGCTTGGCACCCCAGCATTCCTAAGACATACGCAGAACAGACGTACACAAAAGATAAACACACAATCCCAGCAAATGTCCATTGTCCTCTGCTCACCAGGGAGAGAGGGTGCAGCAGAAAAAGGAACCAAAGAGAAGACTGGTTTTCTTGAGGGCAATGCCCAGAGCTGAAGATGAAACCATATTGTTTTTAGATAGTAGCTTTCCAGGGGGAGTCAGCACGGATTTTATCTGGCCAACTGCCTCAAAATGAGTTGCTCTAAATCAGTCCCCTGGAATCCAGGCAATGTAAACCTTTCCTGTCCCCAGCACATGCCAACATTCACAGCTGCTAAGATGTGGGCATAGTCCTGCATCCCAAAAATAAATCATGACCATAGCTGATATACCCAGCCCTGCATCCGAGGCTGCAACTGTCTTAGAGGCCAGCTGTGGAAAATGCAAGGCACTTGGATGCTTAGGAAGTGCTGGCTATAGAAGGGAAGAGAACACAACAAAAGGCTTTTCATAACTTGTGGGAACCCAGAGAGACAATAGATGAAAAGCTAAGACAGGGCAAGGTCTGAGGTGGACAGAATGAAGTGGTTTTGGAGGGCAGAAAGCACTGATGCATGGATTTCTCTCCAAGCCATTGCCCATGTCTTCCCTGGGCAGCTTTGATGGGACTATGCTGAAGTACACCACCCAGAGGCTCTGACCCATGGGGTCAGATGGACTGAGAATTTTTGTGTGATAATTTCTTAGTCCTTATGAGATCCAAGAGAAGAATGGGAGAGAGGCAACCTACTGAAGCCAGGCAAGTGCCAGATAATGTAAAATGCCCACTGGAGGGTCCCATCACCGCTGATATGGTGGACTTTGATTGCTGAGCCACCGGATCTTAGGAAAACCTAAGAACAGTTGAATAGCAATTTCACATTGACACCACTCAAGCTATGAACTGCTTTGTAACTTGACGAATACTTCAACTGCAGGAAAAAGAAATCGTGCCCAAAGCTCAGTATTCAGCCTTTCCTGTCCTTTGATCCCAAGAGATGAGATGATTGCCAGACTCCCACTTTATACTGATAAGGGCTGAGGCTGCTCAGCACCTTGCAGAGGCAGATCCTGGAGCTATTTACAAGGAACATTTGCATGCAGTGATGATTTTAACCATTAGCTGAAAGAACATTGCAGTCTGCCAAAGTCCCAAATGCATCAGCTAAAAGTGGTATTAGAAGGATATTATTTGCTGCTACTGACTGTGTTTAATACTGGGTTCTCCAACGGAAAAGAAATCTGGGGGGAAAAAAGCTTATAAAAAAATATATCCTACTAGAATAGTCTAGACACCTTTTGTGAAAGACAAATGGTTTAATTATAAACTGATGCTGGTCAGAGTACATTCTTCTATCATCGCTACTGTGAATTTTGGAGCTGCAGTTTGTTGTTTTTCTTTCTAATTTTCATTTTGGGTGGAAGACAGCTCTGTTTTGAGAGGAAACAGGAAAGAAATGAAGCCAGGAAATTTAAGAGAAGATATTACACAGCAACTTCACAGCAACTCTTCCTATCAGTCATGAAATAATTAAGTAATAACTCCACAACACCCAGCATTCACCTTTCAGAGCTGGGAGAGCTACACAGACAAGACCACAGGAAACTCTATCACTCTATACAGTAAAGAAAATGACATGACAGACTTCAAAATACTGACACAGGCAGTAACTTGGTGCTCATAAAAAAAAAAAAAAGACATCGTCAAAATGTGTTGGATAGAAAACACTGATGAGGTAATTTGTAATATTATGAACTGCCTGAAAACTAAAGGCAGTGTCTGATGATGTGCCCCCTTTCAATGCCCTTTTGACTGACTTCTCCCAGGTCCATTATCTAACCACATATATATAGTATGTGGTTGTTTTTTATTCCCCCCACACCTGGCCTGAATAATGGGCAATCAGTAAAAACTTTCTGAGAAGATAACCCAAAACTTCATTTTCAAATGGCATAAAAACAATTAAGCATAACTGAGGATCCTGAGAGAAAAATTTAATTTCACTGCATATATTTGATCCCATAGTCAGTTTAAAACATGACTTTTAAATTCAGAAATAAAGTTTAAAGTATTTTTAAGTGGGAAGCCACAGATCCTCGTATTCTATGTACCAAAGGCCTGTGTCACTTAGGATGTGATGCACAGATTTACTTGTGTATTTGGAAATCAAATTTAGATCAGGAAAAATGGAGCTATTCAAAATAACAGCAGCAGGTGCTGAGACCTGTCTTCCTTTTCCACTGATGCAACCACCCTCAAGGATTCCTCAAAATCATAAGAAAATTATCCTGAGAAGGAAAATTCTGGCAGAGCCATTGTCATTTTACTATGCCCTGATAAAGGGACTGTTTGGTTCTCAGCCATGTTGCCCATACCAGTGTGACTAAGTCAGTCTCCACATTCCTAGTTTGCCTCTTTCTTCAGGCCCCATTTCAGATAGAAACAGGTAAACTTGCTGAAATCTGGGTACTAATTCGGATTTTTTTTGGAATGTTAAGTGTCTTGGACTTAACAGCCATCATCATAACAGGAAGATAGGAACAAACTTGGTGAAAGAAAATCTGACCAAGAAAAAAGGCTGGCCTCTTGCACCCCGGGTTTGCTTAGAGCATGCACAGCTTCTCCAGGCTGCAGCTGACCTCACAAAGAGGGATTGTAATGGCATTCCTCCACGAGGGACTCACTGGAACATCTTAGCACCTGAGGTAAACAAGTCAGGCTGAGCAGCTCGGTGTGACATGGAGAGAGAAACAAGAGGGTGCCATGGCACGAGCATGACGTACTGTCTGGGCTGAAATGCACTCAGCAGGAGGGCGTGCTCTGAGTCTTATGTTCACATGTGACATGGGATTATATCACCATAAAATATGATGGCTCTGTTTTTTTATAGTTCTGACAGATATAGATATGAGTACTCTGGACAGCAAGGGTCATTGAGTTTCTCTGCACCTGTACATTGTAGATAGTCAGATCCAAAATGTCCAAAGATTATTCATTTTCTGTTAGACCATCTGCAAAATCCTAGAACAAGTGCAAAAGCCTTTGGGTTAAAACCTAAAATGAAAGCTCATATTCTGCAAGAGGCAGAACAAAGAAGACCCTGATCATGGGGTTGAATTTCTAGCACAGATGCTCATTTTGGCTTCATTTCAGGAGGCTTTGAGTGCACCATGCAATTAAGCAAACTCTTGCCCAACATATCCCAGCACTAGAGCTCTACTGACTTGTGTCAGATGCAGATGATGTTCTGACCCTGCAGCACAGCAGCCTCCTTGACACTGAACAAAACTGCACACAACTTTTTTTGTTCTCCTTGCTGTAGTTTCAGGAAAGATAAATTTTTATGTGGGAAAGAGTAAATAGCACTATTTCGTTCTCGCTCTAGATCTGGTAGTCACTTTTTGCTTATTTGTTAAGCAGCTGAAATCCCATAGGATGGTTTCTGAGACATGGAAGATGGTAGGTGGTCACAGCAAACTAGATTGGCAGGCAGCCCGGGGGATGTTGTTGTCCTTTCCTAAACTGAGACAACACTGGAGAATAGGAGAATACAGTAGACATCATATTTTCCTTAGCAATACTCTGTAGGGCAAAACTGTTCAGTCCTTCAGCATACATAGTTTATCCAGTAAGGAAACATATTATTGCCTCATAAAATGGGACACCTGTCTCATTTTCCATTAAATATTAACAGCAGCACCATAGAAATTAACTGTAGTATTATAGTAATGTTCTGGGTAAATCTTATTAAAGTGTACAGTGGATGTCAACAAACAGAAAGAAAGTAGGAAAACATGAAATACATGAAAAATTGCAGACTGATGTGGTTTGGACATCACAGCATCCTTTTTGCACAGGAAGCAAGTACTTCTTCATCCTTCAGCACTGCGCTATAGAACTGGTAACGCTTATTGCTCCTGAAGTATCTTAGTTATCAGTAGATAGCAAAGCCTTTGCTTAGGACTGCAAAGGGCCTTTGCAGGGTGCTTGTAGCAGAGTCTGAAAGCCAGGTACAACCCCCTGAAGCCAGTTGCACTTGCTTCAAGAAAAACATTGCATAAATAGGGCCAGCACCCTGCCGCTGCTCCCTGGCACCCTCTCTTATCCACTTAGCGGCGCTTGCTATATAAGGGACAGTCTGCCACGTCTACCAGCGACTTATATCCCACACAATCTCCTTAGCTCTGCTGCCTGGCTCCTGACCTTTGTGGGCAGAGTACACTGAACTGGGGCTCTGAGAACCTTGCTTAAAACAGTCACGTACTTCACTCTTCCCTGCTTCAGCCCAGGCAGGAAGCGGCAGTACAGAAATACCACACCGAAGGCTGTTCCTGCTGCTTTCCAAGCCTGACCTTCCCGTTCCTGTTCCCTGTGGACAAGTGTCCTGAAACCTCCGGAGTGTGCTGGGAGTATCCAGACTTTCTCAGGGGCTTTGCAGTTTGTCCTGGGTTTAGCTGAGCTGGGAAATCTGCAAGAATAGCTTTTGTCCTGCTGCTGCTGTATTCCTGTTTCCCAGCCTTGCTGAAACAAAAGCGGCACAGGGAACATTTTCGGTGTTGCAGATGAATAAGATTTTCCTGGAACAAATAAAAAGGTCATATTTGATTCCCATCACAACCTCTGCGCATTTCTAGCTTGTGGGCTCTCTCTGAGACTCGGCCACTTTATGCTCAAAAGCCAACCACTGCCTTTCACCCAGCTTTAGTCCTTTGTACAGCAATTTATTTAAAACACTCAAGCAAATAAATGGTTTATCCTACTTTTGTGGGCCCAGCTTGATAACTAATGTTATAGATATGAAAGACAGAAAACCAATGAAGACTCAGTTTTGATGTTTCTTTGTGTTTTTCAAACTTCCCAAAAGCAAAGCTTTTCAGATTAAACCATTCTTAATGTGGTCTGTTCTCACCAGTGGTATCCAAATGGTGTGGCCTGAAACACAGTAAAGACTGAGCTGAGAAACTGAGATTTAATTGAAATTTGTAATTTCATAAGCCAGAAAATAATTACAGACTATCCCAATAATTAGCAGTAGAATCTTACCTATACAGTACCTTCATACATTCTCTGTGGGTTATTTCCAGAAAGAAAGAAAGAAAGAAAGGATGTTACTTTTAGAAATAATTCAGAAATGTCTATTTTGTCTAAATTCTATTTGTCATGTGAATCAGTCTATGATAAATTCAGACTTTTGTCATGCTATGCATCTACCATACACACCTTGAGGGGGCAAAGAAAAATTGTGGTGGATAAGTTCTGAATAGACAAAAGCTGCAGTAGGTTTTCCATACCTCCTAACAATCCCCAAAGGGAAGGAATATGAGAAAGAATATGTACCTATGTACTCTCTGATCTTTGCCTTGATAGAGTTTATACCTGGATATAGCCCCAGACTAAGCAGTTTGTGGGAATAGAAGGGAAATAGGGACTTCCACTGTTGGAAAAATAAGTTTTGTAGAGATTTGGAGAGCGAAATTAACAAAACTTGATGTTTGAAGCAGATCGGGGCTTGTTTGGCTCAGTTCCAGGACAGACTCTCAAGGATTTTACAATTACAGAGACCTGATACACATTGTTTTTGGCTATCCCAGGAGTCAGCTGAATGATGAAAAGAAGATTTACAAATGTGTGTGGAATAAATGATCTTACAGCTGCTTGTAGGGCAAAGCTTTTGTTATTTGAACTGTTTGTAGCATCACAGTATTTGTCCCCTTGAAATATTTATCTGATCTGAAATTGCAAGAGGGGTTGGTTTGCTGGCTTTTGTTTCCTTTTTTTTTTTTTTTTCTAATTGCTCTTCAACGTTAACCTGTTAAATATTTTCAGCCATCTAGTCCAGGTGTTACAATCATGCAGTATAGCACAGCATGATAAAAATCACAAGCAAACAACTTGCAGGATAACTACAGATAGGCATACCACTTCCCCAAAGCAACCAGCAAATTTTTTCAACAAATGATATTTTCAGGCAAAAGTAGGAAAGATTTCATGACTGGTGAGTAGTCCAGGGAAAAAACAAAATGTCACAGAAATTTATGCAATGTTGGCTTTAATGATCTTCAATTATACTTTTCTTCTAATATATGTTATTTATACACTATTTATTGAAGTCAGCCTTAAAGTACAACAAGAATCCATCAAGTACATTCTTTACCTTATAGAATTTATATTCTGTCACTGAAAAATAATATGAATGGATACAGCAGTGTTTTAGATCATAAAGTTCAATTCTTGATTGAGGAGCATGTATCAATGTTATTTTATACTTTAATAGACAAATTTTAAAGGATTTTTTTGCCACACAAGACCAGTGTTACATTTAATGCCACAAAGACCTCACACACTTATCAAAACTGAAGTTTGATTTCTGAAAATGCTATTGCTTAGAAAATTATTTATGTGTAGTTAGAAAGACAAAAAATGGAGGCTATGGAGCCGAGTTCTGTGTAACGGCTCTGAGACTGAAAAATGTAAACAAATGAAAAATAGAAGCAATAATACAGTTCAGTTGTGTCTAATGGCAGATAATGTTGGTGATAAGTACTGTAATATGTTCTGCCTTCTTATCTGGAAAGACCACAAATAATGACTAACTACTGATAAAAATAACAATTCCCTTTGCAGACTCGCTTTTTCCCTTCCAACTCTATGTGGACTCTGTGAACAAGAGCCCTGTGATGATGATGACTTCTGAGTAACTTATGTGTTGTCTTGGAATAAATTTTTAATTTATGGCTGTGTTGATTACCCTGGCTGAAGGGGGAAAAGCTTGAAGCTCCCAAAGCCCCCACCTCCTCTGCTTTTTCATCCTCCGATGTTTTATTTTCCCAGCAGTCCAGCTGTACTCTCCTCATACTGTGTGTATTGTTGGGATTATCTTCAGCCATGTGAACTATAAACATGGCTCACTGCAGCCCAGCTAACAGAGTGGCAAAGGGCCAAGAAGGAAAATCATCCTCTTCATCTGAGAGGCATCTGGAAAATGGACCCAGAAAGGGTCTTTCCCTTGGTCTGCTGGAAGTTCTCTGACACCACGATGACAAAGAAAAGCCCACAAAATAACAGAGCCATTGTTTCTAGGTGATGGAATACTCCCAGGTAATCATCATGACAACAAAGATTTTTATTCTGGTTGGATTTTTTTTCTTTAAGTTATGAGAGAAAGAAAGACTTGTCCCCATTTGCCACCAGAGGCAGGGATATTGTCCAACAACACATTTTCAGAGACCAAAAAGCAGAACTTGAGGCACACAATTTCCAATCATTGTGAATTTGGGGAACAGAATTCCTCTCTGTCTCAAGTTCATCACATGTAAACATGGAAAGTAAATCTGCACACTAATTTGTAATGTGTTCCTGTAGCTATAGTGTCCAGTGTGGAGCTTACTGCTACAGAGAAGCACTTTATTTTACTGAAGTCTACCTCAAATGAGGATAACAACAGCAAAGGTTTGAAATCACTTAACAACCCTAGTGGAAAATTAATTCTCTTTAAAATTATTGTGTAGTAAAGGACAAAGTGGAAATTAAGAACATAGAGAGCTCTCTGTGTCTGTGGTGATACGGATATAACAAGGCGTACCAGGGCTAGTCCCTAATTAAAAGAGAATAGTTGTCCGATTAATGGGCAGCACCAGATGGCATCAAAGGAGTTGCCTTTTTTAGCTTTACTTAGCCATTCTTCAAAAATGCTTATTTCAGGCTGTGATGATTTTTTTTTTCCCCATAGGGTATCACCTATAAATTTATGTTCCCTCCACAAATTTCTCAAGTGCCTGGGAAGCAGCATCCAGGAAAAAAAAAGCAGCTTATCAACCTTATTGGGAGCTGTTGTCAATGCTCAAGCCATATTTTCACTTCCTTACATCACATGCACTTTCCATTTTGGTGAAGGAGAAACAAGGACTCCACCTCCAACCCTGGCTACTGATGTGCTGTGCAGCCATTCTGATACTGGAGTCAGCAATGTTGGAGCATGTGTGGAAGCCCTGTCTCCAGCAACCCTCAGCACGTATCTAAACTTTAGCTTAAAGGTCACACTTTGCTTCTGCCTTTTTCTTGACTCAGAAAGCCAATGTCCTCAGGCAGGCAAGCTATTTTGTTGCATTTCATCAGTTGGTGGAAAGCAGCTGTACTGCTTAGCATAATTAACGAGGAGGTCAGACAGTAATGCTTTGTATACAGCAGTGTTATATGCAGTACTAAGGCAAGTAATTACCCATAAAAACAGTTTCTTGTAAAAAGAGTGGGGAAAATCCCCCTCCCCTGAAAAAAAAAAAATGGGAGCACAGTACTTCCTTTTATTCATCACTAAAAACATTTCCCCTTCAGATTCTTCAAGGCCAGAAAATCATTTACCAAAATATTCAGGAAGTAATCTACAACAATACTCTTTACTGTTTATTGAAAATTTGAAACTGACTGTTACAAATATACATGAAAAATATCTATGTAAAAGCAAGGCAGTTGCACGCCACGTTGTATTTACTATTTACACCTTCCTGGTGTATCCAAAGGTAGTTTTAAAGATATTACAAGAGGAAATTCCAAATAGTTTCCTGTGAGTTCCTTTGCATACAACTTTTGTTCAGGTCTTGGACTAGAGAATAATATATTTCTAGAGGTGGGTGGGGAAAAAGCCACTAGTATATGCTCATTCATGATAAAATATTTCCTTCCCAACCACAGCTCAAGCAGGAGGCACATTTTCAGAAGGACTGAACAGGCTGACTCATTCTTCAGGAAACAGAGAGTGCTGGAGAAGATGGCAGGCTGAATGGAATCCCTCTTAAGCTTTTACTGTTTAGAATAGAATAGAACAGACTATTTGGAAGGGATCTACATCACCCATCCAGTCAGGGCTGAACAAGTTAAATGTCTTTGTTAAGGGCACTATCCAAATGATGTAAAACACTGACAGGCTTTGGGCATTAACCAGTTCTCTAGGAAGACTGTTCCAGTGTATGACCACTTTCTCAGCAAGGAAATGTTTCCTGATGTCCAGACTGAACATCCCCTGTGGCAGTTTTTTCTGTTGTCTAATTTGGGTTTTCTCTTTTTTGATAGAAATGCAGACTTGCTTCTGAAGAACCCAAGGTGGTTTACCACCCAAAGGTGGTCAAAGGCTGAGTATTCATGAACAGCCATCTGACTCATTCCACTGAAGGGATGATATTCAGGCCCAATGAAAGGCCTCTGGCTCTGCCCTGAGCATCCTCTCTTTTTACAACAGGTGATAACACAAAGTGTTTCTCACATGTTCCTTTACCTAAGAAAGCTCTTTAAGTCTTTGCTGTAATCATGACATCTGGAGAGTGTGCTGGCAGACTCTCATACTGACCAGTAAGCTGCTTGTGCACAAAGGTATTCAACAGAACTGGAGGATGCCAAATCACGTCATATATTACTTATAACATATATATATATATATATATAAAAGTTATAGCATGCATTCAAATCCTCAATATGGGCCATTACTCTGTGCCAACACTGGGGACCAGTGTCAGGCAGCACCTTACTCCATTTGCAAGTATTGCTAATTTTGGTGAGGATGTCCCCAGTGCACTACAAATCAGTGCAGCTGATCTGAAAAGATGTACAAAAATTTTAGAGCCTTATGGGAAAAAGGTATATTAACATATTCATTCCTCTGTAATCTTCTATTTTATACATTTTGTTTGAGCTTATCAGATGGTACTGCTTGAACATTTGCCATGCTGTCTAAAAGTAACAAATCTAGTCCTTTCTAGTCTGTTGGGGAAGTCACCCATGCTTATCAACTATAGAGGCAATCCAAGCAATAATTTTGAATTAGACATCTAACATTTGGATGGCAAAAGCTGGAAAATATATATATATATATATATATATAATATATGTATTAACAAATTTGTATTATATAAATCTCTTACACAGGTTTCAGAATTTACTGCAATCCACATAACAAGCCATTTCCCCTGCAGCATATTACTGCAATATACCTGGCAAAACTTGTAACACGCATTTAATGGTGTTCCACTGTTTTTTTTTTCCTGACTCTGCTTTTGATCTACAGAAAGTTACCTGGTAACTAGATTTAAAAGAATAAATAAGATAAAGGTTAACTAGTGCTAACTGGCTTTACAAAAGGCTGCACAGATGTTAAACATGTTTCCCAGGCAGGCCAGGCACCATCAACCACTCCCCAGTGTGGGGAAGGTGGCACTTTGTCTTTCACATTTGTTACACAGACTTCTGCTCACCATGGCTGGGACATCAGCTCAAATGGAAAGAGCATCTGGGAGTAAACAGGCCTGGCATGATGTACTCTGTGAATACTTTACCTCAGAAACACTTTCACATCTTGGCGCTTTTGGCATGTCTTGGGGGCTGTAGAATCAAGCTGGAGCTTGGGTCCTGGGGTATTTTTGCTGCTGGAGCCTGGAATATTGGGCAAAATGCTCAGAAGCAGTCTTCAGTGCTCTGAAGAGACATGTTAATATTTCAACCTAAGACACAAAGTTAATAATATCCTAATGGCTGGTTCTTGGACTCCCTCCTCAAAGAGACAAATGCTACCCACACATTCCTTTGCCCGATACATAGACAGTCATAACTTGGCGATTAGCGTGGTTCCAAGGTCTGCTGAGATAAATCACAGAAAAGCACTGCATTGCTTTATACAGACTAATAACTTGAAGCAAGTTAGGAATGCAAAGAAAGCTGTAGGAAGGGATGTTTCTAATGAAAAGCTCTCTGTCAGAGATAACAGCAAGGAGCATGAGTGACAGATAGCACCAGCAAAATATGCAACAAAGGAGAACCAGGGAGGAATCTGAAGCCAAACAGTCAAAAATATAAAGGCAGTTTATAAATTCTCAGCTGATTCTGCCATTTCTGAGACATGACTAATATGGACACAATGACAGCATGTGCATATCTCAGGGAGAAATAAAATGGTTCTGGGAAGGGAAGCAGTGTTTGTAATTTCTAAACTGAAAAACAGTAGTGCCTGTTTCCTTTTTTTAAAATTATCATTATCATAGGGACATTGTGGATTTTAAGAAGTAAATACTCTCCCAGGTATGGTTAAAATTGGTGTTAAATGTGAGCAGCATCCCAACAAAAAAGCACAATTGCCACATCGGAGAAAAGGAAAAATTTGGGACATTCATTTGTCCCCTGCAGGATTAATGAAAAGGACAGTTAACTATCCTGAAGTGTAGAATAAAACAGGGTTGTATTTTGGCTTGTCTGCAATAATGCAAGAGTAACAAAAAGAGGGAAATAAAAACGTTCATTTCATGCAGATGTTACATATTTTGCATGCATCCATACTAACTCAAAGTGTTTTCCATTCTCAGAAACAAGGACATATAAAAAATATTGCCTGTAGATTTATTCTGGCTGCTGCCTCTTTGATTGCAAAGCTGAAATAATGTACCCTCCAAACCCACTAATATTTCTATTGTGACCAGACTTGTCCAGAGTTTTACAATCCTAATTAGTTTCACAGTTGTCTTGTTGTTTTCCTGTACTCCCCCTCTGTCTGCTCATCACCATCTGCTGTTGTCCACGGTGTGATCTTAAAGGAAGTACCATCTCTTTGTTCTGCCTCTATACAGCACTTAATAGAAATAGCTCATTATGGGAATCCAGAGCTGAAATTCCTAAACACCATGGCAATAAATGTAGTGGACAGAAAGAATAATGAGTCTCAGAAACAGTAGAGAAATGCCCAACTCCTGGCTTTTGGGTAGTATCTCCTGCTTTTTGACTCTATCTTTTGTCCCTGTGCCATTTCTGCTCAGCCCATTACAAGAATTGCTGGAAAGAGTTAGATGAGCACACAGAGTTTGGTCACAATGCAGCCGTCATTTGGGGGAAAAAAAGGCAGTGATGGATGTGGGAAAGGGAAAAGTGAACATCAGAACAAATCTTCTTTCAAACTCACACAAGTGCAAAAGGGAAATATCACCTTTGTACTATACTGTATGGTACTGCACCTCAGTACCTGTATTTCAGGCTGTCTTCTTGAGGCTTTTGTTCTGTTTTTATCAAGTCAGAAACATTTAAATGAAGACACATTAGGTTCCAGTGTGTCCCAATAGGAAATGGGTGTGGGTGTGGTCAGTGACAGCGTACTAAAATGCAGCATTAGCTGTAAGGATCAGCCCTACTCTGTGTTCACCAACTCTTACTCTCTCCAAGAGCAGTCAGTAAGCAGGGTATAATACTCAGTGGGTGCTTCCTACTTATTTCACTTCTGTCCCCTATTTCTCACAAGTTCTGTATGTTTGTTATTTGTACATACTAAGAACATAAGATCTGGTTCGTTCAGTAACTGAAAGAACTGATGACATAGGAACAACAAAACATAAGTATAATTTCATCTGGTAAGTTATGGGTGGCCAGAATTGGGATCTCTGCAGATGAACTGTATTATAAATTCTTGAGGTTTAGGGGTCATGGGGTTGCTTAGATTTGTGATGAAGGATATGGAAAATCTGAAAGAAATTGATATTTTTTGCTATTACTTAACAGAAAAGGGTAACATTCCCGAGGCAGGTTAGTTCAAAGCCCTTACTTGGAATGAATGTGAAATGTGATCAAATTGCCTCCAAAAATCTGAGGTTTGTGGCTATTAGAAATACAGCAGTTTGGGAGGCAATGTATTGAACCTCAGTGACTGGCTTTTGGCATTTGAACAAGTCAACATAAAATGATGAAACTAAATATTCAGAAGGACTGGTCTTTCAAAATTCCTGAAGAGACATTCATTTTCATAACTGTTCATCTTACATTGTGGTCTGTGGTATTCAGTTGCTCATAAAAATCTTTTAAGTAGAATTGCATTTTCAAATAAGGCTGAACTTTTTGTTTATTAATTAATACTTAATCAATTGTTACAAAGTTCATCAAGTCAGTATGTCTCTTATTCCCACAGTTCATGCTCAGTTTCAGCATTGTCTTGTAAAGTCCTTATACCACAAAGAATATTCATTTATAGGACCATCATGTCAAACCTGTAACATAACCTACAACCTTAAAACCAGTTATAAATGCATAATTACTAAAAAATATAACCTTGCTGGATACTTATTTTTAATGTTTAGCATATCCACTTCTTAAATGAAAGTCCAAATCTGTGCTATTGTTTTAAAGTTATATGACCAATTACACAAGCTACAGGCCTGTTCTAAACAGGCAGATATCTCTGCAGCACATGCAGTCTGTCTCAGCGTAGGAAATTGCTGGGTGATGAGCAAATGTTAAGGTCATACTAGTTAGTTATTTAAGGTGACTTTCAAAGACCAAAATGACTACTCAAAAGATGACAGTGTTCCCAGGGAAGCCCCTAGCAGGGGTAACACAGCAACCCATTGTGCAGGGCAGCAATTAGGAGTGCCAGTGCTGACTGGAATCCTGGGATTCATTGTTCTTCCTGATTTTCAGGTCATTCCACCCAATGGACAGATGCTGGGGAAGTCATAATAGAGATTACCAGTTTGGGGATGCCACTTCAACAGAGGACCATGGGTTAGTGTGGGATTTTCACTTGTCTGGACTCTGCTCAAGGGAATAACTTCTTTTGAGAGGAAAAACTAACTATAATGAACACAAGTATTTGGTGTTGTGTTTGGGGAGATAATTGCCATTGTGCCTCTGGCACCTCTGGGGAGCCATCCAGGCTCACATTCCTTTCCCTCCTAACACCCTGTGATCACTGGGGTAAAGACCATCATTACCTGTTCACTGCAGAAGTGTTCCCAGTTGCACCTAAAGCATGTGGATGCTTGAAAAACTTCAGAGCAGCAGTAAATGGCCCAGAAAATACTTGCAAACAGTTTGGCAAGCAAGCTTCAGGCACATTCCCGAGAGCTGAACCCTTTCAGTACCCCCTTGTCTGTGCTGGCCATTCTCAAAGTCAGCATGGGGCTCTCGGCAGGGTGTGAGAAAGGAGGAATTGGAAGTGAAAGGCCTCCAAGTTCTGCCATGGAGAGACTGGCTGGTAAAACTGATCTTTCTCATAAAGCAGGGCCCCAGTGCAAGAGAGGTCAGCAACCCCAGCTGATGAGCTCCTCAGGGAGCTGGTTTTGTTGAGCAGTATCAGTATGTTCAGACCATCTTCCACCACCTGGGATGTTTTGCTCTTCCCCTTCCATCTGTCTTGGACCAGACCAAATTAAGGGTACCTGTATGTTCTCTTTTCCTTCCTTTGTCTTATTTTTTTTTTGTCTTATTAGAGCATTTGAGCTGCTCTAAGGTTTTCCTGGCAGCAGCACAATGACCACTCCCAATGGGGTGAGTGCAAGGTGCATTTATGCAGGAGAACACACTGGGGGCCGCCGTAGCTTTAGCCGTGACCCTGCATCAGGCTCCTCACTGGGTAAGGCAGCCTGGAGAGCAGCATCTGCCCCCACTGCTGAGGGATTACTCCTGTAGATCATGGGAATCAAGCAGGCAGATGGCATGGAGGCAGTGTTCCAGAGCATAGTGACCTGAGTGAAACCCAGGAGGAGTGGCACACAGATGACGTGACTGGGTCTCCAGTGTGGAGAAGGGATGTGAGAGTCCTTAAAGGGATGAACAAGCTGAGGGGCACTGAGAAGGGAGATTCCTGAGGCAACATAAGGACTGCAGCTGAAAGATGGAGGATTTACACTAAAAAAAAGGGCACCAAAACAGCTGGAAAAGGTCAAAAAAGGGCAACGAGAAGAGCTGGGAAGGTTTTGCCTTATAGTAAATGACATAAGGATGCTGATCTATCAACTTAAGAGTGAACGTAAGCAATTGTTAGCACAATTTTCTGAAGAACATGCTCAAATCCAAATCACCTGAAGACTTTAAATCAAACTACCCATGAAAAAATGCAAGACAGATAAAAAAATATTTGAAATCACAAAACATCAAAATTATGTCCCATGCCCTGAGTGTTGGGTAATCCAAAGATATTCATACTGGCATCTCAGAGCCCAGACATGCTCTGCATCTTCATTATGAGCAATATATCATTCTTAGCTAAACTAGTACCTGCGAGCTGAGCAAATTCCTTATGCTTGTAAGAAAATATCGCTAATTTCAAGCCAAAACTTATTTTTTGTGTCTGTGTTTTGCAAAATTTTTCACTTTCTGTACAATAGGTCATGAGGAGGCAGGAAAATTTGTGATCATGATCTTATATGGGTGTATAACTGTGCAGTGGTAAAGTATTTACTTGTAGCAGATGGAATGAATATGGGAGAACATCTAATGTGGTAATTGACGCTGAAACCTAAGGCATTAATTAAATGTGTGTTCTACTTAAGGAGCCGAATAAATGATGAGTGACAATTAAAAATGATGTCTTTATAATTATTCCAATTCCTATTTATGAAAGTGGAGTGTGACTGCATATTAAAATATGATTGAAGGTTTGATGACTCCCTATTCTTTCACAGTTAAAACATTTGCAATTATTTCTCCCTCAGATTAGAGCAATGCATAGTGATGTAAAGTAAAACAGCGTAGGCTTGATTCTCCGGTCTCTTAACACAGGTTTTATATTGGCATATGGTGACTCCCTTAAGCAGAGCACTCCTCAGTTAGGGTGATTTGAATGGACAATTAAGCTCAGCATGATAAATACTGCAAATTCAATATGAACATCTGGGGATGCATTTAAGGATCAGTGATTCATTTTTTAAAATAATATTTGGTTAGGTTTGAAAAGTCTGGTGCCACTGTAAGAGTGATGATTTCTCCTTCCTGATGAAGCAGAAGGAAAAATCCCTTTCCTTCACAGGGCACAAGATTAGCCTATTCATAGAAGCCAGGGTCCTTTCCCTCAATCTGCATGTGTCTAACGTATCTCTTTGAAAATGCTTAATTAGTATAGCAGATTCAAACTTTGCCAAAGGGCTGCATACTACTGTCTTCAGATTATGTTAAATAGAAGTCATAATTGGTTGCAGTACCAAGAGATGTTCTGAACACAATTCTCCTACACTTCCACATTGACTCTCTAAGGTTTCAGATAGTGGAAAATTCCTTTCTTTCAAGAAGTTTTGAAAACTCCTCACAGTTGCAGCCAGAGTTGTTTGGGGTTTTTTCCTTGCCTATTATGTAACCATTAATAGCCCCCATTTTCATTTATTCTTCCGAAGCTGTACAGCAAATATTTTTATTCAGGAGCAGAAGTCTGATTTCATATTACACCCAAGAATTACAAGGTAAAGATGAGTCCTTCCTTTATTTGAATTTTTTTTGTATTTATTTTTACTGTGCATATTATTTTGCCTTTTTTTCACCTTTCTTTCACCCTCTGTAGTTGTTGTGGATATGCTGTGGAACCAGAAGTTCATATCTTTGAGAAGGCAGTAAGCTCAAGGCTATCTGGCAATGCTGTTGATTATTTTTACTGCAACTCCGAAAAGAAAGAAAACAAAAAGTGTGTGTATGTGTATATATGTCTACAGATTTGTTTACACACACACTAAAGATAAATATTCATTGAAGCTTTAAACCAAATGCCAAACTGGAGAAGTTTTCTTTTGCAGTGGAGTCTTCCCTAGACCCAAGGCAAGGGACTCTACCCTTGTCTGCAGAGCAGCAGCATCCTTGCAGCCTCTGTACTGGCTTCTCTCGGGTGGAGAGGAGGGTGGTCAAAAGCCTGCTTCATCTGTCTGCTTTTCATCCCCTGGTGCTATTACCAAGCCTCTCTTTTCAGCCTCCATGGCTCACTTCTCCTGTTTATATTTCCTCAGCATTTTTAATGCAAAAATGCTGCCATCTTCCAGCTTAAGCCTTTTTGCTGCTGCCTCACTCTGATAGGCACCCCTGTCTGCTCCTGAGTGCTGCTGCAAAGCACCCTCCCTGCCTGCCCCAAGTCTTATACCCTGCACAGCTCTCCTTACTCTTTCCAGCTGTTATGCAAGTATTTCTACATTTTCATTTTGTGTTTCTGTCTGGAAAACATCTTCTCTCTTCCAGTCCATTAGCAGGTCTCAGACATCTCTCTTTTGTGTTGATTGCCCCAGTCGCCTGCTGCATTGCGATACATTATCTTCTCTGTTTACCTTGTTCAATTAGCTTTTATTCTGCTCTGCATTGGATTTTAGCCACCCATAATTTGTGAGTATTTAGAATTAGATATATTTTGTAAGCCATTTGAAAAACAAGGTTATCAAGCTTCCAGATGGCATAAAATACTGGTTTCTGGATTTAGTACTTCTCAAGATAGAACCTGTAAAAATCATGCCTGACTGGAAGGGTGGAAAAAAAGCAAGAGGGCAGTCCAGCTACTGTGCTTCTGGGTTTTGTTTTTCCTCATTTTGTTTTCCTTCCAAGAGGGCCCGTTACAGGTGATGATTACATGGAAATAGTCAGTCAGTTCCAGTATGCATAAGATGCATCTAAGAGATGGTTAGGATGTTCACAAAAAACTAACCAGGGGCTCAGAGACTTCTTTCTCCTCTTTGTATTAAACATGGTTAAACAAGATGGTGGAAGTGCTGACATTGTAATTAGCCATACTAGTTTTATTCATGTCATAATAAAAATTCACCATTATAATCTTATTAAAAATAAACAGCTGTATAATTTAGGAATTTTTTTAATACAATGAATGTTAATGCTATGAATTATGCCTAAGTCACAAAATAAGGCGTTTTTTAAGATCAGCTCTCTATAGCACATTTGACCCTTAAAAAAGCACTTTACTTTTTACTAGTGCCACTACATTTTGATCTTTCTTCACTTTAGATTCCTACTTACTTTACAAAGCTACTGCTCATCACCTTATCTCCCCTGCAAAGCTCCCCAGACCTTTAATCTGTTTAGTCCACTTGTCATGGACTTCCTCATTTTTTAACTGGCAGTCTTTCTCTGGGAATACTAGATCTCCATCGCAGCTTTCTTCTAATGCGGAGGATTTCCAAGTGCTGCTCCCTAAAATGTCTTTGACCCAAAGCAAAGGCCTTGGTATTGTGCCTGGACTTCCTTCAGCAGAACACAACTAATGAAAGATAAATGACAACATGTGAAAGATAAATCTTATCTGGAAGTTCCTACCTAGGGAGGGGCAAATACTTCTATCACAGACATCCAGAGGAAGTCAGGGCATGCAAAGAATCATAGAGAGTAGCACTGCAGGATTTCAGACACTGCAGAGAGCAAACGTCAGAAGGCCATCCCTCGGCTGCCCACAACATGACTGTGCATGGAGGAGGGAAAGCCACTGACTGGCAATCCCATTGAGCAGATGTCCTACAAGAGAAAGCCTTTTATCTCATCACCTGCTGCGTCAAAACCTCCTCTGATGGCTCAGCACGGAATAACCACAGGAAAATCTCAATTACATTACTACCTGTGTTTCCTCCACAGTTATGCCTGCCCATGAACTGTGATATACCAGGCTACATGTCAGTCATTTCCCAAAAGCCCCATAATATTGTACATGAGCCATCCAACCCCAAATGCACGTGCTGCAGCACAGCTGGCAAAACAAGTCACACACAGGGCGGTCTTTCATTCAGTGATCCTGTTTTACAATGCTGACAGAGGAATCTCTCCATGTTCATTTTCCAGTCTGCTGTCAGTATTGTGGTATTTATATTACAGATGCATTTACATAATATTTATGTATTGGTACTGCTTTCACTAACCGGCTTTCCCACCCGGCAGTTGGCAGTGAGGCTGGCACCTGGCAATTGCAGATTTAAATGATAGTGTTGTGCTCTTTCAGGCAACAGGTAGACACAGTTTTGGTGGATGTAAAGGCCAGGTAGTAAAGTAGGCATGTGGTAGTTATTCCTGTTTATCTATGCAGGCATACTAGGCTAAGGGAATCTTAAGAAGTTTAAAAATGCATAATGCCTGGTGGCAAGTCAGAGGATTGCTAACGTTGAGTAGAGAATTATCCCTTCCAAAAGTTAGACGTGCTGACAAATTACTGCTCTAAACTAATAGCAGTGTTGAAGACCTCTCTGCTAACACTATCAGATAAATGCATCTACAATCTCTGCTTCCCACATTTGACACCTCTTAAGGGCTTGCCTACACAATGAAGTTGTTCTTACATTGATTTTAAAAAATGTCCTTTGGTTTATAAATGATTTAGTTTAACATCATTTAAATAAATTCTTTTGAAAAGCATGTAATTATATAAAACATTGGATGAAAGAGAGAATAAAACCAACACCATCCAGGTTCTGACTTGGACAGAAATTGGATTGCTGTACGATTTCCAGTCTTGGACTCAGATGAAGCTCTCTGCTTTGTTTTGTTTTGGTTCAGTTTTTTAAAATAAATTAAAATGTCCCTAGGCATTTTAAATTAATGTTATTTTTTAATTACAATATATATGTATATATATTTATATAGGTTTATATACACACACATATATGGACATATTTTACTTCTGTTGACATAGCTAATGCTTTTATTAGAAGTCTTTATCTGGTTAGAGACACTTTCACTGAATAAAATGAAGTGCTATCTGAGACACTCATATAGTCCTAGTATTTCTAGATTGAAGTGCTTTCCTCTGTGAGATACAGAATGTTTAACAACTCCTTATCATTAATATGGTTGTAACTGATGTGACATATCCTTTCTCTGTTGTCCATCAATGTTCTAACACCCAAGTTAAATCAGAATTGGCAAAAGTGGGATTTCTCCTGTTCTGTGATATAGAAAGAATAGCCAGTCATAGTTTGTATAAATTACTTCATAGGCACAGTTATATACAATACAGTTTCCTAATGAGACCAATTCCCTAGGCAACAGCCCAAATCTGTAAATGTCTTAAGCACAGAAATACAGCCAGCAGGATGTCTAATTCAGTTGAACTCATTGGAGATTATTTGGTACTCATATTCACCTCACCTCCATGAGCTGTATGCCTGTTTAAAGCTATGTATTGAGAAAGAAAAAAGTATTCAAATACTCTTTCCCAAGGGAATTTTTTTAAAACTTCCTCATTTGCCCTGGATATTTTACTGCCCGTGTTTTGAAAAATTGTTTCTCTCCTGAGATTCAAAACAACTTTCAAGAAAAACAACTAAGAAATTAAACTAAAGAACTGTAAGTATATTTAATACAATGCCTTGTGGTTTGCATAACCAAAGAAGTCTGCTTTTGACTATTTTATTTTCCTGAAATAAAAAGAAGTTTCAGTCTTTCAGATCACATGCCATGAGATTATTTACTTTTCCTTTGGCTTGTCTCTCCATCATTGCACCTCTTCTCTCCCACATCTCTAGTCATCTGTGTGAAAAGGTTCCATTACAAATCAGTAGGATATTTTGTCTTGTCAGTCCTTTCAGACAAATTCAAATGCACTTTTGCATGTGCAGTAACAGATGCATGTACTGCACCTTGATCAAAAGTGAGGCCCACCTGACTTCTTACAAGAAGACCAAACGGCAATGAGATAACTACACATGGGGATGATTCAGCTTGCTGTGTGTCTGGGGCACCAGAAAGTTTGGCTATGTCCTTACAATACTCATAACTCTGAAACACACCATTCATTGGACCTGATAATTGCTGGTGTAGGTCACTACAGCATTATCCTGAAACCTCAGTGAAATGGCCCCAAGATAGAAGGAAAATAGACTTCGAAGCTGTTCCTGTACCACTGCCTCCCATCCCTGCTGAGTGCTGCTCAGCCCGTCCCTGTCCAGGAACTGGTGCCACAGCAGCTTTGCAAGGGCAATAAAAAGAGCAATCAATTTTTACTCCTCCTAAAGGACAATGCAAAGCATACATGCCTCAAACCCGAGCTTTAAAACAGACAGTGTGAAGGTTTTACTAGGTCATAAAAGTGTGATTCATTGCAACCTGTCTGACATGATAGGACAGAGATCACCTATGTGTTGGTTGCACTTTTGTTCCAGTGAACCCACAGCACTGTGTAATATTAACCTGCTAGACACGAAAACAAAAAGAAGCTTGAGGAGCGCATGGGTACCTTGCTCCCTATCTGTCAGAAAACTGCCTAGGGAAATGAGGTCAGTTATCTACTCAGAAACCACGCTGGAACACAAGGGAGCTGAGATTTGTTTCTCTAAATTGCAGAGGGTTCGGCCTTCCTCACAGGGTAAGTGAAGGAAATTCCTTCTGCACTTTCATCAAGGTAGGGTCAGCAGTTTTACAAAGCACAAGGATACACAAAGCAAAGGGACTTGCTATTTGGGCTGAATAATAAAGTTTATTTTAATCTATGTAGTGTTTAGTTGTGTACTGCTAAATGAAGGACAAAAATACTCATCTGTTTGGTTTTTCTTGAACTATCCTTCCACTGCCTCTCTGATTTAGCTTTGACTATCCTACTGCCAAGACCATGACCCAGTGGAGACTCATTATCTGATAAGGTATATTATCAGGAATAAAAAGAAATTACTTTTCTTTAATTGCATAGAGGCATTGGTAAGGATTTCTGCTCATAGTATGATCTTGAATCTCAAATTGTGAACATTTACTTTGCTGCTCAAGTAGATTTGAACTGCCACTTACTAGGGGAAGAAATTCTCCTAGATCTGACTGGTGTCTCTGCTGTACTGTCAGTTTGCACATGAACTCCTTTTAGCTAATCGTGAGCAAGGGATAAAAATAAATAGCTATCGAAAGAAAGCCTCTACAAATATGTCTCTTTGGAACCAGAATATCCAGGACCTGCTCTCTCCTATGCAACATGTGAAAAACACCCTGTAATTTGCTCACCTTTCTAATTCCTATAAAGATAGGAAGGAACAAAATCTGTTCTTTTACATAAAATTAATAAGGGAGGGTAGGGAGAGTTCTCCAGCAGACACAAATGGAAGAGGCTTTTGAGGGAAAGCCCTTCCACCTTAAAGGCCTCTAGTAGGAAGTTCCTAAAAATTGCAACAGAATCTAGATGACTAACTACCGAGGTTGTTTGAGGACTTAGCCACAACACAAATACATAAAGACTGCAAGGTCTAAGAACTAATCATCATACAAGGAAGAAACAGTTTTTTGTTTTCTTTGTTTAGATTTTATGGGTCATCTGCCACTGAACTGTGAACAAGTCTGGGAAATATGGGACTCTTCCCATTTCTAATATTTAAAGTCATGTTGTCCAGCTCTGGATTTGGGTGTAGAATGAAACCTTTCATTGTGGGGGAATTCATTGATGGCTGGAAGACATTAGAGTTGTTGACATCTGTAAAGTATTTCAGAAATTACGAGGATATATAGTGATGAGCAACACAGAGGCCACATCAGACCAGAGCTTCATAGTCACCCAGGAGTTGCGTAATTGAGGAAGAAATGTGGATTCTTTCCAGAAGATGTCAAATTAAGTCCATCTGTACCGAAGCAGGACTGAAAAATGTGCATTGTATTCAAGTACCAATTCAAGCAAAAGCTCAGTCAGAATTTTGCTCTTACAGCTCTGTCTGATGTGTAGGTCTGCCTTTACTCTGACAGGCTCCTTTACACTTCTGTAACATACATTTCTCCTTGTTATCTCTAATACAGACAGATTTAAATCCACATATTAAATTCCACTTTCCTTCTGCTAATTCTTTTACAGTTGCATATGCATTCCTCCCTCATTTTTCTTTGTTGCATTTCCTAGGGAGGTGGAAGAGCTAATTAATTAATACTCTTATTATTGGGAGGTAGGAATGTGTAGCCGAAAATCAGGGGCATTACAAATACTTAGCTGAGGTATTGTAGGGACTGGGTGGCCACTTCATCAGAAGTCTGGGAACTCATAGGTTTTGGGCAAGAATGGTTTAATCCTCAGGTCCTGCTGCTGCATCCACTGTAGGAATTCCCCACTGGATGTCCCATCCCTCACAGCTGACCACAGAGTGATTCTCTGTTGTGGATTTGCAGGAGCCTGTGCTGTTTTGAAGCATAAGGGAATGCTTTTAGAATGCCAAGCTGTTATGCTTCATATTGTATTTTGCATGTCACTTCTTCCCTGCCCTATTCACTGAAGTGGTGATTGCAAAGCTGCCATCATGGTAGCTTTCCTGGAGGTTTGCATCTATGTAAACTCCCAGCAAACAGGGCTGCCATGCATTTAGCTATGTCTGATGGATGCATTAATGAGCCTGGTTAACCAAGACAGGGGAAAGTGGTGAAGGAGACTGAAAGAGTTTACAGGAACCAGTGTTGGAAAGAAGTCACTTAGGATGTTAGGCTTTGTGCAGCAAATTATGATTTCTGTATTACTATAGCAAATAGTTTCCACCTCTCCCACCATGGTTCTTTTATTTTTGTTAGGGATTTTTCTTTACCATGGATCCACTTTCTCACATATGAGCCATCAACTAGAAATTAAAATCCCTTTTCTCTTCAAAGAGAAGAGATAGTCTACCCATCCGTTTTTTGGAGAAAAGGGTTTGCAATCAGATTTTTCTGTCTTTCTAAATTTTGTTTTCTTTTACATACTGTCATGCAGAACTTGCACAAACAAGGAGAACTGATTAGCTAAAGAGTAAAGACACTAAAACTTAAAATATCAAGAGAGCTGTCAAACGTATTGAGTAAGTGGGGAGGAGTAGAAATTTTCTTCTAATCTCTTTTAGCTATTGTAAACACATCTCACTTGCAGCAGCACATCTTATCAACAGATGTTGGTTGTTCTTGTCTTTAATTGCTGCTGTCACTTTAGCTTCCAGCAGTTCCCGCTCCTACAGCTCAGTCGAACAAAAGCACACTTCTCCTCTAACCTTTTTGCTCTGCTATGCTGCCCCTCTCTGGGTGTGTGTCTAGGGGGGATGGATGTGGGTGCACTTTCTTTGCAGCTTCACTTTCCTGCTGCCATGCTCGCACTGCAGTGTTGGTGTGTGGAGGCTGGTGGTGTAATCCCTGCGTGCTCAGTGTGTACCACTGATTCAAAGGGTGAAAACTGTTTTCTCCCATCTGGTCCCAACCCTGGAAAGCTGCGGGGAAAACTGTATGGCAGGTGCTACTTAAAGAAAGCTCTTCTCATGCTCAGACAGGATACCCTTTTTATCCCGCATAAAAAGTGGCAAAGTATTTTTCTCTGCATAATCCTCTCAATTCCTGTCTATTTGCTGCTCTTCTCTTCCTACCCCCACTACTGCCTTTTCTTTCTCCCATGGGACTGGCAGAATCTCAGAGGAAATAAGTAAAGCTTTCCTAATATAGAAGCTCATCTTCTCTGAAAACACTTCTCATTCTGTTAATGGAGTTCTGGAAATGTTTCAGTTCTCTCCCTACACTAATACTTTATTCTTTTCCTCTGATAGCTGTCCAAGCACCAGTGTCATCAGTTTTCCTAGCTTTATTAGCTCATTCTGCAAAGGAATGCTCAGGCAGTCTAACAAAATAATAATAAAAAATTGGCTGGAGAGTTTTATAGCTATGTACTCTCTTTAGAAAAATAAATATGCATCTGGAGACATCTTTCTGAGACCATTTCTTTACAGGGGTTTTGGGCTTCACAAATATATGTGCTCTACATACAAATATTAATGGAAGATAACATAGGTTGCTTAGTAGATTTACATATGTTCCTTTCCCCTTCCTCTTTTATATGCCTGGCCCAGAGCTCTTCTTTCTGAGTCTCCCCACCTATGATATCTGTGCTCAATATTTGCAAATCCACTCGTAAAATTTTATGTAACAAAAGCACAAAGTGCCTGCAAATCCTCTGCGTAGAAGGGAGTGCTTTTTCTGTGCCTCCCTCCCCCACAGTTACACTAGTTCTGGGGAGAAGCAAGGGAAGCGCAGAGCAGCAGACATGGAAACGTTCTCATTCTTCAATGAGAGTAGGGTTTTCCACCAGGGAGAAGGTGCAGCTCAGTACCAGGGGCAGGTAGATTTGCTGTACCCAACGCTGGTCTTACAGGCTGCAGCAGAGAGGGAGGGAAGCTCAGGTACCCTCTTGTCCCCTCAAAACTCCAACTTGGAGATGGGGGTGGGGCAGGGTGAGGAGGGAGCCTTCCATCCTCAAAATAGAAATTGTGGGGAGCTAAGGACGTGCTAAGCACAAATGCACGTAAGGGTGGGAAGTTGGTGGGAAGTCAGTGGGAGGAGGAAGAGTTCTTCAGAATGGTGGCATCTGAGGAGACTATGGCCAATTATGGCCCATAAGAGGAGAAATGCCTGCAGTTGCCCTGGGAGAAAACTACTTTTACAGAGAGAATGAAGCAGGCTCGTAAGCACATGCTTAAAATACTCCACCTGCATTTTGGAAACATTAATTAGCACAGGCTATTTTCCTTGTGCTTCACTACGCGCTTTCTTTCCTAGCTGCCCAGGACGCGCTTTCTTGCCTGCCCTTTTCCAGACACAACTGGTGCAGAAATAGGAAAAATAGGAACTGACTGAGATAAGCATCACACAAGACATGGACAATTGCTGCCAGGCAGAGCCCTGTCTTAATGGCTTGTCCCAAATGTGCAGGAGGGGGCATAGGAGAAGAGTTGTCTGGGATGGGCTTCCATTTCAAACATCCTCTCCCAGGGAAGACTAGCGGGTGCCCCAGTCAGAGTGCCCAGATCAGCACATACAGAATTTCCAGGAAGGTTCCATCATCTGCTCTGCCTGGTACGATTTCCATTTTTGACCCATGAGGATGCCAGTAGAGCAGTTCCTTATATGTGGTCCACCCAAAACTAAAAGAGAGGGCAAGAAAAAGAAACTGGATACCTGCTAGAGTAACTTGGTTGCATGAAGTGTAGTTTGGGAAGTGAACTAGTCTTGATAAAGGCTGGACATACTGGCATCAGCATTTGGAGTGCAGATTTGGTCATAGCTATGTGCACAGAGTGCAGAAACAGGAAAAACCTGAGCCAAAAAAGTGTGTTCTCCAGCAGGAACACAGAATTAAGGTGCCACTTTTATGCTGCATTTTCATTAGTGGTATCTCAAAAATATCACTTTCAGCATGCCTTTTTCACTTCTCCCACAGAAGCATGAAAATTAACATCAGCTAACAAAATTTTCTATTGCTCTGGAGGAAATGTTGTGGAGAGCTGTTAATACATTATTTTTCTCATTTGCTTTTTTTTTTTTTACTTTATCAAAGTTCAGTCATAATGAGATGCCTGATTATTTTCCTCTGGTTTGGGTTGGGGTTTTTTTAAATATTATTTAATTATTTTTTCCCCTCCCAGAGTTTAAGACACACACAGACACACCTCAACAAGCAAAACACAAGACCCTTCATGTCATTTCCCACCAAATTTCACACTGGGCATGATATGCCAGCTCAGATAGAATATAGCAGTGAAAGCCACGTGGTGCCAGCACACATCTCCCAGGCACAGGCAGCAGGCTTGCCCCCTGGATGGCTGGAGAACATCTTCACCAATTAGATTCTGACATGTGAAAATATATAGCTGTGCTGCTCATGGAGGTGAGATCACATTTGGGGGGTGCAATTCATTATTCTCTACCTGTCCTTTATTCCAAGAGAAAGGTGTTTGAGCTCACATCTCTTGGTTGCTGCTGTGCCACCTGGAGTTGTCAGAAAGGGTCTGTTCCCACCACCTTTCGCTTTATCTCTTGGTGTCAGCACCACTCATTCCAAACCAAGTGGGCTAAGGAGATATTATGACTGCACATGCAGGAACACACACTTCTACAGTTCATAAGAGGAGAAATCATACTCAAGTCCTAAGCTTCTGCAGCCCTTTTCTTGCATACCAAAATCCCAGGGCATCACACTTACCTGTCTTTGCCTGATCCTTGGCTGCACAGGAGTGTTTTTTTTCCCCCAGACTGAAGTTCTACCACTTACAGGTAGCTTATGCAATCCTGTACATGAGTTAACTATACCCCAAACAGGAGCCTAAACAAGGTGAAGGTCAGTTCCTGTGAAAATATACTATCTGCTGTTTGGTCTATCGTTCAAATCACTCAAGGTCAGTTTTATTTAATCATGCTTTCTTCCACAATTTTTTTTCCCTCCAATATTAAAATAAAAAAAAGCAATTAGATAACGAAGCATATGTAGCTTGTTTTCTTGGATTGTTTCTCAGCTTTTTCCTAAATTGTCACTGCCCCTTTGGACTTCAGCAGTGGGATAGCTGCCAGGTTTCCACAGAGATGCAAACAAATTCTATGCAATAAAATATCATCTCTACATAATTTAAGTCCCAAATGTACATGGTGACAGTTTTATGTTTGAGTAATATGAAAATCCAAGATATTGGATGTGAGTATAATTTAGGATCGAGAGCTGCAAATATTTCTGTGCCCTGGAATCCAGTTAAAATGCACCATTGCACATGCCATGTTTTGGTGGTGAAGTATTGCTTGCCTCTGATTGCTGCAGGGTAAGAACTTTATTTTCCTAACCCATGATTTAATGCTTTCCACCCCCTGTAAATTGTAACTAACAATGCCCTCTATGTGAGCTCTGGTAGCTGAGGAGGCAGGGGGAGATGGCTGCAGCAGGGAAAGGGAAAGAGGGGAGAAAAGAAGGGCAAAAGAGAGGAACATCTGCAATGGGTTAAAAAACATTCATAACTTGCCTTCTAAAAGGACTGAAGGCTGAATATTGGGCCAAAACCCCAATTAGATGGTGGCAGTAGAATTCCTCTGATTTTGAAGGAGCTGAGCCAGTCTGAACCAGCTGAGAAGCTGGTCCGCAGTTTCACATTTAGTGCCTGAAGTGGTTGGAGCAGGGGAGGTTTGAAACTGTACTCCTCACGTAGCATGGAGGGGCCTGCAGGAATAATGTTTGCTTTGGCATGGAGGTGGGTTAGTGTAGACCCAGCAGGTCCTGCAGTGAAAGGCTCCTTTCTGCTCTGAGTGATGGTGACTTCCACAAAGACAGCAAATTCATCCAGAGATATGCCTTAACCCACATCCTTCTTTAATGAGTAAGTCCTTGCACAGTGCAGACCTCAAGGTGAATTGATGCAGATGCTCTTGCCCTTGTTTTCTTCCCTGGATATCCTCTGTTTCTCTGCATGGTACAGATCTCATGGTGTTTTCCCTGGATACCTATTCCAGACTACCTCTTTAGTACAGCAGCAGTCAGAGTCTGTGTCAGGACCTGATAAACTGATGCTTTTGAAATGTCTCTTTCTACAGCTGTGGGTCTCAGTAAGAGAAAATGAGCTGCTGCATTTCCTCCGTCTTCCCTTTTTCATCTAGAAAGCCCCTAAGAGGAATTTTTTGCTAAGATTTACCCATTTCTGGCATGATTTCTGAAATTTGCTCTCTTCTTCCTTCCTATCTTCTCTTTCCTGGGATGCTTGCTCTGGCTCCATCTCGTTAGAAAGATTATCTTCTCACAGCATGTGAAATTAAGAAGTAGCTGTGAGGAAAAAGTGCAGATAGATAAGGTTTCTCTCATCACAGGCAGCCTGATGCAAAATTTTTCAAGCAGTGCAGGAAGGCCTGAATGAGGCTGAGATATAACAAAGCTCACATCCCATGAAGGCTACCTTCTTTCCAAGAGATGAGTAACAAAGCAGAGGACAGGTGGACAGGGAATAGTATCTGATTTCTTTTGTGATATAGTGATCAGAGGATATAAAAAAAGAACAGCAGGCAACAGGTTTAAAATAGACAGAGATACTACATTATGCAACTTATAATAAGCAGCTCCTCAGTTTAATCACAGCATTTTGTGAAGACTTAAAAATTGTATGGGTGCAAAATCTGATTGGCAAATACATTAAATTAAAAGAAGATAACTCTCATACAGGGAATCCCTGAGGCACAAAACATGAAGAACAGGGAACTACTGAAGGAAACACCACTTTGTGTTTGATCTGCTGCTTCATTCTCCTAGGAACATCTATGTATTGGCCATCCCTCCAGGTAGGGCACTGTGCTGGTGGCCTTGGTCTGACCCTGTTATGTTCAAGGCCCAGTTAGTCAGGTGCTGAGTGCCACCAGACCTGCAGCACTGCTCTCTTTTCAAACTTAGAAAATAATGTGCTTGGTCAACTTTCTATCAAGACCGAATACTGCCAAGGAACTGGTATACAGATATTCTGTCCAGGAGTCCTGAACAAATTTTCCTTCCATGTAGAGGAAAATGAATGCCCCTGATAGATACTGACTGCACTTACCTATAAAAATGCATCTGACACAAATCCAGTCTTTCTACCTGCCTGAGTCTATGGTAAGATGGATATCCCACTAGTCCCAGAGAGATACACCAGTCATTCTTTCTTCACATCCTCTGGGCTAACCATGTGCTGATATTCCTCACCGGACTGCAGACATGGAAAAGCATCTGTGGTGAGAAAAAGAACACATTTTTTAAAGCCACCACTGAATGTGTTTTGTGTGGCACAACTCCAGAGACAACCTTTTCCCCTTAGCAATTCAGAAGGGTGGTAGTGGTGTGGACAAAGAACATATACATGCCACGTGCAGGAGTGGATGCCAACACCTGAATGACTGCACGCTTTACTTCTGATGCCACATTATCTTTCTTCCAATATTTTTGCAACTGACACCAGAAATCCTGATGCAGAACATGTGTCTGTTGTCTTGTGGGGGCATCTGCAATACTATGGGTTTGTTGCAAGCTGGTAAATGGCAGTCATATATCAGCTGAGATTTGGTGCTGTATTATGTGTGGCAGCTTGAGCAAGATGCTGAGTTCTCAGACTGAAATGCTTTATAGCCAAAGAGGTCTTAATTTGGATAAGTTGTTATGCCACAGCACACCACACCGCAATACTGACATTTTGCTCCTGAGGCTTCTCAGGACCTTTGGCATGTGAGTAACATTTATGATTTGAAAGCCAGTTTAGTAACATGTCCATTTTTTGATAGCTGGAAAAACCTCCACAGTTCTGCCAAGTATATAGGATTTCTTTTTATGATGCCACAGCTTACCAATCACAGTTTCTTCTAAATTATAGAATCTATATCATCATGTCAAGTTTCCTTGTCAGAAATTATTCAAAACATCTCACTGCTCTCTGGCTAGAATAAACATCTTACACTCTGAGTGCCTGGTGTCAGCTAATGAATGCATTAATATTAAGCATGGGATCTTACTAATTCCCTGCTGATTGAGGACTTATGGCCTGAGAGCATTTAGCAGTGGAACAGATCAATCATCGCAACAAACTGATTATAAGCATTTCTAGGAATATATAACAGCATATGCAAATTCCAGATTCTGTCACTCTTCCTCACCTTGCCAAACACCTCCTGCCTTCCAGAGCTATTCCAAGAGCAGGGATTCCTCGGTGAAACAGCAGTAGTGTATTTTCAAACAGGGGACCAATTATGCATTTCTTCCATTCCCCAAATTCTCTTGCTTCAGCTGTCTGAACTGGATATCTAATACAAAACAGAAGACATGTTAGTACTAGTTTAAAATTGTGTGATAACTGAATTATGAGAGTTAGGATTTAGGATTTCTGAGGGACCTCCCTGGTAGGTCCTGAAGAAAATGAGGACAAGGAAGGAAAACTGTTTTCTTTCAATGTGATTGATTTTGGTAGGCTCTTCAGAGACTCACTTCCCACTACTTGCAAATTCACTTTACTTCATGAAGAAACATCAGAAATTACCATAATTTCTCCTAAGAAAAATGTATGTCTGAATTAATGTGTTTAATTAGTCGGTCTCAGTTCAGTGTTGAGGGCTGTTTAATTTGATATCTCAAGTTTACATATTTGCTCCCCTCATCTTTTTTTTTTTCTTATTTATTAGTTTGTCACACACCCCTTTCAAGGTGATATCAGGTACTAGGACCTCACACTCCCTGATGTAGACATCTATGCAGCTCACTAATCTGGTATGGTGGCCATTGCTCAATCAGAACTGATATTAAACCTTCAGAAATAATCTGACCAGATGGATCTTCCTGCATATTTAATTTCTCCGCTATAAATTATGTACCTACCTGTCACAGTAACTCCTGGGCACTTTGTACCTACAATTAACCCTCTTAGCTTTGATGTTGTGTATAAAATAACTGGGGCCTTCCTCTGACAATGAAGTACTTAAGAAGAGGGATGAAGATGTTTTAGGGATAAACTCTCAAATATCAGGAAGATGTCCTAATGTACAGTTTGTTATGTGAATTAACTTACCCTATTCTGGAATTTCAGTAATTCTGATTTTGCTGAGTGTGATGTGTGAAGACTTCCACTTAAACTCCTCCGTCACAAATTCAGAATTTGGTTGTTTCTTTTTGTTTTCATTCAAGTTTTGATTGCCTGTAACTATTGGAAAAAGAAGGGCAGGAATGTGCTTTCAGCATGAGAATTCTTAGGTTGGCTAGATGCGTCTAAAGGTGAAAGGTTTCAAAATTTACCCTCTTTTTGAGTAAAACCCATCCAATCTATTTTAGTTCAGTCAATTACAGACCTAAACTAATTTCCATTTACATTAATAGGAGTTTTATCCACTGCTTCAGTTGTCAGAACCCTCTACTGCAGTAAGAAATAGCATAGCCAAGTTTATATCAGAGTTCCCATTTCAAGTTGATTTTAAAATCTTTTATTTTTGATAGTGTCTCTTACATCATGATGTGATATACCAAAGAGCTGACTCCCTGCAGGTAACAAAAGTTTCAAGGAGTTTTATTTGGAGGAAGAAATTAGACATGACTTGAACAGTAGCTGTCAAAGAAAATAGGAATTTAACATTGGGATGAAGGTAGATTTAATTGGGAGACATGAGGGAAGATGAAGAAGTGAGAAAAGGGAGATGACATCTGTTTATATTGCGAAATAAAAAACATGTTTATAGGCCAACACTGCTGTGAGAGATGGAGGATAATGAAGAAGTCAGCACTGTCTTAATCCTCCTGGTCTTTTTTTAAATAAATCATCATTTCATATGGAAAGTCTCACTTTCTTCATACCAATTTCCATCATACAGATTTAAGCAACAAATTGTTTGCCTTCTCAGAAAGCAATATGCCAAAACACATGCTAAATCCATGAGTAAAACTATGAGACACCAGTCTTCTGCTTACTTCAGTCTATCTGTCCTTTATTTTTTAAATTTAACTTTGTTGTAGTTGCCCGCATGGTATTGGTTTCTGGGAGAGCCTGGTGGTTTGAACATCACAAGATGTCCTAATCTAAATTTTGTTTCCCTCAGGTGTGTTTTGGTTCACTCAGAATTTTAGCTGTCCCAAGATAATATCTCCAAAATGTTGAAAAGACAAGCAAAAAGCATGTATACTAGGTTAATATCCTACCCCTATCTTACCCTTTGACCTTTTCTTTCCACCTGAGTTTTCATCCTTTCTCTTGTTAATTTCTTTAATAATGTGTGAAAACCCAAAAATGGGCAGCAGAAAAGTGCCTGTGGTATTTCTGTGGCACCTCTTCTGTTTGATCTCCTCACAGGCTGTCACTCATCACCACTGCTTGCACAGCACCACACATCTGTCCTTCTGCCCCTTCTTGTCCCAGTCTACTGTACCTCACAATAGCAAACTGTCTTTTCCTCCACAAACCATCTCTTCCACCTTTTCAGCTCATTCTGGCTCCATTCCTTTCTTTCCAATGTAGTTTTGCGGCTTGACAAGGCACATGTTATTTCCCCTAGAAACACAAATTGATGGGTACGGTCTACCACGTGTTTACATTGACTTTAGAGATTTTTGGATGTAATCCTCTCCCTCAAAAATATGGACTGTAAAGCAATATGTTATTTCTTCCTTGTTGGTTCTAGAGTGTTCCATGTAATACTGCAAACTCAGTCCTCGCCTTGCACACAGCATTCAGAAAGTTGCTGAATGTTGCTTCTGTGCTGTACATTTATTGACTGAAACATTTGAGTTGTTGCTTTTCACACTGGTAATTTTAGAGCACAGATGCCTAGCATGTTTACTCACATACCAGGGCTCACATTTAATGAGCAAAATGTCAAGTATATTGTTATCCACCATAAAAACTGTGAAAAATATCCTTGCCATCTGCAGTGTGCCTTCTGCTTCAGCCTAAAAGACTTTTACAAGCAACTACATGAAATTAGCATTAAAGTCAATATTTATAAATGGAACCACCTCTAAAGGGCCGGATCTTCTCCCCTCCCACACCCCCTGTTCCTCTGGGATCTAATGAGCTGGGAAGGCTGGGTGCAGGAAGGGAGCTGAGATGTGCCTGGCTCCTGGTTGCAGTCAGGCAGAAGAATCTCCCTGCACTGAGGAAGAAGCGGAAAGAGAAGAGTGGTACTAAATGGCATTGACAGCATCTGAGGGCCAGATCCTGCGCTGCTGTCAGTTGGTGTAATGTCATTGTCCTCGCTGAAGTGACACAGCCAGCATAAATCAGCACAGTTTGGGTGACTGACACAGCACTGTGTTTGATCTGTGCTACCTGAGGGTGGAGTCCGTAATAACACTCATGGAATAGATGGTGGATAGTAGAGCTGAAACTGGGATTTGATAGACTGCCATCAGAAAAGAATAATGTCTTCCAAGAAAATGTTTGCTAATTCTCCACCAAATGTGGAAAAAAAATTGGCCATTTGTTCTGGCTTTTTACGCTGCTGAGGACAATGAAGATTGTCTGTTGCTGAAGTCTCTAGATTGTACTGCAAGAATAATAAAATGAACAATTAACAGTAATGGATAACTGCTCCTGGGCCTTCTCCAAGCAGCCTATATGAACTTTTAATTTTGCTTTTACAAAATCTTTAATCCCACCATGATTAGTGTGTTGCAGAACTGATATCTAAGCATATTTTGAAAACTGTTGCTGTCCACTGCTGTTATCCCAACATCCATAAGCAGCTGAAATTCCAGCCAGGTCTTCATGGGGCAGAGCTGATGAAGCAAAGTCAGAACATGCTCTCTCAGATGGATGACCAAGATAACTTTTGCCATTTGTTCCAGCTGTTCTGCCAAGTGGCTCACATACCATTGGCTCCAGCAAGTTCACATGAACCACAGCCTAGCACAGACATCATGAAAGCTGGTCACTGCCACAGCTGGAGGCTAATGAAACAGAGAAAGGTAGTATCATCATATAATCCACTCCACCTTGCCTTTTTCTTTGTACACATGTTGAACAAGAGATCAGGATGAAAACTGCTGTGGTGATTAGCAAACACAGCATAAATATTTATCCAGAAAATTACAATCAAATACATTTTAATATTTTTGTTTATGGCTGTTTAGATGTAAATATATTTTTTTAACTGGACTTTAAGAAGGGCACTTACATGTTCCCTTAGAGTATTTCTAATATAATCATTGCTTGGGCAATTAGGCCACTCACTAAGCCACAAATCTTATCTTTCACACCGGTGAGTCATAAATAAGGGCTGAGTCACAAATAGACCAGACAGACAAATGGTGTCAGGAAGGAAATAAGATTGGCTGTGAATATATTTAGGCTGGAAATTAGAAGATGGCTGCAGACTACCTGAGGAATGCAATTCTGATACAGTTTCCTAATTGGGAGGAACTGAGCTAAAAAGAAGTAACTTAAATTGCTGTGTCATTTAGCTTCACAAGCTCATGAAAGGGGTTGCATGCCAAGTAGGAGAATTTCTTAAGACTGAATTTGATCACAGAAGTCCTCAAGGATTCAGAGTCTTTGCCTGCCATGACTACCTGCAATTAGTGGCCTGCTCACCCAAGTTGTCCCAGCCAGTCCTGTTGTTATCAGTAGTCCTTAGGACTCATACACAGCAGGGGCAGATTGGACAGATACAGCAGTGCCAGTGTCGTCATAGAGTCAAGGTTCTGTGCAACGCAGACTCCAGTGCTCACACTGTGAGTGTGAACCTGTGTTGCTGTGGCTGTTGCAGAACCCTCCTGTCAGAGAAATTGAGAATATCTTGAATTCCCATGATTGTATTCAAGGGCAAGTTCAATTATAGGATATTCTATGATGGGGTGCACATGGTAAAATGGAGATCAACTAATAGCTTTATAAGCTAATTAATTGTTTTCCAATTTTAGACCAGTGCAGTGACTTTCTGTCATGCAAACAGAGTTCCTGGGAACTCTTGCAATACAAATAATGGGATTTACAATGTTGGTTTACCTTTACTGGCTTCTGTATTTCTCAAGAAGGAAGGGACAGTGCTATTCATAAAAGACAATTTACTTATTTCCTTGGTGTAAATAATTCTGAATATCCTGATGCAGTGTCTTACATAGGCTGGAAGGATGCCTGTATATGAATGCTATCTGCTAAGTGAAAAGAGTCCCATGTCTGTCACAGCATGGATTTAACTGTGCCTTCCAGTTCCACATCAGCTCTGTTCTGTACCCAGAGACTTGTCTTTAAATGTGATCCATGCTTTGCTGTGACACATTATGACTTAAAAATATTTTTATTTTAATCAATCTCTAGAGCATGGATACACATTCCATAACATATTGCCCGCATCAAGTATTTTTACCTTTTGTATCCAGGGTACAGTCTTCTCTCTCTTGTTCCCCTTCCTGCATGCCCTTTGGTCTCTGTCCTATCATATGATACAGGCATTAGTGTTTCCCAGAGATATTCATGCTCAGTTAGGCAGCAGGAATTCACATGACATGATGATGGAATTATATAGCAATGTATAATTCTCGTGCGATACTGGGCACCTGCATTTTCTCTATAATGAGGGCCCCATTCCCCAGTGCACGTGAATGAAAGGTACTTTCCACTGCAGATATAAGGGCTATCTGACCACAAGATTCAGCATTGTTATTTTACAGAATCACTGAATCAGTTAAGTTGGAAAAGACCTCTGAGATCATCGAGTCCAACCTATGACCTAACATTACCGTGTCAACTAGACCATGGCACCAAATGCCTCATCTAGTCTTTCCTTAAATGCCTCCAGAGACAGTGACTCCACCACCTCCCAGGGCAGCTCCTTCCAATGTCTTATCACCCCTTCTATAGAAAGAAAAACTGAAAACTTACCATCAGGTAGCATTTCACTGTCCTGGAGAAATACTTCTATTTCTTGCTGCTTCTTAACATTTGGTCTGTCCACATATAACAATAGAAAGGTGCCCTACCTCACTGCCTCAATGTATGGGAAGGTGAGAAGGCAAAAAAAAAAGTTACCTTCCCATACCTCTCTTCAGTTTTCTGGAAATAAAGAAAAATTAAAATATTAGTGTGTTAACAATCAAAAGAAAAAATTACTTTTAACTATACAGCGTGTGTTGCAGAGTTTAGAGGTGAAGAAATCAATCTGACTCCAACTTGCATTTTGGCTTCATTGGGACCAGAACTGGATCCTAGTTTATAATGCAGGCTGCTTACTTGAAAAGTAGCCTGACAGGATGTGAGCATCAGTGCTGACAGAGTAATAGATTTATTAAAATCTATAAAGCAAAATATCTTTTTATAAAACTAGTTTTCTCTTTGCAAAACTAATTTTCTGAACTGCTAGTAGAAAAATGGAATTTCACTCTTCAGAAATTTGTATTTTTTGTCTCCTCTGTAGTTTGCCACTGGTTCAGCTTTCTTCTTCTCCTTTTCTAACTTACACTGTGAAGATCATTATAAAGTATTTCTGTTATGAAAGAGTTCACTTTTGAAAACCCATGAGAAATCACCTTTCTGGAAGCATGAAATAAAATCCTTAACAGGAGAAACCTCACTTCAAATCATGCCAAAATTTCACATCTACCTAAGTTCTACTGCAAACTTTGCAAACCATGACATGTATTCCACATATATTCAATGTACACCTGAAGATAATGTTTGGCTCCTACATGTATTCTTAGCTTCACTTCCACAGATAGTTTAGACCCAGTAAAGATCTGCTGTTGGGGATATGCACTGTAATTTATAGCAAAGTTGTTTGCTGTGTGCCCAATGTTGTTCATGCTTGAGAGTTTTGTTTTTTGACCTCAGTGCATATTAGAATAAGGTCTGAGATGTATGCAAGCTTCCTCCTACTCTCAAATTAACTTATTTATAGTGTACCCCAACATTTAGCCTGAAATTCTTCCCATTTCAATATCATGATTATATTGGTTACTATATCAGTGTAAGAAGTAGGAAAATCTTTCTGCTTCTTCCATTTTAAAAATGCTTCTTTCATTACTCAGGTTTGCTCAGGCCTGTCTAGGGAAACATACTGATGCCTATTTATGGAGGGTTTCACCATCTGGATCTATATATACCTTGTGCTGCAAGGTATAATGCCTAGCAGGTATTCACGTTCAGAAATTCACTTCCACTTTAAACAAGTGCTTAACTTGTCCAAGAGGTGCTTTTTGTGGGCAAGTTGTTTCAAGAGTAGCTGGGTACTCCCCAGCTTTGTACAGGGAGAGCCTACAAAGCACAGCCCAGGACTGAGCTGCTCTGGGTCCTGGTCCAGCTACTTATTTTCTCGTGGGTCTTGGGAAATTCTCTTTTTTGCAAATGGCTTTGTCTCTGCCTGTATCTAGTATCCTTTAATTTCATGTGCATGATGTTCGAGTGCCACGCTTGCAGTAGAATGTGGGGAGTTTAGAGATACTGATTTTCCTTCAGATGGAGAATGGAATCTCTTGGAAAACTGTGGGCATGGGAATGCTGTAAATCTGACATGCATCAGTTTCCCTATGTGCTAAAGCAGAGAAATCCCACTAACTCTGGTAGCAGGGCACTAGAAAATTATGTTCATTATTGTTTGTAAAAGGCATCAAGTTTCTTAGATCAATACTGCTACTGAAGTACAAAGTAATAGTACTTCTCAAGGAGGAAGAGGATTGCCTTTTGAGCTGCCATCTGCTCCTGGCCTGACTCCAATTTCTTCCTAGTGAGTAATATGAAGGCAATTTCATTTTCACAATATGACATATGTAGCTCTAGGTCTTAAAGAGGGAAGAACAATCCACCAGTAGTCTGCCTCCCACTGTAGAAGCAAATTATCTAAATTAGAGCATAGTAATTAGACAGATTCATTGATTTGCTGTAAATATCCTAGCTCTATCATCAGTCCATTGTGGTACACAGAATGAAGTTTGTTTGGTTGTTTCTTAATATGGCATTTTCTACATTATCTCATCCCTGAGGCATGGCTGAAATAAAGGTCTGTTCAAACGCTTGCCAAACAATATTAGGATAAGAGGATCACCAAATCTTTGGGGGCAGAAGGGAGAACCTACAAAGCAATCAATGTAAGAACAGAAATGTCATCTGTCATCTTAAAAACAAGGGCTGTTTGGAACAGAACCCACCCGCTTGAGGTGGGCACATGATCACAGAGGAGCCACATTGCTGCTTCAAGGGAGCCTCACTGCTGGAGCCCCAGTCCAGCTGAGGCCTTTTTGCCATGCAGCAGCCTGTCTTAATCTTCACAGAGTAGTTAGTGTTTGTTAAAAAGGCTCTTGGTCAAGGAGAAACCTGGTGGGTGTAACTGTTCTGAAAGTCTTTTCTGCAAAGATATTCTCTGTTCCCTTTCACTAAACATTTTGAGGTCCAATTAGCATATGAGATTAGACAGATGTGCACCCTTACATGACTAAGTTTAGAAAAACAGGATAAATCATAGCTAAATCTTAGGCAATCGGTGACAAGCTTGTCCCAAACTTCCAGCTAGAGGTGGTGAGAACTTCCTGAGGGGCACCAGTGGATTTCCTCTCAGCTGCTGTAGCAGGTACTGTGAGACTCCCTGAGACTTCTCACTGCCTGTGGATGTAGAGTGCTGCTGGAGATGAATGTCTGAGCTACTGTGTTGTAACACAAGTTTATTTTTTTATTTCATGTCTGCTAAGGCATCAGAAGAAAACAGGGACCTTCGTAACTTTAATTACATTTTTGGTAGTGAAATGAAGAATCCTCAAAATTTACTTCTCAAGAAAGTTACAGATTGCACTAAGAATATATGCAGACTATTAGTATACCTCTCACAACCATGGAAAAGAGGTTCTGTGATAAAGAACAGCCATCACAGTTTTGAGAGGAGAGGAATCACAGAATCATCAAGGTTGGAATGACCCCACAAGAAATCTTAATTTTGTCAGGATAGCAGCTACAGGGTAGTCCTTTCTGTTAAAAGACTTCTCTCTTATCAAAGGATGTACATCACTTTTTGTATATCATATAGTTCATCCTCCAAGATTTCTCTATAATAAAGACACACTAAATGCCTACTTCTGGCCAGACAGTATGAAGTGCAAGTCCCATCAGTCTTCTTGGATGACTATTTTTCCAAACAGAAGGAAATAATTTAAACCAGAGAATGATTTCTTACTCCTTTAGTGGAGTTGAATAAATACACAAAACTTGTAGAAAATATACTTTTAAGTCACTGCAGACACAATTTCTATTTTAACACAAGTTCTCAATGCTCTGTTTAAGCAGCTAGCTCACTGCTTGCTGTGGATGAAGTAAGGGAATCTTTTCCTGCCAGCCAATTTCTGAGAAAGTTTTGGCTTAATTGGCTAAGAAGAATTAATGAGAGACTATAACTGTATGTTAACAAAGGATTAATTTGGATGACAATGCAGTGTACATTGCTTTTGGTTTAGCTTTTTTTTTTTGGTAACTCTTACACCAGGAAAGCAAAATATTACTTCCTTTGCAAATGGCAGTTTAAATACAAAAACTCAATTTCAGACTTGAATTGCCTATTAGACATCTACATTTTGTTCATTTAAAGTACAGGATAGGAATAGTCTCAAAACTTCACATCACCTGCTCTGGAGAATGGCTTGGGAGATGACTTGGCTGCTGTAAAGTGTGGTGGTGTCTACAGCACATGGGGGAAACCAATTTGAAACACACCTCAGCTCTGCTCCCATACCCTGCAAGCCAGCAAAAGGCACACTGGCTCCCTGCAAAGCCGTGTTGTACAAAGGTGCATTTTAATTCAGAGGCTGCTGGGGTCTGCACACAGCTCAGCACACTGACTGAGGGGAGATCTGTTTTGGGTCCAATACAGCTGGATTGCTCTGCCTCTTCTCTCGGCTTAGTAATACCTACTTCTAATTAATCTATTTTTTGTTTATATCATTTAAATGTTTCTGGTTTTTAGATAGCACTAGCCTGATGATCCTGCTTCAGCAGTTGTGAAAATATGCTCTAAAAGATACAGCCTGCAGGCAAGTTATGGCATTGAAGATTTTCTCTTTGTATTATTATTTGAATTGCCCCTCCCTCAGGAACCAAGAAAATACTTGAGACAAAATCACAGTCACACTAAGATCTCTAAGAGTTTTGCCACTGACTGCAGAGTGGCTGGATTTCATTCTGAGTCACAATTTTTGTTGCCTTCTCTCTTTATCGGTGGCAAAGCTGTGAATGAGCACTACATTTTGAATAAATCCTGATTTCTCATGTCATAAATGAGAATATAAAGTATAGTTTGAACTGAATCTCCTCCTATGGCAGTAGAATTTCGAATTTTTCTTCTAGTGTGATTTGGCATCCTAGTTAAAAACTTATGCATCAGGAAAGCAGCTGACTTTGATTTGGGGAAAGTAAACACTTTTAAGGTGTCATTTCGCTTAACACCTTTGATGTCCAAAAGTGTCCATTTTCTTCATCACTTCATTGGAACCGAGAGAATACAGCAATTTATAATTCTTAGTGTTGAATCAGTCTATGTGTTAATTGAGGAGCTAGCAGTGGGAACAGATGTGTTTTTGTAGAAGGGTGGGCTGAATGTATCTGTCTTTTTAATGTAGTTTCTGTTTGAATTATCAGTATTGCTTAAAATTCCCCTCTCCTCTACACCACCTTGTGTAACTGCTCTATTTTGTACAGTCCAGGAAGAGCACATCTCTCACTAGAGCTTAGGACTCCATCTCAAATTACAAAATGTCCCTGACTATTCAGCCTTTTGAAAAAGCTGTAAATGGAGATATAACTTACCTAGCAACAAAGAGTAGATCTTCACAATGTGGTCTATGAACACAGTGAGTTTATTCAGTTATGGTCATGCCATAGCCTTTATTTTTCTGTCACTAGTCTTTAGACATAGACTACTGAAAAGTATTTTCTATTAAGAAATAATAGATATTTGATATTAAGAAACCCTCTTGATAACAACTGAGCAGAAGATGAAATCTCTAAACTTCTAAAACTAATCTATTTGATGAAGTTCTGGCTGAATCAGTTAAAAAACAGAACTAAGAAAATACTTAGAGGAAAACATGTAAAATTTTGAAAATCTCAGTCTTTTCAGTCTTTTGGTGAATACTGAAATTCCATTTGTATCCTTCAGCGCATAAAGCTATATTTAGTGAGATTTTTTGCAAACTTGTTTAGTGGTTTTTTTTCTTAGTGCTTTCATTCCCCCTTTCAGCTTACAATCTCCACCATATATTGTGTGATAAAATAAATACAATGGAAAAGAAGGATGTCGACAGAAAGGAAGGAGAGTGTTCCCTCTGCTTCCATCTTGATGTTAAAAAAGCTTATTTTTTTTCTGGACAGCTTTTAAAAATATTTTAAGCATTTGCTTCATTTATAGTAAAAGCAACAAAAATAATTTTGAGTTGGTTTTGTTCCAGATTAAGCTTTATTAAAACTCTACTGTGTTAGAAGACTTCCTGTCTATTTAAGGTGAAAAGCTTTGTCCATAACAAAAGAAACTTATTATCATTTCAAAGGTTGGTCAGCACTTTTGCCTATATACCTACCAGGCAATAATGACCAAGCTGACCCTTTTTAGATAGCTGGATTCTTTTATCAGTGCATTCTACTAGTTCAAGATCATGCTTAATGCCAACTTTCATATAATGCTTTCATGAAAGTTCCTTTGAGAGGGAAAGCAGTGGCCAGATTCTGATCTCTCCTCTTCAGATCTTCTGCTATTGGATTTTCATTTCCTAAATCAACCTAATAGAAAAGAAAATTATGCCTGTTCTCAGTATATATATGAAATATAATAATGTTTCTAAAGAAAACTTCATATCTACTAGACAGTTTTCATTAATCTATTTAATAAAACATGAAAATGACCTTTTTCTCTCTTGGAACCAACTGAATTGTGAGCTTAGTGTCCTTTGGCTAAGTTCCAAAATGAAAAGTCACCCTGCAGAGTTCAAGTCTTTGCGGAATGCAAACCAAGTCCACAGTACTTGAAATCCAACAGCCATTTATTATCAGGTATTGAGTCTTAAATGTAGTGCTAAATAGAGAGAGAATGCCTATATTCTGCTTATATTTTGGACCTGGTTTTGAACCCTTAAGACATGAGAAACTTGTGTTAATGCAAGTTTCTTGAGAAGCATAAATAGTGAAATGAGCTTTTCCTGGGCTTTCTGGATATCTTGAGGTAGTACACTGGAGAATAAAGGGATATCCTAAGCCCAATTGTACCACAGGCTCTGAGCTTGGAAGCTGCAGGGCAGCAAGACCCTCTCCAGCTAGGAGGGAACTGCGTGCCCCATCCTCTTCTCCCCCAGTGGCCTGGATTCCCTTGAGCACAGCCAGGGAATCTCATTAGTTCTTTCATCTTCTTCCATCATGGGCCAGAAGAATCTGTCTTCTCTCACCCAAACCTTAACCACTGTGGAAAGAAGAAGAAAACAGGGAGCTGGGATAAACTTCTCTTCGGTACACAGTCCTGAAGACATCAAGGCTTTTGCCAAGGCTGTTTGCCTTTACTTTTTAGACGGTCCTTGAGCAGGAATAATGTTTACATAGTTAGAGCACATTATTGCCAACATTATTTCTTGTGTGCTTTTGCTTACAGAAAATTATCATCTTTTCTTCCTAAGAGAAAATATCATCATTTTAGGCTGTTATTTTCATGAAACAGCATTGTGTAGGGTGTTGCCAGAGATTCACTATTTAAGAGAAAAGATAAGCATGTCCTTCATTGCTACTGAAAAGATGCATTGCTACCTCTCCACTTAGCCATTTTAGTGGTGCTATTTTGGATAAACAATCTTATGACAGTACAGTTTTGTCTTGAACGACACAGCTGTAGTCTAGGAAACTAAACATATCTTTGCTAGTGTTTTTATTTGTCAGATGAGTATTTGCAATATTCATGCGTATCTATTTTTTTAACCCACCACAAAATGAAAAATATTATACTAATAAGACTTGAGCAGTTGCTTATTTTTGTATGTATTAGAAAGAAATTTAAGTACATGCACATGCTTAATAATAATTCAATTGAACATTTTATCATTGTCAAAGGCATCTTTAGAGGAATCCATCAAATCTTCTGATTTCCATACAAGTCAATTTACTGTCTTCAAAATGTAACGTTAATGGCACTCAGTGTACACACTGTAATCCTTTAAAATAATGTACATGGCAAACGGATATGTTCTCGTGCATTAATAATTTAAAAGTTAATTTTAGGTACTTAATATGATTAACTGATGGATCAGCAGTCTTATATATGAGAAACAGTGAGCACACTCGAAGGAAGAGCATACTGGAAGGCAGCCAGGTGGCTGCCTGCGTGATGCTTCAAAAATACCTGAGTTTTATCCCTCCAGTTTCCCTTCAGTGTCAGATGCAGAGCATCACGGTCATAAAGGTGGTCTGACTTCAAGATGGAGTGTGCAAATTGCCTCAGAGGTTGAGGTAGCAGGACTTTTGGGGAAGAAGGAGATGTTTTAGAAGGTGGGAATCCCTGCAATGCAATCCTGCTGGTGGCTGGCTGGCTCTGCAGCACCAGACCAGTTATATAACTTCTCTCCTTTCACTTCTCGCTTTTTGAGGACACGCTGTAACGCAGGGCTGTAAATTGATATTCTAGGGTGGAAATACTACAGATGACAAAGTATAACTGTTGCATTGCGCCGCTAAGGAATGTGCCAGGGGCAAATAGCATTAAACAGCGTGTGGAAGAGGCATGTGCTGAAGTCCTTGGCCATGCCCACAGCAGCGGGTTCTGCGAAAGCAGCAATAACTGGACACCTATTGCACCAACCCTGGTCAAACCATACAGGTACATGCATGGCTGCAAAAAAAGGATGGAGATTTTTTCTTCGCTGGGAGGCACAGGGAGCAGACAGGTGACAACAGGTACAAGTTGCACGAGGAGAGGTTTCACCTTAATTTTGATTCACTGAAAAAAAATTAAAATATTTTTACAGTTAGAACAATCACCCACAGGAAAATCATCCCCAGGGGTGGAGTCCTCACAGCTGGAGGCTTTCAAGATGTAATTGGGCAGGGTGACAATCAATTATGACATCATTTTTGTCATAAAAAGTTGCACCATATGATCTTTGGAGTTCCCTTCCGATCTGGGCTGGATCTACGTGTGCAGAAAATTTCTTATGTAAGCATGTGGGACTGTGATGCCAGCCTACTGTGAGTAGGTGCCTTCTTGCCTCTGGAGTAATCTCAGGTAGAATCTGATACACCTGCATTCACCTGGACAGGAGACAGCTTCTCCTTTGGTGAAGCACCACCACTCCGAGGCTGGACGCACAAAACCGAAGATCAGGGTGAATAGTGGCTCACAGGAAGGCAGGACAAACCAGCCCGAAGGTGGGAAGAGAGGGCTGAACGGGGCTGGGAAGTGACAGCCCACAGAACAAGGTCCTGATGGACTGGGTCAGGACAGGACAGGTCGGGCAGCAGTGGTGCTGACAGACTGAAGAGCAGTGCTCAGCACTGCATCAGGCGGAGATGGCCGAGGGGAGCGTGGTGCCCAGGAGAGGCTGGGACTGGTGGCATGAGCGGCGTGAGCAGCGAGCAGGCAGCAGAGTGGCACGTGTGTCCAAGAGGCTGAGGTGACGCGCTGAAGGAAACTGGAGAGATTATTTGAGGACTTGAACAGGGAGAATAAGTGGTGAGAACTGAGCGAGAACAGAGCGAGACCAGAGCATGGCTGGAAACACGGGGACCGGAGGGCGGGCTGATAAGAAAAGCATTCCTTTAAATACAGTAAAGAAGAGCCAGGGAGGAAGAAAGAGCAAGAGCAAAGAAGATATCATGTTACATTTCAAAATATATTCAGCTCGGGCGCTCAGCCACAATACTTCCATTAGTCTACATGCATCTGTCTAGGAAGAAAAGCCCAGCGATTTCTCCCACTTCTCCTTGGGCTGAATTGCCTTTTATAGGGCTGACCACTTTCTTATGAGAGGTGTTTTTGCATCTAGTGAAGCAAATATTCCTCTCCTCACAGAGTGTGACGGCTCTCGTTGGAAGTCAATACATTTTAAACCAGTAGCTCTTAGGGAGGCGTGCAATTTGCTTCCCTTAACAGGACTTTTCCACAGTCCGAGTTATTTGCAAGCTACTTGGAGTTGCCGTGGTGAAACAGCGAAGGTCCCAGTGCACAGAAGTTGGCAGCAGCAGTCTGTAGGAGTGCTAGTGGCAGCCTGAGGATGCCGGGAGGGCAGGGCGCTATGCAGCACGGAGCAGCTCTGAAGAGCCCACCGTACAGTCGGCACATGCCGGGAGCCTGCTCCGCCTGTCTGGAGCGCAGGAAGGGGAGCTGGGGCACTTGCCCTGCGCAGTTTTGCGGGGAAAAATGCGAGAACAGGACAGGACCGATGAGGTTAAAGAAAAAGTCCAAGCACAAACGCCTCGCGTGTGGAGATGCTCTGTTGGTTTTCTTTTAAAGACAAAACAGCCCTTCCCAAGAAAAGCACGCGTCGGTGCTACCTGCGGGTGAGCTTTTGTTAGGGGGCAGGAGCCCCGCCACAGCCCCACGACCTTCCGCCTCCAGCGCCGCTCGCCCCGGGACGGGGGAGGGCGGGCAGGGGCGCCACACCGCCCGCGGCCGCCGGGGCTCCCGGCCGCCCCGGGAGCGGGGCGGGGCCCGCCGGGAGTCAGCTGGGCGCGAGGGGAGAACGCGGCGGCGGCGGGCGCCGTTAGCACCGGAGCCGGCAGCGCGGACGGGCAGGCAGAAGTTTTCTCCGCAGATCCCTCCCGCAGCCCGGGGACGCCTTGCGGAGGCGCGAACGTCCCTGTTCGCGTTGGGTGTGTTTTGCTTATTTTTTCCTCCCCTCCCCTTTTATTTTATTTTTTTTCTTAATTGCTTTTTTTTTTCAATTGTATGATTTTTAATTTTTTTTTCAGTTTTAATTTTTTCTTTTGTTATTGCTGGTTTTGAGGCGCGTGGCTCCGAGAGCTCGCTCTCCCCCGCCCGCGCCCCACTCCACCGCGCCGCCCGGAGGATCCCCCTCCCCGCCCGCGCCCCCGTCCCCGTCCGCGCCGCGCACGACCCTTCCCCCGACCCCTGAGCCCGCCCCAAACTTGGCGGGTGCGCGGCGCCCGGCGGGGACGGTGCCGGCCGCCTGCCCGCCCAGCAGGTAAGGGGCCGGGGGACGGCGCGGGGCGCGCAGGGGGGCGGCTGCTGCTGCTGCCCCTGGGGAGCCGCAGGGGGTGAGGCCGGGCCGGGGTGGGTGAGGGCTCGCCGGCTTCTCGGTGGCGGAGGCTGGTGGGAGGAGGAGGAGGAGAGCAAACTTCCTTTTCCTGGGGCCGCCGGCGAGCCCCCCCCACCCAATGCCCGCGGGGAGCGCCCCCCGCCCGGCGCGGAGCCCCCGGGGTCGGACGGGGTTCGCCGGCGGCCGCGGGGCTCGGGGGATCGGCCCTTTTTCCCGTCTCGGGGCTTCCTTGCCGCGTTTTGTTTGCTCGCCTGCTGCGCGCCTCGCCCGGCGGTGCCGGGAGCCGGGCTTTCCCGTCGCCCCGCGCTGGCGGAGAGCGAAGACCTGCCCCGCCAACTGCTGGCGGTGCTGCTGCTGCCGCCGAAACTCGCCGGGGTTCCCCCCGCTCCGTTTAGGGCTGGCGGATGGGCAGTTCGCAGAAATGCCACCCCGGGGTGCTGCCACCTTCCTGCTCACCCTTGGCATGGGATGTGCCCGGCCCCGTGTGCCCGCCGGAGAGCGGCCCTGCCGAGCGCCCGGCCGTGCCCGCAGCCCCTCGGCAGCCAGGGAGACCCTCCCTGGGGGGCGGTGCGGAGCTTCTCCTGCCCCAGCTCCCCGCCGGGAGAGGCGGGCACGCATGGCTCGCATTGTATAACCGTGGTACTGCAAGCCGGGGCTGAAACTGTGGCATCTTTATAAGAACAGTTTGCAGTTAATTGGTTTGGCAGATGAACTCCTGCACAATCCTCTTGCCCGCTTCTGTTGCTCAAGTGCCAGCGCCCCCTCCCACCCCTTTCCCCCTTTTCCCCGCTTTCCTTTGAAGCGTCGCATAACTCTGTATTGCCAGCAGGATGGAAAGTGCTGATTCAGCAGCCAGGAGCCCCACTCCATCTGAAGTGGTGGTCTGCCTGAAATGCTCCCATTTGTTGAAATGGGAACATGTTTTGCTGGTATGTCAAAGCAGCATTGATCAGGTTTTCTAAAACAGACCCAAAGAATGTGGTTTGCTTTTCTCTTCTCCAAGGCAAAATGAATTTGGGGTTGGGGCAAAGCAGGAGGGGGCAGGATAGAAAGGATGTGGGCATCTGCCACTTTCAGTTACACTTCTAAGGGGCAGCTGAAATTGTTTAGCCTCTTGAATGTGCTTATGTGTTTTAACGGAGATGTTGTGGGATGTGTAGCAAGGATGCTTTAACACTCCAGCTCCATCTATTCCTGCATTCTGAGGCTGGTAGTTGTACTTACAGCTCTAGAAAAGGTACAGATAAGGGCAACAAGGCTAATCCTGGGATTAAAAGGAGTGAGTTATGAGGACAGGTTAAAAAAGAAGCACCACAAACACATGGAGATTAGAAAACCTTCTTGGAAAAGGGGAAATATTCTTGAAACTTTAGATGAGAGCTCTGGCTGTGCTTCAGGATGCTTTTGGGGCTGAGGTGCGGGAGGTAAGCAGGATGCTCTTCCCATGCTGTTAGTCTTCCTTCAGGGCTTAACCTCTCAGAGCAGCATAAGAAGGAGAGCTGTTCCAGAGCTGTATTCCTCTGGCTACATTTGTACAGCTATACGTTAATATCAGAGCTGCTTGAGTTTCCTTTCTCTAACATCAGACTGTTGTTAAAATTCAGCACAGTGTAGAGCAAACAGCAGAGCCTGGAGAGTACTGTTTGGTAGCCTTCCTGCAAGCAGTAAACCAACAGGGCAACAGACCCTGACGCTTGCCTCTGGTGCTCATTATACCATGTTCTGGTCTGATTTATTTTCTTCACTTGGACGTTATTTGTTCTCAAAGTAGGTCTTGTTTGCCCTGGCTACATATTAAAGATCTTGTGGTACTTCCATGGTTTTCCTTGGTTTTGTTAATCAAACTATCCCTTCTCTTAGCACTGTGTGAGTTGGCTTTTATCCTCGCATACAGCCACACCTGGATTGCAGTAGAGTGTTCCTGTGTTTTTCAGTGAGTAGTCCAAAAGCTCTGCCTAAATGCAAAATGGATTTCTGCACCTCAGTTCTGCTGAAGTGTATAGTGTGCACTCTGTGAATAAAACAAGTGTTTGCAGCCCTCTGTCTTGTGAGTGCCTAAATTACTCTAGCAAGAATCATTACGAAGGTTTTTTAGAAATCTTTGGTCATGTTCCCATCTGTGCTTGGGATGTAAATGGACAAAAAGTATCTGGATCTTTCTGGCAAAGCTTATCCTTCCAAGGCAGGGAGTTCCCAGCTGGCAGAGGAGAGGCATAGCTGGGTCATGCACTGCTTCTGCCAGCAGCGCCAGAGTGTTGCTCTGGGAATTTGTTTTCTGACAGCCCCAAATGGCAGATGTCCCTCTAGATTATGAGGCACCGTCAGCTTCCCTGGATGCAGGTAGCAGCAGCAGCAGGCAAACTGAGGGGCTCCTGGGTGGTGTCACTCTGGGTGGGACCCTACTGTTGCTCCCTGGTGCTGTGCCTCTCTGCACGTGGCTGTGGAGGTGATGGTGCTAAATGAGGCCAGATTTCTAGGTATAACTTCTGCCTAGACCAGCTCAGCTCTGTCTCAGGAAGTGTATGTATATATTTGTGTGTGAAATGCACTCAGTTGCTTCTTCAGAGCACTGAAATGTGGGGTGGGCAAATAGGTGGAGGGGTGCCTTTTGATGTCCGGTGCTATGTGTTTTTAGGATGCATTTAAGTATTTGCTCAATTAAAAATTTCACTGTTTGCAGCAAACCCTGTGGTGAAACCCCTTACTATTACTTAAAAATTAATCTTTTAATTCTAGATCTCTGAGTGGACTTTATTAATGGGGTCAGGGGAAAAACTTCACTTTGTGCTAACATGTCTGTCTTAACTAAGACTAAGGAAAGCCTGCTTTTCTTTGGATTTATCTCAGCTATGAGAGTATTGATGGCAGTTCCCAGTGCAGTGTTTCTTAAGTGTGCCCACCTGGCCCAGTGTTTTCATAAACAAGGAAGATAACTCCTGAGACCTCTGCCTCTGTCAGGCTTGCATGCAGCTTGCCAACTGGCTTGGCTACAGTGTGATTGCATAAGCCTCCTTCTGTAGGAAAGCAGGCTAAGAAGTTAGGATTGTTTTTCTTGGAAACTGGACCTGCTCCTGGCTGTGTCCAAAATATACCAGTTGCAACTCTTCACCCAGGGAAATCTAGGAATGGAGATCCTTTACCAAAAAGTTAAAACCCCACAATCTTTTTTAGGAATTACAAGGGATGAGGTTGCCAAGGAATCCCTTTATTAGCATTGAGCTTTATTTACAGGTTTGCTATCTTTACACTGCCTGCTGGTCAGGAGAGCATGTTGCAATCTAAACTTGGATATGGCAAAATAGTCTTGATTCCCATTACTTTTTCTCCCAAACCAGTGGTTGTTTTGAAACATAATATTATGAAGTAAACAGAAGCCACCTCACTGACTTCTCTTTCTTTATACATGTTGAACTGTGCACTTCTGAACTAGTCCTGTGCCAGGTCTTTGCTATTCTCATGCCATCTGTTGAATTGGATAGCAGTTCTCCCTTTAGCTCAATATGGCTCCTCTGTCGCATTGGGAATGTGGAGAGCACTGTCCTAGAAAGCCAGAGTCCACTATGAGAGCATCATTAAAGAAAACTGTTGATCAGTATGAGGTGTCCTCTCTACAAACAGTCTCTTAATGTCTTCAGTGATGGAACAACTAGAATAGCCCGACTTTATAAGATTTTGTTGGATATATTTAACATTCTGTTTTCTTATATTTTTTCCCCTGGATACCACCTTGTCAGCAGATATGTGTGTAGAAAGACAGTCTCTACTTTTTTTGTACAGGTCCTTCATCTGAATATAGTGGTTATGTTTCTAACAGCTTTTGGACTTCAAATGTCCATAGGAGCACTGAATATCAGTGCCAAGAGTCTTGAAACTCTTTAATAAGGAGATGTTCAATTCACACTAATGTGCATCCATTGACTGAAAAATTCCTTCCCTCTTTGCCTTCCTATGATCTTTCATAAGTCATAGATGGATCAGCTCATACAGAGCACATGGACGTAGCTCTCAGGAGGCATTGCAAGTTCATCCTCTGCTTTAGAGTAGTGTCCTTGTGAACAATTCTGTCTTTCCTGGTCTCTGTAAGAGAAAAGACCAGGGAATTCTGTTTAATGGTGAGGAGTCATTCACAAAAATATGGGATTATGAGCACTTGGTGAGTCACTTTCCCTTAGAAGGTGGCAGCAGCTTTATGGCTGCTGCTTGGGTTTTTACAGGCAAGCAACCTGTAGTGGCACTGACCAGAGACTCAGGTGTGGATTGAACAAAACTAAAGTCAGGATGAATAATGATGGTTTCTTCAAAGCCCAGCACTAATGCTCATTTACAAGTCAAGAGAGCTTTTAATGAAACCTGCTAATTGCATCCCAATTAGTTAACCCATGGGGAATGCAGATTACCACTCCTGAACGGTTACAGTAAAAGCTGTCATGAAGATCAGTTGTTTTAAAGTGGATGATCTTTTCAGCAGAGTGGAACACCTTCTCCCATATCATGGGTAATACAGCATGTAACTACTGCTGTAAATTAGTGGGAGGGACCTTCTTTCTGAATCTTTTCAGAAACCTTTGGTAAGTCATTATATTCCTGGATATCAAATGATAACTTTGGAGTGAGTAAAATGGTAGAGGAAAATGTGTAGTTTGCTGACATATGATGTGAAGTAAAATTACAGGTTATATCAAGTTTGTAGATTATTCCAAATCTAGTTTGGCAATCTAGGCACATGGCATGAAAGTGTACCTCACTGGTACTGAGAGAGGTGAAATGCATGTCTTTTGGAACTCTGCCGCTTTCAAGACTGCTGTCTTTGAGATTATGCTGTTTCAGGTATGATGGGATAAGGCATACTTGCTAGAATGGTTTGACCTCTTCTTGGAGAAAGGATCAGCAGTGAGAAATTCCTCCTTTACCACATGATGATGGAACAGACTCTATTTATTCTTCCCTAAAGTGAGAACTGGGCAGAGGTTAAGGAGGGGTTGAAAGTCTTGATTATATTAAGCTGTGTATTTCTGAAAAGGGCTTTGGGACAATGGTTGATAGTCACGGTCCTTGGATGCAGAGGTGATGAGTGCCCTAGACAAACTTCCTGGGAACATCATGGACATCTCTGCGTTCTCTTCTTGTGGGCAGATGCTGTAGAATATCTGAGAAAGAAACTCAGTGCTCTGTTTCTGTTGTATTTTTTTGTTGGACTCCAGGGGAAGGCTGCAAGAGCTTTTCCCATTATCTTACCCTCCTGCTGTTGAGCTGTCATCTTTAGGCCAACAGCAAAAAGTTGGGCAGCTATGTTGATCTTAATGGCCAACAGTTGTGTTAATGGTTGCAGTATTAACCATTGGACAATCTTGTTGCTCTAGCAGTAATATTCAATGTATTTCTTAGCAAGTCTTTTTCAGCGTTTGTGGAGGCCAAATCCAAGGACCATGGGGACGTTCCAAAAAAGACTGTTTTGCACAGACAGGGATGAATGGGGTAATTGTAAACACATGTTTGGTTAAACCACGAGCAAACCAACCTCTCATTCTTCCCAGCCTCCATCAATGCCAGCTTCTACTAGCTCATAACAGGACAAAAATAGGAAATGACTTTCCTGGCAGACAAACCATAGAGGAAATACCATACCATCCTGTTGGAATAAACCTATAGCCCAGTGGGAAGGAGCTCTCCTGCTGAGCAGCAGTGGGGATTTCTGCATTTGTTCACACAGTAAACATCAGAGCATGGTCCTTCCACTCCCTTCATGCTCTTGCTGCAGAATTTGTGTCAGCAGAGAAATCTGAGAAACTGAGTGTCTGCATCCAAGCTGAGCCTGTGGTTGCTGAAGGCATCTAAGTAGGGGTGGATAATACTCCATGAGACCAGTATCATTCTTCCATTATGCATCCCTGGTGAGAAAATCAATAAGCAGGGAGAATCTGTAAGTCTGTAGTGTCTTTTCATGGTGGAAATTAGCACTTGATGAATACTTAGAAACTTCTTTCAGTGCTCAGCATCTAAATTCTCCCTTTTAATGACTTGATCTAGTGACTGCAGATCTGCCCAAACTCATGTTGTTGGTTTGTAGCATAGACTAAGTTTTCAGAAGTTACTTTTTTACTTTGCTTAACTTTATTTCTGGGTTATCTTCAGGTGCTTATTTTAATTTTGAAACTGTGAGGAAGAGAATCCATTAAATATCATCCAGATCTCTTACTGCTGATGTTGCTGTTAGTGAATTATCTGTGGTTCTGTGACTGATTTGACGCTTAAACATAGTTTTGGTGATGGAGTTGCAACTGGGCTCTGTCTGTGCATGTGTCATATATTTGTAGATGTCAAGCTAATTGGCAGCAAGGATTTAAATCCTTTACTAGAGAAAAAACTGCTAGAAAAATTTTCCCAGATACTGACTTTATTCGAGGATGGTAGGACAAGATTGTTGTGCATTAGAAAGGATTGGAGCAAAGTTTTCAAAGCTGAAATAAAAATGGGGAGGTGATTTTTTTTTCCCCTCCCTGCTTTCTTCTTTCCTTCTTTTCTGTGATGTTCATGTCTGCCAAACTACTAGGTACAGATTCAGATAGGAGAACGTTCTCTCTCCTTAAATGGGAATTGAGAGAGGGGGTGAGAAGGACTGGGGGAAGGTAAAATCTGTAGGTTGGTCTTGCTTAGTGTACTGTTAAAGCTCTGAGCATCCTTGGAAAGGAATGAGGAGCTTTTATTATATCAAAGCACAAGTGTGGAATTAAACTTCAAGGAGTTGGAAAAGCTAAAAATTCAGAAGGCTTTGGCACAAGACAAAAATATCACCAGCTTTCTTAAAAGGCCTGCTTTCCCTTCTGGCTCAAATATTAAAGTCCATTTAGGAGAATGCTAAGGGAGAAATATGTATTGCAAGACCATCGATTATTTCTGAATTAATGTCTTGTGGGGGATCATTCTTCATTCTAATAGCTGCTCGTGCTGACATCACCCGAGATGTCAGGGGATTATGTCAGAATTCAGGCCTTGATATTGTGCAGAACAATGGCTCAAGTGCTGGCAGATGCTTTCTTGGTGGGTCAGGTTGCTTTTGTTTATCCTGTCCATCTCTTACTGTGATGTTCCAGTTACTGTACATGGTCACAGCAAGAAGTATAGTAAACAATTTCCAAGAGAAGCTTATCTGTGCAGTGTGATTGTGAGGACAAAGTACTTCTTGCCTCTGCATCTTATGCTAGAGGCAGATTTGCCATCATCTAGATGCACAATGCATGCATTTTTAATGCTTTATGAAAAAGCTCACCAGCTGTAACATTGTTTTCTTTTGTTTTGTTCCATTATTTGTTGTATGATTTTGTTTGTCATTCCAGGAATTCTGAACTGAAGTCAAAAAGTTGAGTCCAAAAGTGGGTGGGTTGGGTGATGGAGGTTTTTTTTTTTCCCTGTTCTGTTGGTTGGTTTCTTGTTGGTTTTTTTGTTTTGCTTTTTCCCCCTCCCTGGCTGCTGGGCACCTAGCTTTAGTTTTTAAATTATTATAATGAAGGCCCTTGTGGTTTAACCTGTCAGGCAGCTAAACACCACACAGTTATTCGCTCGCTTTATCCCCACATCAGTGGGATGGGAAAGAGCTATTGGAAAGAAGAGAGAACTCCTTAGTTGAGATACAGATAGTGTAGGAGAACTGAAAAGGAAGGTAAAACAGTAACAACTGAAAAGGGGTATACAAACAAGTGATGATTTGTGTGATTGCTCACCACCTGCTGGTTGATGCCCACCCAGTCTCCAAGCATCAAGCAGCTGCCTCTCCCCAGTTCTTTTCATGATGCCATGCATGATGCTGTGTAGTTTGGAATATTCTTTTGGCTGCTTGGGGTCAGCTGTCCTGGCTGTATCCCTTCCCAGCCTATTGTTCACCCCAAGCCTCCTCACTGGTGGGGTGAGAAACTGAAGAGCTGTCGACTTGGTGTGAGTGCTATTCAACAATGACTACAACATTGGTGTGTTACCAGTATTATTCTCATCCAAAATCTGAAACACAGCTCTGTACCAGCTTCTAGAAAGAAAATAATTCTACCCCAGCTGAAACCAGGACAGCCCTGTGAGAGGAAAGAAATTGAAATAGCCCTTTATGATGCTCTAGAAATGAGTAGACTGGAATGTCACAGTCCGTGTGTGATTTTCCTGAACTGATTCTTTTGATATACTTTACTGGCAGGCTATTATAACATTACACATAGTCATCACATTTAGTAGTTGAAAAGTTTTCAAAGAGGGATTGTGTTTATTTTCCAAAAGGCTTCAAGAGAACTGAGCAGCAAGACTGTGAGATGAGCTGTAGGAATGGAGAGCAAATGCTGTTCGAGCTGCGGACATCTCTGATGTGTACTCAGACTTATTTCACATTCAGCATGCTTTTTTTTTTTTTTTTTTTTTTTTTTTTTTTTTTTTTTTTTTTTTTTTTTTTTTTTGTTCTAGAGCTGATGCTAATAAAGGTCAGGAAAAATCTCTGTGGAGTTCCTTGCTAGCAAAAGTGGGTTACACTCTTAACACATGGGGAGTCAGAGGAGCATTGCAAAGGTTCTTGCAGCTGATGCAGTTTAGGTGTGTGGTAGCACTTTTAATGCCCAGTTGATCTGTTGGATAATTTTCTTCCCCAGTGTGCTTTGAAAAACAGTATTGATACAACCTTCAGTAGGAGAATGGCATTGGCATTGCAAGATGTCTTGCTAGTCTAAGCCTTAGGTAATTTTGGTAAATGTGTAATTGATCTTCATTTACTTGGAAATGATTCCTCTTCCCAGGAGCAGGAGAAGTTCTGACAGGTGTTTAGAAAATGGATGAATTTGAAAAATTCAGTGAAAGAGTCCTGTGCTGTAACAGTCTGACTTTGTTTTGCTTGTATTCATCTCTGAGAACTTCTTGGGTCCTTCATGTCCGACAGTCCAGCTCTTCCTTAGAAAGATTTATTCCCCAGGGGTCTTGTATAAAATTCATGTGAGCTAAGGTGACATACCTGTAGGTGATGTGAAGTTGCCTTTCTGGTCAATTTGACAGTGCTTGGTAGAGTTTCAGGAAGACAGCACATGTGCAGCTGTCAGAGAGGCTGGTCACTTCTACCTCTTTGAGTATTTAAATACGAATTTTTTTCTGTGTGTGAAAGCTCTACAATTTGAAGAGGTGAAAAGACTTTTCTCCAGGAAGAGAGGCACATTTTCATTTCTCAAAGGACGTGGGCCATGCTAAGAGCTGACTGCTACCAAAAGCTTGACAATATTTTGTTGGAATGTTTTGGTGTCTTCCTGTGGGCCAGCTTGGTGGTTCACTGTGTGGTGCATGGCTGACTCTCTAACTGGGTAGGAAAGCTATCTTGTGTACTTGTTTTTTCTGGGATTGGTTTTCTTCTGGGATGAAGGATGGGACCAGTTCTTGGAAGCATGTAGTGGGGCAGCTGAGGTGAGGTGCTCTTCCAGGGAAAGGAAGAGAAATGAGAGAAGGATAGATCCCATGTCTTTTCAGTGTCAGCAAACTGCTGGGCCAGCTTAGCAACCCATCAAGTATTTTTTTTCTTTCTTTGTGAATTTCAACAAATCCTTTGGAGCTACACAAGCAAACAAGCTAAAGACTAAACCTGGCTTTGTAGAGGAACTCCAGAGCCTGCAAGTATTTGCAAGGTTTACCTGTCAAAGGGAGCTTTCTGCAATATGTAGGGGTTAAACTTGTGTTTGATCTCTTTGCTGCCCTAGAATGTGGATCAAATAGATCTTGTGTTTATTCATGTCTTTTAAATTTTACTTATTTTTCTAATAAAATGGACCTGTGGTACTGGGTTGTTTTCTTAAAATGAGCATGAAATGTGTCAGTGCTAGGTGGGGTTTTTATTGAGCAACTCAGCCGTAACAAAAATGTTACTCTTGCTTGTACATTTAAAGAAGATAAAAATAGCACCTTCACAGTTTCAGGAGATTATGTAAGGTATGTGTAGCTGTATCTTATTATATGATCGTCATGAAACAGAGCAACTGAGGAAGTAACTGGTAATAAATCCATCATTATTCATATTATGAAAAATAGTAAGCATGATAGCTGTTCAAACACCAGAGATTTGGTTGACTTGCTCTGAAACGTAGTGGTAAAACATATTTGTTTCAGACCAGTTACCAGCTGAAATGTTATTCTTTTTTCCTGGAATGTCTCATCTGTTCCCAGTTGCAGAATCCCAGAACTGCCAGTGAGCTGCTTCAGCCATTCTGCTCTGATCAAGAAGGGTTTCTGTAGCCAAAGTCAAATAAAGGCATTTGAGGTGACTGCTCTGGTATCTGCTGGGAAATGGTCTTGGTGGCTGTGGGGCAGATCTTGCTCTTGAACACCTGGGACTCTTGAGGCACTGCCTTAGAGCTCCAGTTTCTCAGCCATGTTAAAGCTAGTCTGCTTTAGCCTGAAAAAATCCCAACCAAACAATAACTCTGCTGACTGAAAACCAAAATGAGTTCTTCTGTAATTTCAGTTATTATTCTTGTCTGTGGTAAATGGGGAATGATTTTGGGGGCAAGGTGTTGTGGATTTTCTTCATTTTACCAAACAGAGTTAGGGAAGACTTGGGGTTCAGGATTGCACAGCAATGGCTGGGGTTTCTCTTTAGAAAAGTTCTGAATAGTTTTTCCCATAATTTTAGCACAAAAATGATTAAGTTTTGACTAGCTCAGTCCCTCTGGCTGGATACCAGTTCCATTGTATGTGAACTCTTGGATGGATGGAAGAAGAGATCTTTTCTCAGCCTTTGTTACAGGGACTTGCCTCCATCTAGAAAGAGTTTCTGTCTTTTGCAAGGTCATTTGGAAAGTGACAAAATATGTATTAAGTGTTCTCCCCATACCCTGTGTTTTACTTTGAGCACTCTATCAGCTGTTGACTGAAGTTCAGGTTTTATAGCAGATGCTACTTATGATGCTTCAGTTGCTTGGCATAGCTGTGTCAGGTTTTGGGGCCCTTGAGGTGAAGAAAGTAATGAATGAGCAGTAATTTCATGGGTACACTAATGTGGTTTTGTACAAATAGCAAGTTTCTTCCTCTTTTTAGGGTATCTGGCCAACCTGTGTGCTTTCCTTCAGCTATGTCTTATCTGCACTGACTTTGGCAGTGGTTCAGAGAAGATTCATCCAGCCAGAGAAGCATTCATGGGACAAGTACTTTCAAAAATTAATTGTTTTATTTATTTTTCTAAAGTGTGTGGGGACTGAAGCTTTCTTCCTGTGTGTAACTGTGGCTCATCTAAAGTCAATGTTTGAGTACAGACCAAGTGGTGTGGTCAGAGTGAATTTTTGCCTAAACCTATGTTAGAGCCATAAATTGTTGCATTGTGTGGGTAATGATGCTTTCATCCAGTACTTAGTCTTAGTCACCTCTGCCTGCCAATATCCTCTAATTCTGCAGTTGTGACTCTGTGAAACTAAGCAAGAAGTGTGTGATTTGTATGAGGAGCTCGAGAACTCTTTAAATCCTTAGTGTCTTGAAAACCTGGAGGTTTCCAATGTGCAATATATATGTACACTGGACATATTACTGTATTATACAGCTCTTTTATGGTGTCTGAGGGAGGTGTATCTCCTCTGCAGTTCAATGCATGCTGCATCCAACACTTCTTTGGAATCCCTGGGACCTTAGGATGAAGCTTTTCAGCAATGTGGTGTATGGAGGGCTGCTTTGTGTTGAAGTTTGAATGGGGCAGGGGGGTTGCTGGGCTTAGTGGTAATATGGGAGCTTTGTAGGGCTGTGGCTGGAGCTGAGAGGCTTGGAGGAGGGAGCTTCTGGTCAAGTCTTCTTAGAGTCTTCTGGGATCCTTTTAAAAGTAGTGCTGTAATGGGGTGACTCTGGATACCTGACACCTTAGCCATGTCAAATGAGGTCCCTAGAATACCAAGGGACTGAAAGGTTTTAATAAAAGTGATTTTTACCTGAAGTGCTGTCCCTGAAATCCATTAACATCCATCCAAATAGCCTACGTAGCTTAAATGAATTTTAATGACTTTCTGCCACTTTTATAAAAAGACTCTATTTACAACCTTGTTGCTTTAAGTGCAGCCTGGATTACAAGTGTTTTATTTTATCAATGGAGATGATTTTGTAGCATAGCAGTAATCTTCCTAAAGGTTTGCCTGGCCAATGAAGAAGTAACAGGATTTGTATAAACCAAAGCAGAGCAATCTGAAGTAGCTGTATCCTAAAACTGACCTAACCTATAAAGCTTTGAATTTTCATATCATCTTCCACTGGGAAACACCACAAAGTCTCCTGCTCTTTTGCATCCTGTAAGAAAGAATTGAGCCATCCCATTATTAGGGAGGAAAAAACTGAATACAGGCAAAATATCTAAAATTTATCTAAGAGTATAAATGAAGACTAACTAAAAATGGTTGGATTTTTTAAAATTGTGATACATACTGCAAAAGAAACATCAGAAACTATTTCAGTCTGTTTTTGAGCATTTGATTAGCAGTTTCTAAGTGACCTCTGCTCATATGTGTGTTTTGTAGCATTGGGAAGGGAGAGGGAAAGCTGCTTTAAAGGGGCCATGCTGAGAACCTAGAAGAGAAGACACTAAGAAGGGCAATATTGATACAGTTCAACTTTTTCATCCCCTTGATCTTTTGGAGATCTTTTCCTTCTCATAGTGCACCCATTTCTCAGCAGTGTGAGATGAGAAGGAATCAAATTGACTTCCATCATCACATGTGGCTTTCTAGTGTGATGTAGAGAAAAGGCAAAGTAGGTTGCACCCCACTGTTCTCTGCTGAAGATGATGTGATGGGTGGGGGAATGTCTTAACTCACAGCATGGCTAAATCATGGCTCTGAAAATCATTACTGATATGATTGTCTCTTTGGAGTAATGCTAACACTCTCTTGGAGCTGCTGTGAGGCATCTGTATGAGAAAAGCCTGCAGTTTTTGGTGGATGTTTTGTCTGTGTGATGGTTTTATCACTCTGTATTTGCTCCCACGTCCCAGCTCATGGAAGTTAAATTCTCTCAGAGATGATGGCTTCTCCAAAGGTGGAGGAAGTGTTAGGAAAAAAATGGGGAGAGAAGGAGTATTTATACCACAGTGCATAGTAAACATCCCACTTGTGATACAGGTAGCTAAGTTGTTTCTAAAACTTGGCCTGGTTTTGGTCCTGGTCTAAACTATAAGTCTTACTTTGGAGTGGATGTGCTGGCCATTTGGACAGTCAGGGATTCCAGGGATAACCACATGGTGAGGCACCTGAGCAAAAATGCTTCTGCTGAATGCAAATAGTGGCACAGTTGAGCTCCATGAAGTGGAAATGTGTGCTTAACCTTTCTTAACTTCAGGTGTCTACACCTATGGATTTTATTTTTAAAAACCATTTTATTTTTTGTTCTTCTATTTTCCAGCCCTGTTACTATTTAGGAGTGACGAGTGCTTTGCCTTTGGGGGAGTGTCAGCCTCGTGGTCCAAGGTTCTGGTATCTGCAGTTGTAAATCTGCAAAGTGGAGAGCAGAGGGTCATTCCTGATAGAGAGGGATGGGCACTGCCACTAATCCTGTAAATCCACAGTGGGTCCCTCCCATGCACAGAAACCTGATCTTAGCTCTTGCATCTTAACATCTACATCTCCTTCCTTTGCTGTGATATTTACATATAATTCCTACTTCTTTAAACAAGAGGGAGTTGGATCTAGTCAGATTTGAGGAAAGCTGCATGAGCTAGCCTTATGAATATTTATCTTTGCATCATCATCTTACTCAGGGATACTCAAGAAAAGATGACAAATGACTGTCTTTTTGACATGCACAATATAAAGCAAATGCAATTTCAAAGCCTCCCTTAAGCCTCTGTGGCATGCTTAAATATCTTCCAGTTGCACAGTTAAAGGCTGAAATAAGTCTGGATTTGTGAGATTTGTGAAATGCCTATCCCCAGCTACTTCCATTGATGAAAATGGTGGAGGTCAAACTGGTGTGTGGGGAGGGGGAGCTGAAGAGAGAAAATTGTCTGAAGAAGATGGTAGTGCTTGCAGTTATGTCTAATCAGAGTTCATTTCCTGTAGATATTCCCAGAGGTTTTGCATAGTGAGAACAAATGCAAATGCAGTTTGGAATACACTGGTGCTCACAGTCCATGAACTAAAAAAAAAATTGAAGGGAATGAAGTTTTCTTGGTTACCCCTGCCTATACCCCTCCAAGCTTCTAGAGATGCTTGCTACTGAGTAAGTGTAGTGCCAAGCTACAGAGCGGTAGGATTGCACCTTGCAGTACTGTCTCCAGTTGGTTGTGCTGGTTATCTTCCACCCTCTTCTGCAAGAAGAAATTTCTCTATTTCTTGTATCTTTCAAAAACCTGACAGGCAGTGAAACCATGAGATTTTGATCTACAGCTTGTAGACTGAGGCTAGGCATTAAAAAATACATATTACAGTCAAAGTGGTGCTTCTGCTATTTGTGCTCCAGAATGAGACTAAAGAGCAAAATTCATAGGGCTGAGAGTGCAATCCATGTGTCTCTCTGTTGTCAGGTTCTGGTTTGTTTGTGGTGTTAGGATGTAACTGGATCTGTGTATCAACAGAGGCGAGTGTCGATGTTACGCTTCTTGAAAAGGTATTTTGACACCTAAGGTTTTGAGTTGGTTGGGGGTTTTCTTGTTTTTTTAGGACTGAGTCCTTTCAGCCCGAAGGTTACAGTTGGTATGCAGCTTGTTGGTATTCTGATTTTGGGTACTGCGCTATGAGAAAAGAGAGGAGACAATGCATCTGTTAAGCTGCTTTTTTTTTTTTTTTTTTTTTTTGTAGCACAGTGCTAGAGCTGGAGAGGAGACTTGATTCTGGTAAACTAGTCAATGAAAAGCTGGAGTGTAGCTGTGTTTCTGATGGCAGCTTGGTGGCAGTGGTTGGGAGAAACTGCTTATTCCTCACAGTCTTGGGTATTGACTCACTGGGGTTTTTTTCCCCTTGAGCAATTTTGACTTGGTGCTTCTCTTTTATCTTTTCCCTATGCCCTCGCTCCACCCAGTACAGTAATGTTTTCCTAAATCTTTGCTTTTTAAACCTTTCTGTTTCTTCTGAAAGTTGTGGGTATGGAGAAGATATTATTCCCTCTTTCTTTGCAGCAGGCTTTCATAGATTTGAAAGATTTCATCATGACCCTTACTTTTGCTTCTTTTGGCTAAGCTCCAGTTAATTCTGTTTTTTCTTTTTCCTCCCAGATGTCATGTTTTTCTAATTCTGTGATGTTCCTATTGCTTTTGCTTGGATTCTTTCCAGTTGATCTTTTCTGAAATTTGCTGAAGATTGGGTACAGCTTCATGCTGGAAGCTTTATCAGCCACAAGTAGAGCAGAACTGTTGCTTCATGATTCTCACATATGTTCCTCTATACATTCCTCTATGGTACTTGCCTCTTTCTCAACAAAGAATTTTCCAGTTTCTAAAGCTTGCTTTGAATTAAGTCTTTTAGCAAGCTGACAGCTTGAAGTTAGCAGCTTCCCCAGGTTTAATAAGTATCATTTTCTCCTTCATTATCTAGATCATTAGTGTTAGAATAGTGTGGGACCAGGGCAGATCTCTGCAGAGGTTATTCAGTATGTCAGGCTATTATGTGAGTATGTCAATTTTTTTTTGACATTCCAAGCAAATATAAGTCAGTGCAGTTGCTCAGTCACTTTCAAATCTGCCATTAGGTGACTGTTTGCACTGATAACAGTAAGACAAAGCTTTCTTATCTTTTTTGTGAGAATGCAATTTGAATCTTTTGATGTGGTTTTGCTGATGTCAGGATTCAGATTCAGTGTCTATTGCTTCTGTGTTCCTAAAATACATTATTCTGACATAGTAGGCTGTTGAGTTGGTTTGACTTAGCTTAAACATGAACAACCAGTTTTTGTTGAGTTCAATCTTTTATTTTCTTCTTGGTGCTAGCCAATGGGTTTAATGGCAAATGTGTGAATTAAGCAACAAGTATAATTCTTAATGTTTTTCTTTCCACTCTCTTCCCCTCCCACTTCTGTAGGAAATCACTGTTTGCCATTCTCCAGCCTCTGCTACTTTGTCAATCCATTATGGACTTTCAAAAATAACCACTAATGATTTGAAGCTTTAAAAAAAAAGTTGGTCCTTTTTTAAAATCTCTTTCTCCTGTCATCACTAGCAATAGTTTGGGTTTATTTGTTTCGGGGTTTTTGTCATGGTTTGAGTTTTTTGGTTTTGGTTTGATTTTGTTACCTTGTAGCTTTTTTGAGAAAGTGATGAGTTGACTGACCTTTCCCTTAATCATTATTTTATTGCTGTGGAATTAGAGTCAGTTTTTTATGTCTCTTGTTTCACTTTCACTTATTTTGCTATTGCAATAATTGTCTGCAGGCTATTGCTCTTTTAGAGGAGTGCAGATGAATGGCCTTTGCTTGACCTCTTTACCTAGCAAGACCGACAAACTATTGCTTGCTTTTTGTCATGTATGGGCAACAGCAAAGCTTAAATATCTTGGGTCTGAGGATTAACTAAAAACTGAAGATGAGAGAGAATGAACACTCAGTGGCAGAAGGCTCTTATCAAACACAGAGCAAGTTCTTTCATCCAGAATCGATATACTGAATGGTTAAAGGGCAATGCCAAAAGGCTGAATTTTTGCCTCAGCTCTTTTATCAGACTTGAGTTTGAGAACAACATTTAGTTGTTGCCCCTGATCAGCTCAGCCATAATTCAGAAGCTATGAAAAGTTTTACATATGTTGCTTCTGCTACTGTCTGAGGTTAGAATAATTGGAAATAGAAAGTACTGAAATATACTGATGAACCCAAAATGCCTAAATAGTGATGTGATAAACTAGAGGCTTAGTCTTGTGTCACCACCAGATCTAGAAGTGTGTTGGATAAGGGGATGTTGACAGAGTGGAGAGAGTGAACAATGCTGATGCTGTTCACAAAATAAAACCCTTCTGAAAAGGAACGTACAGTTTCAAGAACAGATGGTCTAGTGGTAATAGAGACTAACAAATTTTTGTTGGCTGGCAGCCGTCTTTCAGGTTAGGATTTTGTCTTTAAAGCTCTTTCATAGAGTTGACTTCCTTGCTGCAAAGTACTTGGTAAAAGGACGGAGTAAATTCCTCCTGGGACCTTGTTCTTTCTGGTTTAACAAAAATGAGATTACAGTGGAAGTGCAAGGTGAGCAACAGTCAGCTCACGGTGACAGGTAAGGCTTTGTTGGAGCAGCCCATGGATATTTTGGATTTTATTCTGCTCCCTGCACTCCAGAATTAGCATGCTGCAGGACGGTTGTCACCCCTGTGATGGAAGGTGGGATGACTGACTTGGAAATATGCACAAGTCTTGCTTTGATCATCTCATTTCTTCTGCAGAAGAAGCATATTGTTTGTGAGACAGAGCTTACATAATCCTCCTTCTGTGGTGTGTGTAAACATATTTAACACAGGCCTTTTGTTTCTTGACTAGTTTAAATTTAATCCATAATGTACGTGCAGTGTGGAAGGGGACAGAAGAGGGGTGAGTTAGAGTGCATTTTAGTTTTATCCTCTCCTTCAGTGCCCCAGAACTTGTGTGGATGCAAACCAAGGAAAATGGAGATAGAATAATCCCATTCTTATCTTCTGTCTGTGCCCTAAAGACAAAGTGACTGTCTCTAACTAATCAGTGGTATTGCAATCCTCAGTCTTTCCTTGCCGGGTTGGTTCTCTTGTTGCACAGTAGCTGGGAGAGAGGCTTTAAATGCAGAATTAGCATATAAGCCTGTGCCATTTTTGGCTGGCTGTTAATGTTTAAAGTCTTTAAAGTTGCCCACCAAAGACAAGGCAGAAGAACAAACGTTGGCCTGGGTATGTGGCATGTGTGTTCTTGTTTAACATCGGAATTTCTGGTATGGCCAGGGATGCATGCCAGCTTTGGCAGTACAGGGCACAGTTCAGATACTTAAGTACTGTACTAAAAATAACAGGACTATTTTAGACTGGGACCCAATTAGGGAGAGAATGACTTCTTGCTCTGCAATAAGTAATCTGAAGTAGCAGGCAGGCTGCAGTGAGCACGTAAACTCGGCTGTTTTGCTTGTGGAGCTGCCAGTTTTGACGCTGCGTCCTCACTGTTTCGTTAGATGCTTTTCCAGAGGTTAAATTAAAAAAAACAAATGAAAAAAAAAACCAACCCAAAATGCTCCTCTTCTGAAGGCAGGCTTTATGTGCTTTAGTTCACATTTTGATATTGAAGTGTTTAATAGCATTACAGCTCCTAATCCTCCAGTGTTGGCTTGGGAAATTCCTAGAAGGCAGGGAGCAGGAGGTGAGGAGCGATGCTCTCCCTGACACACTGAGTGAGCTTCACTCTGCCACACAGAAGGGCAGTGAGGGTGAATTTGGGCAGTCGAGGAGCAGAGGGGCTGTTTGAAAACAATTGCTTGTCCCTTGGTTTGCCTCCTGGGCATGGAGGAGAAGGGAGTATGGTTCCTGAAGTTTGTTGCTGCTGCTGTTGTTGCTTTTCTGTGTCAAGAAGTACAGTGAAAATAACTTGCATATTTAACCTCCTGAAACAAAGCATTACTTTACACTTCACTAGTTTCTCTCTGATGGTTTTATTTTTTTTGGTGATGCTGCTGGCTGCCACCTTCTATTAGATGGCTTGGATTTCAATGAAGCAAGTTAGAGGAATCTGCATTTCTCAGTGCACAGTGTGTGTGGGGTGATGGGGAAGGGACAAGCATGCTCCAGCATCCAAATCCTCTGGTTCTGGAGGGTTTTCAAGTGATTGGCTGCCTCTGATCACAATTTTCTGCCACTGATGAGAGTGGGGTTGTGTATGAGGGAATGCTTTATGGAGCCTTACGCAAATGCTGCATTGGATAGACTTGAGCTGATGTCGAGATGAAAGTGAAATGCACCTAAAATTTCTATTTTTGTAGACGTCTTTCTAGCATGCTATTTTGAGAACATGAAAAAGCCATAATCTTTCTGGTGTTGTGACTCTCAATGCTGTTTTGAAAGTAGCTCTACATTTTTTTCTTCAAAAGAAAAAGCTGATAAGAGGTGTTCAAGGCTTTGTTCAGCTGTGGTCTCTTAGCAGTATTCAGTATGGTGTTAGCCTTAAGTTGTGATTTTGGGAGGACTTAATAATGTTTCCTTAATCATGTGGGAATCATATTCTTTAAAACATTAGATTTCATTTGCTCTTGTCTGGCCTGAAATGCAGAGGAGTGGTCTTCATAGATGCCAGTTATGAAAACTGCACATTCTGTATTCCTTGCTAAAATGTATTGCATCATGGGCGTAGTAAACTCCCAGGGAAATAGTGGGATGGGCGCTTTGGCGAAGTGGATCATGTTGTATGTTGTGGAGAGCCAGCGTTTTGGTGTGTGCTTGTCAACTTGTGGGCTACACGTATTCTTCCTTCTGCATGCTGCAGCAGCCTGCAGGACTTGCTGTTGAAAGTAAATGTTACATGGAGGATGCCTAGCAACTGTAGTTTTTATGTCTGTGCCTAATTGTTCAAGGTGCAAATCTGTTAGATTGGTACAGCGTTTTCTGGAGGATGCAGTGTGGCAGTGCTGAGGTGGTGCTTTGGAACCATGGTTATGTGGCTGTTCCTCCAGCTCTTCTTCACCACTATCCCCATTAGGTTAATGTCTAGCACCCACAGTTCTCAGCCAGCAATGTTAATTAAAAAAGAAAAATGTTTATTTGAATTGCAGTTGCTTAGGTAGAAAGCCAGCAAGGAGTTTTTCTCTGCTTTTAGACCCTTCTGCTTTTTGGTGAGCTGTGCTGCAGTTATCTGGAATGTGCACGTTTATTGCTATCATTGCTATCCCTTATGAGCTTTCCCCAGTGCTTGCCTGAATTATTATTATTATTATTTTAACACATTCATAAATCCAGTCACCCCATGGGAAAGATTTTCAGGTTTCCTATAGATTTCAGATTATCTGAATTTTTCTTTTGAGAGGGAATGCTTGTTCTCTGGGCACTTTTTCCATGTCCTCTATAACTGACTTGATGTCTGCCTTCTTTTCCTTCAGCTGTCTCTTTTCTGTGCCAAATGATCCAGTACTGTTCGTTTCTGCTTTAGGAATTCCTCTTCTCTGTACTCTTTCTAATTCTGTTTTACCCTTTCAATGTCATAACAGCCCACAGTTTTCAAGGAGTGGGTGTGCCCTGGGTTTAATGACTTGTCATGATTCTGCCTTGCTTGTGGCAGTTCGTTGATTCTTAATACTGTATTTCCTTGTGAGATATTTTCAGCTTTTTTTTTTTCTCCTCCCCTCCCTCTTTCCTCTAAGATGATACTTCAAACAAGAATTCAGACTCCTGACACTTACTTCAGTGGTACACACAGGCAGGGTTATTCTTCTAGCATATTGGCTTGAGTTTGTGGAAATTAAATCAGAGTTGCCCTTTTGGCTACCAATTTGCCTGTGGTCATGAGATCCTTCTGCTGTGCTTTGCATGAAGCTCCAGCTCTGACTGAACACATTATACTGCTGGAAAACTTTGTGTCACCTGGTTGTCACATTTCAGAGAGCTTAAGGGTATGTTGAAAAGAATGGCCACTGTGGTAATTCTGAAGACTTCGTGTATGGAAAAAATCTCTGTGTTTTCCTACCTTTAACTGTTATCCTTTGGCTGGGTGCTAAGGGGGTAATTACTCCTGCAAGCTACAGCAGCTCGGGTCCTTCTAAGAGTCCCTAGGGATAATGGCCACTTGTGTCTTGTTCACACAGTGCCATAAGCTTTGGGTGGATTTGAGTTATAACTTCTGCAGAAGCTGTAGTGACATTTGCTCGTGCCATCTTATTGGTTATTCATGTCTGTGTTATCTAGTTTTAGCTAGTTCTTTCAGAAGAGAAGTTTCAAGTTCCCTGGATTTACCTTGAGCTCATTTCTGAAAGCATATAACTTAACATCTTTTGTGCTATGTCCAGATCCCTTTAGGTGTGACAGGGTATATAGAGCAATTAACAGCTTGATGTTTTACTTCTAGAAATCTTGACTGAATTATTTCCATTGTGCAATTTACAGCAATCTTTTAATGTTGGTCTTAAAATGTAATGTGTGAGCAGTTATTTAGTAAACATGGTGCCTGGTTGGCTTATTTATTTTGACTTTTTTTTAATGAACAAATGTAACATCTCTTAAGGAACTAAAACCAAGCAGTCCTTACCTTTTCTTTCTGTCAAGAGTCCTTGAAGTTTTGTAATCCTGAATCCTTTGCAGTTAAGGTGAGTTTCGATGTGAGAGGTGGGGGAAAGACTTGATTTTCCTGTATTTTGCAGCAGAGCTGGTAGCTGATGCCATTCTAGTCTGGTCTAAGTCTTGTGCCCCAAGCTCACTCTGGGCATTTTCTTGAAGGGACCATAAACATGAAATTGATTTGCACTATCCTGACTTCTGGGGCTCCTGCCTTAGATTGTAGGGCATGTCTGCATCAGTACATCCTGGGTTTAACTTCTGAACTTGTGTCCCTCGTCTGCGTTGCCTGGTCTCAAATTACTGGGACACCAAGTTAACATCTTTGAGAACACTTGGCAGAACAAAGTCAGAGGAATGTACTTCTTGGTTAGAAAACCTAAATCGTCAAGCTCTGCAGCAAAAAGATGGATATAAAATTTCCGTACCTGAGTAAGAAGTCAGGCAGGCTTTCCCCTAGCAAAGGAAAAGACTTGGGAAGCTCTCATGTATCTTTTGCAATGTTTCTAGCACATAATTAAATACTGCTTTCTTGTCCAGTCTGAGAACTTGTTTATGAAACCTAATACTGCCCTGTGAAACTCAACACTTCGCTGCTTAATACTACAGCTTTAGTGATACCCAGTGAGGTGGACAGGGTGCTTTGTGTGTTGGCTGTTTCAGGCGTCGTGAAGGCTAAATACAGCACTTCCTTCACTGGCACTTGGAGGCTGCACCCATTCCTGGGGAGGGGAAGAAATGTCCACCTCAAGGGTCAACCCTGTAGCAGATGCATCCTTAAAAAATGAATAAAACAGCTGAGTCACTTGTTCATTCTTTTTCTTCCATGCTGCTGGCCAATCCAAATACTCTTGAATTTCACACAGGAGGGAGAAGGCAGACAATACTGTCTTTTATTATTCATACCCTGCAGCTCACTATCTTCTTCACAAAATACGGGTGGCGTCTGTCTGTCTCCACTTCATGGGAAAGATTAACAACAATTAAGGTCAGCAATTAAGGTTGTGAAAACCTTTGAATAACTGCAACATCTGTTCTTATACTAGAATAAATAAAATAAAGCTGAAGCTCTAATTGCCAACAGAGTACTTGCTCATATCTGTTTTGTAATTGTGGGCTTGTGAAATTCGTGTTGTTAACTGGTCCCTTGCTGGCCAGCATCACTGGTCAGCAGTCAGTGCAAGCTTCCACGCTTTTCCCCAGAGCCACATGCTGAAATTGAGGGTGTTGGATGAGAAGTGGGAGCTGTGTGTAAAGTTGGGGACTCTGGTGATGGGGGTCAGGTTGTTCCTGAGATGGCTGTGGGATGTTGTCGGCCCCTTACCTTGGACATAGCTGTTTATCCTCTGAACTTCCCAGTCCATTTCAGTGTCAAATAAAACCATTTTTCTTAAACTGCTCTTGACTCTGTTTTTACTCTTACTTTGAGACAGAGCAGGGTTGTTGATGGGAAGGTTACTTTTTCTCAGTCAACTGTCGTTTTTTTCCATAAGCTCAAATATGATGGCAAGAGGGCAACTAATTGGTCTGAGATGGACATTTTTAGAAGTAGTTATTTCCAGTGCTGCCTCAATGCCTGACTTGCATCAGAAAAAAAAAATAATTACAAATTAAAGAGAATGTCCTGAACTTCAGTTAAGACCATTCACTCAGGTAAGGCAATTTTGGTATATAAGAATGTTCCTTGAATGGAGCATTGAATGTCTGGTGAATGGAGTAGAACATTCCAATTAGAATGATCACCTGTAGTGATCATTCAGTCCAACTGTCTGACCACTTCAGGGCTGACCAGAGGTCAAAGCATGTTGTTAAGGGCATTGTCTAAGTTCATCTTAAATACTGTCAGGCTTGGGACATTGACCATTCCTCTAGGAAGCCAGTTCCAGTGTTTGACTACCCTCTTGGTAAAGGAAGTGTTTGTGTGTATCTAGTCTGAACCTCTCCTGACTCAGCTGTGAACCATTCCCACACATCCTGTCACTGGATATCAGGGAGAAGGTTTCCGGTAATGAATGACACACTTGCCTAATTTTGTCTGACTATCCGGGGTGATTTCTTAACTTGTCTGCAGTGCAAACGGTCAGCAGTGTTGTATTTTCCATCCAGAGAATGAAAGCTTCACTGCTGCTCAAGTGCCAGGAGCTGGAGCCTAGTCCTTCTTGGCACATGTGGCTTCCACAGAAGGAGCTGTTTGTGTTCTGACTTGGCGCAAAAGCAGAGTCATTCTGCGCTTTCCAGTTGTCTTTTTTGGCATGTTTAAAAGTGGATCTCATTAGGCATTTAAACCTTAAAGGGTTTAACCTGCCTAAGACAGATCTGTGTTAAGACTTAGGGATCTACCATCAAAGTCTGGTAGAAAATCGAGCATGTCTTTCTGTCTCTTAGGCCATGGGACAAACAGGTGCTTGTTTCCTGGTGTGCTCAATATTTTTCCCTCCCCGTGCATTGGTAGTGATCTTCTGTAATCCTGCATTTCTTAACTTGAGCTACAAAGTCTTTTCTGACCAAGTGCTGCTACTTACTGTCATGGGAAAAATTATATCTGTAATTCCTGCTTCTTTCTTGTCCCACTGAGACTGACCGGAGTGCTGCATTAAGCAATGTGTTGTTGCATTTCTGTAGGAGCAGAATGTGAGGGTATGCCTGCAGCTTAAGAGACAAGACTAGGAAATTCTGCAAGCTGGGAACTTCTCTGGGAACAGTGGCTATCATCACCCGCCACAGAGAGAAGAGCACTTCTGTATGGAGCAGCCTTCTCAAACCTGACTTCTGAGAGGCATCCAGCTTCAATGAACTTCTTCTGTCTTGTGTTTTGGAGAGAAACATTTTGGGTTTGTATAATGAGGACGTTGTAATTTAGTTAAATGGGAGAGTCCTCATGAAAATTGTGCTGCTCGTTTTAGGCTGTTGACTTATACAAGTTCCTGGACTGGAAAAGATGCATAGGCAAAGATGTTGCAGGAAACAAATGTGATCATTTCCAAGACAGTGCAATTTATCTAAGACCAGTAATGCAATAAAGAGGAGACAATATTGGGCATTGGTGGCAAATCCTGTGCTACTGCTGTCAGTTTGAAGGAGATAGGGAGTATTACAAGCTAGCGATTGCTGAGATCTGTAAGCATCAGAGCGTTAGGTAAGGGGAATATTCTCCCTCTTCCAGTGACAGAAAGTAGCATGAAATCCTGTGGGAGGTATTTGTGTAAAACAGGCAGTTGTGTGAAGCCATCTCTTCATGCAGAGCTGGTTTTTAATAAAATAGAACCGCTAATTAGCAGGGCTGAAATGAAAATCGAGACTTTTCTGATGAATCTGTCAAATTGATTGTATTAATGACAAGTGAATGCTTTTATAGATCAAAATACAAAGTAGCAAAAAAAGAAAGGAATTGTTATTTTATCAATTAACAGTGGCAATTAGAAATTCAAATTTATGAGGCTTTTGCAAGAGAGCTCATCTGCTCCTTTGATAAACATTTTGTTTTATTATACTGCAGTGTATTTTGGGAGAGGGAGAACTTTTTGGAAGAGCAAAGTGTGAACAAAATCTGCATCAAACGGTGAAAGAAACTCAGGAAAGGGAGCTGAGATTTTCTTATTTTTCATGAGGTTGACTTGTGTTCTGCCATGGCATCTTGCATCCTGTGCTGCTGCTAAAGCATCTCTTAATTTAGAGTTCATAGAGTTCACAGGCACATGTAAGTGCATATGTGTAATATGTGTGTATAATGTATGTATTATATACACAGACACACTGAGTGAAATTAAACCCTTAATGGTGATGGGAGAAACTGAAGCTTTGTCAGGATTTACTTCTGCAGTACAAAGACCAAAAGTCTGGGCATAGTGCATGACTGGTCTGGCATAATTGTCAGTCTTGTCCTAAATTCATGTTGTTGTCAATGGAAAGAACCAGGTGCTCCAGTGGTATGCTTCATTGAATTGTGTAGGTAAAGTGGCTTCTTGAACTCATCTCATGTGAGCCCTAGCTTTTTTTGACATCCAGATTGCTGCTGTGGAATGAGATGGACTGCACAAAAGGAGAGCCTGTTTCTCCTCTCTGACTGATGTGGCGGTGCAGGCGTGTACATTTCTCCTGTATGCACACCGCCACCACCTAGGACATATGATTGCCTTCATATCCTGTAATAAGTGCTCAGCTCCATGTGCAGCCTGGATGTTGATTTGCTTCTGTGGGCAATGTACTACAGGCCTATGAAACAATGTTGTGTGGAGGGGGACGCTTACATGCTGTCTTCTCCCTCCTTTCCACTGCTGCCAGTACCAGTTGGACAACCTTGGAGGTGGGAGAATGCAGTTGGGACCTATGTGTGGGTTCCAGGCATGGAAGGTGATTTGTGGGTTGAAGTACATTGGTATACAGGGAAGGCACTTTGGCTACATCTGGAGCCTACACCCTTGGAGAACAAATGTTCCTCTCTGGCAGCTCTGGAATCTGAAGGTTAACTAGGGATGTTCCTTGTTTGATGCATATCTAGTAAACCTTCAGTTCTGGGGATATTCAACATTTAAACAGCCACATAAGGCCTGACGCGAGGCCTGATTTCCTTTATGGCACTCTGAAAGTACAGTAGGGAAGAAGCTGTTAATGTAGGTGGCTTGGTGAAATATTCTAGTCAAGTTATTTGGCCTGCTATTCAGCCTTCAATATGTAATCTTTTGGTACTGCCAAAATACCATTCTAATGAAGTTGACATAGTCTATGAAGCCTGGGTGGTATTACTTCAGTTTTCTTCCCTATGTTTTCCAACACTGCATTTTGAAAGAGTTGGTGGAAGCTGTGACACTTGCAACCTCACCACAGTCTTCATTAAGCTGGGATTTTTGTCACCTTATGACCTTCAGAATCAAAGGAAGAATATCTTCTTTCTTCCTCTCTGCAGGTACAAGTTAACAGCAGTAAATAAGTGTTCACTAATGCACATGAAACATGTGATCAGCTGGCCAGATTTCAGCTTTTTGTTGAACATTAGCTCTTGCACAAAATATTAACCTATTCTGTAGGTTTATTTTCTCTTTTGTTTGTACTTACTTGAAAAAGCTATGCCCTGTTTGTCCCAGGGTGGTATTATATTTGCAAGTAGGTCAGCATACTCGCTTTTGAGATGTCAGCTTGAAATTGTTTTTCAAGGGCTAAAAAACGTAAGAGGGTAAGAAAGACTTTTGCATTGCTGATATCCTTTATTTATTTATTTGTAGAAATTCTTAGCCTGTATTCAAGAATAGAGCACCAGTAACATTTTAGTTGTGTTCTGAAAGTCGGCACTGATTGCCTGCTGCTAACAGTAAGCCACCCGTGGATTTGAAGCTTGTGTGTTGCATAATGCCAGCAAATGCATTTGAGATTACAAAATGGTCTCTTTGCTCTAAGAAGAGATTGCTGTGATTTGTTAGTGAGGCAGTGTTAAAGTACACATGGGGTACCTGTGACATCATTATCTTAAAACTACAAGCAGTTTTTTTGCAGTTGAGCGAGCTCTGGCACTGCCTGGTGCTTCATTGCATAGGAGTGAATGAGTGCAGTCTCCAAATTGGGTTCAGTTTTTTATGTTCCAGTCAATCAAGGGCGTACGTGTTCCTTTAATTTCTGTGTGTTATCCCTTGCACTTCTTGCACTTCTTTATTATAGCCCTCTTGAATAGGCAGGATTTTCTGTTCATCTCAAGAGCAGCACAGTATTTGTTGGAGTTGCCTCCTTGCACTCTTTGCAACTGGAAGCAGAGTTGGTTGTTGCCTGGTTGCTTGGGGTTGATGTAGTCCAGAGCTCTCCTGGCTCTGTTGCATTATCACTTACAAGCCCTTCTGTGGTAACCCTTACCCTGCTGTACATGAGAGGTAAAAGGGGTTTGCTTGTTTATTTTTGCTACTTGCTGCTGTTACTTACTGTGGTGTCCTCATCCAAATTGTTTCAACAGTTGAATTATTTGGAATAAATAATGTTTGGGAGTAGTTACCACAAAACTACTTGGAGGGTGAATTAATGTACAGGTGATGCTGGGTGACGCATCTCTGCTCACAAAATGTGATTTTTCCTTTCGGAGGCTAAGCAGAAAGTCATTCTTTTGAGTGCTCTAACCATATAAATGAGGTATACTGAGAGTAACAGTCTCACTTAAGTGTACCTTTTATGGTATCTCAAAAAGATACCATCTTAATGAGTAGCTGGCAGTTTGGAGTTGAAACGTCTAAACTTGCCTTCTAGCCTCAACCATTTGTATGGGATGGGACTATGTAAATAAACCTGTGCTTATTCATGAACATAAATCACAGATAACTGCAAAAGCCTCTTTCAATTGATTTTCTTCAAAAATGCAAAGCTTGATGTCTATATAAAAGCTTCTGATAATCCTAGTTAATAACTCTTCCCAAAAAAATCTTGTACCAAGAGAACAGCAAGTGATACATGTACAATTACTGTGTTAACTATCAGCATTAAAACCTGTAAATTGTCAAAGTAAAAGCCCTAGTGTCTGGTGTCATTGGTCCACAATAATGAAGTTTTAAATCCAGGAAAAGTGTTTTAACCCACCTGAAAAAGTTGGGGAGCAGAAGAGACCCTAAGGAGGGATGTGAATGGTATTGATAGATATCTGCCTGTTGCTTTCTGTGCACAAATGTGAGTGTTGGTTTTGAAGTCAGCCTTATGGACAGCCGTCTGTAGCTAGTATAGTGTAACAAAAACCTGGCAAGTTCTTTGAGGAGCTACGATGCCCCCTGAATAAAGATCCAAGGAAAGAAAAATAGGCTGTGAATAATTATGGTGATTGATGAATGCATCATTTGGATGCAACAGGCTTAAAGAGCTTGAAAAACTGATCAGTAGGTCATGTGATAGAAGATTGCCTTTTGTTGTTTCTCTTTTTTTTTTTTAATCTTTGTCCTTTGCATCAGCCAGGAGGGGAAAAAAGGTTTCTGCATGCTTTGGAAGATTCTCCTCCAAAATGAAGGAGTGTTGTAGAGAAATAAGGGAGCAGAAGCTGGGAGCAGGGCACCTTTGCTGCACATTACTACTTTATGAATTGATAAGTATCTCTATCAAACCTTTGTATATATATTTCAACTGTTATTATGAACTCCTCAGCTGTTACTTTTACAGCCTCCTAACTTCTGTCTGGAGGAGTGCATGCTGAGGAGTGCAGCTGAGGAGTGCATGCTACCATCTTGTCACCTTAGTAAAGGCAAGTTGAGTCTGGTAGATCTGTCCAATGGATGTTTATGGATAGGCATGTAGATTAAGATACGGTTTCAAACAGAATCTGTACTGATCTGACTTTAAAAAAAAAAACAAAAACAAAGAGCGACACTGTGCAGAGGCTGATGAACTCTAATTGTTTAGAAAAATATCTTGTGTCTAGTTTAGTCTCTTGGTTGGGGGGGTCTAGAGCCCTTGGCTTTCAAATCCCACCACAGAGCAGAGGGAAGGACCATTCACACCAGTTGCCTGTTGGAAACATAAAGGCTCAGTAATGTGTTAAATGCAAAAAAGCAATGTTTTGGTAAGTTCGCAACAAAAGCAGACTTTAATTGAGTTGGTACCAGAAGGTGAAAGTGCTTTTGAGAAAAACTTCTTATTTTATTTGGAGATCTGTCCGAATGTTTACTTCTGTGAGATGCCTGGAAAGCATTAATTCTCACGGATGTGCAGTAGGAATGATTTGCCAGCTCCTAATAGCAGTAAACAAAGAAAATGAAAGTTCACAGGTTGCCTTGGCCAATGTAATAGTTAGCTGCCACTGGAGAGGGGGTGATCCTGTTCCCTTCCCCTCTTGCCCATAGTCTCCTGCCGTTCACATTGTGCCAACTGAACTGCTTGTCACATCTAAGTTTATTGCATTTGCTTCCTTAGCAGAACACTAACCCAGCAAAACAAATGTGTTAATTAACACAAGCTGAACTCATTAAGGACCATACATGGTACAAAAGGGGGAGAAGGAGGGAGTGCCATGAAGCTGCTGGGAGGAAGTGGAGGAAGAAAGCAGAGCAAGGGCTGATGAAGAGAGTGGGATGTCTGTCCTGTTTTTGGCAGTAACAAGCTATTAAATCATCTTGACTGTTGTATAACTTCACTCTAAGTCTTCAGGTTGGATAATAAAAGCTTAAAATAACATAAGGAAATAATTATTTAGACTGCTTCCCAAAATTACAAAATTTTGGATTCTGTTTTACGAGAAATGTGACTAGATTGGGGTGGGCAGGGGACGCAAGACAGTGACAACACAGAGAGAATGGAGGCAGTGTTTTTTTGGTTCTCTGGAGGCAAACTATATATGTAAAATTGGAGACCGCTAGTCATGGCATTGTCAGATGACGTTCACCTTGGGCTACCTCACTCGTGTACCTCTCATGTCCCAATCATGCATCCTTGCACCTTCCCTACCTCTGCATATGGCTTGCTGGTGGGGTTGTCTGCTGTATACTACATGGGTTTTTATTTCAGTTTCTGTCTAATTAACATTTCATTTAGACTTTAGTAAAGTCTCTGTGTAGTTGCCAAAGTTCCTGCTTCAAAACTATTGATTTGAAGCTATTAGGAGATAGAAGAGGATTTTCAGTGATGAAGGAAGACAGTGAAACTGCAGAGTTTTATCAATATTTCCAAAGGTCATTATAGATGTGGGATTTGTTGTTTGGTTTTTTGATTTTGTTTTGTTGTTTTTTTGGTTTTCTTTGTGGGGTTTTTCTTTTCTTTTTTTTTTGTTGTTGGTTATTTTTCTTGGTTGTTTTTTTGATGGTGTTGTCCAATGTTGTTGGACTAAATGCTGTTTTGTTTTTCTTCTCAGGACCTTATCTTTGCTGTCAGTGAAGATGTTCTATCAGGAGGTGAATATGATTTCACAGGCTATGAGTCTTGAGCCCTTTCAAAATTTTAGGCAGATTCAGGAAACCAAAAAATGCTGAACTGCATATATGTTATTTAATTTTATTTGGCAAGGCTCAAAGTGGGATGGCATCAGCTCTTCTGTGCTTCTTCTGAAGTATGTATCTGTTTTGGCTTTCAAAAGCCTGAATTGCCGTTGCCAAGATTCTTCACTTTCTGGCAAAAGTACAATGGCAAATGGCTTCCTTTACAAGGTGTAATATTTAGACTAACAGCTTTGCAATTAAGAATGGCAAAAGAGAATTATATTCCCTTTTTTTATAAGACCAGATTTTTTAGTATGGTTTCGTGGGAGTGTTTGGACGTAACTGAAGTGCTTTTGATTGATGATTTATATTTTGAACAGTGCTTTTCATTTTAGTGCGCAACACTCGCTTGAAATTTTAGCTAGAACAATGCTTTGTTTTCAAAGATGTTCAAAGTATTCCTCTAGTTAGGCAGTTGCTCCATATAATAGACTTGCAAATGCCTTTTGGGTACATATGTGTAACAAAATGAGTGTGAAGATACCAATTCCTGCAGTGAAAATGGGGAGAAATTGGGAAAGCTGCAGGTATTCTTAAATATTACCTGCTGTTAATCTCAGTAGGCCATCAGGGTGTTGACGATTGTGTCATTAAGTATTTTGTGGTTGGAGAGTGATTCCATTTGGAGTGTTTGGGGACATGTTTTGGAGGAAAAAAACCAAACTTGTTTGAAGGGAAACTAGGCAGGTATTATTTTTTAGAATGGGCATGCTGGAGACTTTGGGTGTGAGGAGGAACATTCAGAGCTGGGGAGAGAAGCAAGTGTGTGTTTGAACTGAGTAGGTGAGAAACTTGACCACTTGAGAAAGTGGTCAGTAAAATGTTTGAGGGGATGAATTCAGTCTTGCTGACCAAGTGATTCCTTAAGGAGGGAGAGGGGCATTCTCAGTGTTGTAAATTGACACAGTCTCCACCTGAAGCTATCAGTAAAAGAGGGGAAGATGCTTTAGAATTCCTTGTGTGTACTGATTGCTGAAGCCATGATGAAATCTGATGGCAAACTTGTTTGCTGCTGAGGGTGTTTTTGTCTCCTTGGTCCAGCCATTTCAGGAATCTGATGGCACTTTCTTTTCAGCCCACATAGTCATTCAGGCTTCATTTTTGTGAGAATTTGTCTGGATCTTGCATGAAAAAGCACATCTGGGTCTTGCAGTATCAATGCAGCTGGGGACATTGCTAGCTGTCAGGTCTTTCAACTAGGGAAAATTCACTGGCATGCCTCATGCTGCTTGTATCCAACTTTATTTCCATTGTAACTATGGCAATAGGAGTAGACTGGTAAGAAAGTGTCAGAGTATGGGTGCTCATGCCTGTCTTGCAGAGGGGTTGCTTGGTGGATCCATAGAACTACCTCACCTCATCTTGTAAACCTGTTTTGGTGATAAACACCCGTGCATGTGTGTGTATAAATATATATATGTACACACATGTCTGCAGTAAAAAACAGAACACTTTCCTAGATGGTTTGAAGTAGTGAGGAGCCTACAGCCAGGAGAACAGCCAGATAAAGTCTTGGAGATTGCTCCTTGTGTAGACTGAGAAGAGAGGATCTTTTTCTCCCTGGGTCTTCAAGATGTTAAATCCAGTCCAGTAAACTTAACTCAGACAGTTCTGAAGGTAAGTTAGGGGAGAATATTTTTAAGACCTTGTTCTAGTTTCTTAGGAACATCCAGGGGTCTGCAAAACTTCATTCAGTCTTGTGAGGAGAAATGAATAGTGATACTTAGTGTCTGAGAGAATAAAATATATACATTAAAGAGGGAAAGATTTTTAACTTGTATGTAAAACTTGAGATCTTAGATAAAGGACTTCAGGTCAAAATTAAGGCTATGCTGAAGCTTTTCCCCCTTCCCTCTTTCACAATAGTTCAGCTACAGAAAGCAGAACATTATAGAAGAAAAATGATGAAATACTTAAAAGGTTATAACATTCAACAAATTTGTTAAGTTACCTTTTATAACAGAGCATAAATCCAGTTTTCAAGAGCTCTGGAGCTTGTCTTGCAACTCTGCCAGGTTAAAATCCTTTTCTTTTTTTTTTCCTCCTCCTGTTCCTAACTAATCTGCAAGCAATTGCGTTTTAAAAATTATTTTTCTCTTGAATTTAAAGACTTTGACAGATGGCACATGTAGAACCTGGAAAACTTCCTGAATTGGCAGAGTGACCATACCCCTGCCATTTTCCTACCACAGTATCCGTAGGTGCGTAGGCTGTGTCTGCTTCCAGAGTGCTGGGCGAGATACCGTTTCCTCTGCTGGGAATGTGCAGATAACAAGTGATAAATCAGAAAAACATACCTGGTGATGGGCTTAATTTGCAGTTAATAGACAACTTAATCTGCTGGTTAGCTGAGTAATTTGATTGTGACTTAACCCATTCAGAGCAGTGACAGTCTCCAGGGTGCATACCTGCAGTGTTTTCCATGCAAGATTAATATCAATCTTTTAAATTGTGTGAGTTTGTTTTGCACTTTTGGGCGGCTGAGACATCCAAGCTGTGCCTCACAATAGTCCATTCTTTATTCTGGAGAATGTTATACCAAAAATTAGTCTCTTGACCTTTGAAACATGGTTTATCATGACTCTCCTTCTTTCAGGGCCTCTGTCCAAGGCAGAGGTCTGAAGCCAATAAAAGCACATGAAATCTCCTGGTTCTGAATGTGCACAGGCTGTCTCGCTTGATGCTGCATGACACTTCTTTTCACCACTGAATGTCCTGACTTTTGTAGCAAGTGATCGACTGCATAGCTTGTTTCCTATTTACAATCCTTTGGAATTTCCCTCCCTCATCTAAGGCATTTTAGGAAGGGCAGTAGCTTGGCACTTGAATACGTCTTTGTGATTTGTGCTGTGTATATTGTGTGGAAAGAACATGTATGTCTGTGTGCAGCTACATCTGACGAGAAGTGACATGTTAAATACCATGTTCAAAGACAACAGCACTGGAAAAATTGATCTATTTTTCTTTTTAAGGTCATGAGCACATGAATTGGTGTAGAGTTATGTCCCTATGAAATTTATTACTTGTTGATGTGGTACAAAGGACCTTAGGTCTTAAAGGTGAGCAAAGGCTTTTTGTATTCCTGGGGTAGGACTAGGTTGATAAACTGTTTTTAGACAGATCAAAAGAGATGAGATCTTAAATCAGTGTTAATATGTGACTGACCAGGAATGATACCATCTAGAGATTATTGCTTTCCTCTGTTTCTGCAGTGTTAACAAATGAATACTCAAGAATGTATCAGCGAAGCAAATGGTTCTTGATAAATTATGCAGTCTTGACTCCAACTATTGTTTGAGGTAATTTATGATCTTCCACTGGTGTAATGGTGGCATAAACTGCAGCACGCCCTAGAGTAGACAAATTGGTCTGGTATTGTTTCGGAACATATTTACTCTATCTTGCTGTAAGTGAATTGGAGCCTTTTGCTGAAATGTCAGAGGACCAGTATTTGGATGTTCGGTCCTAAATAACCTACCATTAAATTTGCAGCAGTTGTGCCTTTTCCTGATGTCTAAATACTGAAGTGATAATAAACATAAAACTGTTGCAGTGTAGAGCTCAATTCTTTTCCCTTACCCCTTTATGTTAACTTTCTTTAGTCTTGTTGGGTTTAGAGGCTAATAATGCAGATCTCTTTATTGATGCATTTTACTAACTTCATAACAGCTATTACAGTGGCTTGCTTAATTTCTTTGTAGATGTATTTATGAGAAAGAAAAAAAATTGTACTCACCCAAGTGAAAAGACTTTTAAGAGCTTCTGTTAAATCCGTGCTTAATTCTCCCGGAACAAACTGAATGATTAAAGTGAAATCTACAGATCAATCTTTAAAAGTGACTGCAGACTTTTAGGTGTGGAGAAGTAGTTAGAAGGCTGTAGATCACTCTTTATATGTTTAAAGACTAGCAATAGTACAAGTTGAGTAATGTGCCTACAGAGTTAGATGCTTTATGTGGCCTCCCCCCACTTTGAATCCTGTAAGATTTTGAGTTTATTTTTTTTCCATAGTATTTGCTTACCTAGAATAAATAACCAGATTTGTGCATATTTGGTTAAATGGATTTTCAGACTTGCTATTGCCAAAACCAGTTTCCTCCCAGGGTACTTGGCTGTATGAATTGAACACTGCAGAAGCCCAGTAACTACTTCCTGGAAAGAAGTTCCCAGCAGTTTGCCTGCCTTACTGATAAAGGAGGAGGCTACCATACCTCCGCCAAACTCATCCTGGACCTAGATAAAATAAAGCTTCCTTGATGAGTGCATGGTTTGTGGACCAGAGGCAGGAAGTTGTTCAGGAGCAGTTTGTCCAAGATGTTTCTTTACCCTTGTCCCTCACTTAACTGTCCCATAAATTTTGCTGACAGCTTTGGTTTGCTGACAGGTCGTGCTTACCAGAGAGCAGTGGGTAGCCTGTTTAAAACTTGGGCTTTTGTTTTGAACACATAATTGATAATTAAGAGCAAGCCAGACAGGAGCTTGCTTGTGGTAGAAGTAAAAGTTCTGACTGTGCTTTGCAGCCTGCTTTCTCTTCCCCAGTCATACCTTTTTCATCTACTTGGAGGTGGCATCGCTTGTCTTACACTGCAGGGGTGTGTCCACCCCTGCAGGTAGGAAGAAATGCTGGAGCAGCAAACTGTGGTTTATTTATGTAATTTATTTTTGTTTCCTTTTTATGAGGCAGTTATAATAACTTTCTTGACGTTGTCTTGAGGCAGTTATAATAACTTCCTTGACATTGTCTTACCTTCTTATTTTTAGCTATTTAGCCATATGTAGCTCAAAATGTTTGCAGATTTCTTTTCAAGCTCTATTTGATCACAAAGTCGTGCTTTAAAGGATACACAACTCACCTTGCCAAGTTGCTGCTAATAATCACTCAGAAGAACAAGTGCAAGACCTGAATGAATTTGTATGTGACAGTCTGTTTGATATATTGTGCGAGAATAAAACCACGGGGGAAAAGGCAGGCAGGAAAGGGTAAAGGTTAGAAGTTCTGTAGACAGGCTTTGGAGGCTGATGCTGCATAATGGTCTTGGTGATCTTATGGGTTTTTTTCGACTTAAATGATTCTGTGATAAGTGACTGTCATCTTAATTAACTCAGATTTCAGTGTTTTCTTTCCACAATTGAAAACATAGCCTCAGGTGGTGAGAGCCAGTTTTCAAATGGCTAGGGTTTTGCTGTGAAGGGAGGCCTTCATTTTTGCCTAAACAGTGGAAATAAAGCAGGAGCCACACAGCCTGAGAAGTTATGTTGGGTTTTTAAATGAAATATCAAATTGAATGTGTTTGCTGGGCTGCAGGCAGCAAATGTGCACATTTTCTACTTCAAGTTGATGCAAATCCTCATCACCTCATCTTGATCTTCTCGGTCTCCCTCCTCCAACTGTTTTCAATAATAAGTTGATGAAATGTCTTCAGTATGGTTTCTGACAGTTTGTTTGTACTCTGCAGGTCCTGGGAAGCAGTAGATGTAATTTGAAGAAAATTTGAAGGAACAAATGGCTTTAGCTGGCTGCCCAGACTCCTTTTTACATCTTCCTTATCGGATAGTAAGTTGTGAAATTGCATGTTTGTGTCAGCTTGTAGCATCATATTGCTGTGTGCTGGTGATTGATTGTGCATTCAAACTTTTCATCAAACTGCTAATAGCTGTCTGGCAATTCTCTGGGTTTTGCTAACATTTTGGAAACAGAGCCTCTGTTACCATCCTGTATTCAAGTTCTGCTGCTGAAAAGACGGGGTCGTTAATATATGCGGATTTGATATTTGTCTTTAAAATAGCCGTTTCCTAACTGGGAGAAGGTACTTGTTTCCAAAGAAAAGGTGGCAAGCTACAGTCCCAGTGAAATGCCTTGCATCAAAATGTATCAGTTTGCAGAATGCTATATTTGTAGGAACAAAGGCAGAGATTTTTACACTTGGTTAGATCCTATGTTTTTGAGTCATTGTGCTGTATCTAAGCAGCCAATATGGCATATTACAAAGAGTATATTTTAAAAACCCTCAGCTAAATTCAAAGGTACTTGACAAAAATGCATGTAGAAGTTCTCTTTTTTCCCCTGGGCAGTTTTAGTTGGCATAATGCTTGCTTTGTATTTTTTATGAAACTATAAATTGCTGGTTTGGATATGATCTTTTCTTTTCACTTTTTATCTTCTGTTTTCATAATATGATTACCGCCCTGAGGATTCAGTTATGATTTTGGACCCTGCAGATACACAAATAATTAAACAGTGTCATGTGACATTAAAACCTTTTGCTTTTGTCCCAAGAGAAACATTGCTAGTAGTGATTACTACAGTCATGCTACTCATTTGGAAGAAAAGCAAAAAACTAGATAAAAACAACAACATTTCCAAAAAGTCTCTTTAAGATTAGGATTCATACATGTTGTGTAACATGTCAGCTTACAATTTTTTTCCCCCAACAGGAAACCTCTAATTAGTTAAAAGTCTAATGTTAGTATGTGCTGAGTTGTCAGCTGAATGTACCTGAATGCTTTTCCCGATAGCAGGAAAAACATAACAGTTCTTTTATAGCTTCTTTTGCAGCTATAAAAATAGACTGGACTTTGAGAAATTGGATGTCCTGAAAATCTGTTACTATACTTGGATCTATGAGTTTAAAAGAATATGTGAATAGATGTGCCTGGACTTCACAATTTTGATGCACTGTGAAATTATGCTTCCAATTCATTTAGAGCATCATCTGAGTCATGATGTGAAGCTGAGGGAAAGGAGAGCTATGGAAGAGAAACTTGACATTCTAGGCAGTCATTTTTGAGCTGCAAATTCTTTAACTGAGTGTCAATCTCTACAGTGAAAACAGTGTCTTTAGTGGTTCATAGGAAGTAAAAATGTGAATTTTCATTGGTATTCTCCTTTCTCTGACAAGCCTTGCAGATAATCTGCTTTAGTCTGGGGCAGGCAGCAGACTGGAAGTGTCAGAGCAACATGGGGTGACTTAAGATGGTGGGAAAGTGACTCAGTTATTTTTGGCCAAAGCTTACTGTGTATTAACTACCCTAAGTGCTTCTAACCAGTATGAAGACTAGCTCTGGAAGCCCATTCACAACTACTGTGCCTTCTGTCAGAACTGAAGTTTGCATTAAAAAAATCCTGAACATCTGTTTTTCCACCCCTACTAAATCTGACTTAGGAGCTTTCATCAACTTGTCTTTCAAATTTGGCTGCAGTGAAAGCATTTTGTTGGTAAAGGGCTGAAAGAAGGTTATACTAAATATGCTCTAGATTAGAGTGTAAAGAAATATTCTATTTTTTCAGCACATTTTCTTACTTAATGTGAATGAGAAGCTATGAAGGACAGCTCCAGAGATCCCGAGGTTGGGACCTTAATGCTGTAAATTCAGTATTAGAATAAATTGACACATTGGAGGTTGGGATTATATTCAAGGCAAGAAAAATGAGAACCTGGGTAAGTGAGTATGCCCTACAGAATATCCTTTAGAATGTCTTGCTGCCAATCCACCTTTTCTTATTTTTTTAATATTTTTAGAGAGATGGACAAAGTATAGATCTCTGACTTTCTTTCTGGGCTCTTTGTTTGCAAGGTTTGCTGCTTTCAGAACCTTTCAGGTCTTGTTTAAGAGCTTTTTTTTCTTCTTTTTCTTTTAACTTTCTCAGGAGTTAGCACATAAACCAGTCACACTGAGTGTGTTCTCCTAGAAACAATCTCTAGCTCTGTAAACAAAAAACAAAAAAACCCCACAAAAAACAAACAAACAAAAATCCTAAAAAAACCCAAACCAAAACAAAAAAAACCAAATCAATACTATCTTTCAGTGGCTTTCAGGAGTCCTTTCCAAATTCTTGAACTCTTCAATAAAAATCCAGCAGTGAGAATTGGCAGTATTTGTCTTCTGTTCCTGGAAATTCAGAACATAGTCCCAGAATTTCTCAGAAAAAATGGGATGATTTACTGTGTTTCCGTTCTTTTGCAATCTGTAGTCACAACAGTATTTATGTGCAGTGACTTGAACTCTTGGGGAATATTTAGTTCTTTAACCCTTTGCTTTAATTGTACAAGTCTCAGTGACATAAATAACAAAAAAAACCAAAACAAAACAACAAAAAAAACCCAAAAAAAAACCCACCAGGGTTTTTTTCCCAGTTTATGAAGATAAAATTTTGGGCATACAGGAATGTTCTGTTCATCTTCCACCTTCTGCCTTCTGTTTGTTTTCTCACGACCAAGATGCAGGTATGACTTCAGTAATAATTAATGTAGTTTGGTTTTAGTGAGTTGAATTCTTATTTGAGAAAGAACTTCTAACTTGGTATAAAATTGGACTACAAGCACTTGGCCACAAAGTAGGGAGAAAATGGAAATTGCTTTCTCTTATGTGTACAGAGCTGTGGATTTCAGGATTGCTAATAATCCTTTTGATCAGATAAGAGTGCAAAATAGTGCACATCATACTTGAGAAGCTTTGAGAATTCTTACTTCAAGAGTAAGAATTAAATACATAAGAGAATTAATCAGAGGCTAGCTACTGTAATGAAAGCCTCTTTCAGTGATGTCAGGTTTGTAGATGGGGAGGTGATTTGCTGCCAATTCTGGAACTATAATAACAGCATTGCACTGCCTTTGTCTGGAGGGGCAGTTAGGCAGAGGTTCTCCAGGTTTTAGTATGGCAGCTTTGATCCTTGTTTTCAGTAAAATGATACAGTAACTTAGACACCTTTGGAGGTCATCTGATCAAAGTCCATGGCATATTGTTTTTCTGGAGTGCTTCATCTTAGTGAGCATGGTTTTTTTTTGAAAAAAAACTTGCTTATTTTATTCTCAGGGGTGGCTTGCTTAGATTAGGCAGCTAGAGAAGAGAGGGTTTCTCTTTTAGTGAAAGGGGAGGAAAAAAACCCTTTTGATTTGAAAAAAATTTCTAATTTAATTAGATAATTACCTTGATGGATGCAATCATCCTTACCCTTGTGACATCCAGATGCCTTCTATATGACTCAGTCATCTCTGCCGCTTTGGTATTGAACAGTCTGTTATTTGGTGTTAATATAGGTAAACATGCTGCAGTCCATGTTTGTGTGCATAAAATGTCTTTTATCATAAAAACCTGCATGGGAAACATTTGTTTGCAGAATTTGTCTCCAAGTGATCTTGGAGGGGGCTGTTGAAACCTATGTTTCATTGTCTGCCTGACACTGTTTGAATATCTTCATTAGCTTGGTTGTTGACAATTGTTTAGCGATTCTTTGGCAATGTCACTTGCCAGTTGTGGTAAGAAAGGTGCCAGGCCAAAATGGTTCTGGTCATTCCTCTCCTCAGCTGGGCAGGGAGAAGAAAACATAGTAAAAGGCTTGTGGGATGAGGTAAAGGCAGGAGGAAATCACTTACTGGGTACCATCACAGGCAAAACAGACTTGACTGGGGAAGTTAGTTTAATTTATTACCAGTCAAATAAGAGTAAAGTAATGAGAAATAGAGCTGAATTTTAAAAGCACATTCCCCCCACCCTGTCCTTATTCCCAGATTCTACTTCGCTTCCAAGTTGCTTTCTCTTCTCCTCTCCAGTGATGCAGCGGGATGGGGAATGGGATTTCCAGTCAGTTCATTACACATTGTCTCTGACAATCCTTCTTCCCCAGGGGGAGAACTGCTCACACTCTTCCCTTGCTCCAGTTTGGGGCCCTTCCCAGGGAGACATCTCCATGAAGTTCTCCAGTATGGGTCCTTCCCACATGAACATAAGTCCCTTCCATGGGATGCAGTCCTTCTGGAACAGGCTGCTGTGCCATGTGGGGTTCACAGGGCATAACCTGCTCCAGTGTGAGCTCTTCTCTCCATGGTTGCACAGGTCCTGCCAGCAGCCTGCTCCAGTGTGGGCTTCCCACAGTGTCACAGCCTCATTTGTGCATCTGCATGCTCTGGCACAGAGGCCTGGGTGGGCTGTAAGTGGGTCTCTGGCTCCCCTGTGGGACTCTGCAGGCTGCAGGGACACAGCTGCTTCACCATGCTCTGCACCATGGGCTGCAGGGAAACCTCAGCTCCAGTTCCTGGAGCACCTCCTCCTCCTTCTTCACTGACCCCAGTTTCTGCAGAGTTGTTTCTCTTACGTATTCCCACTCCGCTCTTCATCTGCAATTTGTTGTGGTTTAGGAATGGTACTCCTTGCTTTAGTTCTCCCACTGAGACTCTCCAAATCACACTGTTGCTGGGTCACCCCCCAGCCCTTCCACTGGGGGTGGCCAGAGAGGAGAATTGGAGGCACAAAAGGCAAAGATAACAGGTTAAGATGAGAACAATTTACTGGAAACAGCCATGAGATAAGAAAAGGAACAGCGACAGCAACAATATTGACAACAAAAGTGTTCTTAGAGAGTGATTTCACATGCAGGATGCTCAAGGAACCTGACCAGTGTCAGGCTTGCTCGTCAGGAAGGAACCCCGTTCTCAGAATCAGATGAGGTGGTGTAGAATCACCTCCCTGTCCTAGTAATGCCCCTCCCAGCTGCTGTAAGCATTAACCCAGTCTTGGTCAGAACCAGGACACAGTTTAGCAGATGTGTTTGTTTTTTTCACACAGAAGCCAACCTGGTCCCTCCCCCCACTCCCAAAGCCTTCTCTTGCAAACCGAATACATGATTTTCAAGATTCAAAACAAACGGTGGCTTAATTTACTCTTATTAGGCTTAAATGTACAAGAATTCTGCTTGCATAAAATTAATCCTGGAGTTTGGGTTTTTCACCCTAAGAGGGCAATGTGGAAGGACCAGAGTGCACAAGCAGGCTTTCAAAGTCCTTGGGCATAGCTGAGTGAAAAAACACCAGATGCATTATTACATTGCATCATTCTTCTACATATTGCATAAAGAAAAGCTGAAATGTTGCTACTGCCAATGCAGAAAGTCATCAGATTTGTGAAATATGGTGTCAGTCAACAGATCTTTTATTGACGATACTCTTGTTTTAACAGTTTACATGTATGTGGTGTAGAGGGTTGACGGACTGGAGCAGACAAAGTACAAAGCAGCGTGAACATTAGTGAATGTTTTTACAAGACATGTTGCCTTCAATATGAAGTTATGAAATCTGTCTCCCTGGGTGCAGACTGCAAATGTTTTTTACAGATAGAGTTGATGCTGCTTGTTAGTTTTCATTGAAGACCAACTGAAGCTAGATTTCTAGCTTTTATTTTTCTTGGAAAGAAATCTGTTTAAAAAAATTGTCCCGAAAACAGTTGTTTTCATTAACATTGAAATAGAAGTGTGGTGCTAACCACACTCCACTTAAAGAGGAGTGGAAGTCTACTTGCCACCATTATGGTTTATCATCAGAATATGTTATATGAAACAAAATAACATCAAAGAAATTTGTATCTTGCACTAAGCTTATATACAATTCATTATAGTTTCCCTTCTGACAAGAAATAGAAGAAATAGTAATCAATCTTTTTGTTTTTGATGTACTAGTTTACCTTTCTATATTTCCAGTCGCAAGCATGTACCTTACTGTTTGCACTTTTGCTTTTGTATTCTAATTTACAGAAGTTGGTTGGCAAAACATGAAGTCTTTTTTTTTGAAGATGAATGCAAGCAAGAAATTTCAAGTGGCTCAGTTCACATTTTCCAATTACATGAATTTTTTCAACCCATTGAGAAAAAAGACTCAAAACACTCTAGTGGTCAATCATACCATTTGCTACTTGCATTACTACTACCATTGGTCAGGAAACAGCATAAATGTTGCAAATCAAGTGAGGAAATAAAGCAAAGAAGTTTAATTTTGCGTCTTCCTGTTAATGATTTCATGCTTAAACACTAGAGTGACCCTGTCATTAAATGCAAGCAGTTTCTTGATTTATCTCTGGTTTTCATTCATGCTTAAGCCTACAATTTGCTACTTTTATACTTGAGATAAAGTTGAGGGGAGTTCTTAGGAATGTATATAAATACCTGAAATGCTGTAAAGAGAACAGAGCCAGGTTTCTATCACTGGTGACCAGAGCCAGTGAACATGATCTGAAACACAGGAGGTTCCCCCTAGGTATTGGGCAATGCTCTTCCACTGTGAGAGTGACTGAGCACTGGCAGAGATTGCCTAGGAGAGGTGGTGAAATGTCCATCCTTGGAGATGGTCCAGCGCCACCCAGACATGATCCCAGGCAACTGGCTGAAGGTGGCCCTGCCTGAGCAGGGGATTGGACCAGGTGACATCCAGAGGTCTCTTCCAACCCCAGTCATTTAGTGATAGTGTGAAAATCAAAAGCAGTGGGTCTCTTTAGGTTCTGATTTCTACACAACTTTTAAGATGATACTTCCAGACTGAAAACTTACCCATGTTGATAAGAACAGAGTATTTTCTGCTGTTCTCTCACAAAACTTCATGAGAACATTCTGAAGCAATGGTAACAATCAGTTTAGCAGGCTATAGCACCAAACAAAATCCTGCATATTTTTTCATGAGTTGGATCTTTTCCAAATGAGTAAATATTTAACAAGCTGTTTACCAACTGGTTATTTTGGAGAAGTACCAGTATGAGTTTTTTCATGTTAATAACAGCTTCAATTTAACAGAAGAGAGTTGACGTACCAGTCCCGAGACAGCTTCACACTTCAAATGCCTGCATAAATATAAAAAGACAGAAACCTGAAATACAAAGGAATGGAAGCTTTTTTTTTTTTTGACTGCATTGGTTATAGCCAACTGGAATTACATTAGTGATAGTTTGGGGGGGATGTGTTTTTAATGAACCTTCCTCATACAGATGTTCTGTGTTCTACATTTGAGTAAATAGTAACCAGTGGAGAAGATTATTTTGTTTTCTAAGCAGAAGATAATATTGCTGTGTACTTGGAGCTGTCACTTTTCAAGAAAGCACTGTGGCTCAGATAGTTCTTAGTGTTGTTGTCCATGCCAGTTGGCTCAGAGGGATCTTTTCTATCCTTGGAAAAGACCAGTGATATAATGTTGCCTTATGTTTAAGTATTTCCAAGAAATATATCTAGATACAGACCTTGCATAAAGTTATGCCCAGTACATTTTCTTGCGTTACATAGTCTAAAGAGAATCTGTGTGATCGAAGGAGACAATATCTCATAAGCACTTATTTATATTTTTTTCAATGTTAAAAAAGATGGGAGAAAAAAACTCCCCCAAACTACCACCCCAAATCCTGTGATTCTGAATGAAGCTGTTTGTGTGATCACATCTGAGAAGAGAATATTCCTATTTCTAGAAAGAAACTGTGGGTACAGTTTCCAGACTTGTTCTTGTGATGCCTCGTGACAGAGACCTCCTTGTTTCTACACTTGCAGACTTTCTACTCCAAACTCAAGCTGCTGATTCAAAGAAGAGTGGAGAGCCTGAACTCACTGTGGCCTTGGTGTGGTGAAGGTGCCATTTACGCTTTAAAGCTAGGGATAAATATATCAGGTCAACCTAGTAGTAGCTATGACTGAAAAGTCTTTACTTGCTCTTTTTGCATCCCCTAAGAACTTTCTTTTCCATTCCTAATATAATGTAATATGAAGTGGTCTTTTAAAAAAGTTATTCCTACGTTCCCACAAAACACTGCCACTTCTTGAGGTGTGTCTTTTATTTCTAGTGTTGTAGGGGTATGTTCCCTTTGTAGAGAGGTGGGATAGAAAGTGCTGCACAGAGCAAGGACTTGTATGGCTGACTTTGCTTTTTCAGGATGGAATTTTACCAAATTGATCAGCTTTCAGGAATCCTTCATGAACAAGGGGCAAGATTATTGGTATTAATGGCCTTTTATACTAGATAGTATTGATATTTTAATCCAAGGCATTAAGATACAGTGTTTTTATATCTGGTTTTGAAAGAACAGTGAGCAATGAAAGGTAGAACACAAATGCCCAGCAAAGCTCTCAGGCTTTACTGCTATTTTAAGATAGCTTTGGCCTGTGTGCTGATACGACCAGTGTGCATATTTGAAATTCTAGCCTGTACAATGAAAAGACAAGCCCTCGGAAACAGCCAGTGGTTTTGGAGCATGCTGGTCCTTTGCAAGCTGAATGTTAAACAATGACTTAAGACTCTACTACACACTGGCTGTAGCTCTTGATGCCTTACACATTGGCTCCATTTTTTGACATAATTTTGGCAAGTGGGGGAGCCTGGCAATCCTTCATGCTAGAGGCCTTAGCTCTAATAAGGCGCTTTAGTTATTAGCACAAGTAAATAGTTGTCCATTTGTGCTTCATTAATGCATATTAGTCATACAGTAAATACTGTCATGCTGGCAAGTTCCCCAGAACAGTGAATACTTCTGTACAGTTCAGGAGGGGGTTTCTGACAAAGTGGTGTTGGCACCTTTCTTGAAGACGTTCTTGAAGCTAGTAGTGTAGGAGAGTGGCAGGCCATTATTTCAGCTCACATGAGATTTGTAGGATTGATACTTCAGTGGAGGCAAAGATTTTTGATGAACTTTATGTTGTTGCAGTAGGTTCTTCTCAAGTATTCAGCTGACTTTTCTACAGCCTTCAGCTGTATTGAGGCAGGTTGCTTTGGGCTGTAGGGAGTACAAATGAAGTGCCTGCTCTTCTAATGAAAATAGATGTTCCAGAAATCCCATATGATTGTCCAGTAAAATTTTAACTGTGTATTTGAAGAAACCTAGTTTGTGCAGCTAGATGAAATCAGAAGGTGACACAATGACCCATGATCTATGTGTGTGTTTGGGTATCTTGAGAGGTAAGACCCTTAGTACAAATGGTATAAAACTGCCAATGAGTATGACTTGTTCTTTGGTACAGCCAATGTAGATTTAGATTTAGAGTTGCTTTTTTTTAATCCTTTGAGCTCCTGGCAGTAACTTCCAGAAGGACTTGCTCCAGACTCTTGACAACTTGTCAAGGCTGACCAGCTTTTGGTTCTTCATATTGTCATCCTCACCTGTTTTGAAGAGGAATGTGTTCTCTGCCTCTGCACTTGCCAGGATCATCCTCTGATTAGTTACTTACTCTTTTGAAGATAACAGAGAGTAGCCTTGCTAGCGTAGTGTTGGTTAGCATCCTTGGCATCTGCTAATGCATCCTATCTGTTCCTAGTTAGCTTGTCTGATCCTTAACTTTCCTTTGCTGTCAGTAATGGTTCAATCCTCCAGGTGCTGGCACTGTGCTCAAAGAACTGGGAGACATGAGGAGGAAAAACTGAGGCAAAAAAAAATCATTGGTCTTTTGTGTCCTTAGCGGCTGGATCCTGTGCACAGCTGAGAACTAGCTAAATTAACAGTAGCCATCCTTTTGTCCTTACTTGCCTATATAAGAGTTCCTTGGGTTTTTTTGGCATCCTTTGCTTGGCATCCTTGCTCCAGCTTTTCTGCATGGGCACAATCTCCATGATCTTTCTGTGTAACCTCTTCCTGCTTTAACGCTCTTTGTGTTTAAGCATTTTACCCGAGGCAGGAGAGGCCTGTCCATTCAGTTGGCTTTCTGCCATTCCCCTGTGACTTTCTGCGTGCCACAATGGACCTTTCTTGAGGTTTGAGTAGGCTGTCCTGCAAGATCAGATTGTTGCTCTGGGCACCTTGGTTCTTCAGAGAAGTCTGCCATGGAAACCTCACATGCAGATCCTTGAACAGGCCAAAAATCTGTTTTCCCACAGTCCAAGACTGTAATTCTGCTGGTAGTCTTGCTCTCTTTGCTTACTCATTACTGTCATCTCTGTATCATCTCTGCTGCCATCAACCTCTTCCTCCCCAAATGGCTCCTCTTTGTCTATCAGTTGGCTTTACCAGCTTGTTGTTCAAGCAGCAAAATGCTTCCGCTGTTGGCTCACTGATCGCTTGTGAAGTTAACTTCAACCCACTCCAGAAATATTTGTAGAGTCCAGTGCTGGCTGCAGCTGGAACGGCACTGTTTGCTTGTGAGTGGGTCAGAAACGTGACTTAGCTGATTTGTGTCAAGTTTCTCCCCATCCCATGCACCTGGCTGCAAAAATGGACTCATTTGGTTTGAGCAAGACAGGTATTCTGAACATGAATCTTCGTAAAGATGGTGAGTGCTTCTTTTGGGAAGAAGTATTGAGGTGGAAAATGAGGGACTTGGCAGTGTGACAGAAGCAAAGGAGAACCTAGACGTGCTAGCCAATTGTCCAGGTGTTTCCTGTCCCAGCACTATCCCTTGTGGCTTCCCAGCCAGGCTCTTGCTACTCAGTTTCCTGTCCTGGCGCTCTCCTGGCTTCCTTGATGTTTACTCTCTCTCACAAGGCTTACATCCAAGTGTCTGCCATACTGCCTTCTCCAAGGACCTACTGCCAGCCATATCTCCCCAGGACTGTCCTTGGGATGGTGTAGGGAAGCTCCCCCTTGCCAGGTGGCATATGAGCATCTGCCCTCAGATCTGACTGATACTGCTGTCCTTTGGTCATGACTGCCTCTGGCTCCGAGTTATTTGGTGGGGAGACACTAGGGGAGTCCTGGCCAGATGCTCCCCTTTCCTCTCCACTGTGGGTCCATTGCAGAAGAGATGCTATCTGCATGGAGGCAGTGATCAGGGAGCAAGGGCTGACAAAAGCCTTCCAATGCATGAACTGTTTTATTGATTGTAAAGGGTTTGTGCCTCGCCTGGCAAGGCTAGCATCTCCCTTTCCTGCCTCTGGGTTTTCTACCTCTTCCGTCTCTGGCAGAGACCTGACCTCCCGGGTTTTCCTTGAGTGGTTGTGTTCAGGCTGATGGAGAGTAGTGCCTGGGGGAGCTTGGGAGAAGATGTTGTAGCTCTCCTGGAAAGAGATCTCCTGAAGGCTCTTTCAGGAAGACATCTTGGCAATGATGATGTTAGGAGACAGTTAACTGTATTTATGGGTAGTCCACTTCCATGGGACATCTTTTCTCACCACTCTCTGTGGGACTCTGGCTCTCCTGCCACCTGGTTGGGTGAAGCCCTTTTATCCTACACAGTCTGTGTGCTTGTACCCTGTTCCCCCTCTGCATATCCTGCTTCTTCCAGAGCTCTTTCTTGGGCTCATTCTTTGTGGCCACACCACCATAACCTCTTGCTATGACCTTTTGGAAAGATTTCTGCAGAAGGTAATGCCAGGGTCATATGTAACATGCATGTTACATACATCCATAAATAATTCATTTATTAAAGCAACTTGTGTACTCACCCACACATGCCCTCTCAAATTAGGCGATTTCCTTTTTTCTTTTCAAATTCAGGACAGACCCAAGGAGTTTTTCGACATGAATATAATATCAAATATTTGAGGTAGTCACCTTAAGTGTTTTGTAGCTGGAAGCATTTGTAGAACCTGTTTCCTAAGGTAAAAAGACTTCAGAGCACCTGTTTTTCTACTTCTGACTGTACAGAAGTATATAAGGCAGTGGGTTGCAAATTTAATGGAAAAAATTCCTTCCTATGTATTTGCTGGGGAGATTTCTGTATGAAATATATTATTCTTTGCCATGATGTGAGCAGAAGGGTTAACTGAAGTGTGCTAAAGATACTCTGAAAAAGGCATCTCTTGCAATCTTGTTTTTTCTGGAGTCCTTTATGTCCTTGGAATTATGACAAGCTGCTGGCTGTTGAACATAGACTGTCTGTATGGTTAAGTCACAAACCATAACTGCTATGCTGGATGAGAGCAAGTTGGAAAAATACTTTTCTGACAGCGTATCTTTTGAGTATGACTTGCCCTGAAGATTAAAATAATCCCAAACCCACAAGACCAGAAACTTATCATCCATCGTCCTTCCCAGTAGCATCTTCTGAACAGGGATGCTGACACAATAACATGTATTATTATGATGTAAGACACATGCTGTCAGTATTGTGGTGTGATAGTTTGCTTCTAGGTAACCTGTCACAGTTAATTTTTCTGGCTTAGCTAATTAAGTAGTCTTCTGTTTATCTGTATCCAGAAGGTGGCCCATTCCTCTCACCCACAGCTTGATTCTGAAGCCTAGTTCAAAGTTTTTCCTCTTCTCCACCTTATCCTGTGATTCCTTTTTTTTTTTTATGTCTGATTTGACTTTAATCTCTGCATGAATGTTTACCATTACCTTTTATTTCACAGACCTGCATTTTTGAGTTAGAAAGAATAGCTCAAAACTAGAGGAAGGAGTACAATAAATACTGGTTGTACTGGAAAAGGTGCCACCCTGAATTAATCACCATTCAGCTGAAGTCTGGTAGCTGCTCATGTGCAAGCTGCCAGCCACTTGAATTGCAAGGTAAACAAGTTACTTCCCCTCCCTGGTCTTCAGCAGTGGTTTCACAGAAGAGAAAGAAAAGCCACTTCAATACTGATTGAACAGCAGCTCATCCGATTGCATCCCATCTTTTCTTGGAGCGAACAGTAGAAATCCATTTGCAGAGATGTTCTTGAGGTTGATAGCAGTAGTGTGTCAGGGTTGCTAAAGCCAGCATGATCAAACATTGCACATATGGATTTATTGCAACTGTGGGATTTCTTGAACTTTTCTTCTGGCTGACCAGGTTTGCAATCTCTGTTCAGATCTCCTTGTTTGGTGACCCTTACCTGGACAGGTCTTGTTTTGAGGTGGTTTGCTTGTTTTGTTTCATGTGCTGCCTTGGCAATGTTTGGCACACCAGACCTTCCTCCAGTAGCATACTGGTAGTTAAGAAACCTTTTGATCTGTTGAGGCTTTAATGTAGCCTCAGAGACTTTGTGTGGAATTAAAGCAGCTGCTGCTAACCGTGTAGGAGTGCCTCAGTGTATGTTCTGATGTGCTGTGGATAACTTCCTTGGATGTGTCCAGTAGGTGTTAAAAGAAGTGGCGAGGAGCTGTATAAAATAAGTGGTCACTTGACACACGCTGTGAACAACTGTAAAACTGAACAAAACTAAAAGAAAACCTTCCAAGCATGAAGAGGTGATTGATGTGCTTGCTTTTAGTGTGCCAGCTTCTGCAAAAACTGAATATTTATACTTTGTATTGTGTTTTCTGGGACAACGTGCAATTTTACATGTAATTTGTTACTATTTAAATGCAAATTGCTGATCTTTTGTAAATTTTCTTCCTTCAGAGAATGTTAAGTCAATAAAGATTTTCTGATAAAGTCATATTCTTAATGCAGGATAACTGGTAGAGCTACTTGCAATTAACTCCCTTTCCTCAAGGAAAGGAAAACATGGCAGCTGCTACCTTGAGATGGATAGATACAAGTGTATATTTTTATTGATACTGGAACAAATGTAACAATGACACATATTTCATATGGTACCTGGATTTTTGAAAGTTAGACAGAGATAGGTAAACTGGGCAGAACATTGAGAGAAGTTCTCAGACTAAAACAAGCACGTCAAAGGTACGTGCTTGGATTTTACTATAGTCAAACCTAGATACTTGTTTTTCTAAGGACAATGAAGATGAGGAAAATCAGAATCATTTAGGTTGGAAAAGACCTCTAAGATGATTGAGTCCAACCTTTGACAGATAACCACCTTGTCAACTAGACTATGACATTAAGCTCTGTGTCCCGTTATGAGCACCTCCAGGGTAGTGACTCCATCATCTTCTTGGTCACTTTGTCCCATTGTTTAACAGCCCTTTTCATGAAGAAATTCCTCTTGATGTCCAACCTCAGCCTTCTCTGGTGCAGCTTGAGGCTGTGTCCTCCCATCCTATCACTGGTTGCCTGGGAGAAGATGCTGACCCCCCCTGGCTACAGCCTCCTTTCAGGGAGTTGTAGCGAGCAATAAGGTCCCCCCTGAGCCTCCTTTTCTGCGGGCTAAGCACCCCCAGCTCCCTCAGCCACTTGTTGTAGAACTCATTCTCTAGACCCTTTACCACTGCCATTGCCCTTCTCTGGACTTGCTCCAGCACCTCAATGTCTTTCTTGTAGTAAGGAGCCCAGAACTGGACACAGAGACTTAAAGGTGTGATGACTACTGCCCTGGCACTGCTGACCTGTTTTTGATACAAGCCAGGATGTCATCAGCCTTCTTGGCCACCTGGGCACGTGCTGGCTCGTGTTCGGCTGCTGTTGACCAGAGTCCCCAGGTTCTTTTTCTCTGGGCAGCTTTCCAGCCACTCTTCCCCAACCTGGAGTGTTGCATGGGGTCATTGTGACCCAAGTCAAGAGCTGGCACTTGGACTCATATAATTGTCCCTTTGATCTAGATCCCTCTGCAGAGCCTTCCTGCCCTGTAGCAGATCAGCTCTCCCACCCAACTTAGTGTTGCCCACGAACTTACTGAGGGTACACTTGATACCCTCATCCAGATCATCAGTAAAGATAGGAGGAAAAGGACTGGGCCCTGTATTGAGCCCTGTAATTTTCTATCATTTTGAGAAACTGGAGTAAGAGTGATGCACCAGAGTAGTCAGAATGGCTCATGTTATTAGTCTTATCTTAATTTTTGTTTTCTTTTCATTTGTTATGAATTGACAATTCCTACGATGGTATTTCTGTAATGCAGGCTGCAGCATCATTTGTGTTAGAAATTTTGTCCAGCGATTGTGTGCTAACACGTGGGGGTGGCAACTTAATGAAGTCTGATAGAGCATCACTGTGAGGATTTTTTTTCAGGAAAACTGTTTTGAACAACTGAGTGAAAGGTGCAGTTATGTATGTGACTTTCTTAGAGATGCACAGGTTAAATGAGATTCATACATAATTAAGGAAAGAAACACAGACATTCAGGCATGTTGTTCTGTTGGTAGGGTTTTTATGGTTTTTTTTCTCCTATTCTGAAGGCTTGCAAAGTAACCCATTACTGCTAAATATGCAGCACAAAACAACAATTTTAAGTACCTGTATATTGCAGACTGTTTCTTAGACTCCAGTATTTTTTTGCATAAACTACATTACTGATTTACTCAGACTGTAACCCTGATATTTGGTTAGAGGAGAACACAGCAGTCTGTTCCAATACAAGATCTGATGCTAGTTTATTAATCATGAATAATTTACTGTGCCTTAGACTGGTAGACTGTGATTTCTGTGGGGTTTAAGTAGGGTATAGAGCAGTCCATTGAAGTGTATAAACATTTGCCCCATATCTGAGATTCTGAAATGTATTTTTTTGGTTTGTTTTTGGTAAGGCTTGCTGTTTTAGAGATGTGTAAAGAATTAATTCTGTATTGAATTGAGAGCAAGTCACCAGAACTACACTGAAGTGAGCAGTGAGTTCTGGGGCAAATGGCACCATGTAACGGGAGAATGGATTTTTATCTGAGCAGAAAGGTGTGTGGTCCAGGTAATTAGGATCATAGGTTTGATCAGATGGGATAGGCACTTCTAGACCTGGTTAATTATATATCTAGTGCCAAGGATCACTGTTGGGAAGGAGGGGAGGGAGGAGTACCGAGCATACCCTAAATTTCAGCAACTGAGCAAATGGCCTAGAAAGTAGAGTGATGAGGTCCATGTTGCTAATAGTTAAGCAAGGAAGGGTAGCAAAGTAGTCTTGTATAAATTTGTTAAACGTGACACTTGAAATTGGTCAGATTATCAGTTTGAAAACTGAAGAGAAATTTCATTAGCAAGTGAGAGTTTGCTCACTTGCTAATTTTAATGGTACATCCAGTAACTTTTAATGGTACATGTGGGCACAGTGGCTCCTTCCCCACAGGAGGTTTATCATTTTATCACTTCTGTTGAGGGCTGTGAAGGACCATCTTCACTTGCTGGCCCATTCAGAGTCTCAGTTTGAACTTGAACCATCACAAAGACAAAACGGGGATAGCACTATTGCCGTAAGAGAGCAGACCCACATTCAGATGGTATAAATTCCTCTGTGTTTTATGCTGCTTGCATTCCTTTGTTGAGTTTCATCTGTCTTGATGTCTAGGGCTTCCTAGCTTTAAATTACACTTAAATGTAATTTAGGTTATCTCGCTGTGGTTGCCACTTCCCAAAGCATAGAGATTTGAATATCAATTCCTGAAGAGACTGCAATGCACTTGTGTGGAAACAGTGGTTCCTTCAACCCAGGTGGCATCTTCCCTTCTCTGCGCCCTCCCCTGGTCTGAGACACACAAATGTGTTGTTGCAGTGCCAGATCCAGAGTCCACTAGCTCATCCTTTCAAGCACTGAGCCTTCCAAGGTTAATTCAGGGCATCATTAGCCTGTGCTAGGACAGACTGTCCAAGGCATTTTGTGGAACGTCTCCTGTTCACGTGGTAGAAGGATGCTGTCAAAACCTGACTCCCAAAGCCAGTGTTCTTGGAAGCAGCTGGCCAGCAGTGCTGCTATAACCAAAGCTGTAGCAGATTTGATGCCAAGTAGAACAGATGAGCTACCTTGTATTTCACAGGTCTGAGCATGGGGAGGCCAGTGTGTTGGAAAGGATCAAATTTCCTGTACTTTCTTTCTGTGTTACGGCTTCCCCCAAAATAATAGATCAGATTTTTTTTTAAATTTGTTTCTTTTTTAATACAAGCTTAAAGGAAATAATTTTGAAGATGTTTTCTCAGACTGGACAGGTGTGTTAGCAAGTGTGTGATGCTGAAATTTTCCATTGCACCAGAGTACAAATATTAATTCCCATAATGTTTCTTTTTGTCCTTCTGATAAAGAAGGAATATAGTCTGACAGTGCACTTCAGAAACTTGGACAAAAGTAACCCTGGTAAGGATTCTTGAATAGGCTAAAGGTTTTAAGAGCAACAACACATTGTTGTGGGTTGCATTACTCCCTTAGATTGTGTGAGCATCCATCCAGTATAGTAGTTAACACGTATGAACTTGTGCTTTTGGCTCAATTTAAGTACTGTGGTCTGTTCTGTGTCAGTTCTTTGATACAAGATCTAATTAAAAAGCCTCTAAAAAAAAAATAATATGACATACTGCGTTAGATTATACTTTCTCATGGTAATAAAACTCAATTTTTAAATTGAATTCTTATTGATAAGTAGAGTTCACTCTAACAAATACCAGATTTTTCAGGGGCTTCAGTGTTTTGAGTCAGTATTGACCAAAACCAAAGGGCTTTGAACATGCAGCAAAGGATGTAGCTTTGAACATGTATCTTTGTCAGTGGTAGTCCCGTGCCAGTGGGAGTGACTTGCTTTGGAGCTAAGGCTAATTTGCAATTAAGTACAAGCTAGAGATACATTATCAGGTTCTGTGGGTGCCAGCAGAAGAAATAAAATTTTCATGTAAGCATGCTACTTTCCTACTGTGAAGAATTTCCTAATATAAACTTTATTTACTCATTTTTAGAAATGAAAAGAAACCTAGCTTGTTTTTTTTAACAAAAAGTTAAAGGATACTTTATCAGTAAGTCAGTACTTCATTTTTCTAAGTACTTTATAGGTGAAGACACCTCTAAGGAATGATTGCTTTCTCTGAGAATTTTGTGCAATTGTTTCTTTTCTGTATTTCAAGACTTTATTTTAGCTGTAAACTATGTAAACTGTCTCTAACAGCCACAGTGGTTTTAGTCTCATTAAAAATAGAACAAAGCTTTTAGCATTTCTAAGGCTGTCAGTTGGATTCCCTCATTGCTAGCTGATTAAAAGACAGCAACCATGATGCATTGAATTGTCTTCTACCATAATAAATGTCATTCTGGTCCAAGAAGTGCACACTGTGGAGTATACTATCAATTTTCTCTGTGCAGGGTATGGGGAGACAACTCAATTTTTGCAGAAGTGGTTGCTTCCTACTGGGAGAGGACTGCATCTAGTGAGAGAGTTCTTGCCAAATGTTGGGTTCAGGAGTGTTGAAAGCCTTGTTAAAGCCAGTTTTGCAAGGATGAGCTTAGAGAAGCTGAATCTCTAGTGTTAGCCTGTATGCATGCTGTAAAAGTGCATTGCTGGAGCTGTCAGCTAACACTCACTATGCTTACTCCTGCCTTACTGGAGAAATGCCTTTTAGGAGTAAACAGCTGCTACCAGATAATGCTGGAGGTTGCTAGCTGTGGTCCAGCTCTTGGTAGACTACATTAATTATTTAATTTTTTAATTAATTTCCTGGATGCCAAAGAGACACTGGGAGTTGGGGCCGGGGGTGACAGAAAGAAGCTGGGTGATGTTGCTTTTTGGTTTTTCCCTGATAGCAATTGCAATGCAAGTAGTGATAAGTCACATAACTAGACTCCTAAAAATAAATCTGAAGCACCTTCAGAAAAATAAGTTTCTGGCTCAGCTGTAGCAGTGTGATATAAGGCTTCTATAACTGTGTTGTGCTATAGCTTTTACGAAGAAACACTTCAGTGGCTCAGGGCATGCACACTATGGGGTTTCAGTGTTGACAACAGGGTCCAAACCCCCAGGTTTTTTTAGACTTGAAGGTTTTCTGATCAGTGAGTTGCTAAAGCCCAGAGGGGGTCAGGAGATAAGTTCCTCCAAGGTCAGACTGACAAGCCTTTCTGCCTTCCCCTGTATCATGGGACGTAATATAATTCCTGTGATTCATTTAACAAATTCTCTGCCACTGCAGAGACATGGACCACGGACGCAGGTCTGTCTTTTCTGTCAGCCTCATTTTCCTTCTCCCTTGGCTAATTTCTGCTCTGTTGTAGCTGTTGTATATGTTGTGTGGTGGGCTGGTAAGTCTGCCGAGGGTTGTAGGAATGTGTGGATCACAACAGGTCTGTGTACCCTGCCAGGTTATCGTGTGTTTTCAGTGATTTGTGGCGCAGAGGATTGGAGGTGCTGTGGTGTGTTGGGAGGAATGTGCTGCTGCCTTTGCTGCTCCTTTAATCCCGAACTGGCTTGTTTGTTCTTGGTCTCCAGGGTTATTGCTCCCAGTCTTGACAGCCAGTACTGTGAAATCAGAAGGATTCCTGAAGTTAGTGGCTTTGCTACTTCAGGAGAGAAAGCCCAACTTTTGACAAAGCTAAGTGGCTTTATTTTAAGCCCTTGTTTGTACAAGCTCTCTTAGCAATGGGAATGCTAAAATTCTAGGTTCACAGTTACGCTGTTGACTTACTGAGCCTTTCACTTGGCTCTTACCTAGTCAAATGACTATAGTTAAGAGGCAGGAAACCAGGTTACAGGTCTTTAATTATGTAATATGTGGGTTGTCTGAGAATGTGCTTTAAAGTTTTTTGCCTAGTGTGCAAAGCCTATGTTTTCTTTATTTGTATGACATGTTGAACACTCTGGCAGAAAACAGTAAAGCATACACACACTCTTTGAGTAAACTTGAAATTGTTTGCGAAGCAGTGACTTTGGACAAACCCAAGAACCTAGCACTTCCCTCGGGACTCTTAATTGGAACACATTTCCTCAGACTCTGGGGTGTTAGCTTGCTGAAAATACATTGTACCAAACAGCTGTCTGGTAGGGGACTGTGCTGTTGTGTTTTTAAGAAAGGAACGTCACATGAATTACTAATCAACTGTGGAGTTTGGATTAGAATTTGAACATTGGTCTGGATATGTCAGTTGGATTTACTCTTGTAATAGCCTGTATGCTTGCCTTCACAGGGCTAAGAGTAAAAGTGAGTGTGCAGAAACTCTGGATACCAATAAGCTACAGGAAAGTTTACTGAGATGAATAGCTGGCTACTCGGCACTTAGCATAATTGAGTCCATTATCCTCTTTGTACATTTGATGCTTGAAGTAAACCAAAGCTGCAAATACATGGTATAAAGAATCAGCATAGCTTAAAAAGCGGTGCAGGAAGTTACTTTACATAAATGCAAACAGTCTTTTGTTTGGAAAGTGAAGAATCTTATGAAGCATCCTCAGAAGAAATGCTGTCTAATCTGTTCATTGCTAAGGAAATTCCAGGAGCATGCTAAGAATAACATTACTGAGTCAGGTAGAGAAATGTTTGTCTATCTATGTCCTTCTAAGAGCAATAAGTTGCAGATACAAATTTCTCCAAGTATCCCCTTTCTGCTTCTGAAGCCCAGAGCTATGTCCACTTTTTCATAGCTCTTGGTGTTCACCTCTTCAGTGAATTTTTGTAGTTGCTTTTTTGTCTGGGAACCACTTACACTTGAGCACTCTGCAATAGCTTCCTCACTCTGTGCTAACATAAGGTGCTTAATTTTGCTTTACACAAATTGCCTGAACAGAGTAAAGCTTGGTGGTTCAAATAATAACTTTGCTAATTTTCTCTTTACACCCAGCTAGTTTTAAGACCTGTACCTTGGTGTGATGAAGGAGCACGGCCAGGTTGGCAGGGAGCTCCTGTTTGGCAGGAGTGCCCTCTCTGCAAACTGAGGCATATCTGCCGTGATAGTCTCCTAAATTGCAGTGAGACCCGTCAGCACGTCTGACTTTACTTTCTGTTGTGCTGGACAGTGTACAAACATCAGAAGTATGTCATGATCTTGATCTGTTGCCGTGGGACTGCTGGCATGAGTACGCGTGACTCTTGCTCAATTGAACCTTTTGTTCAGGGGCATGGCAGTGTGGGTTTGCAGGCAGCTACAGTAAATCCAAAACCAGGGACTGTCGTCTTGGTGGTCTGGACATCCTCAGTCTGGCCATGCTCCCAGGAGCTTCCGAGAAGCTGTGCTGCCACTTGTAGCCTTTCTTCATCTTGTAAACTTGCAGAGACTGCTGAAATTAGAAGAAGCTGAACCCTTCAGGGGATTTCCAGACTTCTCCAGAAAGCTGCTCTGTCTCCTCTTTTGCTAGACCCCTTTCTTCACAAAGAATGAAGGAGAAGGGAAGTATAAATGATACCTCATTATTTGTACATTCAAATCTGCCTCCTCCCTTCTCTAAGTGCTATTTACCTCTGAGATTACCCTGAATGACTGACTGGATAACCTTTGCTGAAAAAACTAGGATGAGAGAAGCAGCAGTAGAGTGGTAGCAACACACTGGTCTGTCTAATAATGCTGTCTCATACTGATAAATACTCTTCTAAACTAAACTGCAGGTGGGAACAGTGGCACTCGGAGCCAAAGAGGTGATTAAAGAACACGTGTGCAGACAGCAGAGCTGCTGTAGTATATGTCTGGTTGATTCTCTGATTCAAAGATGAGATTTAATGTTTTCTTAGATAACTGAAATGCTTATCGTGCTAGCACAAACAGCAGCAAACACTGTATGTCATAGTTAAGGAGTGCAACTTGAAAGGCTTGGTTATAGATTGAAAAATAAATCTAGATTGTCCTGGTTACTGATATGTAGAGATAACACTGTCTATGAGTGGACTTTGGCTCTTAAGGCGATGCAAGCACGTCACATTTTGTGTCATGCAACATAGGTTTGCAAAAGGACACTGTAATCTGACCTGTAATGATGGTGTGTTGGCTTTATGAAATGCTAATGCTTTAAAGGACCCTGCTTCAGGTCCTTCTAGCACTCTTGCTAGTCACTCGATTAAATCATCCTTGGTTGCAGAGGCCGACTGACAAAGAAAACAGCACATGCAAAAAGTCAGTGAGGGCTAATGCTCAGCTAGTTTCTAAAAATACTACAATAGCTGGATGGTAAAGTAAGTTAAGTAACATGCTTTAATTTCATATTGAGAGCATTTATTGGAAGAGGAGGGAGAGCTGGGGATTAAACCATGAAGCAAACAAATGACTTGTTTGGAGGCCATTTTCAGCTGCAGCCGGGTGTGGTGACGGACCAAAGCAGGTGCCCACCTTGCTTGGGGCCCACGGCTTCAGCCCTGAGCTGGGGCCCGACAACAAGGCTGCTGGCACAGAGTAATTATATAACTTTATTTCCTGCCCCCCTCCCCTTGCTTCTTTTACCCTTGTTCCAGCATGTGATCTCCACTGCAGCTGGCCGAGTGCCAGTGTTTGTCTGTGCACAACGGACACAAACAGATTCTGGAGGGTCATGCGAAACTACCCCTGGCTCTTTAAACCTCACCGCCCTTACCTTTTCCCCTCCACTGCCCGCATTGCTCTAACAGGTGTGGCTTTGTTTATGCACGGCCTGTCGCTTTGCTTTAGCACCTGGGCTTTGCTGGCCCGCGGTGTCCGGAGGAAACCTTTGCCTCCCTGTTTTGCTCAAGCTGCAGGAGAACTCTCTGGATCTTGCGGGCAGGCATTTGCAGCGGGCAGAACAGGCAGGGGCATCATCTTTAAAAGGGCAGCCCCAGCAGTCATTAGTCACTGTAACCTCTGCTTCTGAAAACTTTGATCTACTTTACCATGGCTTTGGCTTCACTTTGTGAGTAAGGCCTGTGGTTCTCAGCATCTTCTGGTACAAGATGTAAGGTGATTCCAGGGAGGGTGTATCCTCTTCCTGAAAATTTTTGGCAATTGCTAGTTAAAAGAAATAAAAGTCTGGTTTAATTGAAGAGTTACGGCCCTGGAGCCAGGTGAAACCTTGAAATAAGGTCTCTCAATTAAGTGTTTGTGTGTTACTGCTGTGGGAAACCCAAATGTAAAATCATGCATCTCGGCCCCATTTCACCTTTGTTACTACCTAGTACTTCATGAATCTTGCCTTCCAGAAGAGACTTTTATATGTTGGGACAACTGGAAACACATTTAAGTATGTGACAAATAGCTTATATTTGGTTTTCTTGTTCCAAGTTTTATTTCTTTTGGGACGCCCTGGTGCTCTTCCCAGCCAAGAAGCAATCTGTCACTGCATCCTGTGTTAGACATTGTGACTTCTTCCTGGGAAGTGGAACTAATGCTGCTAAACTGTATCTGTGAGGTTTTAGCTACTGTAAAAATTGGTCATGTTGAATTTCATGGAAGGAAATGCACAGAGAAAAGTTCTGGACTGGAGAGGGATGTTCTGAGTTATCCATGCCTGTGATGCTTACTTCTTAGCCTTTGTACTGAGGGCAGTCAGCTTCAGCTTTAAGTTTTGACTGCAACTTTCGTAGATAAGCATCTCCTCCCTACTGCTGCCCTTGGCACCTTGGAATAATTACAATTGAACTTTCTGGAGAACAGAGTTATAATTTTGTATGTCTTTCCTGCAGTTGTCTTCTTATGCTGCAAGTCCCAAATTTTCTGCCTCAAATTTGAAATGGAGATGATGTGGGTCAGGTCGGTGATGGCTGTGTGGTGTCCCAAAGAAAATGAGATAAATCTAGTGAGAATGATTAGTGCTTCAAAAGTACTAAAAATGTTACAATGTGATACCCTGTGGTTGCAAGGGATTTGATGAAAACAGGAGCTCGTGAGTTGCTTGTTCCTAGTAAGTGTGTTCAGTTAGCTCCACTGAAAGAGCTGTGTTTCAGGAAAGTAAGAACAAAGACAGTTGTGCTGACAGAAGGTCTGATGTGGTTTGAGGGTTTTTTTTTGATTCCTGAGAAGCAATAACAAAAACTCACGAGATAAGTGAGATGTGGCGCATGAAACAGCAGCTGCCAGTGTTGTGAAAATCAGTTGTGAAGAATGTAAAGGGCTATAAGGGGAGATAGCCAGTATGGAGGCAGATGTTTGAGTGGTCCTGGTTGTATCTGGCATAGATAGATGGATGCCATTTGTATCTTATCATACAGTGTTTACTCATAAAAACCTTCCTTAGTCATACCACTGTTGTCAGTTTCTGTCTTATAAATGCCTATGGGCTTCTGAACTGATCCCTGATGGTGATGACACTTGAGAGCAGTGCTTGAGTACTTGAGTCAAAGCTCAAGCATTTGCTGAGACAGTCTCTTCGATGAAGAGATAATTTATTTCATATACTGTATAGCTGTATAGAGTTCTAGTCCCCAAACACTACATCCATTATGATTTTGAGCATTAGCTTGTACTTTGTCTCTGCTGGATTGAGGGCTCATGGTTGTGTGTAGTTGAACTGCCACTTACTGTGTGCTTGTTTCTGCTCTGCCTTAATTACAATGTCATTTGCCATGAAGGTGGTTCCTGTGTTTTGACATAAAAGCAGGTCATGCCATTGTGTATTTAGCCCACACTTGGGGCACAGTGGGATCATGTGTATAGTCACGTATATCACAGCAGCAGCTTATGCTTGGTGATACATCACTGCAGTCAACTTTGCACAGTTTCCATACCCACCCTTAACTGGTGTGTGCAAAGGTACGCCAGTTTTGTAAAAGCACGCACCTGCTCTAAATCTCCTTCTCATTCTTCTAAAATGTGACTTACCTTGCTTTTCCTATTTTCTTGTTTATATTTAAATTTTCCTGCTTTCTCCTAGTTGACTTCTTTGGCAAGATCTGTGAGAAACTGTGGTGTTTTAGACTTAGCCAAATTCTGTTTGTGTTAAAACTTCATGAAACTTGATCTTGTGAGAATTCCAGTATGAAAAAAACAACAGGTTGGCATCCAGAGCCATGGATGTTTATCTAAACTGAACTTCTGATTTCTCTTGAGGTTTAGTAGTTCACTACTGATTCTGTTTCAGTCCAGTTAATTAGTTACAAAGCCCTAAGCCACAGACTTGGAATTAAAGAAAACAAAGCCCCAAGCCTCCCCATAATTTGATGCAAGAAGAAACTTTTGTTAAACTAGGAAGTGCATTTACATCACTGTTTCTCCGTTTGAAACACAAACTGGTGTACTGATGAGCAACAGCACAGTCATTGATTCTGGATCCATGCCACACGTATTAATGTGATAGCCTAGTGTCCCCCTGTGATCTGTTCCCCCATCTTCTCTGACATTGGTTTCTCCTTTCAGAGGCATGGCATGGTTTTTGTTTTGTATTGGTGGTTTGACTCCATGTAATGTAGCTTGCAGGGAGTACAGAATGCCTGGTTTTGATAATATACCGTGCTCTTCTGTTTTTAGGACAATGTAGATCAGACTTCAGCTCATGGTCGGCGGGATCTGGTGGAACCGGGTTTCCAAGAACCATCTAACCGCATCTCCCTGAACCACCAAGGTAAGGAATAGTGCATGGAAATCCAGGGTTCTCAGGTGAGTGCAGGCATGGTTTTGCCTCCATGGCTGTTTCTCCTCACTGGGGGAGAATGTTCTGGATGATTGGAGAAGGAGACCTGAAGAAATCGATTTTTGTCACAACTGTCCTTTGAGCTGTGAATGAAGGTGGCGAAGGACTTGTGTGCATCTCAAACCTCGCAGCCCGAGATACGATTACTGTCCTGGGGGATAGGGACATTCTCCTGTTTTTATGAGTAAGGAGGAGGAAAGTACTGACATTAAATTCAACATTTGTAATGTTAAGGTTGCATTTTAAAAAAATCTTTGACTGCCATAAGACAGGCTCTGGCTCAATGTCTGCAGTAGGAGAAGAAAACAAATCCCAACATATTTACTTGTTTTTTATGACAGAAATCAGCTCATTTGTTTTGACTGCCATAAGACAGGCTCTGGCTCAATGTCTGCAGTAGGAGAAGAAAAAACCCCCAACATATTTACTTGCTTTCCATGACAGAAATCAGCTCATTTGCGAAAAGATAGCCCTGAACTAGATGTTAATGTAGGTGTAATAGTTTAGCTTCTGTAATTCAACAGAACTATTCATAAAAAGCTAAATCAAATCTTAAAAAGATAGCCCTGAACTAGATGTTAATGTAGGTGTAATAGTTTAGCTTCTGTAATTCAACAGAACTATTCATAAAAAGCTAAAACAAGTCTTAAAACTCTGTTTTCACTGATTTCTGTCTGTTCACAGATCTAAAAGACAGCAGTTTCTATTATTACAGAGACTGTTCAGCTTTATTGTTTCAGGTTTGAAATAATTGATAATAGTGTTCTTTTAAGCAGTGAACCCTCTTACCCTCAGGCTTCCTGATGGTTTAATTTGAAACCAAGTCCTTGAAGGTCATTTTCAAATGTTGCTTCATCAGTGCAACAACTAATAATAATGCAGGCAGAACAAGACTATTGAAACAAAAAATATTTTAAGCATATTACTTAAAATATTTGCCAAACATGACATGCTTAACTTTTCCTTTTAAATTCCAGCTTTTTTTAATTTGTCAAGGGCAGCAAGACTCAAATTCCATGACTTGTAGATTATCAAGACAATTAAAGTTGCACAAATAAGTCCCAGAGTGTAATGAGGATTGTATTTTGACTTGCTCCCCTTTCCATGCTTCCGGTGTTCTGGTGTTTTCTAAAGCTTTGTTTTCAGTTGAAAAGAGAAGGCAACAGGTTGCAATGTAATCCAGTCTAAAACTTAGAGTAGCAGAGGCAGTGTGTAGTGGCATGTTTGCTTGCACAGAACACATTTTAGAAGTTCAATTTTTCATGTACTTTAGAATTAATACTGTTTGTTATATTATTTTCACCTATGTCAAGATGTCCAAATTGTGGAACAGATCTATACATGTGACTTCTGAAGCTATTTGTAAATATCCTACTTTAGTCAAGGGATTTGCAGGGAGGGTGGGGTGGAAGTACATCCTGTGTGGTCTGGATTCATATGTTTCAGTGCATGTGTCTGCTGCTTTTGAAGTCTAAACTTTTATAGAAGAAATAGGTAATACTGTGGATGTCAGGAAACGCCAGCTTTGCAGCTTGACATTTTCATACTTCCTTTTCAGGCCCTTCTTTTCCCCTATCAATATTGTACTGCAAAAGGATCCATACAGTGTCCCCTGACATGTGGCTCTTTCTCAGCCACTGTGAGACAAATGTTCAAAATAATTTAGGAAGCAGCTGTCTTTAGAGAAAATGGTTTGCATAGGGGGGTACTGGCAGTTCAATGCCTGTTTCTCAAGCAAGACCCATTTAATGTTTTTCCCCAGTACTTTTTGAAGTAAAGATTGCTTATGCAACCACAACTTGTTTGGGATTTTTCTTCTATATCAGCTGACCCACAGCAATCAAATCCGCTGTTTCTAATATCTTTCTACTTTTTTTGCTGCAGTAAGTGTATGGTACCTTATCAATCTTGATGCTGTTATTTTAGTGGTCTGGATTAAGAACTGAAACCTAAATGCTCAACAATGGCCTTTAATGCTGAGCTGGGCTGTAGGAGTTCTGCCTTCTTGCAGTGCTGGAGGGAATCAAGGTCCCTACTGCTTTGGTACCCTCTGGGAAATGGAAGTGGCCATAAGCGTGATGTTATGTCATGTCTTGAGTGTTTGCTCTGTCCAAGTAGGAGCATCTACGCTCTTTTCATAGCATATGAAATATATATTCATGTCCAAGAATTTGAATGTACAAGTATTTTTAGAGCTGGCGTATATTCTAGAATTCCAGATTAATGAATAGAACACAGAAAATTACATGAAGGGCTTCATCTCAGGGAGTTGTGACATGGTCTGAACTAGCTCCCATATGGGCATATTAGTCACACAGTAAATAGGAAAATTAGATTATTAACTTGAAATGGATTTTTACATTCTGTAGCCACTATTTGCTTTGGTTTTTGTTATTCTTATACTAAACTTTGTTATCCATTACTTTCTGTTAAAGCCTGTCTGGCACTGACACTCGTTTAAAACTTAAAAGAGTAAACCTGTGTCCAGAAGCAACTTGCAGAACCACTGCAAATAAATGTTTGGTGGTATGCCTTGATTATGTCGATGATAAAGATGTTTGGAACAGACTATGGCAATTTTTTGCTTCCAGTTATAGGCAACATTTCTTGCTGATTTAAGCACATGCCTGTTAGCCTAAAGCTTTCTGTGATTGGCATGAGCAGTAATTGGGAAAGGATTAGAATTGCCTAAATTATTCCTGTTTAGGTGTTTTCTGCCTTTTTAGTGTATTGTGCATTAAACACTGCAGCTGAACTTTGAGCGGCCATAGTTGTTACCTTGTTTTATGTGTGCACTTGCAATTCACACCTGACCACATTGCTCAGTGAGCGCAGCAGATTTGCCAGTTTCTGTTGAACATTAACTTGTGGTCCTTTGCTTTTCACTGGGAGAGCTTTCGGTACAAGCACCTGCAGTTCTGAACCAAGACTGCTTTCCGTAGCCTATAAAAATGGTGATTAGCTTCTTCCCAGGCATCTGAATCCCTTTAACACAAACTGGAAAAAGAGCATTCAAGTGGAGACTGAGATAGCCCTGCCAACTGTCCCCGCGTGAATAAGCCCTTTCTTGTGAAGGGTATTTCAAGTGCGTGTTTCCTGCTGAATCACTGTTTTTACACAAGCAGATGCTTTATAACTCTTCAGCTTCTTCTTTCAAAAGAATGTCTTGTATACATTGGGGAGCAGAAGATAGTTCTGTAAAGTGAGGAGTCTTTAGAATAGGAAGGTTTCATGTGAAACTAATGTGCAAAATTGAGTGCAGATGGAATAGTATTTTTTTCTTAAAATAGTTTAATATCTTCTTTTGTGTAGGTGTGCTAATAAACTTGCTTACTTTAACAATAAATAATTTTATACTAAGCCATTACTTAGTTTATGACTTCTCAATGATTCTGCTAATGGGGCAAGTTTTGTAAAGGTAGTAAATGCAAAGAGTGTGAACTATGATGTCTTTCCTATATTCCCCACAGGATGCTTCATAAATCAAATGTAATAGAAAAGAACAAGCTCTCTTGCTGAACAGTACTAGTATCCACTAATGTAAAGGAACAGATATGCTTCATATGTCTATTAAAAGTTAGAGAAAGGCAAGAACAGCCAGCCAGGATTTGGCATTTAATAACCAGCAAGTCTTAAGTATTTCTGCAACAGTCCTTCCAGAAGCTGTAGTAAAGCCTCTAGGCTTGAAGAATAAAAATGTGTCTAAACTATGTGGCTTTTGTGAAGAGGAAAAGGTAGGAGATGAAGATACAAGCAAAATAATTATTTATCATCTTCAAAAACACCAAGACGAAGTGAGACCATGCTTAGGAGGCAACGTCAGATATTGTTATTTCCAACACTTTTTCCTTCTCACTTTGCAAAAGATTCAGCAGTCACAAATATTTAAAATTTTGCAATGACAATTTTTCTGCACTGTGTAGCCTACAGTACTTGTGCTCTGTCCAGTAGTGAGAGGCAGAGCTGGGGACCCACAGTAGTGGTTTTTCTTCCAGTCGTTCCATTCACACAGGGATGCCATTTAGAGGCCTTCCACAGACAGGATAGGCTCCTGCATTTGTTCTCTCTTATCCCTTCCCAAAGGGTGCTGCTGGTTCTCCTCTCTCTCTCTCAAGTACCCTGGCAGTGCAGCCTCTGTTCCCCTTGGCTGCTCTGTGCTGCTGCTGTGTTATGCCACCAAATTTAACCTTGAATGTATCTCAGTAGCAGGATGAAACTATCATGTAGATTTCCCTGTGCTACTGTGGAAGAGCTTTGCTATATGGGTTGTGATGGCAAAATGCACTATGTTACAGAAAACTCTAAGCCAAACAGAATTTGTTGACTCTTGAACTACAGAAGTTTTAAGCTACCCACCATGCCACTGCTGTTTCTCTTGCTCCATACTTCTGGTGTTTTCTTTGTTGATACATATTTTGGAGCTCACTATTTTTGTTTGTTTTTCTAGCAGGCAGCAAATACAGCCAACTTCAGTCCCAGATGTGAAGTTTATGGGCAATGCTTTTTATTGGTACTTGACATGTACTTTTTGAGACTGCGTAGCTACTTCTAATTCAGAATTTTAAAGCCAGGCATAAATAAGGTACATTCTGTCACCTTGCCTTTTAGTAGAAGTGTTAGACATGCAGTGCTGGCACTTTCTGTATGTGTGTACTCATGGGATGATTGTCAGTTTCTGTACAAATGTGTTTTGCCATGGGTCTGTGATGAAAGATTTATCTTCCTTTTATTAGTGCATTCACACAAACTCTTCCTTTCCCAAGATGCTCTCAGCGCTTGCTGGTCTTGGTGCTTTTTATCACTGCAGTTTGCGGACAGAGTTGAGCTGAACCTTTTGGTACCCTCTGGCCCCACAGCAAGGTGGCTCCAGCAGCAGAAAGGAAATGGTGATAAGGTTGTTTTAGCCAACAGTTGTCCTTTCTTAAAAGCCTTTGGTCTTTCTTGGTTGGTGATAGTAGGAAGTCTTGCTGGTAGTGAGATGATGAATATGCTTTGGTTGTGGATTGGGTGGGCCCTAGATTTCCTGCCTGTATGTACAGACCACTTGGCTCCCAGTGAAACCGGAGGGATCTAGGGCATCTGCCAAAATTTTCATCATGCTGCAGTTGACTTTTGAGGTGGATGCTGTCCTGTACCTTGCTGGCTAATCATTAATACATTAATTTTTAGAGAGACAGTAAATGTCAGCATGGTGGAAACTTCCCTTCAAGCGCACTGGAACAGTCCTGTGTCCAAAAACTATAAGCTCGTGTAAATACAGGCAGACCTTGGAATGAGCATGGGTGTAGGTGAAGTATTACAGTGCCTAAGATTTAGCCCAGAGAAATAATACTGTGTAGCACTCTTTTTCTCCACCACTGTTGTTATTACTTGCTTTTAATATATTTTCTTCTGTATTTGCCTCAGGATAGACATGGGAGGTTGAGGATGTTGTTATTCATTCTGTAGCTAAGGGGGAGTGTGTTTAGTAACAGTCAGTGCTGCTTCTGAAATGCTTCAGTTGTGGGATCTGACTGGGATGAGTTGGTTATCTGGTGTGTCAGAAGTAACCCATGTTTTTTACAGAATCCAGCTGGTACTGAATTGAAAGTGTAGAATGAAAAACAAACATTGTTTGTATTTTGGAGACAATACTGCCAGACATTCATGAATTCTCGTGCTTTGTATAAATGTTGTTGTCATTGTCCAGCCTTAGAAAAAAGCCACCATTAGTGCCAAAATGATTTACACTGACTAATCTTACGCGGAGAGCGGAGGCCCTGCTTCCTGCCTAGCTCATTACAGTACCTTTGTCTTCTTTTGGAGAATGCTTCCATTTATATTTGGTGATGAATCTTGTTAGCATGGCTACTAGGAGGGCACCCATAATAGCTGTGTAGAAGTTTAACTTCCCTCATTAGATTAGTTTCCAAACCCTTGGGCTGACTGAACTCTGAAAAAAAATTATGAAAAGACAAAACAGTAGATTGGTGTTTAGTACAGATTGTTTCAGAGATCTGCAGCAAGCTACAGGAGACAGATGAACTGAAACTGATCGAGTTTAGCTGCAAGACTCTGTACATAATGTAATGAAGATTGAGTGAAAACAGTGAAATGAAAAGAAACAGACCAAAATATATTGAAACTATAGCATATTCAAAGAAAATAAATTGTAGGTAACGGATGGATTTTTAAAATTTTTATTGTATTTTTTATTTTTATTTTTTACTTTATTTTTTATTTATTAACTTTTTAGTATCAGCTTGCAAATCATCAGTTTTGGATTAAATTAATTTAAACACAATTAATTTAAAATTAATTGTGTTCCTGTCAAGCCACATGATATGAATAAAAAAACATTGTAATTTCTCATAGTTGACAAGCATGTATTTTAAGCCTGTTTATAATATAAGGATTCAGTGTGTCAATCTGTTGAATTTCTCTGACAAGACTGGATTCAGTGAATTCAGTTCAGGGAAGGAGCCCACTGTCTTGTTTGTATAGGGTTTGCCTTGGGGCCTTTGTTCATTGGAAGTTTAGAGGGTGAGCTGTAGAAAAAATAAAAATTTTAAGTAAGCCTAAACCAAGAAGTACTGGAATATTAAAAATTAATTTTAAGTTGGGTTTTTTCCTGTGGCCTATGGAAGAATAGTAAGGTTATTACCAGGTTTGCAATGACCTTCTTGCTGTGCTGGAGGAAGATGGTTGCTGGGGCAGAGCAAGTGGAGCTGGACTGGAAAACTGGGTTCCTTGCTCAAGATAGACCATTATGCACCATACTTATCCCTCAGGGCCTGAAGCTGTATGGATGTATGACCTCTGAAATAGTGGTTTAGGATTTTTTTTTATACTGCAGAGAGGTGTTCCTCCAGCTTCTCTTTCAAGATTTGTATCTGCTGTTACCATGGCACAGAAGGGAGTAAATTCACAAAGTATTAATTCAGGGTAATTAGAGGCTCCTTTCTTGTTCTTGTTAAATTCTTCTCTGAGGCTTTGGAAGGGGAAGGTATAAATTGGACATCTGGGTGATGAGCTTCTCTTGCTTCTTTACAGATCTGTCTCAGAAAGAGGACATTTGCTTCCCTCACCCTTTATGTGTTACCTCCTTGAAAACAAGTTAGCTTAGTGCTAGCATAAATGTACAGCGATGACTCTTTAAGAAACTTGCCACAAATCAAATAGAGAGAGACACTGCAAAATCAATTGTAAAATCAAATGTCCTTTTTAATTAACTTTTGTCTTTCAATATTAAAATATATGGATTTCCTGCTGCCACGGAAGAAGAACAAATCAACTGTTCTTTTTGCATCCTTTGGCTGGGTAATGCAAGAGGCAGCATGGGATGCCCTCTCTCTTGTTGGTGGATGTGCACTCGGGGGCATCTGGTGGAAAGCTTCCTCCCTGTGCTGCAGCTATTGTGCAAACATGGCTCAGGGGAGCCACACGATATGGGGGTGTCCTGATTCAGGACAAATTTGGGAGAGAACCTCCAAATGGCTTCCTCTAGAAAGGCGATTCAATGAGCCCCTCCCCAACTGGTTCGGGAAAAATACTTCCTCAGAGAAAAAGTGGAAAAAGCTGTTTATTTCACAGGCAGAGCATTCACCAGCACAAAAACAAAATGACAAAAAAAAAAAAGGAACAATACTGAGCAATGAAACCTCTTGCCACTCCAAAAGAGAGACAAGCTGCGACAGTCCCTTGGTGGGCTGCAGCTCGGCTCTCTCAGTCTCCGGTCAGTCTCTACGGAGCTAGAAAAGACACGGCCCATGCCCAGCCTGGTGGGCCACAGGTGCGAGTTCCAGGTGCTCCTCTGGGTGTTCAGTCCAGAGCAGGTTTGAACAGGTCCAAAAAAAAGAAAGAAGCCACAGTCCAGGAAACTTCTTTGCCTAAGCAAGCTAAAACTAACTAAAAGCAAAGGAGAGCTCTCTTTTGCTGTCTGTCCATCCGCAGACAACACAGTCCAGGAGCTGGAATGTGGAGGAGTGAGTGCAGTGTCTGAAAACAAACTCTGCACTTTTTCTCTCCCCCCTTCACTCTCTGGAACAAGTCTTAAAGGTACAAAACTTATTATCCAGCATAAACAGAAGAGATGATTGGGGATAAAAGCGTCATATAGCCAACCCAGGACAGGGGGCTCTCGGTGAGGGGCTGGGGTGCCGGGGGTGGGTACCTAAACACGCTGGTCTGTTGGGAGTGTCTGCGGGAGGCCGATGCTCACATCATGGATTTGTTCACGTTTTACAGCTCCCCCAGCCGTGTGCCGGCTCCGTGAGGTGATGTCACCGGTGGCACAGACACTTGCTGTGCCGCTGCCACCACTCCGGTGGTGTTGGGTCACCCGGCCCCTCGCTGAGCAGGCAGCTGTGTGCGGGCAGCCTGGCTGGTGACGCCTTGGGAGGGAGGAGAGCGCCTGGAGCGGGCTGGGAGAGGGCTCCTGTGGGGGAGCAGCCTGCAAGCCCTTCATGGGGGTGATGTTGTTCCAGGCATTCCCTTTCTCGGGCTTGAGCTCACGGGTCTGACGCATCTGTTTGAAATGGTGTGCCTGGGGAAATTCAGATATCCGAGGGAAACCAGTGGTTCGGTATCTACCTCGTGATGAGGTGTTTCTCCCAGGTATCAGGGCTGAGCTCATTTCTTGTGTTTATCTCACGTCTTTCATGAGGGAGTAAAACGGTTATCCTATGGGTGGTGCACTCCCTCCTCTTTAAGTGTATTTGCTTAGCAAATGGCACCATTCCATTGCTAAAGCAGTTAAATGTGATATATTTCACTATTTTTAAAATAATTTTATATACTTATTTATACCGTCCAACAGGTATTGGGGTACTTCTGGTCTCAGGTCTTTGTCTGTCTACTGGGCAGCATTTTTCTTCCATTTGAGTTAGTGCTCCAAAACTGAGCTTAGTGATCTGAAATACCCTCTTCTAATTTAATCAGTGAAAGTTAACTGTAAAATAATGGGATGAGCTCTTATGTCCTCTGGCATAACTATTGCCTTTATGTTTTCTTTTGTAATCTGACTAAATTCCTACTGTCAACATGTTAGAGCAAAAGAATGGAAATTAGTAGTATCAACACAGGCTCTTTTGATAGCTTCTGGATGACATTTTTAACATGGCTGGGTTGAATTCTTGCCTGTGCTCTACAACCTCTTCCTTTATGTTCTTGGATTTTGCATATTCCCTGATAGGGGGAATGCTTTAAGTGTATTTAGCTTTATGTAAGAAGCTTTTGAACCTTTTAGTGAAGGTGTTATAGCCAAATGTCAAAACATGGCTGTGGGCACTTAAAATAGTCTCAGTACTAATGAGATTCCCAGCTAAGAAAGTTGATTTATTATGTAGCCTGGCTTTTAATCATGCTATAACAATGACAGTTGTTCAGTAAAAACAGTGTTTCTGCAACATCAGAATATTAACTTTGAATTCTGACACCTTAACCAAAATCAAATTCTAAGTTTTAAAGGCAGTTTGATATATGAAGGGGAAGAATATATTTAGAGATGGAAACAATCCATATTCACTGCAGCTATACTGTTATATATTTTGAAAATAATCTTTTAAGAAGTATCTCTAATTTTTAAGATAAAAGTACAATGTCACTATGCAAGGTCAGCTTTAATGGAAAGAGAACTGACTTTCAGTATCTGATTACATGGAAAGCTCTAGGGCTTTAATCTGGTTTCATGACTCTGTTCAAATCTGAAATAAATCTATTCTGCTTATTCAGACTTTTAAGAGTATCATCTGTCAGAAACTGATTGCCATTTATCTGCAGCACATGGAATATTTGAAATCACTGTGACTGTTGAGGGGAGGCTATTTTATTTTATGAATCCCTCTGCTTTGGTAAAAGCAGACAAATTTCTCAAGAGAACAATGTTAACTGTGCCTCTGTGCTTTCTGAAGATGATGGGGGAAAATGGACCCCATTTCCTGTGTAACTGATTTCCAAGAGTGAGGTAGCAGTGGTGTGGTCAAGTAGGGACAGATATAATGTCAGAAACTGCTCCCTGAATTGGTATTGGTTAGACTTCATCTTTGCAAGAAACTTTTTAACAGCTTCACCTGAACACATAACAATTTTGGAATCAGATTTTTTAATTTTTTTTTTTTTCAAAATGAAATCCGTTTAACCAGATCAAGTCCTGATTTGCTCCTATCCTTGTTAAAAGCACACTGAACTGATTTTTGTTCTGTCTCTGACCACCCATGCACCTTTGATCTTCCTTATGATGCAGGTGATTTTTAATAGCCGACACAATGCAGCCCTCTTGTCTGCAAACAATTCTGGGAGATGTGTATCTGAGTTTTGGATTTTTGGTTTCCCCTGACCTTCAAAGTTATATTTTTGGTCTCTGTCAAAGTAGTGAGAGGGTGGAGAACAGGCAGTACAGCTCTTAGTTTCCTTCCATTGTTTGTCCTAATAAGTGTCCTAACCTTTGATTTCTGTCTCTTCTTTCCCATGCCTCAGGTGAAGAAAAGGCATGGAAAAAGAAAAGACTTTTTTATGAGCTTCATCTTTAAAGCAGAGCTTTTATCATCTTAGAAATTAATACAGAAATTCACTTCGGTTCTCTTATAAAAAAATAAAAATCTTTAAATAGAAAAACAACGAAGCAATGTCTATCTCTGTAACATTTCTAGGGGTGAGAAATAGAACAAAGGTGAAGAAAGACTTGTTTGCAATAGTAAAATGGGGCATATTTCTGATACTGCAGTTCTCCTGCAAGCTTCTGGTACTCATAAAGGCTTCTGGTGCTTTAGGATTCATTCAACTACTTTGTGCTTCTCCTTTTCACTTGTTAGAGGAAGAATTTACAAATGCTAAACAAAAGTTGTCCTTGTGCTTAAAAATTAAATGGATTTTAAAAGTTGGCTGACAGTATTATATCAAATTTAGGTTAAGCAGTCTGAAAAAGTACAGAATTTGTTTAAATTTTTAGTATCCTGTTCTGCACATTAAAATAATTTTCTGGAGCTTAAGTACTAGAAAAATGGGATTGTCGCATAGAGGCACAACACACTGTACAGCTGAGAGGAAAATGCCCAGTTCAAGTTATAGCTTAAACTTGATCTTCCTTAGAAATGTCTTCCTTAGAAATGTCTTTTCTAATCTGTATATAAAATAAAGACTGCTTCTGCCAGATGACTGGAAAGTCGAGGACTGCAGATTTTAAGATTTTCCCAGCATAGGAACGTATCTCTTCTAGTTCTAGTTGAGACAAACAAATTACACTGGAATGCACTCATGGTCTATATCAGCAAGTATACCTTAACTCAGTTATGTCAAAAAAGAACATACACTGTGGTGTATCAAAAAAAAATAAAATAAAAGGATGTAACTAAAAATACTTGGCTAATAAATTTCTGTGGTTTTGGGTCAATGTGAAAGTAGGCTTTCTTAGTGGCAGAGTTATGTTTATTTAAGTATCAACATGATTTTCTATGTTTAAAAAATTATGTAAGATTCATGAATGAAGTCTGACTTCAGATACCAAGAAGAGTGTAAAATGGTACAGGCTTTGATTACAGGAACTTTCTGGTTCTTTCTGTAAGCCCTGCATCTCTGCAGGGTGTCCTGCCTGTATTTACCACCAGTCCTTGCTGAAACAATGTGATTGACCTGAGGCTGGCTGGCAGCTTTATAGGTAGCAGGGTCCTTGTTGGGGGGTTGGTTATTTCTCACTCCTTTTGGAAGTTGTGTAGAGTAACAAACATGTGCAGCCTGTGCTGTGGGGTTGCCTGGACTCTTAGGCACAGATAGGAATGGGGGGTTGCACACTATAGCAGGTGATGATGGTAGCAGCAGACCTGCCCGCTGTGTGGTGGTAGCTAACCAAGCTGCTCAGAATAACTGGACTGCAGAAATCATGGCAGGATAATAACAAGTGTGTGCTTCTTTACATGAGCGTGCAGAAGCAGCCATGGGCTCTCCACCCCACAGCCCACAACCCCCTCTGTGTAGAAGTTGGGAAATACTTGTTGGGGTTGGCCACTGTGCCTGTGGGGAGCAGGGCAAAGAGTTAGAAGCATTTGTTTGGTGAATCAGCTTCTACATGAAATTAAACAAATAATGGTGTATGCCTGCCTACATTTTCCCCAACAGCAAAATAAGGATGCTACTATTGCAGAACTTCTGTCAAATCTGTGGTTGAGATCTGCTTAGTAGTGTGCATGGTCTTCTTGAAGACAAAGTCTCACTTCAGCATTGTTCATGGTGTTAAGTTGAAAGCCAGTTCTTCAGAGATGAAGTCAAGACTGAAATGAGAACATACATGAGATTGTGTCCTAATGCATTGGGTAAATCATAGGGTATTACTTTGATATGATGGGTAGCCTTTCTGTAAATTTGCTTGTTGGTGTGCAGCCTGTGACATGGAAGTGATGAGAGATGATGCAGCTTCTAAGTACCATAAATGCACTTTGATTGATGGTCCATAATTCTTGACACACAGTAGGGAGGAGGTCAGTGAATTAAGCTGAAGGGTACTTGAAGCTTTGTACATGCGGGGATTGAAATTAAAGTTGGGAACAGTGACCAAACTTGCCAGATGACATTGGAACATATACTTTAAAAAAAAAACCAACAAAATAAAACGGCCTTAAATGTGGGATCAACAGATAAGTTAAAAACACTTGAGGCATAAGTGAAAAGCCATGGAAAAGCCATGGAGTTTCTTTAAGATGGTTTTAGTATGTAGCTGAAATGGAACTATTGAAAGAGATCTAATTTGTTTTCATTATTGTAGGAGCCAAGATGTCTACTAATACAGTATTTATGTTTGTGGTAATATCTTTCTACCATTGTGTATCTCTATAAACTTTCTGTTTAAGAAAACGACTAAACAAAGCAAAACAAAAAACCCTCTCAACCCTTCCTCCCTATGGCAATAGTGCAGAGATTTTTTGGGCCAGGATACATGTCTCCTGCTGTGTTATGCTGGTGAAATACAAAACAGAGAGATCTCTTTCTGAAGAGCAAGTTTAGAGATGAATCTGTCAGACTGTTGGCTCCAAGGCAAACTGAGACGATCAGAGAAATTTGCTGAAGGCATGGCTGGGGTGAATGCCTCCTTTCTTACAGCAAGGGTGTTTCAGCAAGAAGACTTGGTGATCTTCGTGCTGATGACTTTGCCCTGAAAAGAGATGTTCTCAGACCATTTGCATTCCCCAGGGTCTGGTGTCTCCCAGGGGTTTGGTGGTACAGCTGCTCTGGCACTCTTCCTAATGTACTTGTAATAGCAAAAAACCACTTTCTCTGAAGGAAGTTTATTCTGGTTTGACAAGTGAAATGAAATGCAGCAATAAAAGCATTCTTAGGCACTTATACTGGGCTAGAAAGACAGATATTTTAACAGGAAAAGTAGTAGAAATGTGGAGTCACTTCTGTTGAACTGGTGGTTTGCAACCTTTCCTTGTATTTCAGGCAAATGTGCAAATACATTTTATTGGAAGCATGTGGGAAGTCTTCCCCTCAATTTTGAGGGGCCAACAGACAGACTCGCTAATGAGGGCAGAACTGGGGGGTGTTGTTGACAGAGTGGACACTAGAGAGGTTAATAGGGTAGAAAAGAACATAAGTAGCTCTCAATGAAATGGTACCCTACTGTGCTGAAAGAGAAAGACAGAATCTGAAATCCATTTGAGTCAAGTATAAAAGAAGGTGTTGCTCTTCAGCAAGATAACTCTCAAAATTAGTTCATTGCAAATTGAAAGGAAGCCCATATGGAGTGTCTGCTTTGGAGAACTGTTGGAGATGGAGGAAACTTTGAAGTGGTTTCTAGTGCTTTACATGGTGCAGAAGCCCTTGGTGCAGGTCTTTCCTGTTCTAAGACCATATGTTGGTGTTTTATTCATTTTATGGTTAGCGTTAAGTGTGTTTAGATGCATAAATGTGTCAGTAAAGAGAAATAACCTTCATTTATTTTTCACTACTAAAGATTAAAAATAATTTTAGGTAACTATACATTCTGATGCTGCAGCTGCCTTGGCTTGTGCCTTAGGTTGTAAATTTGTCAAATAAGGAAACAAAGTCTGTGCTTGTTTGTTTGTTTTTCTATCAGATGGTCTTCAGGTCCATCTAAGAAAAGATTGAGGAGCTTCAGTGAAAATATGTTATCATACCAAAGAAAATGCTTTTGAATTTTTTAAAGGGGAGTAAAACAGCAAAAGATAATATTGTAGTCTTGCATTATTTATGGTGCCTGTAGCTTTGAAAAAAAATCTTGTGGTGTTAAGGCTGTCCCAAAATGAACCAGAATAGTGCATTTCTGTAACTCAGATTTCTTACTTTGTCTATAAAGCAGATATAGCAAGCTTGAGACTTTTTTTAAGCTCACATAATAAGAGGAGGGGATAAAACCCCTGAAATTTCATAGCTTAATAAAATAAGCAAAATCTGTAGAAAAAACCAACTCTGTTGTATTTTGATGTCAGTTCTGCACTAAAATCTTTTACCACAGTGTGCCATTGTAACAATAAACTTCAGTCATCACTGTCTTTCAGCTTACCTGTGATAAGCAGCACAGTATTTATTTCTGCCTTTATGTAAACATTGTGCTGCAAGTGGTTCATGACAGCACTTCAGCAAGCTGTGTCATGTGAGGATACTTGAGAAATGCATCAAAGGAGCTGACATTCTTGCATTGAGGTTGAAAAAGGTTGCAGCACTTCTCTTAAAGCGAAGAAGCTTCAAGGGGAAGATCAATCTGAATTTGTTACGTTTTCTAAGTCCATTGTGCCTATTAAAAAGGACAAGATTCTGTCAAGCTAGTTGCATTTTCAGCTAAAAAAAAGCCAGAGTTAAATGGGGCAAACCAGCTAAACAAAAAAAACCCCTTTCAAAATATAGCATGAGATGTAGCTAAACTTGGAGTTCTTAACAGCAAGCAGCTGCTTAAGTAATTAAAGTATATAGGGTGCTACTGACCAAAGTAATTAGTATGTAATTTCATTAATGGCGTTAGGATTGCAGTAACAATATTTAAGTCTTTCTGTCCAAATCAAGATTGCAGGCAATTTGTGCCATGTCCAAGATGAGGTTGGGAGCAGTGCGATGTTAGGGTGTGTTACAGCACCACTGTCTGTGTGGATCTGTAACTGCGCAGGAGCATCTGGAACTGACTGTGCCTTGTTAACCCTCCTAATTAACATACATTCCTTGAGAATTTACATGTGCATGCACTTCTAAATTTTCATAAGCTAGGATGGCAATAAGTTTATATTTCAAACAAGGCTTCGTGGGGGTTGCTAATTTTTTTGTTTATCTTTTCAATTAATTTGTGAGCTTGCTTGCTGCTGTTCAAGGGCAATAGGGAGTTACTGTTTTTGTGTATGTTTTTGTGGTTTGTCCTTAAGTGGTTGAAAAATCTTGGAGAGCTCAGGCACAGTAGAGTGTTCCAAGTCCCTCTGAAATCTGAAGTACTGCAGATGATAGATGATAGGTTTTAAGTTGCAAGGTCTGCAACTCAAAGACAATTGGGTGATGAGCCCTGTGACCACAGCTTCTAGGCTCCAGAATAACCATAAATATTCTTCAGAAAGCTGACAATGAGTTTTAGAGCCTAAGCAGAAAAATACACATTGGGGGAGAATGTGGAATATACTAAAGTCGAAATACAGGTCACCTCTAAGGCTAGAGTGGCATCACTGATGAGTCACTCAGAGAAGCGAGGCTGGGAAGGTATTATTCCTATAATAATTATATTATTATTCCTATGGTGGGTATTATTCCTATGGTGGACCTGGAGGTGCTGACTTTGTTAAAAAGCCACTGAGAGAAGTCCTTCAGAGCCTTCAGGCTTTACAGCAACACTTCTGGCCTACCTTGAGCTCTGTCCTGTTGACGCATTGCCTCTTTCTAGGTCTAAGCCTTTCTAGGTCTGTAAATACGTGGGTGTGCTTTTGGCGGAGCAAACCAGTCTTCTCTGCTTTTCTGGGCTGTATTTCAGATGTGAAAACAGAGCGAGGTGAGCAGGTTGTCTCACCTCTTGAGAACACTGACCCTGTGTCCACAGATTTTTGGGGTATCTCTCCTAAGAGGGGTACTGGGGCGAGTTAAAGCAGTGCAGGATATTGGCACCCTGTGAGCTCATTTGAGCATGCCGGTGACATCCTTGTCACGTGGGGTAAAAGAAGTGGAGACAGCCTCATAAAAAGTGATGGTCTGTTAACAGAATACCCTGAAGGGAAAATATCTTGTGTTCTGTTTCCAGCCTTGTTCTGTGGACATGCAAGGAGGTGATCTAGGCAGGGGATTGGGCTCCATGAATGCCAACTAGATGGAGAAGAGCAGCAGGCTGATTTCCCAAAATCACAGGGTATGCCCTGTGTACCTGAACTGGGAATGTGCACAGCTTGTGAAATCAGGCACGTGGATCTCAGAAGGAAAGCGGGCATGATGGAAAAGTTTGTTTTGACTCACACAGAGCTGTGATGAGTCTTCTGCATAGCACACCTGCAGATTTTCCCTCTGGGTGAGCCGGATCTTGACTGATTTTCGCCAGTGCAGCTTACCTGTGGGATATAAATCACAAAGGACCAGGCTTTGCCTAGCTGAAAAGAAAGGAAACTCATTTTGGTGAGTTCAGAAGAAACATTAGCACATGATTTTCTTAGGCCTAAATAAAGTCAGGCTGATGTTACTGATTTTCAATGAAGTTTTGAATGGTAAATGTGGATTACTTGTTCTTTTGTATTGTTGCTGGTCTCTTGGTGACATAATCCTTGATTGGGGTTGGGGTTTTTTTTGGTTGTTATTTTATGTTAAAAAAAACAAAATATGTTGACTAATAGGAGTTCTTAGAATCAGTGTAGTCATGGCAGAGGGAGGCATCACAGAGCTTTTATAAATGACTGTTTTCCTCCTGAGTGGAGTGGGGTACAGACACCTTCAGCGGTGGCTCCACACCGCCATTTGGGATGAGACTGCAGCAATATGCTTTGCCATCTGGGGATCCGTGCGCCAGGACTGGAGCGTTCCCTTCTCATGCAGTGGAGGTTCACGCTTCCTTACAGCAGTAATTCCTCTCAAATTATCCACCCTTTGCTGACAAGGCCAAGGGAGGATATCTCCTTATTCTGCACCCCAAAGGACTGTGTGATTTTTCAGAAGCAGCTGCTCAGCTTGCCTGAAAGAAGAGCCTAAAATAGACAGCTGATTTGGGGACAGCAAAGCTGTGTGCAGTTGAAATTAAATGCGTGCCCCAAAACACTGCTCCTTTAGTAGGGCAAAGAAATGTAGGGAAAGCTTGTATCAAGGTGCTGCCTATGCAATAAGAGGACATCTTGATGGTGACTGCCTTCGTTTCTGAAGTGAAGCTAAGGTAGCTAGGCTTTCTCATCATTATTTGTCAGGTACTGGGTTTAAAAGTCAAGTCAGAGGCAATTTCTAATGTTCTGCAAGTAAGTTTCTACAAGTCCCAAACAGCCTCTTAAAGGAGGCTTTTTTAATGCAGTGTTGCAATTCCAAACAACTTTCCCCCAGTTTAGTCTCTTGTAGATATTTTACCAAAATAACAATGTAGTTAATACTGAACTATTAAAGCAACAGATAAAAAGAAACCAAAATTACCTGGTGTTTAAGCATTTTACTTTTTCACATGACTTTGGTTCTGTTAACTTGACAAGAAGTACCTTAAATATGAAATATGCCAAGTTGTCTGCTTTGTAAGTCCATCGGTCGTAGCCAGGTAACTATTATATGCTGAAAACGCAATATTTAATTAACTTGGAAGAATAGCTGATTCATTAATTGCTGTGTGCAACTTTTGGAACTTATATTATGTCCTCAAACATGCTTTCTATGCCAGCAACAAACCTGTTTGAAGCAAAATTCAAAACTCATGGTTTAACCTTAGGAGTAAAGGTTAGCTGGGGTATCAGGTGATGAGGGACACGCCTAATTTAATAATAATAATAATGCTTCAGCACCAGATCTGCAGACCCATCACTTCCTGAAGAGAAATGCTAATGGACTTTCTGGGTTAATCCAACCACTTTTTACTTGAAAGCTTTGTTGAAGTTATTGTGGAGTGGATTTGAAATGAAACCCACTATGCAAGAAGGCTGGAGTTTGCTGGCTGCCAGGCAGGGCTTCCCCAAGCAGTCAGGCAGTGCTCTCTTGGAGTAGCCGCTGGTGCTGGAGCAGGCAGGGCGTTGCAGGCTTTGGCTGGAGCTACGGCAGCACGTTAGGAGGTTATGCACGATGTTTCCCGGAGCAGGGATAAAGCCTGGGCTTTCTTGGCAGGATGGGAGGGACTAATCCGTGCACTGGTACTTATATTGATTTGTAAGGATTGTTCAGCTGGGATTACTCAGCTGGGTATTATGGTGTTTAATCAGGGAGGGAGAACACAGGTTCCCGAAAGGAAAGCAATAGATGCTTTGACTGTTTTTAACTTTGCCTTTAATAGCTTTAGATTTTCAAGACGTGTAGCTCTTCTCATCTGTGTGAATTTTTAATTTCCTTTTGAACTGTGACTTGTGTAGTAGTGTTATTTGTCTATATTTGATTAGCACTCTCACTTTTTTCCTTTTTTTTTTTCTACTCGGGCAATAGAATAAAATATCCAAGTAAAACTGTAGAGTAGCACTTTAAGTAGAAATCTGTATATGGAAAATGGTAGAATAAATTGGGAAAAAAATTTTTTTTCATGTAAACATAATAAAAATATTTAATAATTAGGTATTTTAAAACTTTTTATTCTGTTTCTGATGTAGGATTGGGTAATCTCAATAAAAATGCAGCTAAACCTGACCTTTTCTTTGTCAAATAGCAGCTCTCAGAGATACAAGATATCTTTTTTAAGACATTCTCTCATAAATATGACTGTCTAATATAATATGCAATCAAGCATTTACCTGTGGTCATCTGACAGTATTTCAATTCACCTCTTTATTGCCACCCAGTGATGTGCTTCTTGAGCTATGAGTTGTAAGTTCCTTAATGGCTCAGTAGATTAACATGGGTTTGCCTGTTTTCTGAAAAGTTCCAGTGGATTTTCTGTTTGTTTTGTATGGGCTGCAGAGGCCAGGAGCCCTACTGCTGCCCAGGTGTTCCACACACACATCCTCTTACAGGATAAGTGACAGTCTTTGTATGATCATCAGGGCTTGCTTTCTCAGTTTTGCTGTTGAGGTAATGCATCAAGAGTGTGGCACGCAGTTAATCTCACCAGGAAGGTAGGACTTGAATGAAGAATCCTTGGGGTCAGTTGATCTGTCTGTGTCTCATGTTCACTCTTCTTTTTTGTCCTGAGTTAAGGGTGGGCCACAACAAGGCTATAGGTTCATGACTACTCCTCACAAAGTTATGACAAGCTTTAGCTTTTCTTCTGTTCCTGTCTCCTTTTGGGCCAGGAAAATCCATCCGGCTTGTGCACTCTGTGATGTATTGCGGCATTCACCAATGTAATCGCTCTGTCCTTGAGGGTTTTTTTGAGGATTGGTCTATTCTGACCCTAGGTTTGGCAACTGGGAGAATATCCCATTCTGCCTTCTGTGATGCTGATTCTGTCTGGGTAACTGAGGCTGGTTTGGGTTTTCCTTGTCTTGATAAACCCAAACAAATAAATGCTTTCTTTTTAAAAGTCTTTATCAGTCTTTTTCTTAAATCAATGATTTAAAAGCAAGTGACATGAGAAAAAGGTACAGGAAAACCACTGAACCTCATGTTCATGGAAAAAACCCACAGATGTTACCAGTTACTTGAAAATCAGTCTTTTCACTGGATTTTGTAATCTGCTCAAGAATTATGGTTTCCCGGAGGTCTGCTTAATCTGGTGTTCTGCTTAAGTGATGTGCTTACTCAATAGTTACTCTACAGCAGTGGTTGTGCAGGCACTGGCCTGCAAAGAGGGTTTGGAAAGGCGACCGCCTGATTGCTGTCATCAGTGATAGCTGGACGAGGGTGTGCTCACCCAGCAGGAGGTGGGCAGTCCCCATGTGCAGTGACACAGGATCAGCTGGTGTCCTGTTTGGCTTTGGGTTCAAACTTTGATGCTTTTTTAGGAAGGAAGGTGCGCTTTCCTCTCTCTCTCTCTCTCTCTTTTTTTTTTTTTTCCCCCCCCCCCCAAGCTGCAAATTTCCTTTCAGAAAATGGGTGTCAGGAATTCTGTTTTCTAAATGGTCTGCATGAGTCTGGAAAAGGGACTGGCCATGACTTACCTATTTTAATCTTATCCTTTATAGTTGGACCATGTGCAATCAGAATTCTAGATGGTTTAGATGATTTCCTTGGATTTCAAACCCCTCTCATACTGATGCCATTAGTGCTTCAACACTTGTGTGTGCAGTAGAGTCTAGCAAGAGTTCAGCAGTGATGTTGGTGATATCCATCTACAGCAATCATCTGTCAAGGCAACCAATATCCATCCACTCTACAGAAGGACCAACCTGACTCTGCAGTCCTTGGGTTAGAAATGGGAGCATGTACAGTGGGAAATACTTCTGAATGTTATCTCTGAATAATTGCAGCACCATCAAAGGGCCAAACCAGTAAAATCTCCATCAGAGATATTCTTTGCTGTAGTTCATTAGCAAAGTAAGCAAAAAACCCTCCTTGTCCATCCTCCCTTCCCCCAAATACCTAGCGTTCGTCATCTTTACTTTTTGGGATGTCAAGCGTTAGGTGTGAACTGGACAAAAACTGAATTTTTCATTTTTTAGTCTTCCATCTTTTTCTATCAGAATTCCTAACACTCATTTTACCCACTAATCCAAGTGTACAACTTCATTCCTTCCTGCTGTAGGGCGCCTATAGCCAGTAGTTCCTGTTGCTTATTGAAGCTTCAGTTTTTTATGAGCACCTTTCATATGTAGCTTATTCCTATAGTTGTTACCTAGCAACGTTAATTTTGTTCAATTTATTTTGTCTTCTATTTCAAGAAATGTATCAAGTGTGTTTTGAGAACATATCTAGAGTTCAACCATGAACCTTTAGAAAGAGGTGTGAAATAATTTACAGAGAGTTCTCCCCAGCATCTGTAATTAATGTATGTATACTTGATGTTAGCCATCACAGCCCTCCTGGCAGAAATGGGAGTAGATGTCTGTGGCGTTTAAAAATCACCTGGACAATACTGTAGCAGTTACAAGTTCACTGTTGATTTCTCTGTGTGGTTCTCTGGTTTCAGTGTGCTCAAAGAGCACAAATGCCTATCTCAATTTCATGCTCTTTTACCAACCAGCATCTCTGTTTCTTGCCCCTCTCTCCACTGCATGGTCCATTTAGCATTTTGCAAGCTGCACATGCACTGATGTGACATTTTGTAGGCCAGCAACCATAGTTACAGTACAGAATAGAGGATTTCACTTAAGCTGAAGAGCATTAGAATGCAATAAAGGAAAGGAGTGCAGAGGCCCATAAGGAGACTTACAGGACATGTAAAGTTTTGGGGTTACAGCTTGTATTTTTAATTCAGACTGTGGGTACTCTGGGGTTAGTGATGCCTCTAGGACACAAAGTTGTGTTTGTGTCTTCTGCTTTCACTTTAAATGAACAAAAATACCCTCTAAGCTTCTAATGTTCAGCTGAGGCAGTCTTGATATTTTTGTAATTCTGTCTGACAGCCTTCTCTGATCTGGAGAACAGTGTGAAAGCATAGGGTTTGCAAATGTTTTTTTATATTGTCTTTTTGTTTCTTGTGCTAAACTTCCCATCCATATGGAGCTTTCAAGAAATCAGGAGGGGAGAGATTGCGTAGAATTGAAGCTGATATTGGAACAGAGGGTGTCATTCAGCTGTAGCATCACTGTAGAGGGCACTGTGAGGTTTTTAAAAAATTGTAAGAGATCTGCTTATTATCATCCACCTTCTGTTGCATGCATCTCTCTGAGGTGTAGAAGTTGCCAAGTACTAAATACATGCATCCTTAGGGGGCTGTGGATACCAATTATATGAAAATTACGGATTAACTGGTGCCTGTGGCATTAGTGGAAGCTGAAACCAGAGTATGGAGGAATATGAGACATTTGTGTAAACATAGTGAGTGTAGTAACATGCTCAGAGGGAGAAAGTAATAGAGGAGTATGAGTGTTACCTAGAATGGACTTCTTTTTACATCATTACAGCTGTGTGTTGTCAGTAATAGTACACTTTCAAAAAATGTGTGTGATGGAGATTTCTAAAAAGTTTTTTTTAAATGGCATTTGGACACAGTACTGGAGGGACATGCTACAGTGCTCTTGTGCCCTTAATATGAGGGGTAGTCTTAGAAAAGGGTTTGTATACACACCTCATTGTGGTAATCCTTACCTGCATTTTTGATCCTAAAACATGAGATTTACACAGTGCCAAAACCCTTGCAAAACTTAATTGCAACACCAGTTTGAATCAGAATAGCTTACATGTGGTTTTAGAGGATTTGAAATAGGATCTTGAGATAGATACCACAAGTACTTTATATGTCTTTTTTTTTTCTCTTTTCAAATTCTGGTACAGTTCTTCTGTTCATTTTACTATAAATGCATTTTCCATGTATCACCTGTGATTTACATAGTGTTTCACAGCATCATCAATGCAGGATGGTAGACTGTATGCAACTGTGTGTTCCTTTTCTTCCACTGTTTCCATCTGTTTCCTTGAGAGTTAATTCATGTGTGCTAGAGGGGCTACTCACAACTTGGATACCATGCTCTACTCAGCTAACTTCAGTGAAATCTTATATTAGGTGTATCATAGCTTTTTTGTTTTGTCAAGATGGCTCTTGAATGTGCGGCTCTGAAACTCGTTTTGCTGGTGTTAGGCTGTCAGATAGGAATAGGTGATCAATCAACAGCTGCCTGTCTGTTTATCTACACAAGAAACACTTGTTTATAGATGTGTTGTTAGGTTTCCTATAGTATCAGACATAATTCCATGGCGACAGAAAAGTGCTATAGTCTTTTTATAAATCTACTGAATTCCTAGTAGCTCTTGCATTAGTTATCTCTGGGAACTGGTACAAGGGATAATGCTGGATGATTAAATTCAAAAATAAGCAAACAAAAAGGAAATTATTTATTTTTTTAAATAAAATGTTTTTACAAGCCTCTTAAGTCACAGCTAATTTAGGTCCTGTGATGTTTTTCAAAGTGTTCCCTATGAACTGTGGACAATATGTGAAAGGGAAGGCTGTTTGCTGAACATTCATTTAGAGACATTAAATGCATCCTGGTCTGTAGTCCAAAGCTGAGATTCTTTCCATGTTTATCTCTTTTTCAGTAAATAGAATTTCTGTGATGCAGTGAGCCCCTTGACAGCCGTGAAAATACCTGCTTTCTTCAGGAAGCTGGCACAGCTGAAGATGAGCAGGATCATTTCAGCTTTGTGTCGCTTCAGAATAAGTGGGATCCTGCTTAGTCTTGTTAGCTGAGCTTAACATGTCAAGGCCAACAACTACCAAAATAAGTAAATAAATGAGGATCGAGGGGATAGAGAAGGGCTAGAAGCAGAAAGGCAAGTGGGACATGGTTAAGTACAGATTAAAGTTTGCTCAGGCCTAATTTAGGGGTCATCAGCCCTCCTGTGTTATGCTTGGAAATATCAAAAATGTATTCAAGGTGCTTTCTTTTTAAATGGAGCATGACAGCTTACCTATCTAGCTAGCTTAACTAGCTTAGTAGAGTTTTTGTAACAAAGTTTTCCTCTTTCCTTGAATGTAACTTTTAAATCTTTTCTTGTAATTGAAATCATGATTTACTTTACCAAAAATACTACTTGCAACATCAAGTGGAGCTGGTTTCTGAACAAAGCCAAAGTTTAACAAATTGTGGGCAAAGAAACAAAAGGAAGTTCAGACAGCTGCCAGTGTGTGCACTTTGGTTCTAGTTTGGGAAAGAACATAGTTCACAGAAGAATCTACAAAACTGCCAGTACCCTGTTCACCACCAGAAATATGTCAGACCTAGGTTTTGCAAGTGTTCTCATTTAAAAATGACAGTCAGAAGCTAAGAGTTGTTTGCATGTTTGTGCATGGAGGTGATAGGTAGCCTCTGTGCTCTTCAGTTGAAATGGAAGAATAGACCTTGAATATCCACTTTCCTACTCCTTGATTTTATGACCGATATTCCATACAGATTAAGGAAAATATCATTTTGTATCCCTGGAAGTGCATGTATGCAAGATATTTGGGGAGCTGGAAGCTCCTCAGCTACCTGTAACTCTGCATGCTGGATTCTTTCAGGTCAGTCACAAAATCTGTGTGTGCATGGTGCTGTGATGGATCAAAGTCCAATGATATGCAAATTTTGCTGTTTACTAGCAAGCCTTCTCAAAGACAGTTTTGTAATTTATTTTTTTTTTGCATAGTGTTGTCTTGATGGAGGTGGGATCTCACTGGTTGGTAGAGAGATAATTTGAAGGATTGCACTGTATATGAAATACACTTCTGAACAGTATGCCTGCATATAGTTGAAACAGTTAGAAATCCTATGAAGGGCTTATTTAATTTTTGTTTAGTTAAGCTCTGTGGAGAGCCATCACAGTAACATCCTGGATTACTTGGCAGGCTGAGACATCTGCTGGCACTTCCGAGGTGTAGGCTACGGCAGTGAGGTTTCCTATTGCATCATGCTGAAATGTCTCCAAAACATAATGGTATTTAGTAGTAAATGCCATTGTATAGAGATGAAACTGTATGAAATTCAAGATTGCAGGCTTTGTCTTCAAAAAGCTTGAGGATCTTAAGGATCTTTTGCTCCTGCAAAAGTTTTATAGCAAGACTGAGGGCTATTATCAACAGTGCTGCACCCGTGGAGAAAAGGAGCTGACAGAGAAGTGAAACCAGATTCTGGACTTCAGTGCAGCATATTATTAGGAGAACTCTATATGCACCTTGTCAGTGCCTTTCCTGTTAGAAATTGAATTTAGGAGTGTAATTGATATACTTAAATGCCTGCTAATGGTAATTTAATGCTTTAAACTATGTACTTGTTTTGCTTAGTGTTTTGCATGAAGGACCTCATTTTGTGCATATTAACCTACATAGGACACCTTTGCAACTATATGCTTATTCAGGGATAGCTTGAGATGACTCTTAATCATTCCTCCCCTGTTAGAATCACCTGAAAACTTAACGATCTTGCAGGCTAATAGCTTTGTCTAAATTGTTAATAAATTAGCAGCCTCAGGGACCAAGCCATATGGACTTCCACTGAATAAATGCCTCGACTTTCTTCCCTTTCTGCTTTTCACCATGCTAAACAATTGCTGTTAGTTGCTGTAATTTACTCCGACTCTGTGGTCAGGGTCTGTCTTTTATGTCTCCTACATCCAACCCCTAAGCTTTTACTTGACAGCCATCTGACACCCTACAGGTCAGTACTTTAGATGAATGATAAAATTTAAAAGCCTTGTAATTCGGCCTCTCCCTCTTTATGCTCCTGCTTCTGTGGTTCCCTTGTGATTGCTCAAGAAGTGTTTTCGATATGTCCTCTCCAAAGAGGATAAGAATCTGGAGGATGGAATGAAATTTAAATTGCAGCTCTGTCTCGAGATCACTAAAAATAGCAGGAAAATTATTGTAGACTTTGTCCAAGAAAAGCAAAGCTTAGATTTTTGAAAATGCATCAACTAGCTGACATTCAGAGAAGATGGTGTAACCTAGTGAAGGTGAGTCTTAGTAGTAGTGTAGTAGCTGTTAAATAGAAAAATTGAGGGATATTACCATAAATAATTGAAAGGAAGAAACCTGTTTTTGGGGTGGCTTTTTTCCTTTCAGTTTTGGTGGTTTTTTTCTCTTTTTTTTTTTGACGTGTTCAAACCTTGAAATCCTCTCGAGTACATTCTAAGTAAAGGCTAAGTGTCTGTTACCTAGTGAAGGTGAGTCTTAGTAGTAGTGTAGTAGCTGTTAAATAGAAAAATTGAGGGAAATTACCATAAATAATTGAAAGGAAGAAACCTGTTTTTGGGGTGGCTTTTTTCCTTTCAGTTTTGGTGGGTTTTTTTCTCTCTTTTTTTTTTACGTGTTCAAACCTTGAAATCCTCTTGAGTACATTCTAAGTAAAGGCTAATGGCTGTTGCTTTATAGTAAAGAGCCTACTGACTTGCAGTGAGAAACATGGTGTTTCAGGTCACTAAACAGAGCTCAGGCGTAGGGGCATGACCAGAAACCTGTTTAATTCTGAGCAGGTCTTTTGTTCACCCAACACTGAGAATGGAGGTCATCAGCATCCCAATTCAATTGCCATGTAAATGCCATGTTCAGATCTTATTATGGCTATCAGGGCATGTTGTTGGTGGACAGAAATTGAATGATGCTGTTTTAGATTATATCCTCAAGAAATGTGATATTTGTACAAAATCTTTTATGGTATCTAAAAGAAAATAGTGCAGCTGGTTGCAAGCTGCTTCTGCTGGTTCATTTACCTAGAAAACATGGCAAAAGAATAGGTATTAGAAAACCCAGTGTGTTTAAGCTGCAAAGCAGTGTGTGTTTGCCAGCTCCATCGTTTGTCTCTACTTTCCATCCCTATCATGAAGAGTTTTGTGAGACAGAAAGTTTGCAGGCAGCAGTGTTATGTTTTGCCAGGCTAGTTGATACAGCTGGAAAATGAGGGCACATTTTTGGCTGCACAAAGCTCTGTTTGGTCAGGAGTAGCTGTTCAGGCAGTGGCTGTGCTGTAACCAGAAGCAGATATCGATGTGTGTGTTCGTCAGCCTGCTGAACTCCTGATAGGGAGTGATGTAACTTGTGGCTAGGGAGTAATTACAGTGCTCTGCAAGAGGAGTTCAGAGAGTGGTTAGTGCAAAGGGCTTGCAGAGTTCTCTTGTCTTGCAGAGTAATTATGATCGTTAAGGAGGAATGATTCAGCACAAGTTACTTATTTACAGTGAGGTAAGGTGGCGTATATAGAAAGGTTGGTGCCCTTTTTAGGGACTGATGTTCCTCCAGCCAGCCACACCACATCCTTGGTTGATTTAATTTGTACTCTTTAAGGTAGAAGTCTATGTATCACACTGCAAAAGCAAGGATACAGATAGATCTTTTTATATGAAAGTTGCTGGACTGCCCTTCAAAATACCATATCACAAAAATACGGTAGGATTTTTAACAGGATGTAATAATCACTTGTATAATGATGTATTCCAGGACTGCAGCACTGTCTTAGTTTTTTCTCTTTTACATTATTCCATCTTGCAAAGTATTTATTACAGTGTTGGACAATCTAAACTTGATACTTTGCCAAGCCAAACTGAGGTATTTGGAAGTGATATGCTTTGGAAATATATGGCAGTTTATCAGTAAGTGAAGTGGTGCTTCACATTAGTGTTGTCATTATTAAAAATCCCACCAAATTCTGGTTACACACACACATATGTGTATAGAGAGAGAGAGGGAGAGAGAGAGAGTAAATACTGTAATATTTATTCTGTGTCCATAGCTTTTCTCCATGGAAGACAAAACAAATCTCCATTGCTGGCTCTTGCTTGTTGTGGTTTTCTACTCTAAGAGAAATACATTATTTCTGCAATAATAATTTGCACTGTAAAAATGTAGTTAAATAATTATGTTACAATTTTACTGAAATGTAGTCTTTGTTCTTACCATTCCTTTGCTTGGGACTTCCAAGTGTGTTACATTGCCTTTATTTTGTCTTTCAGATGACGATGTGGACCTGGAAGCTTTGGTAAACGACATGAATTCCTCATTTGAAAGTTTATACTCTACATGCAGCATGCAGTCGGAAACCGCTCCGCTCCTCCAGAACGGCCAGCTGAACCGCAGCCAGCTGCCCTCCTCGGGGCCCAGCACCCTGCAGCCCATGTCCCCGAGGCAGAAGGTGCAGCGCTCCCAGCCAGTGCGCATCATGGCAGTCAGGTAGGGACATGGCACTCGCCTCCTTTTCCATAAGTTGTCATGAACTGACAAAAGAAAAAGAACTTCAAAAGACATATATTTTAAAATAGCAGGTCCACTTTGGTAAGGAACTTAATGTTATGCTGGCCTTTTGCATAGAAAAGTGTACTAAGTAGGTGAAGGGCATAATATTTCCATGTATTATCACCCTTCCTCTTGACATGGTTTGAGGTTTCTTCAGTCACTGATTTGTAGGAGTGTGTCATTGGTACCAGTTGGCAGAAGCTATATCCATAGTTATATTTTTTTCCGTACTGTTAAAACCAGTGCTTTCAAGTCTGGTGTCCACTGACAGTCTATAGGTTTTATTAAACGTAAGAGATCATGTAGATAGATGAAGGTAAGCACAACTACTTTTGATATACAGCAAGTGCCTCTCTCTATGTGGAGGTTTCCTGAATGGTTTAAGACCAACAAACAAAAGGGTAAGCACAACTACTTTTGATATACAGCAAGTGCCTCTCTCTATGTGGATTGTCTGAATGGTTTAAGACCAACAAACAAAAAAGGAGCATGTCTTAGTTATGTATCTGTTCTTCACAGAGCACTTTCAACTCACTCACTTGAGTGTGCTGTGTAAGTCATTACCAGAAAAAAGTGTTAAAGTTGTCCCCCTGTAGTAAGGCTGAGGACTGGAATTCAGGCTTCAAGTGGAAAACTCTTGATGGTGACAGGGGAGTACATATGTGGTGTACAGGTTCTTAAAATATTTTTAGACAGCAAGAGGAAGGGAGTTCCTGTCAGCATGAGTAGTCAAATTAATCTCTTTCCTGCTAGTTAACAATTTGTTCTTTGAAGGAAGTGAAAAGTAGTAATATAATAAAAGAAAGTGTAGAATGGGTGGCTGCTTATAGGAATGGTATATGTAAGACAGGCAGCTTTTCTATTTGAATGGATATGCAGTGCAGCTAAGTCAGCTACTGATGCCCTCATTACAGTTCTGCAGGTATTTCATAGTTAACCTCAGATGGGGCTGTATTGGGAAATGTACTCTCTGAAGTACTATAGCTGTTGATATTTTGTAAATATCTCAGTCAAAACACTTGAATTATTTTTGGTGTTTAAAAACTTAGAAACTCCTATTTTGAGAACACTCTGCCTTTTTTGAAATCTGTACTTCCATGCACACCAGGACATCCTGTGTTTATCAACATCAAGGAAGGTAATGGTGAAGCTTCTATTCAGGGTTATCTGGACCCATCTGGTTTGCCACCAGAACAGAGTGATTTGACTGTGGTCTCCTAGGAGCACAGGTTTATGTGTGTATCAGTTATGAAGTAAATGATCCACTGGCAGCAGTACAGGCGCAGCAGAGCACAGCACAGAGAACTACCAGCTTCAGGAAACCACACTTTTCTAATTGTATTGAGTCTTTGGTTCCACTTCTTACAGTGGAGGTCAGTCAAAAACTTGCAGCACAGCGCCCTGTTGCACAGATATGACATGTCTCCTGGCCTGAAAAATTTTACACTGTCCTTTTACCCTGTGCTGTAGAGAGCTGCACGCATGGGGAACACAAAAAAAAAAAAAATTAAGCAGGTCAAGTAGTTGTTGGCATAGTTCATAGGTACGGTTGGAACCTGCTATTTATTGCAACCTCCCAGATCTGTAAGACTCATTCATGGAATACCAAGGCAACTAAATTGCAGGACAAAGTTACCTGTGGAGCAGATTTCACAGTAGTTAAATTTTGCCATCCCCCAGCTAGAGGCAAAGACAATGCGAGTACCCAGAGTGGGAGATGCTGCCACGGGCAAACCCAGCAGTTGTCTCCCAGGCAGGTCTGTTATATAGGCCCTGCTTGCTGAAGGCATGCAGAAAAATGAGAGCAAACTGAGTTTTTAATGATTTGCTTTTCAAATTCAGGAGTTAGTTATTTGGAAACTTTCATGATTGCCACTAGATGGTGCCTTCTGCTTAGGCATTGAAGGGCAGCCTGCTGCAGTCAGCTAGTGCTTCTTCAGTGGTGATGCCCTGGCAGCAGGGAAACCAAAAGCCATCTGTGTAGTCACAAATAGGTCTTACAGCTTTTCTAGTAGGTTTTAGTTTTTCTTTTATTGGTGTGGGCACTGCAGGTGTACTGTAAACTGGAACTTGAAACTCTGTTACATGTAGACTCATGAGACATACTTTGGTGGATGCAAACTTGTCTGCACAGTAACTGTGTGGTGGTGGGAGGGTACAATTCCAGCTAATTGCTTATTGCTAAAGCCACCTCTTTGCCTTTTCATTTCTCTGGGAAATGCCGAGTTGCTTGGAGATAGAATCTGGTATTATAATGAGGTGACAATATTGGTTTAAGTCTCAGCTTAGAGAACTCTACAGTAGGGTACATGTTTGTTTCCAAATCCACTTGGAATTTGGCTCTGAGTGACTGCCATTGTTTTCTCCTCTTTCACATTGGCTTGGAAGAGCTTTACTGACTTTCTGGCACACACAGCTTAAGCTTGTAATCTAGTGCTTACAACAGTGAGAACAGATAGATATTTCTCTTTATTTTATTTGCACAGTTACCTCAGTTACTCACCCAAGTAATCAAGTTATGAGTAACAAAACAAGCATGGATGCCTGACTGGTCATTTTTTACATGCGATTACCTACTTTGCACTAGGAGTTGCTGTAACTGTATAGTAGTTACCTAGAAAAAGAGTGGGTTTGATTCCTTGTCTTTAGTGTCATTATCACAAACCCTGAGGCAGGAGAGCCAGGTCTAGTGATGCCACTTTGCTCCTCTTAATGCACAGTGCTTCTGTGTTTACAGGCGTCTTCAGGAAGAGGAGCAGCAATTCCGAACATCATCTTTGCCGGCCATCCCAAACCCTTTCCCAGAACTTTGTAGCCCCGCAAGCTCTCCAGTGCTGGCCCCTGGATCTTTACCTCAGAGTCAACCTGCTAGTAAGCATGTGAGTATGGGATGAAGCTTTGGGTCATCCATTCGCGTGCAAACCAGCAGTGGACTACTTCATTTTGAAGGCAGAAAGAAAGCTTCCAGATAAGTAAAAACACCTGTGGACTTTGTCTGTGAGTAGGGCAGCACTGGCCGAGAGAGTATCTTCAAGTAGGATTCAGACATTTTTTAAAAGGTTTGTAAGAAAGGTGTGTAAAAATTAAGTAAGCCTCTTTCAGATAAATGCATGTTGTGAATGGAGCAGTAATGCTTAATATCCTTCAGATTTTGTTATTCAGCCTAAATATTTACTAATTCTGAAGTCAAGTGAATTATCTTAGAGTTGGATGAGGATCTGTGCCTTTTATACTGCATATTCCAGGTGTCACAAAAACACTGACAAGCTGAATTCTTTAAAGACATGGTGGTGCTTTATTTGCTGTTTTTCATGAGCTGCTCAAAAAGAAAAGGCGTTCTTAGAGCTTATAACTAGGCACAGCTCATTGTAATGAGATTTAAGGAGAAGGTTGTTCCATGGAAAGCTGGTGGAGTAATTTTCTGGGTTCTTGGCAGTTAAGATAGCCCAGACTGAGCTCTAATGTGGTCCAGAGCAGTAACCTCAGTGACACAGAAGTTTTTCTTTTCTGTCCTACTCCGCCCTATAAGAAACAATCATCTTGTTTTGTTATCATTCCTCAAGCACACTTGAAGACTAAAGCTGGGTTTTTACCTTTATTTTGTAAACTGTGCTGACCTGCATGTGAATTAAAAAATGGGTTACTCTGACTATTGTCTTACAACAATTCTGTTCTTGAGTACCCAAAAATATGGAGAAGTGCCACTGCTCAGTTAGTTTGTAATTAGCTCCAACATACTGGGAGATAAAGGGCTTGGGTACAGCTACAAGCAGAGGACCCAAATGTGTGTTCTGTGTTGCATTACAGCGCCATAAACAGCTGCCTCCTGTCCTGAGAGACACAGTGCACCTCCACTGGTTTTACTGTATTTCTTACCCATACAAGACAGGCGGGTAACCAGATCATGCCCTGGGAAAAAATTGAGCCACCCCATTGGGAATTTAGCACAGGGCCCTGTCAGAGACCCAGGTACTGGCTAAGCTGTTGTGGCAAGGCAGTGTTGATGTGACTCTGGGGAGATAAAACCAGGGGCAATTCCGCCTCCTGGCACTTGCCAGCAGAACAGCAGCAGAGCTGTCTTTCTGAAATAAACTTCAGTTTCTGATGAACCTGTGTTTACCTCTCCAAATATTCCCCTGGTTCAGGGTTTCTTTGCCTTTTAGCTCTATGTTTTACTAAAATTACCCAAGCTACCCTAAACTTGGCTCAGTAAAACCTTAAAGAACCCTAAATGATCTGTGAGTCAGTTTTTGATTGAATTTAGAAACTAGTGGTTTAACAGCAGATAAATATAAAAATAACCAGCCATATAATGTATGTAAGAAGATGGCTATAAAGGCAGAATAGAAGATCGTTTCACAAGTTTTACCTTACAATTTTTAAAAAAATTATTCTACCTTACTTTAAAATGAAAATTTTTGACAAATGTTTTGAAAGCCTAAAATGCAATAATTTATATTGTACAGATATGCTTGCTGCTGAATTTTTTAATCAAAGACAATCCATTATAGTGGTAAAACCTTTTAGGGTACAAGCTGAGGAGGTAAAGCATGTTGGGCAATAATGGTTTATTTTGTAGATGCAAATACACTGTTCATTTCAGCCTATCAACTCATTGGTGGCAGTTGAGAAACTGCCTCAGGGTGTGGGAAGAATAGGGAAGTGTTCTTTTCCTTTCTATCAAATTATTTTGCTCTCTTTAATGAAGGGTTAGAGAAACAAAACTGAAAAAAACCTTCTATTTTTAAAGTATGAATGGTAAAAGAGAGTAGGTTTGGTTTCTTCATGAAGGAAGAAAACTACCTCAATTTAAAACATGGAATATCACTGGATAACAAAAGAATTTCTCTGTTCAACCTCTTCGTAATTAGTTTAATTCAGTTTTATTTTCCTTCATGGGAGTCTGCTAAACATCATGAGTAAAAAAAAGTTAGTAACTTAAAAAGTGTTATACTTCTTTCCAACTTCAACACATTAAAATATGTAGATTTTGGGAATTTGAGTAAATTATTTTAGGATATGCTCTGGCCGAGATAAATGTCCATCAGTACAATACAAACTACTGATTAATAAAATGAGTGATGAGTTTAGTTAAAGGAGTGCAATAGCAAGTTTTAGTACCTGGCAGCTAGGGAAAATAAGTTGTGCTTTAAGGAAAATTAAATGCAATGTTAAATGCTAACCAAGGTAAAACATCAAGATGTTTAACTTAGGTTCTCTGCTTGCAAATTATGAACACAGATTAAAATTGGAGATGGGACTGAGCCATTCTGCTTACATGGAATATATGAGGTGCTAGTGAGTTCCTTTGGTGCTTCTTGAGCATTTACAGGTAAATAAGCCAACAGCTGTTCCAGCCAGCAGCGCTGCAGCTCTGATCACACAGGGCATCACGGCACACACGTGGTGTGGAGGAAGCGTTGCCTTTGGTCAGCTCGGATTTGTGGCACTTGAGAGGGTCTCAGGTTAATGTAGCCTTTGGGGATTTCAGAAATAAGTGAGTATTTTGTTTGCTGACCATGTGAAACTGTGGAGAGATCACTGGGAAGCTGGAGGGTCTTCGTAAGAAAGGAGATTTCAGTATTGTTCCTCCTGGAACACCTTTGTGTTATTTAATAATTGTAAAATACACCTCTGCAGCGATAAAATCTAGTACTGGTTATGCAAGAGGAATTTAAAGGTCCAGTCTTGTTAAACATAGAAGAGTCTCGTGTCATATTGCCAAGCCTTAGCATAAAGAAATGTCAGCTCTCTTCAAGTTTTACTAAAAGTTATACTTTTTCCCAGTGTATTGTTCCCTCTAGGAAAAGGATGTATGTGTGAATGAAAGAGTGAATAAAGAAGCATTCAGGTCATAAAGCTTGAATTACATTTTTTGCTGAAAAAATTGATATTGTCTTTTCATGCAAAATTTTATTCTCTAGCTGCAGCCTGGCATACAAATTTCTTGTTGTTTCTGAGTCTCTTCCTTATTTTTTTCATGTGGTTGCCACTGCTTTTTTTAACAAGCAGTTCACAGCATTGCTTTATGCACTGTTCTCTATTTGTTTCCTACTCTTGCCTCAGCAAAGAAAGATAAAAACAGTAAAGCTGTGAAAAATAGCTGTAATAAACCTTTCTTACTTTTTTGTGCTAGGTTCTTTTTTCTGTCTTCTCATGGTGACAAAGCATTTTCTTTATTGTACTCAAAAGAGTATATTTTTTGGAAAATATTTTTACAAGATCTGGGTAATGGTACTAATTTCACCACAGCAGGAAGCAGTATGCCACCTCTAACTCTGCTACCAGTCAGGCACTGAATACTGCTTTTAAAGCTGATGGCTGCAGCAGTGTACTGCAGCTGCCCCCCAGAAGAGAGACAACGGTGGGAAATAACAAGTCTTCCGTACTAGCACAAAACTAAATACACATGCAGGCAAATGGGATAGTCATTTAATGGGAGAAGCAATCTGGGAGGTAAAAGTGGAATGTTAGGCTTATTGAAACCATTTGAGATTTGTTTTTTAGAGGGTGCTTTTTTAATTCTGGATAATCTTCTTTGCTTTGGAAAAAGAACTTAATCTTGTGGATAATTTTTTTCTGAGCACACGAAGGTTGAGAAACTGGTGCACAATTTAGTAGTAAAAGACTTAGAAGAGAAATAACTGTGAACTTTTAGGTTACATTTCAAAGGCTGTCCTGCTATGAACAACATCCACATCACGTGTGCTGATAGGGTTGTGTGACCAAACAAACCTGGTGATGGACATTCAGAAGTTATTTGTAATTAAAGAGATACATGCCTCTTTGGAGTTCAGCAGTATGATCCTTTATTGTGGGTCTGCAGGTGGAAATGGTCCACAGTGAGCTTAGTTTTATAGTGAAAAATATTAGATATTGGGTTGTGAATAGTGAACAGTGCATGGGTCTGTTAATAACGGCACGGCTGAAGTTTTAGTGATGTAGCCCAGCAGCTGGTGAGCACCTGGATGAGAAGTACCAACCAGTTATGCTGTTGGGTCAGTAGCTACTTCAGTTGCTGGTGTGGTGAGTGAGACAGTGCAGATGTCTTGTGCTTGGAAAACCATGATCCTTCACGTGATAACTGACAAAGAACTCTTTAAGTCCCTGAGTTGAAAGCAGCGATGTCTGTGAGCTTGGACAGGAGGCTGACAGGAGAGGAGCTCCTTGATCAGGGCATGCCCAAGCATTCCCTGGTATTGTCCTCTAAGTATCACCATCTACCCATCACCACAGAGCCCAAAACTTCAGCAGACCTCTGAGAGCACTCCCACTTTCCATACATGGGAAGGGCAAGAAAAGGCAGGAGCAGGAAGGACATGGTCTGAGTGATACCAGGGGCATTCCAAGACCACTTGATATTTTTCTTTCCCTTTTCCCCACATCTTTGGCTCATGCACACCTATAAACACAAGACCACCCCATGTCTGAAGTGGGGGAAGTTGGGTTGCAGGCCAGGAGAAGGGACAGCTGAAAGTTTTTAAAACATTGTTTAGTTAACAGGATAAATATGTTTGTCTAAGAAAAATGGAAACCAGAAAATTACACCAAACCAAGACCAAACATTTGTCCAAAAGATTGCTAAAAACATCAGACAGCTACCTTACTGCCAATTGAAGTCCATCTTTGTGTGGCTGGTATAAATGAAGAGCTAGTTGGTAACTTAGGTTATAATTTCTGGTTGTGTACAAATATTTTGGAAATAGCATGCAATAATTACATGTAGGTCACTGCAATGCCACAGGATATTAGGCTTAAGTATCTTGTGTGAGTCAATGAAGCTTTCAACTGTAAAAATAGGGCAAATTTCTCACATCCCCCCTCTATACAGCCCAGGCAAACTTCCAAAAAGCAGTTTGATGTACCCAAATTATTTACTCTTTTCTAGCAAATTAAATTCACAAATGGGTGTGAATTAATGTCATTCTTTTTTCCAGATTTAGTTACTCTTCAAGGGAGCTTGTGTAAACAGACTTCTTAGTTTTTATTGTTCTAATTACATGTTATGATGCACATTTTTTTATTTTTCTTCCCATAAAACTTTTATATTGGCTCTTTTGAAGATGTGGATGTTGATTTTCTAAAGAGAAGCTGTATAAAAATATGAACTTCTGTATAATGCAGGCATTATGTACTAAGTTGGATTTTGCGTGTGTCACAGCAAATTTTGTACTTGATCCTTCAGTGGAACAATCCTTTGCAACAAGACATTTTGAAAATAAATACTGACATCTAAGTCAGTCAACAGGGCATTACTTTCTTTAAATAGGCTAAATCTATAGCTGGATATAATCTGGTCCTTTCCTTAGGTCTAAGTCTAGGCATTCCGTTTGGCCCAACTTTAAAACATGGGTTTTCAGGAGTATCTGCCATGACAGATCGTGTTGTTTCTTTCAAATCTTTCTTTGCAGCAAGTCCCTTATGCTAAATAAATAAACCAAACATAAATTGCGCTGCAGAATGTTTAACTCAGATGCTTTCTTTAAATAGTTGCAATTGTGTTTGGAAGAAATAGGGAAAGAGCAGGCCTCTGCTGCAGGGCTGTGATCTAACTGCATGAAAGCAGGCCTTTGAGTGCCCCTCTCTCATTTGGAGAAATAACACTTCCCCAAACTAAGCGAGTTAAATTTGATGGGCAGGGTAGGAAAGATTTCATTACTTGTCATCTTATCTCCTCTCTCGTGGAAACACATTGTCCTGAAGTCAGGGTGCGGGTGAGTTCACATCTTGCTGAAAGTCGCATTTACTTGTTTCTGAAGAAGAGAATGATGAATACCTGAGGTCTAACAAGTTTTCTGGACTAAGGTAAAGGCCAGCAGGCCTTGGTGCTGTTGGTGGGTCTGCAGGCTCTCCTGCTGGAGCCCTGCACATGGGCTGCTAAGGACTGGATCAGCACAGAGGCAAAGCTTCTATTTCTCCTTCCTCATGCCTCTTACAGCAAGAAGCTTTGTGGAGGAAAGAAATAAGTCCTTTTGTTCTTGCTTTTTGGAAAGTGCCAGAACAGTAGTTACAGTCCCAACATGAATTACTGGAAATATGAAAGGCATCTCATGCTCAAATCCAAGACTATGTTATTTGTTGGGATTTTTTTTTTTTTGTTTGTTTCCAATGACACAAACCTGGCCCAGCTCCCAGGAGCATTTGGGCTACCTATCTGGAAGTGATGCTCCGGCCACGGAGGTGTGTTGGGAGGAGGGCTGTGTGCTCAGGACCAGCAGGGAATGCTCTATCCATCCGGTGGACAGAGCCAACCTGCCCAAGCCTGCCTTGCTCTATGTGTGCTGGTACCTCACTGGGTGTCCAGTCACACAGTAATACTTGCAGTTGTTTTAAAAAGCTGTTGCACAGTAATAATACTGAGCAGTCTGTACTGTTTGTACCAGTAGCTGCATTAGTGTGTCCATACTACATTTTTCTGTGTGCATCTTAGTTACGTGTGCACTTGCACATTTTGTTGCACATTCCTCTTGTTGTATTTTATTAATAGCAAAGTAAGAGTATAACTTTGCTGTTCTATGTTTTGATCAGGAATTGACAGAACTGAGGAGCAATCAGGCTGAGAAGCAGTGAAAAATGGGAAAGCATAATATGAGAGGAATTTAACTTTCTCTGTGCCTAGTGAGGCAGGCAGGAATGGGGTTTGGTGTAAGCATAAGTGAAGTAGAGAATTTAAAAAACCCCAGAACTAGACTGAGTGACCGTAATTATACCATAAACAAATGGTTGAGATGAATCAGAGATGTCGTAACTTTGTGCTGATAGCCTTTAAGGAGTCATTCAGCAAGGTAGGAACAGCCACACTGAGTCTGTGTGACATCTGTGCTGTCTGGACTCGAGGTGTGAGTTCAGGTGACCTTTAGACATTTTGGATAGAAGCCTTTTTGGACCTCTGCTACCCAGAGGGCAGGTGAAAGAAAGCACCAGCTCATAATTTAGAGCCTCTGCTCTGTGACCTTGTGGCACCAGTTTGTTGCCAGCAGCTGGTAGGTGAGCTGACCATGAGGTCCTTCCCGAGGTGAGCTGTGGCAGCTCTTGCAGAGCTGTGCTGGCACCTGCAGCTGAGCTGCTGGTGATCCCTGGTGGATGCTGTGGACGTATGGAGTGCAGGACTGGGAAGACACCCAAGTTTTTGCTTGCTTCCTGGCATCTACTTCTAGAGATGGCAGGCAAAGCCAGTGTTTAGTTTGTTCCTTTCCAACCTATCAGCACAGTTGTTTCTTAAGTGTGAGGAGGGATGTTGTTCATTCAGAGCAGATAAAAGGCTTCTTTGGACTTCTTTTGATTTCCTGGACAATGACCCATGCCCACAGTTAAAGTGGAAATCTGTTTGAAATGTCCATCTTCACTCAGGTGGTGTTTTTGTGTGGGTGCATGGGGAAGAAGGAACTTGGAGTTAGTTCATTGTTTTGGTAACAGGATATTCTTGCATTGTGCCAGAGCTTGCAGATATAGTTTTGTTCCATTTCCTAAACAGGGGGAAATGTCAGTTGGAATTTAATAGCAAGTTAATTAAATCATTGTGGGATGAGTTTAAATTCTCTGTGCTTTTGGTTTATAGCCTCCTATTGCTATCAAATTCTTATTATATTATTCTTCCTCCTAATAAGAGTGCAGAAGTTACTGTACTAAAAAGTGATTTTGTTTAATTAATGTAAATACCTTCAATCTTTGCTTCAGCCTGGCTGTAATCTGAACATCATTTACAAAATTTACATAAATGTGAGTTTAATCTGGACTTGCTAAAGGACAGGCCATCATTGGTTCCCAGAAACTACAACTCATGCTTCTCCATTGGCATTAGGATTGCTTGTTCTCTCCAGCAGCAGACCCTGCTGCTGCTGAGGTTTACTGGAGCTGGTTTCTCCTGCTGCATTTCAGGAGGCAACAGAATTGGAAATACTATAGTTGTACTTCATGCCTGGGCTGTTTGGGTTTTTCTGGTGTTGCTGAGGGAGAAATGAATAGCACTCCGAAACAAAATGGACTGACGATCAGCTGGAAGTTTGGATGCAAGATCCCATCCCAAGAGCATGGGATGTTTCTGGGGAAAGTAGCTTTGTCACAGCAGACTTACTTGCAGTGAGATTTCATTAACAGCAAAGAAAACACTATTCTGTAATTTTTTGGGAATTTTTATGGGAAAAGGGGATGAAAGGGGGAGAGACCTTTAAAAGCTGCTTCTGTGTCTTGCCAAACAGGTGCCACTTCATAGCACCCAGGTCTTCTTAGCTACCCCTTTCATCTGCCTAGGTTTCTTGTCTGGCCAGAGTGAGGAACTTCTCTTTTCGGGGGTTATTTGGAGATGGGCTATGAGGACACTGCTTCACTCTGCACACACACAGTTTATAGTGTGCATTGTCCATCCAGACATTTCATAGGAATGTTATCTCTGTATCTGCTGTAGAGGAAGCAGCTCCTGAATGATGGGACTGATGCCTGTGCCTGACAGTCACCAGGGAAGGTTGGCTGCCTCACCATGTGCTGACCTTGCTCATATTCCTCCTCTTGTTTTTTACCTTCACCTTTAAAAATTTTCTTTCCTTACCATCCTTGCCAGAATAGGAAAAAGCTGTTCGTAAGGAACAAAAACTGCTTTAAAAAACGCTGAAAAAAAGGGAGGTGCAAAACTTTAATGAGAGTATTCTAAGCTAAATAACAGTGTCTGTGTTGTAAAACACCTGGATTTAATTTTACAGACAAGTCGCCCTCAGGCTTCTGTGAGTCATTTGTGAACATGTCCTTGCCTGCAAAATTTAAGAGCAGCTAATTACTCTGAAGAAACTTACTTGTCACATTATTGCTGGTTACACTTATTTTCCCTGTTGCTTACTAAAATCCACCAAAAGCAAGATGACCAGAGTGTTTCTGGAGTTTATAAATAGCTTTACAGATGTTTTTAGGAATTTTCATTCACCAAGTACTCAGTTCTGCTGAACAAGCTATAGATGGGATCTTTGATAAGCATCAGGTATCAGGTACAGAGTTTTAGCGTTGAAAAATACCTGTTGTGCTTTAGTTTGTGAATGCTTTTTACTAAGTCACAAACTCCAGAGCAGTGTTATGTTTAAACATTTGAAGTATATATATATATATATACACACACACACACACATATATCTACATTATTGTGTATAGGAGAAAATGAAAAGATTGCTTGCAATACTGTCACCTTGTAATGAGTTTATGGGACAGCTTGAAAAGAAATAGGCATTAAATATATAAATTTACCCTCCTCCTCATAAGGCAAAGAAAAGAAAGCTGATGTTATGGGAATAACAACATCTAGTCATACAGGTAAAACCTTTTATTTTATATTCTCTGTATGTTTTTCTGTGTTATATGCTGGTTTGTTCTATGTATTTTTTTTTCCATGGCTGACCTCTGAACCTTTTTCTTTAGCAAACTAGCTTGTTAAAGCTTTGTAAAGCTCATCCAAGTGAGGCTGAGCCTTGCCTCTTGTTACAGCCTTGTCAAATGAGCATGCTCTAAAAGGCAGACTCAAATAATGTTTTGCTGAAAAATGCTCTTGCTGCACTTGAAGCTAATGTCATGCCATTTCTAGCACTTAAAAGGTCCTAAATATATTTGAGAACCTCTTTTGTTGTCTTCATGAGCAGTGCTGAGACTGGGTTTTACTCCTGAATGTGGATCCAGTCAATGTTTTAGGTGAAGGTTTTGGTTTATGCTTTTGATTTTCTTTGAGCGTACTTACCTGCCATTATTTGCGTCCTAGTCTGTTGGGGATTTTGGTGGTTTCTTTTTTTTTTTTTTTGCATTGGGTTGTTGTTGGGGTTTTTTTTAGATGCTGCACAGGTGGAAAAGGTAATCTAAGTCCTGAGTCTTTCATCTTCTGCAGTGAGAGGCTGTCAGTTTAAGGGAAGTGCTTGTCAGCTGGGGGGTCATGAGAGCACTACATTCAGTCCCAGAGTTAAAGATTATCAATTTCTAACCATTTGTACGATATAAAACATTTTTTAGTATTTTCTAGGATATTAATAAGAAGTGGAAAATCAGGAGGCTGCCAGCTATATTTGTGCAAATGTACCTTCAGTGTAATTTCCCCTGGCTACCAGTGAACATTCAGTTCTGTGTTACACTGCATGCAAGTTACAAGTGAGCATTTGCTTACAGCCTAATTAAGCATAGCTTAGAGCAGTATTTAATTGCAACACTTCAAGTAATACAGAGGAACTGCAAGCCAATCTGACTAACAAGAAATTAACTTTGTGCTCTGCCCAAGGTTGTGCTAGCTGCTGTGTCTGTAAGGTTTCATTGTGTCTTGCCTTCTGTGTCCATGGAATAGCACTTGGGCAATCTTCAGAGGTCACAGAGAAACCTTTTAGGATTTCAGTTAAAGCAAGAAATCCTGCAAGAAGTGAGGCAGAGCATGATGGAGTCTTTCAGTGAGTAGAAAAATTGCCTGTGCAGCAGATGCTGGCTTTGGGTGTTTCCAGCATTTCATCTATTGATGTCTGAATGGCTCTGAGGTGAAAGACTGCTATGATGGTGTATAATCATTAAAATGAAAGAGTTGAATGAACTTCATAGGAAGCTTTCTATATGTTACTTTTATCCCTTAAATAAATAAATAGCCTAGTAGCTCTGAAGATGGTAAAATAAATTTTACTGCACTGTAAACATGCTCACATCAGTGAGCAAAGTTTCTCTGCTTTGCCTCTTTCCCAAGGTTTCTCTAATGTGCAGCTGTAAAAGCTGTGATGCTTAACTCATCTATCAAAATGCTTAAGGATGATGTGCTCGCAAAGGGCTTGTTTTATCCCTATGCCAGAGGTCTGGAAGTGCTAATAGCCCTGCATTCAAATACTAGCCATAAAGAAAGGGGAGATCCTAGTAAAATTCCAGAAAAAATATTGTAAAAAAATGTGTACAGTGTCAGACATGATTCATAGTGACTGCATTCTTTGAGTTTGCAGCAGTCTCTGCTTTCTGCATAATTGAGTTCATCTCTACTACAGCTATGTCTTTTCTGAACATATTAGGTAGAACTTAAGGGCAATATCTAGGTATGAGAACTGATGGATTGTGTGGGAATGAGCTGATTATCTTCATTTCTTTATTTTAAAGTACCTTAAAGTAGGGAAGAAGAAAGTAATTATTTTTTCCTCTTACTTTATGTCACAATATTTATATCAAATTTCAAACCAGTAAGGTCTCACTGAGTTCAAGAAATACATTGGAAATGCTTGAAGTGGAGGTGTTTATAGTCTGGCTGGATAGTTGCTCGGATTACTTGGCTTAGACTTGCAGTCAATGCAGAACTCTGACCCTGATATAGAAGGACTTCTTCCATGATTTTGTGTTCAAACCTAATTGTGTTGGTGCAAAATTTTTGCAAGGCAAATTTTTCTATAGTGACTTAACAGATTTTTTGAATGGTTGTTGAAGAGTATTTCTTTATGCTGGACAGTTCTGCTTTTGCACTGCAACCATAATGAAGTGTTTTTGAAGGACATATTTGACTTTGCATAGCATGATTGCAAGTTAGGTTTGTATGCTGTAGCTGAACTACCAGTATCTGGAAATAAATACCTATTTTGATTATTGACTGCATATTGAATTATAAAATCTGTGCATTAATGCAAGACAAACTTGGAGGTCTTTACCTATAACAGACAAGTAGTAAGAATGGCCAGTTCTCAAAATTTTTGCTTGCAGTGGCTTTTTTTTTTTGCTGTTGGAAAGTAGCATGTAGACTAATGAACATATCCTGCATAGTTGTTTTGCCCACCTACAGAGAGCCCTTTTTTGAATCTCAGCTTGGAAGAAGTGGAGATAAAAAATTTCAACTTCAAAGAATAGTATTGGAGTTTATTGGTGAAGAAATCCTGATGTTTTTGTGTCCAACTTCGTACCATGAGTGGTCAAATCAGCAGTTGTCTTAAACTCAGTGCATAAGTCTCATAAAAGTTCTGTTAGAGATTTGGGTTTAATCACCCTTATCTTGTCAGATGCAATGATGGTAGTCCCAGCCTTTTACTGTATTTACAGTCTATTCACAGACCTCTTCAGCTATATGTGTGCTTCTTTTCAAAAACAACAGCAAGTGCTGTTTTGGGAAAGTGTTGCATTCCATATTTTGCTTGATAAGCCTTATGGTCTGACCAAGGGACCTTGGTGTGTGCTCTGTTCCTCCTCACCTCTTACTTGGGTTGCTTGTCTCCAGTTAATGGTGACACAGGGAAGTACCTTTAAGTGTTTTCATGCTGTCTTAGGGTAGCAAAGGTATAAAAGATGATAGGTTGCACAAGTGCCTCTTCCTCTTTCTGTTGACCGCAGTGGGAACCTGAATGACTAGTGAAGACAGGATGTGTTTTGACTGAAGTGGCTAGTGACAGCGGAAATGACTGTCACCTCTATGTAGTTCAGGAGGAATGTAAACCAGGTAGTGATCTGTGTTCATGAACATCCTTTCCTTACCCTATGTTACTGAGCTGTTTTATTAGGACCAAATTTGGCCTGGTTTATAAGTGGGAAATTTTTGTTGACTATGTGCCTGAATGGCCAATGTCCTCAGTTACTCCTGGAAGAAACAGCAGAATTTGTTTATCTGGAGAGATGCTGGCAGTTCCAGGGCTGATTTTTTCTGTCATTTGTTAAGGGCCTATGGAAAATGATGAGTTTCATATCACAGTCTTGTGCAAATTCAAGTCAATACTCTTCCACATTTGTTCAGCGATTTCACTTCCGTGGGCTGTGTTCAGACATTTGGGGTAGCCTTTTCAACAGATGATTATAGATAAGATTTAGGGACGGAATACAGACTTTAATGGACAGATAGTTTTAGCCACTGGTACTTGATGCACAACAGTGATGCCAGTTTTTGAGAAAAAACAAAATTTAGTAACAAATGGGAATCTGGCCTGGGGAAATATCTCTTCTTCAAGAGCCAATAAGCCCATTGCGGGGAGAGCAATAGCAAGAGTTTCTAAGGGAGAGGGTTGAGGAAGTGGACTGCCTTACTTTCTGACATTTCAGAAAGTAATTTACCTCTGATTTGCTTTCTGATTTTGTACTAGGGAAAGCTACCCTTAGCTCTTAGTTTGTGTATAAAAGCAAATGCAAGAAACTCGAGGTGGTTTGTGAAGAAGGAAGGAGGTTTAATTTCCCCAACTGATTATCCTCATTATGGACAATCAAAGTCATTAAGATCTCTTTCGGATGCTTTAGCTAACTTAAAATGCTGAATTTGTCATCTCAAGGTGCTTTCCATGTTGAACCACAGAATGAGGCTACCTGGTAATTTATCTAATCCAGTCTGTACATATGGAAAATAATGGTGTCTGCAGAGAAGATCAAGACGTTTGGCTTAACGAGGCACTGTCCATGGAAGAAAAGTGTGTTATATCACACTCAAAGAGAATGTACCTTTTCACTTCTTCAAACTGTGTTTTCATGGTGTAGCTGAAGGAAATTAATGCACTAGCTATTTTGTTACATTTTAAAAAGTACAATTCATAGGGTGCACAGGTTGGCAAAGCCTTGGTTGATGTGAGCCAAGGAAATTTGGGTTCACTGAAAGAAGAACCTACAGAACTCTGGAAACAAATCCACAAAACCACTTACTTATTACGACTTACACTTTAGGTCTGATTAGTGTCACTTATGTTGAAGAGTGTATAAGCAACAGTTGAAGCAAAAATCATTTCAGTACCGAGTGTTTCTTGTTAATACTCTGCAGGCAGCAAAAAATTTCTGCTTTTGCTGTGTGTAATATTGTGCAGGAAGATGGGGGAGTTGTGGAACAAGCAAGTGTTGTGACACTTTTCTGTGCTGTACAAAAGGCAAGATAGATGTTCCTCCAGTAAGAAGCCTTGTGCTCTGCCACCACCCAAAGCCACCAACCTTCTGAAGCTTGAAAAGACAATAAAATTTTTCTTATATGTAGAATTGTCTCTACATGAATGAATTGAAAGTGGTAAGTAGTGAGATTTGCTGAAGTCAGCAGATTTGGTTTGACACAGTTACAAGTGAAGTATTAATTAATAGTTAATATTATTATTGTCATTTATTAATACAATATAGTTTTAAAGGATGCTTCAAAATAAATTAGTTTTCTTATGTACAACTATGTATTTAACCTATGAAATGCTACATAGCAATTAAATGGAAGAATTAGATATTGAAATTTGAAGTGTATAGAATGATATTTAAGTGTATGTTACTCGTTTACATAAATACAAGACTGCAATAAGCATAGAGATAAGGGAAGCAGATCTTAGTATTCAGATTTGTATCAAACCCAAGCTGCTGTTTGGGGAAGGAAGGGAAGGGGAAAACACTGTTTATGTTGAAATATATTTGATTCAAGTTTTGTTTAGAGGAGACTATTAAATTTTTATGTTGCCCGGGACCCTGAGATCCTGAGATGTTTACTTGTCCTTCCTTATACGTTCATCTAAATTGTCTTTTCCCTTTTGAGGCTAGCTTTCTTAAACTTATGTCACTGGGTCTGTGAGCCAAGTGCACAGCATTTTAAAAAATGTTTTATTTTGACAGGGAATGGAATTATGCACTCATGGAAATAGAAACTTCAGAATAAGAAAGATGTCCAAAGGATGATCTACCTTCTTCCAGTCAATCTGGGGGGGAAAAATGAGCTTGGGATAAGGCATTTTCCTTTAATAAACCTGACACCAGTGCCTTTATATTCTCTTTCATTTTCTCTGTGATTCAGTTCAAGAAGGTTTCAATGACCCAGATTTTTTCTCAGCACAATCCTAAAGAAGATCCATGATATAAATACAGAGCCATCAAAATCCTTTGAGAAAAAAATTATCATTCGTGCCAGGACGGAGATAAAGTTACTGGTATCTTTCCATGGTGAATTTCTTTAACCCCTTGACAATTTACAGAGGGGAGAGAGGGGCAGAAGGAAGCATGCTTGTAGGTAATGACATTTATCTGTTACCTATAGCACATAAAAATACAGTCAGCTCCCTTGTCATTGCGTTTTGGAGTCTTGGAAATGGTTGATTTCTCTATGATCAGCCACAGTAGGCCACTCTTTAAAAGATTTCCCACTTAATATCATGCCGAATTTGTTTCTAGAGGGTGTCTCTTCTCTTAAAAGATTCACCCAATGTTTGCTCTTTTCCTTTTGTGATTTTTTTCATACCCTTTTGCTTGCACTAAACGAAGAAACTAGGCATATGAGCTATTTGAATATAATTGTCTTTTTAATACAGGTAATTATTTTAAATGTTTAATGGGATCCTCATGAAAATTGTTGCATAAACTTTACAATTAGAGAGAAGGCTCTTTGATTGCATTTGTGTAAGATATTTAATTGGGTGGACAGCACAGAATGAATATGTTTGGAAATTATCTCAGATTACCTGCTTGTAGGGGGATGCCTATAGGGAGGAGAAAGCTTTGCTTCCAATTAACTTCAAAGATAAGATAGCTTAATTGGAAGCTGACTGTGCCTTGACAGCTTCAGAGCAGCAGTGACTTCCATGTAAAATAATCTGAAGCAGATGCTGAATGAAGAAGTAGCATTTTCTTTCATGCAGCCTTTGGCATCAGATCTCTGGCATTATGTTATCTAGTTCTATATGAGGAAGCATTTTTTTATCGTGACATTGATTTCAGCACAGTATTTCATATTTATACCTACGCTGTTAAGTTAATCAGCCTTTGACAAACAAACCATAACACTAACTTAAAGGGAGCTTCGAACCACTTTGGCTTGGCTTGGGAAAATAGTGATGAAGAATCCTACAAAAAGACCATTTAGGGTTCCTGATCTATGATCAAACAAGATCTTCTTTATGCTTTTAGTTAATGTTGTGGTTATGTAACTTTTCACTATCTGTATAAGAGCTTGGAGGCTAGAGAAATGGGCTGCAAGAAAGCTCATGAAGTTTAACAAGGGCAAGTGTAAAGTCCTGCACTTCTGAAGGAGCAACCCGAGGCAGCAGTACATGCTGGGAGTTACCCAGCTGGAAAACAGCTTGGCAGAAAAAGACTGGGGGTCCTAGTGGCCTCCAAGTTGAATGTGAACCAGCAATAAGCCCTTGCTGCCAAGAAGGCTGATGATATCCTGGACTGCCTCAGGCAAACCATCGCCAGTGGGTTAAGGGAGTTAAGGGTTTATTTAGCACTGATGAGGCCACATGTGGAGTATTGGGTCCAGCTCTGGGCTCCCCCAGAGAGAATATCCAACAAAGGCCTGGAGAGATGATATGGGGACCATAGCATCTCTGCTGTGAGGAAAGGCACAGAGAGCTGGGACTGTTCGGCCTAGGAGAGAGAAAGCTCAGTAGCATCTTATGAATGTGCATAATTACCTTGAAGGAGGGTGTAAAGAGGAGAGACCCAGGCTCTTTCCAGTGGTCCCCAGGGTTAGAGCCAGCAGTAACGGGCACAAATGGGAACACAGGATGTTCCCTCTGAATGTGAGGCAACGCTTTTAACTGTGAGGTTGACTGGCTGCTCTCAGTCACAGCCCAGAGAGGTTGTGAATCTTCATCCTTGGACATACTCCAAGGCACCTGGACGCTGTCCCAGAGAAAGGGCTCTAGGTGACCCTGCTTGAGTTACAGGAAGGATCAGATATCCTCCAGAGATCCCTTCCATCCCTCAACCCTATGTGAGCCTGTGATTGTTCCTAAACTTTTATAATGAAAAAAAAAACAAAACCAAAAACCAAAACCCTCAACCCAAAAAAAGGTGAAAGGTGTGTCGATCTTGAAACATACCATCTCTGTCTCGTGTCTTTAATAATAAAGTTTGGAGTTGAAAGGGTAAAGCTCCCTGTTAATTAATTTATAACTACTGAGTTTCTAAGAGTAGTATTTTTTCTTGCCTGGCATGTGCCAGCATTACCAACATAATCCACGTGAATATCTTGTAAGAATTCTATTAAAGTTTACTTTAGTGGAGGGATTTCTGTGTTGAATGTTTGGATCTTATTTGATTATGAATAGTACTGAAATTGAACAATGGCAATCAAAGTACACCTAAATATGTGTTCTATATATGTGTGTCATATATCAGTAAAAATAGAGGAGTTGTCTGATTTATAAATGATGAGAACCTGGACCAGAGCACTTAGAAGATAATCTGTTCTCTTGGGAAATCCTCAGCCTTAGAGGCACGAAAAAATAACGTCACTCAAATGCTTATTCAACTAGTCACAAGGGATAGAATAAAAGATTACCAGTTGGCAAAAAAGATGATGGAAAACATTTAAGGGCTGTGAAAAGAGGTTTATATGATTCAGTGCAGCTTTGCACTGAAATCTGTTTGATAAGCAGCAGTGGAATATTGATAATGATGTACCTGCAAAGGAGACAGACGTGCGTAGTATGATGGGAAAGACTGGGTGGGGAGGGTGTATTGATGTCAGGGTAAGAGGAGCTGCTCTGGAGTAAGTGTTGGTACAAAGCAGCACTCACATCTCTGCACTGTGACCTGCAGCAGGAGATGCAGGAGCTGACATGTTAATCTTCAGGAGCAGGCTGAAGAGAGGAGCTGCAAGAAAGGAAGCATGGAGCAGTTTGTGATACTTCAAATCAGGCCGCTGAGAACTGGGGAGAACATAAGAGGGGAGAGGCTATTACTGTTCATCCACTCTGTGGCCACAGGTCCTTTAAAGCAACTTGTGTGTGTGCCTGCTGAATGTCTTACTTATTGTCGCTTTAGCAAAGTAACCTTCTTTTTAAAAGTTGGCATAAATGCTGCAGACTTCAATCCATATAATACAATCTATAATGAGCTAACTACTTCACTTTTGAGCCACTGCTGCTCCAGGAATTAATGCCTGGAAACCTCAGTACATGTAGATGATAGGGGAGAGCTGGAGGACATTGTTGTGAGTAGGATTGTATAGAGGACCATTTAGTTGCCTTTGTTTCTCAGCTTTTGGTAAAAACCGGTTGATTCCTTTCAGTTCATAATAGGCTGAATACCAAGCTGTTTCTATAATGTCATGGATTGCTTGTTCGGCATCCTTTTAATTAGTGACATTTTATTTAGTCCAAATTAAATATGCCAGATGTAGCTGATTTAGTGGCTAACAATGATGAGTGAGGGGAGGGAGAGCTAACATATAGCCGTCTGTTCTCAGGGAAGTTTGGTTTTTTTTGTTTTTTTTTCCTTTTAATTTTTTTTTATTTCTAGTTCCACAGGAGAAGTTGGAGTGGTAACCATGGCAGCAGGGAATTTGTCCCTGCAAGCTAAGCAAATGGTTGGGTTGTGTGGGGTTTTTTTGTGTTTGTTTTTTTGTTTGTGGTGTCCCTATTTGGAGGAAGGGGTGTGCAAAGTGGTCTCAAGCAAGCCCTGGAGAGGGAGCTTGGAAACAGATAAGTTGGAGATGCTTGCTGTGGACTTAAACTCGAGAGCTGATCTTCCTCTAGTGTGCCCTGATGGATGGGTGCAGCAGTGAAGCAGAGCAGTGAGAGATATGAAAAATTTCTTGGTACCTTGGATCTCTACATGAAGTGTTTTGGGATGGTGTAATTAGACACTGTATGCTAATAAATCTCTTGTATTATTGTTTTTGGATTTATGCCAATATTTTTCTCACTTTTTTCCACTGAAAATGAAAAATTCTTAGCAGATTGGAAGAGAGTGAGATTTGCATGGGGTTAGCTGCATCAGCCCTGGAAACTTTTGCTGTATCACACCATTATTTTCCTCTGATACTTTAATCTACCAAAAATTAAACAGCAGAGCAGTTTCATGAAACAGTTTTCTTCCTATCAGAGAAATCACTAAAATGAAAATTGCACATGCCTTGGGGAGAGGATAACATAAGCTTGCTTCTTCCATTGACATAACTTTTCCTGGGTGAAGATCTGCAGGGGGTTAATTCTGGCCGCACAATCGATGCTTACACAGTTGCGCAGAAATCCCCTCCCCGCCCAATGAGAGCAGCTCTGTTAACAGCATTTATTATGTGCATGTGATAAACTGACCCATAAAACATCCTGAACATTGCAGGCAGCAACAATTAGCTGATATTCACTGCTTGGAATCGCCGGCTTCCAGAGCCGGTAGCTTGGGAGACGGGAAGTTAAGCAATATTGCTGAATACTGTACGGCATGGAGGCAGCTGATGGCACGGCTGGGCATTAGGGATGCTCTGCCATGCTGCTGGAGTTAAGCCTGTCACCCTCTCCTTGTAAAGCACCCTGCTGCTGCTGCCAGAGCAGTGCAAACTCAGCCCGCTTGGAAAAACCGATTGTGAGTTGTGCCCGATGCTGTTAGAGGGCAGGAAATTTGTATTTCCAAGTGTGCTTGAGCTTTTGGGATTTTCAGTGCATGGAAGCCATTGTGCTGTAAATTTCATAGGGTGTTTATTCTTTAAATGGTCATCACTCCTTGAGTGCCTGCAGGTTCCGGCCAGTTTTCCTAAGGAGTCTTTTCTTCATGTTTTCCTTTTTTTTTTCCAGTAACTTCCGTTATCTTTTTCACTGTTCTAAGTTGTTCTCATCTTCCTATTTTCACACTTAGGTTGGTTGTAGTCCTTGTATTTTGTCTCCATGTGGCATATCATGCTTGATTCTCCTCTTATCAAGCTTTGCATGTTGAATTCATAGAGATTTTTCTTTAAAAGTTTCTTTTGTTTTGCTTTCTAGCTTCCCCCTCTCTCCTGGCATCTTTGGTGTAACTTCCTATTCGGGGATGTCATTGCTTCATCAGGATGTGTGTGTCCATGTGTGTGTGTGAGAAATAAAGGAACTCTTGTAAAGATAGATAATTGATTTCTTTTTTCTTTTTAATCTAGTGCACTGCTGTGTCTGTTTCTGAAAACTCTTTTCATGCTGCTGAAGTCAATGCTAGCCTGTCTAGGAGCTGGGGCTTCAGCTAAGAACTTGTTTTCATTAATTTTTTTTAATTCATTTTATCCCTCAGGGATGCAGAGGAATCCTTAGGAACTGTGCTCTTGCAAGCCCTGGGGAACAGATTCACAAGTCCTTAAATCCTTGACTTTTTCGCTCCTTGTGATTACTTTTTTGGGAGGTTGGAGGAAGACACAGGAGTGGGAAGAGGGTCTATCTTTGTCTTACCCTGTATTGCATTCTAAGTTTAATTTCTGTTCAGCCCTATGTCTTAATGCTTGCTTAGATTCCTCTGCTACCAGACTAGGTAAATTGGATTGCATTTGCTCAAGACAAATTTCATAACTATTGGTTCCTAAAATAGTTTGTTTTGTTGTGTCTGGACATTCCAAATACATTTTATTTGGCATTGCCCCCTATTATTGGGCTGCTGTTTTTGTTCTGTTTCTGTTATTACATCAACCACAATCAAAATCCCAAGGTCCCATTTTATCACGTAAGAGCCAATCACCACCCAAAGGTTTTCCCATGCATTAAAAATGCATACATTTTCAAATACCAATCCTCACTCTCCAAAGACATCTTTGAAAGCAGGCTCTGGTCCCTTTCCAACTAATATGTGGCTGGACCTGTACATGTAAATAGCACGCTGGGGCCCGGTCTAGGTGTGTGCACAGTGCTTAAAGGTGTTCCTGTTGTCTGCTCTGCAACCTCTCTGCTCCTCTCTCCTGAGAAAAACATGCAAGGGAACGGGGGGGTTGTGGCCTACCCACACAGAAGTTCTGCTTGGATAATTGTAAATCAAAGTGAGAAGCCAACTGCACATTGCCGGGCCCTGTGCTAGAATCAGTTTTTGGCTCATAGGGTGCCTGGGCCCTAGATGATAAGGGCCTCAGCTGCTGTTGTCACAGTGTTCTACTGGGAAAGAAGGAGCCATCCAAGTCTTGGGGACCTGTACCATTTTCCTAAATCCAGTGGGAAGCTGTTCCCTGGAGCCTTGTTGCACCTTCTGCCAAGCTTCAAATTAATGTGGTTCTTGTGGTTGGAAGCCTGTGCGGCAAGGAAGATGTGGTAACAATTCCTTCTCTACAGAGTAATTTATAATGGCAAAGCAATTTAAAATACTCGGTAACTAGCTTGGTTACTTAAGGATTTAATCAAGAAATTATTATGGTTTTTCTTTATATTGCCCTTTCTAAGGTTGTTAAGGATTTAAATTGTGTTTGTAAGAAGTTTTGTACTAAACCTTGCTCTTGGAGCAAATTCAGATAATAAATAATGCATTCTGTAAGCACAGCTGAGGAGAATTGGAAGCTATCTAGGGATAAATTGCACAATAAAATATATGAAAGGTAAAGGTTAATGCCAGCAAAATAATTTAATGCCTTTCATTACATAATCAAAGGAGTGTAACAGTGTCTGTAACTGTCTTTTTTAATGTATGTAAAGGATCTTGAAACCAGAAAGGATTTTTGCATAAAAAGCAATTGCTGTTAGGAGGAGCTGTGTGGAGAGAAGGGAGCACATTTACAGACTTACAGTCAAAACTAACAGAAAATACTGGAACAGTCTGGACCCCCAGATCCAGAACTGAGTGAGCTGTTGTTGCTCTCCCTTCCTGATGGTGTAGACTGTCGAAGCCTGTACAAACTGCTTCCCAAGCCTTCTCTCTTTCAGCATTCTGCAAATACCCTGAAGCTTCAGCAAAATTCATAAAAGGCCTATTGTTACTCTTAGAAGGATTGAAAAAGTCTTTCTCCTTTCTTTTACCTAAAAATGAGAGGCAAATGAGGAATTGAGTGGGAAGATGTGAAAATGTCAAACAGGTCAAATGATCTATCTGAACATCTGAACATTAAACCAAAGTGGGAAAGAGTTGAAACAGCTTTTGGGAATACTGTCACAAAATTGATGTGTTGTCTGTATGTAGGTATGTATCATTTAAAACTGCATTCCGCTATTTATTTTTAAAATATGGAAATTACAGGGTAGCAGCTTACAGTTTCCAAACCTTCAGCCTCTAAGTATGTGCACACACATTGAAATAAATCTTTTGTTCATGCAGGCAGTGGTTATGACTTGAAAATGTGCTCTGCACAGTTGTATATAAATAGCTGAGATTTTTGAAGATGCTTCAATGCAGTTGCTGTACGATACTAAACCTATTCAGAGAGAAATACTTTTAGATTTGAGAAATGCTTTAAATTTTGAGAAGATAGAAGCAGATAATTCAGTGCCCGCAGAAAAAAATAATTATTTTCACATGCAGTTTTGAATTAGAGGAGGAAAAGCTTTGGCTTGTTACTACAATACTTCTGTTTCAAAGTTTAGCAGTACCCCAAATGTGCTCATTGTATATGTTCCTTTAAACATGCTTTGTATACATGCAACATAACACACTTTGCTTATATCTTTAAGCTCAAATGTCAACAATTGCAGTGTGTAATTGTGCTAGTTTTGACTGGGGTAGAGTCAGTTTTCTTCATAGTAGCTGGTATGGGGCCATGTTTCGGATTTATGATGAAAGCAGTGTTGATGATTCCAGAGATGTTTTAGTCACTGCTCAGCAGGGCTTACAGAGCCAAGGTCTTTTCTGGTCCTCACCGTATCCCTCCAGCAAGGAGGGGAATGGAACACAAGAAGCTTAAGGGGACACAGTTGGTGCAGCTGACTCCAACTAACCCCGGGGAAATCCTGCACCATTTGGTATCATACTTGGCCTATGGAGCTGGGGGAAGAAGAAGGATGGGGCAAGGGGGGAACATTTGAAGTGATGGTTTTTATCTTCCCAAATCACCATTACTCATGATGTGCTTTTCTGGTGATGGCTGAACGCCTGCCTGCCCATGCAAAGTGGGGAATGAATTTCATGTTTTGCTTTGCTCATGTGCATGGCTTTTGCTTTCCTGATCAAACTGTCTTTGTCTCAGCCCATCACTTTTCTAACATTATTCCCTCCAATTCTCCCCCCCACCCCACTGGGGGCAGTAAATGAGCAGCTGTGTGGGGCTGAGCTGCTGGCTGGGGTTAAACCATGCTGTAAACAGTGCAGAGAGATGTTTGCTTGATTAGTCACCACGGTGGCCTGAATTCAGCCAACGGCCAACGTGGCTTACAGCATCCATCTTAAGTCCAGAATCAAGAGCCTTTGTCATGTGCTTTAGACAGTAAGTTGCTCCATCTCTCTGCCTTAGTTTCACAAGGAATGTAACTCTCCAGAATTACCGGGTGCATGTGTGACTGGGTGTTCATGGGTTCAGGAGAGCTAACCTTCCGAATACCAGTGCTGACTTGAACCCAGCACTAATCCTGCCCTGCCCATCCCTGTGATTCCCAAAATCTCTCTTGCTGGTACAACCCTCCTGGGGTTTATGACTTCAGTACTGGTTTTGATAAGCACTGAACATAAGATGACATTATGATTCCCCTTCAGGTCAGGTTATTCCTCCAACCCTTGGAAATGGGTTTAAAATTCAGTAGCCCAGTGAAGGGGGACAGAATGAGCATTTTGAAACACGGCCAACTAAAGCAGGGTTTGTGGGATTTTGTTTTGAGGTTACTGTTCTGAATATGAAAGTCATAGACTAAGATCTTGATCGTACAGCAGTTGTTCTCATTTGTTGTTCATAGGCTTTTAAATGTGTACCTAAATATAGTGTATGCCAGAGGAGAGAGTTAATGTTGCTATGAGAACCTTAACCTCAGCATTTCCAAGGGTTTTATGTGTATATGTAGGGGGGAAAAAAGCAATGATCAAATACCTCACAGGATTTTTTCTTTTATAAGGAAGTACTTATCTGATGCCTTGTGTGTAAGTGATCTTATCCACATTGTATTGCTGTTACCACTGCTGTTTGTCTGAAGGGCTATTTTCCTGCATGAGCAGTGCAACAGAGAAGGCAAAAAGAGCCATAGGGTTGACCTATATATTTATTTCATTGCAGCAGTTGAATTTTCCATGTCTTATAAAGCTGCCTTAATGCTACTAGGCAAGTAAAGGGGGACTGGCTGGTGCTTCAGCATGTAGATGTGGCTGACTGGGTTCTTTGCCTGTCAGGTGTGCACAGAGCGTGCTTAGAGGCCTTTCTTTTTCAAAGGTTTGTAACTTCAGGAAGCAAAACCTTCCTTTATTTGTTGCTTTTTCAACCAGGCAAATAGCAGTTCAAGGGTAGCCTGCAGGCTGAGCTTGAGTCTTCAGCAGCTTTGTGTTGTCTGGTCCTAATTGAAAGATTCCTCATTCCTCCAGTGATTGACTCTGCTCTTGTGAGCTGATAAGCTTTGATTATTAAAAGCTTTTAGAAAAAAGATATCATCAAAACAGGGTTCCAGTGAAAACAGCAAGTACCTGCCTAGTACACAGGTGCCTTCTGCAGTAAATAGCGCTTCTGGTTGCACAGATTTCAGTTCCATTTTCCTTCTATGTACCTCACTGATTGTATGATTATCATGTCTGAGCAGTCTGGATGAGTGAAAGTGGGGGATGGAAGTCAAAACTTGCTGGACTGATTTTCTGTTTATGCAGCTCTTAATAATGACTTTTCAGTGTACTTTAATAGCTTTCTGTGAGGTCTCTGATCTACATCTCTTATAAAGGGAAACTCTAAAAGAACTAGTGTACTGAAACCTTTGATCTATTAGATTTCAGTCAGAGGGCCTTCTGATAACTGGTGCTTCCTTCTTCTGTTTGGAGTCATAACCCAGTATAACATGGGTTGGTCTGCACCGATATAAATTACGCTGTTTAATTTCAGATTGTAGAATGCAAATTTAGATCTGTTTCCCACTGAAGATTATTAGCATAACATTATGTAAAGGAGTGAATTTCTGTGATCATTGTGTATAGTATAGGTTTTGTTTTGAAGAAAAAGGAAAGAAATAACATGAGAAATGGAGAAGAATTGATGTGACCATCACATGACTGTTTGGGTTTTCTGGTTTTTGTTGTTGTTTGTTTTTCCCTTCACATTCCTAAAATATTTGCATTACTTGATACACACAAAATACTGAGCAAGGTTGAGGAACTGAGGCTGGAAGATGAAAGAGCCATGAAGATACTCAAGATATGCGACCCATTATATGAAACCTCTGAAGTGATGAATATTAATGTTCTTTTAAATTTTTAATTTTTAAAGTCTTTTTCGTCTTTAGAAAAAAGAAAAGAAAAGCTTGGGGGAAGACTTCTTCCCAGAACAATGGTGCAGTCTGTTATCTGCTCCTTTGCGCTGTAAAGCACTGAATGTTCAGCCAATATAGTGCTCTGGTTGGCTTAGCATTCTTAACCTTAATTTTGAATAGAAGGTGCCTTGTGCTGCTGACGTAATTAGGGCCTTTTGTAAATCACTGTTGCAGGCAGTCTGCTGTTGCATTTCACTGCATTTCTCAGAGGGATGCAGTGCAAAAGTGTCAGACTAACTTTTTGAACCTCTCATCAGGCTAAGTGTTTTCATTATTGGAGTATTTTATTCGAGTGAATCTTGCTTAGTTTTCCTTTGTAGATAATAAGCCCTAAAACAGTTTTGGAAATGAAACAGTGTTTCTGCTGGATGAAGTTTGAATAGGGAGCCCTTAAAGTGGGAGGTGCTTCCTTAGGAAGAAAGAGAGAAAAAGGAAAAGTGAGAGAGTTGGATATGACCAATTGACTTTAAATTCAGTTCCCTCTGTGATACAGAAATACTGTTATCTGTGTCTTCTGTCACATAAATTCATGTCAGAAAGTTAGAGGTCGTCAAGCTGGTTTCGTATTTGTGGTTATACTTCATAACTCTGCAGCATTGTTTGGAGGCATAAAATCCCCTTACCTTCCATGTAAGCCTCTTAGGGGCTGTTGCACTCTTGCCTCTGCAGAGGCACAGGGTTTTATCTCACTTCTGCCTCTCTCCTGTCCCCTGGGGCAGGGTTCAGTGCAGGCCATTACATCCCCTCCTGATGCAGTGTTTTATATCTGTGATGTCAGTGTGATACATGGCCTTGCACTGTCCTTGATGGCAAACACAGCACTATTAATAGTCAGTGAAGTTGACTTGCTCACCGCTGCATTCACGCTGCCCATCCATTGCACTTCAGACCCTGGAGTGCCTTAAGGGCCCTGTTAACACCCCAAGGGCTGACTGGTCCCATAAATGAACATATCCATGTTTGTAACCCAACTCCCATAGTGGCTGTGGTGTGGGGATCGTGGGTGCTGCCTCCAGGGCCTGGCTCTCCTGAGGAGGGAACATGGCATTACAGTAGTAGTGCACCAAACTGCTGTGTTGGGTAGTTTGAAATGCTGGGTACTTCAGGGGGGCTGGCATCAGCATCAACATCACTTCAGATTCTGGGCAAGGAGGGGGAGGGTGGGACACGTACCCCTGACTACCCCTGACCCCTTTACTTCACACTGAGACAGCACAGCATGAATGAGCATAAAAGACAGCTGCAGCTTTCTTCCAGTGGCCACAGGGCATTAAGGCTTTCCATGCTTGGGAGCAAAGCGTGGTGGTTGTCTTTACACTCTCTTCCACCTGCACGGGCTGGAGAGGCACCCTCAGCAAAAGAGCTTTGCCTTTCTTCTGGGACTTGGCACTGACAGTGATCAGGTGCTGTCTGTACCACTGCCTTGTTCCCAGCAGGAAAGGAAAAGAGGCGGGGTTTGTCCTCCAGGTGTTGCGAAAGTGGCGATTGCTGTGGCGTATTCCTGATTCGGGCTCCCCTGTGAAAGCTGAGGCAGAGAGCAGAGGGCTGTGCTTCTCGTGACTAATGAATGAATGATGTCACCAGGTTGGTTCCCGAGGCAGGAAATGCATCCAAAACAGTTTAGTTTCAATACAGAAAGTGCAGTTACGTGCAGAGTAAGCTCAAAGTAGAAAGGAATTCTTTCACCACCAACTTTTTGGTCCAATCTATGGCTATACTGTAAAAAGTAGAAGAAAAAAAAAAAATCAAGCGGGTATTAGTCCCTGCCGTTCCCCACTAAAACAAACAAAATAGCTACTTTCTGTCTTGCTGCATACTGGCCTTTCGGTGTACTTGCCCATCCTGGGAGGGAGCATGAGAGCTGCGCTCCCCACTAGCACACTGCGGGGTGTCTCGGACATGGATCCGCTCGTGTGGCCCCGTCCCGCGGGCGCGCTGCCCAGCGGCGGAGCGGGCCGGGACCGCTGCGGGTGTGATGCGGGGCTCTGCTGCGACACGGCGCTAGCGACACAACAGAGACTTGCCCGCAGGACAGAAAACGGGGGCACCCCCACGCCCAACAAATTCCTGCGTGTATGAGGATGCCTCTGGCTTGGCTAAGCGTTGGCAGGAGTGCAGCCGTAACATTGCACAGCACGCATGCCTTCCCCAGAGCAACCGGGATTCCCCCTCCTCTCCTTTCCGGAGCCCACTTCTGAAAGAGCTGGCTCATCCCTGCTGTCAGATGAAGCCGTTTCCTGAACGCGCGGGTTTGAGTCACTTAGGCTGGATGAGGCTTTAACTCCTCCCTCACTGGGCTCGAATTTGTGCGTAGCCGGGGCACCGGGCACCGGGGAGCGGGGGCGGCGCCGGCCGTGCTCGCTCGCCGCCGGCGCGGTGGCACCGCCGGGGCCCGGAGCGGAGCCGGACCGGGCCGGGCGGGGAGCGGCGGCGGAGAAGTTCAAGTGCCCAAGTTGCAGGCGATGACATCAGCCGGGCTGCGGGCGGGACCGGCACCGGCGCCGGGGCAGCAGCACACGCGTGCCGGGCTCCCCGCACCCCGCCCCGCCGCCGCCCCAGGGGTCTCGAGCGCCCCGAGGTCGTCATAAAATCCCCACATTTCCTTTGTAATTCCTTTTTTTTTCTTGGGGGGTGGGGGAGGCGGGAATAATTTGGAAGTCTGATAGTGTGTGGGAAATGATTACATCAGTCGGAGGGAGGGCTAGGATTGGTCTGCACAGTGTGGTTTGATTCACTACCGCAAAGATTGCGTGTAACCCTTTGAGTGGAGCTCTGGCAGAGTTGTTTCCCTCCCCAGAAACAGTCCCCATAGCAGGGGCTACGTGACAGGTAGGGTACGGCCGCCCGGCACCCCAGGCGCCCAGCCGCAGGCTGCAGAGGGTCGGCGGAGGCAGAGAACTAACTCTCAAGAGGCAATCCCCATTTAAAATGCCATCTTGTTCTTCCGACTGCTGCCTTTTACGTGCCGTTGAGGTAAGATTTTCCATATCGAATTACCCTCTAGGTTTTTGTTAGACTCTCCTTCTCTAGCTAGGATGCGGAGCGTTTTAAACGCGGAGCTGATTTAAATCTGGGACCTGCACATTTGCCCGGAGAAATAATTTTGCGGGAAGTGTCTCTCGCTTGAGCAGAACAATGCAAAGAGGAAAGCATCTGTATAATTCAGGAGGTGGGGGAGAAGGTTCTTGACTTGTTCTCTCATCCCCATTGATATTTAGGATGTGCAGCGTGTGCACATTTGGTTTCAAACTACTTTCAAGCTAGGATCAAAAGAGAAGTCAGGGCAGGGAGAGAAATGTGTGCACTGTGCTAGGTAATTGATTTGCCGGCAAACTGTGAGTGGGACTTCCACACATGAAACAATCAAAAGTTAGTGGGGAACAAGAGAGCCATTTTTAATCTTTGGGGTCTTGGCCTGCTCCTCTGTGAATGTTCAGAGGCCTCCAGTGGGATCGCAATGAAAATTGTGTGTGTTTGACTGGATGTGATTTCTCTCGCCCACTGTTGCCAAAGTATTCTCTCGACATTGTTTCACGTTTGCTTGCCTTACACAGCTTTATACAGAACCTGCTCTCTCACTTTTCCTGTGTACGTGGTCATATTAACCCTGCTGAATCTTTGTTTAGTGCAGGGAGGTGTTGGGGAGGGGGGAGGGGAAATAGGTCTAGGGGGCATCGAGAGAAAGTGTTATAAAGTGAATCATCCATTTCATTTGTCCTGCCGAGGTGCTTGGAACCCTCACACCAAGAGGATGATGCTTTTCTACAGTAGCTGTGTGGTTTGCCTATGTTCAGAGCTGTTGATCTGTAAGTGTACCCTTTATGTTGCAGGATGTAAAAGTCTTTAGTGAAGATGGAACAAGCAAAGTGGTCGAGATTCTAGCAGACATGACAGCCAGGGACCTCTGTCAGCTGCTCGTTTACAAAAGTCATTGTGTGGATGATAACAGCTGGACTCTAGTGGAGCATCACCCTCACCTAGGATTAGGTAGGGAATGGTCAAAGGGGTGGCATGGTTACCTGGGAACATAAAACATGTAATTCATATAAATGTGCTTCCAGACGGAACGTTTTCTTTTCCACTGCTTTTATTTGTACAATTAGCTGAAGTCACATATGTGCTTTCTGTGTATTACAATTTGATGTGTTAAGCGTTTAAGCCTTTATTTAAAAGTCCTTCCCTTATTTCCCATCCTCTGGGTTTTTTTATTATAAGAAGAAAAAGAATTGTCTAATCTTCACGCTGGCGCTTTGTTGCTACCTTGCTGTGTCTGAAGCTATTGCAAATAAACAGCTTAGGCAAATTAAGCTTGATCCTTAGAGTATGGTCCTATGAAACAGCTCAGCTCATCACCAGCTGGGAGACCTGGGTGAACAGACTCAGCCGTACATACCTACAGTAATGCTTATGAAAGCTAGACATGCTGAGGTGGGGGAGGGGGTGGGCTAAACTTGACTTCAGGCAGGGAAAAAATGGTGGCACCACCCGCAAATCCATGGGCAATTTCTGGACCAGAGGTGGTATCTGCTCTCCAGGCAGCAGCTCCTCCACCTGATTGAAATTAAGGTGTCATGGTTACAGTTTCAAGAAGGCAGCAAAAGGAATAGCTGTGGGGAATTAAATAACACCGTGAATTGGTTTAATTACAGTACCTGAAAGTATCTCATGTTATTCAGTCTTGCTTTTCCTGTTATTTTGTGGCACTGATTAGTTACAGGGTTCTGCTGTGCAGCTTGCAACAGCTTATCGCTCAGATAACACTATCTACGATTCTCCATGGAATACAATAACGCTTTAAAAAGTGTAGCATTCGGAGTATTAGACAATATGCTTCATGGGCAATGTTTTTTCTAGAAAACAGAAGAAGGCAAATCATAAGCTGCAATCGCCAACACTGGAATTATGAATGCTATCTGTAGCTAACAGAGGGGGTTTTATGTCTAAAAATGTAATTCAGAACCCTTACGAATAAAAAAAGGAAATTATTTGCTGGAAATGTGATGCTCTAAACCAATACTCTTAAACAATACTAATAAATTCACTGCTCTGCAGACTAACACTTAAAAAAGCCCCAAATAATGTAATTCAGAACCCTTACGAATAAAAAAAGGAAATTATTTGCTGGAAATGTGGTGCTCTAAACCAATACTGTTAAACACTAATAAATTCACTGCTTTGCAGACTAACACTTAAAAAAGCCCCAAACACACAGGATATCCCGATTAGTTAATGTTTTTATTATCTCTCCTAGTGTAGAAATATATGAAAAAATTAACATGAAACACTCACTGGTCTGTGTCTGTGATATACTTTCAATTCTGAGGACATAGGATGAGGTGAAGAATTAAGGTATAAATTACAGAATCTTTATCTCCATAGCTTAATACGCCACATGCACTTCTAAAAACCTTTACAAATATTCAGTTTTATCAATGCTCATTAAACTACCAGGCTCTCTTTTTCTATATTCTCTTTCCCATCATTGCTGATTACCAAGGTATTGTGTAAACAGAAGCCTTCTCCTTTGTAACCAACATCCTTCTCCTGCCAGATTCATTCAATGATGCCACAATTCAGTGTTTGTGACATCACAATAGCTTCCATGGTGACTAATTGTGCTGTCAAACTCTGGTGTGTGACATCTCTGAATGAATCGGGCAGGAGGCTGATTAGGAAATCAAAAGCTTCTGTTTACACACAAATAACTTGGTAATTAACAATGATGGGAAAAGAGCAAGATACTTATCGGGCTGCATTTATATACATGGGGACCTGCCTGCCTTGGACCTCTGTCTCACACTGAAGCACAAAGCAGGCCCCCAGAGAAGCGGGGTGTGCAGGTTGGGGCTTCAGCAGCCACCAAACTTGGTTCCACAGGGACGGCCCCAGGGCTGTCCGCTGTAGGCCATGAAGTAGATCTCTGTGAGAAGTAATGCAGCCTTTGGGGGTGTAAAGCCAACAGACAAAAAAATATTTCAAGAATAAAAAAAATGTAATTATACAGGTTTCACATATTTGAAAGGATGAGGACAGGAAAGGGAATAAATTCGTTCATTTAACAGGAGACAACATCATCCAGTTTATTAAATTTGGCATCTTAATTATATATATTCAATAAACTTTAAATACCAACTGTCCACTAGTTTTGGTTGCAGTTTGAATTTTTCATTATTTGGCTGCTTATTCCTAGCTCCTCTGTAGCTTACATGCTTTCCTGTATTTCGGAGACTGTCAGATCAAGGCAGTAATGTGACTGCAACCTGGATGAAGTTATCATCAGGCACATTATGGTCCGTATTTGCTCCTCTAGATGTAAGATTGCTAGTATAAGTATGAAACAATGGTGAATAAATACATAGTGTGAAGAGAAATATGGTTAAAGAGCAGTCAGAATTGTGTGTTTCTAGAAGACATTATTTCTTATACAATACATCCTTGCTGACATAATGCTCCAGGTGGTAGTCTTGAAGCCCAGCAAAAGAGAGGAGTTCCTTCATTTAGTTCACTCTGGTTTTTTCCTCCCTGTATTTTGCCTAATAGTACTTTCCAAAAGAGCTTTTCTTGCAGAACCAATTCATTGTTTTACTATTGGACAGACTGAGACAAGATGAAATTTTTTAAGCCAGCTTCATATTTATCACGGCATTGGTCTTTGAGGTCCCACTTTGTAGGGAACCCCCACCTCACTGTTTACTTCACACACATAGCCAAGTATATTCCAAATAAAATGTGTGCTTACACATGACTTTAAACACCTATTTGACTGTACAAGATATTGGTGTTCTCACTGGAGGCAGTGATGTGACCATTTGCCATCATACTTTCTTGATTTGACATTTGAAAGTGGTTCCTGCTGCACCATACCAGTAATATCTAAGCACGTTGTAGTCAGTATTTAAGCAGTCTGTGAAATTTGAATTGGTCCCATTATTTCATATGCTACTATAAGTATACCTAACTATATTTATAAATACCACATTTATAAAATGTGGTATTCTCCCTGTATTCTATTCCATACATAACTATCATCCGTTTAGGACAGAGACAGAGATCTATGTATTGGGCATTAACAAAAATAATAATGGTGAAGACATTCACATGATTATATGTGTCTGGACGCTGAAAGAATCCTTCCCTAGCTACACACTTCATTTTTCGAGTTCCAGAATTGACTGTACACCTTACTAAATACAATTCAAGCAGGAGAGAACATAGAGGGCTCTGAAATATGTGAGGGTTAGAAGAAAGCATTTCTGCAGTTTTGTACCTGGATTTTTTTGTTAACGTGTATTGATTTACCTTAATATGAGTGAATTAAAAGTGGAACAGTTAAACACAGTGCTTGCTTAAATGCAAAATCAGTGTGGGCTCTTTGATACAGGGGTCCACCTGTCATTTGTAGTGATTCCCTGATTGGGAATTTTGGGCTATGCCTGTGAGTTCTTCATGATGGAATCCAGCTCCTTTTCCCACCTTGTATCACTGCTACAGTTTAGTAGAAGTTCTGATAATAATGCAGATTAACTTGGGTGGGGTGGAGGAAAAGTCTGTTCCAGGAAGTGTATAGAGGAGACTGAGTGGAGCCTATCAGATAAACTGAAAGGACACATTTCTGGTCACTTCAACAGCAATGCCACTTGAAGACAGACTGACCTCTTGAACTGAACAGGCTGACATCTGTGCTTCTAGTTTTGTAGCAGGAAGCTCAAAGCAGGGCTCAGGCTGAGTTGCTCGTGTGTCAAGTTCATCCCATTGCACCAACCAAGTGCAAATTACCAAGCCCTTCCCAAGTCTATGTACTGCTATGAAGTAATAGCAAACTGACCAGGACTAGCTTCTTTTTTTTACATGCACATGCTATGAAATGCTGCACCTTTTCTCCAAGATGGCTTTGACCATCAAAATGAAAATATAAACATTAAATCAGCAGGAATATCACCACAGAATCTCAGAAGGGTTTTGATATAGTAACAGAATACATCTAGGTCACTTGTCTAAAGCATCTAAGAAACAGGCACTAAGTATATTTACACAAACTAAACATTGAAATACAAAACCAATTCACAAATGTTCATCTATACTTCATTTCCTCAGAACAGAATAAAGAGGTTTTCCCTGACAAGCAATTTTTAATGTGTTAGGAAAGCGAAGACCACAACTTTGGGTGGTGGCAGAACTAGACTGTAACAGGACATGGGATCTTTTGGGGCTCATACAGTGAAAAAGCTTCATACAAATGTAATTAAATGTTTTTTTTTTGGGGAAGTACAATTTAAAAAAATAGGCCCTTCACCCTCATAGGCCCACAGTCTTCACCACAATATGGAGGAGATTTGACTTCACCAATTGCTTAAAAACCATGATAGTAGTGCCAGATTAACAATACCTGAAACTTTATCTGCAAAGCCCCTAGAAATTAGTAGGTTTAGGTGATGAATGATGAGGTGGTGCCAAATGTCTTTTACTAGCAGCCACCCTGTAGCAGTATTGTTGTGCACTTAGTCAAAGAACTACCCTTCAAAGTGGTGTTTCACCTGATGCACTAGGAAACATCTCTTTGTTTGAAAGCAGCCCACTATGGAGGTTTTTCAATGTTAACCCCTTTGAAAACACAATCTGGAGCAAGGCTGGACATCACAAATGCATAGTAAATGCTGAAGTCGTCAATGAGCTGGTGATGACTGACAGCCTAAGTGCAGGAGAAAAAGATCATGGAGTCATTTAGTCATAGGTTAAATTTTCAAAGAACACCACATAATCTGCTGAGTTCAGTAATTCCAGTGATATTCCAGGCCTTGCTCTCTTAGAGATGCCAATGATTGCTTGCTTTCTGTCCTGAAAACACCCCCAGAGAACTTGGGTGGCACCCTGACATTTCTTACTGTAGGAATACAAGGATTGCAGGAACACAAAGTGGGGAAGGGACTCTCCAAACTTCTTTGGTCAGCAGGTCACAGGCATTTTGTTTAAAGTTTTGCAATAGTTATGTTTTGACCTAATTTTTAAATTTTGTATTATATAAGGCATGAAAGCACTGACTAGTTAAAACTTCTGAAAAATACTAAATATTTTCTCAGAAAGTTCTAAGACTTGTCAAGATAATGAGTTCATTAAGTAGTGCACACTCAGTTGCCTTCTTTCGAGTTACTACTTTCAGTAAATTGGGTTTGTTAAGCTATCTGTTCATGCTTTGATGTCCCATTCTTTTGACCAGAGAAGTGGTGGGTTATGGGCAGTTACCTTGTAACCAAATCTAGAGCAGAAAATTGCCCTGTCATGTGTACAAAACATTTGTCTCTGTCAGTATTCCTGTAAAGTAGATCCTGTGACCTCTTTCATAATAAACCCCATTGTCTAGCATCTACAATAAAGGCCTGAAGTTCACCTTGAAATGGACTGATTTTATAGAGTGTGATCAAATACAACACTGTATTTCTGTGATAGTTCAAGACCTAACAGTGGCCTTTCTGTAACTTTTTTCCCCCTTAAACCTGTCCACCTTGCCAGTTCCACAGTACACAACCACTGCCGAAAGAAGAGGTTTGTCTGTATTATTGTAGCTACTGCAAAAAAAAAATAAAAATCTATTGCTTTCTCAAAAGTCTGTGCTTATGAAGCCTTGATATAGGAATTCCTTGAAGAACACTGTCATATAATGTAAACTTTGTAATACATTACAAATTAAAGTATTGCCTTATGGCAATATGGTTTGAGAGTTAGAATGTGTTTTGCTAATTTCTTAAAAGGTAATGGAATTACACTGGGTTGTTTTAACTTCTGTTCTTAGTTGGTCTCACTTCTGGTTGGCTGTGCATTAACATCATGTTCTTTTTCCACAGAGAGGTGCTTGGAAGATCATGAGCTCATAGTTCAAGTTGAATCCACCATGGGAAGTGAAAGTAAATTTTTGTTCAGGAAGAATTACGCAAAATACGAATTTTTCAAAAATCCCATGGTGAGTCTCATTACTTGGTTGTTTACACCACAGAGGGGTGGATTGCAATAACATTGCTGGGCACTGTTATGTCTTAAACATTTATTATAAAAAAAACAGGCAACCAACTGACAGAATTCTTTCCAAAAAAATTTTAACCAATGTTTAAATTCTGTCTACTTTCCTCCTAGCTTAAAAACCTCAAGTGTTTTCAAAATGTTGTTTCAAAATGTCTGTAGTTACATTGGAGAGTGACCAAGACAGGGAAATGTTCATTAGTTCAAGAAAAACAATCAGAAGTGCAATTTACTCATTATTGTCAAAGTTACTTGTTTCAAAGCAAATTCATCACATAACAAGCAGTATCTAAACCTTTTAATTTCTGACTGTAATAATTAATAAAGCACCAAACCCATCTGGGTGACCCCTAAAGCACTTACTCCATACAAGGAATTTCCAGTTTATTGTTAAATATATCGAGCATTTTTCACCTATGGCTCTGCTTTACTAGTGTGCTCTGCCTTCTTTACTGATCACAGTAGCTTGCCCTCTATATCCCCAGTATACTCATGCTTGAAAAGTACTGCATGCCATACCTATTCCTGGATTTTTAAGATCTTTTGAATGTTGTCATTTTAAGCTGGTTACTGTGTAACTTCTTATCTGAGGAAGACTTTTTCACATTTTATCCAAACGATTATGTTGGAGCAGACTGTTGTCATGAATCAGTGTCAGCTGACAGCTGGTGCATCCCATTGAGATAGCTGAGGAAGGGTAATCCAGAGGTGGTTAGGTAAGAACAGATTTTGGGTCAGTCAGGCATCTGTGGTGCAAGAAGGAAAAAAGATACATGAGGTCATGTTTAAACTCACTGCTGAAGTAACTGCGCATGATAAATTAATTCCTCTCCTCATAGATGCAAGTGCACAGTTGCTGCATCCTCACACGTGTGCTTGCATGTACATTTGTCATCTGCTGGTGCTTATTTCAGAGTCTGTGCCTTGACTTACTCTGTGAAACATTTCTGTACATGGAGTGTTCCTAGTTTTTCACTTCTGTTGATCTCACCATCTGATAACCCATGAACATCTGAGCGTTGTACAAAAGTTTTGGTATCATAGGAGCTAGAGCATTAGTTTCATGTGGTATATTTTAATTAATAACAGAGCATGGGAGTAAAACCCAGAATGCTTGGCATTCAGTCCCAGGCTCCTGCAATCACAGAATAAATCATTCTTGTGGTGTAAGAATGCGAAGGCTCCCTATCCGTTGCATTAGCTGTTGCCATATGGCACTGTTTCTACTCAAGAGAGGCTGGTAAATGTTAGCTTTCATAACTCATTGTGCAACTTACCTGGCAGAAGGGTGATCCCTCTTCAGCCCTTCTCTTTATGCCCTAAAGACTGAAATTTATATTGCCCGAAGAGTGACAAATGTTCTAAACTGGAAATGTTTTTGTTGTGATTCATCTTGTTACAATCAGTCATTGTTTTGTTTCAGGCATTTCTGGATGTCTCCATGCTTCAAATAATGTTTAAAAACTCCAAGAATTATTTCCTGTCATTGCTTTGTGTAGTAAATTCAGTGTACCAAATTATACGTGAATTTTAAAACATAGCAGATGAAAGGGGAACTGGAGGAATAAATCTGAAGTCAAGTCATTGGTGCAATAAGCGAGGAGTCACTGCATGCTCAACTTGCAGGACCATTCATCCTTATCTTCCCAAGAAAGTAGAGGCTGTTAGAGATCCCCAAAAGTCCTAGGTAGAAGAGGAAGTGAGAGGAAAATGCACTTAGGAAATGATGCATAACAGATATTTTAAAAACCCGCAATCTGTCTGCATGGGCATCTGGTGAGCAGAAGGAAGGGGAGAACTGCACTTGAAAAGCCCTAATATTACTTTCTGTGTCAGGGGATCTCCAAATTGATTTAATAATGATAGTTCCAAAAAATTAATGACTGGAAGAAAATGTCACTAGTTCTCTATAAGTGTTTAAATATAGTGTGACTTCCAATTGTCTTCTTTTTGTGTCTAGAATTTCTTTCCCGAACAAATGGTTGCCTGGTGCCAGCAAACAAATGGCAGTATCCCACAGTCACAACTTTTGCAGGTACTGTAAATTATCTGTATGGACAAAGAAGGTGAAGGTGGCGGGGTGGGGGGGCGGGTAGGGGGTGTTGAGAGGCAGGCAGGAAGGAAGAGAATTCAAAAATGTGGAAAATAGTCAGAGAAAGACCAGTACAGTCAAATAGCACGTGGGGCTAATGTTGAAAATACTTGACAAAGATCTTAACCAGTGGCATTGAGGTGTAAATTGTAAACACAAAGTATTCATAGCTATGGTCATACATATTTGTTCCATTAATACTCAACTTACTCTGTGGGTGTCTGGTTTAGCCACCTGTTGTTACTTGCAAACACTCTTGGCAGGTATATTTGTAGAAAAACAAATACAGATTTTATAAAAGGCAGAACAGGAGTACTCTTCTGTACTCCACATCATAGCACAGGAGAAAGTGTAAAAATGCCAGTGGATATTAGAAGATGAGTTTGAGATGATGAGAGGTTTTGCTTTTGCTTTTTGTGTCCCATGTTTGTGCCTGGCAAGAATTAACAATAAGGACCAACTTCCCCATGGTTCAGCCAACTAGCTGCTCTTTTGTATAGAAAAATAATGCCCTAAGAAGTAGTGCAAGTAGAAATTCGTACACAGTATTTGCAAAGTAATCCCATTTAAAGCTCCCTGGGTTAAATTGCAGGGGTGTGTTCCTTACGCATACGTGTTGGTAGAGTTGTGCAATCTGTGTGGTGGTAGCACGTGCGCTGCATTTATGCTGAAGTTCTGGTGTCACTCTACAGTTTCGTGCTTGCTCATAAAGGAATGGGGTGGTGGCATGGTTGGTTGGCCTTCAAGGATTGTGCTGGAGGGTGGGCTACCTCTCTGACCAGTAACTGATTTACTTAAATCTCTTCATTTTAGCACTCCAATCTATGCCTCATAGTCTGTAAATCCTTTTCACTTCACTTGTTTTCTCAACCTGTGGGCATTCAACTCCAGAGCAAAATTAAAACACAATTTATTAAAGAAGTACTGTGCTAAGAACATATGACCATGATGCCTGGAAGACAGTATCATGAATAACAGGCAAATTATAGAGCAGAAGCAGAAATATATGAAGAATATAAACATACACGTAACTGATTTTAGCTTGATTTCTGTAATTTTGCATGTTTGCAAATATATACTGACTCTCTGTTTAAAGACAAGTTTCCACTGACTTTTGATCCAGTGCAATTGTTTTGTCTCACAACCATACTGTAGTCCATTAAAATCTGGTTCCACATTCACTGAGAAGAATTTAAAACATGAGCATCACTTATGTCTGGGAAACAATCAAACAAAAAAAAAAAATCAAGCCCTCTGGAATTATAAATGAAAGTCATGTGCAGTGAGGTTGTAATCAGGAACCAAAACTGGCATGGACTGGCATTGCCACAGACAGGTAGGAAGGGAGGTCTTCACACCTTGGACCTTTCTTCCTATAATTTAAGTGGAGATTTGAAGTTGCTTGTTAATATGAGCAGCGGGACTCCCCAAAAGACAAGATGTTCTTGAAGATGGAAAAGTTTTGAGGGTACCTCATGTGGCAGCAAAAGGAAAACCTTGCAGCTTCATGAGGTATGAGTTTCCTTCTTGGGAGGCTCAGAAAAGGACAGTCCTGAAGAAGCATAAGTCATAGGAGTTAACAACACAAGAGGGTGGGGGAAAAAAGGTGAGCATATTCCCTCTAGTTCATTGTTTACCCTTAAAAAACCTATTTTTGTTCCAATTTTTATATTAAGTACTTCTTTTGAAAAACACACAACCATTTTTCAGAATTTCAATGGCATTTGTAATTTATTCAAGATAAACCTCCTTCAGCCTAGTAGTCATTAAGCATGTTGCAGCTGAGGCCTCTTAGACACTGAGCAATTTTGCTGGTTTTAATTACACACGTGACAGGGAAGAATATTAAATATCATTTCATGATATCATATACTGCATTAAGAGCTAGTATTTTTAGTCATGACAGTAGCATTAAAACCAGTGGGATCTGTTTTCCCAAGTGTTGACCTGGCTCTGACATACAAGAAAGCTTGCCATCTTAGTTTACTTTTGTTTTAACTGACTGGACAAAAAGAATCTGTTCTCCTTTTGGTCTTTCCATTTCACAGCTGACAAGTGGATTCATAGTACAAACAACAAGAAAATTGATTGTTCTTTCCCATTCTGTTAGATGAGATGAGGAGGAGGACTGGAAAAAAAATTAGGGTTTAATGGAAGTAAGAATTCTGACACAGGGTGCTGGTTTTGGTTTTGTTTCCTATGGGCATTGTCCATACCAAAACACAACTTTGCAGAATTGCTGAGACATCTAGGCTAACCAGGTTTATGCATTTTTCTTCATACTTATTGAATTTGTTAATTTGGCATTTAACCTAATGATGAAGTCCTCTTGTGCATTTAAAAACCTGTCCTGTTGTAATAAGGGAGCAATCCATCAGTTCTCCTCCCATAATTAATTCTTCCTTCCTGTGATATATCAGAAATCAAATTTTGTATGTGGTTCCTCAGCTGATGTCAAGAACTTAAATGCTTTTCAATCCTGAGGTCTGATATAATTGCTGGCACTTACTTGACTGCTCTACATTTAATTTTCAGTTAAATACTCTGTTGTCTGTTATACCTCTTGTCTTGGGACAACATGAAATCCCTAAATAGGCTCTTCCCTTTCAAAAACTTGAGGACAAAGACGGAGATTTTGGCCAATGTTTCCAAGTTAGACAATTTGCCACAATTGCTGTGACAGGGTATTATTTTAAGAATTAATAAGCTCACTTTCTCTCCCTTCAGGCCAGGTGCAAGACAAATGGGAATACAGAGAAGCAGTAGCTTTTTTGAGATTTAAGTCTTGACGCAGAGAATAGGAAGGTGTCAGTTGCAGGAGGAGATGGCCAGGTAGACAGAATGGAGGAGCGGGAATGATATGTTTTGGTCATAAACCAGATTAAACATGTAGGTCAGTTTAAGCCTAGTGTGAAACTGCACCTCAAGTCAGCAAAGTGATTTATTCTCCATTCTGCAAATACAGCGACAATTTTACAATTCATCCATAGGATACAATGTTGATCTACATTTTCCTCTCCAACAGAACTTTTTAAACTCCAGTAGCTGCCCTGAAATTCAAGGTTTCTTGCATGTGAAAGAGCTGGGTAGGAAATCATGGAAGAAACTGTTTATGTGTTTGAGGAGATCAGGACTTTATTGTTCTACAAAAGGAACGTCAAAGGTAAGATTAGAAAAGAAGTTGCACAGTACTAGCATGTGAAAGCATTTTCTGCTTTTACAGTGGGTATTTTTTGCTGTTTTTTAAAAATCTCCACACAGTGTTCCCATTTTTGGTTACACAGAAAAAGCTAAGTAAGGGATGATCAAATGGCAGTTGAGCTCTGGGCTCTCAATGCATGAACACAACCATAGAGTTTCATTATAAAATAAAAACAAACCAGCCAGGCAACATCATTGTGGCCACTAAAGTTGTGCTAACCTTCAGATTTCTGTGGACCAATGTAATAGGCCAGGCCATTTTTAATATGATGGGTTTGCATAAGTATTTTGTGAGCTTCCTGTACCAAGCACTTTCTGCTGGTAGGCTGGTATTTAAGGAGTGCGTGCCATGGCCACTTGAGGCTGCCTGGGAGAGGAGCAGTGTTCGTGCACTGCCCTCTGTTGGAGGCTGAGCTTGAGAGACTGCAGAGCTTGCACATCTTCCAAAACCTTTCACTTACCTGTGCTAAATCATGTTATTTCCCTAGGAGCCAAGACATTTGCAGTTGTTGGCTGACCTAGAAGACAGCAATATCTTCTCGTTGATAGCAGGCAAGAAGCTATACAATGCTCCTGCAGAGTATGGATTTTGTATAAAGGTAAATCTTCTCACCGAGTTCTTCCAGACGGTGTTGGTAGCTCAGTCACCCCAACCCCCAGCTAAATGGAATTTGTATGTAAAAACTCTGCAAGCCATTTCTGTCACAAGGACTTGATCTTTAACATCTTTCATTTGGCAAGCGTGTCCTGTGAATCTTGCCATCATTTTTTGTGACACTTTTAACACTTTATCTGGTGCTCCTTTGGTTTGGGAAATTTTTGTGCAAGAGCAGCTCAGAGCTGAAGCATGGTGTGCTTGTGAGATGGCCTTGGTTCACCTCACAGATGAAAGCTTTTCCAAAGTTCACTAATCAAACAGAAGAGCTGCTGTGGACAGTAAGCACCAAAACTATACAGCAGCAAAGGATCAAGCTCTGATGGGGCGCAATTTTATTATTATTGTGGGCCAGAAGTTTGCCTTTATTAAAGTGTCTTGGAAAAATGGAAAAATAAATGTAAGAAAAACCATTTGCCTTTGAAGATTTTTTAAACTGTTGTGTTGAAAGATTCACTTGGAAAATATTTCAAAGGTTTGAAAAGTGTAATTTTCTGAGAAGAAAATAAGACTGGGAGCTGGTTTTATGGCAGTAGTGAAGTCGTCTCCTTCCTAGCAGCCATTCCAGAGCTAGACAGCAAGAGTTTGCATCAAAGAGACTGGCTGCAGGACGCATCCTGAACTGATGGAAGCAAACTTTCAGTTACCCTCAGTTATGGAAACTTTCATCCTTCATTTCAAAATGGGGGTTTATAAAACTTCTCACAAATTTGAAAACAAAAAATTAAAAAAAAACAAACAACCAAGCCAAAACAACAACAACAAAACCTCAAAAAAAAAAAACCAAAAAAACCCAAACAAACAAATAAACCTCTCTAACTACCGAACCCAGCAAAACTAAGTGCCCAGGTCTGGTTCTAGCATGGCCAAAATATCTTTTTCCTATGAACTGCTAGGACTGCAGGTTATTTCAAGCCATACAATCATAGAAAACCCTGAGTTGGAGGGGGCCTACAAGGATCAATGACCCCATCTTCTAAAAGTCAGGAGGCACCAACATTTGATCTTGTTGGACCCAGCTGAGAGAGTGATTTCCTTCAGAGCATGCTCAGCCTCTCCTGAGCTTTAAATTCAGTGTGGTGGGAGCTTTTTCTGGCTAGTTCTTAGACTAACACTGTAGCTGCCTTTACCCTGCTTACAGTGATTCGAAGCTTACAGCGTTGTTGGTTTTCTAATGAATGTATCTGACTTCTAATCTCTTAATACTTTAAAGCCAAACAGAGTGAGAAATGAAACTAAGGAACTGCGGTTGTTGTGTGCTGAAGACGAGCAAAGCAGGACGTGCTGGATGACTGCCTTTCGACTCCTCAAGGTAGCTAATCTCTTCTACTTTCGCAAAGCTACACCTAGAGTTAAGTGGCATTTGTTATTTTGTTAATGAGAAATTACCTATATGTTCTTAAATATCATCTGCTCCAAAACAATACTGATAAGAGCAAAATGCCAAGCAGACCTGTCCCACCTAAGAATTTAAGCACGGGACTAAGATCTATTCCTTCACATATGAATCAAGTATAGTTTTAGTTTGGGATCCAAATCTGAGATATGAGAACAAATTAAAAAACCTACTTAACATGGTATTTTCAAGTTATCATAAAGTTAAAGAAAATGTTTTTTATAATAGTAAGTGGTTCCCTTTACCAGAACAGCATTCCTTTAGCAATTTTTTTCCATTTTTTCCATTTTTCTATTAGAAGAGGTAACAAAAATAAGTAACCCTATATCTGGATGAAAGTTACTCATATCTGAGAGCATGCAATGAAACTTCTTGATAATATGATAGGAGGTTTCACTGCTTTTTGAAACAAAATCAGGATGGACGGAACTAAGGAGAAAGCTGACTATTTGGTGCCCTTTGAAGGGGGGAACTTCCTGATCTTCATAGAAAAATGTGCATAAATTCTGGTTTGGTTCCAAATTTTTTCTGAATGTTCTGCTTTGAAAACTGCTGTGTTTTTCTCTCTACCTTACTACATCCTATGTACTGAAAAAAAAAAGACTTTGTTTTTAAGACACACCAAAAGATGATTAAAGGTGTACAGTCAGCGAAAATTAAGGCTTTGCCCCAAGGCTATATCTATAATGCTCCTTTTTATTCACCATCTCATTTAGCTTTCCATAGTCCTATATTACCCTGTTTGGAAATTGTATAAACTGTTTCAGTTAGAACATTCAGTAAGCAATGTTGCTCTCCTTCAGCACTGTGCCTCTAAGGAAGGCACTGAGTAGCTGTTTACCTATCCTAACTACAAGTGTTGCTAAAATTCATCATGTTCAACCAAGAGCATGACTGGAATTCAATAATCTTATTTTTTTTAAGATAAGTACCAAGTGACAGTGAAATTTATTGGAAGAGCTAGTGAATTAGAAATGTTCTTATTTTTTATCATTATGAAAACTGAGTTTGAATGTCTTGTGCAGAATTTCTTTAAGTTCTAGAGGGTGAAAAGAAGGGAATTAATATGTGTGTTCTGATCTCCACTGAAAGCTTGTGTTCTACAAGGAAAACATGATTGTAGCTGAGAGTGGCAAAAATAACCTGTGTATATCACTCAAGCTTGTATTTTTTAAAATAAAACTTTTTGTGCATATTTACTCTTTGCCACCTGCCAATCACTATTACTCAATACAAATGGATTTGGGACCTTGATCTAATATAAAAGTGGTATTAAGAAATCACTACAGGTTTTTTTTTCTAGGGCATATATTTGAATAATAATGTCCTTGTGTTTCTGTTGGCAGTATGGAATGCTACTGTATCAGAATTACAGAATTCCCCAGCAGCGAAAAGCCATGCTTCCACACTTTTCCACTCCAGTAGTAAGTGATGAACTTTACCTCACTGATGTATGATGTTGGAAAAAATACATTTGCTTTTGCATTTTAAAAGTGGAAAATTTTACGCTATAAAATGTAAATTCAGCATTGTGTAGCAAATCAATGTAAAGTTCATGTTTTGCATGAGTACAGTTTTTGTGGTTGGCTCTCCATTATCTTAGGCTTACATGATCCACATGATTGAAAAATCTTGGCTACGTCACGCTCTTTGAGATGTACGGCACAGAGAGACATCTGGCTGTCTCTGCAGAAGCCAGCTTAGGTCTGGCAAAACTAACACGTAGATTTCCTAAAATATGTTGGGCCAAGAGCTGACTGTTAACTACCTAAAAGGGAAGAGCCTATATTTGGATCCCAACTGGCCCTGAAAATGACTGGAATATAGTAATAGGGCAAGTGGGCAACTTGAGCAAACAGATTTTATTCTGAGCCTTTGAATCGTCTCCCTCCCCTGCAGTTGAAAAAACATCTATTTTTGTGTCTGTGAACCTTTTGAAAGGAGAAAAAAATGAGATGTATTTTCTGTGCTGTTGAAGGAGGACTTTGGACAGTCTTCTGAAACCAAAACAGTTTGAAGTGAAACTCTCAAGCTGGTTTTTCCTTTCCCTGTTTTTTGAAACAAGTGAAAATTCCTTTTCAGAGAAGTGTATCTGAAAACTCACTAGTAGCAATGGATTTTTCGGGGCAAATAGGAAGAGTTATTGAAAATCCTGCTGAAGCACAGAGTGCTGCCTTGGAAGAAGGACATGCTTGGAGGGTAGCTATCTTCTCTTCTTTTCTATTTTTGCAATCAGTAAGTGTCTGTTGAGAGCCAAAACACAGAGTGTGCTATGATGTTAGTGCAGTGCTGGTCACAGTATAGCTTAGCTCCGACCTGAAGCAATCACACTGCAAGCATGCAGATCTGAAAGTCAATATCCATCTTTAGCAAAACTGTCACATTCACAACAACCTTCTACCACTGCTTCTCTGTCCCCCTAGTGTCCAGAGGAAAGTTGAGGGGGAAAGCAGACCCACCAGAACTTTACTGCCAGTTTGCAAAACCAGTCTCTGAGGAGGAATATGTCAAATTAAATGCTTCCCCACATGGAAGAGGCTGGGGCTCTGACTAATGGCTTGCTCCCAGTAAGTTTAATTGCAGAATATACAAGAGGCAGGACCTCTTGCAATGAAAACTGATGTAACTTGTTTATAGTGTCTTGTGGACAGACAGCTGCAGTACAAGTTTTCCCACATGCTCGTCTTTTAGGGAAAAGGAGTCATTACTGAAGCATTAGCTGGTGCTTTATGTACGGGAGGGAAATACTGCTTGATTTACTGAGTGCCTGGTGTTTTGCCTGAGCAGAAACATATCAGTCTTTACTTTTTTTTCTGTCTTTTTTTTCCTTTTCTTTTTTTAAGATACTGAGCTTTCATCATTAACATCTGGCTCATGTTTTAAGCCAATTGAAATGAGCTGCTGCTTGTAGATTAGTCCCCTCCAAAGTTGCATTTCTTTTTCTTATCCTTGCATTAAATCTGCCCAGCCCCCAGTTTCCTGTAAATTTAATCTTTATTGCATGTGCACTAATTCTCTTCTCCCGAGATGTTAGTGTGGATTTAACGATAATTCATTTTCTCTATAGAAACGTAGCACAAGAATGAACATCTTGGGTAGCCAAAGTCCACTCCATCCTTCCACACTGAGTACAGGTAAATTCTGATGGTTTGTAGCCATAGTGTCAGAGGTCTCTGTGGGTAAAGAAAAGGTACATTTCATACAGACACAGAGTGCAGCCATGTAGTACGAATGCCTTGATGTCAAATACAATCCTTATCAGTAGCTCCTGTGTCATTAACATGCCTACCCATACAGACACCATAGAAGGAACTTGTTTTCCTTTGATGGCCCACTCAAACTTTTCTTTAGGACTAGTCTTTTAAAACTTGTATTTTGTAAAAATAGACACTCCATAAACATTTCCATTTAAAAGAATCCAGCAGTTAATTTGCCATTTGGGATAAGGAAAGTCAATGAGTAATCTTTTAATCTGTAAAGAGTAGAAATGAGAGTTTTCAAAATGGAATTTGTTCCATAATAACTGAAAAATATAAAATATGCAAGTCCTCAACATTTATTTGAGACTGTAAATTTATTAAAGCAACAAGAAATTTCATATTAATATCCTATACTTCTTGGAGGAAACACAGCTATTTTGTCTTGCTGTTTGTTAACAAAATTTTAAAATACCATTTGAAGAACAAAACAATAAAGATAAAAATATTGGGTGCTAACTCGACTCTTGAAAGCACCATCTAAAGTGCATTTTTTTATTTGAGATTTAGAGGGACTTCTTTCTAACTCATTAGTTCATACATTGAGTTCTAAGGAATGTTAGTCCCAGTATGTTCAAAAAGCTATGAGAAAGCAATATTACAAGAGACTTCTATCTTTTACCTAATTGTATATCTGCAAATTGGAAAACACATGGAGATATGATGCCTCTCTACTTGGTATATTAAGTAGATGCATTTTTTTATATTGATTCTTTTTTATATAGGTTGATGGAAGATACTTTATATTCTGTAAGAGATCTATACCCACTTTTAAAATGTTTAAATAATTAGTATGTGAAAAAAAATGGTTGCAAGTGTAACTGTTTTTAACCATCCTCTCCCTCTTTTTCCTCTCACCTCCAGTTATTCATAGGACACAGCACTGGTTTCACGGCAGAATCTCTAGAGAAGAATCTCACAGGATTATTAAGCAACAAGGGCTTGTAGATGGGTAGGTATTCTTGTTGCTCGGTATTTATGATCTGACAGTAAGCTTTATAGATGAGAGCACAACTTATGCTGTAATAGTTTACAGGTTTATGAGCATTTCTGAGTAACCTGATTGTTGAGTAGTCCCGTTATAACCTGCCTGGATTCCAAAAAGTCAGAGTGTGTGCTTGTAGGAGTGGATCCTAACTTTTAATTTGAAAAGTAAAATCTTAAAATACACTTAATTGTCTTTCTTTTTTTCCAGCAGAGGTAGTCAAGTTTTAGATGATAGAATTTGTAAATAGCTAATTCTTGTAATATGCGTTGAGGAGATATTTTTCAGGCAAAGCTGTACCTAACCATTTGCCAACAAATTTATAATCAGCCATCCGTGCTCTTCTGCATGAATCAGAGCAGCTAATGGTGCTTGCTCACTATTTCTGTTCTAGAGCAAAGAAATGCAAGTACCTGTTCCAGCACTCTCTTAAATGTCTGTGGTCGTATTTTAAGTATCTTCTGAGCATCTCTGTTTTGCTTATTTATACGGAGTTATGGTTGTTGCTTGAACTGCATTCAGCATTGTTGATTTGTAGGATGGGGAAAGCATGGTTGCCTTTGGTTCGCTGTCTTTATTCTCTCAGGGTTAAGGTAGAAACATCCATGTTGGCTTCACAGGAGACAGTGTAGTTCAAACCTTTCTTCAGCATTTTCTGATTCAGAAGCAACACTAATCTTTCTGAAGACTAAAATACATCAGGGAAGTAGAAATTGCTAGTGCATATATATTCATCAAGCAGTGTTTGCTTATTTTGGGGGGGTTTGTCTAGTCTAAGGCTAGACAGGGGGTTTTAGCTAAGCAGGTTCAACAGAAAAGAGAAGCTGAGATCACTGCTGACTTTTTGTGTTTCTGGTTTTCTCATGTTATAATCTTGGGCTCGTTTTGTTTTGTTGCCTTAGGAATCTGGTGGCCCATCCTTCTTGAGGCCTTTATGAACGTGTTCATGTGTTTGATGCTGTGTTAAATTTGTGCCTAATCAGCTTAGTCACTGTGGAATGTAAAAACTGGTTAATTTAGCCATAGTAAGGTCCACCAGCAGTGACAAAAGAACCAGGTTACCTATGTGTTCTGAGACAAGGATCAAGATTTTCAGGGTGGAAAGCTCTTGCCTGTGTTTTCCTGCTCTGTGTGTTCTTGAACAAAAGAAGGTAAAAATTAACAGTCTCCTGATGGTTCATGGAAGAGGCTCAATACTGCATACAAGCAACTGGTGCTGCTATCTTGGATATCTCTGGAAGTTCTTGCTGAGGATACATCTCACTTAATAGCCATTGTTTGTGTGCAAGCTGGTTGCTTGAGGTTGATTAAACAGTTGCAGCATCAGTTGTGCAGACCTTTGCTGTCTGCCACCAGCTTAGGATACCATGCCTGATATGAAACAGCTAGATGAAAAATAATTGAGAGATACCTGCATGAACTGCAGCAGCCACAGGGCAGGTATGGTCTTTCTCCCTCACATGGATGCTAATGTATAAAGGCTTTTGTCCCTTTTCCACACATTTGGTCTTCCTAGGATTACAATGGAACGTTCAAATATCATGCATGGTTTCTGAGAGTGGCAAGATATGCCTGTCCCTTACTACTGAACTCACTGGTTATGATGGTGCATTTTTCTGGTACTGACATTTCTTAATCAATTCTGAGGAGCTAGAGTAAAATCTTTTGGGTTCTTAAGACTACAAGCAGTTCTTTCAACTGCCCCTTGGAAAAGTGTGTTCCTTGTTTAGTGGTCAGCAATTAAAAGGCCTGCCCAGTCCTGTGCTCAGCCATCTCTCAAAATCCACTTGTGCTTCCTGCTATAAGCCTTCTGCCAAAGGTATATTCTTTTTTCCTGTGGCATGGAGAGGATCGGCTTCCTTAGTTCTTAAATATCAAGGGGAGGAAACAGGGTTTTTTGTCTAGCTTTTTTTCTCCTTTTCCCAGTATGAATGTTAAATAAAGTCCATTTGGGGTAGGACTTCAGTTTTGTGGGTTAACTTAAAAGTGACAGCTACGTGGTGTATGATGTTGGTAGCTGTATGCCTAATGTACATTTTTTTCCACATGCTGAGGGGAAAATACTGTGACTGTTCTAGAGGAAAAATCAGTGTGTGTTTTCCCATCTTGATAATTCGGAAGCTACTTTACTGGTAAATAATTTTAAGAAAGTATTGGCCTGTTTCTGTGCCACTGTAGCCATTTAACCGACACATAATTTTGCTGAGACTGGATTTCTGTGACCTGATGCAAGATATTGTAGTGAGATCAGATTCCCATATATTACTTTCCCATCTACAGAAATTCATATTTTCTCTAGAATTAAATTATAACATTTTCTTCATGAGAGTACATATCATTAATAGAAAGCTGAGTTAGAGGGAACCTTAAAAAAAGCCTCATAGGTACATTCTTAGGGGAAGAACTACCATCATGTATCTTGCACTTCTTGTTTCTTCATCTGTTAATGTTGCATAGTCATGGTATAATAATAGAAAGCAAATTGCCAGTTAGAATCACCTCTTAACGCCTCTAAAGAAGAGTTCAGCAGTGGCACACTATTGCTTAGTAGTACTGATTATTTAAAAACAAACAGATGGGGGTATTCAATTTGTTCTTAAAAATGTTCTCTCCTAGATTATTTCTTCTCCGGGACAGCCAAAGCAATCCAAAGGCATTTGTACTTACGTTATGCCATCATCAGAAAATAAAGCATTTTCAAATCTTGCCGGTAAGTAGATTATTTTTGATACTGATAAAAAACCTGAAATTTTAAACCATTAAGCTTTGCCAACATCTGAGGAGATCTCTTATTAATTACTGATTTAACTAACAAGGATGTTTCCATTAGCAAATATATAAGTGGATATTCTTTAGAATATTCTTTAATCAATCCAATGTCTGATTAAAATTATTGGTTAACATTGCTGGAAAACTATTGTAAGTCACTACATTACACAGGTCTGTCTAATGCACAGAACTTGTTTTCTGTGACTGTCAGAGACAACAGCAGCTGTTGTCTCCCTTCTCTCTTAAGCAAACGTACAACTTTGGGAAACTTTAAAAAGTTTTATCCTGGAGGTTATCCAATAATGTTGAGCTTCAAACAACATTACACAGAGATGTTGGAAAACAATTTGATTTTTATCTTGATCCAAAAAAGCATGAAAAATTTAAGATTATATTGACTTTTTTAGGTTTGTTCCAAACTCTCTTCTATGGTTTAGCCCGCCAATTTTACAAAAAGTTAACAAATCCTTTTAGGGTATTTTTGTTTTATCTAATGAATGCCAGTGCTTTCTGTACAACTTTCAATTACTCTGCCCACAAGTTTTCACTTTCATAAGCAAAATGTTACAAGCTGGGTTAAGGTATGTTTTTTCTAGTCCTGTGCATGGTTTCATAAAGAACTGCAGATACTGTGTTGTTTATGCAACCAAGTGCCAACCGAGTGCCCATCATTTATTTATGTCACACACTGGTGGTACTCTTAAGTTTTTCCACTTGTGTATCTCTTCATGTGCAGCCTAACTTGATATTTTGTTTTCCTAGTGTGAAGATGATGGACAGATATTTTTCAGTCTGGATGATGGGAACACCAAATTCAGTGATCTAATCCAGCTTGTTGAATTCTATCAACTAAACAAAGGAGTCTTGCCCTGCAAACTCAAACACCACTGCATCCGAGTGGCCTTATGACCTCAAATCTGATTCTTGCTGAAGACTGGATTTGATAGAAGAGTAATTGTAAGAGAACGTTGACACTGGGGAATTGGCAGATTTGTAAGTTGGTTAAAAAAATAAATATTATGCACCTTGGGACTCTGAAAGGGATGGATTCGACAGGTGCCAACAGACCAAGATTGCTGGTTTGTCTAACACCTAAGAGTGATTGCTGCTGAGTGTCCCAGCATCCCAAAACTGGGGGGAGGGTCTGTAAAACAATGAGTAAATTTGAAACAAAACTGGAAAATATCTTGGCTGGGCCACTTAACAGGAACAAGTGTGAAGAGAAATCTTTGAAAAGAACTCTTGCCCTGGAATAATCTTGACAATTAAGACTAGTGTGTTTACTTTTTGTATTGATCACTTTTTTTGCACTCCTACTTTGTTTCGGATATTGTATGCAGCCTATATTAGGAGCTGATGTGGCTTTTAAAATTCATGCAGGAGTTGGGTATTAATCTGCACCCTAAAATGTATGGAATGCTTCAGCCTAAAAGGATCTAGAAGAAAATCAAGAAGTGTGTGTGTGCGCGCGCGTATGTCTCAGTACTTCTCTGGAGACCTGAGGTTCAATGATCTGCCGATGTCTTTGAAGAAGCAATGAGGATACAATTCTAAAAGAACATACCACCAATATACGTACTCTTAAAACTGTTGACTTGTAGCATTATGGCTGTAGTATGTTGATGGCATATTAGTGGCATCCAGTCATGCAGAGACTGTATTAGATTCTATGCACAAATTTTTATTATTGGAGTGGTGGTTTGTTTTTTACAGCCTTTTGACTGTTTTCCTGAGGAAACTTACTGTTACTAAATAGAGTAGGACTGAATGACTACACTTGTATTTGAAACCACCATTTTTTGTGAGAAGATTCTTCTGCAGGTAGTCTTAGTATGACAAAATAAAAAAAAATTAAAACCAGTGTTTTTAGCTTTATAGCTCCTTGAATTTTCAGACTGTTTCAAAGAGCTCTTTCGATAGAGTAAAGCTACAGTGACACAACACTCTCCTGGGGATAGGGCATAAGAAGAACTGAACCCCTTCTGCTTCTTGTAGGGTAGTGAAAGTTTACATGGTGAGAAGGAACATGCTGGGAATAGAAACAGGTTTGTAAAGTAACTGCTGGCAATATCATCCATTGAGGTAACAGGTGATCCCTGTGTCATGTGTGCTACTGCACACCAGTACCTGTGGCAGACAAGCATGTATCTTGCTCTGGTTTGTCATCAGAACTACTTTATTGTTAATGTTTAAATGAATTCTTTAATGTTTACTCAATAATTCTTTCTGATGATAAATCAGTATTAAAGTCAGACAAGTCCCACATTGATCCTGCAGTTGCAACCAACCATTCCTTCAGCAACTGTCTGAAATGAAATAACTTCCCGGTGCTTGGTGCCATTTGCCACAGTGAGAAGTATTCCACCCTGGGAACTTGCAGAGTGTAGTGCAGAATGGAGCATTTGTAAAATGGTAAATTATCTACACAGGCTAGTTAATCCTTAATATTTGCCACTGGGTTTGAAATCCTAGCCATCTGAAAGGGTAAAGAAGGAAAACCAATCCTACACTTTTAGGTCTTCATGTAGTGTTAAGAATAGCTTAAGACAAACCATAACCTGCCTGAGTCGTCCATATCAGCTTAAACTATGTCAATGGTATAGAAACACTGTATTTTAGTTTACAGAACACATTTAGTATTTTTTTCCATTTAATGTCTAGATACTAAAAATGAAGAAACTTGATTTTGTTTTTAGTAGAAGCTGTTTTTGTTCTGTTTTGTTTTGTTTTGCTTTTTTTAATTGTACATAGTGAAATGAGTGTTCCTGCTTTCTAGACAATGTATTTTAAAACCTTGAAATTAAGCTAACTTAAGTCTGACTTCACTTTGCATGCTTCTATTTGGCCCCTATTAGGAGAAAAAAGATACTTGTATTGACTACATTACCAGTTTAATAAGACCATTTATGCTGTAGTTTTAAGTTTTTCTGTTTACATAGCTTAGTGACAACCATGCATTTTTCCCAGTAGGCAGATAGTATTTGCAGTGTTTCATATTTATAAAAAAAACAAACTTTGCATCTTATTTAAATTGAGAATAAAAGTTTGACTATGAACCATGATTTTTGTATGTAGATGGTTGACTTAGTATTTTGTACTCTTCCCAGCTAAAGTGAGCTGTTTTGAGAAAGTGACCACCTTCAAAGTGGCAACAATCTTACTTAAGCAGATCACTGCTTTGTCTTCTTTCTGCTGGAAAACAGTCAATGCCACCTTAGTTTTCCAACAGATTCAGCTGGCTGCCAGCTCAGAATACCAAGGACTGAAGGACATTTGACTCTTATTTTTGTATTTAAATGACATGAATGTAAAGGGGATGCTCAGGGTTGTTTTGGAGCCTGTTGAATTTTTATCTTTTTGCCTGTGATTTTATTTTCTAAATAAATACTTCATGTAGCAATCTTGAATATGTTGAGAAGGAAAATGCCAAACCATTTTGGTAATGAGGTTACTAGTTAAGTTATGTTACGATAGGTGTTAAAGTACAAAAAACTTTTTATTTGTTAATTAATCTTGAAGAAACACGTGCCTCAGTTTAGATGTTTTGTCTTATCTTTTCTGCACTAAATACCTGACAGTTTGACCAATCAATGCACCTTTCCAGTGGCAAGACTTGCTTATCGTAAATTATATTGTCACAATGCAAGATTTCGTGACTGTAAAATGGAATAAAGTTTAAAGTTTCAGGGAATGCAAAAGGTATTAACTTAAGAGACAAAACCTTTATTCAATATGCTTTGCTTCATACTGTAAATAGCTTTTTGGCTTGTGAACCTAATTGTAATCTTTCAGGTATTTTTGTACAAATAAGGGACTGATATTCTGTTTCTTGTAATTAGAAATAAACGTTAATACAATGCTATTCATTTTATATTGGAATGAATGTCGTCCTTTGGATATATCAGTACACTGTGTATCTCTTGCCTCAATTCAGGTTAATTGAGTAGGTCATGTTAAACAGTTTTTAAGAAGTGTGGAGACGAAAACACAATCCCCAAAATACGTTTATTCTGGCTGTTGTCCTTAATATTCCTACTAGGATAGACTGCATTTTATTTAGCAAAGAACTTATTCATTCCTTTTGTTTGAGAAAAATTACTGGGGATATTCTGCTATGATATTTACTGTATTCATTTGGGAAGGCTGCTACAATCGTATCAGAACACATTATGACCAACTTTCAGTTCATAAAGTTATAACTCATTGAAAATGCACACTCTGCATAAAACATTTATTGGCCTGATAGCTGTTGGATCAGAAAATTTCTCAATAGTACTTCCATAAAGCAGTTGTTTAGCCCTGTAGTTCTTGTATTTGAGTGGTCTGTCAGAATTTGGGTGGAAAAGCGTCATCTGCACAAAACACATCTTTACTTAAAAATTCCAGGGGGGTGGAGGAATGGGGTAGAGGGATTGATGGTTCTTTAGGCAGGTAGAAAAACAGAAGGTTGGGAATATTTCACTTTTATTTTTTTGGACACAATCCTTTCCTGTTTTCTCCTTGTTAATCCACAGAAGCCATCAAATGCATTCTGCTCTGGCTTCTGCATGAGCATTAATAGTATGAGTTAATTAATTAATTAATTAACAGCATGAGTTAATATGTTAACATGATGAAAAATCATTCATCAGCACATAGAGGCAGCATACTTCCTTTGTATTTTGATATTCCTCAGGGCTTTTTTCTATCTGGGCATGCATGTTAAAGTGCTTAGAATTCACAGATGCCTATTTATTGCTTGGCTAGAGGAGGCCATACCAACATTGAAACTGACTCCCGCTATGATCATTAAAGGTCACAGTAATTCTACACAAACCTGTTTAAAAAAACCCAAACAAACAAACAATACAAATCAAAACCAAAACCTCACCTTGCTTTATTGTATATATTGCATTTGGAACAGACAAGAAGATGGCATTAACAAAAAGCAACACGGTAAGAAGATCTCAGTAAGCCTGCCCCATGGCAAGGTAGTGCTGCCAGCATGTTTGTCCAAACTGCCCACCTCTGTGGCAGATGCAAAATGATACCTGTGAAATCTGGCCCTTGGCATTAGCAGTGGGTGCTGGTGCTATCAGAACATCACCAGTACAAAGTCAGTCTGGACCAGAAGTGGGTCTGTGTTACAGATTTTAATTACTTGCCTGATAGGTTTTTGCTTCTTTTCATTAGTTGCAGAACAACAGACATGATCAGACATCTGATCCCACATCAAGCATCCTAGCATGAAGTTCACCAGGCAAAACAGCTTAAATGCATTTGGACCTGTGAAAAAATTCCTATCAGACTCATGTTTTACAGCATGTGGCTGCAGGACTTTCATCCTGATACAAAGAACCCTTAAATTAGGATTCCTTTAATACTAAATTGTTGCTTCAGTCTGTACCTGCAAAACCGTATGAAAAATCACCAGATAAACCACTTTCCTTCAAGTTGAACTTTGGTCTTTGTTATTGCTAATTTAGTAATGCTTTAATCTGGTTTGTCAATGTCCAGTCTGTAGACTGCTTTGTGTCTCAGTCATTTTTTTCTAACATCTTGGAAACTTCAGTAACAATGTCAGCAGATGGAGAGAAAAGATACCTTCCTCTGAAATATCCATGCTGCCTTCATTTGGGTTGCTTCTGCATCCTAAATCTTAAGTCTTCCCTCCTTAACTTGAAGCACAATTTAATTAGTATTTGAAAATCCAATGTAACCACAATTATGTCCAAGGCCTATATGATTTTCATTAGATAGCGTGGTTAGGCACATCTGAGATTTGAAAATGAATTTGTTTGTGTAACACACATTGCAAACCCTTAGCCCAAAGCCAATTCTGCTCTAATTGCTCGTCATTTTGCACAGATACCAGCAGATGTTTTAGCAAGAAACACAGGTTCACACAGGACACTAAGCTGTGATTAACAGGATCTTAGAGCACTTGTTAGTTGCCCAGGTTTGTTATGCTTTTCTATAATCGTGTTTTTCATCCTTGGCTGCAAGATCCTGGTGCCAAAACTTGGGAATAGGAAGGCGCAATTACAAGCAGCTGCTGGCCCTGAGCAAAAATACAGCCTGGCTTTATGGGCTCTGAATCTCAGCTTGGCTGTGCTCAGAGGTACAACTCCTCAGAGCTCAGAAGAGAGACAGGGAGGGAAGTGGAAGGGAGAAAATAATTACTCTTGGGCAGTATTGTCAAGGGCTGGTTTGGGCTGTGACTAGGAGCACAGAGAAGACAGTGTTGTGATGCCAGGAGTGCTGCACACCGTTCCCTAAGAGTCAGTTTCTCCTTCCTCCCCCAAACTTGTGAAAACACTGCTGCACCGAGACTCCCATCGTATTTGCCCTTTGAAACATTCTCTGGAGGTGTTAGGACTAGCATCTCACATTACCAAGGAGAGAAACAGCAGTGGAATTGGTGTTCTCTACAGCCTGCCCATTCTCCAAAACAGCCTGTCCAACTGCCATTAGAAGAAAGGAAGGTGGGAGAATGGTAATATGGTTCTGCCAAGGACAATGATGATTAAAGCAAATGGCTAAGCACAGTCCTGAAAGAGTACAATATCATTGCTCCACAAAGAACCCTAAGCACATCCTATTTTAAAATTATTTAATTAGACCTTTTCATTATTTGATTTCTTTCCTAATACTTCTCTTTGCCGCTGAATTTGAGCATGATAATAATGTGCTCTGTGTCACTCTTACCAACTCCTAGTTTTCAAAAGCTACAGCACTCTCAGAATCAAAAACAAATATAGAAATTAACAAAGCTGTGAGGACTGGAGCTTCCTGAAAAGTAACTCCACAACACATCTAGTTCTGAAAGAATGTAAATTGGTAATTATAGAATTGGTGGACAGAAGACTTATTTGGGTTGGTTTCTTTTTTTTCACTAGACAGTAAGGTTTGTGAAAACAGCTGGCTGAACAAGGGTGAAAGTCGCTGAAGGCTCACAAAGTTTGCCTCAAAATACTTAAAATTAATTGCTGTAACAGGCATTTGACCTGCTCTGGAAAACAGACGGCTTCAGAGAAGCACATGTACCTGGGAAGGGATTGCATGCTCTCTCCCTAAAAGTGTAAGAGAGCAGGAACTCCAATGACAGCAGAAAAAGACTTAGGATGCAGTACAAATGGAAGACCAAACATGAAGGTCAGAGGAACAATCAAATATATAATAAAGCAGTTCCGTGAGCTAGTATAATAGATTTATAGATAAACATAGGCAGCTGAGTAGAAACAAAACAATTATGATATTTTTTGATACATAAGTCACCTGAAGTATGCAGAAGACCAGTTCAGGAAAACCAGAAGTATTTCTTCATAAACTGCTCATCTAATCTCTTGTATTGTCCACCACAAAATGTAGCACGTGGCAAAAGTTCACATGGCTTCACAAAAGGCTTCTATCACATCATGATAGAGAAAACTCAGCTGATGGATAATAACTACAAAAACCTTTTTCTCTGAAAGTCCATTGGTCATATGTCACCAAGTGCCAGGAGCAGTCTTCAGAGGAAGAATCATTGCTTGACAGCACATATGTAAGTACATCTTTCCTGCATGTCCACTAATAAGACAAGGGCTAGAGATACTTTTTATCTGATCCAGTAATGTGCCCACATGAGGGCTGGCTCTTACAGAAGTAGCAACTGAAGGCAGCACTTAAGACCTGAGGAACAACCAAGAAAACCTGCTCTACAGTCAACTGGAGGCTCCCTTTGACTGAATTAAGGCTGGCCTTAGTGAAACAGCTATGTAAGTATGGAATTTGCTTCCTACCACCTCACCCCAGGAAGTGATACCCGCAACAGCTTTCCTGTCCTCGTGCACCTTCCTCTGCTGCAGCCTGCCACTGGCAGGGTTTGCTGCGGGTGTGCGGGCTGCCACAGCACAGCTGAGCCCATCAGGGCTCTGAAGTTGTTCAAGAGCAGTGTCCGGCTTCATTCAAACTCAAAACTGGGTCATAATTGATCAGGACTGAGCTTTTGAGGTGTCCTCTAACATGAGCTTTAAACAGAGAATAGGTGATACTCCCTTTCCAGTCAGAAATGAGTATACTGTAAGTTGCATGGAAATGGGTATCCCTGGGCATTACTGTTCAGTGGTGCACAGGGATGTGACGTGAAGGGTTCTCCTGGGTAAAACACAGGTCTTCCTTACACCATTGACATCTGGGGAACAGAAGGGGGTGTGCACCTGCTCAAGCCAGGTGATTTTTCTTGCTGAAAGCTATGGTGCAGCCAGAGGGAGAGTGCTGTGCTGGGGTGGGCAGGCCAGGAGTGGGGGACACACTGGGAGCTGCCCAGGCTCTCCCAAGCCACCCACTGCTGTTCAGGCAGGGAGAGAATGAAAAGAGTAAATCACAGAATTTTTACGGTTGGAAGGGATCTCTGGAGATCATCCATTCCAATCCCCTGCCATGGCACAGTCACCTAGATCAGGTTACACACGAACGTGTCCAGGTGGGTTTTGACTGTCTGCAGACAGAGTCTCCACGACCTCTCTGGGCAGCCTTTTCCACCCTAAATGTAAAGAAGTTCTTTATGTTGAGGTGGAACTTCAACATAAAGTGTTGAAGTCACCTGTGTTTTAGCTTATGGCCATTGCTCCTCATCCTGACTCTGGGCACCACTGACAAGTCTGGCACCACCGCCCTGACACCGCCTTTGAGGCATTTCTGTGCACTGATGAGATCAAATGCTGGTGCCCAGCCCGGTTCCATGGGGGATCCTGCTGTCTCCAGGCGTCAGAGGCGGCTGGGCTCCGTGCTGCCCCAGGGAAGGGCTCACCAGGGCTGGCCCCGGGCAGCTGCTGCCCTGCGAGGGGCTGCGGATCGACAAGCGGGAGCTGGGGACAAGAGAACCCCATTTCGCTGATTTCTACTCTCCGATTCTGACAAGTCTAAATCCTGGAGTAGGTCGCATCAGCGCGGGCCAGCTGCCACAGCTGCCGGGCTGTGCCGCCCCCGGCGCCGGGCAGGCCGGGCGGGCCAGGCCGCGGGGCCGCGGGCAGGGCGCGCTCCCGTCCGCAGCCCCGGGCCGGCAGAGGGCGCGCGGCGCGGGCCTGCCCCGCACGGGGGCCCGGGGCTCTCCCTGGCTGGGGCTCTCCCTGGCTGGGGCTCCCTTGGCTGGGGCTCCCTTGGCTGGGGTTCCCTTGCTTTATGGCGGCAGCCTTGGCCTCGTCTCCTGTAAAACAGCTCCAAGCCCGGCCAGGGTGCCTCCGGCGGGGAGCCCGCTGCAAATGGCAGCGCTGGGCACGGCCGGCAGCGGCGCCCGCCCCGTCCCCGCCAGGAGCAGCACGTCCCGGTTTGGGGGCGGGAGGGTTTCGCCGTGACCCTGAGGAGCCCCGGGAGCTCTGCTCTGGGGTGTCCCGACCTGTCCCGCTCGCTTGCCCGTGTGACTCGCCAGACGCCTCCGTGGCGTGGACAGCCTCCTCCCGGCAGAGGCAGGGAATGCCGGGGCTGCTGGCTCGCTCCATCCCACGTGCCGTTGGATCTTTCACCCACGGCTCTGTGAATAAGTGAGAACTCCCACGTCCCTCCTATCGCAATGGCTGTGAATTGCAGCTGGATGAGCCCGCAGGTTTTCTGGTTTCCCCGTGTTGAGAAAGAGCGGCCGATAAAGCTGACATAGGGCCGCGCCTGGTTAATGGTTAACGAAGGAGTGCAGGGTGAAGCTGCGATAGCTGCTGCAAAAGCCGTAGAAATTTCTTGAGATTAAAATTCCTTAGCCACTTCTGGTGACCTCTTCTTCCCAGGGCGACTTTGAGGGAACTTGAACTAACTGTAGGGAACTAAAACCAATACCTGTTTCCAAGAGACCTGGGAAAGGAGTGAAATCCCCAAAAAGGTAAGGATAAAGTCGGTAATGTCCGAAAGTGAAGCTACCTCTGCGCTTTCACCAAATAATCTGATCCAACAAACCCACGTAATTTGTTAGGTATTAAACTAGTCAGTGTTTAGAAGTGCAGCATAATATGCTAAATGTAAATATTTTAATTGACATGTGCTTAAGCCAGTTTTGGTGAGTCAGGAGTTCATGAAGTATTTTGAAATCAAAGCGTTGCAATTCACAACATTTTTAAGCTAACTGCTTAACTGCTGTTAAAACTTGAGTTGAGGGCACTGCTGCTTATGGGAAGCAGTGTGGAGGGATGGCAGTGCTAAATGGTGGTGTACTGAGCAGTCTTGGAGCTGGATCCCAGCTGACAAGGTAATTTTATTAATATTTTCAAATTTGGTCAGAAGAAAAAATTCTTACTTGTTTGAAAATTTTGTGCACCTAGTCCTTGAGCTTGGTTTTGTTGTAAGCCTGTCACATGAGGTGTATCCTCTTGTAGAGATCCTTTTTATGGCTCAGGATCTGAAGTGATCCTCATATGCTGACTCTCCAATTTATGTGGGGCTAAATGTGAAACAGCAAAAATTATCACAGCATTACTGGGATTCGAAGAGTAAGAAGATGCTGAAATTGAGAAAGGAAAGGTGAAATAAAGTGACAATCACTATTTACCTTACAGAAATTTACTGCTTATGCCAATGGTAAATAAAAGGGAAAAAGAAAATACTGTAATGAAAAGTCAATGAAAACCAGATTTGCAGTATACCTGTGATACATGCTGAAAGTTTTCCTTAGGTGAGTGATGCCTCAAGGAAGAGCATCCTGGAATTTTGATGTTCAAAATGTGCATCCCCCACCAGCAACACAAAGGGAGGAAACTGGAATTTCTTGCTAAAATTGCTAAAGGTTGTTTAAAGTTGTAAGAGAGTTTCTTTGGTCAATTGATACACACCAGTGGGAAATTTCTGTATTGCTTAAGTGTGTGTTCCATACTCTGTTCTTTCCGCTATGCTGTGTCCAGTTCTGGGCCCCTCAGTTTAGGAAGGATGTTGGGGTGCTTGAAAGCATCCAGAGGAGGTCAACAAAGCTGGTGGAGGGCCTGGAACACAAGCCCTTCGAAGAATGGCTGAGGGAGCTGGGGGTGTTTAGCCTGGAGAAAAGGAGGCTCAGGGGAGACCTTATCACTCCTTAAAATTTTCTGAAAGGAATTTGTAACCAGGTGGGGGCTGGTCTCTTCTCACAGGCAACCACTGACAGAACAAAAGGCCACAGTCTGAAGCTGTGCTGGGAGAAGTTTAGGTTAGACATCAGGAAAAAAATTCTTCACTGAAAGAGTGATTGGGCACTGGAATCATCTGCCCGGTGAGGTGGTGGAGTCACCATCCCTTGATGTGTTAAAAAAAAGACTGGATGTGGCACTCAGTGCCATGGTTTAGTTGATGAGGAGGTGTTAGGTCATAGGTTGGACTTGATAATCTCAAAGGTCTTTTCCAATTTAGTTCACTCTGTGATTCTGTGAAGAACTGTTCACCTCATTCTTCTGAGTCACAAAAGAGATTTTTTTCAATCACAGATAATATATTGTGTAATCAGAAAAACACATGGCCAACAGTATTTCATTATTGCTAAGTGAAAAAAAGAGTTCAACCTATACAACAAACTCAATTTACTTCCAGTATATCCTAATCCAAATCCTGTTACTCACCTCTGTTTCCTCTACATGTCCACAATCCTCTAGTGTTCCTCTGATGAGTGTTTTCCCATTAAGCCAGTTCATACTGATTATATTTTTTTCTCCTAGCAGTGATATTCTTCCTGTAGAAAATTGTGGAATGAAACAACTGTTTTGTTGTACATTTTTCACCTCTCTTGATCCTGTGTGGATTGTATTGCTATCTACTCAAAACCAAATGAATAAACAGAAGAAGCAATACTATGGCAAAGAGTAATTTCTTCAAAAATATATTGGGATTTTAGTTTCAGGCTCTTTGTCAGAGAGCTGGCAAGAGCATTGTATGTTTAAAAGTTGCTCTTACAGTTTACTATTAAATAATACTCTATCATTCCCCCTCCCCCTTTCTCCCTCCACTCTCCTCTTGTTTCGAAAGAGGTTTTAAAATCTGGGGCAAGTTTGTAAAGCTTTGTGAAGGTGTAAATAGAAATTAGTTTTATCATTCCTGGTTATATGTTTTCAGAGGAATTGGGTGGTTTACATGGAGTCAAATGCAGTTTAATGTTATTATTCTTATATTACATCAGACATATTACTTTATTCCTGAATTTGTTTTTTACAGCTTCAGAGGCAGACAGAGAGATTTTTTCCCTAAAAGGTTGATGACTGATGCAAGGATTAATGGCAGCACATGATTTTTTTTTTTTCATTTTTTCTCCCTCAGTGAAGTGCTGTGCTGTGAGTCTCAGTGTAGGAACAGGGGATGACTTGAAGGCAAAGATGTGACTCCAATACTGTGTCACCTATCAAAACAGCCTCTGTAGAGGATGTATCTCCCCATCTGTTAGGTACAACTTATCTTTGCAAGGCTGGATATGAAGCAGAGAGGTTAGGAAGGTTTTGTTTTGAACAAAGATAAAGTGGAAAGGTTTCAGTCACTGAAAGGAGTATAAGGAGGGAGGACACGGGATTCATCTGATCTTAACAGTTGAGGCAATTGAAGCCATAGTAACAGCAAGTGTGCATTCCAGTAGAAGCTGGAATATGTATAACCCTAAGTCAGGGTTATTATTAGCATTTCAGAGTTTCAAGCCAGTCATGCTAGACTTGGGTTTGTGACATTCCTTATGCTTCAGATTTTTAATTTTTTTTTTTTTTATACCAAGTACCATCTACTGTCTGATTGCTAGGGCAACGTCAAGCACTGGTGTCAGCAGTACTGGCATATAATTTGGAGTTCACTTTACAAAAAGGAAGGGAATAATTGCTTCCTGCTCAGTAGACAGGATATAAGTAGCAGACTAAAATTGGTGCAAAAAGAGGTCCTAGGAAAAAAATGCACTGGAGTGTATTGTTTAGGAAGGCTATGAATTCAGCACCAGAGTAATGCTGCTGCCAAGTGGCTTATGACACCTCCCTGTGTTTTGGCCTCACTTGCACTCAGTTATGCTGTTGACAAACTGTATCATTTGAATGAATAAACCTCACAGATTTTTAGATTTTCTTTTTTCTGACACATGACAACGCAGGTACAGTTAACGTGACATAACAAGAGGGAAGCATCATTACTGTGACTAGTCATGCAAAAAAACGAGATGGGAAATTACAGATATACTACATATGGTGCCTTCTGCTTTTAAAAACAGTCTGAGCTCTGAGAAGTAGAAAAGATCCAGCTAATCGTAGAACCAGCCCTATGAATTTCAAGGCAAATATGCGTTTCCAGACACATGGGACAAGCTGAAGACTGCTGAAATGTCAGCATGCTGGGAGAATGGCTGGCAGACACCTTTTCATCTCGGACAATACCGTAAAGGAAATGGCCTTTCAGCATGGCAGATATTGTCCCTTTCTGTGCTGCTTCTTTAAAGGGAGGGAGAGAGAATGAATGCAAAGGATTTCAGAGGAGGTGTCATTTCTTTAACGGCATCCTGTGGGTGCATTGTCTTGCAGAGACCTTTTTCTTTGTCTCTTAGTCTGATTAGCACATGTCTTTGTGCAGTTTTAAAATGCTTGGACAGTTTTCCCTTAAGAAATACATGTGCCTTCCAGCAGTTTTAAATTGCCTTCGATATGTTTGATATCCTTATAGATCTGCAAACCCATCAGAATCTTGCTGAGTTCTTGACTGTAATTCTTCCTGTGGTAATTATATTTTCTACAGTTTTAACTACATGTGATGTGAAAAAGTGTTTCCTTCTGTCCATTTTTAATGTGCTGTCTTTAATTTCCCAGAATTGTCCCTCTTGGGCTTTTAGAATTTGAAAAACAGAAAGAAGTTCTTTGTCTTCTCCCTGTACTCTTTCACTCTCTTATGCTTTCCTTGGTTTCTCTCATGTTGTTCTGTTTTCAAAGCTAACCAGGCCCACTCATTTGAATCTTCCCCAGAGGACAGCATAAGTGTCTTTGAAGAGAAATCTTCTCTTATACTCCAGGAGGGCACTGAAATATTTTTGAAAGTGAAAATCTGAGAGAATATTGAATGATCGAGAAATGTTCCAACAATTGATCAAAAGTCACTAGAATATTTATCTTCTAATTCTCCAACTTGTTCTTAGTGAATCCAAACTTCTTGCTATTCTTGATCATGCTACTTATTAAACAGAGGTTTTCATCCAACAGTGCCACCAACATTGGTTAGACTAAGTTTGACCCTTAAGACTTCTTAACGCTCTCTGTATCCTGCGTTGCTTCAGATTATTTGTACTGAGCTTCTTACAACTCTGTACTGACTATGCAAGATGTGACATTCCTGGCTCTTCTCCCCAGTTCCTATGGCTGCATCTTTAATAGGAAAAAAGGAGAGGGGGAGGGGGATAATGGGATGGTGGAATGATACTCTTTCACTGCAAGTTTTTGTATCTCACAAATATAAAAGCCCCCAGGTATTGTGGCTTTTATATATTTTAGGCAGCTGAAGTAGAGGACTCTGTGACCTCCAGCTGTGGTTACAATGGGACACAGAAAGAATGGACCAGAAAGAGTACTCACTATAGTGATGGCTAGTGAGAGGTCTGAGGTGGGAGATGATGAGTAAGCCCATATTCTAATAAAAGACAAATAGTTAAGAGAATTTGTGGGAGAGAAAGAGGAATATTGTGTGTATCTCTCTTATGAAAATAGTCTGAGGGAACTGGGCCTGTTTAATCTACAGAGGAGACAAGTGAGAGGGGACCTCATTAATGGCAATAAATATCTGAAAGGAGGGTATCAAGAGGATGGATCCAGGTCCTTCTCAGTGGTGCCCAGCAATAGGACAAGAGGTAACAGGCAGAAAGTGATGCACAGGAAGTTCCACCCAAATATGAAGAAGAACTTTCTTGTGCAGATGACTGAGCACTGGAACAGGTTGCCTGGAGAAGTTCTGGAGTCTCCCTCACTGGAGATATTCACAAACCATCTGGACACAGTGCTGTGCCATTTGCTGTGCCATGACCCTGCTTGAGCAGGGAGGTTGGACCAGATGACCACTGTGGTCCCTTCAACCTGACCCATTCTGTGATTCTGTGGTCTGTTGCCCAGGATTATTGACACATACTGAAGATGTTCCATAAGATGATCATATTTTCTGCCCAAGTATAAAAGACCAGCTAATTTTATGGATTTTGTGTTGCAAGTGGAAACAGGGAACAAAATAATTGATTTTTGAAAAGCAAGAAATTATGGCTAGAGAGTTTATTTTTGAAATATTTCTAATGAAAGATAGAAGCTAGGAAGGTGTTAGACATCTTCATATTAAATAGTAAAAGTTTAATAATTAAATGCAACTTTGTGATGATCTTAATCTATGAGGAAAATTCCTTCATATCAATAAGTTTCCAAAATAATGTGTAAAAAAATTTAATATCACAATGTAGAATCAGAGGAAATACTTGATTGTGAGAACTTGAAAACCTCTGTATGACTACTTAACACTATTATTATGAAGGACCAATGATAAACTGGCATATGAAGTCAGATTTTGTAACAAATGCAGATACAGAACTATAATTTCTCAGAAATAGAAGTCCTGAGACCAAATACATTTTTTAGTATTCATTCACCATACTTAACCAATTCAACTAATTCATTCAAACTAACCTATTAAGCAATACAAAGCATTTGTGAAGCTTTGTAAACAATAACAGCAGAAGCCTTGAGGAATGTCCACACTCAAACAAAAAGCATTTTGCACCCCAGCTAGAGTGCCATTACAGGCATCCCCAGGCAGTTACCAGCCAGCAGCAGAGCCCTGGCCTGAGCCAGCAGGAAAAGCCAGAAACCTCTGACTGGATGTACACCTTACACATACTGCTGTGATTTTCCTTTTTTAATGTTTTTCTTTTAGCATTTTAATCTTCTTTCTTATGGCATATTTTTATGTTTCTTCACTATTCTTTTCCTTCCAAGGAAATTTATATTTAACTTGGCATCTTTTCCCTAGAATACTCCTTTTTATCATCAACTATAATTTAATTATTTAGCTATGCATTCCTTGTTTCTTGAGGCTAATGACATAAGCCTGTACTCAGGTAGGTATAGCGGTACATGCTTATATATGTTAAGCTTCTCTTACAAGATCTTTTCAGACTCTCAAAGTCCTTCGTTTGCTGGTTGTTAACATGACAGGTGCCTCACACGCTCTCTCTCCTGTGTTCTGTTGCCTTACACATGCCAGGATTTTTTTCTTGGCACTACTTACTGAGGCAAAGACTTGTATCCTTGTTTGTCTGCCCTGCCAGCTCTTTAATGGGCCCATATTGTACCATTCTCCCTGGGTACCTGGGCACCAGGTACAAAGGTGTTGATTCCTGAGCAAGTATTGCAGGACCATATCCTGAGGCCTGCCACATCTGCCAGGATAGAGACCTATTGTGCTAGGCTGCTGAAAATGGCATTTATTATAATGAAAAGTTAAAATTCAAAAGGTAAAACCCATAGCCTTGCAAATGTGTTCTGTGCTAATGAAAGATAAGGCACAAAAAATAGAATGCATTATTATGATTGTATGTAAGTGTGAGGATTCTCTGTAGCTGCTTCAGCAGCTCAGCTAGTTATAAGGCTGATCTCAAGAATATCTGCCCACGGCACACAACTGTTGTGTGAATTCATGCCCTGGGTTGTTCTTACGCCTACCTCTGCCTCCTCCTTTTCAAGGTTATTGATACACATTTCTATTGTACATCCTAATGAGTATGTTCCTGCCTTTGGGTGATTTCCATTCCAGCTCTAGCCAAAAATCTGAGATATTAGACAAACATATTTTTTGTCTAATTTTCATTTTTCTAAAAAAAAAATATATATATATATATTTTTTTTTACCATTGCAGTAACTTGTTACCATGTTGACTGCTGTTCTGTTCAGCCCAGTAATTACTTAATTGCATACTAGTCCTCAAATGACTTTAAGATTGAGTGGTGAACTACTCATTTGCTACTACTGTGGCTTTCTCACATGTTTCTTTTCAAGGTTAAAAAGCAAATAAGACAAAAAATGTCAGTCTTCTTTGCTAGAGTTTTTGCTTTATTTTGAAGTCTCCTTTGGACAGTGTTCTTTTAATTTTTCAAGAGCAGATTTCTTACACTTTTGAATATATATTTCTTAAAAATATATTATGCCATTTTGGAGCAACAATTTTTGATGTAATTCCTCTTTATGAATAGTCATTTTAAAAGCACATAAATTTGGTTAAAATTTCATAGCTGGCAGAAGGAGTGAGATATTAAAAGTGGTATAGGGAAGCCAGTGTTACTAATATCACAAAATAAAAAAGGTTATTACAGATCAATAAGTACTGTGTGTTAGTGCCTTCTTTCTTACCTGTTCTTATTTATCCTGCTCTTGATAGTGGCTGTTAAAAAAACACCTTTTGGTGACCATTTTGTTTAGAAAATCATCCCTAATTTGAATGTTTCATTGATTTTGAAACTTTAAATGATCTTGGTGTTATGCAGGTTCTTTGGTGGACCTGTAGACTTGTTTATACTGTTTTACTGGGAAAGGCATATTGACACATCTTTAATTTATCTTGCTTGTTTTGAGGGTCAAGTTCCATCACAAGAACGAGGCTATGGAGGCTATTTGCTGCAAATTGCATTCAAGTATTTATTTTTAGGGTATGTATGTTTGGTACACAAATTACAAAAGTTGTGCGAAGAAAGGTGTTTGCTATTCTGAAGTTTTGAATGTTATTACATCATGTTGTTACAACATAATTACAATACAAAGATTATCACATCTAGTACAGCTGACCTTGCTGCCAGGTTTTGATTTGTCATCTTTTTGTGGTTTCTACTGCTCAGCACAACTCCATGGTAGAAGTGAATCCAATACTTGTCTTCAGGAGAGGATTAGGGGTTTTTTTTTAAAAAAATGCAGTTCCTACAGACAACTCATAGTTACTTTAGCAACAGAAGCCTCTGATAAGTAGTGGAAATGTTTCGAAATCACTAAGATGATGAATCAAAATTTATTGTATCCAAAGTAGGCTAAAATATTATTTTGCTGGAAAAAAGTACCTGTTAAAGGAAACTGGAAGGAAAACAGAGCAAACACAGACATAGAAGCACCATTAATTTATTTGAAAAAGAGCAGAAAGGTTATCTTTTTAATCAGACAGGAAATGTTATGAATGGCTTATTCAATAGATGTTTAACAGGACAAACATAGAAGAGAAATATGAAATAGGTAATGCTAGATGATGCAGTGTAACTGAGCTGTGAGTACAGGAAATTGTGTCCACTGCTGTAATTTGGACATCATTCCCTTCTTCACTGCACAGTGCCTCTACACTCCCATTTTGGTCCCAGGCACAATAGTGCACTAAGAAAAAAATTGATTTTTGATGCTTGATGAGGATGTGAAGAGCTTCACTATAAGAAAACCCACAGCTCCACCTATCTCTATTTCAAATTCAACAGACAGAACTATAGCAAATGTTCTGAGTCTTAACACAGGTTTTGAATCCCTTATTCCCCAATCGTGTTCCACGTGCTACTTGAGGATGCTTCTGGTCACCTGGTCATCACAGTTTTACAGCTTGTCTTCCTGGATAGCAGCAGTGGCAGCCAGTAAAGCTGAAAACTGTAGAGCTGAAGAGAACTGTATTGTCTTGGGCATCCAGAAATACTGCCAGGCTTTTTGTGACAGCTTGCTATTCTAGCATTGGTAGAAACCAGCTCTTCTTTGTAAGTATCCATTGAATATAGTGTTACACTGTTTCTCATGGGATTTTATTTTTCAGTGAAAGGGAAGTAAGGAGATCATGTTAAACAAATCCTTTGTTTAACATAGCTTTGAGTTATTTCTTTCAGCAGTGTTACAGGATTGGAATGTGGTTGATACGTGTTGTACTCACAGATGAAGAATCTTGAGTTAGGCTTTATATATATATGTATATAGTAAATTAATTTCCACAATTATTCTTCTTGAAGACTACAGTCACATAAAATGTAGACCTGGGTTGTATGAGCTGGTTATTATGTAAGATAAAGTAAATAAATTATAATTTTGATGAAAGATTAGTGTGATTTTATGTGCTCAGCATACATATTAAGAAAGAAAATTAGCAAGTAACTTAAAATTTTAACTGCTTTTAAATCAGTCAGAGAATGTAGGTACATAGCTGTTTTCTTACTTTTTGCTTCAATGGGCAACAGTAATAAGTTGAGACTGGTGTGTTGATGAAAGAGAGAAACTGAAAATATCCCCTAGAATTCAGCAGAAGCTATGGGCAGGTAAGTTATCTTGCTTCCTTATATTTTGCAATATATGTAACATAAAATGTGGCAGTGATTCTCCTTCCCTAAGCATAATTTCACACCATTCTGTGTTCTCTGAGCACTGAAAAACAGTGAAAAATTACATTTCTTGACCATTTCCTGCTGATAAAAGTTAGCCTGGTGGTAGAGGTGGAAGAGATGTTTCTTAAGACTACACAGAACAAGATCACCTAATAAGAGAGTGCTTTTTTTAAGAGTTACCAGGAAGGAAGAAAACAGAAATCTCAAAATTTCCAAAACTTTCCTAGACTGTCTTTCAGAGAATTCTGCAGAGTATCAGACTGCTGTGAAAACCATTTGCTTCTAGACTGGCTCCATCTGACCTCAGCACAGAGAGGTTCAAAATTTTTGCTTCTGACCAGAGAGAAACACTGCCAGAGTTTTGACAGAGGGTGCTGCCACTTTAAACCTGGCCTAGATTTAGGCTGTTTGGATTCCAAATCCAGCTGGAGCCAAATGTGGTAGCACAGAAAAATAAGCTGGAAGAGAACAACCCTTTCTAACAAAATATTTTATGGAAAATTCCTCTTAGAACTTACCTAGCATTTCACAGCATATGGCAAAGACTTGCATCTGTACTTGAAAGCAGGAGCTTGAACTAAGGCCTCTGAGTACAAATGTAATGAATACATTGGACTGTCCTTCTCATTTAACTGCCTGTCTCTGCCAGTAAATCCTGGCTAAATGAGAGCCTGTCTCTCCTAATGATAATGTGGAAGCTGTGATTATTTGAGGTGTGGAAGTGAACAAGATCATAAGGAGAACAGATGGCAAGCAGTTCTGAGTGGGGAGATGGCTGGCTGCACTGTGGTGAAGCTACCTGCAGCAGCTTAAGCTGTTATCTTTCCTGGCTCACTGTTTTCCCTCCTAGCTGGAGATGATTACATTTCTTATGGAGTTGGCAGGAAGGAGCATGTGAACACTTGGTGGCTCTGTCACCTAATGTCACAGGGACTGGCAGATTCTTTTAGGGATTCTTGGTAGAATGAGAATTTGCTGCTGGGTTTTAGGTACAATTAGACCTTTATTACTACAATTAAATACTTAATTTTCAGCATAGTTTTTTTGTTATCTACATTTTGTAGGATTTAATGTAGTTTATTGCACAGTTTTTATGAATTATACTTTCAGCTAAGAAAAATTTGTAGTAATGGTTGTCGTTTTCTTGCTATCAAGAGTCTTTGATTACTACACTTTTAGTTACTTGGACCCTCTGCAGATCATTTCAAATTCTTAGTAATCAGTGCATGATACAATAATCATAATCTGGACTCAGACTTTACCCAGGAAAACGTGATTCACTCCATCTTCAGAGGAAGAAGACAGCAGTGGCTGTATCCCAGACCATTGAGGGATCACGGGTTTTGCTGTCCAGCATCATGCCTTGCAGCTGTTTGGTTTTATAGGCAGTATCTCATGTACTGTTAGATTTCTGTATTCCAGATCAGGTGTCACCACATCCCGGTAGCAATCTTGAGGAGCAAATAGTTTTTTCACAATGCTGACAGGGCATCTGGCTGTTCTGTAATGGGGGTCATCACATCTTGGTGACAACTACGGTGTTGAAAAGGGGAAAAGAGGAGGTGATATGCGACCAGCATGCTTACATGTTATGGCTGTCTAAGGAAATGGTGTTGGTTATGCTAACCATATTAGCAGGAGTCAGGAGCAGGGTCCCATGGCTCAATGGAAAGACTCATCTTAGTGTAAATGCATCTTCCGGCACTCAAGCAGGTGGGCTGTGTACATATATCACTCCCATCCCTGAGGCAAAGAGAGCAACCCAGAGCAGAAGGGAGCAAATATTACCTTACCTGTTGTTTCAGCTGTGAATGTGTGTCCATGACCAGGGAGACCCTGTGCATGTGGAAGATCTGGTTCCCACTCAGTGCTCTCATTTTGGGATATGTGTGTAGTGGGTGGACCCTGGCTGGATGCCAGAACCCACAAAAAGCGTCTAGGTCACTTTTCTCCACAGCTGAATGGGGGAAAGAAAATGCAATCAGGGGTTCCTGGGTTGAGATAAGGAGTGGGAGAGAGCATTCATCAAATATTATCATGAGCAAAACAAGCTCAAATTTGGGATATTAATTGAATTAATTACTAATAAAATCAAAGGACAATAATGAGAAGTAAAATAAGTCTTTAAAACACCTTTGCCCCAGCCCTTCCTAGACTCTACCTCCTCCTTCCCCAGTGATGATGGGAGACAGGGAATGGGGGGGTTATGATCAGTTCATCACAGGCTGTTTCTTATGCTGCTGCTGAGATAGAGTCTTCCCCTGCTCCAGCATGTGGTTCCTCCCACAGGAGACAGTCCTCCATGAACTTCTCCAATGTGCTCTACTAAACATAAAGTTTCCTGAAGCTTTGCATTGGTCTTTTCTAGAAAGATGCATATGTTTGCACAGACTGAAGGGAAGCCAAAGACACCTTTGTAGAAAAGCTGACAGGGAGGTACAGCAAGAAACACTGGTGTGATCCTTTGCCATAGCACTTGCTGTAACCTCAGACAACTGGGCACCAACATGCCCTTTATGAAGAGACTCTATAATGATGTTCTCATCCTTTCAAGAATGATTCAAGTCTTAGAGTGGTGGCAAATGCTCTTCCAAGCTTATTGCAAGTGCATGGCCTTTGTGCCAAGGTGTTAATCACAGTCAGTGATTAAAATAAATTAAAAATACCCTCTCAACCAAGCACTGTGTGTTCTTTGATATTTTTGTAAACAGTGATCCGAACAAATCACTTGCTCAAGAGCAAGTGCTGCATTGTTTTCCCTCTGTATCTCAAGCCATCTTTGTTCCTCATGCCTCATCTGGGTCTGTCTTTTCATCCACACAGGGGTTATTCCATTCATAAACTAACTGCTCTAACTTGCTTTTCTAACATGAGGTCTTCACAGCACATTTAAGGCCTCGTAGCAGTTCATCTGTCAGCCACAGCTTCTGTGAAGCTGACAATAGTCAATGCTTGAGAACATTCTTTCTGTGAGCAATACATGGCTGGATGAGTGCCCTGGCAGTGCCTACACCCCTAGGTAAGCACATCTCAGCTCACAGCAGAAGCTATTCCTATCTTGGTGTTGGAAGACTCTGCCTACTGTGATTGCAGCCTGCTCTCACTGTCTCTGTGACTCTTCACAGCCTGTCAGTTTTTCTGTTGACACTTTTTCAGTTCATCACAACCTCTCTTTTCTGTAGGCTTGCTTCCATAAGAGTAATATGTTCAGGCTGCCTCGAACCAGCAATGTTAATGGTACATTAACTTCTCTGAAACTGTGTGTGTGAGTCTGTGTCCATGTTCTCTTTGTTAGCAGTTCCTTTTTTCCTTCTTTGGTTTACCTTCACATGTTCACACAACCAGCAATAGGAGCTGAACAGGGAAAACAAGTCACACATAAAATATTTATGAAAAAAGAGGATAGTTACTTTCCCAGCTTGTCAGCTCTGTCTCAGATTCATCTCCTGGCTAATCTGTTGCAAAGTCTACTTATGTTCTGCAGGAGACTTAGGTTTTATCCTCATACGTTGAGAGAAATCCATCTGTTTGTGTCGGAAGGCTTTATTTAATTCTTACTTTCTTCCAAAGGAATATACCCTTTGTTTTAATTAGGAAATTTTTAGTTGCACATTTTATCTAAAATACTCCTTTCTTGTCTCATCTTTGTACTTATGCAGATTTGGACCTTTTTTATGGAACATAAAAGTATTTTTCATTCCTTTCTCACTTGTTTGTGTTTCTTTTACCTTCTCATAAATAATTTCCTGTAACTAGTATTTTTACATTAATGGAAGAATATGCTGGGGGGAAAAAAGAAAGACAAAGATAGGGTTCTACTACTGTTCTCTTTTTGAAGGAGCAGCTGCAAGGAAAATGAAAAAATGCCTGCAGTCTCCAAACAGTATCCTTAAACCACAGACACAGAGTAAACCAAATACAACAAATCAGTGGATTTTTTTATGCATAGGCAACAGTTTCTGTTCCTTTGACAAATGTGGACAGCAGGCACAAACATTGTGCTAGATCTCTAATTAATTGTTTCAAATTATTTTCTCACTGTCTAAGATGTTGAGTGTATCTGAGTCAATTTAAAGCCCTTCATGTTATAGCTGCTGGGGGGAAAAAAGAAAGACAAAGATAGGGTTCTACTACTGTTCTCTTTTTGAAGGAGCAGCTGCAAGGAAAATGAAAAAATGCCTGCAGTCTCCAAACAGTATCCTTAAACCACAGACACAGAGTAAAGCAAATACAACAAACCAGTGGATTTTTTTATGCTTAGGCAACAGTTTCTGTTCCTTTGACAAATGTGGACAGCAGGCACAAACATTGTGCGAGATCTCTAATTAATTGTTTCAGAACAGGTTTTTTCAAACAATGTTAGGCTCAGTGAACTACAGCCCAAACACATCTTCATCAAATTTAGTACCTAGACCCACACCGTGTGGCTAACACAGACACAGAGTAAAGCAAATACAACAAACCAGTGGATTTTTTTATGCTTAGGCAACAGTTTCTGTTCCTTTGACAAATGTGGACAGCAGGCACAAACATTGTGCGAGATCTCTAATTAATTGTTTCAGAACAGGTTTTTTCAAACAATGTTAGGCTCAGTGAACTACAGCCCAAACACATCTTCATCAAATTTAGTACCTAGACCCACACCGTGAGGCTAACATGAGAAGAGTGTCAGGCTATTCAGGTGAGGGAAAAACAAAGTTGGGAGTAGAGCCATAGCTGGACTAAAAGCCTGAGGAAACTGCCTTTTCATTTCTAACCTGAACTCTACAGTCATGGAGGAGGCAAAAGCTGTTAGAAAGTAGGGACAAACTGTTTAATCCCCTCTGCTTTGATCTATGTTTTTGCATAAGGACTGGCAATGGGACTGCAGTGATTGATAACTCATTGTCTGCTTCATTTTGTGGTGCTGTGCTGGAGCCTCCTGCTCAAACACAGCCTCTCTCCCACCTTGTTTGCAAACCAAAGGGTCCAGTAATGGTAATAAATGGTGCTATTACTGCATGGGCACAACATCATTTATGTATCATCATCATAGTTGACTTCCATGTGCAAAAAACATATTGAAGCTTGTCTCTTGTTAGCTGTGAATAATAGGTCTGTTGGGTGCTTACCAATAAGCCCCAGCCTTTAAAACCTTTGGGATCATCTGTTATTTCTCACACACTGGTATCCTGAATTTTGGAGCAGTTTGGCACTAAAGAGGGAATCTCTATTTGTTGTGTTTCAGTAGTAAACAACATTGTTCTCTGTTTGTGAAAGAGAGAGCAGTCTGAAGGGTCTGGAACAAGTTCATCAGGTCTGACCTCGCCAGAACCTGTGATAGAAAGCTTAGTGATCTTCCTTTTGTCCACCAAAGAAAGATTCTGTTAAACAAAGATTTGTTCATTGCCAACAGTTAATGATGAGATTTATGAAACTAGTAAAAGCCAGAAGAATTTCTGAATTATAGAAGAGACATGGAGCATGATTTTTAGAAGGGCATTTAATTCCCCTTTTCCAGTTTGCCTGTTGTACCTTCACACTTCATTTCCTTTTTCTTCCAGAGAAATAAAAAAAGAAATATTTTAATGGAAAATGCAGCCATTGCCTATTCACAGCAAGCTTTACAGATACAGCAGAGAAATAAAAACACATCAGGGGACTTTGAGGCTGTATTTCAACACTGATTAAACCAGCATTTTAATACTCCAATCTTAATTTTAGTTTCCATTTTTAATTTCCTTTGAAAGTTATTGACATTTTGCAAGCCATTTGGATGAAACATTGAAGTGAAATTTCAATTATCTTTAAGTTTGCTAGGGACAGCTTCAATTTTTGAATCTCTTATACCCTCACAACAAATTTTGAATTTTCAGCTTTTTCAGTCAAATTCAGGAAGAAAGAAATATATAGGAAAAATCTCCAAAACAGTTTTTCTGTGGGGTCCCAATGTGCCCAGTTTGTAACTGTGAACTCAGGAGCTGATTTGAGGTGGAAAACATTTCAGAGGCTGTGGCAACTGACTCTGGGATTTCTTGGTGCTTTTCAAGACTGAAGAAGTAATCATTATAGCAGCCAACCTGAGCATTGGAAATGCAAGTCAGATCACAGAATAACATCTGGCACAACAAGTGCAATGACACCAGAAAGCTCACCTGGGAAGTTTAAGTACTGGTTTTATTTTGAATAGGCTCCTCCAGAATTGTAGGAGAGTTGTCATTGGTTTTGTAACATTAGAAGAGAAAACACAGCCATGACGGTTTTAAAAAGCTGTGACTTATTCCTCCTTCACAAAAAGGTTAGCTGTGATAATACTGCAATGGACTGGAGACTGGTGTGAGAGCAATGACCATCCCAAATCTGCCACACTACCTGTCTGTAAGCTGTTTAGGACTATGAAATCCTGATACTATTTTTTTTAGATTAACTTGACTGAAATAAAAATGCCAGGAAGTCACCTGGATTCACCTAGGAAAGAGAACTCCGCATAAAACTGCTAGAATAGGAAAACCAATCTTAAACACCCAGAATTGCTTTTAAGTGTACATATGATCAAAGAGAGAAACTGGGAAAAGTTGGATAAAGCTTATCTGGGGATGTTTATTCCACAACAGGATACCTGAGCTTGCAGTCACTTGAGTGGTACTTCAGCCATATCTGTGTTCCTTTCCTGGCAATAATATTTCACAGAAGTGAATCAAAGCACTTGCTGTTGCTGCAGCAGCCTCAGCAGAGATGTCCCGGAGTGTGCAGCACAGACGGAGAGTATGTGATCAGACACTCACTGCTAATGAACTTGTGAATGGAGCCCCTGGAAGAAAACACAGGGCACTGTGGAGTTAACCTAGGCAAGGGCTGTTTCTCCGTCGGATCCCGCTGCTTTTCAGGGAGCTTCCTTTGCAAGGTATATTTTGGAGGAGCTGTGGGAGGGGGAGATGCTGCTGCTGCACGTTCAGTGCAACGCCTGTGGCTGTGATAGGCTGAAGGGACATGGATACTCTGCCTATATATGCTGGCAACTGCATCCTCTCCGCTTTGTAGCTGTCACTGAGGAGCAAAGAAGGGCAGTGAGAAAGGCAGGGGAGAAGCAAAAACCTGACCAACTCATTGTAAGTAATATTCTTTGTCCTTAAGGCTTTATGGCTATTAAATTCAAGTAGGTGCATTTGTATTAATGCAACAATTGGTTATGGAGAGTGGGATCTCAGTTAATAAACAGCCAGCTTGTCTTATTTTAGGGATAATGATAGCAATAATATTTATTTTCAATCCAAGTTTGCACAATGTAATGTACATCTATTGTGTTGTGTTTGCTTTTTGTTACATCTGATGTATATCAGCTGTAACTGTTTATATGCATTTATGTAGAATCCCACATATACAAAAGTTTGTACCTTGCCTTTCCAAGTACAGCAGTGCTTGCAATAACCAAGCAGAACTTGAGAAATTCTCTGCCATATATTCTGAATAATAGAATTTCAAGATAAATTAAATGCATTACTTTTTTAGGGTGAAGTTTTCCTCAGAAATAATTGTTTGCAATTACTACAGTAGTACCTCAGCAGGGAACATTATGAGGTTGCAGACACTGTGCCAGTGACAGTAAATGAATACAGCCGGCAACTTCTGGAAAATGTAATTCTTTAAATGAAATGTAGGGGCTATAACATATACTCCTAATTCTTGACTAGTGCAAAGGTAGACATATAGTGTAGATCCAGTTCCTTTTTACTTGTGCTGAAGTTAAATCCATCCTTTGGCTCTTTTTCTGGCAATATCCTATTGCCAGCAGGGGAAGTTCAGCTTAACAGTGGCAACAGCTGCAAAAACCTTCAGTTGGGTTCAGTAGTAGGAAGTTCTCGTGGCTTCAGTGGTGTCACTGAAACACCATGAGCCCTTAAATTACATTTTGGTCTGCAACAATCAGTTGGCAGAATAGAAAACACACTTGACTCATGTTGGAAAGAGACACAGTTATAGCTGTCTTTGCTCAAAAAAAGTAAAGTTTTAGGTGCTATTAATGTGTCTATGCATTCTTGCCATCTGTATTTATAAACAGGAGCTGCTGAAAGATTTTATTTTGTTAGCTGTTGTTTATTTTAGTTTGATCAACTGGAGAAGAGGGAGACATAAAATTATAATGCATCAAATATACCTCTCTCCTTATTTGTTCTGCTTGTCCTCTTTTCCCTCTTTTTTCTGCTTTTTCATATTTTTTTTTTCTTTCTCATAATGAATTTCGTGGTAGCATTTAGATATATTTTACATTCATATTTATCAAATATGAAAAAACCACACAGATTTTGAAATAATAGACAATACCTTTTAAGAGAAATAATGAATAAGCTGAATGTTACCAACATAAAAGTACACCTATAAATATATTTAATAATTACTTGTGTGTAAATTATTCATTTGTATGGTTCAATTTCAGATAAAGTAGAAAACTGCTGGCAAATGAATGTATGCAATCTGAAGACCAGAAACAATTTTCAGTAACTTCAGTAAAATAAAATGTGTCTGCATTCTAATTTCCGTGCTCTGAGGTAGAAGGCGTAGTTAAAAAAAAGCAAAAAAAGGATATGTCAACTTTAGACTGTGTAGTGTACTTGTCCTCTGACAAATTACAGCAGAATAAAAGATCAAGGAGTTTATATATGAATAAGTAAAAAAAGATACACTGATATAATTTAAAGTTTAACATGTTTTTTCTTGGTTTTACCTGCAGTTTAGAGCAGAACTCAATCTTCCCCAAGCAGTCTTCCCCAGTAAAGTAGGATTTGATCAGAAGTATGCAGTGGTGAGAGTAGCCATTGATTCTTGCTGGGAACAAAAATGCTCAGGCAGAATATATGCTTGGTAAAATTGTATTTTATCAATCAGAGTGAGGCTGTCAATGAATTTGCATACAGACTGCTCACAGTGTGGCAGAGGTTGATAGTTAGGCAGGGCACCTCCTAACTTTAAATAGTTTAGTAAGATTCTTAGTTTTTCTGACATTTCCCTTTAGTTTTGGAAACTTGGCTTGCATTATTTTGCAGTTTAAGTTCCTTCAAGTTAAGTCAATATTTTGACTGCATACAGACTGTAACACTCATCCCTTCATAAAGTACAGATTCTCTCAAACAGCATTTTCATTTTAAACCCTAAGGCCTGAGTTCTCTGAAGTATTTTGCTTTTTAGAAAATCTCTATATTTTAAAAATATACTGGCATAGAGGGAAGGTCTCTCCCTATGTGTTGTGTTGTTGCATTGCACATGAGCTTTATGTGTGTGCAAGAAGTAGAGATATTCTGTACTGGTAGAAAGATGAAGTAATTTGCATTTTGATAGTACTCACTAGTGAGCATTACAATTGTCTACTGGAGATGGCTTCCATAGCAAGTAGTACTTTCAAGCAGTGAAATGAGATCTATAGCAAACAGTTCAGGAAGAGAATAAAAATAGGGATGAAAGGGTAATGGGTCTTGTCAGTCACAGAGAAACAGATATAACATAGGACATGAAAAGGATGACCACTGTGTTCCTGCAAGGAGTATGACTTCACAGCTCCCCCGTGAGATAGGTGTATTACTGTAGGTAGGGGATTTTAGGAAGGAAGATGCATGAATAGAAAAAAGCAGATTTTTAATTTCTTGGTGTTGTCTTTGGAGGAAAGAAGGGTTAAATACTTTGCTTCTGATCGAAGCAGTTTGACATACTTCACTGCATCAGACTGAATTGTTAGAGTCTTAGAGATTAAGTAACTATTAGTTCATATCAATTTATAACAGTGCAACCACTATAGCACATTTGGGATGAAAGGTTCAACCTTTGAATTTTAACATTTAAGCTTCTGGGTTCAGTTACTTCCATGCAAAACAGTGGGTTTCCCCTGTAATTTAGTTCTTTACCTGAATTTTGCTATTGCAACAGTGATTAATGACAGAAGCAGTGCAGCCAGAACAATGCTAGGATGAGCCAGTGAACCTTCCATTCTTGGGAAGAGGTAAAGTTACCCAATAACAAAACAAGATCTTTGTGATAAGACAAAATGTTTATTTTGTCAAATTGAGTTTCATAGCAATAGACTAAAACCACAGAATGTGTATCTGATATTTAGATATAATATTTTATTTCCTTATCCTGATATCCAAAAATAACTTTGTCCAAACTTCTAATAATAAAAATAATAATATGAGCATACTGTGTAGCAACAAGATGATGTAAATGTCATAACCTATAAAACATACCATGTATGTTCTGGTAATATAATTAAGTGAATTATTTTTTTTTTTAAATAAATTCTTTTTTCTCTGTGTTTGTGAGCTGTGTTGAGCTTACACGTAATGTGATTTAATTTATGCCATTTGATTTGTATTTTAGGAAAAGACCATGTGATCCACAGAAGTTTTTATGTTAAGTGGTCCCTTTTATTTAATTACTACCAGGTAAAGCTAGGGAGTAGTGTAGTGATGCTCTTATGCAGTGATGCTCTTACCTGTCTTGAAGCTGTACTTGGGGTTCACTGGAACTTCAGATGTGGAATGAGATACTCAGCTGAAATAATCCGTGTGTAAAGGTTTGTAGGAATAACTGTAGCACTGTGGTGAGCAACAACAGCAGTGCTGGAAACAGCAATCCTCATGTTCTGAGTCAGTTCAGTCTCAGGCATCTCCCTCTAATTTGTCAGTTGTTTGTTAAATTATTTTTTTCATAGCTTTCTTCTCTGAAATCAGAGGAAACAATAACAGATCATCTCATGCAAGTTCTTTAGGGCATGCTGTAGCAAAGAACCCATGAATAAAGTAGCATAAAAGAGATAATAATAGCGTGAGTTAAGAGTTAAGTTAAAGATGCATTGAAAAAGAAGTGCAACAGTACAGTATTTCAATTTCTTCTGGCAAAAAATATCTAAACCAAAGAACAGAGCCTTGGTGTGTAATTAGATTGCTGGCACATAAATGCATATTGATTGCTGCAGTTCATTGCTGATTGCTGATTTCTTTAGAGAGTTTATTAAAATTTTGAACAATGAACAAAGAGGTGTTAAATTAAAATGCATATAAATTTGTGGGGTATGGAAGAAATTGAGTCATCCTGATTTTAAAAGAGTAGAAACAAAACTGCTCACTTAAACACAGGTTTTCAAAATGGAGTTGACACACAAAGCTGCCCACTGCACATTCTAAGGACTGTAATGAGCACTGGTAATGTATTTCCAGCAACTTAGTAGCAAGATATGAGAAAGGTCCTAATACCCCTTTATGAAAGGTAGAGACAGAGACAAATAAACACTTACATGATAATGAAAGATAATACTAAAACTCTAGTAAAATAGCAACAGGAGCAACGATCTCTGGGGATCTAGAAGTCCCTACTGTGCAAATCCTTGCTCTCCCAAGTGTTTCATGACATACAGCAGCACCCTGCCTTCTCAAATAGAAGTAGCAGCTGCTCCACGCAAATCCCAGATCCTCTGTTTGTAGCAGCAGAGACGTGTCTAAGACTGTGCTTATTAATGTCTTTCTCTCGTGATGTTACAGTACTAATTCAAATTTAACAAAGCCCAGGAGGTTCTGTTTTCACAAAATTCGCAGTTAGAAATCATTATCACAAATACTTGCTATCTGAAAAATTGTCTTCTACTTATTTATTATTCACATTGTGCTTAATATAATTATTTCCTTATCAAGTGAAGATCTACAGGTGTGTGAGCTAAGCACAATAGTTCTTGAGACCAACCATGAGTATCCTTTTTTCTCTTGCCAGTCTTCTCTGACTGGATTCCAAGGAACAGTATCCCTCAATCTGGGACACTTTTTTTGGTACTCAGTGGATAAAAAGTTTCAGCCATATATTATTCACTGAGTCCTCAAAATGCACAGCTAGACAGAGTAATAAAATTGGGTGGGCCAGGGTGGTGGGAGCAGTTACTGTTATATCATGAATTTATGTTTGCAGAGCACTTTGCAGATGAACTCCAGCTCATCTCAGTGGAGCTGTGTATCACCTTGGGTATGCTCACACAATCTGCCTATCTCAAAGAATGCCTGGAGCTGCAGACCAACGTCTTGGAAATATGGACAACCCCAGATAGAGCTTCCTCACATTCTCCTGCAAAACACAGTACAGATCAACATGAAGTGAATTCTTTTTGAAACCTCACAGAAACAAAGTTTTGTAGATGACAAAGCATATGCATTTACAGTGCAAGAGTAAAGAAGCTAGATCTTGAGGCAAGATAGGAGTTGAGAAGCAGCTAAAATGACAGGGCAGCACTGTGATCCACTGTGATTATTATAGCTTGTTATTGCAGATTATAATAGAGACACACAGCAGGCTGTTTTCTTACACTTCTCCATAAGGCAGGAGGGAGTGGATTATGTGCCACTTAACAGTGCCATATCCTTGTGTCAGCCAGCAGCTGTAGGAAATAAATCTGTAATTTTTGAATCTTCATCATTGTGCTTCTACTATTCTTCTGTGCTAAATTTATTCTCTATCTGTATTAATCTAATCTACTCATATCATGACCATATGAGTCTTCCTATAAATCCTAGGAATAACAGCTTTAAAACTGGTAAAATTCTCTTTCAAAATTGATTGTTTTTTCTCTTTCTTTTCAAGTGTTTTTCTGAGAATAGGCCCTAAACTCTGATACCCATGGATGCTGCAGAATTCCGCAAGAGAGGGAAGCAGATGGTGGACTATGTTGCAGATTACCTGGAGAAGATAGACAAACGACAGGTGTTCCCAGATGTGGAACCAGGATACCTACGGCCCCTCATCGCAGACTGTGCACCCCAGGATCCTGAGAGCTTTGAGGATGTCTTTAAAGACATTGAGAAGATCATTATGCCAGGGGTAAGAAAAATGGAACTGTAGTGCAATGTTCAATACTGCATTTAGGTTTTCAAACACCTTAAAGAAAGTGTGGATTTACCAACACAAGTACCCACACTGATTAACTTCTGGAAGGCAGGAGTCAACTTTACATGTTGAATATGATCTAACTAATGTTTTCCATTCTTCCTAGAAATAATCAAATCATTATTTTGCTTCATGCATGGTTTACTTTTGAAAATAATTCCCTTTCCTCCTTTGAACTGTTTAAGGCAAAACTTCAGAACTTTCAATTTCATGTGATATTTTTACTACTTTCATAGCACAGTAAATATTTTACAAAATAGTATTTTTATTAGTCTGCTGTGCCCAAAGTGTTTCTTCAAGCTGATCTTTAAATGTTAAAATTCTCTTAGGAGACTTCTTTTTATTAGACAGTTGACTAGAAAGGATTCTTCCCAATACTTGTTCTGTTGACATTGTCTCTTAAATGTCAACTACTTCTCGTAACTTCTAAGGCAGACAACCACTGCCTAAATAGTAGTCCTTGAAAAGATCAGGTTTGGACAGACAATGCAGAACATTTGGCAAAGCATCTGGCATTTGTTCAGACCTCAAATTTTCTTGTTTTTCCACTCATGGAACACCTTTTTTATTTTAAATATGTACTTGTGTCTTTAGGCCTTTAAGTAGCTTGAAGAGAACTGAACTATTAGTAGATGGTAATGAGGAATCCCTCCTTTGGATCTCTTCAATAAACACTTTGGATTTCTTTTCTAGATGCAGCTAGGTTGTGATGGGACTGGACATCACAATTGAAATGGCTTTAGCTAGTGTACTATGATGCCAATTCCTTTTCATTGACCAATGTAAATATTGATTATACAATATGATTTTATCTTGTTTTCCTTGGAGCCAGCCTACTGTACTTGAACAGGCAAAAGCTCCACTGAAGTCAGCTGAAACCTCTGCATTCTTTTCAAAGATTTGAGGATCAAGTCTTAAATCCAATGGAATTAAATCAATGCAGATTAGATAAGAGAATTATGTCCAACATATGCAAATACTTTAATTGCTTCTCATAGATACAATTGCCTTTTCTTTTTCGTTGTAGGAAAATAGTAATGTCTGTGAAGTAGAAAACACTTTGAACACCTGAGAACTTCCAATAAAATCATAATGCATTAAAAAATAAGAGATTAATCACTCGAGAGTAGAAAATGAAACATTGAATTCCAATTATGTCATCAACATGTCATGTTCTCTCTTAACTAAATTGACTTTTTCTTGATATTTATGTGCCCTGCAAATAAATTTACTTTTAGGAAGTGATATATTCTGAAGAAAAATCATTCTATCCTAAATTTTTCCACTGGTGTGAAATGTTAGAGACACAAAGAGCACATATTCTCTCTCCCCTGCTGCCCACACTGCTTTGAATGCAGCCCTGGGCACTCCTTCACCACTTCTTTCCTGTTGGTGAATGTGCAGTCCCACAGCATGTCCCACATTTTTGTCAGTTCCTCCACAGTTTCCTGTGGTAGGTAATTATCAGTGCACTCCAGAACCCTCCAGACTGTGTCCTGCTGTGTTGTCTGTCCAGCAGATGTAAGGACTACGACCTATGAACATGAGGTTTCGTCCAGCTGTCTGAATGCTGCACTCATGTGCTGCTGATCAGGTGGTCTGTAGCAGACATATACCCCCAAATACTGCCCATTTTTATATCTTCACCAGTCCTGACTCACAAGTTCTTGACTGGCTGATTGTCCATTCTTAGGCAGAGGCCAGTGCATTCCTGCTGTTCTCTTCCATAAAGGACTATCCTCTGCCTTGCCTTCCTGGTCTGACCTTCCTGAGGAGCCTTCCTCATCTGCTGCATACAGCACTTCAGTCATGCGAGCAATCCCACAGCATCTCTGTGATCCCAGTGAAATCACAGCCCTGTACCTGCACACAGCCTTCTGTTTCCTTCTGTTTGTTCCCCAGGTGTTGTGCCACAGCTTATGGGTGCTTCAGAGAGGCACCTCTTTGTGTTGATTCCCCAGAAAAAATGTGAGAGCTCCTCTGTTCTGGCCCTGCCTTAATGCTGCCCTCCCAGCACTTCCCCATTTGTGTAGATATACTGGGGATCGGTCTGCTTTAGCCTTAGCTTCTTTCTGAGTTCTCTCATGTCCATGTTATCCTTCCCCCTTTGCTTGCTAGCTGGGTCCATCTTCCTCCCTTGATTTTGGGTTTTCCTCTCTGTCCCTCATCATTCATAATTTAAGGCTCTCCTTACCAGGTTATCCAGCCAGTCTGCAAAGATGTTTTTGCCCTAATTGTTCAGGTTATATTTTCCCTTAATCTTCTTCCCATGTTTTTCCTGACAAGAATAACATTTAAAAGTACATCTAGTGTTTTTCATCTATAGGATTTAGCCACTGTTTGACCAGGGAATGTCTTATATCCATCGAAATGAAGAACTTCAGAAAGGGCTTTTTCAGAAAGAATAAGTAATATGAAGTCATAAACCCTTGTTTTGCCTGTAAGCTATTGGTGGCCCATAAGTGATTATTGTTTCATTCATGCTGACATCTTTACTGTGTTAGTTTTGTTCAGATATTCGCTACTTACTGTATGACTAAAAGTGTGAAAATGGTATTCATTCAGAAGGGCAGGGATCAATTGTGTGAAGTGATAATAATGCAGTAGCTATTGCTGTCTTCACCCTGCAGGAGAAAAGCATTCATGAGAAGTGAAACTTCTCATGAAATTGTGAAATGTAAGGTAGACCTTCAAAGGGCAGTCCACCCAATGATAATGACAATAATGGCACTAGGTTCCTGATTCTAAAACTGAGACAAAGGGAATAACTGCAGAACTCTGATCTCCATAGCAGGCAGACAGTAGGAAAGGTTCTGCATGTAAAAATGTCAGTCTCCTTTCACTCTCAGATTTGCTTTGTTGTCCTTCTTTTTTAGAGCCAAAAATGATCAAGTGTAGTTGTAACTGCAAACTCAAGATGCTATTTTTCCTCCCACTGGATCCGTTAATCTATGAACTTTCAGCTGAAGTACTTATCCTTAGTGTGTGGTAAAGGAAGAGTATTTCTTAGACTAAGCAAGCCAGAGAAAGACATCCTTAGAAGAAATCTTGGAAATAGAATGTCTCTGACAAGCACTAGAGTGGTAATTAGAGTGAATCCAAGACATTTGTATATCATTATTTATCAGCAGAGGGCAAAAAACCCAGGCATCAATTATGTCAGGCTCTTTGCAATATCTGACTAAGTGTATCTGTTCCAACATGGTGAAAAAAAAGAATTTTACAGCTGCTTCCAGGGACGGGGGAAGGGGAGGCAGGAGGAAGAAGCACAGCTGCACTTGCCCCAGGGCTTTTAGCTTTTTCGCTTTGTGTGAGTGGTGCAACTGGAATCTGCTGTGTTTCATCAAGCAAATGGCTCCCAGCAAGCAGTCAGTTTAACTTGATTAACCTAAGATGAATGTCACAAGTCTTACAGATCACAGAGGATTAGAGCTGGGGAGATGAACAGTGGCAGCTCTGGCTCATTACGGGTATCAGTGAAAGTCTCTGCATGTGGATCCTATCGGAGACCACTGCTTCTTGAATATTTTATTGTTTTCCTGTGGAGAACCACGTCCCATACAGGATTTTTTTTCTGATTTGTGAAGGAAGGCATTGCCACATTTGTTACAGCAAAGAAGGATATCCAAATACGAGATACAGCTTAAAAGATTCACAGTGGCTTGTCTTTGGATAACTGATTTGACAGGTTTCAACCTAGTAACCATTAAAAATAAAATCTTGAACATAGCAGGTACAGGGCTAGTTTAGAAAGTGGAAAATTATCATGGATAGAAGATGTTTTCATGTGAAAGAGATGGGCACATTTGAAATTGGTACACTGCAGCAGGGGAAGTGATACCTGATTCATTCTGTCAAGAGTTTAGACAGCTTCCCCTTAGCATGGACCACATCCCTTAAAGAAGAGCTGGTTGTTGACATGAGGAAGGTTAGAAAAATAAACAGGTTATTTGCAGCATGCAGAACAGTGTGGTGTAGCAATTCCTGAGTTAGCTCTAGAACCAGAAACCTTATTACAGACTGGGAGAGAGGAGTGTAAAAGCTAAAATTCATCAGAGAATGAATGTGGCACAAAACAGCACAGAAACACTGAACTCAGGCAAGAGAGAATGTATAGTCATACTATCCTCCAGCTGTAATAGAAGAATTCCAGTACTAAAAAGGAAACAGAATGATGTAAGAAAAGGCTAGCCTCTAGACTTCCAGCTATGAAAAAAATCTTACATAGATCTGCTGAATTATTACTTACAGCGGTGGAAGCACTTTTTTGAAAAACTTGCCTTTTACCTTGAATGTAAAAGCTATTTTTGCCAAACATATAGCATATCACATTATTTCCACTGAACATTGCTCTGTGGCTGTGATTTCCTGCTTTCAAATTTTATTAGATTGGAGTTGTGGAGCACTATCAAGTATCTCACAGATCCTTAAAATTGCTTGGAAGTTACATAAGAGAATTCTAAACATTGCTTTGGCAAGACAATTGACTACCATTTATGCAGTTACCATGTTGTTCTCTCATATTAGTTCATACGAAATGGAATTGTATATAAATCACAACTTGTTAGAGGGAGATGAGAGTTTAATTTTCTACATAAGGTATTATATACAGGGATGGGTTGTTTCATTTTGTGGTGAGGAGCTGTTTGGTCAGATTCACTGCCTGAGAATTAACAAGCAACATGAGAGGGTGGACAAGAGAGTTCTGTGGACTTCTGCTGCACTGAAGACACTCTTCCTACGTCTGTTGCATGGCAGAGATGGAAAACCAAAATACCAGAGAGTCCCTGACAGTAGAGACTCAAGAGCAGTGAGCCTGAGCTTGCACAGAAGCTCAGGCTGCCATGACCCACGCAAATCTTGTCTTCTGGAAAGGAAAATGGAGAGCTCTGGTTTTGGAGCTGTTGGGGGGTTGGGGTGAGAACTTATTTTTATTTTGAGTAAAAGATGGCTAAAAAAAATCACAAAAAAAAACCCAAGGTAAGTTTTTCTAAAAAATGGAATCCTGTATTACAGCCAGGTAGTCAAGAACTGTTGGCTTGTCACAACCTCTAACCTTTTTTGATTTTGTGACAAATTGTTTCTGCTTCCTGTGTTAGTTAAAAATAACTATTTTCTACTTAATACAGGTGACTCACTGGCACAGTCCGTACTTTTTTGCCTACTTCCCTGCAGCCTCTTCCTTCCCAGCTCTTCTTGCAGATATGTTGTGTGGTGGAATAGGATGTGTGGGCTTCTCTTGGGTGAGTTTACTCTGGTGTGTGGTAACGGTGTTTCACTTTGCTAGGATTTTAAGCATTTCAGTAACATTCTACAATGAAATTATTTATTATTAGCAGTGAAGTCACAGGAGTATTTTTGTAGGTAAATTTCCTTGATGAATTGAGGGTTTTCACATAGACATCCTGAATGATTCCAGGAATAAAAGGCTATTTCCTCATACAAGTTTTGCTCTTAAAAAATCACCAACATTTAGAGCTAGTGATAGAAATGCAAACATACTGGCAATCCAGTAATAAGTATGACTATAGTTTGTTATTATTGTTGCCATTGTTGTTATTTCTCTTTTCATCTGGATGAATGGAAAATTTTCTTACACCCTCCATATGAGGTTCATATGAGGTATACTCTTCTCAGAAGTGGTTGGTATTTGATGTTGAGAAAAAATATGCAAGATGCAAATCCTAGCTTTGACATTTGATAGTCATGGTTCTATGTAAGGCTTATTTTGATATTTTTTAGTAAGTGTTAGAAACTATATGCACAAAATGGTCTTCAGGTCCCTAACTTGGCTGGTGACATTAGTAATCTAGTCTCTGTAGCGAAAGAAAGAGAGTAAGAGAGAGAATTATTCTTGCTCTGGTTGATCTGATTTCTCTTAATGGTCTAGTGAGATTATTCCCTCTGCTCTGTTTTTCAACACAGGCTGCAAGTCCAGCTTGCACAGAGCTGGAGACTGTCATGCTGGATTGGCTAGGGAAGATGGTTAATTTGCCTGAGGAGTTTTTAGCTGGGAAGGATGGCCAAGGTGGAGGAGTCATTCAGGTAAGAGGGGACATGAAGAAAGAATACAGATTGAGTTTGTGAAACCATGATTTTGTAAAATCTTTATACTGGGACACTAATGAAGAATATTTTCTTTTTTTTCACTGCCACATGGGTTCCTTTCAAATTTCCAGAAGCACGGATGGTCTGTGAGAATGTTTATAGGTAGGCAGGATCATTCATGTATCAAGTATTGCTTTTGTTTTTAGAGCAGCTGATTTCTAAAACACTTCTCAGTGAGGAATTGTTAGTAGTTAAATTTAAAATTCAGGCTTAAAATTCAAATCAGAATTGTAGGATGGAGACTTTCGCTTGTTACTCAGTGAACTGAGCTCATACTTATCAACAATATGCAGCAGTGTTTCATAGCTGAGGTTAGAAGTCCACCTTTTATATGTTCAATTGTTTATTTCAGTTACTTTCCACAGAACCTTGGAGATAAACTTTGATAAATAAAAATAGCAGAATGTAGTAAAAATTTTATCAATTTTTGCCAAAGAGGTTGAAATTTTTTAAAGTTTTTCTTATATAACAAAAGGAAATATCAGAATATTATATTAAAATGAAGAGTTGTTTAAAATGTGAACCTAAGCAGTTCTACCAATAGATAATACAATTTTGAAACTACACTGCATATCCAAACTAGAAAAAAGTCCCCAAACTTTGACATTGACTGCTGAATGAAACTTAAAATGCCTGAGCAGAAAACCTGAACAATAATGAATATATCATCAATGGGCAATCTTGCATGCATAATAGAGCTATGTTGTTTGTTGGCCATGGCTCCACTAGCACATGATCATTCTGCAAATGCAACTCTGGTCACAGCTATTATTCTATCTGAAATAGATTGCTTCCATGAAGAAGATTGAAATGTAAATAATTGTTCTGTGCTCCTGTGATAATCTCTGAAGTCTGGTCATTGAAGGCCAGGGCACAATCCATTTTATCCAAAGACAGGCTTCTAATATACATCTGATTTAAATGCTTCTTTCTTTGATCTCAGCTGCAAATGCCTACAGTGTATTCCAATTAATTCTTCCCAACATCTTCCCAGGAAAGAATGAATTTAATCTAAATGCTCTCATTATCCTAGATGGACCTGTACCTACACCAGTGTATTTCCAGTATACATATAGTTTTTTACTCATCTGCTTGCTCTGTTAGTATTTTTATCATTAGGATTGCCTGGGAGAGCTTTATGTTCAAGAAATCAAGCTTCCCTCATGCATCGTAGCAGCATCTATTTTGTACCAGTAAAGCAAGCAATTATGCCTGATTGTTATCAGCAGGAAATATTTCCCCCCAGGCTGACAGTGCTGGATTGCCCATAATTTTCATCAGAAACTGGTCATTTTCAGAATCGAAGTGGGCTCTCTGTTCCAGCTTATGATGCAGTCATTTGGGCTGTAGATCTTGTCTTGCTCTTGAAACAATAATGATCCAAGCAAGAGAGCGTGAGGCAAAGGCAACGTGTGTGAAAGTGCCAGTCATTCTGTTCCTAAATGCCAAGTAATTATTGTGCTATTGGGTAAAACTGAGCCTGTGAAAATTGCCTCTTAATTACATTTGAAAGTCTATGTCAATATGAAGCACTTTGTTGTTGTGTGCAAGATGACACTTCAAAATGGCAAAAGATGAAAGAAAATTTCAGTTCAGAGCTCTGGTGGACATGAACATCAGCTCTTGCTGATATTTCCTCCGCCTCTTGAGCCTGCTTGCCATGGCAACCTTTGTCTGCCTGTGGTAAAAGCAAAGGTATCATCATCCTTCACTTAATGCAGAATACAGCATTCAAGAGGAGAAAAAACAGCTTTCAAAAATAAGCGAGAAAGCAACTTTCTTCCTGAAGTTTGTAACCTGCTGTTCATTCTAGATAAATTGCTGGAAAGTGTACCTGCTTTGAATTTTAAAGAGTTTTCTTGCTCTGCAAAGAAAAAGTATTTTAGGGGTGAGACAAAATTATCTTTGGCCTGGCAAAGAACACTGCTGATTTATCTTAACTTGTCAGTTAGCCAAGTAGTTCAAGAACCAAGGCAGTTTTTTTTTCCCTCAAAAATATTTAGCACAAGACTTTGGTGCCAAGTGTATAGAAGAGCATTGCAAACCAAGCAATGCAAGCAGTGGAAAAGCTTCAGTGTAAAAAAGGTGACTCAGTATAAAAAAAAGTGATTTATGGAAACTGAGGCAAGGGGGAAAAGCCTGTGTCTATTGTGAGACATCCAAAAGCATTTCCAAGTTGCTGGATTCAGGTACCTTTAGGCTATGTCTCAGCTGCATATCAGGAGGCAAAATTCAGCTAGGCAACAGGCCCTTTTCTTTTCATCCTTGTTTCAGTAAAAGGAAATTCATACAAGAACTGTTGTATACATTGACTATGCACCAGCATAGATGAAGAGCCAGGATATCTTAGGAAATGGAGGCTATTCTTCAGACTAAGTCATTTGCCCACCCAGCCAGGTCATCACCAGAATAGTGGGAGTCTAAATTTCCAGATCGCAAATTAATGCCTTAGGCTTTATCATTTCTTACAGCCATTTTATTCTATGCATTAATGCCCATTTTTGTAATATGTGTATTCTATTAATATCCTAGAAATGCACCTACAGTGTAAATTATTATTTTATTTCAGCTATTTTGACTTTTTAGACAGAAAAAGTAGGAGGATTTCTCCATGTTCTTATATTGTGATGAGATCTCTGTCTTGCTACAGACCATACACAGAATAACATTATTTGAGGATATGGCCAAATTATGTTTTCTGTAATTAAAAGACCAAATTTCCTTTGCCCCTTGCCTCCCCATGGAAGTTCTACCTTACTTGACCAAAAGGAGTAATTGTATCCTAATTCCATACTGTATCTGTAATAATTCCCTCGGTTGCTGAAATACTGTATGCAGCAGCAGCAGGTAGAAAAAAATGCACAAGAAATGCAAACTAGTGCACAAAACTCTCCAGCTTGTGTTAATACCTTTGGGTCTACATTCCTCAAATCTCACACTACCAGAAAGGCAGATAAAATATATTAATCGTTGGCAATACATTCAATGAGTGTTTCAGGACTGTCCTTTTCCCTGATTACTCTGTTGAATTTCGGCTGGATTACATTCATTCACTGTTGAGATGTTGACGTGATGGCAAAAGATGAAAGATGTAAAAGGGAGCTTGGTCTCATATGAGTAGCCCAGCCAATTTCAGTGTAGGAGAAAGTCTGAACTCACTGGGATCATTCTCACATGTGAAATAAGGCTCACCTTCAGGGAAATAAAACTGCTTCCCAAACATTTAAACATTTGTTGTAATTAGTAACTATACTCAAGTCTTCAACAGAGGGAGGAGAGAATTTTGGTACAGGACAAGAAACATCACTCCAAAATATTTTGTTGACAGTGGGGTTATTTCTGAGACATAGTTACTAAACTAAGTGACTCTATTCAGAGCACTGTTATGATTCACAAGATGTTTAATCAACTTTGAAAGTGTCTAAAAACTTCATCTTGCTTAGAGACTCCCCAGTACATTGAAATTTATGAGTGTGTATTTACAAACTGCTACTTACAATTTAAAAGAGTAGTTTAGGGCATGTTTCAGGTGCATTTTCTAGATGAAAACTGTATGAAGAATTTCTGTGAAATCTATTGATAAATTGATACAAAAAAATATTTCTGTTATCACAGTGTATGCAAGACACATTTTAAACTGGTATTTTGTGAGTCAAAGTGCAATTTAGAAATAATGTGTCACTGTTCTTTTCATCTTTGTTGGTGATGAAGAAAACATACATAACTAATACTTTGAAGTACAATTAGTTACATTGAATCATAGCAGTTTTGCTATTTCAGTGGTTTTTTCTCTTTTAGTCACAATAATTTACTTGCCCAAGGTAATTCTAACATGAAAGAAGGCGTATAATTAGGCATGTGTCTTGATAGAAGTGAGAGTTGGCATTCAGGTTGTGATGGAACTTAAATGTGCAGAAATCCAGAGTATCAGAAATCAACAGTTACTCTGACATTGTTATGAATTAAGAGCAGACTGGTGCCTGATTTGAGAGCCTTTTCACATTTAAGTCTTAGTGAGTCCAGCTTTGTAGCTCTTGGTTGCAAGGCTGTTGCCTAAACTGAACAAGTATAGAGATTTAAAAGAAAAGGCAGAGGCATTGGGAAGGAGGAGACCAAGATCAAACAGAGATTCCTCCCTTGCTGTCAGACATATTTTTAAAAAACATGAAATTGCACAGTTTCTCATCTGCATTTTCTGTTAACTACTTCACAGATTAACACAGAATGAATGTCGCTTTTCTTCTTCTGCAATGTTTTAATTTTGAATCTTCCCTCAATTTATCCCACAGGGAAGTGCAAGTGAGGCCACCCTGGTTGCACTGCTTGCTGCAAGGACAAAGACTATCAGACAGGTGCAGTCAGAGAAACCTGAGCTGACAGAAACAGAGATCATGGGCAGGCTGGTGGCTTATGCTTCTGATCAGGTGAGTATCTCTCATTAACTTGGAAACACAGTGTCTATACTTAACAATTTCTGCTATCTGAATAGGCAGGTGAATTTAGTATAAACTCTTTGGACTGGTGACTATTTGATTTTGGTGGTTTAAGTCTTACTGTACATCATAAGTGTGTTCCACAGGGGTCTGTATTGGGAACAGTGTTAACGTCTTCATTAATGACAGACAAAGGGATCGAGTGCACCCTCAGCAAATTTGAAGATGGCACTGAGCTGAGTGGTGCAGTTAACATACCTGAGGATGAGATGCCATCCAGAGGGACCTTGAAAACTTGAAAACTGCATCGTGGGTATCTCATGAGGTTTATATAAGACCAAGTTCAAGGTGCTGCACCTGGATCAGGGCAACCCCCAGTATGCTGATAGGCTGGGGATAAACAGATGGAGAGCAGCCCTGCCCAGAAGGACTTTGGAGTGCTGGTGGATGAGAAGCTGGACATGAGCTGGCAAAATGTGTTCGCAGTCCAGAAAGCCAAACAAGTCCTTGGCTGCATCCAAAGCAGTGGGGCCAGCAGGGCCAGGGAGGGGATTCTGTCCTTGTGCTCTGCTCTGGTGAGACCCCACCTGCAGTGCTGCAGCCAGCTCTGGGGTCCCCAGCATAGGGGGGACAGGGACCTGTTGGAGAGAGTACAGAGGATGGACATCAAGATGATCAGAGGAATGAAGCACCTCTTCTGTGAGAAAAGGCTGAGAGAATTAGGATTTTTCAGCCTGGAGAAGAGAAGGCTTTGGGGTGACATAATTATGACTTAAAGCCTATAAGAAGGGCATGGGGGGCCTTTTTACAAGAGCATGTAGTGAACAGAGCAAGGGGGAATGATTTTAAACTGTGAGTAGGGTGATTATACTAAAGAAATTCTTTATTGTGGGAGTGGTGAGGCATTGGTACAGGTTGTCCATAGAAGTTGTGTATGTCCCACCTCTGGAGGTGTTCAAGGCCAGCATGTATGAGGTTCTGTGCAACCTGGTCTAGTAGAAGATGTTGCTGCCCATGACAGTGGGATTTGCACTAGTTGATCTGTAAGGTTCCTTCCAACCCAGGCCATTCTATGATTCTGTGGTAACTGAACTGGAATGTCATGTGTGCTATCATAATATAAAGGATAAATATCCAGATGTCAGTGTCTTTATAAAGAGCTTGTTTGAAGTAAATAAAGATAATTAAATAAGATATTAATTTCAGTCATGTTTAGTAAGTCTAGGGTACCTTTTGTTACATCCAGTCTTCTATGTCCATCTGTGCACACAGTATTTTCCTCCTACAAACACATGTGCAAGCAAACATCCTCCCCCTATATGCATGCATGGGTACAGATGCATGTACACAGAAAAAACTAATGCATGAATAAAAGCAAATCAGTCACAGTACTTGAAGAAGCAAAAATACCTTTTTTTTCCTCTTTTAAAAAATAAAACCTTTAAGATATCCATCTGCCAATCCAACTAAGAAATCTTGTAAGGAAACATAAAATTTAATCCTTGGTTTCTGACTGTGAGTGTTATTTAGCAGACTGAGTTACACTAAATTCTCAGCAGGCCATGACTATGAGAGGCTTTTAATGTTAATGAAAACAAATTTTGCCCATGTGAGTTCTGCTGCTGCTATGTTTCAAACACAGTAATCCTACTGCAGGGCCGTGCAATGTTGTTTCTCTTAATATGTGTGACATTTTCTTTCCTACGTGTCAATGATACAGAAAAACGCCTTCTCTTAGTACTTACTGTTTATTTCAAAGTAATATCTGATGTGCAGAGTAAAATGGCCAAGTTTCAGCCTTACTTTGATTTACTACTAAGTATATGTTAGATAGCACTGTAGAAGTTAACACTACACTTGCTCTTTGCTGGTGGGAAGAGGGATTACACTTGCATGGTGGGAAGATTCAAGACAAGAAAATATGAGAAAAGATAACTGCTTTCAAGAGGCACAAAGGATATTTATCCTTTCTTCTTGTTTGTTTGGGACCCTGAGGTCAGCATTGTGCAGACCACCAGTCCCAGAGCTCTGACCGACCCAGTGATGCACAAAACCTTTTACTTGTTTTGACTTTTTTGTCCCATATAAGAGGCTGACCTGAAATGAGGACTGACAGGCCTTTCTGCCTACTGAAGGTCAGAGGATCTTATGTTTACAGAAGGATTTGCCTTAAGATACTGCTGACCTTTCCAAGCAGATTGTTACCGAGCTCACCGTTCCTTCTGCATTAAGAACAGACCTGTGTGACTCATAGGCAATAATCCACGAAAGAAAGTTCAACGCAAGCCATTCTGTGGAAGGGAAAACTATTCACTGACAAAGCCCAACAATACCAGAATGCATTTAGAAAAGAATCTTGTTACAATTTTTGAGTCTTGATGAAGCAGTTCAGGGGTTCTGACTGGCTAACGACCTCAGTGTATTATTGTAGTTTGCTTATTTGCAATTCTAGTATAAATAAGTTCTAAAATACAGTTTTCATTGTACACTTGAATGAAGTATGGTATTGCTATGCCACACACCTCATTTTTCCACTTAAAAAGTTATATTTAAAGTCTAGGCTTCCAAATTTTCTCAAGTTGGTGCCTAATTAGTTACCAAAGCACATTGAAAAGGGGCACTACTGAGATACAAATTAATGGTACATCTGTCTTTAAAACACGTCATTCTAGAAATATGTTTAGCTGAAAGGCAAAAACTTCATCTAGTCTAGTTCAACAAAATTCTGTTTTGCGATTATATGCTAAATTAAAATAGAATTAATAAGCAGTCTTAGGCACTGGCAAAAATCAACAAGGAGATTGTGAATGAGAATAGTCATGACAGGAAAAGATGAGGCATTTTCCTCTTTCAAATTAATGATGATTAATGAAATTATAGAAGGTAAAATAGCTTTTCTGGTTGTTTATTTTAATCATGCTTTAAAGGAGATTATTTTGTGGCTAATATATCTTTCATTGTCAGTGGAGTTTTTATTCCTGTTATTATTCTATTGTACTTCACAAATTTATGAGAATTTCTTAGTGATAACTTTGTTTTTATTTACAGAGATGTGATTTATTTTCTAAAAGAATATTATTTCAGGGGCATTCAAATTAAGTGTGTTGTGAATAAAATAACATATTGGGAATGATCCTTATTTGCCTAAAAACGTGAATGAATGATCGAACCACAATGTAGTTAGTATGTAATCAGAAAAAAATGGTCATGTAAGAAAATACCTGTCTGTATCATACTGTGACATGTATAATTTTAGAGTTCAGAAAAGCTATACACCATAAAAATATGCTAGCAGACACCTGAATCATTATCAGACAAGATGATTGTCTGCACATCTTTTGATTGATCTAGAGCCAAATCCTGAAGCTCTACATCAATCCTACCATATACATTAAAGCTCTCACTAAGGTTAATGGAACTCTTGTTTAATGCGATCATGGCAATGTTCTCAAGGGTGTGTCAGGTTAGTTTATTTTGTGTGTGTGTGTATTTATGTGTATGTATATATATATGTGTGTCCATCTACTGATAAGAAAGGTGGGGAATTATGTATCTGTTACATACCGTCAACAGTCCTAGGATCTCAAGTACAGCTTTACTTGAAAGGACTTACTTTTTTAGTTTACAAATTCATATGAACTTCTTACATTCCAGTAAAAGGTGTTGGTCTTAAAACTTGCCCATTTCCTTGTAGGCTCATTCATCTGTGGAAAGAGCTGCACTAATTGCTGCTGTGAAGATTAAAAGTGTTCCTTCAGATGACACATTCAGTGTTTGTGGTTCAGCCCTGAAGAAAGTACTGGATGAAGACAAAGCTGCTGGTCTTATACCATTCTTTGTGAGTACTGGATTTTAAGAAATCAGTGGATAAGATTCTTTTGACATGAATAGATGGTCTCATCCCTAACAGAGGCACTGGTAGGCAGCTGGGCTAGAATACTAGGAGATGTTCCATGAGTATTCTTTTGTGCAGGAGGAGAAAATAATTTGAGCAACTCGTTGCACTTCTCAGCAAAATGATGTTTGGGGTCAATTTTATAGTTGGATGTAATCCTGCAGTGGTATAATGTCCTAATTCCTGAATTCTGAACTGTTTACCTTTATTTTTCAGGTTCCAACTTACTTACAAATAAAAAGCAAGTTTAAAGGCAATAAATTAAATGATGCTATCTCAAGCTCAAGTGTCTTCAAGAAACAGTAGTTTCCTCCTGATAGTACTTTAGCAAAAAAATGAATCTCCATAACATACCCAAAATATCATCAAGATCAGACACAGTCAGGTAGTTGTGAGTATGTAATTAATCTCTAGCAAATGAGCTATAGAGAATGCAGATGTGGAAGGTTTAGGTGTCACCATTTCTTGTTATCTGTCCACTTTTTTTTTTTTTTCCCAAAGATTCCTGCTTCCGCAGCAGGACAGCAAAGGCAAATATAGTTATGTATCAATAGCTTAAGCTCATAATCCCCCAAGTTTTGACATAAAGTATTGTTAGATTAGATAAAATTCTAAAATTCTAAAGTTTGGTTGTACCATGATAAGTACCTGATCAAAAAGAAAAATTCATCAGATCTTATTCATCAGATCTGCTCCTCCTACCAGTTCAGAATATTGTTATTACTTCAAGTTAAAACAAGATTTTGCCATTTGATTTTTTCCCATAAAGTAAGTAACTTCTGATGTGGTTTTGTACATCACCAATAAAGTTCTTTGCTTATTTCCAAGCATTATGCTCTACTAAACTTGATAGTGACCACAGGCTGTATAGGTTCCTTAAGGGTATAACATGGTACAGAGAATATGTTTTTACTGGCCTCCACTGAAGAAAAAATCCTCACACAATTAATTTAGAAACTGAGAACTTCAGAAATGGGATTTTTTTAAAAAGATTCAAAAATAAGTCACTTTTTTTTCACAGAAAAGTCATGTCCGACAGTGGTTGTTTCTTTTCTTTCATGTTGTAACATTTTGAAAAGGGATAATGTAACTTAAATTTCTATGAACTGTTTTCAGAAGAATTAGAAGATTAAGCTTGCTTATACTCATGGATTAGTGCCAAATGGGACAAAGAAGCTTAAATTTCACCAGGCTCTTTTAAAATATAATCTTTTTACTCTTCTTGTTATTAACCTTTAGAAAATGTTTTTATGTAATATGAGGATGACTAGAATGAGAAGTGGTTTTCATATGTGCAGAACGCTGCTAATTTCTAGGGTGCCTAGAACTAGTGAGTCCTTAGGATGACCAAGCACATCCTGTCAATTGCTTTACAATATAACAAGATTCTGACTGAGGAAAAAAGCATTCCTAGAGATTCCAAAAAGAACTTTTTTCTGTGGGACGCACCTATTGAGGTGAAGAACATGCCACAGGGCATGTTTTGTGTCTCTGTTTTATGATCCTAACTCATAATACCTTACACAGGATCCTGTTTCTATATCTCACTGTTAATTTTAAATTATTACAAGTACAGCAGGATATCTTCATGCAATATCTGTGAATGTCTTTTTTCCTCAGCTTTTGTCCATTAGCAAAAAAAAATGCAATTTTCCCCTTATAAATATTCAGGTCTTATTAATTTTTCTATGTATACAAGAGAAAAAAAGTTTCTAATTTATGTATTCAGTGACACCTTTACAAAGGGTGATTTAACTGCTGTTTTTCTTCTTCTGTTTGTTTAGCTGTGCAGGCTTTCAAAGGCAGCAGAGGCTCTGCCTGAGTTAATACAGCCTGTATCGAGTCTTCCATTTATTTGTGTACATAAAATATGTCAGCTTTAGCTTAAACTAGATCTCATTATCGGTATGGCTGGCCTCTTAACTCAAAAGGTGTGTTAACTCTCTGTCATGCTGAGCAGCAGTCCATGCAGTGTATTAGTGCTCCCTTTTTTGGCTTGCAAATTTCAAAAGCCTTTCCATTTCTTTTGTTCCTGAGTAATTTGATGCTGTTGTATTTTGTTCTGGCGACAAAGATATGCACATTGCCAGGGAAACACCTTACGCCACTCGATTCCTTGTCTCCCTGTATTCACTGATCCTTCACTAAGGGGAGTGATCCAACATCAAAGCAACAAGTTTGATGGAAGAAATTCTGCCTGAAGAGACTTGTGACAGCAGAGACATCATTCCTAATGAAGATGTCTTGTTTGCATCCAAGCTGCTACAGTCTCCCTTAGAAGCAAGAAAAGGTTTTGTAAGGGATTAAAAAGAAAATACAAGTAAATTGCAATGCCTTATAGGCATCTTTCTCCTCTTAATGAATAAATGAAGAATCATTATACTGAACTTGATAGCAGTGCTTTCCCTGTAGAGGTGAGTGGAGAATCAGGGTCAGATTAACTTGATGTGAAACAGATTCTATCATTACAGCAATCTGTTAACTAAAGGTTTGCTTTTCACATACATAGGATTTGGCAGTCAGCCTTTTTTGGGGAGAGGCATTATCTTTAAAAGGAATATTTCCATTCCTACCCACCGTCAATGTCCTGTAGCACTAGTAAGTGTATATCATTTCGTTCAGTAAAAGCTGTTGCCACTAGGGTACCCTGATCTGTACTTTTGTTTTCTTTCTTTTATTTCTGAGTTCACAGTTGTGTTAATTCATCTCTATCAAAATGCTTTTGCAGAAACTGAAACAGACATATTTTCATATAGTAAAGCAAGCAGACTGTGCAAACAAAGCACTTAACCATGTCAGGTGTTGAGGCACTAAAGTTGCCACAATTTACTAAGGAGCCATTTTCCAGCATAGATGATGTGCAGCCCTTGATCTGTCCCCAAATGAAAGGGGGAGCTTTAAAACACATGCTGCAGTCATGTTCATTTCATTAAGGGTCAACACACACTGGTGGTTAAACCTGTGTGTTAATGCCTCTCTTAGTTGGGCCCTGTGCTCCCAGCTTGAGACAGAGCTCTGTGTTGGCAGAATGTTGGCTGGGATGCTTAAAAGTGAAGACCACTAAGTTAAGCACTCCTAAATTCAGATAGAGTACCCACTGCATTCAAGTCTAGCTCACCTAAATGTGTGTAGGTGGCCTGTGAGCTTTGTGCTCTCTTTCATAAGTCAGCACTGATAGATTGCAGCTGGCATATACAATATACTTCAACGACCTCAGCCAGTATAAAGCTGCTACAACACAATTGCCTGCTGCCCAGCATGAAATCTCTCTGATTTTAGATGAAATGACTCTTCTGAATGTGATCCACAGGATATTAAGAAGCAGGCTTTTTGTATCCAGACTCACTCGGGAAACAATAAATCAGAACCAGACTGACAGAGAAGCCATCTTTTCAGTAGAACACTTAGATCCTGACCACAGATTTCCTTTGGGAAGAAACATTCTTCAGACATGTACAGATGTCTAGGGTGATGTTTCTTAACCCACAGTTTGTGAATGGTTGCTGTTCTGTAAAATACTGAATGGTGGTTTAGAGAACTGTTGCAATTTTATTCAGGCCACAGACATTTTCATGAGTGCAAGCTGGCAAGAACTAAATAGGAGAAAATAAAAACAATATGTGAACATTGAAAGTTCTGCCTCATTTTAGTTATTTGCAAATGAAAAGCTTTGTGGTAGAACCATGCAAAATGTGTCACATCTTTTTCAATAGCTGTAGGAGGTCTTCCAGTTGAAAAGATTGAGAGTAATTCTCAGGAATCATAAGGATTCATGTATGTTTCCTGACATAGCTCTCCATTTCAGGAAAGTAATACATGAGATGACTGACTTAAGCATTTTAGCTGCTTTGTATTCACAACCAAGGGCTGAGTCAAATTTGAAGTGCACAACCTGAAAAGGAAAAGGCCTGCAGGCTATACTGAGCCATCAGTCCCATTTCTGTGATGCAGTTTGTGCCCTGCTCTTTGTACAAATGTGATTTTTCTGGTGTTACACAGGCTACAAATTGAGTTAGATTCATTCTGTAGTACTGAGGCGGGGTAATGAGAGTCCTGACAAGGGCAGATGGTGTCACTCTAAGTGGTTTCTGAGAATTAAAGAAAGTAGCTTTGAGGCTTAGACACCTGCAGAGAGGAAAACAAAATTATTTTAGAAATTGAGGTATACTTTACAGAATAAGCCATTATTTAAACAACTAAGCATATGTTTGAACTCATATAATCTCTCACTGAAAAAACATGCTTCTTATCCTGATTAGGAGAATACCTTAACTGCAGTACAAAAGTAATATCAATAATGTGTAATTTTTTGTTATAAATCTCCATCATTATTGTAATTGCTGGACTAACCAAGGCAATTTCACTCTAATCTTGTCAGAAAATTCATACCATCTACCATAAAATATATGTGTAAAAGCAGAGTTAAATCTATAGTGCACTCTTTTTATTAATTTCCAAATATATGCATTTTCCTTATGCATATAAAAAAACTGGCATTTTCATCATGGTACCCTCCACTGTGATAGATGCATTTTCACTCCATATACACATGCCTTCTTACAAAAAATAGAAACCAAATATTTTCCTCCTATTTAAAAAAATACCCTGCAATCTTTTCAGAGCAGCCTCTATCATTGGGTGATTAGTCTTCCAGAGAATTCTTAAATGTACCTCAAGGCACTTCAGTTTTCTGTTCTTCTGTGTCTCAGGAATATAGGAGGGCCCAGTATAAAGATCAGCTATCTTGAAGGAAAAATATGTTAGCTTAGGATTTTACTAACTATATACATACAATGTGCTTCTCATTTTCAGAACTGTATTTGTTCCAAACTCCAATTCTTAGTAGATTAATATAGAAAAAATACTGAATTGTCCCTTTTTTATTTTAATAATTACCTTTTTCAAGCTTTTTTGGGACAGAATGTTTGTTTCTTGAAAAGTCCAGTGGATGGACAAGTATAATTTAGGTTTTCCTTTTTCTTCTTATTGTTCTCATCATGAATTTGCTAAAGGACACATACACACAGAAAAATATATCTAGTTCCAGATATATAGGGAAAAACTGTAGGAACAAAATATGTTGCTTCACAGTGTCCTTGGCAGAAGAGGTAACATGAAATACTAAAATTAAAGAAGCAAACTTCTGGGTTTGGCATTTTTACAGTCATGTCCTAGCTGTTCTGTAGTTTATGTGTGACCTTGGATAAATTATCTAACTCTTTTTTATTTCAATATTCTGACTATAACACAGCATACTTTATTTGTCTGTTTAAAGTGTAAAGTGTCTTTTATTATGTAAAAAATCTAGTAAAAGACAAAAAGCATACTCAGCCTTTATTAGTGCTTTCAGAAATAAGACAGGGTGTTTAAAACATAAGTGTAGCAATGAAAAATAAAATTATATCAGTTTATATGCCCTTGGTAGTTGGAAATTTTTTTGATTAAAATTCTACCTGCATATTCGCAATAATTACAATAGCTTATTTTCACCTAGTTGTATTCTCTTTCTACTGTGAAACTTCAGCATTTATGTTACCTCTGCTTTTGGCCCACTGGTCACACAGAAGGATACATTAAATGAGACATTAACACAATGAAGGAAGAACTGTTCCAGTGTTCTAGGATGAATATGGGGAAATAAGTTTCTCTGTGAAAAAGTCCTGCAAGCCAAGTAGTGAACATATGCTGCTAGTGAACAGGTTCCAGGTTGCAAATCTCTTGAGCATAAACTGGTTACAAATCTCTGTTGCAGAGCTGTGGCTCTGATCAAGACAGCAACATTTGTCGATCTATTCTGTCAACAATAATTCCAGCACCTTTGAGTTGCTCAAGTTCAGAATTTGCTTATGTACCATGAACTGCAAGTCATTTTGATTGGATTTGCATATGTTAAGGTAGTATTGAGCCACACAATAAGCATGTGGAACATACAGAAAATACATAAAATATAGCATTAGCACAACACTGTGCCTATATTACAGTACTTATTACTCAATTTTATATAAACATTTTATTTTATGCATCTGCTTCAATGGACTGTTATGGGAGCTTTGAAAAAAAACCCACCCACAGTCTCAAAAGTTCCACTAAGGGACTACTTGACTTTCACTGATGACTAACATAATTTTTTTTGTTCTGTAGTGTCTATTCTTTTTGTTTATTGATGCCTTTGCAGACTGTTTTTCTCCTTTGGTAATTTTCTGTGCTGTAACACTTTTTTCTTTTTTGGCTCTGCAGTTCTGTGCAACACTTGGAACCACCCCTTGCTGCTCCTTTGACAAACTGTTAGAACTGGGTCCTATTTGTAAGTCTTTGCTGCTTCTTTCTAAAACTGCAGATACCAGTTTAAGCCATGCTAAGTCATTTCCAGGACATTATGCAGTGTCAGTGTCCAAATACAATAAAGCTACTTTTAGATGAGACATTCAGTTACAGTTTTATTTCTAATATTAGGTCAAGCAGGAAATGTGCATTCTCAAGCTGTTAAAAAAGTTAGAGGACATTGCCTTAAGGGTTTCTTTTCTAGGGGGAGACATATTTTGGAATACTGTCAGTTAAGAATTACTGTAAGTGCTTCAGTTTGTAACATACTTCTTCAAGCCCTTCTACCTGCAAGGGCATCTAGAACAATGCTGAATATCAGGGAACTAATATTGAATTCTTAATTCTACTCTGCACCAAGTGTTTTGTTTCTGCCTGGTTCTAATAACTATAAAAGGGAGGGAAATATGCACCAAAAATCCCCATCTATTCTTAATCCTTGCTCTCCCCTTCCCAATTTCCTTCCTCTTCCAAGAAAATAGGACAAATGCCAGTGTGCTTAATACAGTGATGAAGTAATGGACGCCTCATAAGTATTTCTTTCTCTGTTATGGTTTGTTGTGTCAAGCTTTGATCTGCAGCAGGGTTTGGTCAAATCCCATGTTTGGTGGCTGATGAAAATGCTACCAAAGCACACCGTATCTCTTCAAGTGAACATTTAGAACAGGAAATCCATAGCTGTAAGCCACTGGAAGCAACTTCATAGAAACACAGCTTAATTTGATGTCCTGTTAATTTATTCAGGGGCTTGCATGGTGGTCATTTACTCTGTAAGGTTTGCTGCCTTCAGCACAAGTCCCAGTGATTTGGTTTCTCCCAGTCCTTTTTTTAAACAGGTTCCTAGTAGTTTGCTTAGCAGCTACAGATTATTTTGCTGTTTGTGTTATTCCTAAAGACATATTAAAATAGTGGCACCAATGTGTTTAGGTGTAGCAATAATCATGTGTTTCACTTCAGTGATTCCTTGCTTGTGTAGCAGAGCCCAGCTACACAATGGCATACCAGTGAAGTCACAAATCTCATGCTAGCTTTTCTTCTTAATTTTCTCCTTAGCATACATGAGCAGCAGTCCTATGCTATAAAGGCAGTGTCTCAAACCAAGTATATTTACAAATAGATAATCCGTTAAAATTTCAACATGCTTTAAAATAAACCTGAGTTGTGGATGTTGTGAAAAATATTTTATTGGCTTTCCCAGGCATTCATGCAAAAAGAAAATTTAGTTCACAAGAATGCAAATTTCAGCATGAACTTGGTGCCCAACTGCAGATCTCAGTGGATGTACCTCTGTATGTGGAAATAACCATCAGAATTATTTGGTGGCCAGTGAAACATGGGCTTCAGCCATAAACTGATAGACCATGATTGTTACTGAGTGCATTAAAACAGTCTTCTCTAGTAGAGTGTGAATACTTAATTACAGACTATGTGTGAGCTACTCATATGCCAAAATATTTCTGCAGAAACCATTCAGTGACTAATCAAAAGTAGAACTTTCTTAGCATTTCAGTGCTTGCTTTTGCCTAAGTGTCTCCATCCTTGAAATGAGTAGTTTACTGTGCATAGTTCAAAAGCATGTGCATGCACATTTATCAATATGTAAAAAATATACTGTTTAGAAATGTGTTTGTGATTCATGAGTTAGAAGTGGGAAGCACAGCTAATATTCTATCTCCTCCTGCAAAAGTAGTTTTATTACCATAGAAATGATAGCTAAATTTCTAGATAAATTTTTGAAAGTGTATTTTATAATGGTTCTTAAATCAAAACCAAAAAATAGTTTATGTTGCTTAATTTTAGTAAGATAAACCTAGATATGATGATCCCTATGGGTCCTTTCCATTGCAGGATATTCTATGATTCTATGCTTCTTTAACTTGTTTCCAGTAGAAGTGGGAAGGAAGAATAATACGTTATATACACAATTTATATATTAATGAAAACCCAGATGGTGAAACAAGTTAATTTCTTAATTTAATTACAAATTGGGAAAATAATAACATCAAAGAGAAATCTCTCAGGCATTTGGTTTCATGCAAAATAATTGGGCTTTTTAATCAGCTGTTTAATTTATTTCCTTCAATTATTTTTTTAGGTAATAAAGAAAATATCTGGATGCACATTGATGCAGCCTATGCAGGAAGTGCTTTCATCTGCCCTGAATTCAGGCCTCTTTTAAATGGAGTGGAGGTGAATAAGTGTTTTTTTTCTCTAGCAGCCTGCTGAAAACTTGCTCCTTTATAGAATTTGTGTGTTTTTTACGCGCCCAAGATTAATGGCTCTTCCAGAATCTCTGAATAAGCTGCACCTCAGTTTGCACTACTAATCCCTGTACATTCGATTACATTACTTGAATTTTTAAATTTTTAATGGTTTATACTGGGATTATGCGAGTACCCCTCTATAAGAAGTTTGTCATTCAGAGTAACAAGTAGTACTGAATCAACAAATAGAAAAGAGGAACTTTTCCCCAAATATCGCTAAAGACGTATTTGTAACATCCTACATTACACAAAAAGTGAGGAAAAAATAATTTTGACAAATTAATGAGCTCATTATGTTTGGTTTTCTTCTTACATCCTGAAATTCATATAGTGTAGAGCGAGTTGCTGTATCTCAAACAGACAGGGTTTAATAACCAAGAGACCTAAATGAAATATTCCCTTAACAGCACTGCTGTTCCTTTTCCGCTGCCTTGCTGAGCTACTTGGCATTCAGTTGCTTAGATAAGAGTACTTCAATTTCCTGCTGCTCCCCTCAGTCAGATAAGTCCTTGTCTTCCACATCAGTGGAGAAAATATTACTGTTTGGTAAAGCCAGAAGTTTAAACACAGCACTGATAGGCAGTGAGTAATGAAGAAGAGGCGGGAAAACCCCCTCACAAATAAAGCATTTCTTTTTGTCTCTTTTTTATCAGCAAATGAAGCTTGTTGTAATTTCCTGTGAGGGAATATTTTTTTAAATTATTGTTATTGGATCCTGAAGGAAATGAAACAGCTCCCTTGTCTGGGCCACCATTTGTCATAAGAGTAAATATTTAACAACCATGAATAGGTTTCCTACCTTATATAGTACAGGGTGATAGCAAGATAGATGGATAGATAGATAGATGGATAGAGAGACAGGTCATCTTCTCTTATTGGAGCATTTGTTATTTGTTTACAGGTGACAGGGAAGGTTATGAGAAGCAAATGAGAAATGAAAAGTGCAGTATGGAATAGTCAGACCTAGGTGCTGCTGGGTATCCATCCCCAGCTTTTTAAGGCTGGTGACATCTGCCTTTCTTAAACCAGAAAGCCTTACTGAAATCCTTGACCACCTGGGTTTCTTCTGATGCCCCACCTAAACATGTCAAGTAAACCAGACCTGGCACATGGTGTATAAATATGTATTTACTACAAGTGCTTACATTTTGGTGGTTTTCCTTTTGATTTAGATGAAACAATAATTTCTAGTGAAAGAAAAGACCCTGTCAAAAAAACTTCCTAGTCAGTTGTAATTTTTTGAAGGAATATGATGTGCAGATTCTGAATTACATATATAATTTCTTGCTATATATGAACTTTATGTGTATTAGTTCCATATTTTTGGACGTAGAAAGCATAGGGAATTATTATTGGAAAATGTGATGTGAAGCCCAGTGAACTCAGAATGTTTCTGAGTATGCAAATGTATTTATTTATTTAAGATCACAATAAGGTATTCACTTTTCCATAAGATATGTAGCAAGAAAGTATAATTGTAAACAAATGCTCAAAATGTTGATAATACCACTAACCTAACTCTATACCTAATGTGAATTCCATTCCCAAAATAAATGAAGATTTAACTCCCAACAGTTACTAAATAAAGTGACATCAATATGAACATTATGAAGACCTGATTCAGGAACTGATTTATAGTTATACAGACAATTTGACAAAGTCACATCATTAGCACATGGATCCTTTCCTCTTTTGTAATTCCGTTTTTATTTATCCGTTCTCAGTTTGCAGATTCATTTAACTTTAATCCTCACAAATGGCTCCTAGTGAATTTTGACTGCTCTGCAATGTGGTAAGTATTACAGTAAAGGAAAACATTACAAGAGACAAAAATGAGATTATATTAGTCTTCCTTTCTAGCAGTAGACATTTCTTGGTATTTTTCAACTGAAATGGGAAGAACTGCATAGCTTTAAATCTTATAAATTATTTACAGAATTCAAACTTTCATTTAATCCAAGTTTCCAAAGCACAAAGTTTTGAAATAGACCTGAGCTCTGTATTATGTTCCAAAAAGAGAGAGAAGTCCCCAAAAGTCTGAAGATTTATACTTGCTTCATTTTGGGACTGTTTAAAACATAAATAAAAAAACTTATTTTAAGCATATCAATGCAATGAACAGCATGCTAAACAGTTTTTTTTTCTTTCTTCCTTTTCTTTTCCATAACATTTCTTTTTGTTTGATTCTTTTAAAAGCCGTTCTAAAAATGTTGAAGATTTGGCTGATGAAAAGTGGTTGATTTCAAAAAGGCCTATTTATGTAATTTTGTACTGACTTTCAATTTTCCCAGATGACAGCCGAGACATTTTGATATTAAATGATGCTTAAATAGAAACCCATAGACATACTTTCAAACAAAGCAAAGTATCATGGCAGTAATGATAGCATGGGTTTGTTAAAAACATTCCATAGATGATCCTGTTTTGTCCCAAACTAAATGATTACCAGCATCACAATTAATGATGCTTGTTAGCAAAACAGCTATTCAACAAATGCAGACTATTTATCAAAATAAATGAAAACATTAATTTCAGTTGTAATAGAACAAAATTTGCAACAGAGAAAAAAAGAAGACTCCAAAACATCATCCAGAAATAGGTCACCTTATTTAAAAGTGGAATAAATGTAAGACAGTGATCACTCAGTTGCTTTTGGTTAACCTTCATCTCTCTTAATTTCCCTGGCAAAGTTGACTCTTTAGGTAATATATTATGGTTTTTACTTCAATATTTCAGCTGATGTAGGCATTTTAAATCTTCCTACACATTGTGGTTTTTTCTTTTCCTTAGGGTAGACGGCTTACATTTTGACCCTAATTCATGAGTAATGGCAGCACCCCATAACATGCTGTGTCTCTTTGTGTAAGGAGGTGGAAAGATGCTGAAACAAACTCCTTTGCTACTTCCTCCCATCTTTTTCTCATCAATCAAAGACATTGTTAAAAACATAGCCACTTGCAAATTAGACAATACACTATCATTGTCTTCAGTGTTTGTAGAACAATGAGGAACCACAGTCTAGTTCCTAACAATTTAGTTTCTAATTAATTCTGCTTTCCCTGAAAAACCTGTGGAGCTATGTTAAAGGCATTTTACAGGGCTTTCAAGTAAAAGAAGTTATGTACAATCATACTCTGAGTTCCCATCTCAGGTGACTTTAGGTTATTTCTAGTAAAGCTTAGACTCCAGACTTAGGAAGATATTTTTTCTACACTTTGTTTCTTGTTGGGATTTTTGGTTTTTATTTTTAGATAAGCCAGTGCATAAAATGCTTGTTTTTATAGGTAGGAAGATTCCAGTAGAAGGACTCTGAAGAGACCTTGCAACATCTCCTTACTCAAAGTAAAAGTTTCACAACTATAGCCACTCAGGCTTCAAGTCAGCTAGGCATTTATGTATAGAGGTTATTCACTTAATACAGAATAAATGTACATTTAAACTCTTTGACTTGAAGCCAAGTCCATTGTTCACCTAATTCTAAGACCCATGTCCAAAATTCACCTGTCTTACCAATTGTAACACTCCCTCAGAAGATGAAAAGTAACACTAAAGGATGAGGGATGGTAAGAAAAAGTAACTGTGAAGGATACATTCTCTTAGGATCCATGAAAAGTATCGAGTACAATACTATGGTAGTATGGAAAGAGTTCAGTAAACACTGGACACCATTTCAGAACCAAAGTAATCTGAATTCCATTGATGAGCAGACTTCGAAATAACTCAGACTCCTCAGCACTTTCCCCAATAAACGCTTGCATTTCTTTTCTCTTCAAGCTGATTAAAATAATCTACCCATTAGATCTGTAATGTAATTATATAAATACTCTGTGCAATATGTGGCACTGATGTAGTTTCAGATTTGGAGACAATATCATTATAAACCTTTTATAAAATATTCTCAGACTTCCTGATGTACAGAAAAAAGCAGTCAATTTCCTATAAAAAGGAATTTCATAAAGTCAGTCCAAGAAGGGTGTATATTCTATATATGCTTTGTCTTGAAACTACAGTCAGTTTTCCTGACTTGTTTAAATGATATTCTGGAATATTATAAAATAGGATTGATTGTCTTCATTCAGAGAGAGTGAAAATAATAATCTTGCAAAGTCTTGATGTTGTTGACTTTTATTACTCTTTTCGGAGTTTAAATGTTAGGGTGTTTCAGTAACTGGAAGAAGGTGCTTACAGGAAATACTTATCTGTAGATCATAGAACACAGAATAGTTTGGGTTGAAAGGGAACTTAAAGATCATCTACTTCCAATCCCACTGTCATGGGCAGGGACACCTTCCACTAGCCCAAGTTGCTCAAAGCCCCATCCAGCCTGGATCATGGCAGTAATGATAGCATGGGTTTGTTAAAAACATTCCATAGATGATCCTGTTTTGTCCCAAACTAAATGATTACCAGCATCACAATTAATGATGCTTGTTAGCAAAACAGCTATTCAACAAATGCAGACTATTTATCAAAATAAATGAAAACATTAATTTCAGTTGTAATAGAACAAAATTTGCAACAGAGAAAAAAAGAAGACTCCAAAACATCATCCAGAAATAGGTCACCTTATTTAAAAGTGGAATAAATGTAAGACAGTGATCACTCAGTTGCTTTTGGTTAACCTTCATCTCTCTTAATTTCCCTGGCAAAGTTGACTCTTTAGGTAATATATTATGGTTTTTACTTCAATATTTCAGGTGATATAGGCATTTTAAATCTTCCTACACATTGTGGTTTTTTCTTTTCCTTAGGGTAGACGGCTTACATTTTGACCCTAATTCATGAGTAATGGCAGCACCCCATAACATGCTGTGTCTCTTTGTGTAAGGAGGTGGAAAGATGCTGAAACAAACTCCTTTGCTACTTCCTCCCGTCTTTTTCTCATCAATCAAAGACATTGTTAAAAACATAGCCACTTGCAAATTAGACAATACACTATCATTGTCTTCAGTGTTTGTAGAACAATGAGGAACCACAGTCTAGTTCCTAACAATTTAGTTTCTAATTAATTCTGCTTTCCCTGAAAAACCTGTGGAGCTATGTTAAAGGCATTTTACAGGGCTTTCAAGTAAAACAAGTTATGTACAATCATACTCTGTGTTCCAATCTCAGGTGACTTTAGGTTATTTCTAGTAAAACTTAGACTCCAGACTTAGGAAGATATTTTTTCTACACTTTGTTTCTTGTTGGGATTTTTGGTTTTTATTTTTAGATAAGCCAGTGCATAAAATGCTTGTTTTTATAGGTAGGAAGATTCCAGTAGAAGGACTCTGAAGAGACCTTGCAACATCTCCCTACTCAAAGTTTCACAACTATAGCCACTCAGGCTTCAAGTCAGCTAGGCATTTATGTATAAAGGTTATTCACTTAATACAGAATAAATGTACATTTAAACTCTTTGACTTGAAGCCAAGTCCATTGTTCACCTAATTCTAAGACCCACGTCCAAAATTCACCTGTCTTACCAATTGTAACACTCCCTCAGAAGATGAAAAGTAACACTAAAGGATGAGGGATGGTAAGAAAAAGTAACTGTGAAGGATACATTCTCTTAGGATCCATGAAAAGTATCGAGTACAATACTATGGTAGTATGGAAAGAGTTCAGTAAACGCTGGACACCATTTCAGAACCAAAGTAATCTGAATTCCATTGATGAGCAGACTTCGAAATAACTCAGACTCCTCAGCACTTTCCCCAATAAACGCTTGCATTTCTTTTCTCTTCAAGCTGATTAAAATAATCTACCCATTAGATCTGTAATGTAATTATATAAATACTCTGTGCAATATGTGGCACTGATGTAGTTTCAGATTTGGAGACAATATCATTATAAACCTTTTATAAAATATTCTCAGACTTCCTGATGTACAGAAAAAAGCAGTCAATTTCCTATAAAAAGGAATTTCATAAAGTCAGTCCAAGAAGGGTGTATATTCTATATATGCTTTGTCTTGAAACTACAGTCAGTTTTCCTGACTTGTTTAAATGATATTCTGGAATATTATAAAATAGGATTGATTGTCTTCATTCAGAGAGAGTGAAAATAATAATTTTGAAAAGTCTTGATGTTTTATTACTATTTTTGGAGTTTAAATGTTAGGGTGTTTCAGTAACTGGAAGAAGGTGCTTACAGGAAATACTTATCTGTAGATCATAGAACACAGAATAGTTTGGGTTGAAAGGGAACTTAAAGATCATCTACTTCCAATCCCACTGTCATGGGCAGGGACACCTTCCACTAGCCCAAGTTGCTCAAAGCCCCATCCAGCCTGGTCTTGAGGAGTGCTTAAAATAAATTGTATTTCACTTCCCAACTCCAGCTGAACAAACTTGAACAATCTACTTGAACACAAACTGAAATTTTCCTGCTGGTTCATAATATGAGGTCACCTTTTTATCTCTCATTTAAAATGTACAAAATAGAGTGAGACAGTTAAAAGCTGCAGATGTGCAATTCAAGTCACTTCTCACAGATTTTCATTACTTATTTCACTAGGAGTTTTTTGTGCATTTTGTATTATGAATACTTAATATGGATCTGTGCTACTTAAGCTAGGTCTTGGTCTATTAGCATAACATCTAGCTTTAAAAAAAATTTAGTTTACCAGTATAATTTGTGAAGTACATATTCACAGGATCACAGATTCATTAGGGTTGGAAGGGACTTCTGGAGAATATCTAGCCCTATGATTTTCCTCTTGAGAGGCAGTCAAAGGACATCTTTCAGGCTGGTGGATGTATACCTCAGAGCCTCTTTAACACAGAGCCACCCACTACAGTCACTCAACTTTTCTTTTTACACTCACCATTTTTGGCTCCTGATGTAGGCTCTCCTTGTTTGTCTTGCTCACAGACATCTTCAGACCTCTAAAGAATCATACCTGATTTTGCTCTGAATGTTGGAGGGTGGAGGTTGGAGCCCTGCTTTTTTTTGATCACTCGGGTCCAAGGTGTCTCAAGCTCAGTGTTATCCCCTGGAGGTGTATGGTTCTGGAGACACATATCTACTTGTGTCTTGTAATGCAGCCATCCGACAGGTCATCCACCTGTGCACACCTTGTGCAGGTACCAGCCTTTTCTCCAGGAAAAGAATCTGAGTATCCATTGCAAGCTACCAGCTGTACTGACACCTCCTTGCTTAGCAATTCCTTTTGGGTGGCAGCTTCAGACTTCTCAGGGGCTGCCTCAGTCGACACACTGGGTTTGGCTCCAAGGTGGGGGCCCACCATTGTGGCAGAGACCTTGAGCACTGAGCACTCTGGTGTGGACCTCCTGAGCACTTAGGGCTTGCCCAAGGTGTGGACCTGCTTGCAGAATTCAGCAGCACCTTCCTGCATTCCCTGCTATGGAAACTTCCATGTCATTTTTGTGTGTTCTAAGCTAGATGTTGCTACAGAATAGTTACCCATTGCATTGTTTAATACAGCATCTTACAGGAGAAGAAATAAAGTGTTCACAAAACATCTAAAGACACTGCTTGAAACTTGGATTAGCTGCATGGAGAATGAGCTACTGAAACACAAATATACCAAAGTAATCAAATACTTCCAATAAACTACAGTAGAACAACCTAAAATTTGTTACAAATATTTATTCTCATTAAACCTGGTTTAAATTATTGTTTTCTTCCTTTTGTCCATGGGACACTTTTAGCAATAATTAGGTTATTCATTTTTTTATTTTATCTGAAAATCTGTCATTATTTTTCATATGCGTAAGTTTACTTATTTTCAGCCATGTACTTCCCATACCTGAAGGCAAATACTTAACTGTTGACCTTGGTACTTCCCTGACCATTAGGGAGACGAAGGCTTTTTGTTTGTTTGAATAAGATGTTTTATGACCACAGTCTAGATGTGAATGAGGGTGTGAGTATGTACTGGCCTGTGCATTTATACATACACGCTAAAATATTGGAAATTAGATTTTTACTTAGAAATTTACAATTTTACATTAAACCATTAAAACATAGAAAAAAGGTTTGGACTTTTGTCTTTTAGAGTATCCCTGTGTTAAGTTTTGCTTACTTTGTAATATATTTATAGGCATAATATAATGATGTAGCAGTCTTTCCCTTTTTGATTTATGGTTTCTTCTTCTGCCTCTATAAACCCCAACATTTGTGGAGGTGAGTCAGTCTTACTCAGCATGAACCATGAACCAGAAAAATCTTGTTATTAATCACTGGCAAAGCACCTTTTATTCTCTCTAAAGGGGACACACTGGCTTTTGAACCTCAGTCCAGTCACACCACCCCTAGCTGGCAATAGTAAGTTACACTTCTCAGTGTAACATTGTGCTGTAGAATGTCTGCCAGGAATTTTGTAGTGGATCCAGCTAATGGCAGGGTGGTACAAGAGGGGAGCCGGAGTCAGAACTGGGGGCTTGTCCCTTCCAGTGGCTGCTCTTGCTACTTCCACAGCAGCATGGAGAGAGGGTGGCCAGCACCCCCAAAGCCTCAGCACAGCTCTGTGTGATGTTTAGGAAGCAACAGCTCTTCCCACGCAGCTTTGTACTGCAGTAATTTCAAGACAACTTCTGTTGACTGCAAACATTAACATTGCTTCAGCTAGTCTCACATTCTGGTGTGAGTGTCTATCACCATAAAAAGATCCTCTATGTCTGTTTCTTGTCTGTTTTTAAATATGCAGTCGTGCAGTTATGCTGCCCGTTCCTGCTGAGCCTTACACTTAACTGCTTGTAAGTACAGTACTGATATGGCTGTGAAAAAGCACTGAAAATGGCACAGGCTGTGCTCAGGAAATATGCCAGTTTAAACACATTCAATTTGACTTCACGTCTTGTGGAAATTTAATCCCTTAAGTCTTTATTCTTAAATTTCTTAATTTGATTTCTTTCTTTTTTTTTATACAGGGTGAAAAAAAGATCAGATTTAATAGGTGCCTTTAAATTAGAACCTCTTTACCTGCAGCATCACCATCAGGAGTCTGGTAATTTTATATTTAAATGAGATTATTATTATTTTGCCTGCACTCTGATATTTAATGGGAAAATAGGACTTAAGATGAAAACAGCAATTCTTAAACTACCCAAGTTGTTTAGGAGGCCATTTCCATTTTCTGAGCACTCTAGGGAGCTAAGCTTATTAAAGTGCAAATACATGTCTAGTGAGATTTTAGTTAGTTAAAAGCAATACAAGAAAAGTAATTTCATAAAGCATTGTGCACTACTGCTTTTGTATTGGGATTTCCCCAGTTGCAGACTTACCACTGATTGATTGCAGGAGTGTTGAGAAAACTCTTATTATCTTTTGGCTGTCAGATAAATGTATTACTAGGTGTTGTGTAACAAGTCTCTTAACCTGTCTTCCCCAACGCATCTTTCTCTAGAATGATTTCAGGATCTGATTTGGTTTTAGAGTTTTTAAGGTCTGTGACTTTTTTTTTTTAGTTATTCATGCAAGCTCTGATTCAAATTTTTCAGAAACACATGTGGGGGAAAAAACACTACCAGAAACTACAAAGAAAGGGCAGACTGTGTTTGCTGTCTGTGCTCTGCTTTTGAGTGATAGCTTTCTGGGACATTGTGCTGTAGCCCTCATGCTCTTACCCTGGCTATAGGGAAAGGTGGTAAGAATGGACTATCTGTTTTGTACAAAATGCTCATGAAAGCTCTTTACAAAATGCTCACAAAGAACTTAAAATCTCAGGCTCTGGACAAAGCTTCTTAATGGATTAGTGCTGGTCCTTGCACACACCTAGCAACTGGAGAGTGGTATTTGCCATTCTGAAGCCCATTTTTACACATCTGGTTATTAACTGAGTAATTGTGAAGAAGGTCACAGCAGTGCACAGTCAAAATGTGGTAGAAGTTCCTTCATAAGATTCTGAAGAGAGTGAATCATCAGTAGAAGGTCTTACAATATACTCAACCTCATCATTTTCGTGGAATTGCTGGTGCTGATCTGTGTTCAGAAGTGCATCCTGTTATGGCTATGAACTCACTGACATTTAAATTAATGCCACCCAGAATTCCACTATTCACTAAAAAGCCCTAGGAAAAATGGATTCATGTGCCTTAATCCTGAACTAGCATAAACCTTGCATTTTATTTCTTTCCTCCATTTCCAAGGAATGCAAACATAGAACAATGCAATAAACAGGAACATGCAGTCATTCTGGAGCTGATGTTCATGTTCTAAAGGCTCAAATTATTAAGAAAAAATATACTTTTTTTTGCCTTTTCTAATGGAATATACAAGTTACAGCAAATACACTTACCTTTTACTTAACATACAACAAAAATATTTATCTTCAGGTGAAAAAATTCCAGCCTTAACTAAAATGAAAATATGTTCTTGAGACAACTGATAGTGCTGATACAAGAACTTTTGGTCTTACCTGGGTTAAATAACACCTGAAGAATACCAAACCTTTCTTAAAAACAGGTAGTTTCAGTAAGACCACCAAGTTGGCCTAAAAAACTTTGTCACCCAGTTGGAGAGAGTTTTTTAGCCTTCATCTTGCCTTCAGAAGTGGGATAGCATGTTATGTTATCTAACATACTGATTTCGAGAAGATCAGCTGAGTACTAGCAATCTAGAAATGCCATTTTTTTTCTATGCTCCATTCCCATGTGATACCAATTTTCTAAGGAGTTGGACAACACTTTTCAAATGCAAATGACTCTGGTTAAACTTCCAACCCACACTTACTCCTTCAATAAACACAGTCAAATTTGCTACATGAAGGTGCTGCAGTCCCCATTAACCCCTGTGTGATTTGTGGATGTCAGCACTCCTGAAAATATGACTTGCCAAATGGAGGGTCTTGAATTCTCAGTATTCTCAGGTCTGAGAATTCCTATCCTGGTTTACTAAGTAAATGAAGTGGCATTTCTGAATTCACTTATCTCTCACTCAAGAATTTAAATAAGCAGAAAAATATCTCTGTCCATGAGCAATTACTCTTATTAACCATATGGCAGTTATATGTGTCCCCAAGGGGAGAGTCTTTATTTTGTCATTAATTATAATTTTATGTGATTTGCATCACCACACCAGAAAGATTACACTAGCTTGCCTGGCAACCCAGGATATAGGTCAAATCCTCATGGCAGTGTTAGAAAAGCGCAGCTTTATACTCTATTGTGAACACCACATACGCTCCCACAATGCAATTCCTCCTGGTTAAATACAGATGTAAGACTAAGGCTTGTAATCAAGGAATCAAGCACTAATCATTGATTACATTCTGCTTCACAGCTTGTGAAAGGCATTGTTGTGGATCATTAGACATAGCCCCTTACAGGAGCGTAGGATTATTTATTTGTCACCAGTTGCTTTACTCTCTTTGCTACCAGTCTTGCAGCTATCAAACAGAAATGGCTGCTACAATGCAGAAGAATAGGAATGTTATCAATTTTCCTCATTGCTAAGCAGACACAACCACATTCATTTCTAGAAGACCAGGAACAGGTTAATGATTGTTGGTTGCTTTGTGGATTTGAGTTTTTTACCATCTGGAAACCAACATAGTGACAGGTTAAAGAACCTAATGGCCTTCTGTTACAGGGAAAGAAGGACCTTGTTTTTTCCTATGTTTTGGCTGCAAATGAGAGAACATTGGCAAGAGAGCTTGTAGCACAGAAAAAAGTTGTTTGGTTTTTTACCCTAGAAAACATAAAGGCTGAAAATTATGTAAATGACATATACTGGTCAAATTCAGAAGCTACAGTTCAACCTTCCAGTTAACAGTTCCAGGAACATTTAGCATTTTCCAAGGAATCCAAGTACATACTCTCCTATGAAACTTATACTCCAATGCAGAGAAATAAAGTAGAATAAAGAGGCTAAGCAGATGCTTCCTAGAGAAGTGCTTTAAATATTACATCAATTTAATTTCTGTTACTGACTTACAGCAAGTAACTGACTGTGTTCAAGTTTATTTCACTGTGAAATCAGTTGAATTCCTTGATTCAAAGAAAAGGTAGGTGAATCCTAGACTGCTTTGTGGCTTAGTCCATCTGTGTAAGGCGCTTTCACTCGATCAAAAGAAAAACCATAAAAAATTGCAGAATACTGTTCTCCAAGCAGGAGCAGGTAAAATTCTGAGTCAATTTTTCGTCACTTAGTAGATATCCTGAAGAATTAGCAACAAATATATGCATGAGTATAAAAGGAATTTAGAAGTGGATTATTTTAAAGAGTGTTACCAGTTCACTAGGGTAAAGGCAATGACATTTCACAGCAGAGAATGGGTTATGAAGTGAGTCTGGGGTTTCTGCAAACTGTTTAACCCAAAATTACTAATAGTTATTTTATCTACTGCTTGTTTTCCCTACAGGAAGAAAATAAACGTAATATTTGATCTGTCATCTCCATAGTATCTGCAGTATAACAGAAAGAAAAATAGTGTTTCTTCTGTAAACTGTTTGTTATTGGCATATTTTGTCTAGCTAAGGAACCAAGGTTATTGCAAGCGCCTTCATTTAACATGCTGCCAAGTACCCAGCTAGATATTTAGTGGTCCTGTTGACATTGATGATGCAGAAGTTTGCAGCATATGTAAAGGATAGCTAAGATACCGCTTTTTCATTAACATTACAATGATTGAAGTCTTTGGCTGTTGTAATGATGATGCAATGTGAACATTTTTTCTTTATTTTCCAGGTCTTGTAACAGATTATCGGGTAAGTACAGTATCAATGTAATAATTAATAATATTACTTGTATGTACTGGTATTTTTAGGACTTTATTTTCCATTACTACCATAAACTTCCAAACTTTATGTATCTTTACAAGAAGGATGCAGCTCAGTAAATTTTTTAACAAACAGAAATTTGGGGTTTTTTTTGTGTTTTGAAAAAAAAAAAACTTTTAAAGGCAGAAATTGTCTTGCATGTGCAATATCTTTAGATTCAGGCAGGACAAAGAAATTTTCTAAAGTTGTGGGTTTGGTGGTTTTTTTCTTTAACATAGTGAATAACACAATTAAAAGCATCTCTATTTTAATCTTTTACCATGGAAACACTGTTGTTTTGAAATGGAAAACGTGCCTGTCTTTGTAGATTCTAGCCCCACAACTTTAAACAAGCCAATGTACATGAGTTTCGCAGATACCTGTTTTTCTAAAGCCTTTCAGGAGAATTCAGGATGCACAAAGAAAATTTGATTTGCCATGTGACCCTTCCATTCTGACTCCAAACTCCTTTGCCAATGTTAATTTGAAAAATTTGAGTATTAAATGGTGTTAATAAACAGGGGTTAATAAAGAATAGATATTTCTTCTATTATTTGATACACCTCCAGCAACCGCCCATAGGATGTGGCAATGTGGCTCACTTCAAAACCATGGCAGAGCATGCTTTCTGCTGTGTCACTGCAATGCTGGCCTCTGACACGGGCTCTTCTCTCTGGGTTGCAGCACTGGCAAATCCCCCTGGGCAGGAGGTTCCGCTCCCTGAAGCTCTGGTTCGTGCTGAGGATGTACGGGGTCAAGGGGCTGCAGGAGCACATCCGCAAGGTGACTGGGAATTGCCTTCTTGGCTACCCTCTGGTGGGATGGCAAGGGAAAATGAGCTGGCTGCTAGTCTTCTCTCCATGACTTCTGTACACATCAGAAAGGACAGGAAACAGTTTGAGGCAGCTCAGTTCAACAAGGGTGCTGCTCGTTTGCCCCATGTAAGGTCACCATTTCGTATCATGGCCGCAAAGGTGCCATTCATTTTGTGCTCATCTTTAGGAAAGAAACGTCTCAGAATTTGGAATTTCTATAGTATGTATCACAGTCCCCTCTCAAATTAAGCCAGAGCACATAGATAGTTTTATTGTGGAAACACATGGATATTCATTACTTCTTTATTTTATTAATTTGCATGCATTGATAGGATGTTTAGATTCTGATTAAGGAATACAGTGACTTGTTTGGCATACCTACCTCTGCTGTTGCTTTTTTCATGTCTAAAATATATTTTTGTTAAAAATAGAATGTGTACAATTTACAGTCTGTTGATACTGTTATAAGTATTAAGTTTTTTCTTGATGAAAAAAGGAGAGTTTTTTAATGACTAAAAAACACATGTGGCACCCATCTAAATTATATATATACTTCCTCTGTAGCAGTAAAGTCAAATTCAAGCATACCTTTCCATCTTTATGAAGTTCAGGGAAACCTCTAGTGAGGGGGAGATCCATGACTTGGCTCTAAATATTTACAAAAATATCCATTAGCTAAGGGCCTAGCCTAGCATACCAAATTCCCAGCAGACACACATTGCTTTCAATTTTGGTACTAAACATAAGAATTCCTAAGAAAAGCTTTGGAAGACTCATATCAATTGCATGGCCTTTTGTCAGGCTGGTTTCCACAGGTTAGTATTTACATTCAAAAAATTCCCTCTTTCCTTATTTCCTACATATTTCCCTGGCTGTCCTGCCAAAAGCTGCTTGTCTTCATAGAATCATAGCTGAGGACCAAGCATTGGTATTTTCTGTAACAATTCAGTTCAGGAAAGCTAAGCAAATGAATATTTTCTTAAAGATATTGACTCCAAAATAAAACCCCTATATGTTTCCTCATTTGTAAAGGTGATTCAGACAGCTAAGATTTCCAAGGGCTTGTTGAAATGAGTGTGTTTGGTTTATATTTCTAAGGTCTAAATTTTTCTTCAGTACAGATATAAAAATAAGTTATGAAAAGACAAGACAGATAATTAGGTGAAGAATTTTTCTCACTGTATACATCTTGAAATTGGAACCATTAAATTAATTTCTCCTCATACCTCCATACAAACCAGCAATGAATGCTGGTTCAAAGCATCTTAAAAAAAAAAACAACCAAAAACTATTTATATCTATAGCAAGCCTCTGTTAAACTTAAATTTCAAGAAATAATTTCATTTCATTTGTTCCATAGCAGAATTTAGGGTATCTCTTGTGAGTTTTCAGGTATGTTGATAAAATTATATCTCTAGCTGGAAAATAAAAATTCAAAACATGTTTCTCACCTTGTACTTTTTCCTGTCTTTTCAGAAATTATCATGAGCTCCAGGTAGATTGTGATGACTTTTATTTTGGTAGAGTAGTAATGAAGTATCTAAAGCAGCCGGACATTGGTTTAAATTTTCAAACCTACAGACAAGTTTCCAAATGAAAAATAATTTGGAATTTAGCTTCACTTGTTAGGTGAACTCCAACATTGCTCACCTCCATGCCTGACCTCGAGAAGCTGCTTTCTTTTAAAAATGCTGTTGCATCTTGCCAATAACAGTTTTTATATTCCCACTGCTGGCCAAGGCGGTCACAGGCAGTTCCTGCTCCCAGGCTGGTAGTGTCTCCTGTGTACTTGGGAATTTTAGCTGGGTTTTAAGGGAAGCCTTGTAGGTGCCAGAATTATTTCTGAAGCTGCATCTGATGATTTAGAGATGCATTTGAGTGGGTGATAGAGTGGACATAGGTAGAATGAGAAGAGACCTAGGAACAGTGACAGAGGCAGGTATTGCAGCCTTCCAGTGGAGCACAGAGGGCTGGAGCTGGGGAAGCAGGAAGAAGTGGTCTCTCTCTCTCTTGTGTTATTAAGGAGCTGCCCTGAGGAAAGAGTAACAGAGTTGGGCAGAAGGGTGGAGGTTTGAAGCAGCTCCTTGAGCTGGAATCTGGGAAAGGAGATGCCTAGGTTTGCTCCTAAGTCATGGAAAACACTAGGAAGATCTGTGCAGTGTTTCTAGGTTTCTAGTTAGGCTTCTTTTGTCCACCCTGGTGTTACTTACAAAGGAATTTGAGATTTTCAGGAGATGAGCTTCTGACATGACATAGAGAGAAAAAACCACTGTAGATCCTTAAGAACCCACCCTATTTGTTGTGTGGTAGCAAGTTTCTATGTGGAAGACCAAAGACGTCCGTAACTATCTCTTGAGAAACCTTTTTTTCTTGATGTAAACTGTCACAAAAATTATTTTCCCCCTCTTTTATTAGTATATTTTAAGGAAAATATGTTTGTTGTGTTTGCACCCTTAAGGTCTACATCAAAATGACCGGATAACCACTGCAACTTGACACTTGCTTGAGGATGGCATTTAGGAAGTAGGATATTCCCAGGAGATGAGAATGTGTGACTTGGATTTAGATGCAGTAACTTTTTTTGTTTTCCAAACATTCCACTAATGCACTATTTTCACACACAGCATGTCATATTAATCTATTCCAAAGTATAGGTTTTAAACCAGTGGTAAAGGGGAGGATAGTCATCTTTGAAGGATGTGGGGAGAGACAAATACAAATTTTGGAGTTAAGTCCTAAAGCCACAGAGGAGATGTAAAAAGAGGGCAAACTCAACAACAACAGTCTTCTGGACTCATGCCAACCACTCAGAGTCCGTATAAAAGTGAAATCCAAATGGTGCATTTGTAAATGGCTCATTTGCAAACCGCTCTGTCTTATTCCTTTGTTGGTTTAAGTCCTCACAAAGAGCTCAGAAGTAATTTGCAAAATTTAGTATGCAATTGCTATGAACATTGTGACTCAGCTGAATCCTCCTTAGGACCAGAAGTAATCAGTGTACTGAGGATAATGATTGCCATTAAAAATTAACAGTAGAGTCCAAGAAACTGGAAGTGTACATAACAGCAATACTAGAGATAGTATTTGAACTGGAGAGAGGCACAGTCCAAGTGGCTGTTAAGAAGACTCTTCTGACAGCATTTGTCTTCAGTGTAGTGGAATGCAGGCTAAGGCAGGCAAAGAAGTAAATTTATAGGAGAAAAAGTATGAAGTGATCAAGACTAGGGCAGTATTCTTATCTGCATATACACAGTAGTGTACTCTGATGCTTCAGATAAGCTCCCTGCAATCAAAAGCTATTTTAGCTCTTGAAGGCGTTGCCAAAAAATTAAAATTCAGCTTGAACACTTCAATGCAGAAGCATTTAAATTCAAATTTATATTTATATTCATAATTATAGTTATTTACTTACAGACATACATAGGAAAATATAGATTTTTTTAAATAGAGACCACTTCTTAGTGCCTCACAAGTTTACTGTTCCTATTACTGATTATGTAAGATATTTCCCTTAATCCAGAATAACCAAATTAATTAGATCCTGTGTTTCCTTTCTCACTCTTCTGGAGAAGAGCAAAAGTTATGTACCTGAGATAAAAGTGACACATAATAAGCCTCTTTTTTTCAATTGTCTAAATTGCACTGCAAAGACTGGGGCTGTTATTCTGTTCCTATATACAAAGATACTTCAGGACACTTGCACAGTCCATGTGATTCCACTGTGAGAACACACCTGATGGAGGGATTGCTCAAATGGTAGTTTTAGAAACAGTATATGAGTTGGTTTGCTTATGTCCACACTTTTGTTAAATCAAATAACAGTTCTAATAAAATAATTTTGAAAAGTTAAATAATGTTTGAATGCAAACGTCAAGTTAATGGTGCTAGGGACACAGCTTGACACAGATGTCAAAATGAAAAGCACTTGGAGGATAAAGATATCCATAGGGCAGGCTTAGTATGTACACATTCAGCAGAAAACTGACAATAGCCTGTCTGTCAGTCTTTTCCTTCCCCTTCTTTCCTGTCCTCAGTTTCAATGCCTGCAGTTTTATTTTCACAGTGTACCCGCACTAAAGCCACACGAGTCCTCCTGTGAATTATTGCCATGCTCACACCCAGAGCGTGGGTACAGCTGTTGAACTTAGAGAGGCTCGTGTGACACCTAAATGCCCTGCAGTTCCACAGAACTTGGACTTCCAGGCTTAAAAATATTTAACTTCTAGGCTCAATAATATTTAACTTTACTGCTGCAGCAATCTCTGTAAGAGCAAGTCAGGATAACACCTTATGGTTCAAAGGTGCAGGGCCTTGGGTAACTATATTTATGCAAAGCTATACACGTGAAACTCCAGTTAAATCCCTTCTTTCTCTTATTCCAGTTGAGTAAAACCTAAAACGCTTGGTGCCCCCCAGTGTCTTTACCAATTATTGCTGTTTGTTAAGACTTGCTGTGAATAAAAGTATTTGCATCCAGACATGAATGCAAAATACTTCCAGAATTTTGGTTTGTGACTCACCTAAAAATTTTCTATTTTCCTTTTATTTCTTTCAAAATCCTGAAAAATCATTTAGTTCAAGAAGTGGACATAAGTACCTGCTATAAAATGTACAGCTTGGGTCTGGAGTTTTCTTGTACAAACTTCTCACAGTAAGCCAGATCTTAAATGTTTGCTTTATTCAATTTTTACCCAGATAAATTTTGATGAAATTCAGCCGGTGATTACATTCAGCTGAACAGTTGTGAAATTCTTACTTCATGGAATATGATTTGTGCTTTTTTGTGGAGCCATGGAAAAGACATGTTTGGTTAAAGCTCTAGAACATGAGGATAGGAGGAGACAGTAAAAGCCCATTACAACACCTGGGCCTATTTTACATATGTTTTTCATGCAGTTATTATGCATACAAGTATCTGTATGTATGCAGATACTTCTGGTTGGATTTCACAGCAATAAATTCATGCTCTGTGTATTAGCAGATCATTCAAATGCCTTGGAAGGGATTGAAGTTTTATTGGTCTCATTCCTGACTCAAGGAGCTTTCAGGCTAATTTTAGAGGGAGATGATAAATGGATGTAACAAACAGCAGAGCGGAAGTGGTAACAACAGGAAAACTGGCTGGTTACATAGGGTACCAGTAAGCCAAATATGAAGGTTTTGAAGAAATATTTTGATTCAATCTAAACTATGTTTTTCTATTTTAGAGAAATAAAAAACACAATCAGAAAGCTATGATTAAGATTGCAAAATGTGTTGGCTTTTTTTCTTCTTTATTTTTCCCTTTTCTGTAGCTTCTGTTTTGCCTTGTCCTTTTGGATGAAGTTCCTGTGGGATGATAAATTCCACATTTAACCTTGGCCCAAAGTAATATGTTTCATTTTTGTTTAATAGCCATCTTTGAATTTACAAAAAGTCAAAGTGCAAAAGCAGAGACTTAGTTGTTTATTTTTGTAAAATTATTTGCAATCCTAAATATATAAAAGCTGAAAAATCTTCAAACATTACTTTCTAGGTGTTTCAGATAATTTTTGGTATAGACTGGCTATTGCATGAAGACAAACTATAATTCAAATGGCTGGTTGCTGTTGTTGTCTTAGCTTTTTTGGTTGGTTGTTTGGTTGTATTTTTTGGCTTTTTCTAGAATAGTGAACACTAAGTTAATGATATAGCCAGTAGAAGGGGGACTGGATAGGGTACTGCAGGTATCTGATGAGGATATGTGTTGGTTTTTTGAAAGTGCTTTTAAATTATTTTTCTCTTTGAAAGAAAGCAAAGAAAAGCATGGCATGAGTATGCAAGTATCACTGACTAATGTTAAGACTTCCCAGCTGGTTTTTAGTATGTCTGTAGGTATTTTTCCTATTTTTTTAAATATTTGTTTCATCTGCTTCAAAATAATTGCTCTAGCTTGGTGCCCAGTGTCATCCTTTTTTGCCTCAGTAACTCCTCAACAGGTTTGCTGAGATTTGCTCTCCATTTTCTTGATTATACTGCCATCAGCTTTTTTTTCAACTGAACCTGAGCACCACAGATTTCTCATATTAAGTGAGCTATTCTAAAAAGTGTATCTTCCCAGCTCAATTTTCACTGAAATTGTGACAATTTTTTCCCTGTATATCTGTGCACTTCCCCTTTCCCTCTAATGACTTCTGGATTCTTTAGCCATTCCCAGCCAAAACTAACAGTGGTACAAAACCTAAAGGAGAATTATTAAAATTATTTACTCTTAATGTGGTATTATATCAAATTGTGCTGAAGTGTCTCAAGAAGCAGACCAGCACTGCCTAAGACAGACTGAGATCCTAATACAGCAATGGCTCCATATGGTCTCTGGAAGTCATAAACGGGATGGAAGTTAACACAAACAGATGGCAATATGTGAATATTATCACACAGCAGCAGAAGGAACAGAGCAATGGAATGGAAAATACTTCAGCACACCTTTTTTCTTGGTGAATCAAATGTATTCAATATAGATACTCTTTCTCTTCTCAGCACATTAGACTGTCGCATCAGTTTGAACACTTAGTCCTTCAGGATGAGAGGTTTGAGATCTGTGCTGAGGTTGTTTTGGGACTGGTCTGCTTCCGGCTGAAGGTAAGGCAGCTAAGATCTCCCATTTCTTCTCTCATGGTTTATAGCAACACCAGAACCTGCAATTGAATACAGTAGTTGTTTATGTAGTTTTTGTACTTGATTATTTTTTAAGGGAAGTAAAGCAAGTTTTTTTAGAACAAAGCAGATGACAGAAAAAAGCTTCAGACAATTTTGTTAAAATCGAATCAAAAGCTTAAGAGAAATTAAATCATATTAAGGTATGGAAACATACAGTCAAGGCAAACAAATGTTTAAATCAGTCATATGAAATTACTTACATTCTGTGTGTGAGGAGCTTTGATAAAGATGACTGGTTTAGTATTTCCCTAGACTTCTGAATATGATGAGTGTGTATTACTTGTTTCTTGCCAAGTTAATTTCTTATGTGTATATATTTAATATTCAATTTTATTTTTAAAAAACTGAGATAAAAATCAGAGCACTAAACACTTTTCTTTAAAGACTGTTTTTTCATCTATAAAATTTGATGGTAAAACTGGGAAAATTATAGTAAGATGTGTTTAAGAACAGGTTACATGGGAGGCCAGCTTTCCTGGTCTGCTTTTTACTGCTGAACATGATCCTTTTGCCCAAAATCTCTCAAAGTGCCAGGTTCATTGATGTGGAGGCCTTGCCCAATGGAAACTAGAAAATTCTTTCTGCACTTGGAGCATAAAAGCTGCAGTAGTTGGGAGAGCTCATTTGTTTCAATCAGCCATTAAAAGGGGATCAGTGTCTCAGTTTAGGTAAAGCAGTCATTTTCTAGAAGAGCTTGCAGCTAAAGCCTCTGCAGAGGACTGGACTGTAACACTAAATTTGATCACCAAGCAACAATAACAATAACAACAGCACTAGTGTTTTCTAGTTAATGTGATACCTAAATGAGCTTCTAGCTTTTCTGAATGCTTGCAAGCACATCTTTTCTTCTTCTGGGTAGTTTATTTTTAACAAATTCTTTTCCCAGCCATTCAGTTGCCCCAGTTACCTGAGTTTGATGCAAATAGCTGAAGAAGCTAACAAGTAAATAGTAAAGTAATGGTGAGTTCAGCTAAAATAGGAAAATGGTTTTGTTTGAATTTATAATGTTTAAAATGAAATTTAAAAAGACCCTGTGTTTAAGGGATCAGACAGATTACAGAATGTAGTTTTTCCAGACAGTGGAAACATGAATATAACCTCTTTCCTAACAAGAACTTTTAAAAGATGTTGAGGGATAGATTCTGTGGCTTTTATTGCTCAATAACAAAATGTTGGTTGCAGTCTGCTCTCTCACATGGAACAAGCAAACACTAGTTTTGCAGATCCAGACACAGCTGTTAGTCAGTGTTCTACATTTACTTTGAAGGAACAGTTCTGGTGAAATAGAGCATAGCAACACAGGAATTGTCACTTTTGATCAGACCAATAGCTCATCTGCATCTGTTCTCCCGTCCCTCATGATTCAGAGGAAGAAATCTAAAGGGAAAGACAGTTTTACAATAGGAGGTAAATACTGGATCTTTAGCAAATAAATAGTTGAAAAAGTTGTAGAATAAAGGCCTGATTCCACTGAAACCCAGTGTTAAAAGGGCAGTGTTTTTATTTCTTGCCTACCCAATCCAAAAAAAAAGAAAAAAAAAAACCTAGCAAGCTTTCAAATTAGGAGGTTTTTATAGCTATTTTAACAGCTTTATTTGCTGTTTATACCACTCCTTCAAAAATCTCTCTGTCATTTTTATAACTCATATAATCATATAATTCATACATCTTAGAAGCAGGATATTTGTAACTTTTATGTAGTTACAGTAGGATTAAGGGTCAGGGGACTTGAACTATATAATACTGCAGAGCTGTAAAAGTACGATTTTTTTTCCTTACTTCCTTTGTTCTTGAGAAGCCCTTTTTAATTTTTTTTTTTTTTTTGCTTAGCTGTAACTTTTAATTCTTTTTCTTTCACACTGTTGAGCAAATGGACTAATTACCTATGACTTTCATATTATAATTATTTCATCGAATATGTCATGCCAAAGGGTTAGTTTTAGGCCTCCTTGTCATGACTGCAGATGAATACAAGTCAAGCTAGTAATTTCTCCAAGGGGGTGAGAATGCTGTCTTATTGAAGCTCACAGACTCAATCAAAGCTGCCTTCTCAAAGCTCTGGGAGCCGGTTAGTCACTACCAACTTCAATTTGACGTGACACCCGAGTGTCACAGCAGCCCTAAGGTGGAGCTGTGAGAGTGGAACAGAAGAAAGATAAATGAATCTTTCTTCTTCCTCCCTGTGCTCCTGCCAACTTAACATCATATAACTGCTTGTATTGCCTGAAAGTCAGTGCTGTGCATTTGATATTAAAGGCAAGCATTGTCATTTTAATAATGCATTACCTTTGATAAGAAAGCAGGACATCATTGTCAGCAGTGACTGTCCTGTAATAGGTGGGGACTTACAAAACACTAAAGCTGGTCCATTTTCTTAGTTAGGAGCATTTCAGTCACATAAATATCTCCTAGAAGAGTAAAGCTAAGCCATGAATTTTAGGACTTCACACCAAATTCATAACACCTTGTGCTAAGACAGAACAAAATTTTGACTTTGGTTCAACTCTTAATGCTTAATATAACCTAAAAATATGAGAGTGATGCATTTATCCTTGCTTCCAGTAGGAAAATGTCTGCTTTATGTTTTGGTTTTATATGGAAAAGGCTAAGCAGGAAAGTCACAATTGGATTTCAGATAAGGTGTTTTCTGGTCAGGATGTTTACAAGAAGACCAATACTGCCACAGTAACACAACTGCTGCTGAACAGAGGGATTTGTCCATTTGCAACTATTTTTCCACAATCAGTGCCCAGTAAGGGGGCACTGCAGTAAAAATGCAGATGCTCTGAGAATCTCTTGCCATTGTGTGTTGCCACCAGTGTAATAGAGAGAGTAAAGGTTGTACAGTACCTAAGATACTTCCTCTGATGGATTCTGTGGTGGGTAACTCCTATAGAACTTAAGGCAAATACTTTTTTAGGGTTTCCACTGATCACATGAAACCTAATTACACCAGGGATATATTACCTTTAAAAAATTTTAAATTAAGGGTAAGATTTAATATTCAGAAGAATCTTTCACAGCAGCCATGCTCCAGTGAGGAAAGTTAGTATAGTTCACTGCAAAACTTTCTCCCATGTTTGTTTGATTAGATCCAGGAAGAGTGTAATAACACAGATACAATAATGAATGCTTTTAACGCAGCTCATGACCTTAGGTAACAAAAAGGCAGTCAGCTATCACAAACACCCCAGTGTGAGCACTGCTTCTAAACTGAAGGTAATCCCTAAATCTCTTTGTGGCTCAAAACTTCTCTCTTACATCAACATCTTTTTATGATCCTTTGATGGCAAAGCACTGAGAGATGAGAGGGTGACTGCTTGTTACTGGTGCTACTTGAGCTTGGCTGCTTGGTGGGATTTACATTTTCCAGAATTGTTTCTGAAATTCATTGCCATATTCATTGAATTACAATGATTTCAGGGCTCAAATGAACTAAATGAGGCACTTCTAAAAAGTATAAATGATGCCAAGAAGATCCATCTGGTCCCGTGCCACCTGCGAGAGAAGTTTGTGCTACGTTTTGCTGTTTGTTCCCGCACAGTGGAATCCACCCACATCAAGTTTGCCTGGCAGCACATCTCACAGCTGGCAACTGATCTTCTGAAAACATGGGATCAAACCCACCACCAGCAGTAACAGCAGTGAAGTATATGTGGAGATGAGGTAATTAACTGGCTTTCTCTGTGTTGCCAAGTTTTATTTTAGGTGCAGGTGGGAAAGTCAAACTATGAAGGAAAAAAGTACAAAACCTGTTGTTATATAGCCCAGCTGCAGTAGCAAAATCCTTGCCAAGTTGAGTTGTAACCATAGTCATTCCTTCTCTGTACTGTAGTTTCATCTTGCTGTTTCCAGGATGCACATAGCCAAGGAGAACTGAGCTGTCATTTCTTACCAGTTTGTAGTCAAGAGCATTTGTTCAACCAAGCAATGGAAATGGAAAGGTTGGTGCTCCCTCCATTGTCCCCATTCACCTCTAGCACACCCCCTCCTTTCTTCACAGATGAAACTAAGAGGTCTCATAACCAGTTAATTTAACATTACTATGACTGCAGGAAGAACCCAAGTTGGGGAAGTTTAGTTCAGGTTCTAAATATGTTAGTATCTGAATAGGCATGCACAAATGTTTCCAGGATTTGGGGCACTATCATGTCATGATACACTTGCTGCAGGAATTCTGTAAACGAACAAAGGACAAAGGACTTCAAGACTTCCTTCACTTCCTTCATTCCATAGTCAAACTTAGGGGAATGAGTACTAATCAATTACTAATTATCTTTCTCACAGGTTCTCTACTTTCCCCTAAATGGTTTGCTTTTAAAACAGCTATTTTGTCAAATTCCAGCAAATACCTTATGCCGGCTATTGGTTTCCAGATTGAACATTCATATTGAGGTCCCTGAAAAGCTCATCCTAAAGAGTTTTGTCAAAAGCTATGTGCTACCTGGTATTTTATAATTTTAATCAAGTTATTATCAGCAGTGATTACTTAAAAATAGTTGGTAAGATATGTTCTACACAACTGAGTTGTGGTTTTTTTATAGCTACCATTTTGATTACTTCATGGTGTAATAAATCTTTGACAAAATGTGCTAAGAAATGTGACGTCAAAAATATTATTACTCTTGGTTTCTCAAATTAGCTAGGAGATGAGTAAGCAAGTGACAATAAAAATAAAAAGTTAGAGAACGAACTCCCCATATCAGTTTGGTGTCCCCATCAGTGGTTTTCTTCCATTAACAGTGATGAATGGAGTAAAAATAAAAAGTTAGAGAACGAACTCCCCATATCAGTTTGGTGTCCCCAATAATGTCTCCATTAACAGTGATAAATGGAGAAAGAAAATACTGGAAAACCTCTTTCTGAGAAAGTCAAATCATACATATTTGACACAAATCATTGATACATCATCCTGTCAAAGGCAGGCACAGTTAAGAGCTAAAATGAAAGTTAGAGGTGAATGTCAGAACAATATCAAGTCAACTTTTGCCATTTTAAAAACATAAATTCCAGACAGTTATTTCTGTGTAAATAAGAACAGCATAAGTAGCTTCTCCAAGAAAAATAATAGGTAGGATTAATTTCTACATTTGCATTTCAATCTTCCTTTTTAATGTTCACATTAACTTCTACAGTCTGTTGAGCAATGTGCACAACTATTCAGTTTTCTTCCTCCATCCCTTTCAAGCATACTTCCTACAGCTGGGAAGTTGCAAGTAGACCTGGAAAAATGGATCAGGACAGTTAATTTGGCACGTGGTCTGCTCCTACCTCTGTCTTTCCTACTCTCCTACTTCTGGGGTGCAAACTGGGAAGGATGCTATTTCCGTAATGAACTGATTTTCCAGGTAACAGATTTAGAAAGGGATAACCAAAGAATTTGGTAAAACCCAGTAACACTTGAGCAGGTGACTGACACAAGACAGTCAGCTACAGTGTCAGAAATTTTGACAGCACCATTCTCTTCAGAACTAATACGAAATTCAGCTTTTCTGTGGTAGCACAATGCGGAAGATTGGTAGACTGAAGAGAGTGGAAAATGCTGGCAGTTGTTGCCTTTCCCTGTTACTATATTTTTTTAAACAAAATATTCAGATCACATGACCTGGAAAACAACATTCATCCATAACATGTATCATCCACACTGATACAATTTTACAACTTTTACATTATGAAAACTCTAGAATCTTGGAGCCAAAGAATTACACTTCTCTGTGAGACAGACTAGTATTTTATATGTGAAATATATAACCAGGACTGTCCATGAAAAAAAAAAAAATAGAGATCAGATTTGGATCAAAGGATCAAAGCTATCACAGAGTAAATCCAGGATAATTCCACTGAAATGAAATGGAGTTGCTTTGGGCTTAGGTGACTATAATTGAAATTAAAAATCTGACTAATAAGTATTGGAAAAGAAAGGCCTAAGGTAATGCACCCCTAAACTGAACATAAGAAGATTCTGCTGGAAGTCTGCCCCATGGAAACCAGAGCAGAGATGAATGCTGCCTGCCTGTGCGAGGCTCAAACTGCTTTAAAACTGGAATGCAGGCAGGATGCACACCCAAACCTAGGAGAGGTGAAATGTCCTCACAATCCAGAATTAGACATAGATCCCTTTAGACATTTGTGGGAAAATACTGCCAAAACTGACATTGAATTAAACATTTTTCAGTATCTGGATATCAGTTTAAGAAGTGGCTGTTGTCCAGATACAGAAACTCCTGTTGGCAAAGAATTTAAGATAAAGGCTAATTTAAAATATAGATGAGCAAAAGTTAATTTTTGGGGTTTTTTTTAAATAAGTGACATTAGTAAATCTGTCTAATAAACAGCAGTGATGAGACCCATGGAATTACATTTCCCCCTGGCTAGCCCAGTACCAAAACCTGAAGTTCACAGTTCTGGTGTTTCTGAAATTCTAGAATGCTTCAAATATGTAATCAGTGAAGGCCTTCATAGTATTCAGTCTCTCATACCTTCTTTTCTTCATGTGCTAATTCCTTCTTAGACTATTAGGTCATCTGACAAGGAAATATGGGCTGTGTAATCAACTCAAGAAGAAGCATTGAAAGGAACATTTTAAAAAAGAACATAACTGCTGTTTCTGTCCTGTAGCTTTGCAATGTATCTGTAAGTGAGAAACACTGTATTTATGAATAGTTAGTGTTAACTTGGATTTATTGTGCCTTGTGTGCAAAAGCTAATATAGCCTGTGTCGATGAATACTGTTTGACAGTAAAAGTAATTACAAAATCCCAAAACTGTACTTTAGTAGAATATCCACATCTCAAGGAAGACTGCGGCTATTAGAGGAGGGAAAACCTGACTTTTACTTTCAGGAACCTCAATTTATTTTTTTTAAACTAGCAGAGTACAGTACTTACATTCTTAATGACAGATTATATTTTATTACTGATGGTGAAATAATGAAAATGTATGTATTTATGAAAGTGTTGGTAATATATTTTACTCTGAACTGCATTATAATTATTAAATTTTTAATTTTTTCTTGCATTTACATACAAGATTTTGCTTATGGCTGTTTTGTTGTTGTTGAAGTACTACTCATCGCCATGTGTGATGAGTAGTAATCACATTGAAGTTGCCTTACAACAGCAGTCTAAACCTTGAGATATATAAACCTGAATTGCTCAAAGACAGCAGCAAACGAGAAATAAAACTGAGGATCCTGAAGATCAGGGTGGTTGGTGAGGGCAGGTTAAATAACCATCAATGGATAATATCTGTATATCATATGTAGAGTTTGTATGTGCTAAGTGAAAAAATAATCAGAAGTCCAATGCTCTAATTATGATTTGTGAGCTGTTGATTCCCTTTAAAATCTGTACCCAAAACCTCCTGAATACACATATAGGTTTTAATTGGCAACACAAATAAACCAAAACAAAACTACAGCTATTGTCCCTTTGTACTTAACTAAGCTTTTCTTGTCTCATTCATGCCAGATGTCCTGTAAGAGACCCAACTTCCCCACTCATATCAAGTCAGTCATATCACTCCCTGACTTTCACTACCAAGGACTTTTTTCAATCCATCATTCATGCCAGATGTCCTGTAAGAGACCCAACTTCCCCACTCATATCAAGTCAGTGACCTGACTTTCACCACCAAGGACTTTTTTCAATCCGTCCTTCAATTGCTTTGCATATGGGAGTTGGCAAATTTTCCTGCAGGAAGTTTCCTCCTCAGCAACAGGTGTCTGAAAAATACCTGGCCATATCCAGAAGGGCCAGTGCTGACCTTTCTGCCAAGCTCTGCACAGTGCTGCAGCTGGATCTGCCACGGAGCCACCTGCCCAGCTTTGGCTGTGGTTTGTAGCTCCGGTGCCATCCAGTAGGACAGGGAAGGGACCCCTGACATGAGTCCTGCAGCCCACGCCCCCAAGGCTGCTTTGCTCCCTGCCTCTGTGCAATCCCAGGGAGATCAGGCAAGCATGCCTTGGGAGAAATTTGATGGCAGCAGTGTCACACGCTATTTAAATGTTAGCCCACTTGGGTCTGAGATGATAGCTTGCACTCCAGCACAGTTCAATGTGCTGTCTGCACTGATGGCATAACAAGCCTGATGTATAACAAAAACCTGACAGTAACTGCAGGAAAGGTTCCTCACGGGAACTAAAATGCTCACCCACACAGAAGCGTCTCTGTTAATACCAGAGGTGTAACTGCAGCTTAGAGTGCTCATTTGCATCTAGATTGGTGTGCTAATTTGAACGTGGGTTGGTGTGATCCAGATGGGGACTCCACCACCACATTCAGTTCATGGGATACTTCCACACGGACCAGCATCTTTTGCCTTGTATGAGTGTGTGCAATTCTTCTTGTCCTTGTCAGAGCTGCTCTCCCAAAAAGGGCCGTGCAGCAGCTGTCGTTTTCAGGAGGGTTAGACAGAGTCCCCTGCCGTGGTGACACTGCCGTGGTGGCTGTGGTGGTCCTGCAGCCGGTGCACGGCGGTAGAGATGAAATAGGTGGCCGTGGAGGTCAGGTCTCGTGTGCCTAAGGGCCAGGTACCCATCACAGGCTGCGAAGTCACCACCAGGGCCAGGGCTTTGTGCTTGGGCCATCACTGATGGAACCTGCCTCCTGTGGAGCCCGTCCTGCACGGAGGGCGGCTGCCAGGGACAGAGCCGGGACACCGCTGTCCTGGCCGCCCGTGAGCCGGGCACAGCGCATCCACAGGCCCTTCCGACTGCCGGGAGAGGAACGAACAGTGGGAATGCTGGGGGTGCTCTGCCGGTCACCGCTGTCCTGGCCGCCCGTGAGCCGGGCACAGCGCATCCACAGGGCCTTCCGACTGCCGGGAGAGGAACAGCGGGCAGCGGGAATGCTGGGGGGTGCTCTGCCGGCGTGGGCAGCCAGAGCCGAGTTTGACACAGGAAGAGCCACGGCGATTCTGCTGCTCGAATCACCGAACTGAAGGTAAATACCTCGTCTGCCTCACAGAAATTGCACACCTCCACGTTCCCATTTTCTGCTGCTACTGAAATGGCCCGGACGGGCACTAAAGGTGGCAGAACCTATTCCATTCTCCAGCCTCTCCCCTCTCGGCCGCTCTGACCTTCGGCGGAGGAACCGAGGCCTGACCAGAAAGCTTTTTCACACGGCTGTGAGCAGGGCTGGCAAGGCGGCAGCCGAGACACCGGCAGCGGCTTCGGCGGGAGACACGGGAGGGACCGGGAAGGGCGGAGGGGACACCAGGGGACAAGGGACGGACGCGAAGGGAACACGCTGAGGGATCCGGGCGGGAACACACGAAGGGGACGGGAGCGATCCGGGAGGGATCCGGGCGGGAACACACGAGGGGCACGCGGACGATCCCCCACCCCCGTCCCCCGAGACACCGGCAGCGGCTTCGGCGGGAGACACGGGAGGGACCGGGAAGGGCGGAGGGGACACCAGGGGACACGGGACGGACGCGAAGGGAACACGCTGAGGGATCCGGGCGGGAACACACGAAGGGGACGGGAGCGATCCGGACTAGATCCGGGCGGGAACACACGAGGGGCACGCGGGACGCACGCGCAGGGTCCCCCACCCCGGTCCTCTCAGAGCAGGCGCGCGCACCCCCACGCGCGGCGCTTAGCGCGGGACCGGCCCCGCCTCCCAAGGCACGGACCCCGCGCCCATTGGTCGGCGCGCACCTCCGGCGCAGCCAATAGGGAGCGCCCGCCCTGCCGCGCGCCGTCCCTCCCAGCCCTGCCGGTGACGTCGGCGCGGAGAACCCGCCCCTCTCCCCCTCGGCCCGGCCTCCCGGTCTCTGATTGGCTGCGTCTCCCGGCGCGCTGCTACCCGATTGGCGGGCGGGGCGGGGCGGGGCCGGGCGCAGAGCGGGCGCGCGCGGTTGGCGGCGGCGGCGGCGGCCGGTGGGTGCGGGGCGCGGGAGCGGCACGGCCGGGACTGAGGGACGGGGAAGGGACGGGGAAGGGAGGGAGCGGCGGGACCCCCTCGGGGTTGTGGCCTCCGCTTCCCGTGCCCTGAGGGGGGACCCGCCCGCCGCCGGGCCGGCCAGGGCTCCCAAGCTGAGGGGCCGTGGCCGCCGGCTGGGTTGGGGCGGCGAGGGCTCAGCCATGCCCAGGCAGCTTCCCGGCTGGATCCCCGGCCTGAGGCAGTGAAGGCGTGGCTGTGCTCCCGTACCTGGCTGCGTTTCCCGGGCCCGGGCTGGGCGCGCTCCCGCCCGCTCCGCGCTGAGGCGGGCGCGCAGCCGGGTGCCAGATCCATTGGTGGCCGGGCTTGGATACAGCCCCGGCTTCGGACGTGCACACGGAGCACACGGCCTCGTCTGGGAACTGTTCTGGCTGAGCGTGTGTGCGTGTGGCGCTCCTGGGGAGAAGCTGTAAGGCTGTGAGGACTGTTAGTGTGGGTTGGACCAGGGAGAGAGAATGATGCCCGACGGTGTTTCAGATGTATATAAATAACTAAGGGGTGGGTGTCGAGAGGGTGGATCCAGGCTCTTCTTGGTGGTGCCGAGCAATGGGACCAGAGGCAATGGGCAGAAACCGAGGTATAGGAGGTTTCACCTGGATGTGGGGAAGAACTTTACAGTGGGAGTGACCTGGAACAGGGTGCCCAGAGAGTCTGTAGAGTCTCCCTCACTGGAGATGTTCAAGAACTGCCTGGACCCAATCCTGTGCCATGTGTGCTTGGATGACCCTGCTCGAGCAGGGAGGTTGGAGCAGATGACCACTGTGGTCCTTCCAACCTTCCCCATTCTGTGATTCTGAGAATAATCAAACTGAAATCTCAAACTGGTTACCACTGGTCACTTGTTATGACCTTCCCTCACTGCTATGAAGGTGACCACTGAATCCTTAAGAAAGTGGTGGCGAACTTGAGATTTTATATTCTGAATTATGGAAGTATTTCTTTGGGGCAAAACTTTTCCAGAATTTATGCTTTTATGTCACTTAAGATATTTTTGATTCAGCAGTTATAAAAAAAAAATTACATGCGCAGTGAAAGCCATTTAGAGAAAAGAAGTAAAAGGCTGCAGCCTTTTGTCTCCTGTTCATCTGTCACTCAGCTGGGGATGGATGATGATGTGAGTTTGTAGCAAATTTTCTAGGTGCAGGTTACACTTCTCACGGTACAAAAGTTGGCAGTAACTCTTCAGTGAGCAAATCTTACTTCTGTGGTTTGGTTTTGTTTGTTTGTTTTAGTTGGATTTGCTTGTAGAGGTGCCAGATTTGCAGGTAAAATGTATTTTGGCTTTTCTAAACAGCTCTACAAATTTGGGCTGTAGTAAAAAAAAATATTCAAACCAAAATGATTTACATCCTCGTTACTTGTCGTGTGTGTAACCATATAAGCATATGAGCAATAAACATACTGTGCTCTCTGTTGTCTAATGCTGCTGCCAGACTTTTTGCAAACAGTTAGGGAGGACACCCTCACACAGCCTGCATTCCTTCAGTTCTGTCTCCCCAGCCTTGCATGAACATTGCACATCTGCACTCCTGCACACTCCACAGCTGATCCAGAGGATTGCAGCTTGACTCACCCTCTGCGAAGTGTGCAGAATATGTGGACATGACACTTTGCAGAGAAAGAAAGTACATCGTGAACGTGGGCAAGTCATTTCCAGTCAAACAAAATACTCCTCCTGAGCCAAATGCCATCTTCCCTATTTCTTAAAAGAAACGCAGCACTAAAGGAGTTTAAATTCCACTTTCTGAAACTGAGAAACAAGGATTGCTTTAAACACGCAAGACCTTTTGTTCTCTGAAGTGTAAAATGGGGACCTTTTAGTGCCTTCTAAAGAGAAGAAATAGTTTTGAACATTTTCTAGTAATCTGCTAATATTTTCTTAATATGAAAGCTTGCTACATTCAGGATTATTCATTCCATTTTTATCTCCCCTCCAAGACACTGCACACAATTTTACTTACTAGCTTAATTGTTTCACTTTTATTACCATCCCTGTAATGGATTAAATCGTTCTGACAGTGGTGTATCCTCTGTCCTCTGCTGCACTGTGCCATATTCTGTCAAATAAGAATGAAAGCACTGGTGATTTCATTTAACAAGGCCAGTTTTTGCTTGGCCATCTGTTACCATTCTTTGCAGCCTACTTACCTCCCCAGGAGACCTCTGGTTAGAAGCAAACTCTCTCTTTTTTCTTTTTCCCCCACTTTTTTCTTTTCTTTGGACAAGGAAGAAAAGAGAACCTCAGCCTAAATGCCTTTGCACCACAAAGCTGGTTGCTTTTTGAAAAGATTAAAGTGTCCAGACTGGCTAAGTAGCTTGCAAGACCTCCTGCTCTGTTTCTCACAGTTCAGATAATGTAGGTTTTCCTGTGTAAGTATTTAGGAAAGGGGGGAAGCAGCTGGTGCAAATGGTGTGAAATGGCATTTTGTAACGGCAGGTATTTTCTGTCTGTTCCAGGTCAGCGATGGAGGCCCCCGCCGCCAGCGCGGTGCACCTGAGTGACTGGCAGGAAAGTCACTTTGCTGTCACCTCTGGCACCTGCACGCCCGGGCAGAAGGCAGACGGATACCGTGCCAAGATCCTGCGCATTCAGTATGCATGGGCAAACTCGGAGATCTCCCAGGTCTGTGCTGCCAGCCTGTTCAAGAAGTACGCAGAGAAATACTCCGCGATTATCGACTCTGGCAACGCAGAGACTGGCGTGAACAACTACGCGGAAAACATTTTGACTTTGGCAAAATGTCAGCAAAGTGACAGTGACAAGTGGCAATCTGCCTTGACAACAGAGAACGTGTTTGAATTGAAGTGTGTGCGAGAGAGGATGCAGGCTGGCAAAATTTTCCGGAGCTCTCAGATGGCACCGACAGATGCCCGTGTACGAGGTGATAAAGGGGTCAGCGCCCCCACGGCTCCAGCTCTTCCCAAACTCCATGTCTTGGGCAGTACCAGGGAGACTGAGCTCACTGCTGGCTCAGCAAAGTGTGTGAGTCAGGGACCAGATCTTCTTGGGCATCCCTCATCTTCCAAGTCCCTTCATGGCAGTGTGCCTCCTGTGACCAGAGCTCCAGACACACTTCCTGCCGCTTCAGCCTCCTTAAGCAAGCAGGTTCTTCCAGGTTTCCAGGCAACTCCGCTCTTTGGAAGTAAAGAAGCCACTAATAGTGGTTCTCTGAAAATGTCAGGTAACTGTTGTGATGGACAAAATTCATCTCTTTTCAACCAGTCAGCTGTACCTGCCTGGTCTGCAAATTCAGGGAAAAGAAAAGCATTCTATGGTCTGGCTGATGAAGGCAGCACAGCTGTTCCTAGCCTTGCTCCATGTCAGGCTTCCATTTCTACAGAAACAAATGGTTTTTCAGGGCAGAGAAACAGGAATGAAGAGAGCAGTGCTCCTGGGTTTAAAACTGCAAAGGAACAGCTGTGGATGGATCAGCAAAAGAAATCTCAAAACCAGCGTGCACCAGTTTCATCATATGGAGGCATAAAAAAATCCCTGGGTGCAGGCAGGTCTCGGGGTCCGTTCGGCAAGTTTGTGCCTCCAGTTCCGAAACAAGATGGAAGTGAAAATGGAGGAGCGCAGTGTAAGCCTCACGTAGGGGAATCAACAGACCCGTTGCTGCCTGTGGATGAGCGGCTGAAAAACATAGAACCAAAAATGGTTGAGCTCATCATGCACGAGATCATGGACCACGGGCCTCCGGTCATCTGGGATGACATTGCTGGGGTTGAGTTTGCCAAAGCCACCATAAAAGAAATAGTGGTGTGGCCCATGCTGAGACCGGACATCTTCACCGGCTTGCGTGGGCCTCCGAAGGGAATTCTGCTCTTTGGCCCCCCTGGGACTGGCAAGACCCTCATAGGCAAGTGCATCGCATGCCAGTCTGGAGCAACTTTTTTTAGCATCAGTGCCTCCTCTCTGACTTCCAAGTGGGTGGGTGAGGGGGAGAAGATGGTCCGTGCGCTGTTCGCTGTGGCGCGCTGCCAGCAGCCAGCCGTGATTTTCATTGACGAGATCGATTCCCTGCTGTCCCAGCGCGGAGAGGGGGAGCACGAGTCGTCCAGGAGAATAAAAACTGAATTTCTGGTGCAGTTAGATGGGGCAACGACCTCCTCTGAAGATCGTATCCTGGTGGTTGGAGCAACAAATCGACCCCAGGAAATTGATGAAGCTGCGCGAAGGAGACTGGTGAAGAGACTGTACATCCCTCTCCCAGAAGCCTCCGCCAGGAAGCAGATTGTCACCCGGCTGATGGCAAAGGAGCACTGCTCTCTGAGTGAAGAGGAAATCAAACTCATAGTCCAGAAAACCGATGGGTTTTCTGGGGCAGACATGACCCAGCTGTGTCGGGAAGCCTCTCTGGGCCCTATCCGCAGCCTGCAGTCCATGGACATTGCAACCATCACGCCGGAGCAGGTACGGCCCATCTCGTTCCTGGATTTTGAGAGTGCCCTGAGGACAGTGCGGCCCAGCGTGTCCCCCAAGGACCTGGAGCTCTATGAAACCTGGAACCAGACCTTTGGCTGCGGCAGATGAGCTGCATCACAGCTGTACCCTGCTCGAGCAGGGAGGTTTCAGCACAGGAGCAGTTCAGGATTTCAGCACCGCCATGTATTAAACCTGTGGCAGTTTAGTGCCTCTGCACTTTGTTTTGTTTCTGTCCTGGAATTAAAACTCCTCATGTTATGCAGGCAGATGTCCAGGCTCTGGCTGAGGCTTTGCCAGCTGAAAAGACCACAAGGAGCTGCTGCTCATGATGCGAGAAGTTGGTGAACAGCAGTGGCATTGAGGGGCTGACAGCATTTACAGGTTGCTGGGAGAGATGGAAGCAAATTTCACCGATGTTTAAGGGGAAGGTTATCAAACCTCATAAATAATTGAAAGGAGTGTTGGAGAAATCTTGCAAGGTCCATCAGGCTGTGTCAGTAAGGGATTCAAGTAATAGCAGAAATGCCCATTTTGGGTAGGAGTATGGCAAAACTGGATAGGGGAGAACAGTTAGAGGTGCTTTGTTTGGGAGGAGAGGGTGGAGGTGGATGTGGACTTGTATGGAAAAATGGAAGGGGGGACAAAAGAGGAAGGTTGAGTGTTGCTCTTGTCTGACAGCCTTTTGACTCATCACTGCAGTCACTCCCAGCTTCTCATTAAAAAGTTTTTTTGATGATTTTCTGCTTGACCTTACTTTCTGTGCTGCATCAGCATGTGTGGGTGTGTTTTATTGGAAGGTCTGGACACCTGCAGGTGGAGAAGAGGCCAGGGGTCTTAGGGGCTTTAGGATCTCAGCCCAGCTGTGGGGTAGCCAGTGTGGGCAACCGGGTGCTGTAGGGATCCAAAACTCACTGCCAAACTAAGGGCTGGACAAGCAGGCAAGGATGAAGAACAGGATTTGGAAGGACTCCCCAGTGGCAGGACAAGGGGCTCAGGGTCTGGGCGTGGGTATTTGATAAACTTGAATCCTGTGGCAGTGTCTGAAGGCTCCGTGAGTGAGGTGTCCTTGTGACACTGGAGAGTGTGTGGGGGTTGTGTCACACACTGGTGACCTCCAAGAGTGCTGGGCTCTAGTGGTCAGGAAGGAGAAATCCCTGTCCCAACCCCTCCTGGGTTCCACTGCTCCTTAAAAAGTCCTCATGCATCAATGGTAAAATTCTTGGCTAGTTTGTATTTGGCATTCTTACCTAAGGCATGAAAGAATGCACAGCCTTTTATTCACATAACCTGTCTTTTCCCACTGGCTGAGCACAGCTGCCCCTGAAAGGAGAATAAATGGAAATCTTTCCTTTGGATTCCTTTGTCAGTGTGGCAGAGCTGGCTGCTTTGCTCTCTGTGCTTAGTTTTCAGCTTCTCTAAAGAACTTTTTCTCCTATTGGGGAAAATGCAGAGCTTAAAAGCTGCTCTTCCTCACATTTCTCTGAAGTTGGATGAATGTTTAACTAGTATTTTTTAAAGACATTTGGAAAATAAAGGGCCCAGGACACTACAGTGAGCCTTGAATTCAGAATAATTTGGAAGGCTTAGAATTTCTTAGAGCTCATCCTGATTTAAACAAATGAGTCAGATTTATTCATAGCTTATGATTTTAGTAAAGTCTGATATATATCAGAAATTGTTTTGCAGAGATGTAAAAATTCAGGTATGGGAATTTATCTTCATTTTTGAGACAGTGAAAATAGAATAATTAGATTATTCTGAAAGAATAAATGTGTGATGTGGTTCAAACCAATCGACTTTTGTGCCACTTGGGTGAAGATTATGAGATTAAGTCTGTTCTTACAAGTTCCCTTTTGGAGAGCTATAAACACATACTGGGTAAGATTTTTGCTTTCTCCAAACATTTCTTTAAATTCATTGTTCAGGCAAGTGAATGAAGCACCAGAGAATTTTAATTGTTTAATCAAATTAAGGGTTGCTCAAGGGTTAATAAATGCTTTATATATGATTAAATAATTGCCTTATTTATGCTGGGAATTATTCTGGTGTGCTATGTAGCATTCTGTGGTCACCTCTGCATCTGGATTTTCACATTTTAATGGAAGTGCTCTATAAGGAGGAACCAGTGAGAATCCACGTGGTGACAGAGAATAAAGCTCCTCCTGAGCTGACAAGGACTGAGACAAAAGTTCTGTGCCTCTCTATTTGTCTCCTGCAAAGTGGAATTTCTCAACAAGATAAAAGTAGAACCAGACAAGGCTGTTGTTCTGCCTCCTACTTTTTAGATTATTCGTTACAAGAATTACATGAACATGCCTTTTTTTTTTTTTAAACACATGAAAATAGTGAAAGGGAATATTAGATAAAGTTTTTTGTGTTGTAGTAATGATGCAGGTGACCCAACCCTCTCTTCAGCCATGTAGAGTTCCTTGGGCTTTGCTGCAGAGCTCAGAGCCAGCAGGACTTGCAGTTTCAGCCCAAGAGGAGTTTCATAACCCTCTGTAACAGTGCCACCACACAGCAATTCAACTGCCAGGAACATAATTTCACAAAATACAGAAAATTGCACAGAAATAGGCCATGATTGTAATTTAAGGGAAATGGTGCAGATAAATCCACTTTAATGGATCTGTTTAGTGTATGCAGAAACCTATGTACTTCATTATTTATTCTTTTTGGCTGGCTGATCTTTGGAAGAAGAAATGCACAACTCTGTTTTTTTGGTTCAGCAACGTTGGGTGCACAATCTCTCAGTTTCTTTTTAAGGTAAATAATTGCAGTCCTGGAAAAGTCAGGTCTTATTAATAAACAAGGCAATTCAGACTCGCAGTGCTTCTTAGATTTGAGTTAGCTAAATTGTCTCAGAGCTGTATGAAGTCCCCTGGGGGATTTTCATTTGCAGAAAACTGTGCCAGCACGTGTAGGGGAAAAAGCTGATGAGGCAGAAATGATCATCACCTGCTAATGGCGAGTGGATGGAAAGCAGACTGGCCTCTTAGAGCATCACTAAGATTGTCCTTTTGAAACAAGGCAATTTCCTTCTAACAAAAATTATGGAACTGCTCTCAAGCCAACGTGGCACTGGAAAACAGCCCCCCAAACCAAGCAGCATGGGCTGTCCCCTGGGCTGCAGGGCAGGCAGCTGCTCCCTGGGTCTGCTGGAGCCAGCCAAGGAGGCTGCCTCTGCAGCCCTCCCCTGCTGACACCTTCACACCTGCACCCAGCACAGAACAATTAATCTAAAAGTGGGGTAGCAAAGATACGGACACAATATTCCCAAAGCCCGCATTTCTTAGCCTTTCTTTTTAATATTTTGTTACCATTCTGTATCTTACCTGTAGAAAATCAGTCATGTAAGATGTCATATATGTAATGCAGCTGTAGTACTAAAGAGTTTCTAGTACTTTTTTTTTGTGCCATTAGCTGAGAAGTTTCATATAACCTTGGGTCATAGCTGTGAAGCCAAAATAGCATTATCACAGAGTTGTGGGTCTGGAAAGGACTATAAGGAATCTGCAAATTCCCACTTGGTCTAAGGTGAATTAATTTTTGGGATTCCTGGTACATGTTTTGCCTGGTTTGTTCTTTAAAAACATTCAGTACTTATAAAAAACCTTGGTCCCTTTTTGGACTTCATTCCCATACCAGTGATATATGGTCACAGTCAGGACTTGACATCTTCAGTAGATGCAGCAATGTGAACACAGAGTGGTAAATGTTTAGTGTTAGCCATTAATAAAGTGGCTTTCTTGCCTGGATTCTTCTTCAGCAAGGTTGAAGGTGAGTAAAATTCTTCCCCAATGTCTCATCTCTTACTGTGATGCAAGTGTTCTGTGCCTTACCCTGTCTGTATTTCTCACATCACAGACACAGGGAAAGGTTTGATTATCCCCTTGGGAGCAGGTGCCTGAAACAGTTGAGATGTCATCATTTGGCACTACAATAGTACCTGTACTAAATAAAAGTCACTCTTCCACTCCTTTTAATAATTTCCTGTTGGTTCTGATCACTTTTGTGTGTTCATCTCTCTTCAGTGTTAATACCCCAGACGGGAGTGCTCGTCAGTGATAAGGGATGAAACTGGAGCAGAGCAGGACTGACCAGGGGTGCAGGGTGGTAGATGAACTTTCACTGTATTGTTCATTTTCAGCAAAGCTGCTCTGAAGTTGCTGTGTTTTCTCCTCCTGCCCAGGTTGGTTTCAACAGCACAGTTATGCAGAGGAGCCTCCCTCTTCCATCACTAATAGTCACCAATGAATCCATTGTCACAGCTGCAGGAAAGACCCACGTGAAATCTCTGGCATGCCTTGTTGTTTGGCTCTTAATGCACTTTGATTATGGCTTTACAGCTAACTGGGCTGAGGTGTTACAAAAATTTAATAATTATCATCTTCAGAAAATATCACAAGAAAGACTTGCAGAAGGTGTGTCCTGTGTCCATATTCCCATATTACCAAGGCACATAACCTGTTCTAAAGGAATATTAAGTTGTTTTCTTGTGGCAAAGATGAAGCAGTAAGCAAAAGGCAATATTGTTCTCTTGCAGAAACTGAGGGTCAAGGGAAGTGAATGAAAGCTGAAAGGATGCTGTAAAGACAAGAGATCTGCTTTCTGGCTGGGGAGAGATGAGGCAGTGCTTCCTCACTGTAGGTAACTGGGGAAAAGGGGAACAGCTGCCCTTTCTTCACCCAGGCATGACCGGAGTCGTTAGCTGGGCAGGGAAGGGGGGAACAGAAAAGGGGAACCTGCAGCTGTCCGAGCTCAGGCAGGGACAAGGCTGCTGTGCATGTGACTCGGGTGCGGCTGAGGTGTCTCAGGTTCCCAAACAACACCCTGAGCCCAAGGGAGCCCCTCTGTTGGAGTTGGGTTGGTTTGCAGTGGTCAGGGGTAGGGTGGAATCTTGGGTTCCGTTGTGCCTCAGATCTTGTCATATCCTGCTTTGGCCACGGCGCATGCAGCGCAGTCAAACACAGCCAGGCTGCTTGAGGCTTTCCACCAAAGGCACGTGAGAAAAGCTCCCAGGAGCCCAGGCTTTCCCTAAACTGTGCTGATAGAAAATTCCAGTTTCAGGTTAGTTTGCCTGGTTTTGGAACTGGCATGCTGTGATCTGAAATTCTCTCTGAGCTTTGTAAAATGGAAACACCTGAGCACCAAGAATTAAATGATGGCCAGCCTGCTAATGCATTGCTCTGAAAGACTGTCTGGAAGGATTGTGTGTTCACAGGGGACAAAAAAAGCTGGCTTTTTTATTTTCAGAAGTAGATCACAAAATTCTGGGCAGTGGCTTGTGAAAATTCCTACCCAATTCTTACAGGTTTTGAGTTCTGTACTGTGGGTTAAAATGTAGTAAGATTAAATTGCCTAGGCTTCTTCTTTTAAATTTAGAGTGATTTTTAATGATTTTCAACTACTGGTGTTAGTAAAACTGTCATTTATATCTTTTTGCCTACAGCCAAAGGCGAGTGTGTCTCTGCCATCTGGGCAGTTCCACCTACACCTGTTGTGCAGGATCATTTTGATTAATAAATGTCTCCAGTCCCAAAATATTCCTCAGTGGTGGTGAAGACCTACAAGTCAGTTTTCTCCTTCCCAAATGAGTAGTTTTATTTTGTGACACTTGCAACTAGTGACTACTTCTCCCTGCTGGTCTGATGTAACCAGTGAGATTTCTTACAAGAGTTGTTATGAAATGGCTCGTGCTCACATACTTAATTCAATATTCTGAAGAAGGAGAATTTATTTGACCTGTGGATTTTTTTTTTTACCAAGTATATAAAGAAAAAGAAAGAATTCACTTGATATATTGTATTTTTTGCACACCAATTATTTGCACAACAAAATGGATAGATATCTGGTATAGTGAAGGATATAGTAATTTACATAGCATTGTAGAAACTCCTGATTTTTCTTAAGTGATGGAGAATTGTTTTCCAGAGAGGGCACAGACTCTGGGAGCTCGTGTCTGCAAGCTATTCTGATGCCAGCTTCTCTCAATGAAAAAGAGAAAATTCAAACAGAATCAACAGAGAAAATGTAAAAGTACTGTGGATGGGGAGATGGATTGCATGTAAAAACACAAATTAACGTGTACTTTCAAGCTGTTTTGTCATTGATGATGTTTTGCAATACAACTGTCAATGGCTTATTGTTTTATAAAAATATACATCTAGTGGTGATGGGACAAAGCAGAAAAAGAAAACCACTTTCAAAAAGGTCACAGAACCTCTGGGCTGGCATAGCTACAACTGGAGAGAAAGAAGAATCTTGTGGTGATAATTCTGTGATCAGTTCATTATTTTCTGAACCTACTTTGTGATTTTTTTTTCAGTGATTTTAATGCTAAAATTAAAAGGTTCCACCCTGCTTAATGCAGTGCCTTACTGTCATATGACAGTGAGTCTTTGAGCTGACTGAAAAAAATTAAATGTGATAATTAAAACATTGTGATATCAGAAGTCATTCCAAAACCAGAAGTTTTGCATCAGAGAAACAGAAGATCAAATTTTCAGAAACTTTTGCTGTCATCTGCTGAAAATACAAACTAATGCTCTGTCTGTAAATGTCTCAGAAGGGACAAGGCTGAGCACGCTGGGGACTGCTCCACCATGGTTTCATTAATGAAAACTGGTTTTCATGTGCTTTTAAAAATAGTTGTGGTAGTACAACTCATGCCTCTAGTCACCCCAGAGTAGGGGGAATTCATGCCAGGGAATGTAGAGCAATCCCTTAAAAAAAAATTCCATGTTTTAAGAGTCTTTATTAAAAGTCTATTTAAGAGCAGTGCAAAAGCAATGCTGCCTTATTTTTATCACCAGGGAGGAATGGATGTAGCTATTGCTGTGGGTGAATCCCAGTATCCCGGACACATAAGCCTGTGGATACAGGTGGCAGTGGCACTGCTGCTGCTCCTCATTTTCCACAGGCTGGGAATGTCTTACCCAGCGCTGTCAGCAGCAGAAATTGTGCAGCAGGGTGTGGGAGCCAGGTGAGCCCAAAACCTTAGCTCTGCCTGCATTTGGGACAAGCCTGAAACATGCTTTGCTCAGTGTATCCTGCATAAATCTTAGAAGTTTATGGAGAAATAGTTGTCCCCGGGACTCCTCTCCATTTCCAGTAACAGCAGTCTTTTCCAGGGAGAGGAGCACAGCTGTAGTGTTTGAGTTGCTCTTTTTTTGTAGCCTGCCACCAGATGGAGTTATTTTCCTAAAGAAGTCCATCTATATAAGGAAAGCCCGAGGGTAGTCAATATTCTTTCCTTTTTTTTGTCATTTAAAATCATCCAGTGTCAACGACATGTTACTGGAATTTTATTAATTATTGTATTTATTGGGGGTTTTTTTGTTGGGTGGACTTCGATTTTTAAGATTTTTTTTTGAGGGAGCTGTGAAAACCAGGCTGACACTTAGAACTTCCTATTTAACAAAGCTAGGATTCTAAAAGATTAATTTTACTTCGTGTCTCAGAAATTTCATATAAGCTTGGGTCATAGCTGTGAAGCCAAAATAGCATTATCACAGAGTTGTGGGTCTGGAAAGGACTATAAGGAATCTGCAAATTCCCACTTCATGTAAGGTGAGTTAATTTTTGTGATTCCCGGTGCAGGTTTTGCCTGGTTTGTTCTTTAAAAACATTCACGGGGGCTTGGGAAAGAGGTGAAAATCCTGGTGCGGTGCATTTGTATTTAAACTGATGCTTGATCTTGGACATTTTAATAATAGAATAAATGAGCAGATACGAACAGTCTCCCAGGCTGAAGATCCTGGAAGTGCACTGACATGTGGATACACAACAGGTACCAGGAGCTGAGTGCAATTAGCTGGGAAGTCTGGATCCATGTGGGTTTTAGCTGGAGGCAGAGGCCCTGGCTGCTCCCAGAGCTGTCCCAGAGGTGGAAGCCGCTGTGCAGCCGCAGCAGGGCCGGGCAGGGGCAGGACCCGCTCCCGATGCCAGCATTCCTTGGCGCTGGGCAAGGAGTTAACTCTGCGGGTGATCCCTGTGCCAGGGTCCCACTGAGCTCTCCGGGCAGCAGGCTGGAGTGGAGCTTTTGTGGCCGGAGCAGCACTTGGCTCTGGAGAAATAATGTCCTGGAGCCGCTGGAGCTTCAGCCCCGTGGGCACGTTTCGAGGGAAATCGCTGGAGCCGCCCAGGATCGCTGCTCCAGGATGGTAAAAGCCCGTGTATATTCAGATATAGGTGGCCAATATTGCTCCGTCTCCCTGAGTCCTGCAGTTTCTCACTTCCCTGCTTTGTGGGTCAGATGCTCTGAAGCCAATTTACATCAATTCCTGGCACTGTTTTTAAAGGAAGCGAGGGGGAACAGCGTCAAGTCTCGCTTTCTGCCAACAACAGGAAGCGCACGCTCTCTGTCAGGCTGCTCCTGTCAGCCATCCCTTTTGTTGAGCCAACAGATTTCGGGACCACGCATTTGGTTTTCCACACAGCAGCGCCCAGCAAATCCTTGGAAAAGCAACGTCACAGCGTGGCAGCATGGACGGACAGCCGGGGGAAAGCCGGAGAAGCTGCTGCCATTCCCTTTCTCGGAGGGAGTGTTGCTTTACAGAGCAGCGGCCTGAGGGAAGGGAAAGGAAATGGTGACAGCATCTCTGCCGTGTCACACAGCCTCCTGCCCAGCCAGGCAAGGCCAAGAGGGGCACTCCTGGATCCTGCATTTAATTTTTGTGCACGCCAAGGTACTCTGTGCGGTCCAGAAATTTGTTGTGTAGTTTCCTGAGATGCTCACACACCAATCCAAATTCCCTATTTATTTTCTTTCTCCTGATACATAATAAAATTAAAACTGATACGAGACTACCATAAAAAAAAAACCATAAATCCCCTCTCTATAATATTCATCTTTGGGCTAGCTCTTTCCAGGCCCAGTTTTTTGCATGCTGACTGCATGTGACGATTTGTAATATTATTGATGTTATTTTTTTTCCTTATCACTGCTGCAAAACTTTTTGAAAAGCTCACTGCAGAAGCCGGTGTTTCTCATGCCTACCTTTGTTCCTCCCAGTGCTTTCCTGGTGCAGAGGCAGGCTTAGGCTAAAGAAGCCAAGAAGTGCAATTTCCTGAAGAAATTATTTTTTGTATTTTAATGCCCACTCCTCCAATTTTTTATTTTATTTTTTTTTTTAATCTTGTATGGATTTCTTTTCACCTCTCTGCTGCCACCAAACCTCCTGGCATTTGTTTCTCCTGGGCATTTCCTTTCTAACCCCATGCTAGCAGACTTGTCAGGGCGTGCTGTGGGCCTGAGTGGCTCCAGCCTCTCCCTCTTCCCCCTGCCCTGAAGGCTCCAACTTGCTCAGCACTAATGCAGTCCTGGGCTGGAGAAGGACTACGGTCCTGGTACAATATTCATGACATAAAATTATGGAAGTAGCAAGAGACTTTGTAGCAAAAGCAGATGTGGAAATGATGGGGTTTGAGTTGAATATTTCCCTGATTGCAAAGGAAATTAGGCAAGCAGTTTATACAGGAGAAGCAGAACCAAAAGGAAAGCTCTTCGCTTTCCCCCTCGGCACGTACAGCTTCTCCAGAGAAGCTGTGGTGATCCTGCAAAGTTAGACAAGGAGGGTGTAACAAGTTCTTCCCTATTTTCTGGAAATCCCACCCTCTTTCCACAGCTTATCTGAAGTTTCTATTTTGCACGTTCCTATTTGTGCAAAGTGTGGGTGAGCCTCATCTTTTCCGTTGCAAATGAGCCTCTAAGTAAAGCCCTCATAGCCAAAATTTTTTTTTTTTTTTTTTTTTATCTTGTATGAATTTCTTTTCACCTCTCTGCTGCCACCAAACCTCCTGGCATTTGTTTCTCCTGGGCATTTCCTTTCTAACCCCATGCTAGCAGACTTGTCAGGGCGTGCTGTGGGCCTGAGTGGCTCCAGCCTCTCCCTCTTCCCCCTGCCCTGAAGGCTCCAACTTGCTCAGCACTAATGCAGTCCTGGGCTGGAGAAGGACTACGGTCCTGGTACAATATTCATGACATAAAATTATGGAAGTAGCAAGAGACTTTGTAGCAAAAGCAGATGTGGAAATGATGGGGTTTGAGTTGAATATTTCCCTGATTGCAAAGGAAATTAGGCAAGCAGTTTATACAGGAGAAGCAGAACCAAAAGGAAAGCTCTTCGCTTTCCCCCTCGGCACGTACAGCTTCTCCAGAGAAGCTGTGGTGATCCTGCAAAGTTAGACAAGGAGGGTGTAACAAGTTCTTCCCTATTTTCTGGAAATCCCACCCTCTTTCCACAGCTTATCTGAAGTTTCTATTTTGCACGTTCCTATTTGTGCAAAGTGTGGGTGAGCCTCATCTTTTCCGTTGCAAATGAGCCTCTAAGTAAAGCCCTCATAGGCTGATTTATTTTTTGTTTGGTTGTTTACTTTTGGGTTTTTTTATTTATTTTATTTTTTGATTTTTTGGGTTTTTTTAAGTTTCTTTCCTGACGTTTTTGTGAGGGCAAATGGAGTAATGTTGTGTCGTACTTTTGAAGGTTCAGAAAAGCATCCCAACTTGTTAAATCAGTTGGTCACATAAAAGAGATATTTGAGCAGAACATTATGTATCCATAGAAAAATGGAAAGAGGGCCCACAGGGCTGTATGCCAGACAGTGAGCCCCTGTCCCAACATTGCTTCCTTTTTTATCTATGTCTTTCTATCATTTGAAAGGCATTTCCAAGGCAAAAGCTGTCTAACTTCAACAGCTAATCATGGAACAGATTATGTGTCTTGGTGTGTTTGGTCAAAATATTCTGTGAAAATAGGCAACCTAAGAGGTTTTCATTAACAAAGATGTGGAAGGAAAACTGGTAGCTCTTGGTTAAAAATATATAAATTATTTAAAATTTTGAATTAGACAAGTAATATTTACACATACAGTACATGTGCACAAACACACACACACTTGTAATGTAAAGCCTGACTTCTCAGTCTTGTGGCCTTTTTCCAATTCTTAGCTCTTTGTGCAAGGGTCTGCAAGTGGGGTTTCCTGAGTTTACTGTCCACCAAAGAGCCACCACTCTCTGTGGCTGGAGAATAAATAAGTGTTAGAAGGCCTGGCTCCCAATCCTGATTTTGTCAAAAACCTATTGCACGAGCTTGCATAAGAAATTCAGGGAACGTTTTGTGCTTCAATTTCCCTTTCAGGGGAGGGAAGGATGTAGCTGTTTCACACTAGTGCTGCTGTTTACAACCTTTCAGAAAAAGTATCTTGAATTCTGGAAACCATAAAATAAATTTAAAGATAACAGGAAGAAATTATATCACTTTTTGATTCAAAGTAATTTCCACTTGTTGTAATTTATACATACAGACACACTCATCCTGAAGTCAATAGAGCTACACACCTGCTGTGTTGGAAACAAACATGGATATTCTCCAGGACTCTGTAACTCCAGAGAATGGGATAGTAAGAAAATATATATATTTAAAAAAAATTAATGACAGCATCAAAGGAATTATTGAAAAAGACTTGCATCACACAGTTCTCTGCTTTGTCAGAAGATAATAAAAAGGAAGTGTGAATGTATAGGGGGAGCTCCTGTGTTGGCTGCCTGGATTTAGCAGGGGTGGGGGTAGGGAGCTGTGACTTAGATCTAAATAAAAGAATAGTTTTAGTTCAGAAGTTGATTTCAGGTTTAAGGATAATCAAGATAAGAGGGCAACTCTCCCCTGGTAGAGTAGGCACTCTATAATAGGCATGCTGCTATTAAGAAAAGTGGAATCTTTTTTCCCCTGAAATGCACTGGGTTTGGCTTTTCTTAATTCCATAGTAATAACCCTTATGGTAGAGAGTATTTTCTTCACTGCTGAACTTGATATGTTAATTTTTCCACCCAATCTTCTACCACCCTTCATTTCCCTTCTGGTCTGCCTATCACTTCTGGTACATTTGCTCCTGCTTTCAATGACCAATGGTTAAGCTATCAAGAAGCAGTTAATGAAACTCAGGCAGATGCCTGTAGTCCCTTTCTCCTGGCCTGGGGTTTGGAAATGCCTAATTTTGAAAATGGGTGAAAATGCCTAATTTTAGATGACTTGTTCTATTAACACATGCACTTCATTGTTTCCCTAAAACCATTCGAGCTTTTCTTCCTCTGCTCTTTCTGCTGGTCAGGATCCTACCTTTGTTTAAAGGTCAGTTAAACACGATGGAGTTGTGGCTCAGGGAGAAGCAGCTGCAGGATCTGTTGGTGCTAGGTGTTCCTCGGCAGCCTGAGTATTCTCACTCACTCAGCTTTACCCTGGTTCCTGCAGAAGAAATTCTCCTGTCAGGTACTATCATAATATCATGATATGATTGCAATACACCTTTTAAGACTGGTTGGTGTCTCAGCCTGGATTACAGAGAGATGGAGAGACAGATGTTTCCAAAGCAGAAGTAACCATTCTAATTTGTACCAATACTTAAGGAGTCCAAAAGCCCCCTACGTACATGTGAGTGCTCAGCACAATTCCCATGTGCATTTGCTAGACTATGCAAATATAACACTATCTATATTATTAGTCAGGAGCTAAGTGACTGGATGCAAAGCAAAAATAAAGAGTTTGTGAATGTTTCAGAGCAGGACTTGCTTATGTGTTGTGCTAAAAAAAAAGTGAAATTCATGTAACAGGGCTTTGGTTACTGCCTACAAATATGTTTTTGGCAAGTATTTACACCCTTTACTTTTTCTTCAGCACAATGGAGAGTAAGGCTATATTCTTTTCCATGGCTACCCTGAGGAATCTCTGCAAGGTGATAAAGATATATTTTTGCACACTGCAACTATCAGTTAAATAAACCTGGAGTGTTTGAATCCAGATTTGAGCAACCCTTAATGTTAAGAGCTCTGTGGATCTCTCTTCTGATTTATATGACATATTAAGGCTGTAGTTTCTTTAATCCTTGTCAATGTAACAGGGACACTACAAAGTAAATCTGTAGTCAAATTAGCATTGCTATCTCATTTGAAACAAAATAGGAAGGAATAGAAAAAGAAAAACATCTCTTTTACTTGTAGTATGCATCCCATCTATGTTTTAAACTGCCCCCTCAATACTCAGGTTATTTTACCAATTATTTTGGTAAAGTGCATGCAGGGCTGACAGGTGCAAATGCTCTGACATGTTGGTAAGTCTTTTTTGCTCCTACCCCTGCTCTCTCAGGCAGATGATCTCTCCCCAGCAGGGGATGCCAGGCTCCTCTGGGGCTCTTGGCTTTGTTCTTATTGGAAAGGAGTTTACAGGGGTTGTTAGCCCAGGCTCGTGGCATTCCTGTATCCAAGCTCTATGAGTTTTGGGGCATGCAAATAGAGGAGATGAGTTCATGGTCAGTTCTTCTGCTTGCTGAAAAGTTTATGGACTTCAGATTGAAAAATCAGAGCATGGTGAAATTGGCCACTAAAATGTCAACTAACTGAACAGAGAACAGGGTTGGAGCCCTGAAAACTTCAGTGGAGACCTGAGGACTCCCACCAGAGGTTTCCCTGGAAGAGAGCTGAGAGCAACCCCAGGCAAGCAGTCAGGTCACATTTAAGATTTAATCTGGTTGAACCTTGAGTGGGAAACAAGAAGTGAAAACTGTCAACTGTGCCCAGATCCATTCAGATCACTTCTAGGGACAGTTTTGATACCAAATTATCCTTGTTATGCAAAGTTCCTCACCAACCGGCTGGTTCCCAGTTATGCATGGGGAGAAGCGGTGGCCACATCTGCTTCCCGTTTTGCCGTTTCGGAGACGAGCCATCTGTTTGGCCTCATCCCGAACAGCCTGCCTGGGGCTGATTAACTTCCTCACCCCCACCAGCCCCTGGCTCACTGTCTGCTGCAAGGTGTAGATTTTTTTCTACTTTTTTTTTTCTTTTTTTATTCTCTAACTGCTCATAAACCAGAACCTTCACTTCTCTCCCAAGGGACAGGAAGGCGTTGGTTTGTGTGATTTGCAGCCGCCACCACCAGCGGTAGGAGCAGCAGCAGCTGCCCTCTATCATTCACATGTTTCATACGTGTGGTCACGACAGATAAAACCAGGAACTGTTCCATGTCCTGGGATAGCTTTAAAGCAGTGAGACCTTTCTCTATATGAAAAGAAAAAAAATTGTAACAGTAAGTGAAGTAGAAATCTCACTGCAGTTAACAGGGATCTGTTCATTTGGCAAGAGCGAGGTTTCAGTCATGCTTGTGCAGCCTTGTTTTGTTTAAATGCGATTAAATCCCGCTGTGTGAAGCCTGGCTTTGGATTTCTCACTTCCAGCTATCCCACTTTCAGCGAAACTTTGCAAATTTTTGTCCTTCCTGTTTTCTGCATGCCCTGCTTCTACTGGCCATTACAGCAGGATTTCAGAAATGCTTCTTGTCTGCTGTTGCCAGTGACTTCAGCAGTCCTGAAAAGTCTGTGTGGCCAAAATAAAGAAGCATTAAAATTTAGAAACTGGGATAATGGATGTCCTGTTAAGATTAAGACTTCTGTTGCCTTCCACAGGCCAGGTCTGAGGAATTTTTGTCTTTCATTATGTGTTTTGACCAGAATTTGTTCTCATGTACAATTTTCCTTACAGACAAGAAGCTTCCTGTGTTTTGTGCCAGTGGACAGAGCCTGGCTGGCCCATTGCAGGGAAGGATGCCCTGAAGATCTGACCCACAAGACAGGCATGTTTGACATGAACAGTTTGTTCAGAAATCAAATATTTTGTTATTCTAGTTGCCACATTTTCAGTTTTCAAATTGCTGGTGTTGCTGCTGAAATATGAAGATTTCAGTGAAAGCTTTTCCTTTCTTTTTGACCACCTCACAAGCTGAGAAAAGCAGTGCAATACCCTCAGTGTATTGGCAAAGTCAGGAGCATTTCTAACTCCTTTCCCCCAAGTACGATGTTGAGTGATTCTCTCACACACACGGAGTGTTAAAAAGCCAGGAAATTTTTACGTTATCAGATCCATGTGCTCCAGGTCTGGCTCTGAGTTCTCATTTTGGTATCTCTAAAATATTTGTGTGTCTTTTTGTGTATTTCTTGATTTCAAAAACATTTTATTGAGGACACGTTAATGCTGTTTTGGTGTTTTAATGCCTCTATGTATGGATTGGGAAGCTGGTCTGAGTACTTGAGGCTGAAAATAACTCACCCCTGTTAGCTGTAGGTTTTGTCTGTGTAACAATTTGTATCATGGCCCCTGCCACAGTTTCTGATGTAATTTAATCAAGCTTTTGGAGTAGGAAAAAATACAAATGTGTTGATTTGAAGGAAGTCTTTGAAAAATAATAGATAAGAGACACAGAACAGATTTTTAGGCACATAAACTTGCATTTCAATCTGTGGATTTCTCTAGCTAAAGGATTTAATAACATTGGTTGAGAATAGTACCTTTGGTATATTATTATTATTATTATTTATTATTATTATTATTAAATAGAACATATTTGTTTTGGAGAAAAGTCACCAGCTGAAACAGAAATCTGTAGTTTCATTTACTGAGAACCAGCTATGATGGGGAACAAAGAAACTAGGATCTTAGTTCCTTCACATATTACGTAGACATAGTTTATGAGGAAACTATACCACAAAAACTTAAGGAACTTAAGGAAAATTTAGATTTTAGGAACCTGTAAAAGAATTATTGCAGTACCATAAGGGCTTGTTTTGGGGTTGTTTTTCTTTTTTTTTAAAATCTCATTTTGTTCATAATAATACAGTTTAACAAATGGAAATATTTCTAAACTTTATAAATGGTGCCTTTTGTGAGAAAAACATTGATTCTTGTTTGCGTTAAATATGTGATGTGAAATTTACTGTGCTGGAATCTGAAGGAAACAGGGACACCCGCAGAGAAATCACCTTTGTTATGGCAAATAGTAGAAATAATTTCTCTGTGTTTTATTTTGAATTACCATGACTCTACATGCAGAAGTAATTGTGTTCTGTAATGACTCCATATCTGGCTGGTGGGAGGGAAGGGTGCCAGGAGAGGGCTGGAGGGGAAGTACTTCTCAACGGTCGGCTGCTCGCAGGACCTGGGAGATTGGGATGGGCAGGGACACTCTGGGTAGCGGGTGGCCAGTTCAGGACCTGATCTTCACTGGAGCTGGCTGAGCAAGGCTGCCTGACGTAGGAGGTGAGGGCAGGCTGGTGACACAGCCTGGCTTTTTTTGGCCACGGAGTTGGGATTGTGAGGCCAGCAAGAATGGACTCTCCATGGTTCAGGGAAAACATGGAGGGACTCTCCATGGTGCAGGGACAGCATGGATGGACTCCCCATGGGGCTCTGTCTAACTGCACCTCACCTTCCTTTGTGTCCCCTCCCACAGAGTCAACACCCACAGACACAACACCCAATGCCTCCTTCACCCATGAGGAGAGCGACAAAAATATTCTGGGGCTTGGGGTTTTTATCTTGTTCTCTTGTCTCAAAAGATACATCTCAGTTTGCAGACATAATTTAATAATATTTCCAATTTTTATGAAATTGCTTTTTTTTAAATACAATAGTCTCAAAGAAAAGGAAGTTACAATATAAAACCACAGCAAAAAAAAAAGTGTAAATACAACTTTTTCCATTAGAAAAGACAGTGCCTGGGGAAGGAATGGGAAGCAATTATTTTTTACTTTTTTCAAACAGATATAAACTTAAAACCACTCACATATTTACTCCTTTTAAAGGTCAACTAAGCCATATCAGGGTATTGCACCATAGCGAAAAAAGAGAAAAAAGAAGATTACACTAAACTTTTCTGAGGGCACAGTTTGTTTCAACGTACACAGACACAACATCCTATTTTCATGCCATCCTTGCATATGTTCATAAATAAAATCACTGAACTACTTGTTCCTAAACAAATTGAAGATGATTTTGTGCAAAAGAGAAAAACACTGGAAAAAAAGCAAAACTAAAAAAGCCCTTTAGTGAACAGAGAATGCCATTTGCTCCGCCTTTAGACTGTGCCCTGATACACTGTGTCTTAATATACTTATACTACTGTACTGTTTATTATACAACATCAACATATTTTGTTATAATATAAATAAGAAAACTCCAGAGCCAGGAAACAAACCCACACTGAGTGACAGTGCATCATCATGTCATACCAACCATTTTAGATATATATACACATACAAATGTATATAAAATATTAATGACACACAAAGCCACAGTGCACGTGGACAGGAGGAGAGACACAGGGACTCGGACAGGTGCGTGTGTGCACAGAGATGTGGTGAAGGTAGCAAACCTACCCAGGAATCAGAAATCACCTCTCAAAGCTGTGTTTGAGGCACACTCGAACTCTGCTGGAGCTGTGCTTGTTTACACGGTTCATGCACGTGGCTTTATTTGTGTTGGTTTTTGGTAAAAGCAAAGAAACAAAATCACCTGAGTGAGCTGCTGTCCCCCTGCCCTGTATAGCTGGGGGAGTCTTAAAATGAAGGCTAGAAAAACTTATGACGTGGGGTATATAGTGACCTAAACCTAAGAAGAACAGGAAAGAGGTCTAAGAGCAATAAAAGCAGAACATTTCTGCATAGGCAATGTCTGATCTCACACAGGATATTGCAGCAGGGCTCAGAAATTACTTTGTCCCCTCTCATTTGGCATCAATCAAAATGGGAGAGGGTTAAGAACAGCTGAATGTAACCCTGACAGCTATGAAAAATGTACCTGTTCCAACTGTACTTAAAGAAAGTAAAAATTAAAGGAAATTCATCCATGTAAGTTAACCCCTGGAAAGTCCTCTTCAGATCATTCCTATGAAAAATATTTGTTAACACCTTGTTGCCAGGTGAACTGGAGCTGAATGTGTAGCAGGCATGGATGACAAGACCATGGCTGGGGCATGAAAGTGGTCAGGGATTCCTTGTGCCCACCCCTTGTGCAGCCTCTTGGGCTGGAAGATAACAAGCAATAGCCTCTCAGCTGAGCTACAATGTGGGAGCAGAGGGCATCAATAAAGTCCCTTAAGGCAACCGAGTCCTAATGTGGGGAATGGAGGTGATCACCTTTGTAGTTCACACTGCTCATCTGGGGGGATAACATGTACTAGTAATGTGTTTTCCCTGCTGTGGATGTGTGCACCGATCTGTGGGCATTCCTACACAGCTTTCACCTCTGGTGACAAAGCCACCACATTGTCAGGCTCTCCTGCATGTTCAGTGTGAAGACACTGCCATGCCCCTGTGTCCAGTGAAGCAAGGGCCTCACAGCTGGCATGGGCAGCTAAAGCTGGAGGTTGTGTAAGCACACATTTGTGATTCATTTTTTCATCAGTGTCCTTCCTCAGCCTCAGTGTTGTTGCTCCTGACCTACACCTGCCAAAGTGAAAGCAGAAGAAGGAACTCGGCATGCCTGTAATAGCATGCGTATATAGGAAATGTTTATCAAATATAGCTGCAAATGTAGTATCAGGCCACATTGGCCTGGGTACAAGCCGTTCATGGTCCCATCGAATCTGTTTTGTAGTAAATATGCGTGCTTGCATGCACTTGTGAATGGAGAATCTGTAAATGTATTCAAAGACTGCTGGTCTTGTTGGGTATTTGACTGTGTTTACTGTAAAATACCCATTCCTTAGAAAGAGTGGAAGTATTTTCTACATTAAGATAGTAAGATGGATTATTTTTATGAATGGTTCCCAGAAAATATTGCAGCACCAGTGACAGATTTTTATGCAGCTGCAAAATATCTGGTTTTGCCCAGTCTTAAAGCATGAGGGTGTTCAGGAAAAGAAATAAAATATTGGAAGAGGAAGCTAAGTAGAAGGTTTAAAAAAAAGAGGTTTTTTATCAGATGTGTATGGAGTTAAAATCTATTTGTCATAGAAGTTTTGATTCTAACTGAAGCTTCAGTACCTGCAGCAGAACCCACCATAGAGAAAGATTTTGGTGGACTTTTCTGCACTCTGCAAAATGCTGCAGCCTCTGGTCTCCATTCTGCAAAACGAACATTTTTATATATTAAGATTAGTTCCACTGAAGTAAAAGTAACTCAAAGCACTTAGTGAAATGACTGGTTGGATAGGAAGTAAAGGGTCACCACACATTTGTGGGCCTTAGTCCCTCATTAAATGGCAAATGCCAGGAAAAAAGAAGATGGCTGCAAATTTTGACTGGCTGGTTTAATTCATCTCAGTGCTTTAAAAATAATCAAGTGCAACACTTATGAGTAGAGCCACAAAATTTACAAGAGGACATCTTCTGTGCCAGAAAAATGGGATCTTTTTTTACATCTAAGAGAGGGACATTTGGGTATTTTTCCAGATAGTTTAAAAAGATGAAAAATGTGTTAAGAAGACTCCCCACACATATACCTATCTACTTTCTCAACTGTACATCAACTCTTCTAAATAACTAAAACTTTAAAGAGAAAGAAACATTAAATACATTGTAACTTTTGTATGCAGAGTAAGGAGGGGTTGCTTGACAAAAAGTTGGGGTTTATTGGATAGGAAGAGAAAATATTTATTCAAAGAAGAGCCAACAATACCCTTTTTCTATACATTAAATGCAATTCATACTTCACAGAGTATATTACAAGGGTGTTTCTTCTATCTTTTGCATTCCTACCCGCCTGCCTAGTGACACGAACAAGGCATGTTGCGCTGTCAATACCAGTAGCACCCTTGCAGGTGGAAATGTTCTTCTTACCACCAAAGCAGCTCAGAACCTTCTGGCTGTGGGGGGTCCCATCCCACCCCAGCTGTCCGTGAAATCATCTGAGATGGGTCCCTTCATCTTTAGTTGAGTTCAATCTTCTCAAAATAGTCAAATAATACCGGAAATCCAAAAAAACCACACATCAGGTAGAAGAGCCCTGTGCTCAGGGTGCAAGAGAGAAAGCCTGGCCACTGCTGCCTGTTGTGTCCTCACCATGTGGAGCACCCTGCGCGTGCTTAAGAGTTCTGGCAAGGGGGGCTTGCAAGAAGCATCAGTTCAGGGAAGGGCTTTCAGCTATGTGATTACAAAAACTCCTACTTACATTACTAAAGGTTTTTGGTGATCAAATATTTTAAGTAAAAACTCATTTTAGAAAACTGAGTTGCAATGCATGCTACCAAAATGAAATCCGTGTTCTTGTGGGAGAACATTGCTGAACTTATGAGTCTCTTGTGACTTTTACTGTCCAACTGACTTTTGCTTTGTTGCTGTCATGGCTCATGCAGCTCCAGTAACACAGCTGTTGAGGCTTGATCTGTGCCAGTGTTTTAACCCATGTGGAAACGGTGCTCCCCTCGAGTTATGTGGGAAGAGAATTCGTACCTGTCCTGGCTGTGGTAGCCACACATGTTGCACTCAAAAGGATCGCGGAATCCATGGCAGCCCATATGGATCGTGTACATCACATGATCCAAGAAAAGGACTCGACAGTGTTCACACTTGTAAACCCTTACTTGCTCCCCATTGCTGCTGATCACTTTGAAAGCATCCTGGGAATTGTCAGTACCTGCTCTCAAGACATCGTATTGCCTGTTTTCTTCTTTTATAGAGATGCCATTTCTTGCATGGGCACCTATGTGGTTTGTCAGGTAGATCAAACCACTGCGCTCCTCATTATTGCTCTCTGTATCTGTTGAGTCTTGGCAGCTGTTGCTGGGAGAGACATCTCGTTCTGAGGAGACAGACTTGGCCTTGGAAAGCAGCAACAAGTTTTCCACTGCGCTGTCTTGAGGGAGGTTGGAGCGAATCTGATTGTCCCCGAGAGGTTTGTGGAGCTGATACATAGGGCTGATGACAGGCACTCCCTCAGAGCCCCCCGGCGGTGTCTGGACGAGGGGACGCAGGGACTCTGCCCCCAGGTAGCTGATGGCGTTGTTGATGGCCTGGTCGATCACGTGCGTCTGCATGAGCTCGTTCTCCTTCTCGTAGTTGATGCTGGCATCGTATGGAAGATCAGGCAAGCATTTGTCACCTGCAGTGGAAAACAGTGAGGAGTTAGAGGGCTGATTTCTACATGATCAAGGAAATTAACATAATGGATTAATAAAACAGGGAAGAGGAGAGTTGACTGAATCCACCTCTGAAATCCACCTAAGGTGTTCACAGTTCTGTAATACAGCTGCTCAGAAAAGTGGTGGGTTGGTGGTCTTTTTCAGCATGCAAAATAATTTGAGGGCTTTGGAAAAGCAAATGGATGAAAGAAATTCTGGAAATAATTATACAGAGCTACAGACCATTATCATGGGAGCTACAGATCTAGTGCTTTGTCATGTCTTCCTCCTTTCTCACTGCCTCTTACAGCGAGCAGAGGCACGGATTGCCTTTGCAGCTGCTGAAGCCACTGTGCCTGCACAGCCACAGCAAGCTTGGCCTGATGCTTCAGAGCATGAAGCACATTATCAATATTTTTACTTAGAGTATTACATTCTTAGAATGGAAATTGTATGGTTTAGTTTTAGACCTTCAGTTTCTTAGAAATAACCCATATCCATAATGTGATCATACATATGCCATTCTGGAGCAAAATCAATAAAAACTTTATTTTTCATATTGCCACCATACCCACACACCTACCATAAGTCGTGTTAAACACATGCCTGTAATAGCATGTGTATATTGGGTAGCTTACCAGAAGCTACCCATGTTCCTAAATATTTTGTGTCAAAAAGTTGTTGTATACAGGAGAAACCAAGAATCATGGAAAAAATTTAAGCGCATTTGTAGTTGGAGCATATATTTTCTACAAGTTAGAAAGCCCTATCTACAGCAAGATTACTTATTACTGGTAACTTTGATTCTGATGGGATGCCTGAAGTGAGGGGTAAATCTATCTAGCTAGCTAGCTAGCTAGCTATCTTTTAATCAGACTACACTAATGTATATTTAGCTGGATACCCCAGTATTGAATGTTGAGGTTCACTACAATGTCTCCCAAATTACTGAACAGATAGCAAAACACAGAAGGAAAAAGTTAGGAGTGGAAAAAAACTGTTTAAATGCACAGATACTGATTTTATGAACTCGAACAGTCTTCTCTAACAGCATAAACCATTCAAAGTTATTACCAGGCCCTTAATAAATTCATGCAAATGTAAAGAGGTATAAGGTTTTCACAAGCTCCTATGGTCTACCAATAATATATTGTTGATAGTCTGGATGGATTTTCTAGCTCTTCAGGTCTTGGGAAACACTAAAAGCCACAAACATCTCTGTAAAGTGCTGTCACCATTTCCTGATCAACATGAAATTTACTGGTAAGTCTTGGAAAGTCCTAATTTATCAAAAGAAATACTAACAGAAGCATGGAAATTTTACCAGAAGATATGCACATTAATTTATCAACAACTTTCCACCCAGTTTCTACTCAGATTGACCATTCAAAGTCAGTGAAGAGACCAAAAACCTTCTAGCATGACACTTTTGCAATGATGGGGGCTAAAGTGTAGGAAGTCCTGTGGGCTACATTTCCCACAAGATATGGTTTCTTCCAGTTCCATGCTCTGCAAGCAGAAAAAGAAATACCCTGAGCATTGCATAAGTTCCTATAGGGGATGTAGGGTACAGACACCTTTTAGCTGCTATGCTACACAAGCTTCCAGTTCCTCTTATTTTCTTTCCCAATCATTCTGCCAATTTGGGCAGCATTTTTTCTTTTAATTCCAGATTTATCCTCTATAATGCTGTACTTTCAGGCAGAGTTGCCTAAGATTCAAAATAGGCATTGTAAAAGGCTCTCAAATTAAGTACAGAAAAAGTCTCCTAACATGAATGTATACACTTTATTCAAGGAGAAAAAAATTAAGCCAAAATCATTCATATTCCATGGGCACTGCACAGCATTGAAAAATGAGACTGGTCTTCATTATAAACAAAACTTTGGGCATCCAGAAAGCAAGATTTTAATATCTGTTTCTTGGGTAGTATTTGCTTTATGTAGCATAACTAGTTGGTAGTTGTGCTGAGAGAATCAAGTGTTCGTAAGAAAAATTTGTTTCTAAGCAAAGTGTCTGAAACACACACAAAGTTCGGGTAGGCAGGCACCATTTCTATACCTAGGCAATGCAGTGATACTTGCACTCATTAAAAATAATAGCTCATTTCTGTGGTTATTAGAGCATAAGTAAATTAAACTGCTAATGGCTTGATGCACTTCAAGGTTTGCACTGCTCAGGATTCTGAAGCAGGTACTTTAACAGTAAAAATGCACTCACTGCATGCGAACACCTTTTCTCTTAGTATTTTTTAATCCCTCTCTTGGCTGCCTGTTCTTTTAACCATTATAACCTTATATCAACTCTTAATGAAGTTCTCACTCTCTGGTTTGGATGGCCCAGTTCTTTAGGGTTTAGAAACTATTTCAGTTTGGAATACAGAGAGAATTTGACAGGTAACTGGCTGGATTTGTTGAACAATCTAATTTTTGAAAGGTAATTAATTTACTCTTGAGAAAAACTAGTGAAGCAGAAGACACTCCTTCCCATATGTGAGGATGCTATTTTCACCTTCTCCCCTGAATTCAGCACAAGTATCGGGACATGATCTACAAGAGCAATAAACATGTTTTAGTAGCCAAAAATTCTCCCAGCAGCCAGCCCAACCTTGTGTTAATCAGGAATTTTTCTATTGTAGAAGCAAGATGGATGAGGATTGGAAAGTCAAGGATTTGGGAGCATTTTCTTGTTAGAAAACTTTGAAGCCTAGCAAACTTTCCTTTTGAATCCTAGCAAATTTCCATAAATATCTGCTGTCAGTAGGTTGTCTTCCTACACTGCACCCTGAAAAACTGACAGGTAACTCTGCCCTCCTAAAACTCATAGTTAAACTGGCTGTCTTTACTTTTTCTCAGGGTGAACAGAGAAAAAGAGCATGAAATAGCCAGACCATATCCAAGGATACATTACATATATTTGCTAGTACCTTTTACATTTAAGCACTTTTAATCTTCCTGGAGCTTTCATAGAATTATTATCATACCTAATGCAAACAGTTACTAGAGTGCCTAAACTAGTCTGGTTGGCCTTACATATATATTACAGTCGATATATTTTTGGTATCTACAATTTTTGCCCTTTTATAAGCATAAGCATTTATTATCCTTGACTACCTCCTAGAATTGTTGTATTTGGACTTGAAAAAAGCCTTGGAATTTAATTTAAAACCTTCTGACATAGCTGAAACTCCCCTTTCCTCGTCTAGGAAATACTAATTTTCCTTTCACCCCTGTGTCCTTGTTGAAGAAAGTATATTTGCATTTTCTGTCCCATAAACTGGTCTTTTTTTTCCTTGACTTTTGACTGAAGACCCTCTTAATGTGCATTTTGTTTCAGATACTTTAATGTTTGTTTCCTACAGAATAATATTTTTTTTAAATGTACAGAGAATTAAAAAAGAACCTAAGCAGATACGAGTATATGCTGTCCTCTGATCTCCCAAGCTTTAATTTATTGAAGAATAACCTTAACATATCTCACAAAACCTCTGTAATCCCTAGATAGGACAGGCCTACTAAACAGAACAATATGTGTAGTCTTCATTTTTCTAGGCTTAATGTCAAATTTTTCATTGTTAAGACAAGAACTGCTATCTGCAAATGGGCATAAAGTTTTTGCATCCTTCATAGAATGTACACAAAATTTACATTTCATTTAGGTACTGTTTTCAGACATATAAATTTGGGCTATAAAAATAAACAGAGTTTATCAAAGGGTGAAGAATATTACCCAGTCTACATTCAACTATTCACAAATGCTTTCAGAAACACCAATATGCCCAGATCTGAATGTCATTCAAGATTTCAATAAAATAACTCTGAAAGTGTGGTCAAATGCTATCCCAACAGGAAACTTCTATTCCTATCTTCAGGTTCTTAAGGCAACTTCAAGAACCTGTTCAGATTTTGTAATGATCTGGTCCGTAAACTTTTAAAAAGGCAGGAAATAGGCTTAAAATTGATCTCCAAATGTGAAAAATTAAACATGCAGAAATTTATGCTGGAGATGTTTAATTATTTTTTTCCTCCAACACGTTTCTGTATCTTCTTCTATAGAGATAGATACATATTGTTAATTTAGCAAAACAAGTAAAATTATAAAGCAAAAGTAAAAATGTTATGATTTTTTAGGGGGATTTGCTTTATTTTATTTTTAGGAGACAGCAAACGTTTAACTCTTACCAACAAATTTCTGAGGCATAGAGCTCTTACGTTTGGCGACGTTACTTGCTAGTCTATCCAGCACGAGGGCTCTTTCTGACCCTATCTTGCACAGGTCTTCAGCCATTTCACTCTGGTTATTTTCGTCTTTTATGACTGAAATCAAATGACATCAGAAGGGTTAGGCAGGTTCCATTTTAATGGAACTGTTGTCTTAGGTTATCTTTTGTCAGTCAATGTCTTTTAGCTGGATGAAGGAGCTCAGCCTAAGAGACACAGGACCATTCTGACTCTCGGTAACAAATTCCCTCACGCTGATTGATCTATGTACATGCTCATGTTTTCCTCATTTAGGACACAAAAATGAGATAGCAACTGCAAGGTTTCTGCCTGTATGCCACATAGTCACTCCACCCTCTGTTCTACAGCCACTCTGCATTTCTGTGAATAAATGAGGTCCTATCTTTATCTTGGACACAAAGCAGTTCATCTTTCTACTCTCCCACTGAAACCCCCCACAATGTTATTCTGCACCTCTCCCAGAGAAACCTCCCATATGATAATTGTTTCCTCAGCAGGAAAATAGATAAACTTCTCAACTCCAGTAGAAGAAGATGTATTTGCAATCTACACCAACCCTTATCTAAAGCCCCTTTTACCTGTAGAAAATATTTCAATACTTTCTTGATGCTATTTCAGACTTTAACAATTTTAATTGATAAAATCACACCTTCAGTGGAACACTGATTTCCAATATTCAAACCTGTTTCCCAACCTCCTGCTGCTGATGAGACTCTGTAGAATTAGGAGATTAACTGTGAGGCTCTAGGAAAAGGAGACTATTTCACTTTCAGTATATTTTACTTCAATACTTTCCTGCAGAAACAAAAGGGATGTATGAAAATGCACTGTCACAACAATGATTGTGAAAAAGGTATGGAAAGGTGTTTCTGACCTCCAGCATCTAAGAGGAAGGTCAATGGACTGAGATCACAACACAACTGTTTTTCTGTAGGTTTTTTGTTTGTGGGATTTGGGGACTTTTTGGTTTGTTTGTCAAGTGAGAAAAAGGGGTTAATTTTACTTTTATTTGCTACTAAGATATGGACATTTTTCCTGAACTTTTGGGTTGCTATTAAAAGAAGATACAAAATATGATTTTTATACTTTGATTCTTTGAGTTGTTTCAATTAAGTGCCCCGCTCTGCTACATTTTTTCTTCTGTGCCTGCTGAGAATTTGTTTTATCACTGGATTTACTGGTTCACAGGACCCATTACTCTGGTACCTGGGTGTTTCTCAATAGCTGAGAACACATCGTAGCAATCCAGTATTATTCTGAGAATATACCACAGCCATAAAAGATGATTGTAAAAATTTTGTTGTTCCTGAAATATATGAAATCAGCTCTGAGGGATAACTGCGAGGAACAGGTGAAGTTTCCTATTTAATAGTGCCCTGCAACCAAATAGAGGAGTACACAACTGGTTCTTGAGTCCCTGCTGCAGCAGTGCACACTGCAGTGACAGTGATAGTGACAATGAAAATGCCAGTGCCAATAACAGCTACACGGAGTTTCACTGAATTTTGTTCCAGCCCCATAAGACACTTAAGATTGTGACCAGTGCAGGAAATTAGAAGAATTTAGTCATGAAGGTGCAGAAAACTAAAGGGTGTTTATGGTACATAGCCATCATTGAACAAGCACACAGCAGCATTTTGTGCTGACCAAGTCTTCCAGGTACCATCTCAGGAAGAGTCGTACAGAGAATGTTTTAAGGCATACATTCAACAGGGACATGAAAGACTGAATATTTAGTTAAAAGTTGAAATGATCAAGAAATATCTGTTTAGGATATAATAACATTTCTTTTCTAATCAGTCCAAGAGAGGGTGAGTCATGTATTTAACAGTCAAACTTTCAAACTTCTAAAACTGTTATTAAAAAAGAGGGCAAATTGAATAATGTACTAATCCCCAGCACTTGCAACTGAAACTCTCTGAAATCTGCTATCAAATGAATAACTATTTCTCTATAATTTGGTGTCTGTAAAGTGGAAAAAAAGTAATTTAATCTTTTCAAACAAAAATTCCCAGTGACTGAAGAACTGTAATTGGCCCTTTAAAAACTTCATAAACTATTTCTCCTACTGTTTTATTTAAGCCTGGTAAGACTTCAGCACACTTCCACTCAACTTAAATGCAAAACTACAAGTAATATCTCTAAGAGAAGAACTTCATGTGGACAGTGAGATTATAGTCCTCTAAAACAAGAATTTTGCTATTAAATTAATCAGGTTCCAATTTTGTGTTATATATCCTTCTCTTAAAGAGAGAAAACAAAACTTAAAAATGTAGGTACAATCTCTGGTTCCACTTCTTACTCCCTTTTACTCTATATTTTCCTTATTTAAGTTCTTTCTCAATTACATTTTTTAAATTTCCAAGCTGAAGGAAAACTTCTACAAGTTTAGGTTCTTTCTACTGATATTTTTCCTGTGCATTCTGCCAAAAGTATTTTAAAAATCCTGTAAAAAGCAATCTTGTTGTGGCAGAATGTCAAATCAGATGGTCTAGCAGGTATTTTTATTCCAATTTTTTGAATTTATTTTTAAGGCTGGGGGAAAATAGGGGGCCTGAATAATGGCCCTAACAGATCCACATCACCTTGACATAGTTTAAGAACAGTGATATTATAGCTGCTTGCTTTTCCAGATATATCATAGAATACAGTAAAAGTCACAGGATATCCACTAATTCTCAACTGTTTTTTCTACATTTTCATTATGTAAAATACTAGGAAAAATGCAGGAAAGTTTCATTTTTTAGAACTATATAGAATTGATTTTTTAATTGAGGACTAAATTTCTTTAAGGGTGGAGTCTTTGGCTGAATATGAGGTTTAAACCCTTTAGTTAATTTAATTTTTTTCTAATTTGCAAAAGCAGTCCTATAATGTCAAATATGGAATATAGAAGAATACAAGAAGATGTATATATATTTTATATATATATATATATATATATATAATGTATATGCAAGAAGAAGTGATTCTTCCAAAACATTAATTAATTCCTTAAGTTTTCATCCCACAGAGTTATTAGATATTTAGTTGTAAGCTAGTGCAAACTCTCCTTTCAGGATTTGATATCAACAAGCATCAGTCTCTAAAAATGTTTTATTTCTTATTAAAGTTTATGATTCCTGATATCACTTTCATCTTACTAAGACTTTCGTAATAGTTCAGCTACTCATTCACACAGATTTTCAAATGCAGTGTGCAGACACTTAAATCCATATGCTAGACACTGAAGACTGAAATCCCAAACCAGAATATTTGCTTCTGAATCCTGTCATCTCTTTGAGAAATAAGTATTTCTTCTCACTGCGTATTATTCCATTGAGGTTTTCTATTCATTTATTCTGCAGCCCCTCAATAAAATTAGAAGGGGCACTGCTCTAACATGCTGCCTGCAGAAGCATCTCAGCTGTATTTACTGCTATCATTATGTGCATATACTTTACATTATTTGATAGCATGTAAAAACATATTCAGGTTCTGTACAGATAAAAAATATTAAATGAAGCATCATTGCAAAAAGGGCAGACAGAACATTCCATTTTTTGTCATTTGACAAACTAAATAACATACACTGACAGGATTAAAAAGGTGTGCAGAACTGGAACTTACTGGCTGGGTTTAAACTCCACCATAGAAGCTGGATCTTCTCCATCTAAAACTGTACATGCAAGAGGACTTTGTATGGCTAATTACTGTGATCAGTACCTTACAGATCTTCTGTATTTTTGTTAAAAAATATAATCCAAGCCCCAATATCTGCTTGCTCTCTTTCTGGGTATAGTTTTTTGATACTCTCCAAGAAATGGACTTTACCTTCATCATTACCCTAGTCTCAACACAGGTCCTTACCTCCCTCCAGTTTTCTTTCAAAGGCAAGCTTGGGAAGAAGGTTGTCAACAAATTATTAGCCATTCTGGACTGTCTCAAGTCAAACTTCCTAAATTAAATATCTCTGGCTTTATCTCCTCTTGCTTGGCAGAGTGAGATCAAAGCCAGATATCTCATCCTTGTTAGATGAGTTGCTCCCAGTGGTCAAGTAAGCCCTTTAAGCCGTGCCTGAGAAGGGGAGGAGATGTGGAGTGCAGAAAACTCTGTAGCACCAACTAGAACACTGGAATCAAGTCTTTATTAAAAATACATCCATAAGTGTATTGCAACATAGGCCTCCAAGAGAAGGCAGTGAGGTGATGTAGCCGTATTGTCTTGGCATGACAAACTGATGTTTTCCAGGACTTGCAAGTGTTTTGCTACATGTATGAATTGTACTTTGGCATTTTATTGGAGCTAAAAAAAGCGAAAAAACAGATAAAAATATTTATCAAATAAAGAATAAATCCAGACACAGTATCATCCATGTGGGGGATGTGTGTGACTGTCCAAAGCAAAAGTTGCCACAAATGGTACTACTAATTCTTTTGCACTCCTTTCTCTGCATTTATGACAGGACAGCAGTATTCACCAAATAGACACTTTTATTACCTGGATAGATGCTGCTTGAGAGATTCATGGTTTGAAGGTAGTTGTGGCAGCGTTCTTTATGTTCTTCCAAAGAGCTGCGCTGCTTGTAACTGCGACCACAGTATCCACACTTATGGGGTTTGCCAACTGGAGAAAACACAATTCATTATGAGATTCAGATGAGGCATTCAACAGCATATTAACAATGGTAAGGACAAGAGATAAAAAGCCCACCCCAAAAATAAAGCCATGCTGTGGTGAAGGAAGTTTTTGTCAATTTAAAAATCTAAGTGAAAAATTAATGGAAAACTGTTTGTATATCTTTACATTAACAGGCCAATTCTATGGGTGCTGCAAACTGATTTTAGATGATTCAGGTCAGATAAAGACTGTGATATTAAATCTTTAAAAACAGCATCTACACAGATTAGGAAGTGAGACACCTTCAAAGGTCTGGGAGCAGTCTCTATAGTGTCCAGTCACACAGAGACTGCCAGTGGATGAACTGGTGGTGTAGGTAGGGTACTTGCTTGGCTCGAGGTCAGTTCTGGTGTCAACAGAACCAGCTCAACTCTTTTAAGACAATTTTAGATTTTGCATGTTTTCTGCTTCTGGAAATTCAAGATAAATGGCATGACAATTTATTTTCTGTATTACACCAATCTGGATCTAGCTGTTTCTAGGAATTTTTCACCAACAATACTTTTCTGTGTACTTCTGGACTTGAATTTTTTTGTCTTAACATGATAAGACTATCACTTTATACGTGATTTCACAATTTTAGATAGCTACACAGTTTAATTTCTGAATTTTATTTACAGATTCTTAGGTGAAAATCAGATTCAGACATCCAACTTGTTTTATAATGTATTGGTGCCAATTTGCCAGTTGTAGGAACTAATCATTATCTATAATTTAGGCATTGTCTATTTAACTACGGAATCTTCAGGGTTTACCAAGAGTGTCTAGGTGAGATTTCATATATATGCATACATGAAAACTATGTTTCAAATTGTGCATTCATGAAAATCAATAAGAATGAGGGAGTGGGAGGAAAATACTATTTAAAATATGTGCCTTCCTTAATCAGGGTGGGAAAAAACAGGACAAACAGAAATTATTTTGGAAATCTAAGGATTTTATTACTCAATACCTGTGCTAGAGAAGAATTTACCTAATTTTTTTGTAGCACAAAAATATCACTTTGAGAGCTCCCTTTCTGCCACCCAGAACCCAAAACCAACTTTCACAAGTAACGTTACCAGTGTCAATTCCAGCAATGTGTATTGGAGATCTCCCATCCAAATAGCAATTTGCATTTGCAGCTTAGCTTGGGGAACTAGATGAGATGGCACTCTGCTTTTAAAGGCACTTTAAATGTGCTAAATTTGTTTTACTTCACAGAAGGTATATGACTGTGGCTTCTGTCAAACAATGAGAGGTTCATGGTAATGGGAAAGTGCAGCTATTCAAAAATATTTATTCATATCTCTATGTTGTCTGTTGTCTGTCAGTGTCTGTTGAGACAGACACTGAAAAACTCCATGAGTGTCCTCTTTTGTGGAAGATGATTATCTTTCTTTCTCCCACCCTCTGCCTTGTCCCCAGTCTCTCTTTCAAAGTACTTGCATTAGCAACGTGCAACAAATAATTCCTGCTAAATACTAGCAGTATTCACTCCTTAGGCTGAAGATGAATACAAGACTGTGTTTCAACTTTATATTATCTCTAACCCTAAAACATTCATCAACTTAAGTCAAGTTCATACTTCCATGAAATGGATTACTCACACGGGGCTCATAAGATGAAACTCTAATACAGAAACTTTGAATCAGCCAAGAAGTATGGGAAAAAACCCAGTTCTTCTGGTGAAGGGTCGTGAGTGTGAGGTGTGTTTAGTCATTTCTTTGCTGCTAACACGCTGTGGCCAGCTCACAGTTTGGTTAACCCCAAGATGGGGCTACTCAGGGTGAGAAGAGCTTTCGAGATTGGTGGCCACCCCCATCTCTTCAGCAGGTAAGGTTATTCCCAAGCCTTCACTTACCAGAGTGAGTCCTCAGGTGTCCCGTGAGGGCATCCCTGCGGCGGCAAGCGTAGTTACACAGGTGACACTTGAAGGGCTTTTCACCTGAGTGCAGCTTTATGTGGCGCAGGAGGTTGCCCTTCTGGGTAAAGGAGGCTCCACACTGATTGCACTGGAAAGGGCGTTCTCCTATGGGAAGAAGGAGAAAATATGTGAGAACAAAAAAATTTTATGTGGTAACAAGAGAAAGATTTCAGGAAGAAAGTTGTTTTCTCACTGCTGCTCTGTGACTTCCACCGGCTGCAGGTTTGATATAACATGAGGCTTTCAGACTAAACCTGCCAGTTTCTTAATGCTTCACTGGCTGGGTCAATTTGATCTGAAAATCTAATTTTTTTTTTCTAAATCAGAATGGCACATCACAATGCAAATTCAAACTCATTTAAATAAAGTGACTGCAACATTTTGTGTTGAAGAGCCACTCTTCCTGATCAGCAGTTTTGGAATAAACCAATATCCAATTTTGCATGTTGTGGCATTTGGTGGGGTTTTTAATGTGGCTTTTTTCAAAGGGTCTTTAAAATATGCCACTGAAGCAGCAAAATAAAAAGGAAACTCATTAAAAATGCATTTCAGGATCACAAGTTCATTTCAGCGTTACATTCTTATATTTAAATGAAAGGCACTTCATTATAACAGTTATAATAACTTCTTTTCATTTACATTTTCCCTGTATTTTCCCTTTCAATTTCTTCTCCATTACCTGTCTGTCCCTAAGCAGCCAAATCAGGAAAGAGACAGAGAAAAGAGAGAAAGCTAGAGAGTAAAATCACAGAAGTTAAGACAGTGCAAAGGAAGCTCTGTACTTCTATGTCTAAGTCCCAACCCTTCTATAGGTAAGGTATGAACAGAGGAGCTGCACAAACAGGCTCTGATAGTTTACACTTAGGACAGATATGGAAAAACTTGAAGAGATGCAGCCTTGATTTGTCTAAACTGGTGCCTGTTATCAAGGAAGTGAATCAAAGCCTTTGCAAAAATTAATATGGCTGCTGTTGCTTTTTAGTGTTGCTTAAAATCAGCATACTTAATTAGTTTGGGATTTTTTTGATTTTTTTTCCTGTATTTTTTAAAATTTAAGATTGAGGAGGACTTTCCTGAAATCACTGGAAAAAAATATTTCCAGTTTTACCAGATTACAAAAGAAAAATTATATGTAAGAGCATTCTATCAGCAAGAACTCCTCCTGTATGCCTGTTTCTGTATAGTCCTCAACTAAGTCAAACTAGCCTTTAAAAGACATTTGTTGACTTTTGTTTCTCTTAGGCATCAGTTCAATCTGTTGTAGTAATTATAGTGCATCAACATTAGAAAGAGCCCAAAGATGACCTGTTCTTAGTTATATTTTTTTTTGTGCAACAATAACATTGTATTTAATATTTCAGTGCTGAAGTTAACATACTAAAAGAAAGAAAAACAAAAACAATTTCTTCCTTCTCTCTCACTTAAACATCATATATTATTTTGGATGCCTAGGATGACCTTTTATGTCCATATACGAGCAGCATAATAATTTTTGACTTCTGGGTAATGCACCAGAACAGCTGAAGATCAATTAGACAGTGGCACTGTCCCAGCCCAAAAACATGAAATCTCTGCCATCAGGGCTGGCAGCTTTAGCATTCAGCAAACACCAAATGAATCCCCTCTATGGCAAGACACTTTCATTGGTCAGTTTCAAGTGCAGCAACACAGTGCCTGTAAAGCCAAATGAGCTCACTTTCTTTGTCTGTCAAGTAGCTCTGTTCAGCTAAACTATACCTGCATCTGATTCAGCTAGGGTGACATACACATGCAAAAATGCCAGCATAAGCCTTACAGGACCTTGAAATGTACTTCATAAGCCATGCATGGTATGGTTAGGGAGAAGAGAAAAAAACTAAGTGTCTCTCTACTTAACTTCTTAATCTTTGGGGCCGTTACTCAGTGCAGAAAGTGTTTTTCAGAAATGGACCGAAACAGTAAATGGAAGAAGTCAGCTCAGCAAGGAGGACATATTCAGAAGAAATAGTTAATTCTTACTAAGCAGTTTTTTAGCATTCATTTCTGTTATTTTTACTCAGAGGACTGTAAGAAGACAAAACAAGAATCATAAAAGTACTCCAGGAATTAAATGTAAAGCAAAGTAAGAATGCAATGTATCTCTAGCCTACAGCTCTCCCAATCACAGGGTGAAGATTTGTACTAGGCAGAAAAGATGGGTGGAGCATTTCAAACAACACTGCTGCATTCCCAATACTTCTACAGAACTTGGAGTGGGATCAGATGTAAGGAAGCCTTAACTTATATTGCTGTAGAAGGAGAACGACATTGTCACCAAAAGACCCTGAAGCTCAATGTAGCTTGGCTGGCCCTCAGCTAACTGTGCTACAATTACTGGGGTGAGGAATGCCTCCTTTATTGAGATCAACAAAACTCCCAGACCTGTCAGGATGCTGACAGCCACTGATGGAATGTTACTGGGCGTGGTGATACCTCCAAAAATGAGGATGGAAAAGGATGGAAAGAAAAAAATACGTAATGACTGTTTTTTTTCTATACAGTGTATTGGTTTTTCGAGGTCTGAGCAGTACATACCTGTCCTGGGCATGTAGTCATGACCAAATACAGGCCCAGGAACAAAAACTGCAATGGGACCCTGAATTCAATCAACCATTATCACCACTGCAGTGATTTGCAAGCCTTAGTAGGAGCTTGGGCCCTGGACCACTTATTCAGTGAAGAATACTTATAAACTTAATTAAAATATTTCTAATTTCTTAAACAATGACAAGATCACCTAACACTCAGAGACCTACAGAGCTCTCTTTCTAAATAAATTTGAGACATTCAGAACCAAGTAACAAGATGTAAGTGAACTAACTGTTGACTTAACTTAGTGTACATATGAGGCAATATATACATGTCTGCACACACATACACAGATATGCATGAATATGCAGATATATACACAGTGAGCAAGGGAACACTGAATATACCCTGAAGTTTCAGCATCAGGGAACAAGAATTCCTTTCTCCACTCAAGATCTCCTTTTTCTTAAACATCAAGCAAGACAGTGACAAGATGAAGGAAATGAATGTGATTTCTAATTTCTTAAACAATGACAAGATCACCTAACACTCAGAGACCTACAGAGCTCTCTTTCTAAATAAATTTGAGACATTCAGAACCAAGTAACAAGATGTAAGTGAACTAACTGTTGACTTAACTTAGTGTACATATGAGGCAATATATACATGTCTGCACACACATACACAGATATGCATGAATATGCAGATATATACACAGTGAGCAAGGGAACACTGAATATACCCTGAAGTTTCAGCATCAGGGAACAAGAATTCCTTTCTCCACTCAAGATCTCCTTTTTCTTAAACATCAAGTTTAAGTGACAAGATGGAGGAAATGAATGTGCTAAAAGGGAAGGAGCGGGAGAAGAGTTGGGCATCTGTGAGTTGGGATTTGCTCTGCAGCTGTAAGCAACAGGTAAGGTGCTAGGAAGCAGTCAGTGCTGTACAGCTGCCTGCAGACAGGAGAGGGCAGAAATGTCAGGTGCTGCTCCGCATATCTGCACTTGGCAGGTGTATTCATTAAAAACAATTACGTCTTTTATCAGGTCAGGCAGTCATTTTATTTTGGCACTTTAGTGTGCTAGAGTTTTGTTCACTTATCAAATATTTATTTAAGAAAACCTCACTGCATATTCAGGTTTTACATGAATTAGCAGCAAAGTAATTCATTTGTGAGGCTTATTCCTTCACCAGACATGTATTGAAATGGGCTTCAGCAGAGTCAGTTAAATGTCTGTAATAGTATATCCCATTTCGACTTTAATTTTCACAGCACAGCTGAAAGGAAAAGCAGTCACCACTGTTTCCCCATGACATCCCTTTAATTTAAACTACCAGCTCTGAACTTCCACTCCTTTGCCAGCCCTTGAAAAACTACCTGAGCTCATTCAAAGAGGCGGCTCAGGAGAGAAGCTGAGGATGAGACGAGAAGGAAAGCAAAGGCATTCGTTCCATGGAAGGACCCAGGGACAAAACTTCCCACCCTTTTATTTTATTGAGTGTAAAAGAAGAGGGTTGTCCTGAGCAAAGTGCCTCTTGTGGAGTGCTTCCACTGTAGGCTTGAACTATATTCCCTTATTAAAAAGAGTGTCTAGTTGGCAAGGCAAGAGCTCTGCGAAGGGCGAAGAAGGCTTCATGTGACAATCTTTGTGTGGTAGCACCCCAAGAACCCTTGGCAGGTAAATGGGTCTCTCTGCCAGGCAAGCAGTTTGGGGAGCTGAAGGTCTGTGGGGAGGCACCCAGTGAGGTGGCCCCTGGGGATATTGTCACAGGGACCAGGCAGCCCACCTCATGCTCAGAGACAGCACGCTGGGTACCAAGGATCTCATTAGAAACAAAGGCAGCTGTGCCCATCACCTCCCTAAAGTCAGGTGTGTTCTCACACAGGCCTTTTAGTCCTGGTGCAAACACTGCCAAGGACCCTTAGGGACCTGAAACAGCCCCTCTGATCCAGAAACAGTGGGGGTTTTTAACAAAAGAGCAGTCTGCTTATACAAGCACAAAAACTTCTACCTCTAAGTGCATTTCAAGTTGCAACATGTTGTTTCAACCACTACAGCATCCTCTTCATCCCATGGGTTGCACATACAAGTAATTTTATGTGTTCATTTCATCAATTTTTAAAGGACCGTACTGAAACAGCCCCTCTGATCCAGCAACAGTGGGGGTTTTTTAACAAAAGAGCAGTCTGCTTATACAAGCACAAAAACTTCTACCTCTAAGTGCATTTCAAGTTGCAACATGTTGTTTCAACCACTACAGCATCCTCTTCGTCCCATGGGTTGCACATACAAGTCATTTTATCAATTTTTGAAGGACCGTATTGTAAAAGTGGAAAGGAAAGGAAAGGAAAGGAAAGGAAAGGAAAGGAAACCATGAAGTACTTTGTTATATCTTGGAAGTAGGCTACAGCCTCTCTTCTGAGTACTAGTTGTGACTTTTCCAACAATTGTCTGCTCTTCTGTGACAGAGGGATTTATCACATAGAATTGAAGAGTACTTTGAAGCAGGCAACGTAACAGCATTGCTTCTGAACGTGGCTAACCCATGTTACACTAACAGATTGCACGCTTCCATAGCTTGAGCAGGCACAGTTCCTGTGACAGATAGTAACACTGAGGGCAATGGAACACACTGTGGGGCTTTTCATGAATCCTCTTCATTTTAACTCTGAAAGCATTTTGTTAATCTCACTACTTAGTAATTCTGGGAAAGTTATTTAAGCAGGACTGTGAGGATATGGAGGAAGAAAGTATTCATGTGTTTATTGGCACAACTTTTTCAGTCAAATGTAACTATAAGACAGATCAATTCTTACCTTAAAAATATTTTAAAATTCCCTCTCATTGCAATATTCATGTAAAAATGCCAAATCCCAAATTTATTTTTAAAGCAATTGCTGTGAAATAACAGTACACTTCGGTTCTTCTCTTTTAGCTATGAATGACATTAAAGTTTAGATTGGAAGCCTAATTTTTAGACATCTTATATTAGGCAAGGTGAGACTTACTCTTTACTTTTTCATTTTTTTTCAGCATCTTCGTCTTTGGCCCTTTTTGAGACTAATCAAAATTAGACAATTGATAAAAAGAATATTCACAGCACTATATAATGAAAAGCCATCCCTATGGAACACAAAACCTTTACGTCTCTTTTAGTGCCCCAGTGGAAACACTTTAGTGCACATTTGACCTGTGACAATACTTGTTTTTACTTAATGAAATACTGGACATGAAATGTAAGTATTTTTTGACTAAGTCTGTCAATACAGTTGTTTTAATAAGTATTTTTCCAATCACTTTTATAATCACTGATCCATAATGAGCTTTGCTGTTTTGTTGGAAACATTACAACTGGGTTAATTTCAGAGTTAGCTACAAATGGGTTTTTCTTCATTAGTTCTAAGAAATTTCTTAGAAATTAAACAAGACTTCTTTACTTTTCTTTTACATTTGATTTTTCAATATTTATTTATTTATTTATTTATTTTTTGTTTCAAATCAAACAAACAGCACAATTTCTAGTCCAATAGATGGACTTCCATGAAGAAGTTTCAATTGCAGGCTAAAAGGATGTACTAAAATAACTGAGTTCCAAAGGCTCACCACTGCTGCATTACCTTAGAAGAGGCAATTCCATGTGCATGATACAGAATATAAGTCTTATTTACTAATATGTGGCCAGTTCTTGTCAATTACAGGAAAAACTATGTCAGGCCTTACCAGTGTGGCTTCGTTTGTGAACCATGAGCACATTGGGACCGATGCAAATTATCCCACAGATATCACATTTTAGCTTTCCGTTAGGAAGTCGAATGCCTCCAACTCCTGACAAAGCCTTGCTGCCTGGGCCATTGTGTGAGCCATTCATTTTCTCTCCTGCGGCATCAAGCATTCGTAAATCCTCTGCACATTCTTCCCCATTCATTTCACAGGCACGCCCATTCTCTTCATCACTCTGAGTCTCTATTTTAATATTACCAGCTGAAAGAAACAATACAGGATGCCACTCAGTTTGGTTACAGAACAAATAATGTGGCAAAGAAACAATCACATGAAAGGAGTTAACTTCTAAACAGAAGGTACAATATCACTAAATAACAAATGCTGTGACCTCAACTATAATTCTACGGGCAATGTGATGTGTTTGTAACACATGGAGCAATGAACAGTGAATATCAGTAAAACAAATACAAGGCATCCAGGGAGCTTAGAACCCAAACAATATTACAAGTCTGTTTCTCTGTTGCCTTGAGATTTTTGCATTTCTAGCTTTCATTCTGACAATCAGACTAATTGGAATGAAAGTTAAAGTTAAGCCACCTCATAGAGATTTGTCCAAAACAATTGTCAAAGTAAGTAACTCAACTCAATGGATACAAATGAACAGAAAATGCAACATTCTCCACTTGGCAGGAAGATTCCAAGGGTTGTACTGATTCCAAATTTTTGGTTTGCAGTTCTATAGGATGAGCAACAATAATGGGAAAGCAGAGTACAAACACTGATAAAGAAAGCAGGGTAGAGAAGGATGGAAGGAAGAATTTAAGGAAATTATAAGAGTGACAGTTGTGTTTCTAGGACAGCAAGATTAGGATTGCTGAGTAATTGGAGATGATTACTAGAATCAAAAGTCATGATTAAAAACCAATTAAAAAATGGGAAAACCATTACGACTTTAGTGGATAAATGCTTTACATTGTAATCCCATAAGTGGCAACTTCTTGCAGCCAGAATGAGAACTTAGGTGAATTTGCCATAGCCTCACAACATGAGATAACAATCGAGGCTAGTAAATTTGATGTGATATGAACACATATCATATATCAAACTTCAACATTAAGGAAAAGGGTCAAGATTCAGACAACTTCACGCTAGTATTCATTCCTCTTCTCTCCACAGGATTGCATGATGTTTCATGTAGAAAAAATAATCTTTGCTGTTATTTCCCTCTTTTCTAGTCTGGTGATTTTGGTGAAAAAAATACTTCTTCATTAGGTTGAAAAAGACCATTTTATTGCCCAAAATCTTATTTTCCATAAGAAAAGCCTCATCTACCTTCATCCCAAGCCACCCCAAAAAAAGGAGTTTACTTCAGTAGGTAGCTAAAAATATGAGGGATCTGTTTCACCCAAAAAAGTCCAGGTCTTTTCCTTCTGTGGAACAACAGTTTTATGGTAACCTTATTGAAAAGTGATGGTATAGCAATGTGATAACAAAAAGCTACAGGCAATAATTACCTCAAGAGATTGAAAGACTTTGATATTCCTTTGAAAATGAGAGGATGTCCAAGCTCTTCTCTGATACATCCTGCAACATCACAGGTGTCCCAGAAGGACTGCATGGATGTAACTGACAAGAGTATCTGATTCAAAAGCCTACTGGGAAACAAAAGCCTAAAGGTCTTCACATTTATGAATACTGCTTGACTGGACACCTTTTAAAAAGTCTACCAATCTAGGTATTTTAAAGTTTTTTCAAGTATTGCATTTTAATAGAAATCATATGCAAACCAGAATAAGTGCATATCATAAATAGCAGTTTTTCTTTAAAATGTATGTTCTAAATAGGGAAATAATTTAGTGATATACAGAAAAAATCAATGGCCAAACAATGACTTAAAAAGAGGGCATGACTGATTAAACAGAACTGATTCTGCAAATTGAACGGGCTACAACCTCATACTGCTGTTTTCACCATGGCAAATGGAAGTAATAGAAATATTTGGCTTGAGTATATGACAAGATTTTCCACAATTTACATGCATTTTTTTTCCTTTCAGTCATAAGAATAATAAATATGTATTTTTACTAAACAATTATAGGCTCCTTGCCTGCCAGGGATTTGGAGAAGGTGGCTTTTGAAGCAGATTTTCTATTACATTAAAACAAAATACACATGAACAAAACAAAAAGATCAAACTACTTAAGTGCATGCAGACAGACATACATTACTCAGAAATGAAATGACACAAGCAAAAATCATAAAAGTAGGAACTAGATGGAAATGCTCTGTAGTGAACTGAGTTTCAGTATACTTACTGGAAAAAGATTTGGGAATTATTGCATGAAAGTCCCTAAAGCCTTCTGCCCCGTATGCAGCTGCAATAAAGAAGGCAAACAGGATGCTGGTTTGTGGTACTGCTAGCAGTAAATGTAAAAGAAGATGGCACTATTGCTATAAGATAAATACCTAGGAGAAAGACAAAACTATCATCACAGAAGCAACATAAGCAGTTTAGGATGAAGGAGGAACAAGAGAAGGACAGCTGGCAGGGGAATCCTGACTCGTCTAGAACAATTCCCATTTGCGAAAATGCCCTTTTCTTCCAAAGCAGCCAACAAGTTTTATCATGTTTTCTAGAAGCTCTTGGGTATTCCCCTTGCTTGTGCAGTAATTCCTGCTGAAGTCAAGAGGAACTCTTGCTAACTCTTGCTTCAAAAGGGTCAATGCAGGCCCCTATAGTGCAGCTTCTCAGAAATAATTTTTTGCCAATATGCCCTCTTCTGTGACAGAAATTTCTTACATATCCTTGTTTCTAGCCTCTGCAGTTATAAAAAGTGAAAATGTGTTGTTTTCCTCTTAGATCTGCTAGTCTTATGCAATGGAAGAAGAGGGAGTTCAGGTTTACATATTTACGTATTTTTATTCTGTATGTTGGCATATTTTTGGTCTGTACTTCTAAGGCTTGTCCTCACAATGTATAATCAAAGAACAGTTGTCCAAATATATTATACCCTGCATATTATAAGTAGCCACATACTAATCACTATGCCATTGGGCATGCTGATACAGGTAATGCTGGAGTTCATTACTCGACATAAGCAATGACAGGGATATTGATCCAGCCCATATTCACTAAAGCTCTCCACAGCTATGTCCTAGGCTGCTACAGCTGTACTGCTCAACGTTTTGCAGACCAGGTTGAGTACCCAGGATGTGCATCTATTTGGCAGTGCAACTCATGGCAGGGCTTCAGTTCACGTGCAGAGTTCACTTTGCCAGTGAGAAATGGTGGACATTGAGGGCACCTGACTCATCCTGGGTCCTCACAGAAATTTTATCGGTCTAATTAACAAAAAAAAAATCCTTCCCTGTTCAAACTTAGTACTTGTGAATCTGTCTGCAATACAAGAACTAGTGAAAAGAGCCCCACTGATGCAGGAGACACAACAGGAGAGAGAAATCACTCCAGTAAAAATGCTAAGGACTTTTATTAAGTCTAAATAACAGGGAAGGCAGAGTATACTTTCTTTTTTTTTTTTTTTTTTTTTTTCCCTTGGAGGCTTATACTGGAAATAAAAACCATCAGTGTTTTCTGCTTTTGTGAGAGTGATTCTTGTCCCTCCCTTGTTACAGTGGAGAAATCACTTATGGAGCAACTATGATGAGAAAAATACCTGTAAACCATGTTTTTCATGTGCACTGATTAAGAATGTACTCAGACTTTATACCAGTTTCTGAAACTGTTACCCAATACAGTTTTTGCAGAAAAAAATTCTGTACGCATCCATAACTATGTACACACATATGCATTAATTAATTAGCTTTAAAATAACTCATGGTAATACTTTCTCATTGGCTCTTCTAACACCATTAAGAAATTACTCATTAATTAATTTACTTCAGTTTGGTTGGAGGTGACCTTAAAAGGCTTGGTATTTTATTCCCTTTGTACACATCACAATTCAGGGGTGTTTAATACAAACCTTTTTTTCTGTGGAAGGAGCGTAGAGTTTTTGATGTCACTGAACTGATAGATTTCCCCCACTCTTTTTTTACCTATCCAGAGTATGGAAAAATTACCCAAAAAGCAGGGCACTTGCTGGATCCCTTGTGGTCTCATGTTTACTGGAAATTTCGCTTGGGATTTTCTGAAGAGCATTTTAAATTAATGTTAAAACATCTGTTCAGTATTCTATGGCTAAAGGTGATTTACTCAAGTTTTGCAAAAAAAATAAATTGACACGTCAAAGGGGAGAGAGGTGATGATATAATTTATCACTGAAGAGCAGCATTGCTGGCTCCACATCAGACTTGGGCTGGGGCAGTCATGAGAGGAGGATGGTGTGAGAGCAGACAGCATCATGCTTCCCTGGGAAGAGCTCAGAAACATGGAGATGGAAGGGAGGCATTTTGCAATGGGTGAAAGAGTTGATAGTAAGCAGAAAGGAGAAACCAAACAGACCTCCTGGGAAACTGGACGTAGAGGGTGGCTTTCGAAGGACAGAGAAATAGGCAGCTGGAAAAAAGATGCATTGAACAATTAGTAATTTGTTTACAATCCACTGCCAATTTACCTTCTTTTTTAGCTATGAGAGGCCCTCCCAGCTGTAAAATGATTTCAGTTTTGTGAGATTTTGGCAATGGCATAGGTCTCTGTACCTGGGCAATAATTCTATTTGGAATGGGGCTTTCACCTCCCAAGTCATATTGTTCTCCAATGGGATTTTTAAAGAAGTAAAAAAGCATAAGATCTGGCTAACAAAGACATTTAAAGAGTAGCAGACAAAGACAAATCACACTGAAGCTTCTGAGGCATTTAAACAATAGAATTCTTTGATTTTTAATGGGATTTGACCTTTTATCCAAGTAAGTACTAAACAGTATCTTGTGGCATATACCTGCCTTTAAGAACTTATCCTTTAGACTTTATTTGAAAATAATCCAAATAATTTGGTTTTGTGTCATGCAATGTCTTGTTTGTACTTTGTATCCAAGAGCAGAGAGAGATTTCTCTTTGAGTGTCCGCAAATAGTTTGGGTGCCTGTAATTTTTTGTTTTCATGGCTCACTTTTTATTCCAAATCAAGTCAGAAGTGTTTTGTAGATATTAGCTGATGCTTAAATTGTAGCTTTAAAATCCAGGAGTTTTCATGAAGACACCATAGCTATTCAACCAGCAATCCTACCTGACTGATTTGAACAGTAGCCTATCTCTGTAACGGTGAGAAAAAAAAAAAAATTAACACCATCCTTTCTAACAAACAATAGAAAATGTTGCTAAAAAGGCAGAATAAGATGAAGAAACCCCACTTAACAGGCCAAAATAAATCACCTCATCATGCCAACCTGTGTCAATAAATGCAGCAGGATCTCTTCTTGTTTACACAGGTACTCAGAAAACAATATTGTCAGCAATCCCACCTGTTATTTCTGATACAAGACACAACAGCTATTCTGTTTTGTAACAGCATACGAAAATTTTATTACTTGGTTTTATGCACTGAATTCCTTCGCCCTTTCCTTTTTATATCATGGTCATTTACTGTGGCATCAGCTGTGTTCTCACCTCACAAGAACACTGCACTGTGTAGGATGCCATTCTCAGAAATGAAAGTTGTCTTTCCAGAGAATATTTAAGGAGGCATTATTCACCAGCCAGACTTGACAACAACCAACGATGACCAATTCTTTAAGTTAAATTATGTTTCCATTAATAGTTTCTTTCCCTTATGAGCTCTAAAGCGACAAGAATAATTGTGTGGGTGTGAAAAATGACAACAAAAGGTCTGGGCAGAGGAATCATGATGCAATGCCTTGAGCTCTTCTTCAGTCTAATTCAGATGGCACAACAGAACAGAGATGGGACTGTTCAAACTAACTGGTTATTTAGCTACAGAAAAAGCACCCAATTGCTCTTAAAAATTACTCTTCTGCTCCCTCCTTTCTACATAAGCACTACATTGGCAGTGTCAATCAAGCATTTGTGGTGTGTCTCTGTGTAAAATGCTGAAAATTAGAGGGTATTTTCAAAGGGAAACAAAAATAACAGAAGGAAGAGTAGTAGCAGGAACTGCTGGGACACACCTTCAGGTAGAGAGGCTGGTGCTGATGGATAAGGAGATCCTCGCTACAGGGTCCATGCTGCTTCCTTTGACTCCAAGTGCCAATCAGCCCTTGGCAGCCAATTTCTTCCCTACTCTAATTCTGGCTTTCAATCAAATGGATATTATTCCAGAAACACAGGCGTCCACAGATAAGCTATCTCCCATGGGACAACTGGTGTTAGGAGCTCCACCCATGTCATCACCCATGACTGCAGCTTCTCCCTGCTGCGGTCTGGGGGAGGTGCCCACCCCATGAGCCAGCGCCAGCGCCTGTCAGCATGCACAGCCTGTCCCCAGCAGAAAGGAGCAGGGAACTGTGCTTCACTGCATTGCAAAGCACATCAACATGTTTTTCTAGGGGCTGCAGTGAAATCAAACTGTACAGAATCAAACAAGTGAACAAAAGTATGTCCTCTCTAGGTAGAAAAAGTGGCTTTTGCTCCATTGTACATTCTCCCAGTAGCGTCCTGTTAGCTACCTGAGGAATTTTCTAAAGAACAAGTAAAGATGCTTTGGTTAAAGACAGATTCAAATAATGCCCTTAAATATACACTTGAAGACACGTGCCTTTTATACACTTTTCTAAATTTTGTTTCAGTAGGAAATGATCTGTAACCAAACCAAGGGGCTGGTCTAGTTCATATTTTTTGTCTTTGTTGTAACACTTCCTGGTACGTTTTGTACTGGATTCAAGTTGTTTTTCTAAAGGACAGTTAACTACCTGGTGTTTGATGTTCATCATCTGAATTACAAGTTAAACTAGACTTTAAAGACAAGAGAAAGAGCACTGTCAGGAAATGCCACACTAAACCTGTTTCTCAAGTTCTACATATATATGTAATCCATGCTTCCTAGACTGGAAATGCTCTGCATCTTTTACTGGCTGCATGATGGAGAAGCTAAGGGAACTGCTGCAGGTTTCCTGTTAACAGGCTTTATTGACACTTCTCTGCTTTGAGAAGTAAGCTGAGAACACTTTCAAAATGGATAGAAAAATTTGCTGACAAATTATAGTAATAATAGCACTTTTCATTCTCAAATATTTTGTCTCTTCTGCTTTCACCAGATTTTTTTAATATGGGCATTAAAGGATGAGGGAGTAATAAAAGGGCCCTTAGCAGGAAATTTTTAAGGAGCAAAGTAATCTTAAGTAACAATGCACAACAGTGCGGTAAAAAAACTACCATACTTAAAAACATTCTCAGCTCACACAGGTGTGTCCGTGAACACACATGCCTATGTCCTGGGACTGGAACCTCCAAAGCTGCATTCTTCAAAAAGACTACAGGCACAATCATTGCAGCTTGCGCTCTTCCCCACACAGCAACAGTTATCCAGGAACAGCAAAGCCCCAGATATATGATAACCTAACATTTATAAGGTTTTTCCCTTTTCTAATCCTTCCACAAAGTTTTAGTGAAAGTCATGGGTGTTGACACATATTCAACTAATGCAACAAAGCTCTAGCTAAAGGCAGTCACACGTGGCAGCTGGGAGAATATGAAAGGAGTATGCACCTGCAAAGATTAGTGTTTTGGGGAAGAGAATGACTATATTGAGATTCAACAGGCAGACCAGAAGCTCCACAAGATGGAAGAAACAGCTAGGCTCTTCTGCGAGTTACTGTGAGCATCCCTTAACAAGGCAAAGGTCTTAAAAAGTGTAGAAACACAATTAAAAACAGACAAGGTGATCAGTTACATATAAAAAATGTGGCCTGTAGTTAGAAGGGAAGTTTTAAGCTTGCTTGACCAAGAGAAAATCCTGTGAAATCTGAATATGCACAGAGGGTATTGGTCAGGTACCAGATGAAGGCAAAAGTCACTGCCCTGAAGAACAAAAATACCACTTGGCAGCAATGAAGAGCCCTTGGTTCTGTGGTTCAAGGAAAGGCAGGGAGATTAACTATTTTAGATGTTCTTTCAGAGAACTTAAATTTGCTTTGCCCCGAATGCAAAGTTAGCCCTTTTTTTGCAAACTCTCCCCTTGTCATGTACCAACTCAGTAAGCTGCTTGCATATCCTTATTTTTGTGCCTGGAGTGGCACAGAGCTACCCTGTCTCAGGGCAGGCCCTTGCAAGTCCATCTGTGTTAACAAGTGCATGTGTGTTAACAATGTGCTCTGCCTTCACTATCAGTGAACGGACACAGGGACTTTTCCAGGGACCATTCAGCTACCATGGTGATGCCTTGAGCAACATTTTGCACCAATGTACATAGTTCCCCATAGCTGTCAAAGGGTCAGTAGATCTAAATTTAGACCAAGCAGCTGTGTTTAGGTTTGGGGAGGTGCCTTTGTGTGTTGTGCCAAAGCTGTGCACTGTCAATGTCCTCTTTTGAGAAGAGGTCAGAGGATGAAATGGGGAGGAACCCAGCCATTTCAGCACTTGGGAGGGAATACACTATGAAAATTTTATTATCTTGCCTACTTTAAAAACAAATTGCTGAGCAGTCTTCTGTGCCTCCCTCATATGACACAGGGGAAAAAAACCCCAGGGATATCGAAAGCTTATTTTAGACTAAAGCAAATAAAATACAGTCATCACTTTATGAGTGATAAAGTAGATGCTCTCTCTGAGGACTGTGCAAAGAAGTTGATGCTGAATTATGAAGCCTGTTTTAGGTTTGTTAACCCTGAGTGCTCAGTTGTTTTCCAGATGCTATTGAAGATTATTCTTTTTGAATTTTAGAAATATTATGAGAAAGTTTTGCAATCTAAACTGCTGTTTACTTGATTAGAGTGTACTCAACTTTCCAGAAAAAAAAAGAAATCCTAATCTACATCTTCTGGGAAAGAGGCAAATATTTTTCTACAGAAATCTCAAAGAAATTCTCTGAATATGGACATACCTGATAGCTCCTGAGGGGAAAAATATCAGGACAATACCAATTCTTTCCCACTGTGTATCACAGACAATGTTTTGCTACCTCAACCTGTACTCCCTTTCTGGCAATCAGTCCTCTATGTTGAAATGGCAAGAAACCCCAAATGATGCTGGCAAACTTGCATGCACTCAGAAATCTGGATTATTCTGAAAATCTACAAGCTCAGTTTAGTGCATATTTTTAAGAGACTTCTTGTCTTTCCTCACTTCTATATCATTTTCCATGCTTGCACTTTTCTTGCTTTTACCTCAGGAAAAACAAGCATACCTTCCCTTTCCTAAACAGAGTCCATCCTTAACCACACTGTGGCTATGGTAAATCATCCCTGACATTGGATGCCTCTTCTGTGAGTCATACAACAACTGTAAAGTCGAATACTGTTTTCTTGGGTCTTTGAGTGCAGTGTTAAGAGAAAAACCTAGATTCCATTAGCTATCTGCAAAAGATGAAGGAGATAATATTTTAAAAATATGAGTTTCTCAGAAAGACATGGAAAAAATGTCAGAAGTTAAGACTAAATAATTTTATATATAAAAGATATTACAGCATCCTAGCTCAACTTCCTAATTCTGATCTGCAATCACACCTCATCTGTGATTTGAAACTACTGAATTTAGGAGTCCCTATTCCTGAAGTGTGTCTCCAAAACCAGAAAGTAACTATGCTGCAGAGTTGAAGTTTAGCTGAGTTTCTGGTGCAGGTATCACCATGCTTCCAGAAGAGGGAGGCAATCCACTCAGATGCAACTTCCTCAAACTCTGAACAATTCTTCAGCAATATCTAAGGCTGGTGAGTGTAAAAAGTGTTTTAAAATTATTTTACCTCTGTTGAATCAGTAATCTGACGTTTGAAATTCACTGTAAACCCAGTCAAGATCACCATCTTCTGACAGTCACAATCACCATGCTGGCTATCTTACATCAAAATGCAACATCTTCTTAACTTGTAGAGAACAAGTCATCCAAGACAACACCTTGCCAGCAAGGGACGAGTCATTCAAAATAATAGTTTTTAAACTGAATATTTTCCAATAGCTCCAATTACTCAACTAAATTGTGACAAGGAGCCCAAAACTGATTGTTATGAACACCAGAAACTTATATAATTCAGGTGACAGAAATTATCCCATCAAAAGCTTTATTTCTGGATGAAGTACAGAACAGAATAATCCAATAAGGTCTAACTAGTGTTCAAACACTCTTCCACTCATTTCAGTAAGCCTTCCAATTCCTTTAACACTTGTCTATCAGCGAAAGATTTTTACAAATCAACTAATGTTTTGTGGCACCCCAACTTCAGATACTAATGAAACTAGATTATCAGAAAACAGATCACCCTGGAAAATGCCGATCCACTAAGAAATCAGACCACTTTCTCAAGCTCTGTATCTGAATCTTGGGCATAATCCAGTTGTCTCAGAAGCTTCATCTGTTTAACCTGCATGTGCAAGCAGGCATTTGTTACCTCCTCACAAACTCTGTTTGGTATAACCTGGACCTTGATCAGTACTGCAGTAGTTAATAAAAAGGACCTGTATTGGCATTTCAAATCCCAGAAATGGTTCAGCTATTGCTTTCCAGTCTGCAGCAGAGGGATACTCTGAAATCCTTGGTCCACTGCAGCGCTACACAGACTGGAAGCAACTGTGTTGCAGTGGAGAGCAATTTTGAAGTATCAAAATTATCTGAGAGCTTAAATATTGTTGAATTTTAGTGATATTCAGATTTTTAAAACAACCTGACCTTCCCATGGTGGGGTGCTGGGCCGTGAAGTGGAGAAAAAGTAAACCCACACTGAGAATGCTTTGAAACTTGAGTCCAATTGCAGCCATAGCTGAGAAGGTATTACAGCTTCTCCCTTGTCCCCTTGGCTTAACAGGAAACCTTTACCTACTGTTCCTCTAACTCCTTCCGCAAAGAGCAGTCTGGACATATTTCCTCCCTACCCACAGCTGTTTATCTTCTTAGCATCTGTCATGGTCTAGAAGTTTGGATCAACTCCTACACCAGTTGCTATGATGTAATTTTAATTCGCTCAAGTTGAAAGGTTCTCTAGTGGAGAGGAAGAGAAGAGAAGAGAAGAGAAGAGAAGAGAAGAGAAGAGAAACACCTCTAACTAATAGGTGCCCTGGGAAGCAGCTGGAAAAAATCCTTGAGAGTGAGTTTTTCCACCTGCCTGATATCTCAAGAAAGCTACAGCATCTCATTTTCAACCATGTTATCTTCCAAAGGTTTACTTCACATACAGACATGGGCCCTAAGAACAGTTTTTCTTTTGAAAAAAAGAATTTTTTTTTTAAATTCTAGTATTTGTTTGTCTGTTGTTTTGAAAGGACAGTTTTAAGAACTGTGTACAATACAGGTCTAGATCTCTGCTCAGCTTTCATCTCTACAGGCAAGTTCAAAAACACATCATGACTCTATTTCTGTTGCAGCAGTATTGTGAGAGGCCTCTACACTGGCACTGCCTGCATCTCTCATTTGCATTCAAGAACACAGTGATGGTTCAGTTTGGGATTACCTTTAACTATGTGGAAAGCTATTATCTCAAGTTACCAAACTGGTAACCTATTTATAAATCACTCCCTTCCTTCACTCACCTACCCACTCCTGCCTCTCCACTCTGGTTTGCTTCTTTTCATTCCTGGAGGCGAAACAAAAGAACTGCAGTTGTGACACTGCAGTTTGGGTGTCACCTTGTAACATTTCCACATCCTCCTCACTCTGTTATAAAAGTACTCTAAGAGGAAGAAGGGCAAATAATGAAATGTAGGAAAGCAGGAAAAGAGGAAGCAGCCAAAAGATAGCAGCCCAACTGAAATGCTAAGAATTATGGAGAAGTGACATAAAGGGAAGCATAGACCAGGAATTATACTTAGTGGCTTTAAAAAAAAGTAACTAAGAAAAAAAGAGAGGAGAGATTTAGCCCTTTTTTGCCTCTCCAGTAGTCTTCCAGATTACTATTCCTCTCTGACATTCACACACTTGACATGTATTCCCTTCTCCACCTACTTTAAGACAGGCACCAAACTGTGATTCTCTGTGTGCAGCTGGACTCCTCCAAACCTGAACTAACAACCAGCCCTTTCCTTACCTTCATATCGAAGGCACAATTAGACAATGGCCTTTTTTGCTGAATGCGGCCGTAGGGCACAGAGTGATGGAAGAGTACAGACGGAAATTGGCTAAAGCAGAGTAGGGATTGCCTAACTGGGCAATCCTGCCTGGCTGGCAGTGGATGGAGCAGACAACTTAGGAAGTCCTTCCACTGAGATCATGTGTCCCACTTGTTCAGAATGAAACTTGGCTGGAGAAGAAAACGTTTGAGATTCACATGTAGGCTTTTCTCTTCTTCATTTCCAGGCAAAATAGATACAAAACAGAGCATGGAGTTCTGTAAGAACAGAGTGGGAACACCAGCTTTTTATACTCTTCCATTTCTTAGGGACTTTTCAGCACGAATTTGTCTGATAAAGAACAAGTAGAAAGTAAAAACGTGAAAAATGACCCTCTATAAAGATCATAACACTGGCAACTATGCATAATATTTGAGTCAAGCTCCAGTTTTTGTCTTGTCTGGTGGCTAACTGAATTTTGTACTTTCTCAGGAAGATAGTGGTGAAATCCTGCATGTAAATAAAGACAGGAGTGTTACACAAAGGTGTACTGTGGTATATATATTTGTTCCTCACTGCATAAAAGCTACCTTAGTAGAAGAACTGTCAAAACCATTTGAGGCTATTGCCCACAGAAGAGGCTGTCCGGAGGTGATAAGAAATGGGTTTTAGTAAGGTTTCACTTTCTTTGAAATACTATTGAACAGAGAGTATCAGCAGGTTCAGCTCTTCTCCCCACCATTTTTCTGTAAATTAGAAAATATCCTCTGGGCCACTTGAGCAGTGTTTTATTTCTTCAGCTAAAGTTAATGTAATTTAAGATATGTGGGACTACCTACCTACCTGCATAGGAAGGAGTTATCACTATCCTCCAGTGAATGGCAACAGTCCCTGAGATGGAATCACTGTTGGAAGCTTGCACTGCATGTCCCATTCTGCAGCTGTTACTGCTCTCCCAGTTGCCTACAGGTACAGCACCAGTACCTCAAGTCTACAAGGGCAGAGTTTGCACAGTGCGTTGCTCTTGTAGGGCTGGCAACAACCAAGCTGTGAAATACCCAGTACATTAATGTGAGAGGAACTATGACCACTGTGAAGATTTTGCCTAGCTTGTCATATCCTACCTACTACAGATATGGGCTTCTGCTTATTTCATTGTTTCAGATTTTAGGGGCATGACCTGCCTTCTTCTGGCTTTACTGGTCCTGGTCTGGTTTTCACTTCAATGGAACCCCTCTCGATGTAGTTCAGCATTTGCAAGGATAAAATTCAGTAATGCAGCAGTTCAAGAAAAATAACCTTTTGTTAACTCAAATGAACATGGTAAGAGAGAACATAGACATGGAGGTTCTCCACGGGAAGTTGATGTAATTTTTCTATTTGACTTTGGATGAGAAATGTAAAGCAAAATAGGCATAAATAGAATCACTTTTCTGCCAATCCAGTCATAATGTTACTTACTGTCAAACCAGAACAGTTGGAAACAGCTAAGCATTGGGCTCCACTGCAACCCTAGCCATAGGGAAAGGCACAAGCAGTTTGGTTAAGGAACAATACCACAAGGGGATTTTTATGCTGATGTAAACTTGGAAAAAGAGAACATTGAATAGCAAAAGAAATGGGTAATACTTGATCCAGAACTATTCTCAGTTTCTCACCAATTATTAATAGTATTTATTCTCTAATATTTCTCATTCTCACACTCACTGTCCTACTGCTTCAGCCTACAGAGAATTTGATAACAAACAAAATTTTACAGCCTCAAATGGGGGCAAGGCACTGGATTCAGACTGAGAAAATCTAGGTTTAATTCCTAGCTAAGTGACAGACTTCCTGTGTGGCCATGGGAAAGGCATTTAATCCATCATGTGCCCTTACTTCCCTATCTGCACATTTTTCAATTCTTTTTAAATGGGGATAAGACTTTTTTTTTTTTTTAAATGGGGAACTCAAAAGCCATTTTGCTGCTTTGAGTGATTCCTTAATCCAGGTACATGCCCCTCAACTCATAAAGCTGAAATCTGGCTGTGCACTGGTCACCCTCCCGGTATGCGTTCCACAGAAGAAGACTAGAGACCATGGAGCAAGCAGAAGCTGTAGCTCCAAAAAATTATGTAACTTAGGTATTTGTGAAAATGCTACTCATAGTCTGTGACACATTCCACAGAATTATATAAAGGTAAAATTACTGCCCAGTCTAATAAACCTTGGTTCTACCCATAAAATACTGGATAGCAAATGCTTGGAGCCCTCAGCCACCTCTTCCTTATCCAGGATTGTTCAAGGTCAATAAGGTAACATTTTCTTCCTCAGACTGATGCAGAATCAGGAAAGAAATTTTATTTATCCTCAACTAACTTTTTCCTATTCTATCATTCTGTTCCAAGTGAGATGCAAAAATCTCAAAGGCAACTACCTCAAGGAAAGAAAAAAATATAAGCTGTTTAATAGCCAAAGCAGTTCTTAATTATCCTCCACACTGAGGCCAGCATGGCAAAATAATCAGTGGTCTGAGAAAGGAGAGAAGAGAGGGGCTCAGCCTGTACCTCTGGTGTGGGAAATGACCTAAAACTGAAAATTCTCATCTCCAGTTCAGCTGCTTCTCATACACGTTCAGTTATGAGGTGTGAAAGCTCACTCCAAAACAAAATTGCTAGAGTATTTTTTCTTAAATGCAAATGGTCTTCAGAAGCATCTCAGTATAAAGAAAAGTCTGGACCAGAGTATGCATTTGATATCCTGAAATTTGGGCTTATGTCCCTACTTTATCTTCAGCTACCCAGCCTCCCAAGACCAGCCTCACTCACTTCTGTCACATCAGCACCAGGCTGAAATTTCACTCACTGCACTGGTACAACCCAGGATTTCTGCCTTTCCACGTCAGGTACAGAGCTTGGAATCAGCCCTCCTCTTTTTCCAGAAGTCCAAGTGATATAGTAGGTTGCTCCTCTTTACTAAGATCTAGACTAATTAGAAGTCAGGAAACTAATTATTTCCTGATTTCCCCAAGTGATCTAATAATGCATTGACAATATTTCTTTTACTCCCTCATGTACAATCACCAAATCCTTAATTTATTTACTCTTACCTGCTTTATAATTTTCAATCCTATTTTTCACGCTGAAGAGATATGGTTTAAAACAAAGTTGAATACTTTGAACCAAACCAACCCCACTGCACCCTGGAGGAGAACGCACAAGACTGTTTTGCTGCATCTGTTAGAAAAACAAGTTTGCTCTCTGGTCTCCAGAATATTGCATACGGTTTAGATTGCACAGCAGAATTGATTACATTTCATTCTGCCCTACCTTACACTTACCTTGGCTAGGACTTGTAAAGCTTAATTAATCAATTATGTATATATATATAGCCTTAATTAGACTGTAAATTCTTTGGGGTTTTCTGTTAGTGTTTGTGCAGTGTTTAGAACAGAGGTTCTTTTCCAGTAGCCCTGTGCCACAAAGTAAAATGAGAATAAAAAAAGTCCCAACAAAAAAATTGGAAGAAAATGGCATTAGAAAAACCCCAAGCTTAATTCACTCCCTTTCTCAGTCTTACACCAACAGCAAGAGCTAAAATGGACAAAGGACACACAATTATATGGAACTAGAACAAGATCTGTGCTGTGAAAACTGGTGCCAGGCATTCAGAGGGTGATCAAAACTTGGTCTCCTGTAAGGGTTAATGATCTCTTTAGGCTATCATTGTTGGCATTTCCTGCCATCTCAGCATTTATGGAATATATGAAAATGTCTAGCATGCAAAGTTTCTGTCAAACTTCCTCTCTGCTCCTAGTTGCATGCCCTAGCTAGTATAAGTGCCTTTCACTTGGAAGAATCTTTTTAAAAGCATCTGCCCAGTTTATGTTTAAAGTGCTTTTCAAATATTCCAAAGGATAAGACATTGCATTGTGTTTTCACCAAATATGGTGGATTTTCAGGGTAGAAACAAACAAATGTGTGTCCTAATGTGCTGTAACATATCAGGAAGCCTTCTTTCCCATGAACTGCCAAGTTGCAGCTCCTTCTTGCTACCAAGCCAAAGAGAGTACATCAGCAGTGCCCAACCCAGGATTCATAAAGCACCTAAATTTTATACTAACACCCAGAGAGTATGGTGGGACTAAGTGTGAGGCAAATGGAAAAAATGAAAAAAATCTGTGACTGATGAATGATGCTTTGTTCATTTAGAAGAGAGAAAAAGTCAGCTTTGAATCTGAAGCTACTTGTCCAACACAAAAAACCAAAATTGTAATGGCTGATCATTTCTGAGCACATAACTAATCCTGTTAGTCATCAAGATTGTCACTTGCATTAGAGTGGTTCTAAGAACTCTCCTTGACACCTGGATAAATGAAGTATGGCTCATCCATAGCTTCAAATTCCTTTACCTCAAATTCATCATGGAAAGCTGATGTGAATCACAGGCTCACACCTTCAGAGTAAGGTGCTTCTCAAGTGTTTTAAGAATAGAACGTTAAAAGTTTCATTTTCTATTATCATCTGTTTTGTCAAATGAATGTGCAGTGCCTGTCAGTAGGGCAGAATGGTAGCATGCTGCAGAAAACCTTCCCAGCAAGTCTGCTGAAACAACCTTCTGCTGATGCAAATGTGCTATTTGCTAGAGCTGCCCATGGCTATCTGATTAGCTCCCATCCTATGCCTGAGCGTGAAAAACACAACCCGCAGCCCAAAATGTGAGGATCACTGTGTTCTCAGGAAGTAGGCAACTATCTGTGCTCTGTCTCGCTGAGGACAAAAAAGAGGAGTGAAAAAAACCACCATTGCAGAGAAAACATGAGTTCTCACACGGAAGGCAGGGGACTGCATTGTGCTCAACTAGATTGGTGTTTGTGAGGAGTTATATCTTGAACTTACCTGAAGCTCCTCAAAATATGCGTAAGGAGATTCCCTGAATACAAATTGCTTTCTGGGACATAAGAGCAGAAGAGTCCATCACTACCTTTATTACAGTGGTACTTTTGACTGTGCTTTTGTATTTGTTAGCTCAGTTAGCTACTGAATCATCTTTAAGTTATCAAGTTAGGCATGCATAAGTTTTCAGTGGAAAGCTGTATCTCAAATGAGAAATACAAGATATTATATCTGCATTTTCCATTAGATTATTTCAATATGTCACCCTTCTGTACCTCTGTTGTGGGTATTATATGCCCCCCAAAGCTTCATTATGCAGTCTTCAATTTGGTATAGGACTGCAAAACAATCTTCTGGAGAAAAATATTTAATGAATGTTTCCCTGTTTCTCCATCTTACTTCTATAATACTGCAAGGAATTAAGTAAATAGAACCCCTGAATGCAAGCAGGAATAGAACTTACAAGCTGAAGGGGAGAATTCTCAGGACTCATGTACCCCTCACTGCTAATCCAGAAGGGGCAGGCAGGAAAGCCTTTTTCAGGCAAAGAATGCTGGCAGGAAGACTTGGGGGCATGTGTGTTTATCTCCCTCCTTTCTCCATCTCCCTCTATCTTCATGAATTCCTTGATGGTCCTTCTTGTACCATGACCTTCACAGCTGCCTTGGCCCAGCCACTTTACAGAGACTACAAAAGCCACAGTGGGTACAAGCGGATCTTCCCCAGCTGTTACCCACTTCCCAAATGGAATTTACAGTTAGGTTTCTTATAGGGATACAGACAAGCTAGCAGGAACTAACCTTTTCCTCTTTTAGGTTTGAAAAAAATATTTTTATGGCATGTGTTTATGTTGCAGAGTATATGTTTGCTTGGTCTAAAGAAGAAGGAAAAGCTCAGCTTTCAAGATAAATGTTCTTTTGCTGTTTTTACAGAGACATAAACATAGAGGAACTTGGTTTTGCAGGCACATAATTTTGTGTGCTGACAGACACATATTTGTATGCACATATGTGTATGTGTGTACATATAAACATACAAAGGGGAAAATATGGAATAAATGGGTCCTGATGGCTGGAAAATACATAGTAATTTCAAATTTCAAAGAGAGTATTAAAGAGAACTAATGAATTATAAAAAGCTTTAGAAATGAAAAGCATATTTGCATTGTCTTCTAAACACCAAGGGCTGTATCATGTATGGTATAAATCAGTCTCTTTCTCTGAACACAGGAAAGAGCTTATTATTAATGCTTATACTGTACAGCAAATGTACAGACTCATTAATGTGTGATTACAGAATAAACAACATCAGAGTTCTCTAGTCTGTTTTGCAAGGAGAAAAAGAATTCCACTTAACACCACAATAAGCCCATGATAGGATACCAATTTTACTAGGATATACTAGCACTGTAGTGGCAAGATTAAACAAATGTGATACTACAACATAGGTAATGCCTCATTACCATTATTCCACCCTCATATATTTCATGTGTTGGGCTCCAAAGCCACTGAAGCCTTTTTCTAGCACAATTATCATTTCTCATTTTTACTTCTACTTGCCATTATATGGACAAATGGGCAGGAAACTCAAGCCCTCTTCAGAAAAGCCTAGTTCCTATTTGATTTCTAGATAAATTGTTGTAGATCCACACCTGCAGCAGACAAAGCTCCAGTGACCATGCTGGCCATTAAGGCTTCACCACCTCCTCTCCACCATCCAGCCACGGGAGGTGCCCGTTACAAATGGCAGGAAAAAGAACAAACCCTGTCTCAGAAAGGAAGGTGCCATATCAGTGGGGAAGGGATGCTCTCACTTCTCTGCTCATGGCTTCAGTCTGAGAAAACTGGGAGGAGTGTTTTGCTTTGGGAAGACAGAGGCATTTACAGCCTGAATTGTGAATAACAGCCTGCTGGAGGGCAGAGTACAGATGGATCATGCACAATTTGACACTTCCCTCAGTCTCACAGGTATTTTCACTTTGAAAACCTGGGCACAAAACCCAAGAACCCCATAATAAGGCAAACATAATTGTCATAGTGAATTCTATAGGTGCATGTGTTGTTTTCCCCTGAAAATAAATTTTCATACGGCAAGAACTGCAAAGATGTATCTGAAATGCAGATGCAGCATGAGGGGTGCAGAAACAGCAGTGTTCCTCAGCTCACAGTCCCTATTTTGGTGCTAATGAAACCATCCTGCTTCAATGCCAACCACTACCACCACTTCCGAGCATTGCAACACATTCAGGGCAGGAAAAAACAGGCTCCATAACTTGGCCCATATAATGCTGAGGTGCACAGTACTGTGAATGAGAAGGGACGGATCTCCCTCCAAAAAACCCCTAAGCCACTATGAAAAATCAGAACACAAAATTCTTAGCTTAGACAAAAACCCCCAAAACTCAAAAACAACCAAAGATTTGGGAAGTTCAAATCCATAGCAGGGATGTTGGCTGATCACAGCTTCTTACAAATACAGGATGCTTCTAAATTATGAAATATGGAGAATGAATATTTCCTCTTCTATTAATTGCAACACAAGCTGAAAGTGTCACCAACTTTAGTTTAAACCAACCTTTTCATTGCATTAAGCATTTCTGTTGTTACTTAATCAATGGAGAGGGCAAAATTATGTGCAGATACTCTGTTATATGAAGGAATTAACAATTTGTTCTAAAGATCTCAGTTATTGTTTATTTTTAAAGGAAGTGTCAGGGAACAAGTGAGTTTCTCATATCATTCCATGAAATAATCTAGAAGTTACTGAAAACTCTGGTAAGAGCCACTTCCTCAGAAGTTTTTTTCCAGGGTAAAAAAAAGGTTCATGTGAAAGTTCTCCTTACCCTTCAGTTTCTTCTCCTTTTTTTCCCCTCTTTTTTTTTTTTTTTTTTTTTAACTCTGATATATGGCTCGGAAGAGTGGAAGTTAATTCATGATATTTCTCCATTTTTGCTACATTTATTACACTTCTCAAGGAAGATAATTATGGACTATCTTTGAGGGAAGAGAAACAAGAGAAATGGAATGTGAAAAACAAAGAGGAAAACCTGTGCCTAAACTATTATTTTTATCTCAGGCCTGTTTTGGCTGGAATTTGAGAATAATTCTGTGCTTGCTCTGCCATTTTTTTTTCTGCAATCTTTCAATCAGGTTCTTAATCCAATTTTTAGGTATGGATTTTGCCATGTTAGGATTGAAATCTCATTTTCATCAATAGAGTATGAGTTACTCACTTCCAAAAATCCTATTTGGTGCCTGTGATGTCACTATGGCTAATGGTGAAACAATAGATTAGATACCTTCTTGGGATCTCTTTTTATGCAGGCAACTTAGACACCGAAATGTTTCTGAGAAACATGACCCTAAATTGTCATACAAGAACTGGGCATTATTCCTAACGTCAAAATGTGTAAAAAAACCAAAGAAGTAAGCACACACCAAGGTTAATTTGCTATGAACTGTCTTCCTGCATATGCACCTTTACTACACAGAATCCACAGAATGTATGGGTGAGGGAGGAGACAAGGGAGGGAGGGAGCAGCAGGATGTCTTGCATTGCAGACTAAGGTCTAGCCTGCTTTTGGGCTGCTGTTCTGCTCACTTGTTCAGGGAGACAGCTGGATGAGGCATGACAGTTTCCAATAAGCTGTGTCTGGAAGCCAAAATCTTGGGATGCTAGCTGATCCACCTTCATAAGTTAACAGCTTGTTGTTGTCCCACATCTCCACCATAAATGACTTGCTGAGGGTAAGCCTGCACTGGTGGCAATGTCACACCTATCTACTGCCTGCCAGGCAAAGCTTTTTCCTGAGAGGCCATCTGAGGCTTCAAGAAACCTCACATAGTGAACTCAAAGGAAAAGGTTTGGGAACAAACCTGTCCTGCTGCAATGTGTGGTGTTCACTCCTGGCTCTAGGACTACAGCTCCAAAAAGGAGTTCTTCCATCCCCTCTCTTTATCATAAAGGGCTTATTCTACACTGGGGAAAACTGTGCAGGCATGGCCATGCTGCCCATCATTCCTTGCAAATCTCAAATGTGGTGTATCAAGCCAGAGTGACACCGTGTTTGCACATTTTACTGTGGGACAGAGCCTGGGAAGTTCATATCTGAGGGGAGAACATAGCTGCAGGTTTCTGCAGCCAGAAACCATCTCTTCCCAGGGAGCCACCATAGCAGGAGCTGAAATTACAGAAATATGAGGAGTGGCTGAACAAGACCAAAAGAGCAGCTGGTTCTGAAACATTACCTCTGTAGAGGCAAGTAGTCCCTGCATTGTGCCTCAGTCCACCAATAAAGTTTTTGGTAAGGCTGCGGTCAAGAGTGCTCAGGGTGAGAGAAAACTTGCTCAAGGTAAAAAGCATAAAAAAAAAAGCCTACAACAAAGAGCAAGCAAGAATTAATACAGAACAGAGGGGTGGCTGATGTTGGGAGACGAATCCAACCTTTTGATGAAGAATTATTCCCTTAAAATCACTTGAAGTTTTGCAATCTGCAGTTACAGATGTCCTCCCAGCTTAAAATATGCCCATCTTCCAGCCAGAGCCTGGTGTTTCTGAATTGAGCTGCAGCCACTGCTGAGATCCTGCTAGATAAATTTAACTCCTGAGCTAGAAGGGGGCTTATCTCTGAGGCACATCTCTTCTGCTCAGATAAAGAGAACTTCCTCTCACTGCAGTTTAGATCAGCACACTCAATCTCTGTACCTAAAGCCACATAGCTAAACACACTGCATCTCTCCTATTCAAGCAATGCTTGCCACTCTCCAGCACTGAACAAACAAAACTTGCACAGTTCCCAGGCTTTTCCTGACTTTTGTGCTGATGTTCTTTTCTGAAAACACAGCTTTACCCAGCAGGTGCTCATGAAATAGGCTGCAGCTCAACAAGCTACAGCTCAACAGCTCTGGAGAAATAAGAGAAAAAAACCTGTAGCTTCAGCATCTCCTGCAATATCATGTTGCCACACAGTGGCAACACAAATCATGCTGCTGTCAAGTTTCTGAGTAAAAAAGTTCTCACAAAACTAAATAAAAATCATTATAAAAGTACAACTCTTAGGATCAGTTCTGTTCTCAAGGCCTTGATTTTGCCATGTGCTATGGTTCCATCAAGAGGGCAGATTCTAATGTGCCTGATCTGGGTTTGCACTGGTTGAGAGAGCTGAGCTCATAATGCAGCACAGCCTGAGCTGCGGCTGTGGCCACTCTGTTTTCCAAGCTGGGCCACCCTTACTTCCACAAATTTCTTGCAAGTTTATTCTGAAAATGTTCACCCTTCATGACTTGCAGCAAGCATTTTTAAATTTGATAGAGGAATTCACCTTCAGTAATAGGGCATTTTTCCATTTGCCTTCGTGCACATTTTTCTAAGTCCTAAGTCGCTACATAGGTCAGAGCTTGTCTCTTGGCACAACAGGAAATTCCCAATGGCCCCATATACCAGGGTCTTCTGCACCTCACTCTAGCACAGTGTTTCACACTATGCTCATGCAAAATATTTTTTTCCAGTCCTTCCTTTGAAGGCTGGAATATAACTTATATCCTGTATAGCATATTTAAGGGCATTCATAAAATTTGTCACATGCCTTCTCCAACTAAACCACCCCCATCCTCCTCTACAAAATCCCTATAAGAGTTTTGCAGACAAAATTAAAATAATCCTGACAAAAATATCTTCTGCATTCTCCTTAAAAAATTATACATCATACTGGCAGGCTCTCAGAACATACAATATCAGTCCATACTAGGGACTGTTATTTTGGGGTTAGAAATAGGGGCTTCAGACCAAAGAAGAGGGGAGATTCCTGACTTCCCTATTTTTAAAAGTTCCTAAAATATTTCAGCTTCAAGTTTTTCAATTCCTTCAGAAGCCTCCTCAGTTGGACTTTCAAGCCTTGTTTCATTGTGGCAGGTTAAAGACAATTTTCAAAGCTCCCCAAACCATCTCAAAACAAATTTTCTCTCTGCTCTCATGGGGGCTACATCAGGTGAGACAGCAATTATGACTGATTATTTACAAAGGCTCATCAGCTTCTACACACTTCCAGACCTTTGAGCAGCAGAGATGTCCATCTGAAACCTGAGCAAATAAAACATATTACATAGCTCTCCAGGTTACTTCAGCTCTTGGAATTTGGTTCTCTGAATGTCCAGGCACACACATGCCACATTTTATTATTCATACACAAGACACTGCCTTCATAGCCACTGAACACCCACAAGGAGGAGTGTGCAAAGATGTTTAGCTCCAGCAGTCTTTTTCTTCAGCCCCTTTTCCTCCCCAGCAGAATTACCAGGGCACCAGTGCACTGGACCTGTCTGAACCACAAGACTGATCTTGCAAGCTGGGGTGGGGCACTTCCCCTTTTGTCTTTCCTCGCTTTTCCCCTCCGTCTGCAGCCTTTCCACACTTCTACTCTGTCTCCACCCAGCTGTGTGTGAGTTGCAGTAGATTTATGTAATGGCAATGGTTTCGGTTGCCTGGTGGCCCCTCAGCAATGCTTCTGCCCATGCTCTCAAATGGTTGAACTCCTTTTAAGGAAATAAAGCATCGAAGCTGCTCAGAGAGAGGACACTTGCCTGCATCAGTAAGTGGCTCCTCATGCAGGTTACAACCTCTGAATGGCTGAGAGGGAGGACCCCAGGGTGTGAAGGCAATGCCAGGGTCCCAGTGATGCCAGGCACTGAAGCCTGCAGCTACACAGGCTTCTGCTTCAATAACTGAGTTGTGGGAGGGATGCAACATCATCACTTGGTATTTCCCACTGGGAGAGAAAAATGTCAAAAAAATCTTCCTTTTAATGTCTCTTCCCATATCTATTTATTTTAAACAAATAGAGTTTATAACTTCATATGAATCTTTCTACTGATATCTATGATCACCCTGACTGGTAACTTTGGGTATACTCTGTCAAATGTCTGACAGTTTCATCCCAATTTTGTGAGATGAATTCTCCGCACCTCTTAAAAAGAAGATCTCTATACAGACCCAGACTGTAATCTGTGACTACAGGGGTAACACTTGACTCCTGTTTTAGAAGTCTATGGTCATCTGCAGCACCAGACAGCTGTGCAGAAATGGTGAGCCCACAGCCTCTTTCTGAGGCCACTAACACTGTGAGATGGCTTTTTTTATCCAGCAATGGCCACCTATGGAATGGGCAGTTATGACAAAGGAAGGCACTGCTTACCTTTCTGGATAAATGCCACCACTGCAGCGAATGGCTCTTTCTCCATGAAGTAGGGTTTGATCTACAGATCACTGACTCATTAACTTCCCACATGGCTTAAATTAGGATATAGTCTCAGTGCACAAACAGCCCTAAATTGCAACTGTTCACCACGCACAGGATGTTCAGTACGGATCATCCACAAAAGGTGCACACAACATTTAACCTGAAACTTACGGAGACTGAGAATTATCAAGTTATTTACAATAGGGTACCATGGGGAACAGGGCTGTTCAAAATAGGCTGCAAAGCACTAATTCTTAATGGAATGGACTTTCAGTAGATTTCTAAAAAACTCAGACCAAGATTTCAAAAGGATATTTAGGAGAAATGATAAAAGAGAGTCTCTAGAGCCTTAAAGAGTTGTGAAAATCTCTCACTGCTGAAAATGTTCACTGTGCTTTCTATCTGTAGAGCACACGGGTGAAAAGAACAGATTAAAATAAAAAAATGTTATAGGTGTCAGATTAGCCTGAAAAGTAAATTTGGGGTGGAGAATAGGACAAGGAAGGAAGAAGATCTAGTGGACAGAGGAGCAGAAATTAAGCATGCAGAAGGAAGCTGCTCAACACATAGTGGCTTTCTGGGGGTTGCAACATTAAAATCATAGTAAGCTCATCAAGGAAATGAAGAGCCTTGATGGTGACCAGAACATCTCTGCTTTGCTGTGCTACTTGGGGTTATTACTAGAAACTGTTGGTGGCTTTACTTCCGTAAATTATCCTTTCACACCAGTTGATCATTTTTGCATTGGTCAGAAGAAAGCCATGTTTTGGGCATCCCCCCTGCCTGGGAACACAAGTCAAAACATACATTTCATGATCCCCTGAGTACCTTCTTTATGAAATTTCCACCCTCTATAGTAATTTTAAAGGATAATTAAAAAACTAAAGGCAACCAATAAAATCTGGCAAGTAGAGGACTTCAACACCTTCCTTCTCAGAGCAGGAGAAATATTTAAAATGTTTCTCTCAGCTCTGTAGCACCACATTAGAGTCTGGAAGAGTGTACATGTTTGGAAGAAGCACAAAAGGAGATTTTTAAAAACACATGGAAGAGTAGAGCCTGTCTTTCTTTTCTAAAAATAGCTTATTTCCTGTAATCTTTGACCTTTGAAATGCTAAATTGATGAGAAAGGTAATTAAACTTTTGACTCTAGGTTTAAATATTATTTTATTAAATGTTACTACAAATCTAAGTATGCAAGCTGTCACTTGAACATTTCTATCTCACAGGCTGATTAAAACTAAAAAAAGATTTCTCACCTAATTTCAGGAGGATGAAGTAAATATTTATTCTTTTCATTTAACAAACTTGCAATGCCCATTGTTACCCCTATAGCCCTATGTGTACAAAAAAGTCCTCCAGAATGTAGAGACTTCATTAAATGTTTGACTCAAATTCCTTGGTGTATGCTGCATGGACAGCTGATCTCTCAGGGTGTTACAGCTTAAATGGAATGCACTGTAAAACCCTATGTTGAAATAAATCCAAATGGTAGGGGATTCCCTTTTGATGAAAGAAACAGATGGGACATTAGGAAAGTCATACAGAGCGAAACTGTTGGCTGGCCATATCTGCTCATGCAGGGCCTGTTGGTTACCACAGGCCACAGTCTAGCTCCCACCTGCCAGATGCACACAGATAACATCAGTGGGTCTTTACAATGCTCTCCTCTCTATCTTTCAATCTTCAAACAACTTTTCAGATCATTCTTGTCTACCTAAGTTTGGTGATAAATAGCAGTGAGGAACAGATCTTGGGACTTGGCGATGACGGTGTCGTACTAAACACCAAGCCTCTCTACACTGCCATGACATTGCCTGCACAGGAAGACAGCCCCCTTCACCCCTAATTCACCTATAAGATCATATAGGCCAAACACCACTCCTAAGGTGTTATTTTATTCCTAAGAGGTTTTCTTTTGATGAAGATCCAGAATGTGCACAGCAATCGTATGGCTCCTGATATGCCAGGGGCATATATTCATATCCTCTTTGTGAAAAGGGAGAATTAATTTCTTTAGTATACTGTTTTCAGAGAGCTAGCTTAGAGCTAGCAAAAAGGAGCAATAGAAGAGGTAAAAGTGTATGCAGCTTTACAGAAAAGACAAACATTGCAAGCAGTGGAGTTGGTACCTACAGATTATCCATAAAGCAGAGTTTTGTGAATTGTCTTTGATTATGTTGACTATGGTAAATGTCTCACTACAAGATATAACCCTTGTAAACAAAAGACCTATGGGGTAGAGAAAGTGGTTATAGTAAAGTTGTTAATGTCAGGGCATGAATAATCTAAATTATTGCTGAGTAATGAGAATAACAGATGGAACTTATCATATTTAGAATATGTGTAAATATTGATATATGACTGAACTGTTGGCAGAATCATTACATCATCAGCAAATATGAAGTTCAACTTTTCTGGGCCTTCACAATATTTGTGTGCATATTAAAGAAAATTCAACACAATGAAAAATTGTGTTTGGATTTGAACAAAGAACTAAAAAATTTAATTTTTGACACAAGGCTTAAATATTTTGTAGGGTTAGTTACTGTGGGAGAAAGGAGACATAACTCCTTTTACTGAGTTGATAGATAAGCAGTTAATGAAAGATTTTGTCCAAAGATCTTTGGACTGAAAAAATAAATAATTTAGTAAGTGATCAGATTGTTTAAAAGTATTTTAAATAGGATTTTTTCATAAAGTATGTCGATATGCATGTAGGAGTTGAAATTTTTGCTCATATTTTTGATAGGAGAGGATCAAATGGTAAATAAAATGAAGATGTATAAGATGATGCACTCACTACTAGCTTGTGCTGGAGTTTGGGAGTAGGTTCTATTAGGTTAGGTTCTATTCCTAATTCTGACACCCTACTGCTGTATTATTTTGAATTAATTATTTTGCCTTCTGTGCCTCCCTTTCCACCTGGTATCCTTTACTGGATTTCCTTAGACAATTAATGTTTAAAGTCACTTGCAATCTTTCTGTAAATCATCTACCCTGACTGTTACTCTTACAATAATATTAGAATGCAAGAATAATGAGCAATATTTTTATTTGTGGGTAAATATTTGTACTTTGATAGTCATCCCTTTACAGAAATATTTTTATCATATAGGGTACTTATCACAGCGTTCTGGGAGTCACTGTGCTTTTTTTCCTCCTCTTTTCCTTTTTTTTTTCTTCCCTACTAGTAAACAGGCATGGTGCTCAAGTAATATTTAGTCTTTTTAGTGCACTATGTGGGAGCTGGTGCATACAGTAGTCATCAGCATTGCTATTCCATTGCTAGTCCTTGGGAGTATGGGATCCCTAAGAAAAATCAGCATTTTGCACAGTCATCTCTGGACAGCAATTTTAACCCAACAGAATTTATCAGGTGTAATCACCTTTTATCTAAAAGATAAGTGTTTTCTAAAGTTCTCCCAGGTAAAAAAAATTAAAGATAAGTGGAGATCACATATTGAAATCTCAAATACATAAATACTTTGTATGTTCTAATATGCATTTCTGAACAAATCTGAATAGCAGATAACACAATAACATTCAAGATAGCATTCAAATTAATAATAAAAATAATAATAAAAATACAATTTATCGAATTTTTATCGAATCTGACTTCATATAATTTTGACCTGGAACCACATATTTAATTCCATTTCCTACACAGAATGAAAACTCTCTTTCCTGGGGAGAATGTCAAGCAACAGTCATGGTTTAGAAAGAAGATAAACAGTAGGATCTGTATAAGTTCTCTGTGGGTGAACATGCATTTCCTAAAGAAAAGGATGCACAAAATCCACTATGCACCTGAAGAAGATGGAAAGGCACAGGACCTGCTTGTTTACCAGCTTGTGAAAAAGTAATTTAACATTATTGCTGTATCATCTGCTAGTATTTCTTATCAGAGTGTATTTGTTATCTTACCCAAGATTCTGTCATTCTTAGAACTCTGCTGACCTCCAGTACTAGTTGAAAGGTCCTCTGGTATAGGCATAGGTTCATCTGGATCATCAGGGACATCACTAGTTGGAGGACTTTCCTTTCCTAATAGTGAGGAAAGCATCAGTTAGATTGTCATTGTCAGAGTAGCCTCATTATCAATTAATACAATAAGATGAACCACAAACCAAATAAAACTTTAAAAAAAGCCTAAACACTACTAAAGCATGACATTCTTAGGACCAAATCCCACTCTCCCGCAGAGAAAATTTCTTAGGAATACAGGGGAATTAAATTTTTTAAAAGAATGCATACAAATACCTCAAACAAATTTACTGAGTCTGAATACACAGTTATTAGCCTTACCATTTTAGATCTTTGTGAGATATGTATGTTTTCCAGCTGCTATGCTCAGAAGATGCAATTTAGCCAACAGAGACTGACAGATTATAAAGGTTATCAAATGGACATCCTTGGTAAAAAAATTCTTTCTTCCACAAGTTCTCCTTGAGAACACATCTGGATTTACTTCAAAGACATAGTGAAGTCTAACCCACAGGTATTCTGGGGCTCCAAAAGAGCTATCTCAAAAATCAAGTTTTATCTTCAACTGAAAACTCAGCTACAATTCCAGCAAGCTTCACTAATATCCCCAGATCAAGCTCTGTCTGGTCCTTGTGCCTACAAGTAGTGAAGTGCCTGTACCAGGACTTCTTACACATGAACAATTAGCAGACTTCAAGGATTTTATTGTCTTCTATTTGCAAATAGGAAACAAACCCCAATATTTTGAGTATACAAGGTTTTGCAGAGGCAAACAGTTTGTAAAACATTGTAGGTATTGTGGGACTGTTTTAGTGTCAAACACAATACAGTAAGAAAAAAGAACTCTCTTGCTAAGTATTGTACTTCCAGAAATAGTGAGGTTTCTTGATTTAGCCCTAATTCACAGCATACATCTCCTGCCCACAGTACTATCACTGTCTTGCAGAACTTTTAAAATGACTGCATACATGTCTAACAAAAGCATGCCTTGGAAACATCTACTGAAGGAATTATCTAGGTGATTAGTTTCATTGACCATTACTGAAAGACTGGCCTTTGCATTAATAGCAAAGAACAGAACAGGCCCAGAGCAGAATTCGAATGCAGTAATGTTCACATAAGACCCTTGTCTTGAAAATGAAGATGTTACCAAATTACATTGACGAACTCTGTTAGACATCCTGTGGCAATTGGCACACCGGTAAGGGCAGTAATTTTATGGCACACAGCCTTAGCAAATTACTGGGTTTTTTGCTAATGAGAATTCCCTCATTAAAACAAAAACATTAATCAAACCTTAAAACACCAGAAATGGAAAAAATAAACCAAATATAGCTTACTTTAGTGACAGCAGTTTAGTGATGCCAGTTATGGACTTAATCTGAATGAAGAGAATGATTTCCTCCCTGCCTCCTGAATGGATCAAAGCATTGTGTTTTCCTATCTATACTGATCATGACAGGGAGAAATGACAGGTAGTTTTAAGTCATCTTCCAAATTAGTTGTGTTGGGTTGCTGGCACAGACTTATGTTTAAATGAATATATGACTGCATTTCTTAATGACACACCTATGAAGCTGTGGAATAATTGCTGAGAAGGAGTTTTGAGAGCAGCATCAGGTGAACCATCCCAAATTGCAGCCAGAGGACTCCAGGGTATTGAAGAAACAGTCCTGCTCTGTCAGGAGGACTAACTAGATGATTTTAATAAGGTCCCTTTCATAGCCAGCTTCTGTGATGTATTCTTAAATAGGCAAAATAACACCCACTGGATGTCAGTGCAAGAGCAAAGGCGGATTGCATAAATGGACAAGAGGGAGCACGAATTTTACAGCAAAGGAAAAAAAAAAACAGGGAGTAAGTGAATTAATTTTTTTTTGCCATTCACAATTTAACTCTTTATTTAATTATTCATTCCAATTTCTGGGATGTAGGGAACTTACAAAACTGACAGCAACTTTCCATTGCAAGTCCTAAGCTGCCAAGCTGAGGTATCTCTTACAGATAAGATGAACAAGGGAGGAGAGACAGCTGAAATATTTCAGTTTATTCAACATATTTTTCCCCACACAAAACAAAAAACAAAAACTCCCAGAGGTTTAACTGGAGGGCAAGCAACAGCCTGGCAGCTCTCTTCACATTACACATAAGTTAAGGAAATTTGTTAAAAAGTAACAGTAATCCAAAGCAACCTGCATCTTCCAAGGATGAAACAGCACTCCCAGTTACAACAATGGATGTTGATGCTTTAACTGAGTCATGGCTGAGAAGAACAATTATCCTAAAAAGGATAATTGAAGACTGTTTTTGACTGCAAACCAATATAAACTCATAATACCAGAAGTATGGGAAAAGAGATAACAAACAAAAGAATATCTTCGTAAGTGTGTTATTGGGCATCCTACAATACTTAGTCTAGGTAGGATACTTTGAAGTCAGAGAAGTCTTTTTGGAATAGAAACCTGTTAGCAAAAGAGTACATTTGCAGTGGTAAACTCTTTCATTCACTAAATGGATATCAGTCTTCTACTTGTTAAATTAATAGCAGTTTGCCCAGGTGATATGAATTGGACTTGCCTCCTTGACTTGGTGGGGCAGAAGCTGGAGATCAGGTCTGTTTCCCTCTCTGCAGGAGACTGCAGCTAAGAAAACTTAGTAAACTTGTCTTTAATGACCCATTTAATATAATTTGATTTCTTCTTGTTACACATGATTGAGAAATCCCTACATGCAAAAAGACAGGACAAAAATAGTGGATTTAAAATAGATCCATTTATTGAGCTCTGTCTCTTGGATTCTAGAGGATCGTATTTGTATTTCATGCCTTAACTACATCTAAGCCATTACACCATGGGAAGTTAAAAAAGGAAGGGGGATAGGGAAAGGTGGGAATGCTTTCAATTTTAATTTCAAACAGACATGCCCAGAACAACAACTGGTCAAAGGAAAAGGAGCTAAGCCCCACACCAATACCTAGTGCCTAGTACTGGGGAAAATTATTCAAAAGTGACATAACAGAGCAAAGTAACTTAAGAAGTGAAGCATTAGAAAAGAATCTAATCTTGGGGTGGAGGGGGTGAGTTTTTTGGGTTTTAAATTAATTATTAGAAAAAGCCCCCTTAGCTGTGGAATTGAAGTTCTCTTTCTGGTACTGCCACTGGTTCGTGTTGCTCTTGGTTAAATCATAAATAGAAATAATTACAACTGCAGGCTGTATCAAATATTCCTTTATTTCAATCTGCATCTCTGTAAGATGGTCTCAGATTTTCAAAACTGCCATTTCTGTATAAAAATAGTCAAAGAGCCTACCCCATCAGTGATGCCTGGCAAGACCCTCAACTTCTATCTATTTGAGTTTCCTCATCTCTGCACTAGAAATATACTTGCAGCCAGAAGGAAAGAGAGGAAGGGAAAAAAACTGCCCAGTTCAATAAGGTTTTAGTATCCTTTATTTCTGTTAAAGTCCTCAGCCTGGTGTTCCTTTAACATGTACATCCAGCTCCGAGAGTGATTCAGCTCATGCCAGAATGGTGCTGCTGGTGCTACGACTGTTGAAAAGAAAGCCAGGGCAGGATGTATTACAGAAATCTCATTCCTTCTCCTTTCACAAACTAATGTTGGGTGTGTATTTAATATTGAGGGTTTCTTCTTCCTGCTTTTGCAGAGTGCAGCACAGCTTGATTTGTTCTAGGAGATCTCTTAATGTTAGATGTGGAAACATTTGCACTGTTTTTTCATGTTCCTTAACTGTTAGGCCCTAGAACTGAAAAAAAAAAAAAAAAAAAAAAAAAGAGAGAGAGAAAAAAAAAAAAAAAAAAGAAAGAAAAAAAAGAAAAAAAAAAAAGAAAAAAAAGGCAGGAAAAATACTGCTTGTTAAGTGAGATATTATCTTTGTTTTCTGACTCTCTTGTATGGGTGCCGGATACCATTTGGTTAAATGTATGTCAGCTCTCTCCTCATTTCAGAACTGCAACTGCTTGTCTCATGAAATATCACTTTCAGGAGAAAAATAAAAAGTGTGAACTCTGCTAGTCACACAGTATTTCAGTTCCTCTAGGAGTCAGCCATGCCTGGATTCCCCGAGGTGGGAATGCCTGGGAATGCACAGAGGGTTTGGATCACTCACAGTAGTTTTATACTCTCCTGGCCTGGCTGGCCTCTGCCACACCTGAGTCAGCTGCAGCTGCATAAAGCACATGGCTGCAAAACACCATGTTTGAGCTGGGGCGACTAGAGACCTTTATTTCTGTGTTGAAAAACAAAACAAAAAGCCCCAAAGAAACACACCAAACCAAATTTATGTTTTAACTTATATTTTCTAAAAACACAACCAAGCGTGCTAGTGAAGTCCCCTAATTCCATAGGCCCACAGAGCCAGCTATACCTGATAAGCAATACTCATAGAAACACACCAAACCAAATTTATGTTTTAACTTATATTTTCTAAAAATATTTTCTATATATTCTAAAATATAAGTTTTAACTTATATTTTCTAAAAACTTATTTTTTCTAAAAACTTATATTTTCTAAAAGCTATGTTTTAACTTATATTTTCTAAAAACTTATATTTCTAAAATATAAGTTTAACTTATATTTTCTAAACAGGAGAAATAAATGTTTTACAGCTGACAGGACAATCTTACACTCCTGAAACTGTGCTATAGTTTAACTGGTTCCCAGCATACAGCAGAGCTCCCTCATCATCCCAGAAGCACACAGAAACCCAGGGGAATACAAGGGGAAATATTCCTTTCTACATTAACCCACCTATGAGAGAGAAGTAGGTAACATCCCTGTACCTTCAGGTCCTCTACTTTTAAGGTCTAGTAAGAGCTTACTAAGAACCAGTATCTGTGGAACCTAATCTGACAAACTCTCATTTCCAGAAGGTGAGTTCCCACATAACTCTTACCATAAATGAAAGTAAATTATGAAGCTCTTTCTTTAGCCATAAATTCAGCTAACAACCCAATACAAGTCACAGCCTTTGCTCACAGAAAGTACCAGATGCTCAGTGACAGAAACGGCAGGAGAGTTCAAAGCAGACTTTAATGCATTTGTGTAGGTTTTCCTCTTATCAAAGGTAACTTTCTTTTTCAAGAAAACCCTCTCTCATCACAGAATAGTACTATTGCATGATAAGCTAGAAAAGCTAAAAGGAACAGCACAATACTACAGGGGTTCAACTACAGAAAACTTTGAGAAGTACAAATTATAGATATACATTTATTATGTATATATTTACATATATACAAGCAGTCAAGATTGCAAAGTTCTTTGTAAAATTTCCCTCTGAAGGGAGCGGCAGGCCACAAGGAATGCAAAGTGTTTGCTCTACCAATCCAATCCTTGACTCAAGGCCGCATCTCCCCTGCTGCTACTCTTCATGTCAAAAGAAAAACAAGCAGTGCTCTAGTAAGAAGTAGCAGGTGTGAAGCTCAAATTCACACCGTTGTAAAGAATACCACAACGGTTAGGTGGGGGTATCCAGGGCAGCCTGTGCTGCTGCAGAGTAAGAGGAGTTCAGTGCTCCTCCCCGAAAGAGCTCATGCAAGCAGGGAAGGATTTGTGCAGCAGGCAGAGGAGCTGGATTCAAATCATGGTGCCTCTTGTTGCTCCAAGCAGTTCCAAAGTGAATAAACAAGTAAAACTCCACTGCTTTTTCTGCTAAGGCCACAGATGCTCCAGGGACTGCATGTATAAGATTTTATTTCATTTACAAATCGGTTCAACATGCAACAAAGCAGTGATGTGTAAGTTTATCCAGTTACAATTCCAAATTTGTTACCTCAGGAGCGAATGCAACATGTCTCCACAGGGCTAACTAGAAATGACTTCTCTATAATAAACATAACTAGTAATCTTCTTTTGGCATGAAAGATTATTATACTCTTGCTCTTTCAGACAGAAAATGTGTTTGATTTTTATTTTTCAGATGACATTGAAAGTTCTGGGTTCCAATCTTTGACAAAACTTTTCAAAAAGTTTTAGAAAGGAAGCAGAAGAATAACAACAGAGAGAGGGAAAGGAAGTGGTATTCATGTATTTCAGAAAAAGCCAGTTACATAGTCACTCACACTGTGCCCAGACCTTTACCAGCTACCTTCTATAGCTGTACCCCCCAGTCCTGAGGCAGCAGTGCCCAAGAGCTGCCTCTGAAGCAAGAGCTGCACGCCCAGGTGTCTGCTGTGAGTGGGCTCAGTGACGGGGCTGTCGTGTTCCAGGCTGAACACTAAAAGTGAAAACTGAAAGCCATTGACCGTTGCAGCTGCCAACATACAAGGGAAACTGGGAAAGACAGTAACCTGGCCTTTTTCAGCTGCTCAGGCACAACAATATGCACGTGTATTATCTTGCTAAGCCAATTTTTTATGGAACCAATTTCCAAGGAAGTTAAGAATACCCCCAAGGAATATCAATATGGGATAAGACTGCAAAATCCTATTCATGTGTCTACAGAGCAAGTTTTAGAAACCCAAATTTTATGCCATTTAAACACATTTCAAAATATCATCTTGGACAAAAACAATTACAAACATAAAATCTCATGCCAATCAGTTCTCATTTTCTTTTTTCTTCTTCTTCTCTTGACTCCTTTTTTTTTCTTTCTGTTTTTAAACATGTATAATAAAACTGAATGCTTTGGAAAAAAGTCAAATAACCCTATCCGGTAAATATGGTTTGGTTTTCATTAGTATTTGCCCCTTCCCACCTGGTGAATTTAGTTTGTTCTATGTTCATTTTGTAACAATCTGAATTTTGGTCCCAAAAGAATTTGTGTAAATGTGCACCTGACCATGTTTTAGGGATACACTACCACAGATTTAATGCAAAATTGCATCTATGTTTCTATATTCCCTTGACTTTCTTATTTACATGGTCCCTTTTAAAAAATCCATGCACCACTGGGCTTGATATCAAGTGATATCATTAATTATATCTCAATTCCCACTTTGGTTTTAAAAAAAGACCCAAAGCAATTATATTGACAAGAAAAACATTGTACTGTGCTAGAAAGATGAGCAGGAATTGAGTATTTTCTTTGTAGAAGTAAGGACCTCACCTGAAACCTGGGACATATCTTGAGCCTCATCTGTTTCCATTTTCCTTGAGTTATCTGAGAAGAGAGGAAGAGCCTTATGTTAATGTAAAATAGCACACACATACATACACAGAAAAAGAAAAAAAAAAACCACCTTACACACACAGAAGGAGAAAGAAGGGGAAAGGAAAAAAAACCCTTTTGCTATTTAACTAAAAGATTATCTGGGAAGAATAATGTATTTTTCTCTTTATTCCCTCCCTGCATACTTGCTGGAGTATCAGACTGGCGCAGACCTTGATCCTTTGAAAAACAGCATTACAAAGATTTATAAAAATATCATTACAAGCACAGGAGGACCAAATTTGTTATTTATTGTTAATTTCCTACTGCATAATAACCCAAAATGCAAACTGACTGCAACAAAATTAAGCAGAAAATTAAATGGCCCTGGGTCATTGTAGGCACAGAATTCATTCTCTTGGTTGATCCATAGTTATGTTCTTTCTAATTTACTGAGCATGCATCGATGAACCTTGAGTCAGCTTGGTGACACACGTACAATCAGCAATCAAAAACCGAAGCAATTTGCTGAAGAATGTCTCATTTACCCAGGCAGGGCTGCATATCTGAGCAGCAACAGCCACTACCTCCATTAATAATGAATACACCTCCAGCCACAGCAGATGGGCAGAGCAGCAGCTCCAGGCTTTGGCCCTTCGCTCGCCTGGGAGCCCTTCCCTCACATCACACCATCCTGGTGCTGCGCGGGGCAGAAGTACAGCTCCCGAAAATAGCGAAGCAAGCCCAGGAGGGAGAAGGAACCCGTGCCTTCCTGTTTTGCTGACAGATGGCTGGCTCCACAGCATGGTAAGCGATACCAGGAAGCTCCTGCCCTCGGCTTGCGACACACCATCTTCCGAGGAGCCAGCGACCAGTGACCACAAGCACCAGGGAGAAGCGTGTGGAGAGTTAGTGGGGTAGAAACAAAACTCAGGTTCTCAATCAGAAGGGGGCCCTGCAGGTCCCAGGGCTCGAGTGCTTGCTACAGACAGCTGGTGGTCCCTTGGATAACAGATGTGCTGCTGGAGCAGGTAGTCCCATCACAACTTGGTCCCCACCTTGTAGTATGGCATGGGCAGCTGAGGTAGCCTGAGGTGGGGAGGGGACAAAGAGCCTACACACTCTTTGTTCAGCCATGGAATGTTAGATCACATCTTCACCTGCTGCAACTGGCTCCATATCCTACTAATCAGAGAAGCTGTTCTTTGCTGTTCCTTGTAACACAGATGCTTACTCACACTGTCAAGCCTGCTTACTGGAATTAAACAAGCATTTTCTTGAGGGATGGAAACAGAGGAGGATGTAGTTTGAATTCCTGGGAAAGGGTTCAACTTTATCCTAATCTTATTAGTCCAGTTTCCATGATTATTCTTTTCCCAAAATAAGACCTTCAACCTGCACTCCAAAATTTTGCAGTGGGAAAGTAACAATTATTGTATTTAATAATTTCATAAATCTTATGGTCTACTCGCTTGATTCTGAATATCAGGAGTACATGTCAGATCCAATGTATTGTTGCCCCCACCTTCCTACTTAAAAATCCTGGTTTTCTTCACCAGGTCCATGCTAGAATTGCAAAAAGAGAGTGTGTAGGCTGCAGGGTTGCAGACAGATAGGATGTTGAACAAATTGTAGTCTATGTAGTTTGCAAAAAAACATTGGGTATTCTTACAGAGCATTCTGGCTGTTGCACATATACTGCAACAGCACTTAACATCCAATAATGCTCTGTCTTGCTTTATTCTGCACCTAAACTTTAATTCCAGACAAGCAATTTGTTTAACGTCTATATATAGTTCTCAGAAATTACTACAGATATGCAAAATGCAAAAAACCACCTTCCACTCGACAATTTGCATCAGTTCCTATGGGACTGAAGAGCTTTCAATAGGTCCATTTTTATTAAAGTAGTCAGTGGGAAAAGCAGCTTCTCTTGCAGGAGGGAAAACCCTGTAATTATAGCCTGCTCAGTTACTGGAAGCATGGTGTATTTACAGCAGGTGGTAGGGTACAAGTGCCTTACTTCTCCTGCAAGTATGACTGAACACAAAGGAAGAGAAAAAGAAATGGGAATACATTTTACTACTGCCTTCTAGGGTCACCCAGCTACTATTAATCAGTAGATTACTTCACATTTTTCCAGAGGACGATAAAGCCTAACCAACCAAAAAAACCACCCCAAGAATATACCCACTAGAAAGGGGTCACACTCAGGAAGGGCACTTTATTCCAACTGCACCTGCCTTCTCCCTGTTGCTGGGATTTCAGCAGGACTGGGAGTGCCAAGGGGAGGGGGTGCAAAGAAGAAAGTTTCTTCTAGTTTTGTATTCCTGAATTTACCTGCCTTTGTCATGACAAGCCTTACACTCAGTATTTCTGCAACTTAAGCCACACTCTTGTCAGCTGTACTCCTTCCTGCCTCTTGCAGTCATCAGGCAGAATTCTGTTGGAAAACACTTCCCAATGGAGAAGTCCCATTTCCTGATTTCTTAAATTAAGAGCTAAATGACAGAGCTGATTTTTTTCTTGTTTGGCTTGTTTTATTTTTCTTTTTTTTGTTTGTTTGTTTTGGGTTTTTTGGTTTTGTTTTTGTTTTTAATGAAGAGAAACGGGAGTGCAGTTTGTTGTGGGAGTTTTTTTCTGTTTGTTGTATTTTGTTTTGTTTTGGTTGGTTGGTTGGTTTTTTTACTGGAATAGTCTTAGCTTGCTTTCTTTGAGGTTGGATGACTTCTTGTCCTGAAACACACACCCTCAGATCTCACACTGATGGCATAGGGGTTTATCCTTAAATTGGGTGACTTTAAGACATTTGGCAAAGCTGATCTATTTCATAGGGATGAAACATTGAGAGGAAATACAGTTAGTGGAAAAGTAATGATGGAAAGATTTTTTTTTCCTCCCCAATAATTTCTTAGAATAATTAAGCATGGTTCCTAAATGCAGATTAAGATCCACAAGCACTATACAAATTGATAAAAGCAGAAAAAAAAAGAACTTTAGAAAGTCCTCAAAGGTGTTTGAATCCCTCCCAGAGGAAGATTGTTCTTTTATTGTATGTGGTAAATACTAATGAAATCCCAGCTAACTTCAGCTTAGGCCCTGTATCAGCAAAGAATATATGACAGGACATCTGGCACCCCATCTCAGTTCTGCAATTGGCCATGTGCAGGTTTTGGCTCTGTGTCTGTTAAAAGTCACATCAGACTTGAGCATAATAGGTCTTAGGCTAAATTTTAGGTGCTAAGAGTGGAATTTACCCTTTTGCCTCTGGTATGGTAAATCTATGAATAGGAAACCATGCCTTGATTTTTCTCCCTTTCCTCTGGTCTAGAATCAGCAGAAGCAAGAATTGTCAGTCTCTGGAAAATAAGAGATCTTGTGTACAGGTATGAGAATTTGCACTAAAGTATCTCTTTGTTATCAATTTGTAAATCAATAAACCTTTGCAATGATTTATCAAAAGAACAATGTTTTAGACATGTTTCTGACATAAACCCCTAAAATTACATTATGTTTCAGTTTGGAACAAAAAAGAGGTTTTTTAATTTTTCACTGTTTAAATTTTACCCATGATTCAAATTTGTCACTAGCATACACTAGTGTGTATGGCTTCACTGCCTTCAGTGTAGTCACATCTCTTCAGGTTTTCAGCTAATTTAAGAGCCCGAAGCTAGAAATCAAAACCTGGGTGGGCACCTGACTTAAACAATCTTGCTCTCAAATGCTGAACCTCTCTCACTCTCATTTACGGCAGGAAAGGGATTAGCACCTAGGTGATAATAGATAATTCTTCTATTTAGGAATACAAATAGCTTCAAAGTTTGGCCCCTTATTACAAGAGCTACAATACAGATAAAATTCCTTTCAAAATAGATAAAATTATTTTTTCAAGGCTGTTCAGATAAGGAACTCTAACCAGTATGCTTTCCTCTTCAAACTATGAGTACCAGATTCAAAGGTGAAGCTACTACAATCCTTTGGAAAAATAAATCAAAATATTGCAACTTTAAATTGCCTGATAATCAACACACAACCCTTCTGAAAGGTTATGTTGATTTTGTTTTAAATAAGGAAGCATCTAAGTGGCTATGATTTTGGATTGAATTTAGTCAGCCTTTGTCCTGAAAGAAATTTACATGAAGAAAATTTCCCTCCTTGCAACTTTCTATACAATATAACTCATGCTATATCTTAATAATATATCAAAATACACCCCATGAATCACTGGAAGCATCGCTTCATTTATACCTAATGTAAATTACAACCAGAAGTGGTTTTAGCACCTTCTAGAATTGCAGGTGTAAACAGGAAGAAGTCATTATAAGGTCAAGATTTTTTAATATTTCAGAATGCAGCAAATTAATTATTTGGTTTATTTTTTTGTCTCCCAGCAAATTCAAAAGTAAACCTCCTTGTCAAGAAAATGAATGCTTAGCATTTATACAAGCCTTCATAAATTGATATAAAGCCTGTGTAAGCATGCCAGTCCTTCTACAACCCTGTTCTCTTAGGATATTGAAAGATCCCAAGACTGGGACATTGTTGTGATTCAATGGAATGACCTAATCCAATGCCAAAGACTAGCTATCCTTTTTCTCCTCTGTGTTTCTCGAGCTATGTATGTACTGACTTCTCTGGGACAAGATGTGCTCCACACTCAGCACAATGGAACCTGACAGGAAGGATAAGAAATCAAAGTGCTGATATTTGTGGAGCCACTTTGGTCTTACACCAGCATACCTAAACTTAGAGCTGTCCTTCCATCTACAGAGAGCTCTACCTCTGGCGCTGCAAGGACTCCACAAGCATACACCACATCCAGCTGCATGTTTCCTGACAATTCTTAGGTGTAGCCATGCTGAGGAGACAGAAAGGTGCCTGAAGGAACACTTTTGTCTTGAGTGTGGCCTGCAGGGGCAGGTACACTTCCATGAATCCTCACAGCAGAAAATAAGCACTCACAAAGTCTTGAGGGGAGGGGAAATAAAGTCTCTACAAGGGACCTGGTGCTCTGCAGGTGCTTTTGCAAATATAAAAAGTGAAGGGAACATGCATTCCTCAGTGGTGAGAACTCTAGGTTAAGTGTGAAAAGCAAGCAAGGAGGCAAACCCCAGCTTTACTTCCACAGCCACATTGGGGAAAGACCCGACTGTGCAGCTCCCACTTCTGTAAGCAGTGTCATGGCAGGAAAGGGACCCCTCACAGTGGTCATTGCAGCAGCTGGTTCTGATGGAGCGCTAGTGTGTGAGCACGTCTCATGTCTGTGGTCTCTGACACATCTCATTGGCTCCTCACCACACAGGCTTCACCTTTAGCAAACTAAAACTCCAAACCAACAATCAAAACCATAAAACCCCAATCCATTTTAAAACCCGAATTGAAGTGAAGCTCCTAAAATGGGTCCTAGATTCAACCACCCAAGACACATAAAGATAAAAATAATAAACAAATTAATAAAGGAAAAGAAGGTTGCAGCCTGAAAAACACCGAATACTCCTATAGCCCCTAAAATACCTGACAGGAGAATTTGCACATTAAAGACAGGTTAGGAATGGTATCATCATATATGTCTCATCAATCTTTTGGGGTTTAAGCTGGAAGCTGTAGCTGCAGCTGCAGCTATACTACAGCTGCATTTCTAATTGCACCAGAGGGTCTCAACCTAAAGGAATCAAGCCTCTCGTATCCATGGAAGTCAAGGAATATAGAGCAACAACCAAAGAATAGATGAATAAAGACACCTTTGTAAAAGGATTTAACATTTAGCTTCATTTTAAACCAAAGCTAATATATATATATATACATATATATATATATATATAAAACCAGGCTTGTAACTTCATGTACAAATGTGCTAAATATGGTTAAACATGCAACAGAACAACAGAAAGACTGTTGAACATGGAAAGAAGGTAATCCGTATTTTGTTACCAATCTTCAAATACTTTAAGAAAACCGCTAGAATTCTACAAACTCATTTTAATTAAAAGCATTCAATATCTCAGCAAGCATCTGATAATTAGCTTTATTATTGTAATTTAATATGCTACACTTCACAATCTCTGTGAATGACTCTACTTTAGAACCATTTTAATTCTATTTTTAATTTCCGCCTCATCACACAGCTCAATGTAAATAATAACTACCAAGGTGAGGGGTGGTCCTTTCTGAAAACTGAGAGTCGTAATCAGCACTTCAATGTCCTTCCATTTTTGTTCAAAAAAACCAAAACAAATACCTCCAGGTCCTTTAAAGGACTGCATTAAAACAGAAAAAAGGTTAAAACTAAGTGGATCAATTTCTTTCCCTCTGCACTAATTCTGTATTCAGCATTTTCTACATAGTCAAGGGAGATGTTTAGTTTATTCAGTCATTTCTCTATTCCTGCCTAGTGTAAATGCTGGTTAACTACACGAATTGACAATACAATTATGAGCATACAGTGAAATTTCAATGGAGAGCTCCTGTCTGCAAAATGAAGGAAGCACTGTAATTCAACACACAAGATTAAGAAAAGAACTCTGCTAACAGTGCAGATGTGAAACATTTAAATGTCTGGCACATGTAAAATTAATTTCTGTATAAGGGAACAATTGTGAGGGTATAAAAAAAGTTGTCTCAAAGATCGTACATAATTCTCAGTTCTTTGGGAATTCTTTTTCAAATCACTGACAAATGATAAAAAGTGCATCTTGTATCATATATGAGTTTTCCCTATGTGCTCCTCCTAGCATTTTCTTTGCTTGAGCTATATTTATGTAACAATTCATTGCTAAAGGAGATAATAAAAAATCCATTTTTATTGACTTTGTGTGCAAATTACTGGACTTGATATCATTGCAAATATGAAAAAGGTTCTTCCTTCAAGTTTTTGAATTGCAATCAGAGTAATTATAAATTGTTTCCACAATATGAGAAAAATATGAAGGTAATTTTCCTAATTAAGGGCAAGTTTTATTCACTCATTAAACCCTGTCACCTTTATTCACTAAAAATCAAGCAGAAAAGTGGAATAAATTCACCAGGACAAAGAAAACGCACACCCTTCCATCTTATAAATAAACCAACTATAAAAGGTGAGGGGTGTAAATTAAAGCACTCAATCTAAGCACACAGCATATTCTCAAGTGGCCAAATAGAGCTCTTGGATATTCTTCCAGAGCTCTCACTCAAGGAGAGGCAAACAGCAGATGAAGAACTGTACTTTTTGTATATATCTATTTATCTGATTTAAAAAGCGTAGGATGTCCTCACCACAGTTTATCTAAATGTGCAATAGAGAGAACATAAAAGCACCTCTTTATGTCGAGAATTGTTATTGCCAAGTATACTCTACAATGTATCAGTAGTTAATTTGTCCGAATTATAGAAGGTTTCAGTAACTCCGCTTCATGATCACAGAGTTGCTTCCTAATTTCTCTTCAAACTGCTCAGGCTGTTACAGATTATTAAAGGACATTACCAGCCTGAATAAGCATATTAGAGATTGGTGTGATTTTTTTTTTTTACCCTTAAATAACTCCTAAAATTAAAGCAAATTAGCAAGTTCCTCCATACCATATATTTTAGTTAACTCACTCTGCTTTTGCAAATATTTTGGGTCCAATCCACTATGGCCAATTCCAGCTTTATACTGCAATTGCTCTGCTGTTCTCAGTGAGTTGAAACAAGCAGAAAAATGAAGCAATTTGGCGGGGAATCTGATCTGTCTTACAGAGCAAGTTTCTCTTTCACTGAGAAAGCTAGAGCAAGTGGAATCAGAAGAAGAAATGTAAATCTTTCACATGAAATAAGCAAAATAAGCAAGAGAAGTGGACAGTTCCCATGGCTTAAAAAATACGATGATTCCAGTGTGACTGCTCATCCAAACCTGCAGTCTGAATGGCTTTTGAAAGCATTTACGCAGGAAGCATGAGTGTGCCATGTAGTTCCCAAATCTGCATGGCTCTATCCCCAAGAGTTTGCAATGGTACAAACAAAGCTGAGAACATGCATGTGTCTTTTCAGAACTAGGACCTACTTTTGCAGCCACCACAGTGTTGGTGGTAAACTGCTTAGTGCAAAAACCCCCTGCTCTCTTCTCGTTCACCACCTTAAAGCATGGAGGAAGCTGTTTTCTGAAGGAGAAGGGTGAGGCAGAAGTTGTCGGGGTTTTAATAAAGATGCATTGCAACACATCTTAAGGAGTAAACATAATTCTGTTTAAATTCAGGGAGCAAACAAAACTTTTGTTGACTTGTAGGTAGGTTTGTGCATAGATTGATAAAGGGACAACAAGCCACAGTTGACTTTGGAAAAAGGGAGTTTTCCAGCTGAAGTCAGTCCACTTTGCTGGATAGCCATTGGAGAGAGAAAACTCCTGCAGCTACTTTGGATGAGTAGAAGATATTTAAAGTAGCCTACTGTTTAAAAAAATGCTGTAAAGCTGACAAGACAGAGGCTGTCTGCCTTGCCTCATATGGCATTCACACTCATCTCTCAACGTTTTTCCACTCCAGTGCTGGGTGGGGGGAGCAAAAATAATCTTTGGATGACAGAAATAATACTAGTGGAGAATAGGTCTTTCCTCTTTTGACTCTTATATTGAGTTGCAAGCATTCTAAAAGGCTTCCCATAGAATTATAGACCCAGAAAACACTGATGAGAGTCCTTATCTTCAACTCCTCAACTGGCATGATGTATTCCCAGTGTTCTTTCTTTCTGAGTAATTTTATACTTGCTAGAAAAGTGATGTTTGTCACTTGGGAGGGGAATTCCAGGGGAGCCAGCAGTGCATCCTGCTTTACTCTCACAAGGATGACAACATTTTCCAAAGATTCCATTATTGCTGCACTAAATTCTACTATTTTACTATTATTTCTTTTTTGGTCTAATTCTATTACTTTTAATAATAGTAGAAAGTAATGACTGATCAAAATGTAATGAAGTACATATGTGAATCTTGACCAAAAAACAAAAATTACTATGGATCCAGCTTTTCTTGCACATAAAACAGGAGAAAAAAAAATCCCACAAGCCTGCTCTATGGAAGTTTTTCCTGACAAAGAGCCACACAATTAGGCTGTGATCCATGACTTTCGATATCTTCTGGACTTTTTACGAGAACATTGCCAAAAATGATCTGCCAGAACAGCATACGATTCATTATGCCCTTGCTTTTTGTCGCTGAAATACAGACTGGACCTATTTCCTTGTTTTCTGCAAAACTGTGGTGTTAGTATAAGAAGTACCTTAGCTCAAATAAAATATGTCTGGAAATGTTTTTGGCTTCATTTTGGAGTTATCCAATTTTAATGATGAGAAAGAAGTTTTGCATTGCTGTAAAACTCAGTGGATTGGTTATCCAGTTACATTTCTGCATTGCTATGCAGTGGAAGCGGCAAGCAGACCAGGTTTTTGGTATTAAGATCCACAAGGGAAAGGAAAACTGCTACAGTAATGCTGAGATGGAGACTATTGCATTTTTAAATGGTACGCTGAATGCAACACAAATGACAAAGATGTTGTTCATGTTTATAAAAGGGATCAAGAAACCACATCATTTCTGGAGGGAGTACTGGCAGCTCTCTGGAGGGAGAGGGGATGGAAAGTCTGAGGTATATGACAAGCTTATCTCTCTAAGGCAATTCAGGAGTTTGGGACCTTCCACTTGCCACACCAAGGCACTTCTCTCACTTATAGTTAAGTAGCCTCCCCGAGAAATACTCAGCTGGGATAAAGGATGCACATAGGATCGGTGCATAAGCTTCTCCAGTTACTGGGAGGATGAAGGGCAAAGAGTCCTCTGCCCTGCCTTCCCATCATTACATTGGCCCAGAGACATTAGTGATTCTCTTCAAATACGAGGGTCCATCACTCCTTCCTGACTGAATCAGGACAGTCAGTACAACTTCATACTATGCTTCTGTGTTGCTGTCATTTCCCCTGCAAGCCATACCCAGTAGGGAGAGGACTCTTGCAAGGATCAGTGCATTCAATTTGAAGTCCTGGATGCTGGGGACGTCCAGCATTGGACTTCCATTGACTTTAGTCTGGTCAGTCTCCTCACTCAGTAGGTAAACCTGATTTCTCCTTGGCTTTCATTTTAAATATACCATATAATTAGGGATATAATTTCTATTTATATTTTTGCATAAACTTGTAGTATATAATGTTCTAATTTCACCTACTTTACTAAAAAAAAAAACCAAACAAAAAACAAACAAAACCAAACCCAAAGAAAAATAAGAAAAAGAGCACATGAGTAGTTACCAATACTAAGATTTGCGAGAAAGTCTTTAAGGTTGGAAGCAACTCTGATTAGAATAGAATAGGGGATAATAGAAACATGAACTACATAAAGTGCAGAGTTCTGCAGTATTTTGGACACTTCCCCCCTGCAGTTCTGCTACAGACAGCTATCATAAGGACATGAACTGTTTTAAGAGTCTTTGGTCTTGCACATGGTCTGTACTTGGTTTCTCATGTCTTCAGGCTTCAGTTTCAAAGGCTTTGACAAAGAAGTAAGGCATACAGCCATGTAACTAAAACTTGGTAGAGTTTTGCTAAGGATTGAGGGGGTGGGCACATAAGGCACTCTAAGCAGTATATATTGTGTTTTTTATTCAGTTTTTTGACCAACATGAGTTAAAATCAAAGCAGACCATGCCAATGTTAGAAAGAAGCCTATGCATGGGAGCAATGAAACTTTTTAGAAAAGAGACACAGTATCAACTACTGTATCATCTGTTATATTAATCCATGAATGCGAAATTTTCATGGTAACAGTCAAATCCATGAGCACTTTTTGGACTTACATTTTCCCTCAGTAACAAAGAGAACAAAGAATAAACAAAGTTACCTAAGTGCAAAAATTTTGCTTGGAAAATCCAGAAGCTAAAGCCATTGCATCCTTCATTTTTCTATTTCACTAAGGCTTCAAACACCTTAAACTGCGCAATTCACTAGCAAGATGAGAAAGCCACTCAGAACATGCCCCTGCTTAGCTGATTCAAATAAAGTATTTCCAAGTATTTGAAAGGAATTTTAGTACTTACTTCTAAATGCAACATATCAGTATGCTTTTTCTTTACATTTCAATGATAATTTATAACATTTAACAGCGAGTCAGACTCCATGGTACTGCAGAGTGCGTGTGAGTTACAACTGATGTGAGCAGTCAACTGAAACTAACAAAGCATGTCTTTTAAAGGATTTGGACCTTACAATGCATTACAGCTTCGAATTTTAAAACTAAACGATTAAAGTTTAGAAAATGGGTTATTAATGTGAAGGCACAAAATATAACCAGGATTATAGTCCTGGTTTATTTAATTTGGGTAAGGTTTGGACATCTGGACAGTAAGTGCATATCGATGTAACCTTGGTAGCACCCAGACATCAGAAAGAAAAATATGTAGTCAAGAAGGTCTAAATCCTAACTTCTAACCTCCACACAAAGTCCTTGAAACACTTCTTGCACCAAGATTAAGTGAAAGGGAATAAAAGGAAAAAAAGCAGAAAAGGAAAAATATAGAAAGAAAAAGTAAAAAGAAATAACATATTCTTCTACAACAATTTCAATACTTTAAGTCAGTGGCTGTACAGGTCTAAAATTTCTTGCATCCCACAAAACACTTTTTTGAGATAATTTGCAATCACACTACAAAATTTTCTGATACAGTACTATTAACTTTTAACAATCTTGGAAGCAGAATGCTTTGCACAATGTCTGGCAGTGTTACCATACCTTCTAAACCAAGGTAGAAAAGCAATCCAAGAAGTAATCAGGTTTCTTGAAGCACAAAATTAAAAGTTTCCTTAGAACCGACTGCTGCAGTGGGAACTCATTTCTTCACACACAGTTTCTAACTAAGTGCATCTTCTTAGCAACGACAGCAGACCGAAACCGTCCCTTCACAGAGAGGGTAACTTTGCGGAGCAGGGTAAAATAAACCCTCCAGCTGTGACAGGCTGTATGGCAAGGAGGAAAACTTCTGGTGCCACCGCTATTCGGAAGTCAGCAACTTCTCTAATGCCGTTCCCCTCAAGCGCACTGGGGCTGATAATTTTACAATTTCCTAATAGTTTTTACGACCTCCGTACCTGCCTCCCCTCTGCAAAGTACAGGCGCAAGCAATCGGAACGCGGGCTTTGACTGAACCTAAGTGCTGTGGCTGACTCGAGGAGAGCACAGACCAATCCGCATTTGAATCAATGAATACCCCTTCTCGGCCAGCTCCTCATGGCTACTCATTTCTGAAATATTAAGGAAGCACTCTAAAACGCCTGGATTACACCCGAGCTGTATGTTCGGCTCAATATTTCAAATGAAAAAAAAAAGAAAAAAAAAAGAAAAAGATAAAAGCGTGGGACGGCGAGAAGGGGGAGAAAGACATGGGATGGGATTGTATGGGACGACCGGGCTCCGCAGTCTCCCACTTAACGCGCCCGGCAACTTCTCCGCGGTAGCACCGGCTCCGCGGCCCCTCCTCGCCCGCGCACCGCAGCCGCCCGGGGCTGACGCCCCGCTCACCCCGGGGCAGGAGCTGGTGCCCGCCCGGGACCCCCCGCCCCGCGGTACCTGCTATGCCGGGGCCGGGGCGGGCGGCAGCTGTGGCGGCGGCTGGCGCCGCTCCATGTGCCGGCGCTGCCCCGCGGGCCATATATAGCTTTTCCTCCGCCCCGCGCGGCCGCCGCCCGCTCCGCACCCGCGCACGCCCCCGCCCCACCGGCGCTTGGGACTGCGGCGGGCGAGCGGCGGCCCTCGGGACGGAGGGACATTCACCTGCTTTACCTGTCGCCGGGGCGCCCCGCCGGCTGCGCGCAGCTGGAAGCGCGGGAGAGGGGCCGGGCTCCGCGCTGCCCCACGGAGGCTCCCGGGGCCGGACTCTTGCGGGGCCGGGACTCGGGTGTCCCCGCACGGCAGGCAGCTACTAGGCACAGCGACAGGGCCGAGAGTCACAGGCCGTCAGCTGCAGACATCCACCTCCCGAGCAAAGGGGTCAGATCATCCTTCTTTACTTCAACTTAGTCTTTCGCATCTCGTGCAAAACGCGTCCCGCGCTTTTTGTGCACTTGAATTTAATCGCCGGACCAGAACTTAAGTAACTTACTTAAAATCGGTGGCAGAGACAGTAGCTGGAATCCAGACCTTACTCTTCAGTCCGGAGGGCACGTCAAACCTGATGGAAATTATTCATGCTTAAGAATTAAGCACATTTACACTCTGTGGAGATGAGGATCTAATTTTTGTTGTGCTTCAGTTCCTCATCTTCAAGATGTGGATAACAAATACTTCCTTTCTCACATCCTACCTTTATCTTTGCTCTCATATGACAAAAGTTTAGGCATAGCTTTATGCATGTGTATAAGTTCATGGATTAAAAAAAAAAATAAAGCAATTAGGCATTGGCAAGATCAGGAGCTTAGAATGCAAGCTTTTTGAAACAGAAACTGTTTACTGCTTCCTAAAAGTTTGTACATAGAACAAAAGTAGGTCTCCAAGGGTAAGCTGGACTTTTTTTTTAGAACAGAAATGGTAAAACTGTACCCGGGGGTTTATTTCAGGCGCTCTCCTTCCCTCAGAGAAGCTCTGCAGATGTGACTGCTTTGTGCTTCACTAACTGGGATAGTATCTGCGTATGTGTGAGATGAGCCGCTGGTGAGACCTGGTGCTTCTCAATTTTTTGATTTTTCACACTGTATCTCTAAAGAGATGCAGAACCCTCCTTTTATTGTAACTTATAAGTAGACTTTATGGTTCTGATAGGGGTGAAACTCAGAGGCAAATTCTCATATTTATTCCAGAAGAACCCCATGTCTTCCAGCAGGTTTGCATACAGGGAATCAAGAGCATTTGATAGTAGAACACCAGGCACTCCCAGGTAGTAAAAAGAAAGAAAGACATATACAAAAGGTCTAGAAAAAGGTGCCACCATGTGCCTTGCAGTTAGTACTTTTCTCCAGCAAATCACAAAGAGCTTATCCTCAGCAGGACTGGGAATACAGGCAGGAAAAGCTTCACCAGACACCTTCAAAAGCAGAAGCTGGTTAACTCAAGGGAACTCAGCAACTTTCCACAGATATGTGTGTTTGGATATTTCAAAGAAAAAGGACTGACACTCCACTGGGTAATGGCTCTTTCAGGAGCTGTTTGCTGCTCTCCTGTGCTCCACCTGCCACAGGGCCTGTGTGCTCCAGCACATCAAGGGGGAACTGATTTGACATATATTTTTAAAGGCAGATTTTACACTGCACAAGCCATGTCCCATTAAACAAATTGACAAAGTTTTGAGGTCAAAATGGAATTGCTAGATATGTGTGAGCTGAGCTGTTAAGGTTAAATCTTGTGAGATGTGATCTTCTGTTATTCACTGTGTTTAGGTTTGTTAACAGCCCTTAGGATCTCTCTGTACTCAGTAGATGATGTGAAAAATCCTTTTACCACTGGCACCCTGGAGAGTGACCAGCAGCACAGCCACGGCAGCACTGAGCTCACTGGTCCCAGGCTGCTCTCAGGTACAGTGAGCTCTCGCTGGGAGAGCAGCAGTGGCCAGTGTGAAGAGACCTTCACAGTCCCAGTGATGACCCCCAAGCTCAGAGCTTCTTCAAACAGATCTGTTGAGGGATAGCTGCAGATACACACTCAGGTACTTGCCTGGGGAGTCAGATGCTACAAACCTCCTCTTGCAGTATTTCCAGTGACATTACTGGGCATTTAGGATGAGCCAAATTGGGCTGTAAAGGGAGCGCAATGTAGAGAGAAAAAAATAGTGGCCATAGAGTTGTCTAATTCACTGCCAGCTAAATCTTACAGCAGTTGATATCTGCCAAAGAGGCTTTTCCATTGCTAGATTTATTGTGGAAAGCATCTAACAAGACGGCACAATGAATGGTTTCTTTCAGATTTATTTTTAAATTCAAATAGTAATTTGTATTGCCGGAGCTACTATGTTTCTACTGCTGTGTATTACCACTTCCCATTTATTGCTTTCCTGCAGCAGTCTTACCAACCTGAATCCTCAAAATGGACAGCATGCCACATTCATGCTGCTTCAGTCCATTACTGGGCAGGTGCTGATGATTAAATATAAAAGTACAACAGAAAAGATTTGCAAATTGAGAATCAATAAAGAAGTGTTAAGCACAGAGCATGCATATTAGGTGCAACAGCTGGAGTGTGCCAGGCAGGTGTTTCTCTTGGCTTTCTGTCACAAAATTTTTATTTTAGTTCTAATTATTCACAGGGTTTGCTTGTGGGATCCTGAACTGGTTGGGTGAGAAGTTATTCTCATTCAGTTTGGAATACAGAAGTTCTGATCAAGATGAGGACGGTGAAGATTTACCAGAAGCATGGTGATTTTTTCAGAGGTACAAAAGGGTAAATGGATGTTGTATTCTACAGCCAGAAATCTCCCATGAATCATGCTTTCTACTATAATGCTAAGTATGACCAGCTCATTTCACAGTCCTTATCGTAAGTAGTTCCCTCATCCTGAGAAATCCCCCACTGGACTATTTTCCTCTCAGAGGGCTCTTCATAGTTTGAAGTGCCAGAAATGCTTAAAAAAACCCATGGGTCTCACACTAAGTAGTTGATTGGAAGGTATTTGAATATTACTTAGGAAATACAGATCACTGCTCCAATTACACATAATATCTAACATTTAACATACTTTTGTTTAGAATATTTGATCCATTAAAATGTAGTCTCAGATTTTTAGCTTTAGAAAAGAACTGTCACCTCTCAGCAAAGCTCTAATGCTTCTACCTCAAAAGCATCTCAAAATTCCACATATTCCTCTCCTTCAACATCACAGGAAATACCACCTGTGCTACAGACATATAAATAGAAAATATCCCAACCAAGATCTTCTTTCTTTCCCATCAATCTGTTAATGTCATTTTTCTCTCTGCCTTGCTGTGCTAACTCCTCAGGCACTGTTACAACATACTTACTCACCTTTCTCCCAATTTGTGCTGGCTTCCCCCTGTCCTTTACTTGATCTCTCCCATTCAAGTATCTCATTTATGTATAAGCATTTCAGGCTTTTTTCCCACATAACTTCTTTCACCAACTATCTCTCTGAACTCAACTACAAGTCCCTTTCTCTCTCCAGGCTGTGTATTTTTCCACTAATTTCTGCCATACTACTGTTTAGTCACATGTGTAAGATTTAAAAGCCCCCCTCGTATGGTTTTCTGCACCTCAGCCTCTCCACTCTTTTTTTGTGAGCTGCTTACTGAGAGGCCAGAAAATCTCTTAATGCCTTATAAACTTTAACACAAACATGAGATAAATAATTGTAACAATGCAAGGAAACTTGGATGACATGATCAGCTATATGAGATTTTAATCTGTGTGTAGGTGAAAGAAGTAAATAACAGTTTGTCATCAGTGATTATGTTAACTTCTTTCCTTTTTAGGAATAGTGTATGGGAAGAGAAGGGGGTTTGTTTATGGATTTTTTTTTTTTAATGTAGAAGAATATTTTATATTAAGGAAATGAATATGACTACAGACACTTCTGGCATCAAGGAGAGGTGCATATTGTATGACTGTTGACTGACTGATGTGTAACCATGAAGTTGAATTGCAGTTGCTCTTCAGCCAGGAGAATCTCAAGTTTTCATGTGTTTACAATTTTAGTGTAATCAAATGCTCTGGTTATGGGTGCATGGATATGCACACATCCATGTACACATGCACAAAACACTTGGGAAGGGGCATTCCAGAGACATCATCAGTCCCAAACATTCTGTCATATCACTGTTTGAAAAGCATTCCTTCTAAAACTTCCTGCTCATAACTGCATCTGGACCAAAGCTAAGAACAAACTCAGGACAAATTCAGAAGTCCCATTCACATTCATCCTGTTATCTCCTTGTTTTGCTGGTGATCTCTGGTGTTTTCACTCAGATGGCTTTGGTAACCTGAAGAATCTGTTGGAAGAACAATTGGCCTTTGGGTCTGCCTACAGGACAAGTATGATGGAGATAGGAACCAGCCACATCACCACTCCATTTCATAGGATTTACACACTCTAGTTATTGCTGTTTATCTTTAGGCAGTGCACAGAGGTGCTAGATAATAGGTGTCACTTTAGCACAAGCTGTTGTCTTGCCCAGTCTGTTGAGCAAGACGGGGTATCCTTGATGACAGGCTAATCAGTTTTATCAGGAACTTGGTTACATATAGTAATACCTTGGTGTCAAGGGAAGAGAGCAGGACAAAACTTCTACCTACAATGGGAAAGTTCTGACTACAGAGGACTAAGACACTGTTGTCACCCTTCAGCTAGGATAAAACTAGACTTGCAGGAACAACACTTTTTTGCTTTGAAGACTACCCAGCAATGACTGTGCATATAAAAACATGGCATGTAGGATTTAGTCTAATGTAACTGCAACCAAAATTCAGTCTCTCTGTTTTGAAATACTCCCTATGGCCTTTGGAAAAAAATTTGCTGCTTCACCTATTTTAAATGAAAAGTTTCATTTATGCTTCTTTTTTTTGCAACTAGCTTTACATAGAACACACATAAAATTCAACTTCCATTTACATCTGGAGACAGCTACTGAAGTCCAATAATTATTCTACATTTCTAACAAAAGTTAAAAACAGAAATGCTTTGTTCAGAGTTACAAATGTAAAATTATTTGATATTTCTTTTCTTAAAATACCTCAGAGCAGGACCTCAGTAATTTATGTAGTAGTATGTATCTAGTAGTACATTTCTAATGTGTATTTGCAAGGTTTCCAGAGCTCTTTGATCAGTCATGAGGGAAAAATGCAGCATCCAACACAGGGCAAGAAAGACAATGAAGGGACTAGAACACCTCTCCTATGAGGAAAGGCTGGGAGAGCTGGGGCTGTCCAGCCTCAGAAATAGACAGCCCAAAGGGATCTTAATTTCTAAATACATGATGAGAGAAAAGGGTGAAGAAGCAGCCAGGTTCTCCTCACTGATAGGACAACAGACAATGGGTGAAGAAAATTTCACCTGAATGCAAATAAGTCCTTTTTTTACTCTGAGTGTGTTCAAACATTTGAACACGTTTATCAGAGAGGTTATGGAGTCTCCATCTCTACAGGTATTCAAAACCCAGCTGGATTTGGTCCTGGGCAACCTGCTCTGGCTGACCCTTCTTCAGCAATGGGGGTGGATGAGGTGATCTAAAGAGCCTGTGATAACAAAAAGGCAACCATCTGTTTTTCAGTGACCATTAAATATATGTACAAATTTAAAAAGAAAAATGTTCTCTCCTGTTAATTCTTCTGTTACTGATCCCTTCCAAACTTGTGTAGTTAAGGCTGTACTTCAGTTTAAATTTCTCAACTAATTTTCTTCTCAGAAAAGTGTGGTAAAGTATTCTATACAAAAGGGGCTGAATTATGAGGATTTGTCACACACTTCCTTTGGCCATCCATTGCATCTGAGGACCAAAGTATTTGGTTTGTGCCTTTTTTTGCAGTTTTTTTGGTTTGTTTTAATTTAGGGTTTTTTGGGGTTTTTTTTACATTTATTACCTGGAGGTGATAGAGCTGTCTGTTTACAAGGTGAAGATCACAGTGTTTACGACTTATATATCCAGGCAGAGATGAAGATGTTCCTGAGCCTAGTCAGATACTGGATCTATTCCAAGAACAGCATTGTTAATCAGGCACTTCTCCACTAATAGAGTTGGGTAAGGGCTGACTAATGTTTTTCTTGAGGGACTACTGCCAAAATTAATCCTACATGAGAAGGTAGATGGAAGTAGGAAAAAGATATAAATCCAGTTTTGCATGGCCTCAATCTTGGCTTAATTAGGAAGACATCAGAAATTCAGAATGGTAGTCCGCTGGCAAATGGACACTTCACCTTCTTCCTCAACTACTCTTATGATTACCCCCTAAAAATTCATACAGACAGATAAAAAAGTTTAAAAGTAGATATCTGGTGGATTTTCTGGCAAAGGTGAAATGGTACAACTGCTGTAATTTCAGTGCTCTCTACTAAGAAACAGAAAGCACTGCAGAGTTGTGTTAATGAACTGACGTACTGATCATAGAGGTGTGCTTTTTAATTTTCTTTTAAATCCATCTTTTAATGTCTCTTGCCTATTTTTCTTGAGTCACAAATCTCTAATGAAGTCAGATTAGAAAGATTCAGAAGTATGTTACTCTCAATTTTCAGCAAGAAGAAACTATTAACAGCACTGCTAATATTTGGAGGATTGATTCAACATCAGTGCTCACAAAATCTTCAGTAACAAATCATAATTTTTAAAGTTAATTTACTACTGATATATATTTAGTGAAGATCACTGAACACTTGCATTGCCTTTAGTTTCAACATTCAATTGTTTTATTTGATTATGTGCGTCGTATATGATTGTTTCTGAGCTGTTCAAAAAATGACAATAATATTCATCTTTTAGTGAATCTTGTACTCATTCTGTGACAGATTTGCTTTCACTGAACATTTGTATTAATAAAGTTCAATTCAGCTTTATAAGGAGTACACTCATTTGGCCCTAGAAAAAAAACACTGGTGTCTGTGAGGTCTGCTACCTTCTACAGATCCCACCTGGCTCAGAAGATTGTTCTTGTGCATAGTTAGTGATGAATTATAACTTCTGATACTTGTTACACTTATGTGAAATATCTTGAGCCTAGAGAAATAAAGCCATTTTAAGTAAGTCTATCTTCATGCCTTTCTATTCCAATGTAGCTGAGAGTGTACATCTCTCTGGATTATTTTATTTATAGTTAGTGATGACAGGTATGTGGTCAGAGTGCCATTGTGGTATGAGTACCATTGTGATCTCTATCACTTATTCAAAACCTATTTTATTTAACAGCAGTTAAGAGTTTCTGTTAAGGAATCCAAGAGGGAGATATCTTCTATTACTAACAGAGATAAAGCAAGCTCTGGAGACCACTGCTGCATTCCAAGCAAGAGGATTGGATAGTATTCACTGTGCAGTTTTTAGTGAACCATTCAGCCTCTTTGTACCACAGTTCCTTGGAGAAAATGGCAATGTTAACACTTCTTTATTTCACAAGGGTATTCAGAGAATTCCATAAATCTTTTCAGAATTTCAGAAAGTGTGGTAAAGTAATCCATTATAAGGGCATCTGCAGGGCAGGCTCAGCCTTCTCTGCCTTCACATTGAGCTGGCCAGATGATGAGCCAGCTTTGAGCTTGTGATAGATTAACCTTGCTGGCTGCCAGGTGATCACCAAGCTAGTCCCTGGCTCCCCTTCCTCAGCACGACACAGGGAGAAAATACCATGAAAAAGGTCACTAGTCAAGGTAAGGAGCTCACTCACTGACTACCTTGATGGGGAAAGAGACTCAGCTTGGAGAAATGAATCTAGTTTATAGCCAATTAACAACAGAGAAGAATAGGAAAAAATTAAAAAAACCCAAAAAAACAACAACAAAAAAAACCTAAAATCCACCTCCCTCCATTGCTTTCTTCCTAGCTTCAATTCTGGTGCTTGTGTGTCCTCCCTGCTGAGTGGTGCAAAAGGTTGCAGAATGAGGTTTGTGGTCAGCTCATAATGCTTCATTTTTGCTGCACCTTTTTCATCACACTATTCCTCTGCTCCAGGGAGGAGTCCTTCCAATGGGTGGGACTCCATGTACTGCTCCAACATGGGTCCTTCCCATGGCTTGCAGTCTTTCAGGAGTGGATTATACCAGGTTCGATACCCCATGGGGTCACAATTCATACCAGAAAACCTGCTCCAGTGTGTACTCCTCTCCCTGGACTTCATTTCATATCCTGCCAGGAGCCTGCTTCAGCATGATCTCTCCATGAGATGCAACTTATTTTGGGGCACATTCACCTTCTGTGGCATAGGGTCCTCCACGATCTTCAGGGTGAATATCTGCTCCACTGAGATTCTTCGTGGGCTTCAAGGCACAACCTGCTTTGCCATGGCCTTCTTCCTGGGCTGTTGGGGAACCTCTGCTCCAGCACCTGGAGCACCTCCTCTTTCTTCTTCACTGGTCTTGGTATTTGTTCCTTCTCTCACATTTGCTCACGGCTGCAGCACTGCTTTCTTACATACATTTCCCCAGAGCTACCACCAGCACTGCTGATGGCCTTGGCCCTGGCCCTGGCTGGCTGGAACTGGATCTGTCTGACAAGGGGCAGCAGCTCATAGAAGGCATGCCTGCAGCTTTCCCTCCCTATCAATGCCATGCCATGTAAACACTGATGGTAGCTTGAAGATAGCAGCACAGCTGGCTGACCCCAGTGTACAGCTGCTTACTCCAGTGGATGCACAGCAGAGGTAGGGAATATTGTATCTCTTCCCTTCATGCAGGTGCAGGGGTGCCTGTTTGGCAGATGAGCAGTATTTTACACCTGGGCTTCTAAAAAGCTGTACTTCAGATTATTTTTGTTATTTGAGTTACCTGAATGCAAATATGAAATGAAGATGCCATTCAGGGTCTAGGAGTCCATCACGTGTGAGGCAGTGTGCAAACAGTTCATGACCTATATTTAGTCAGACAACAGATAACCAACAACTACACACAGCTCAGGGAAGTCAAGGAAGAGGTGAGATCCTATCAAGGAAATAAATAGGCCAGGGACTGAAGTGCAGCCTCACTGTAGTTGCTATCAGGTTTTGTATTATTTGTATAGTTTCTCTTATCCCACAGATAAAAACAGGTTCAAAGGAGAAAATTAATTATCTGGGGTAGAACATACAGATACATCCTTCTCAGCCCTGCAAGAAGAAAATGATGATTTGAAAAGAGAATGAGCAGGCTGGAAAAAGTGGTCAGGGACACAAGACTCTTCCAGCAGAAGTACAATAAGTAAGTATTAGATTAAACTGAAGATGGAGAGCCTGGAGTGGATAAAAACTCTCCAAACCATGTGCTAAGGCAATGATATCCCCAGAATTTTGAATGCTCATGAACAGGAGAGGACAGGTTTGCCTCTGATGAGGATGAGACACAAGGTGATGAGAATTTAAACATGAATTTCAGCTATAGGCAAGTTTAGGAGGGGCCTCACCTGGGCAAAGCCATGTAGAAAGGATCCACAGCTTTCAAGCCTATTCCTTGGATGAGGATATGATAAAGGCTTTTTGAAGGGAGGGTCACCTTATTTATTCAGGTCTGAAGAAACATGTATTAGACATTGTAATTATGATGTTGATCCTGTTGAGAATACATACTAAGGGTGTAACTGTCACAGCAGCTCTTTGTCCCATGCCCGTCCCTTCCCTGGGTGTGTCCTTTATAGAGGGCGCCTCAGGAGACTCAAGATGGAAATGGGTGATATTAGGGTGAAATTAACCATAAAGAAAACATTTGAATAAAAATGATTAACCTAGTGTTAGAGCTATTATGGGACAGAAAAGGAATGTCAGCGAAAAAAAATGTGTACCATAACTGCCCCATTACACTATAATTAGTTTATCTTTGTATAATTTATGCTTAGCTCTATGTCAATGAATTCCAGACAGAAGAAACCCCTGGCCTGCAGCAAGGCTGAAAATGAGCGGAGCCCTGGATAGCAAAGAATTTTTAAAGGAATTCTGTGAACTCAGATGTGTCCCATCCTTGGGAATTAAAAGGAAACAGCTCCTTTTTGTACAAGCTAATTGATATGAAACTAATCATAAGCTAGGCACCAAAATATCTTCAAACATCTATGTTAGATTTCCAATTTTACCTTGGTACAGGTAAATACTTTTAGGAGGAATTTGGAGTAATTCTCACTGCTTATATAATCAGTCTAGTGTCTCTTGATAGGCATCATCTGAGTTTAATGAAAAGTATTATTTATCTCAAGGGAGGTGAACAATTATTCTTTTTTTCTGGTTCTTTAACTCCTTCTTCCCTTTAGAGACTAATATTTGACTAGAAAAATAATCATTAAGAGAGTTTATGCTGTTAGATGGAGATCTAGCCCAGTTACCTGACTTAATGACACAAACATCCAGTAATATGTATATATTGATGCCTTGAAGTGAATACCAGGATGTTTTGTCCTGCAAGGTAAATATTGATCAACATGTACAGTGTTTTCCTTTGGATCAATATGCCTGTTTCTTCTTAAATCAATAAGTACTTATTCTTACATAGAGGAAAAGTTTGTCTCATAATTGGATAAAATGGGGTGTATAGCAAATGAGAACATTTTTCTTGCTTAGCTCCAACAGTTGTACGGCGTAGGGTTCTAAAAAAATAAAACCCAGACTGAACATGTAAAATGCTGCATATGAGGTTCAAAAAATACTATCACTCACATCTGCTGAGCCAGTATAATACACATCCACGCATATGACCCAGTTTTTTAGTCAGAGAACAATGGTGATTACTGAACTCAGCTGAAGCAGTCAATATTCCACATTAATTTATCTGCTTCTTTGTTATTTTTAACTTCTTGGAATATTTCTGTGTGTATGTTTAAACAACAGTTACAATTTTCCAGGGAATCCTGGGACCTGTTTTGTGATCTTCAAGCTCTGCGTCCTGATTGTTGCTTGCAATTGATGGTTGCAATGGATAGCCTGACTTTGAAATAAGAAAGGAGATGTGAATTTGACCATTTTTTCAGAACCACAGCATTTTCAGAACCTGCAGTTTTGTATTTTTTCCTCTATTTTAGAAATACTTGTAGAAATCATTTGCTAAAAAACATTTTCCTGACTTTGTTGCTCTTGTGGTTGCTGCTGCAGGTTAATATTAGTTTAAAAAAAACAAACAAACAAAAAACAACCCCAAGAATAAAATCAAAACTCTCAAATCCCAAACATAACTAGATTCCATGCCTCATTAAGGCAAAAAGGCAAACTAGGCAGCTATAAAAATGCTAGTTTTGTCTACTGTGAGATTTTTTCTTGTAGATCTCAGACTGAAAATGGCAATATTTCAAGGAAAAATTAATCAGGAAACAAAGTTAAGAATGCTATTTAAATATACATATTTAAATATACAAAACAAATTAACCCCCTTTGTGGGTATTCTCTCAGTGCCTTTCCTTCCATGAAGAATTCAGAACATGAAGAAATATTAGAAGCATTGTCATATTAAAAAAATTCAGAATAGAAATGCTTTACAAAAAACAAGTAACTTCAGATTATCAACTACATTAAGGCAAAGCAGGAAAAAATCATGAACATGCACAGCTTTTAATTTATCTTATGAATAAAGGCAAAATGGAATAATGTTATAAAATGCTATGTGTACACTCTAAAGAACTATAATTAGGGTTCTCATTTCTTTTCTCCTGCAGAAATAGTTAAGCAAAATCAGAACCTGTCTGCTGAGCTTGGCTTTTGAGGAGGAACTTCTATTTTCAATCTTCGGTATTGCCAGGTGAAAATATCTTCCAGTTTATCACATACATTTATAGCACTATATATTGACATTTGTATCCCTCAAAATAGTTGAAATCTCAGTGTATTTTAAGTAATTTAAATTGACTGTTCTGTGGCAAATTAAAGTACTCTTGTTAGGACTTGTTTGCCAGAAGGTTGCTATTTTGGCCAGGATGGAATTTTCAGACTGCCTAGAGGAAGCCCAGTATAGAGTGGCATGGGCTTCCAAAATTCATGGAATTTTGAAGTTCCAAAATTCAGTTAGACCATTTGGGGAGAAATAGCCTCCAACAGTTACTTTTCCCAGGGAATTGTTAAGTATAATGCACACCTTCCAGCACTTGCCAACCCATTTTATACACTGGATTTCTGGGCTCTGTGTGTGACTACTCAGAGCTAAGCAATCCGCACACCCAGTCTCCTACTGACAAAGGAGATAGAGGTTAAGTGGGGGGAGAGTTGCCAGCTGCTGATGCAGCGTAGGAAGAGGGTCCTATCCAGCAGCCCCTAGTGTGAGTGGAAGAACCACACATTTGGCAGCCCCAAAGGTAAGTCCAAAATACTGAGGGAATTGTGCTTTCTTTACTTATTCTGAGGCAACGTAGCACTTGGTTATCATTGTGTATAGCTGTTTGACTAAAGTACTGCAAGATGTGTCTGCACAAAAATGCTTCTATTCCATCCTTATATTAATAATTCAATATCAGATGGCTTCACTTTTATTTCACTGTTACTTCTGTTCACAATTTGCAAAGGTGTAACAATTGCAAATTGGCTTGGTGTGACCTCTGCACTCCCAAGAGACCACTTTTCTCCCTTCATGTCTTGTAACTTCCCTTCACCACTCCCACAAGCACAGGAATTTTGCAATTATTTTCCTCTAATTCTTCCAGTTTCCCCAGTAACTCTGTCCACCAAATCTTCCCTCAATCTCCCTCACACCCATTCTTACTCCCTTCATTACTTCTGCTAATCCATCTCCCCTGTTCCCATGCCAATTCTACAGCAGGCTCTCCATCCTTGACTTCCCTTGCCTGGCTAGTTACCTCCTACATTTCCCCTTTGTATCTGAACACATTGAGTGTACTGTCTGCAAGCACTGATAAGATTTCCTGTATTCCATTTCCACCCTAAGAGTGCCTAATCTAGTTTCTGCACCTTTTACTCCACTGAAATTGGGAACAGCTGAACTCGGTCAGATCAGAGGGCCATCTATCCCAATATTCTGCCTTACACAGTAGCCAAGCCAGATGCCTGTGAAGTATAATCAGTATGGGCAAGGATAGAGAGATATCCTTCTCACCACCCCCAGCTGTTCTGGTCAAAATCTCTAATGATCAATTTACAGCAAATTTAACAGCCAGAACTTGTTATTCTTTTCCTTCTTGCCCTGTCTGCATTCTTTAACATTATCTCCCTTTGTCTTGATGGCTTCAAAACCAATGCTGACTTTAGGTTGTCCTCCTAGTTTCATTATGATCTTTGGAAGTTCCACTTGTTCTTTAACCTTTTTCTTGGGCATACTTCTGGGATCTGTCATAGACCTCGTCATCCCACACTTCTCCTCCAAAATGAGATGATGTAAGGTACTTTTCCAATTAAAATTTTAGCTAGCAATTCCATACTCACAGACTGTCTGGTTTCTGTAATTTTCTGTTCAAACTGCAAATTTAGCCTTCTCTAATATGCCTTTAAGAATATTCTCTAAGCCCAAGTTCAGCAGTGCCAAACCAGATGTCACTTCTCTCCCTTGGGTTCTGACCACTACCTCCTTCTGAATAATAGTATGCAAAATCAGCATCCTGCCTCTTTTCTCACATTGTCACTCAAAACCCCATCCTGAACTCAGAACCCTCTCATATTTTTCACGTTCAGACTATTTCAAACACTTGAGAACTATTTCTGTACATCCAACAGTTGTCAACAACTCTGCGTTCTCATCCCCTTGTATCTTGATTACTGCAATATTCTTTCTCATAAATTATTTTTCGTCATGACTAGCTCCAATTGTGATCATTCAGAATATGGATAGAGGATTCATTATATTTGCCTGCCCCTTTAACCAGGTGGAATCTTTTCCTAGATACTTTCATCCACAGTTCATTCCATCACTTAACAAAAAAGAATCTGAAGGGTTTTTTGAGTCCTTTTTGACCTATAATCTTTATTGCCTAACATAATGTAAGCTCTGATATTCAATGGGCCTTTGCAACTTGCCTCCACCACTGAAAGATTTCTTTTTCAAATGAGAATCTTGCTCTCATCCATGTTGCTCCTCACTGGGAACAGCTCCTGGTCTACCATTTATTTTGTTATTTTGAAGTTTTCCTTCTCTGGCCTTGAGGAAACCAGAATTAAGGTTTCTTAAAGTTAAAAACAAGAGCTTGTTTTTAATAGGCATAGGAAGACTGACATTTAAACTTGTAATATAGTGGGAAAGGGTTCATGTGGACTATAAGATGGTTGTTTGAAGAATAAACTGGAAGTTATTTCCCATCATAAGAAATTAGTGAATACGAGTACGTTCAACATCAGTGTAGCCTTACTTCTCTTTGTAAGATATCAATTGTTTCCAACACTTATAGACAGAGTCAGCATTTTAAAAGCCCTCAATACAGAACAGTGATGATAAATGCAACAACAAGGAAAAAAAATCTTGATTTTGCATTTTTTTTTTCCTTGTAATATGTAGATTACCTTCTCAAGAAAGTAACTTTTTTAAAGCTAAACATTTTATATTAGTATGAAGCCAAATTATATGAAGTCCCCTTCCTTTTTTTATTTTTCAGTTGGTACTTTGTGGTCAGAAGGAGGATAATGCTCAAGGCAATTGAGAAAAACATGAATGACAGTGAACACTGCTTGGGACAGAAAATCAAGCCCCCAGATCCTTGTCCCACCACTGCAAGAATCACTTCAGCAGGATGAGAGAAGCTAATGTTATCTTGATTAACTGAGTGTGTAGAGTTTTGAGGGGGTTGCTTTTCTTGGAGCACAAACACAAAACACTAGATAGAGGAAATCATATCATTACCAGCATGAGCCTGTGGTTTGGAAAGATGAGCGGTTGGCTTCTGGCAGCTGCAAGGAATGATGGGGACTCAGATATTGCCAGCATGTCACATTCTCCATATGCTTTTTTTGCAACACTTCCCCCCTGCCCTTACCCCATTTTTTTTAAATGCAGTAAGCATGCTGTCCAAGAAAAATGAATTACATAGGTATCTCCTCACTCAGCTATCAAATACTTCTCTTCCAATCTACTAAATAAAGAGAGGGACTGTTGCTTTCATGAAAAAAAAAAAAGGTAAAATCGTTTTCATGCAAGCCCATACTAGAGAATCAGGAAGGTATTCATTTTATTTTGTGTATCTAGACAGTGATTTTAATGTTATGCAAATGGAGTAGGCAATTCCTAATCTATCCTGAAATGTATGTGTCAGAGCTCTTGTGTAGTGCAGGTTACTGATGATAAAAACAAGATGTGTTTTTATACAACGAAGGCGCATGATTACCAGCTTTAGAATTTTTTCTTTCATTACAAATTTAAAATAGGACAAGTCAGTGCAATGGAAACTGAGGGGTACCACCACAGAAAAAGCTAGTGTCTTTTCAGAATCAAGTTTGACAAGCATTGTTTGCCTCTCTCCTTGAAACCAGAACAGCTAGACATAGTAGCAGTCTCTTAGACTTTAAAACTGTTTAAGAAGAAAAAATTCTATTAATCCTTAGTGTTAAACCAGTGTTCCTCATTTTTCTTTCTTTTTTTTTTCATGCAAGAAGGAAACTTATCTAATCTAAAAAATGTGTCCAAACACTCAGTTGAGTTGAGGTTGTCATGATAAGGCAATCTTCACATCAGGAGGCTTTTTCAGAGAGGAAGAAGAAGCTCAGACACAGACAGGGTCCAAGCCTCAGACCCAACTGTCAAGGAAGCTGATGCACAAAAGGTCTTAAACAGGCATTTATGTTCCTGTTATATTAATAGATAACTTAGCAGAACAATCCATACTCAAATCAAGACTCCTCTCCCACCTCAATCTGGCAGCCCCACGGTTTATGTTTCCCCAGTGAAGTCAGCACCCTTTTTTTCTTTTCCCCAAGCCAGCAGTTAAAGAACATGTATACACTGTACATCCACAGAGATAATCTCTACTCTGCTTGAGCAAACTCAGATTTACTTGTGCACCCTGCTGGTTGAATCCCTACATCTCCTGTGCACTCCTGTAGAGTCAGGAAAAGCACTTGGCTACAGGATCTGGCTTCAAGCCTTTTCCTCACTTGATTAAAGCTGTTAGGATTTAATAGGCAAGAGAGAAACAGCATTACTCCAAATGGCCAATACAGCAGCAGCTCAATCAAATGAACATGCTCTCTTCTTACAAATATGGGTTCTTCTCCATAGGCAGAGGGGAAACTTAAAACTTGGTCTCCTAGAGCTGTAACAGGGACAATCAGATAAAAATCTCTGTGGGGAGAGCAGGAAGCAGGGTGAGAGGAGGAGCTTTTGCTGTGTTTTATCAGGAAAGAAAAGCAGACGTAGGTAAAACCAAACTATCAAAGTTGATTTCAGGGCAGTAACTATCAAATATCAGGTTGTGTTTCCCAGCTGAAATGGATGAAGAAAAGGACCACAAGACAGCCATGAGCAGAGCTGTTTCCCTTGTCTTGTAATGACCTCGGTGGATTTGGTTTTCAGAAGTTTAGCAACACTGCCCAGAAGCGTCTGTAGCTTCTGTGCTCAAGTGACACTACAGTTCCCCCCTAAAACTAAAGTTGATTAACCTCTAAATCAATTTAGAAAGCTTCCAAAGGGCTCTGACAATATCAGAGATAATATGGTGCTGCTTTTATTACTCCTGGGAATTAGGCAGCACATCACAGAGACAATAATATTTGCCCTAAATGGCAGCAGTCTAGGGAACTTCTCAAATCATCATTTTTAATTCAACACTGAAACATCTTTGTCTTGGAGAGAATGTCCAAAAAGGCCAAAGAAACCCCAGGATCCAGATGTGGATCTCAAATCTCATTTCTAACCATATGAAAAATTTGCAGTCAATTTCACCCTGCTTTGTTATGAGATAAACTGGGACAAAATACACAGAAATATCAATATAGACAAAGCTTCACTTAGAAGAAATGCCAGTTGAAGGATTATCCTCTTGAAAGAATTAAAGGTAATTGTATTGTGTACAGTGCTTCTACTACATGGTACAGTACATAACTATAAGCAGAGAAGATTTGAGCAAAGTCACAAGGGATGATGAGATTGACCACCCAAGACTGACTAGAACCCAACCCAAGAAAAAACAAAGAAGAAACAAGCTATGGGAATAAGGATCTGGAGCACAAAACCAAAGAAAACACCTCAATTTTTGCAAATTGCTACATGTATCTGACAGGCAGACAAGCCATCAGTTGGGTCTGCAGACCAGACCTCAGGCAAATTCATTTGGTTTTTCCCCTTTTTTTCCTGTGAGTGAATGGAAATACTAATTTCATAACAGATTCTGTTTATCATTTAAGTCATCTTGAACCCTTAGTCTGCTTCAATTGTCCTTCAAAACTAGGTTTAAAGTGAATTTATGTATTCAGTGTTTACTGAGAAATGGTAACTACCATATGGTAGAATAATTCCAAATAAAAGGTTTTTGTTAAAATCAGGGAACATGTGGCTTCCCTTATACAGGGATAACTCACATTGACTAAATTTTCCTGACAAGACTGCATTGACTTTTCAAAGGCTAGTGTTCCAGATACCCCTAGGAGACAAAGTCCACCATCTTAAAAATGACAGAGAAATCTTTACTGTAAGCCCATGTTTGAAAATGAGTCTCATTAGACAATTTGTACTGCTATGTATGATGGCCAATTTTAACCTCAAACATGTGCAGAAATCTTAGGGATAAAATAAGAAATCCAAAAAATAAGTATGTACAGAGTTAAGGTTAAAATGCTGGTGAGCAGAAATCTGCAGAGGCTCACTGAAATCAGCTGGCACTGGGCAAGGAATCCATAGGTCCTGTACTATTACCTGAATGTAGACTTCATTAGGCCAGTACCTATACCAAAACTAAGTGCACCACACGGCCAAATAGGGTTTTACTTGCACAAACACAGGGTCTTTGATTTACTCATGTTCTGTGTTAGTGAAATGACAGCCATCTCTTGTTTTGACCAGAGTGAGGGTTTCAGTCTCAGGACAAAATAAGAAACTGTGCTAGTATGTCTATGTATACAAGGAGGCACCCTGATTATGCTGATCCTACTTTAAAAAATAGGAGCAAAGAGAAAAAAACAAACAACCTCCCCCATGCCTGATGTCCAGATGTTATTGTAGAGACAAAAGAAAGACCTTTTCGTTTTCTCAGAGTGATCATGACTATTTCAAAATCAACACTTAAAACATTTACTCAACATTACATCAACATTCATAATGTTTTAAACAAGTTTTATGCATGGCCAAATAGTATGCAGACATTTGCAAAACAATTTGTCAACATTGCCTCTGAGGTGTGTTTTAATGAAAATGTGAAATTTAAAAAAAATGGTTAAATTCAAGCTTTCCAGTGCAGTCAATAATAAATTTAGCTGAGCAAAAATATTAAATTTGAATTCAAATGAGCTGTAAATACACAGTATCTATCAGGAGTCAGTGAAAGTGATTTAGTAAAATAAGCAATATTCTGTTGCAATATCTTAAAAAATAGCTGTTTGAGGGAAGGTAAGGCATCTGGAGGCTGTTATATGGGCTGTATACCAGACAAGGCTTTCTTTGTCTTATGGAGTCAATGGAGTTATCAGAAATACAAGCATTTATCTAAGTAATTGCATAGGAGAAAACATTAAGAGCTTGGCACCATGTTAAAAATGATTCGCAATTAAAATGTTATTTAATAAACAGGTCCATTTTATTACTCATGGATTAAAAAAAAATTAATAAGTGACTGCTAAACAAGTAATTATAAGGGTAATAAAGCTCTCCATTCTGATTAGGGAAAGTATTCATTTCATGGCCATCCAGTGATCCATTTTCTACCCCAGCTGTCAAGAGAGGCAGTATGCAACCATTTAGAGACAGTGTGATTGTTGCTGTGCTTATGTAATACTGCTATTACATTTTATGTCACTAAAAATGCTTTCAAACTCATTCTTGGGATAATTATAGATCAGCTTGCTTATACATTAACTACTCTTGAGTCTTCCTTCTTAAGTCACAAATAAACTGATGCAATTTTTCTCCTGGGGTTGTGAAGCACAGCGTGGATTTATGGCTTTCTGCCTCCTGTCAGCATCACTCAAAGCAGAGAGAACTCTGAGTCAGGCTGTGGGCAAAGTGCTTTGCCCCTTCTCTCTGACTCCAGCCAACAAAGTCTTGGTAGAAGGGTCCAAACTTAAGAGATGCTGATCACCCCCACTTCTCACTGCTGGCTGATGTAACTTGTCAAACCTGCAGGCACCCCTGAAATGCACTCCAACAGGCTGAGATAGGAAAAATTGATGCGGGAAATAAAAAATTAGAGAACAGGTTCAATGTCTGGTTATTGAACAGGTTTTCAACCTAGGGAGAGACCAGAGAGCTAGTAAATTATGTTCCTGTGCCTAGTTTAAGACCTTGTTTCTCTTTAATTTTTGCTGTTCAGGGAAACCTACACAGGTAGTTGTCTGCACATTTCTTCTTTTTAGCTCTTTCAGGCAAAGGAGACCTGGGTACAGTGAGAAAATCCTGTCTAGGCTTGGAATTCTTCAGTTGTTGGGAAGACTAACTTTACTCACAAAAGTAATTGCTTCCCCAGCAAGTTTTAAAATGGACAGTGAACCATCTGTCTTATCTGTGTACACTGGTGGAAAACAGGTAAGGCATGAAAATAGATGTCCTCAAAAATAGATATTTTTCTTTTTTTCTCCAAAGAAAATACATGGTCCAAATAAATGTGCTATCAATTATTCTCTGTTTCCTTTTCTTTTTCCAATAATTTAATTTGCTTTGTGATATAACACAGGGGAGATTCATGGACACTGAACATTGATACTACATTCCTAAAGAAGAATTGTCACTGTCCTTCCCCAAGACATCGTCACGGAAACAAGATGTGTTGCAGTGGGAGGCTATTTTTTCAGTATGGGTGGTACAGTAGTCCCCAAAAGCCCCTTGCCAGCAGCAGAGTTCAGCTGGCAGCACATCAGGAGGCTACTCACAGAGGAAGATGATACTGTGGTGCATGGTGTGATAAACAGCAAAGGGAACGATTATGCTATGAGGCAGAAGCCCAGCTGGCTCTCTTCCTTGATATTCACATCTTTCTTTGCATGGCATAAGCCAGAGGATGAAGAGATAAAGGCTGAACATTTATTATCTCACTCATCAAAGCTAGTGTTTTTTAAAGAGTCATGCATGAGGCCTTATTTCAGCTGAGAACCATAAGACCGATGAGTGATCCATACTTCTGGAAAAAGTTGAGTGAACACTCAGAGTAAGAGAGGATTATTGCACAGTAACTGTAGAATTTTTATTTAAAAACAAAGATGTAAAAGGACAGAGGTACAAACAAAGTAAAAATTCTGGAAATAAATAATTTGTTGAAAGTTTGATCCTGCAGTTCTCAGTTCTAAACCATCTGGGCTAGTAGGAATAGGAAGGGAAAAAGGAAATAAAAAGGTAGAATTTGAAGTCCTAAAATGCTATGCCATCTATTTTTACTTGATATACAAATAATAGCATCTATGTTTAGATCAAAGCTTGGATGCCAATAAGGAAAGTTTGTTTTCAGCTGAATCTTAGAAAAGATTATTAGACCTGCTGCCACACTTAAAAGGGAGATGACAAGTGTTTCAAATTTTTGTTGTGAACTACAAGAAGAAAGGAAGAAATTCTTAACTATAAAATGCAGGAGATGAATTCTCAGAATTTGCAACCTCATAACCAATGTCCTGATTCCCAGTATTAGATAGTATTTAGGAAGTGACTCTAAGATTATACTCATAGGAAGGATTATTTTGTGTATTTAGGGCCCTACCTGTGTTCTCTCACTGTGTGCACTCTCAGTTCTGAAAAAGTATTATTATGATCATCAGCATAAGAAAGGAACATGGGTCTTTAACAGGAAGATGCAAGAAACTGCTAGCTGCCCACACTTTTAAAAAACTTTGTGTAATTTCGTACGCATTTGAGAAGCACTATCCCTTAAAAATAATTTAAGAAGGAGCAACTTAAAAAAGAATTACCAAAATGCAATAGTTAATCTGGAGAAATGTAAAAAAATACAGCATTCTGCATTGTATTCTGTGGGGTGGGCTGTAAAAACAAAGATATCCAAATTATTTCTCTTTGGTTTTGACATTTTTAATTCGAAGGAAAGATACTCCCAGAGAAAAATACAGTCCCAAGAACTACTCCAGAAAGGATGAGCGCAGGTGTTTCATTCCTCACTCTGATGAGAGAACAGGACAAAAATAATATTCTCCTTTTTACAAGAGGATTGTTTGTTCCTACTTTTTTGCCATTGGAAACCTGAAAGACTGACCTGCTTTCTTTGAGAATTTTTCATTTGAGAATTTTAATTATTGTTTAGAACATACTGTATTTTGCCAGGTAAGATTATAATAAGAAATTTTGATCCCATTTCCAGGAGCATCTTGGAAACTAAAGCAATTATTTCTCTAAATAGACTTCAGGTCTCAATTGCATATCGGCAGCAGATGCTCACTGTTCAATACAATAGGTGTCCTAGCCAAAGATCCATGCTTCTACAGTCCAAAAGGGCCAAGAGGGGTTCTTTTATTCAGGTCTCTTCTGTTCCCATCATTGCACTAGGCTGGTGTACTTTTATGGGGAAAAGCGTAGGCTGCTAGAGACCTTCTCCTCTGGCTCCTTATTGCCATAGTATTTCCCACCCACTGAAGCACTAGATGTTCCAGATGAGACAGAAAGCTCCACTGGACAGAAATCTCCTGTTCTGCAGTCTCTGCTCTTAGAACAGATCATCCCAAACTCACACTCGCTGCTTTAGGAACCAACAGTGGATTCATACGTGAAAGCTGCCCCAGCTGTAAGGGATGGATGTACTTAAAAGGACATTTCCATCATTAATGTCCTCTTGACATTAATGTCCCTCAGTTAAGGCCCCATGCCTTGAGCCAGTGCAAATGTCATGTGCAGTAAGATTATCAGTGGAATCCTGCAAATTTTTCAATTATAAGGCAGGAAAACTGTTTCTTAAATTTGAATATGGTGCTTAATTAAAAAAAAAAAAAAAAAAAAAAAGAGCATAGCCCTGGAAGGCATTTTGAGTTGTTTGGTGGTTCAACAGACAAGTGATATGATACTGTTATGTAATGTCATCTATGGAATAAATTTTTTTCCCCTTGGGATTCTGTTTGGAAAAACAATCAAGATCCTAACTCCTTCTCCACATTCCCACACAAGTGTTTCTCAGAGCTAGTCACTCTGGTAAGAAACACAAGGGACAAGGCATGTCTTAATATCTACATAAACAAAACTAAAGCATGGACTTCTACTAGCATGTATATAACTCAGCTTCTCCCTAAAAGTAACTTAAAATAAGAAGAATTTAGGGAATTTAGTAGAATATTGTATATGAGGTTATATTTAACTTCTGCATGCTAGCAATTCAGGAATCATTGCTGATTAATATATACTCTATACATTACAGATATCTGGTTATGGGTGCATCAGCTTCCTGCTCAGCATAGTAATATCTAATATCCATATATTAATTCTTTAAAACATTTTTATACTAAGTGTGGTCTTCAGCTGCTCAGGGCCTACTGGAAATTAAATAACCCCCGTAGCAGTTCTGCAGTGAATGCTGCTAGGATTGGTGCCTGAAAAGCAGGATATCCTGTAACTGTGTTTGACCACTGCAGTAACCACTGTTAGAATCAGACATCTGAGAAATTCAGAATTTTGGGTTTGTGAGTTTAACTTGAAAGCCAAAGTTAAAAAATCAGATTAGGTTCTTCTGTTAGACACCTGGGAATTCACATGGATCCCTACTCAGCATTGTTGGAAGCACCATCAAGACTTTTCTTAAAATAAAGTCAGAGAAGAAACAAGCCTTACTCTGCAGAAAGTCCAGGTAACAATTTCATCTTTATGGGTCAAGAAATAGGTAAAAAATCCCTAAAAGGCAGTATCTCAGTCCAGACAAAACCAAGAAGCATTGGTAAAAGGGCAAATGGATGTCAACAAAGAACAAATGTGCAGCAATCCCAATTCAGTATATTCACTGTAGAACAAATAATACAAAATTGAGGAAAAAATACCTGGACCATAAGGCAGGAGTGGAAGTGGGAAAGAAAATCTAACTACTTCACAGTCTGCACTGGAGTCCCCACAGAATGAACTGTCAAATCTGAAAAGAAAATGCATCATTGAACTCGGAAAACTTTAATCAGTCAGAAAATGTTGACATTGACTGTGAACCTGCATTGACCTGAACCCAATAATTACTGAAAAGAAGTCAATGATTCCTCCCATTGGTGAGGTACTTACTTGTGTCTTCTCTCTTACCCCAAAGATGATGACCAGTTGAGATGGGAGGATGAGATACTGAGTGTCTGCTGGGTGACTGAAAAAAAAGGATGGGGGAGGGATAGATTTAAGTAACAATTTTGAAGGTCCTGCCCTTGACCTCAGAAGTGATGATTCCATCAGGTTGGTATCTATGAGAAAGCTGTAAAGAAGTCTCAGTGCTGTGGATCCATACAGCTACAACCCACACATTTGAAACCAAAAGGTTAAGATTCAGGGTAAGGCTGGGTCAAGCCAAGGCAGCAGTGCTGGTAGACACTGCTGCCCTCTGAGGAGGGCAGGTTTTCCCAGCAGTGGAATAGAGGGCTGTGGAAAAGGAGAGTGGGTGTATTGTCTTGCAAAAGCATATCTCTGTCTCTTGCCGAGGGCCCAGGATAGACACCATGACCAAGCACCAAGTGGGAGAGGACAGTCAGAGCATTTCAGAGATGGTGACATTTCCAAGATCCACGCCTGCCGTACAGAGGGTGCTGTGTGCTGTATGGTAGCAGGGGGAACCATGCTTGGAAGGTAATTGAGTGTCCAGGGTGAAGAGGAACCTTTCTCAGCAAGTTTAAGAGCAGATGTCAGCTTGACTTTATATTTACGTACGGAAATACACCTGACATGAGTGAGGGAACCTGTCTCTTAGTCTCATACAAAGAACACGTTTAGACTGCTCACAAAGCAGTGAGACACTCACCATGATTACAGAAGACCTTACAGTTCCGCTAAATCTGCTGTTTAAAACCCACCCCGGGGAAGAAATTGAAACAGAGTTGTTTCTTTGTAGCACCTAGTAAGTCATAGGTTTTTCCACATCCCTAGGACCACCAGGAGCACCCCTGACTTCAAAAAGGGTAATATCCAAGAATGGTAGTTCAGTCCAGGTACACACAAATGAACCCATGGCCTTAAAACCTGTTGTAGGTAACATCTGCTGTTCTTCAGTATGTGACACAGCAATGGGAAGGAGGAGATGCACTCCACTGATGAAGGAGGGAGTATTTTGAAAAAAAAACTGATGTGAAGTCTTGTAATAAGCTGTGAATGTCAAATTGTCCATGACTGCCAACAGGCATGCAACATATCTTCTGTAAAGTGCTTGGGTAACAGGAAAAGAGAGGACATTATGTTATCACCAGGAAATAGGAGATAATGAAACAGATGCCAAATAAAGAACGCAAGTTGCAGCCTAATAAAATAGTTCCTCTTTTCTACCCCACTTTTTTCCTTTCTAATTCTGAAACGCAATGTTTTGTCCAATACACATCTCCTTTTCCATTTCACTGGATTTGAAAGAAAAAACTACCCCAATGATTATGCCAGTTATGTGTATTCCATTGAAATAGAAACAAATGTAAACTTTGCTCATTTGCGTCCTAAAGCTGAGTAAGATTCCTTGAGCTGGAAATGGGTACTGCCCAACCCAGTGGAGCTTGGTTCATATACAAACTCACAAATGTTCATTTAATTCTAAAACCAGCAAAGGAAGGTTTTCACATAAGAGTACTTGTGTCCAATTCCTCACTTAGCTCTACTTTTGTGAACAAATGCATTTTCCCATTGTAAAATTAGGTGATGAATATTCCTTCCTTGCAGAAGAAATCTTTGCCTGAGGAAAAAAAAAATATTTTGAAAAGCACATGCCAAGTTACATAGAAACTGCTCTAATCCTTGCTCAGTGGTCATGGTTAGCCATCAGACTTAACATATCATCCAAAGGGAGAGTAAATTGCAGGTCCCATTCAAAGTTGTGTGAGATTTCCCTTGCAATTTCGCTGTGTAATAGGACTTTAATTAAAACTCCCTATCTAAAAAAACATTAACACACCACTCATTATCCCCTTAAGTAGACAACTTGTTCCTGAGATTCCAAGGCTGAGACATGCTTGGAGCAGGCTCTCGTTTTTTGCACCTGTTTGTGGAGAACTCAGACCTTCAAGCTAGATCTCAGTGCAACTAAGAGTCAATCATTAGTGCAGATAGACACTTCTAATTAAAAAAAAAATACTTTGTTAAAAAAACCCAAACCAAACCAATACTAACCAACCAACCAAACAAAAAACCCTAAAAAACCTCTCCCCAAAAAAATCTGAAAAACCAAATCAAAACCAAACCCCCCCAAAACCCAGAAAACAATCCACCAAACTGTTAAGAAAATCACTTGAAATTTTTGTCTTTCTCCATTACCAGATTTCAACTAGAGGGAAGGAAATTTCTGAAAGTTGAGGAATATTGTCTGGTCAACTATATAGCAACTATATAACAATAATACCTACTACAAGAGAAAGACAAATCCAGTAATGACAAATATTTCAGCCATGGGAAATTTCCTATCATAAACCACTGGAATACATGACTCTTCCCACATAATTTCTGCCCAACCTATTTGGAGATTGTCCCAGTACACAGTCTGCCAGCTCACAAAGGGGAGCTGCAAAGATATTCACAGTTTCCTCTAACTGGCATCTTTCAGTCCCACCTTTCCCCTCAGCTTCATTTAGACAGCTCAAACTCCTCATTTAAAGCAAAAGCCCCACTCCACCTCCACACAAGTATTAACAACACTTATTTTTGCACCAACTCTTTCCCTTGCACACCCACTGAGAGGTTTTCTGGATGTGACGGCCGAAGCTGACCCATCTCTTCCCAGTGCCTCCCAGGTTCAGGACGCACCAGCTCACTCCCACGTGGCTCATTTCCTCCCACATCTTGGTTTCAGCACCTCCCACTGACCTCTGCAGGAGAGTAAGAAGCCTTGACTATATATAGTAAGGCGCTGAAACATTTCTCACATAATCTGTGTGGGCAGAAGGTGGGAGAAGAGAACATTGAGAATTGCATTCTGCTTGGAAGGGCGCACATTCAGACTTGCCTCAAAAAAGTTTCTCTTCCTAAACATCAACAGTTTTAGTATAAATACTTTGGAATATACAATCATGTACTGTAAACCTGCAAATATGAACCATTATGCATCTTTGACTTGTCTTTTAATTATGGGCACAATTTTTTACTATCTCCATAGGGAAATAGTTGCTGCAACAAAAACTACATATTACTCTAAATTTGATCTTTAACATCAATTACTGTAGGTGTCATAGAATTCATGCCAATTCTCACTGTACCACACAACTTCAGACCTTACTGAGAAACTGTTTTCCCTCTGAGGAACTGACAGAAAAATCCAAAACAACCAGCCAGAAAAACCTCACCACAAAGTAAAAGCTTGTAATAACATCTCAAAATTTGAATTTTTTCATTTGTTTTTTGATTCCTTTTTAGCCATTCTCTCTCACCTACTCTAGGCACTAAATATACACCAGAAATGAACAATTTGCACATAAATAATTATAATTCCTAAAAATTCAGCAACAGGAATCCACAATGTTCCTTTTTTAAACTACTTTCCCCAAAATTATTTTTTCATTTTGTAAATCCTCCAGCTGGCCTGGAAAAGCCTTGGCTAACAGACACTACTCCTAAACTGCCCATCTCATACATCACATATGTTGTCAAAAAAAGGATTGCAGTGGCTCTTTGCAGCGCCCTGGCAGGTATCTGTGGCACTGCTGGAGTTAGGTTTCTGATCCTTAACTAATATGGCAATATTGGTAATTTTGGCAGTGATGGCTTTCTCAGCTCAAAAATGCTCCCATTGAAACAGAGTTCTGCACTAACTTGGCTGAGTCTTTTCCCACCTAAGAGTCTTCCTCTCTGCATTACACGTGGACCTTTAAGCCCCCTACACACTTATGTGAGGTGACACCGAGGAATAAGGGGCCTTGGATTCTGAGAGTAGTGAACCACTGGCCCGATGTAGCTTGAGACTATGCCTTTGCCTCTGAATTCAACTCTTTTTCCTGAAAGCAAAAGCCTGTATATAGAGTGTCCTGCAGACCAGAGGCATTCAGGCACAGACTTTCTCTGGAACATAGATACAGTCTGAGTATGAGAGCAAGAACTTTGGCAGCATCACCTCAGTGAGCCGTGTGACAAAGGTGAGCTAATACATAGGTAATGAAGAAATATCCTTTAAAATCAACACTTCCACTATTGACTGCAATAGCATTCTGGCTTCTTTAGGAATGATGCAAGCTATAAAATATCACTCTGGGTCAAAGAATAAACTTTTTAAAGAAATAAAAAGAAAAAAATCTAATCAGAAATCATGATCAGCTATCCTCTTATAAGCTGATCTTATCAGGGTTGAGTCACATCAAGTATAAACTAATCTCCAGGAAACAAGCACTCCCTGTACTGTTACTCTGAAAATTCTTTCCAAACACCTATTTTTTGCCTCTGTAAGTGTCACACAGAGACAATGTGAAACAGTAGGGAAAGCAAAAAGCAACAGTGAAGCATCAGCCAAAGCGATGTTCTGAATTACCACCACATTATTGTCCAAACAGATATTCCTCCAAGAGGATAAAATTTGCTTGGGTTCTCCATCAATCCTTTGATTCTGCTTGTGCAGCACAGGTTGAGCCACAAGAGCTCCATCTCCCATTTTTTGACTCAGAGAATTCCCCTCCTCATAGAGATCCCCCACACCTGGGGAGCTGGTAGCAGCTTTTCCTGTTTCTACAGCAGCTTTAATACCTCCTGCACTGGCTTGAATTCTACAAGGCATAGTGGGAAATTATAGAGGTGGGGAGAAAACATCTTTAGGAGGAAGCAGAAGCAGAAGATTTTCAAGGGATGAGAGAATGAAAAGGCCAGGTAGCAGATCACTAGAGGAGAAAATACACTCTATCTTTAGGTCTTTAGATGATAAAAACAAAGTTCAGAAGCCACGCAGCTGTAACTAACAGTTTTCAAGGCACAGAAACATAAGAAAAAAGAATTAAAAAACCTCAGGCTTTAGCTGATGTTTAGAGCAGTTTCTGGCAGTTAGCAGAATTAGAAGTACTGCAAGAACTTCAACAGACTCACATATTTAGATGGATAATACTGAAATGCTGCATAATGGACAAAGAACATAATAAATAAATTTTCCATAAGAAGACAAGACGAAGGACATGGTGCAATAAAGTCCATTATAGTCATACACCTGAGGAATTAGCTACAGGTTATTAGAAGTACTGCAAGAACTTCAACAGACTCACATATTTAGATGGATAATACTGAAATGCTGCATAATGGACAAAGAACATAATAAATAAATTTTCCATAAGAAGACGAAGGACATGGTGCAATTAAGTCCATTATAGTCATATACCTGAGGAATTAGCTACAGGTTTGATTTGAAAATCAGTGCTTAATAATTTTTCTCAAACTAAATAATAGCAAGAGGACATGGATGTGCCTAAAAATCAATCTTACTCCCCTCCTGAAAAAAAGCCCAGATATTGAATCCCTATGCTACAGATTTAAACTAGATTTATATTTTTGTGTCTCTCCTGAGTATGGAGAGGAGGGTTACAATTCCCCATTGTCTTGTCTCTTTTAAACCCCATGAAAACCAAATGCAGAGGAGACTGGGTGCACCACTCTATCTGTATTACCAAATACTCGACTCTGAAACTCTTCCAGTGGAGTGCCTGTGTATTTCCTGTAGTGTCATGCAGCTCTGTAGTGTCATAAGGTTTTACTACAATTATATATCCTATACACACTCATGGGAGAGTATGCACTTTTTTCCTTGTATTTAAATCCTGCTCCAATGAATTTGCTGTCCAAGTTTCTTCCAGTTTCAATGGAGATATTTCTTAATGCAATATTTTGTGGTATTTCTCATTTCTAGCTGTACAAGTCTCCAGGAATTTGCAATACAGGCTAATTTTAATTCTTCAGTTGTAAAGTCAGACTTTGGAGGCATGTGCAAAGAAAAGTCAATACACAAAAATAAGCTGCCTTTAGTGTTAAGCCTCACTAGATGTGTGAATTTGGGCAAATATCTGGTTTTTTTTGCCTTAGTTTCTCTAAAACTAAGGTTAGACACTATTGATGAAAAGCCCTGTAAAAAGAACAAGTAATTATTTTTATTGCTATATACTAATTAACCCTTCAGGGAACTGTAAGAAAAAGCATAAGAAGTGGCCTAGCTTCTCATCTCCCAGCTGGACAGACTTGAGGCACTTTGGCTGGGCAGTAGAAGAAAGCTTTGGGCTAGATTCACAAGAGGCATCAGGGCACACAATTCCAGCATGTATGTGCTACTGGTATCCTTGCCACTCAGAACCAAACTCTAACCCTGCTGATACTTTTGCTTCTTCCAGGCAAACCCCTGATCTCCAGGCACATCTTACAACTGCTAGAGGCCAGATCCCTCTGAGCAACTATGTACTTTATTCCTGCCAATCCATGGTGGGATTCATATTACTTTATGTCAGCAGCTTTTAATACAGCCAGTCCTCTGCAAAAGCAAAAATGGCAGTAGTAGGCTCATTTTACACATTGAATAAATTAAATAAATTGCTCAGCTAAAATACAGAAAATGCAAGTTTAGATCCTACCCTGAGAGATGCAGAGCAAGCACTTTGAATCCATTGCTCAGGTCTGCTGAGGAGACAGTTTCCCTGGGTGTGATCTAGAGGAAGAATAAGAGTGACATTTACAAATTGATCATTGCTCATGGTTTCCATACCTGCCTTACCATGGTTTAACTTACAAGAAGAGAAGTGATTTTATTAAACTCTTGAAGAAAGAGCCTGGGATAGTTTCACCAACTGTTTCCATCTGGAGAGATTTGAGAAGGTTATATCAATACTAGTTTGACCTGGGTCTTTGCTATGGTGCTGCTTTGGCATCCATTTCAGTAAATTCCCTAGTAAAAGACAGGTAGACTGCATGAGGACTTCAAAATTACTGAAAAGTTATTTAATATGTGAGGAAGTGTGAAATCAGGAAGCAAGGCACTGGTGACACAGGACTCCATAGCACTGCTGTTCAACTTGAATGCAGCTCACAACTTCTAGGAATATTGTGTGTTCACTCAGTGCAGTATTTTTCCATATGACATCTCACATTACTGGAGCTGGAGTCAATTTGGACATGTGTGGAAGCAACTGGAGGTTTGCAATATGGGTGGTCATATGGGGGCAATATCACTTCTGCTGGATAAAATCAGAGAGCAGTGTTGAATGCTACATCATCTGGGATTGACTATCCAGGTACTAATGACTGCTTAACTGGAATTTCCTAGATTTTTAGGGCATTTGCTGTTAGGAAACCTGAACAAAATTAACTTTCAGACAGCATGTTATTTTTTATGAAAAAAGCCTCACAATAAAAACCTTAGCAAATAAATTGCTATAGGCATTTACCAAATTCTTTGCAGGAACAGTCTTTATCTCCTTGCTGCTGTGAAGAAATAAAAAAAGAAGAAAAATCTGGTTGTTCACCTACCTTGTTTTAAAAAGCACGAAACAGCAGAAAGAGTAACTTTGTACCTGTTTCTGAGGGCCTTGTCACTATCAGTTTCTTTGACAACAAAGTATGATCAATCCTTTTCCTACCTCATCCCACCACAAGAGAACAAGATTCTAGAACCAGAGGTGAACAAGAACGACTCTTGTGACCAGTGATCAGATCTGTTCCTGAAAGCTGTTGATGATTCCCAACATGGGCTGATCAGCTTTGGCAAGTGTGGACTCATTTGCCTTTCCAAAAGCCATTTCTGGCCATCCTTTGCTCATGAGTGTGATGGCAATCCTATACCACATGCTCTGGGATGACTTTGCTTGGGCAGGGAGGTTGGACCAGATGAAGTCCATTCCATTCTGTGACCCATTCTGTGAACTGTGATTGCTACAGATAGTGATGTATAAATTTTTTCTGGAGAAAAAGAGTGACACTTCTAGACTGTTTTGCATGCAGTTAGTAAATGAGTCAGCACCTTCTTGTAAAACAGTAGTAACTTCAAGTGTGCTGAATCACAGTTTCAAGGTACTCTAAGGTTCTCTTATGTGCTCAGGCAACACATTTTCTGTTTGCTTCAGCAGGGAGGCTATTATTCTGAGACTGAAAAAAGGGGTTGAGGTCTCATGTCTTATTCTGAGATCAGCATTTAACTGTTTCAGTGTAATGCATCTACATCTTATCTTGAGAGTTTTAATATATTCTTCGAAGTGATGGCTAAAATCTTCCAGAGGTAAATGTACAGCCCACTCCATGTTATCACAAGCTTTGTTAATGAGTGTGGGGAGGGAAAACAGAAACTGTGAAAAAGAAACAGAATATTGAATATATATTAAAAAAATCAATAAGCATTTGAACATGAAACATTATTTCTTCTGGAATGAAATTTCCTATTCTTCAAATGTTCCACTCCTGCAATACCCAGCCCCTCCTATGCCCACTTGACTTTCCAGTGTGTCTCTCTGTCACTCTCCCCTCTTCTTCCTCTCTTCCCACATCCTTTGCACACTTAGCTGACAAAGAGGCAGTGTTCTCAGTGGCTGCCTCTGGATGACACTTCTTGGCAGCCTAGCCATAAGCACAGGTTTCCTGGTCACCTGCCCTCTGCCATTAATTGAGGCACAGGTCACCTTCTGTTTTCTCTCAGTTCTAATTCTTTTCTACATACAGGTATGAATTCCCTAAAAGGTCTGTTAGGAACTTATATTTTGTAATCCCTCCAGCACATCCACTTTAGCTGAAAGTCATGAACCAGTTCCCTGCTGCCTAAGGTGGGGTAGGAGCACAGCCCCATAACCTTCACATTCTTAAGAAGGAGGTCAAGAATAAAGAAAGATTGACAATAAACTCACTGCAATGAGGAACGTGGTAAACTTACGTAAATATGGTAAACTAGAAAAATGAGATTAAAGTTCAGCAAATGTGTTAATCTTACGTTGGCTAAACCTGCACTTCACAGTCTCGCATCATTTCCCTGATGTTCCTGACAAGATAGGGGCAGCTTCGCTTCACAGGAACTGAAAGCAGTAAGTGCTTGTGCTGGATTTTTCCTCCCTCTCTACAAACTGTTCCAAATGAAAACAAATCCAGGGGTTTTTCACCCTATGGTGGGGCTTCGTTATATCACAATTTGTCCTTTATGAGCCAAACCCTCTTTGTGTTGTAACCACTGGCAGGAGTGACTTCACTGGGAGAAAGACATCCATGCTGCCAAGTGAGTTCAGAGTTGGGGCTGTGAAGTTCTCAACACCAGGGCTCATTTCCAAACTCATGAAATCAATCCCATGCAATTTTCCCACAAGCTCATGTGTGGAAAGCACAAATGTATTTCCCTGTAGAGGTAAAACTATGTGATCACCCTATCTAGTTTAAAGATATAATAAAGTCTGCACTTTAGCATGCATTCTATAGTCCAGTGATTTGGTATTAATCATTTTGTTGTTTGCTTTTTACTCAGGGATTACTTTGGTAAAATCTTTCCTTCATATCCTCAGAGGAAATCAGAATAAACGATTGCCAAATGCCACATTTCCCATTGGGAAACAGCATTCTCAGCCATCTGAACACTTGGTGTACCACTGAACAGCAAGGCTGTGCTGCAGATAGTATTTATAGTACATTTTATGAGACCAAAAGTTGTCAGTTAAACCACGAGAAACTAATAAGTGGGCCTAGTGTCATTTGAGTTGTCAACAGGATATAAGCTGATGTAAGAGGAACACCTACATTTTTTTAGGCTTCTTTTCACGAATAAATGTACCGTTGATAGTTGTGTTTGACTTTGCAAGAATGTTTTGGGTAAGGAATATAGTAATTTCCTCCATTGCAGCAGTAATGATCATCAGACCACTAAAAGACACTCACTCTATAGGCATGCCTAATTCTCGAATGTGATCTTGCTGGGAAACCTCTGTTTTATGGTAAGAATTCTCTCACACTGTTTTTTTTCTCCAAGGAGAGAGTTAGCAATAGAAGAATCACAACACTGAAAACTGTTTCTATGATGGAAAGGGTGAATGCTAAAGCACACAGAAGAGGGAAGTATTATTTCATTTAATAGACAGAAATCTCCTCTGAACTAACTCACATTTTTAAATACATTAAAGCCAATCCATGTCATTTTCCAAAGTGTTGTGAAATTGCATTTGTGTATATGTATATATATATATATAAAACAATAGCAAAGCTTTCTCCATATAAAATAAATCAAATTCTCAATTGAGGAGATTCCATTCTTTGTCTCTTCACCTCCCCCGAAATCATGGACTGTGAAAGAAACTACTTTACCCAGCTGCTTTGAAGAGGTAGGTAAGTGTCCAGAGGCAGAGGTTCTCATCACTCTGCTATCATAAATACAGAGTACCAAGAAACTATGGATGAAATATAAGTCCACAAGGTCTGAGTCTGTCAGTTTCAGATCAAGTACTCTAAGAATAGGCATGAATCTACTCCTTGTTTGATTCTACTATCATTAATACTTATCTGCATGATCAAAGAAAATCAAACTGATTAAAAGTCCCTAGGACAAAATGCAGTTCAATCAGTTCCCATAAGCTGAAAAATCTCAAATTTTCACTGACAGAACAGCCTGACACTCTTGTAAGTTAAAGTTTTGAAAGTTTAACACCAACACTTAAGTGTACTTCATCCCATCTTAGAATTACAAGATAATGTGCAGATGGCATCCCAAAAATGTAAATTACTATCTGCTCAGAGAACATGTGCTTTTAAACAAAGGCAGAGATTTCCCTGAAAAGGGAGGCTAAGGAACTTGCCTGTGCACACACTTATCAAGAAGAAATCTGTGCTGCGTTCTTTTCAGTTTGGAATAGGAAGTATATGTGAAAAATATGGTGGGAAAGATTTTTCCAGAAATATATCAACCTGTTTGAAAAAAGGAAGTAGTGAGACTCTCAATAAGTGGCAGAATTTTTAATGATTTCTGTTATTAAAATTTAGACAGCGTTCCGATAAATTTTGATAGGGTTCCAGTGAGCCTTTTAGCTATGCCTTTCCTCATTAACTGTCTCTTCTTCAACAGAGAGAAAATACTGCACAGTTCACTATGAGCTCTGAACTTATGTCAAGTTGATCTTAAAAAGACAGGCAGTTTGGAGAAACTTGTGTTTAAAGCTAGGAAGGACAAGTTCATCATCAAGGGCCTCTCTTTGCCTATAATTTGCCAAAACAAAACACACTGACAAAAAAGAAAGCCAATCTCAGAGATGAAGCAGAAATTTTGGATTTCTTCCACACAGGACTTGAGATAATAAAGAAAATAATAAAAAAAGAAAACACAAAGAGTACACTTTTGGATATATCAATGTTTCCAGCGCACCTGAGATTTTGCAGTGGTATTTATCAGATCGTGTGAGAGTATGGCTGGGAGCAACAGCTGACATTAAGTCAGAATTGCTGGTAGGATGGAGCCCCTGTAATAAGGACTCACAGGTCCTGTTTGCATTTGTACATGGAAAGAGAGCCCTCTAGCATGGACTGACTTAGCCAAGACAGCTTCAGGCTGGCAGTGCTGCAGCAACAGCAGAGACTGCAGCGCAGGCTTGCTCCGGCTGTCCCTGGGGCTCTGGGCAGATCCATAGAGCCCACAGCGACTGATGTTTTGCTGACTTGGTTACAATGGCATTGGGTACTTGAGCTCGACTGAATCAAGGCAGAGCTGGAGCTGTGGTCATGAACAGCATGTCCCAGCTTGCTCTGGGCTCGACTGGTTCTGCTGCCAGGGAGAATCTTCTTTATAAAGCACATCTCTGGCCATGGCTCCTCTTTTATCAGACAGCACAACAGAGCTGCATAACTGGCTTCAATTCAACCTAGGACTCCTCTGATGTGAAGGGAGCTGCTGAGATGCAGGCTTTCTTTGGCAGTCTGGTAGGCAGGGATGCAAACTCAATTCCACGTCATGCCTTCCTGCATCCCATGTTAAGGCAAGGTGCTTGTTGAAACACCTTTATGGAAAGCCCTGTTTAGAAGTTTAGATCAGCTGTGAAGCTGGGTGGCCCTGGACATTTGTGCTAGGCATAAATATGTAATTTTTTCACAGGCAAATGCACACAATTAGTTATAACTAAATATATGGGGTTTTTTCATGTCCTTTTATATTTCTTGGATTCTCTCTGCCATAAAATGAAACACAGAATCCTTTATGCTAGTCATCTTGAAACTAGAAATTCTCATTACTAGACATAAAGGACTGATATTTTAAACTGTGTACTATTCCTCATAGCATACCAAACTAGCATCAGTCACTGTCTGGGATATTTATCCTACATCCATAGTCTAGTTCCTGCTTGAAAACATGCAACAGGAATCAGGATCACTTCAAAAACTACTTGATCAGACAATTTGTATATAAATCAGTCTTAATTTCACGTTCTATTTTTAATGGGTTAGAGAAATACTTGTGGGTCAAAAGATGTCTCCCAGTCTTGGACCCTCTGCTTCCAAACTAGAGAGAAATCTCAGTGACTGCTAAATATTAAATGTCTAAATAGACATCTACTAGATCTTCTCTTATCAAGCTCTAAAATATCCACTTGATTTCACAGCAGAAATACTTTCATGTGCTATTAGACATCTTCAAACTGAAGACTATGATGATGCATTTTTATTTCTTCACTTGTGGGAAACTTCTTTGAAATTACGACAGATAGTCACTGGTATATCACGTTTCTGCTGTAAGCAGAAGAAAGTGAATCTAAGTGTGAGTGAATTGCTATATAAAAGGGAAGTAGTAGCAGAAATAGAAAGCAAAGAGCATTTCAGTAATTTTTAAAATATTTTCCTTTATTTGATTACAAGGATGGATTTACTTTAAAAATAACTAATTTTCAATGGAATAACTATCCTAAACAGTTATCTATCTACTTGCTAGCATCTAGCTACAGCTCCACTCGTTTGATTCTTTTTTCACTTACTTGCACAGCTTGCAGCACACTGAATGCTCCAGGGATTTCACTGCCTGAATCCTGTGACTTTAGTGAGAAACCAGCTCAGCAGCCTTCTTTATCAATTGGTATCATATTGTGATATTATACCTTTGGCTCTGTTTTCAGTGCAGACATGGTTCAAGTACATGATCTATCTGCCAGCAAAACGACCTGTTCCAAGCCTGCAGAAGTCAGGAACAGCCTTTCTGCTGCTTGGCCACATCACAGTTAAAGAAAGTTCTAACACAAAGAAATCAGAATATTTAATGGCACGTAGGAATACTAAATTAAGACAGATATTTCTTGAGGAGGTTTTTTTTGTTGTCATTTTAAAGTCATGTCTTTGGAAAAAGATGTCGGGCTTTAGGTCACAGCATTGTATGTCTACCTTACATCCAACTGAGCGTTGCATTAGTCACACAGTTTATCTGAACAATTATTATCCCTACTTACAGTACACACCTGAAAGAAAATTCAGTTCCTTACACACTTCCATGAAAAAGAATAAAAGAACATTTAAAAATAGCAAGATAGTACTCAACCTACTGCTCATTCCAGCTGCTTGAGTAAACATTCAAGTTATTCCAGATGTTCACACCAAACAGTATGGTTGTCACTGGGACAGATGCATTCTCTTCCAGTTTTAGTTCTCATATGTATGATATCCTTTTCCTCCACCTCTTGAAGTTAATGTCCAAAGCAGAAACAAAAACCAAAACTCCAAACCAGTTCTCATGTCTAGCTTCATAGCATTTCAGATGGCTTAGTGAGTTTGGGGCTGTTTTCTTATTCCTTTTCTCTTTTAGTTTGGGGATCTGGGGATGGACAACACACCCAGCATTTTCACTAGATCTATCACTACATGACGTGTGTGGGATTTTCAGGTGGTCAGTATTTACTTGACTCTGCAATCACTGGCTATAAATGAATTCAGTAGTAGCAACATTTCCCCATAGATTTTTCTGGTTTTCTGCAAACCCAAGACCATCTGTTCATAAAGCCATGGGAATTTTGCCTTTGCCCTCAGTAGAAAGAAACTTTTACATAATATGCCTATACCTGTATCCTTTCCTAGCTGTTTACACACCCAGACACTTGCTTCTTTTCTTTAACAAAGTGATATTTGTGGTCTGCCCATTAACTTACATTCATGTCTACATCCCTTCCTTTTACCTTCCTGCTATCACCAGTCATTTTACCCTCATCTCCACTTCCCCCAGTCATTGTATTTTCCAGCCACATCTCCCTCTTTCTCAAAGTTGTGAACTTTAGTTGCACTCTTTCTTTCACTGTCAGCATACTCATTTCCTGCTCTTCTCCAAACCTTGATCATCCCTTACTGCTTCAATGGTGTGGTATGGGAGAGATTTTACAGTGACTTCTGTGAGCCAGAGAGAAGTTTGATAAGAGGATCCATATTTATCCCCAAAAGAATTTTCTACCAAGGTCGTTAACATAGAAACCAAGAAAGAAAGAAAGATAAATAAGAGAAACCTGCAAGTGTGTATTCCAATAAGCACTTTGTTAGTCTTTTGTGACCAAGGAGTAAAGTGTAAACTTATGAGTTTTGTAAGAATGTATAAACGCATGCATGCTATAATAAAAATGGTTTGAAGCCTTCTGAAATTGGTGTGTTGCTTTGTATTGTCTCTGTCTCAACTATGACAAAATGGCAAGGAAAGGCTTGTCAGCCTGGCTGCGGTGATAATGTTATGAAGGAAAGCAGCAGTATGTCCCAGTCTTGAGCTTTCCCAGCACTCGGGAAAGTTTCCTTTCCCCAGGCCGCCCTGCAGTCCCATTGAGGCCACGCCTCTCCCTGACCTCTTTATCTCCAGCAAAGTTAAAACACCTGGAAAAGAGGTTATCTAGCCATATGGTAGCCCTTCTTATGTAGGTATTTACTGGGAAAAGCAATTAACAGAAACATCCATCGTGATGAAATTAATCCCACGTAAAACTATTCACAGGATGAGGCCCAGCGACTGCGGCCCCTCTGGAAAATGGCGGCGCTGCCCGACCCTTCCTGGCCAAGACTGCTGTGGGAGGCTCCAGGGAACAAACTCAGTGAACAGCCAAAGAGAAAACTCAGTCTACCCTCTACTATAATAGACATCTTCAGCTATAATAAAACATAATTATTAAATCAAACTCGTTTACTTAATGACAAGAAAACCAGAATCAAAATTACTATCACTCGGAGAAAGCCTTAAGGAAGAATCCGTTACGGTATGGGTACTATTTTTTAAGACTAACTTAATAGAAACTTTCAAGCAAGCTTTCCACAAGCCCGTCCTTTAAAAACACACCAAACCAAAGCAATTTCAAGCACATACCTTTGAGCAGCTGGGAGAGCTGTGCTGCCTGGGACGGAGCCTGTGGCCCGCTGCTTTCCAGAGGCACCGCACCTCAGCAGGACCAGCCGGGGCTCGCCTGCTGCCCCACAGGGCACCGTCACCGAGGGCCTGATGGCGGCCGGGCTGCCTGGGGGCCTACAGCCGAGCCCTGGCCTGCGGGTGCAGGGATGGGCAAAGCCCGTAAAGAGCCATCAGTTGTCTGACACCATTTTACAGGAACTCCCTGACGAGGGAAAGGATTTATCAGCGCAGGGTTGGTCACCGCTGCAAAATGGCTGCCCCCGGGAGAGCCCAGGCAAGGCCGCAGTGCCCAGCTGGGTGCTGGCCCCGAGGTGGTGACGTGTCACCACCTCTGTCATGGCTGTGTGCTTGTCCCAGCGCCTCCCAGGAGCCATGGCCCTGTGGGTGGGATGTATGGCTGTGGCGTGGCAGCAGGGGGTCCTGCCATTTCCAGGAGTTTATTAGAGCATGTTTGTTATCTCCTTATAAAGAAGCAAGATGAGATGCTGTCTGCCCTTCTCTTCTGAGTGGGAGATAACTCTCTCGAAGTTTCCAAAAGTGCATTTAAACTCCATTTTCCATGCAAAACAGTGCTCCCTTCAGACATGTCCATGGCTGCCCTCAGCGTGCAGTGACAGGCTCAGTCATGTGCAGCTCTAGCCAAAGATTATCCTGGACCATGTTTTTATTTTGTGGGAATGCTTTGTGAACTACATCTTGATGTCTTCCAAACACCTCAGGTCTTCAAAGACCTGAGAGGTGAGGCTCAGATCTCCCAGGGAAATCCCTGGTGGCCTGGTCCCGGCTCTGCACAGGTGTAGGGGATGTCACCTTTCCTTCTCTGACTAAAAATAGTGACATCAAACTGCTCATTCATAAAAAACCCAAAAATAAATAAAAAGGAAGAAAAGATGACAAGAACACATACCAGTTTAAAAAATGGTCTCTGATGATGTTTCAATGGAAGTTAGGGTTTTTGCTAAATGCCAAAAGGATACGGCATGTCCTGCTACATGCTCTCACTAACAAACCAGTCTACGACAGTAGTGGTACCCCCTTACGTGTCTCTGTCAATGTTGTGCAATAATTTCCACTCTAACCCACTTTTCTCAGTCACCCACCTAAACGGCTCGTGCAAATTTTACCCTTCAGGGTAAAAATTTCCATGCCTGACCTCTGCATGAAGCAACATTTTTTTGGAATTATGAGGTAAAAGTGTCTTCTGAGAATAAGAGAAAAGGAAAACACATTTCTCTGAATAAAAAAAAACTAAAAAAACCAAACAAATCACACCCCAAAACAGAATTTAAAAAAAAATTCACTGCTTTTTCACAGCTCTGGGGATTGTGTAAAAAATCAGTCGTGTAAAAGAGCAGAAATATTGCCTATGCTCAAAGCTTGCTGAGTTGGACTTGACAGCACCGTGCATCTGCATGCTACAGTAAACAGCTGAAACATGGCTCTATATGCTTTTGTATATAGGTAATGTACAAAGTACATACTTTTGACACTATGTATCCTTTAATATACATGCTTATACATATAATAGAAATGTGCATGCTTATGTGTGCACTGATCTCCATACACATACTGTATACGCAAGTTTGCAAAGTACCTACTGTGAATCAGGGTTTTTGAGGGGAGGAGATGCAGTGCCTGGCAAAGGCACAGCTGGGATGTCTGTCACGCACCAGTCGAGTTCCTGTCTAGACTGCTTAAGGTAGGCAACGGCTCAGAAAGTGCTGTCAGGGTCACTGACTGAGGGCTCATTGAATTTTATAATTTTTTCTCTACTTATTTTGAAAGTTTTAGGGCTCTGATTTCTTAAAGACTGCAAACACCTATGAGAGGAAGGCCTTGTGTTGGCACAGATGATGAATGTAGCTTTCCCAGCTGCTTATCTCCTCAGATGCCAAGGCCCTGCCTTAATCACAGGCAAGCCAAACTCAGGCAAATATCTACCAGGCAAGATCTTTTCTTTCTTTTCTCAGAGGAAGGAATTTTTATGCAAGCTGGTGAATCTTTGGCAAGCTTCAGAAAGGGAAATAATTCCTTTTAAACTATTGTTTTTCTGTTTTAATTTCCTAAGAAATTCTGTAGAAGGATTTTGCCAGCAGAAACTTGATCATGGTTAAAAACTGAGAAGATGTTTTACGTTGTAAATGCATCTAATCACTTGGAAAAGAAATTGCTCAAGACAGCATGCCAGCAGGCAATGTCTGCTATAGCGACTGCTGCTCCCTCTTGCTCCCTTGCTGTCACCCTCAGGTAAGCCTGGGGAGATGCTGACTTCAGTGACATGCAGTCCCTTCAGAGTCATCATACCTGCTGTGCTTCTGGTGTTATTGACTGGCTCTTCTCTGCATTATGCAGCATTCTTATGAACACAGTTCTTCCTGAAAACAACTAATTTGAAGTTAGGACTGATGTCATTACTGACATTATGCTCTTTCCATTTTACGTCACGTATTTCTGGTTGTAACTAAAAATGGCACAGTTTTGCATTTAATTTTAGAAATAATTCTGAGTCACATAATTTCCTCCTTCTATTTGAAGTTTCTTAGCTTCTCTTCTGCGAATACAAAAAGCATGTCTTTGACAAAACTGTTTCAAGAAAAGACAGACAATTTATTTTCAAGTAGATTATCTGAAACGCCAACGATTAGTCTTAGTGTATCCATACTAAAAGAATTCTTTCTTTGGCTGTAGTGTCTTTTATTTAAATAACAAGGAATAGGAGAAAATGCTATCTGAGCAGAAGTCCTCTGTACCATGCCATCAGACCAAGGGTGGTTAGGAGCCCATGAGTTTTCTCCAGTTTCAGGAGGAAGGAAAGATCCTATGTCCTGACTGTGTCCCTAGTAGGGTGTCAGTCAAGGTTCTGACCAGCATAATTCCTACAACATCATGTGGTAGGAGCTTTCTGTCTTTGGAGAGGGCACTTCAATCCAGAATGAAAAGAGTATCATAAGAGAATATTTCAAATCAGCATTACTCTGTCTGTACAACAGTTGTGCACATGCTATTCAAATTCTATCGGCAGATCTGGCATCTTGCAAGTATTTGTCACACCCTCTTGACAGTTTTGTATTTTTTGTTCTCTGACTGTACAACCTCATGACAAAATGAAACACAGAAAAATTGTCTCAAAATATTTAGCAAAACTTCAAACAAACAAAGAAAAAAGAGAAGGCTTATAAAATTCCATTGCTCTAATTCTCTGGTTCAAGTATTACTAATACGGAAGTTTAGTGAACAAGCAAAGCTTCTGGACTTCATATGAGAAGGATTTTCAAGACAAAAAAAATTATTTTTCAGAAGACTCAACCATTTGGGCCTTCCTGGTTGTGCTTTGTGTGTTCTTCTTGCAAGGTACACATGCAGTATGTTAGAAATAGTGCTTTCTCATGAAGAGTGAACAGTTTAATAGAGATTAATTAAATTAATCTAATTCTAAATCACAGGAGTTTCAATTAAAATAATCAAATGCCCCAAATTAAACATAAATTAATCACCTTGTTTAATTGGGATATCCACAACTCTTTCATGGTTCTATCATTTTGAAACATTATAAGCAATTTTTTTTGAACAATAGAACTAAAGAGTTTCCTGACTGCTGGAGTTGAGGTGGAATGGGCTGATAATAAAGTATCTATTAAAACATCACTGGAAAAAGCTCTATAGTTCATACATTGGCTCAGTTAATCTCTATAGATTTTTTTAATGCTGCTGCTGGAAGGCTGGTGTTGGAGAGGGAGAGAGAAAGAATGCAACCTTCTTTTCTGTACTTCATGCATCCTTAACCCTTATTTAAAGACGACTTTGGATTTTAGACCACATAACTGCTCTTGTAATTATATCAAACAGTTAAAAAAAAAAGCTAGTTAATGATGTTCAACATAAGTAATCATGTTAAATAGTGAAATTTAATTTCTTAAAAACTTAAATCCTCATATCTTTTGGAATGCATTGTACTGTAGGATGTCTGAGTAAATTAAATTCTCCCCTGCACACTAAAACATCAATTTCCTTATGGTAATTATCTGCTAGATTGGATCTGTCAGTCGCAGGGAAGCATGCCTGACATTATACCCTTTTTACAAAAAATGATTACAAAAAATTAAGACGAATGAGTAAAATTAAGGCTGCGGCTGGTAAGCCTATATAAAGCTCTCATAGATCACTTTACATAAGCTACCATTGTACTGGATACTAAGCTTTTAATGACTAGTTGCATAATGAGGTGAAGGCCATTAAAGAACAGCAGGGGTAACCGATCACAGAGATAAGAGCTAAAAATGATTTTCAGCCAACTAGAAGCAATTTATTACACACAAAAACACAGGTCTAAATGAAATGTCTGGATAGACGAGGAACTTTTGAAAATTGACAGGATTTCCTTCCTAGGAAAGTTTTACAAATATGATAGGAGCCTATCTCTGTCATATTAGATTCTTGTTCTCTCCTATTCTGTGCTGCAGAATTGGGGTAGTGGGTTGGGTTTTTTTATTTTTAAAGACAGATGGACTGTAGTAATGCATTTCATTAGCCCACTTGAAAGGTAAATTAGAGTGAGGAGTAGCTGATATAAAGGAAATTCATAGCACTCTGCCAGCAAATGTTATATGGAGGCAGGTTAGTTGTTACAAGTCAACTGACACCCTGTCTGTGCTAAAAAAAACCTCATCCAACTACAGAACTGCCTCTGAGAAAGGTCTAGGGTTGTAAAGTACCATATTGCTCTCAGAGCAGTGCAAAAATCAGTGTGTAAGTAAATTCTCTTATAATGAGCAGTCACTTGGGATCAAAAGGGAAAAAGAACCCAAGTGCTTTGAAGGTAGCAGAAGGTCAAATTTTGAGGGAACATCCTCTCATAGGGAAAGCCCCATCCCTAATTTAAACAAAAGGAATGTGGGGAAGGGTGCCTAAAGAGAGGCAGGAATGGCAGACGAAGGTGAAAACCTGAAGCTGGGCTGTTTGAAGCACTTGGTGTGTAGCCACTTTAACCTAGACAGTGGGAGATACACACATTCATATCTATACATAAATATACACACACACAAATATGTGCATTAGAAGATTTACCATGCCTGTATAAAACCCTATTATTTATAATAGTATTGCCTGTACAATAGAAAAAAAAATCTACAAGATGTTTTTCTATTAAAAAATAATCTGGGAAACTACTTTCCCTTTTTTCCTACACCCTTCTGACATCTCCTTTATGTGGTATGGAAGTTCATTAGTCTCCAGCCTTAAAGGATTCAAGTAGGCTGGATAAACCCTAGGATGCCTGGAGATCGGGGAGGTGACCACTGACAAACAGGGGTCTTGAGAGGAGGGCCACAGAGATGGTTCTGGGTCACATCATCTAAGGACTTGGGAATTGGGTTACTTTACCCGAAGGAAAGGAGTGAGATGGGAGGGTTACAGAATAGACAATGCCAGAGGTTTCCGTGAGTTTCAATACCAAGCGACAGGAGGCAATGGTCACAAATGGGAATAAAGGCACTACAAGGAAAATAATCTCAAAAGGAGAGTTAGGAAGCATTGAAACATGTTCAGAGATGTTGTGGAGTTTCCATTCTTGGAGAATTTTCATAATCTAGCTGGGCTAGGCCCTGAGCAAAATGCTTTGTCTTTACCACTGGTCTCATTGTGAATTTGGAGTTTATACAGATGACCCTGTTGAAACCAAATTTTTTTATGATACCATGATTGTTTTCTGGGGCTTATGGCCATCTTATTCTCATCACAGTTTTCAGTTATATCCATATTTTTTCTTCCTAAGGATATATCCTAATTCTCAGGGGACAGGCTGCTTGGAGAAACAGTTTTTTTGTTGCTGTTCATTTGTGGAACTCCATCTGGCTTATGTATGTAGATTATCAGTTAACTATGCAAACTCTGAACAAAATTTATGCCATTTTGTCTATATAAGCTAATTAAACACCATTGGAGACTTTTCCTGGCTATCCAGCAGGACTAGCTATACTATTAGATTTTTAGCCTGGTGTTCAGCATATTTTTGCTCTATGCTAAATAGCATTCTTCTTCACATATCCAAATTTTCTCAGACATAAATTTCAAAATACACAGAAACTCTCAGTTCTTCTTATCTGTGGCACCTTTGTTTTGGAGTCTTCTCAACACTATGGATATTGGCTATTCCTTGACCCAAGTACCATCAAATGGCTCTTGATGTATTTAATTTACCAGTATGGTCACATCCTCAGTGTTTAGGCAACTTTCCAGCCAAAGGGGCAGCTTCAGGATGTACTGGCAGTTGTGCAGCTTGATGTATATTGTGGGGAGGAGAATTACCTCAGTTTTTAATTTGAATAATTAAATCCCATCTGATTTCTGGTTTAGGCATATATTGCCTTCCATACACTGAATTTTTAGCCATTGGAAAGCTGCAGCCTGATTTACATAGCATTGAAGTTATTGGACACTGTCATTAAAGCTTTTCTTTTTAATCACTAGCATTTGTGTTGTGGCTTGCCTTCTACAAAATCTTCAGTAATTTCAATCATTTCTCCTTTATTCTTTAATTATTTTAAATGCAAATTAATTTGATCTACAGCATGCTGGCTGTGTCATTATTTGAAATGTGTACATACTAGCATAGTTACTCTTTCAAACTGATAGTGGATAATACAATTATATGCTTTTTTTCACTGATATCTGATCTGTTAATTAACTGGAAAATATTTTGATTGGGGTGACTGCTTACCCAAATTATTTAATTGTTCCATGCAAGGCTGTCAGAAAAAAAAAATGTAAATGAGCCTAGGAAGTTCTATGAGATTTCACAGTAATAGCTCTTCAGGTTAGGGCTAGAATTAGACAGAGAAATAGCAAGAGCAACCTGAAGCCTGCAGGAAAATAAACGAACTCACATTTTAATTTCAATTAAAAAAACAGTAGGAACACTTAGGTCTTATCTATCCCTTTTTCTCCTTGATTTTCTTACTTTTTTACAAAGCAAGGCTCTCTTATCCCATACTAAAGGAGTGTGTGTAGGAAATGAAAATTAAGAGGACTGAGAGCATGATGTAGGTAAATTGAAAATTAGGTCTGTACCTGGTTAACTGGACAGGGCTTCTTCCTGACCTTAGGTAGGCTTTTTATCCTGAATTGATTGTCTGTCACTGGTGAACTGAACATGACAGAAAGCTGTAACAATTTTTTTTTCAGCCGAGAGCTTTACCTTTACTTCATGCAGAATACCATGGACATTCTTTCTTCAAAAATATAAAGGTCCCGTAAGAAAATTGGTACAGTTTTTGAGAGAGTCTAATAATGTTTTTTTAACCTAAAAGAAGTGGACTCACTGAACACTCAAGAGTTCTTGTCGAAGGAATTAATGGATTTAATAAATGCATTCTTACTTTATTGAATAAGTGCAATATTTGAATGTTAGATTTCATTCTAGCAACAAAACAGCTCGGCTAGATGATGTAGAACAAGTGTTCTATGGGGTTTCTAGAGGTCATAAACATGTAAACCATGAGATGGTTTACATTACAAGGTTCAGCAAGGTGTATGCTGTTCTAAAACCGAGAGCCAGCAATGAGCAGAGAGGCATTCATCGTTTATTCCAATTCTGAGAATGTTGGAGTTCATGACAAAATCCTAAGATAATAAGTGTACATGTAATTTACATATACAAATTAGTTTCATACAGGATGACAACAAGAGGCCATACAATGCCTTTTATCTGAATATAGAACCAGATTATTGTCTTTTTAATGGCTGGAAATTGTCTATATATAAGACAGATACTGCCAGAGGCTTGCAGTATAAGCAGAAAGAGCACCTCTTATGACAACTGATTGTGATCAGCTGCTGAATTAGCCATGCTCAAAAGTTGGCCTTGCAGGCAAACCATACTACTAGTAAGTGGAACGTGGATGCCTAAAAGCCTTTGACTTTTAGGGCCTGTATGTGATAAACTTACTAGATATGCTCATATTTAGATCAAGTAATGAGCACAGAGCAGCTGTGGAACCAGAACAATAGTTTTGTCTGGTTCCATAAGCAATTACACTTAGGCTGTCTTCCTATTTCAGCCTTCCTGTTTCAGCCTTCCCTTCTCAGCCTTTACAGACTATTTTTAAGGCTGCTCTCAGAGCTGGTGTTTTTCAGAGACTATGTGAGGCACAGTCTTCTATTACCAGCATTAAATGTCACACACTGGTATTTGCATGCGAAGGGGTGTCCTCAATCCTCAAGCCAGCAGCTACATGTTTTAAGTGCAACTGGACATGCAGGAGGTGATAAGCAGCCATCCTGCCTCAGCATTCAGGTCATTGTTTTGGGAGCAATCTCCTCTGGGATGGCTTGATACATACTGCAGGGCTGCTTTGTATTCCTGCACACTGGGGAAAACATAGAGGCCTGTTCTAAAGTGTAAGTCAAGCCTCTTGAACCCCACATTGCTGGGGTGGCAGAAAAGTCAGCAAGGGCTAAGAGATGCTGAGACACGAAACAAGGAGATTTTAGCTACTGATGAAGGGAATACCCCAATTAAACTTTTTTCTCCTCTGCTTTTCCAGACTTTGCCAAGTAAGTCATACTTAGTTGCTTCACTTCTGAAAGCAACACAAATTCTCTACTTGTTCATGATGTTTTTCTGGTTTTAATTGCACTTTATCAAATAAGAGAAGCTTTCATCTACAGTAAAACAAACCAAAGTTTCCATTTATTAAATGTTTTTCGTTTCTGATTCCTCTATAAACACCTTATTTTCTCCAGTCATTTTCAAGATTTCAGGCTAAGATCACTATTGCCTCTTATACAATTTTCTTACCATGAAGTTGTTTATGTGTATTGTTTACCCAACAGACATTTCTCTTTCACTTGGTATATTCATTACTAAATAATTCTGTGAGAAGATACAGGCCACTGATTTTTTGCAATTTGCATCCCCATAGTCTAAGCTACGTTGAAAGCAAAGCTTTTTGGTCCTCTTGCTTTGGAAGTACATTAATATTTCTATGACCTTTACTAGATGGCAGATGAGAAGCATTAGGAATAAAATAACAAACAAAGCAAAGGAAACCAATTTTTTAAAAAGTGTATTTCTGAAAGGAGCAAGAGGAAAAAGAATCTAGTCTAAAAAATACGAACTTCAGTTAGAGTTATGATAATTGCTCCATTGTACCTATTTTCCCATATCAAAATGCTTCTTTATGATCAATCCACTCAGAATAATGCATAAACTTATTTGAAAGGGTTTAGTAGCTATGCATACAAAAAATATATAGATACTATTTAGATATATTTAGAAAGAAATAGAATAGTTTAAGACATGATTATTTACTGAGCACATCGAAGAGATCATATTAAAAGCATGGTAAATAAACTAACAACTGCTTTACACAAAACGACTTCAAATAATTTAACTTCCAAAGCCCACTGGTTCTAAAAAGAAATTCTGTGAAACAAGATGTAAGTGCAGTGACTTGTGCATGGTGTAAATCCTCTGTTTCAGCAGACTATACTTTCAGAAGGCTTTAGATGACTGTAGGAGGAAAACCAGCTAAATTCTACCCAGGAAACCATTTCTCTCACAGCAGCATTGTTTTTCAGTGGTTTTACTACACACCAGAAGCCAACTCTGTTCCTGTTCATCTAGCTGTTGATTTTTGGATCTGTTCTCAAAGGAACAGATAATTTCTAGTGGCTTGAAATTTGACTGCTTTATGAACCTTGCATACAGTTTTACACCACCTATGATTCAGCAAGGCATTTAACAGCTGGAAAGCAAAAGTTGCCCCATGAACTATTTGTTCACTGGTTTCCACTTGAGGGGAAAGAGATTATTTAATAAAAACTTTCATAAGCTTTCTTTTTTACTTTATATCATATGCTACAGCATCAGCTGAAAGGATATTTGGGGCAGGGGAGGATGTGTGGGTTAATTCTCTTTAGGGTAGTGTGGAAGTGTTATAAAATTATAAAATAGCAATAAGCAGATTACGATACCATGAATCTCATGAATCTAGAAGGGTTCAGATTAAGTGAAGTGGTACTAGTTATAGGATGGACATGATGGCATGAATCCCCTTCTGCCTTTACTATCATGAGCAATGCTATTGCATCCAGTAGAATTGGGCTAGATCTTATATTGAGTGTGTCACATACTTCCTTTTTCATTAATACACTTGTAACTTTTTCTACGTGAAAATTTTCCCTCCTTGAGATTTCAGGGAATACTACATTTTAATTTTAGGGAAAAAATAGATTTTTTTTAAAATCATAAGAACTTCTTAATGGGAAAGAAATATTTGAAAGCATGATTATTGTTGTTTTAGTTTATTTTATGAGGAATTTCTTTATAGTTTGGATACAAGCATTTCCCTTGAACTTGGTCTTTAAGACCTAGAGATTTTTACTTTTTACAGAACTGCTCAGAGAAACTGAAAGTAAATAGAAACTAACTTTAAAAATACTTTTCCTCCTCATTGTTTAGTTTTGGGGTTTTTTTCTTAGTAAATGTCCTCACTTGGTCTATCAATATGAACATGTGTAAAACATCCTTATATTTTTTTTTACAGTTTGGATTTCTCTAGAGGATTTCTTAGACACAACTTCCCCTCATTAGAGCTAGAGATTCTGGCTCTTAATCAATCCATAAAATCAGATGAAACCATGCTGAATTATCCAACTGAGAATCCACCCACTTTAAATACAGTTCCCATATTTAGATTATTATGCATTAATTATGCCATGTGTGAAGTGTTTTTATACATAAAGCAACCAATCCGAATTTACTCAAGCAATGGCATCTGTTCTTTGCAGTCAATGTTCTCAGCCCAGTCCTGGTTTAAAATGTAATCTGTTTTCATCAGCTAGATTTAATGGAATTTAAGTTTCTGTTCAAGGTACAGAAAGTGATACTGCACTGCATTGCACAGACAGTTCCTATATTTGTACCTAACGTCACATCTTTGCACTGCACAACTAGGGAGTCTGAAAGATTTAATTGGAATCCTTCTCCAGCATGGAACAACACGGCCTTAGTAACCAGTAACAAATCTGCAAATATTTTTAAATGGTATATAATAATTTGATAGGACATAATAAGCCAAATTTGCAAAAGAGGCTATGTTTTCATCTAAAATATTCACTGGCTTGTATACATGTGTAGCTCCAAACAGAGAAGAACAAAAGGCAAAAGCAGTTTGCAACTTTCCTCCACCTCAACTTTTGCTATAATTTTGCACAGGTACATTCTAGGTATACATTTAATGCATACAGAGAAAGTATTTAGATGAAAGCATCTCTTTTAAAAATCTGGGCTTGGTGATTTTTGCACAAGGAAAATACAGAAAGCTGAAAGTGTAATAGTTTCTGTGTAAGTCTGACATTTCAAAAACCGGTATCCTTTTGCCCCACTTCAGGACAAGCAGCTTTCTACGATCTTCTTAGGGGAAATGGTATACCCTAGTATCTTAGCTGTCATCTCATATTCCCTAGGGGGTTGTACATCCTCTGTGACTGAGATTTGCACAGCAATGTCAGGGATTTGGATGTTTAGTTCCCCTTATTGTTGCTGAGGTTCTAATCCCTTTGTTAAGGAATGTTAGTTCCTTGTGCAGATTTTGTGCCTTTTGTCTCTGTGATTTATTCTCCCTACCTTTCAGTATTTCCAGTAAGTCTTCAGTCTACTCTTGAAAGGGTCTCTCACCATTGGTGCACTTTGTAATCCTTCACTGAAAGCTCTTAAGTGGCTGCAAAAAAGCTACTTCTTATAAACATTTTGACACATGTACATACCTAAAAGCCTGGAAAAGCCTGTACTGGAGAAAAACAATCCTTAGAGATAATAAAGAAGAAATATAGATTATTCAGATGATACTGCAGACCTCAAGACAAAAAATTATGAGGAATCTGCAAGGCTGTCTGAATTAGAATAACTGTTTGCGCTATTTTGGCCCCTGGAGCACAGTAGAACTTCCTGACTGACAAATTTGCATTTGATCTTCTCTTTCTCTGGCATGCTTCTTCCTCATGGTGTCTACATCGATATCAGAAAATAAACAGTACCAAGACAAATGCTTAACTAGAGGTCCTCCATCTTCCATGTTTAGATTTTCCCTATTCAGATTAAGCAACAAGATTTTAAGCATGGGTATAAGGCATACATTCTTAATTAACCTCCAAACCAGGGAACACAACTTGGCTCCTTTTATTGATTACAAACAAAGCCAGTTAAAGGTTAAAATCTCATTCTATGATGTTTAACCATCTTTGCAAGGCACACTCAGAACAGCTTGAGAAGGGCTGCTGCCCTGTAATGATTTAATAGTTAATAATACATTCACTAATGTGTGTCCACATTTTTGTGTCTGTGTGCATACACAAAATGTTCATGTCAATGTATGGAACAGCTACAGCATCATTTTCAACCATACTTAACAAGGCAATCTAGTACAGACAAGTTTCAAGACTTTGAATTATGTCTCTTCTTGTTCTTAATATGGTTTTAACTGTCAATGTTAGTAAGTCATAAATATGAGAATAATGCAATAAGGATTACCACAAACACCCACTTCTGTAATATTTTATTTTTGTTCTGTATTTAAAGTGTCTGCACATCTTCATACATTTCCTTCCTCTTCACTGTCAGACACTGAGGCTCTCAGTTATGCAGGTAAAAAGGACTGGCATTCTCTAAATTGTAATAGTTTTTTTATTCTGCTTTGAAAGAAATCTGAGGACCAACTGGAGCTGAGAAAAAATCCCAGGTGCTTCTGCTGAGTCAACTTCCATGTTTTGCAATGTATCTGCAGTCACATAAAGACAGGGAAAAAAGGAATTTTAAAACATGCTCTCATATTCCTAAACATTCTCCCTTTTTCTCTCTCACTCCTGTCTTCACAAACACTTATGCCTACTGGCCACAGAGAATATTAATAATTTGCAATATTCCATAGTGTTAGAATCAGCCTTCTAAAGATCAGTGGTGGTAAATCTTCCTGAAGAGCTTCCGCAGTCTTGCTTGAACACAGACACACAGACAAGACACATACAGAGACACAGTCACTCACACACACAGTTGTTTCACAACTAACCTTCCATGATCATGCCAAATGCTCTCAAGCACATAAGGCCCTGTGGTGCCTGAAGGTCATTCTGGATATTTGGCTTTCAAGCCTTCTAAAAATACTTTTTGGCACTGTCACATCTGCTTTAGATGCCTGGTTATCATGGCTGACACAGAACTGGCCACAGACATTTATTCTCACTTACTCTCTACATTAAAAACCATGTTTTTGACCTAGAGATAACTTTTGAAATCTTCAAAGCAACTTGCTTAAAACTGCTTCTCAATCCTCTCAATAATCAAGAAAGTTATTCTCTCAATAATGAAACAAAATCCAACTCTGTCTTAAATTAATTATGGTGAAACCAGTGGGTTTCCATGTAACATGAGATGCAATTGGATTTGTATTTTCCAGGTAGCAATGGACACAAGAAAATACATAAAGCATTCCTACCTATGCAAAAACTAAACAAATCTGCCAGAATTTAATTGCACTAAGAGGACTTTAAAATATAATTTTCTGTCTTCACCTTGGGATTACCTGGAAATAAAAATAGATTAAAAATACATCAATAAATCTTGACATATAAAAACACTATTCATGTTCAAAGATGAGAAAATCATATTTCTACTGTTTCATATTCTATACAATCCTGTTGACTTCAGAACACTTGACACTGGTGTACAGGGTTTTGCTGCACATCCTGTGGGAGCACCATGCAATAGAAACACAGTGCAGAAATGGTTGCATGCTGCCTGGTCTGTCTGATATTGCTGATACTTTTGACAGGAATACTTATTAGACCAAGTTAGCAGTACACAAGAGATTCCATTTGATACCTATAGTTGTCTTCAGGACACTGACCATATGTTGTAGACAGCAGTTATAAAACATCCACCACATGCCATCACTTCATACTTTCTGAGAAATTAATACAATAATTGCTTGAGAATGAGCAAAGAGGCAAAGAAAGAGGCCACCATTTAAAAAATGGTAAGGATGAGATCACATCCTAGGTCAAAAGTCCATGGAAGCATATTATTTGACCCCAAATTATGGGAACAATCTCTCTTCACTTCTCCACTATAGTCAAGCTTGACCTGTGATCCCTGAAATCAGCAGGAATTCTTATAATTTATTTTATAAAGGGAAGGAATCAAATGTTAAGCATACCTCTTTTATGGGCATTGGTGACTAATGTTGAGGGGAGATTCTCAGCATCCATCATAGTTTTATACAGCAGCAGCATGAAAGATTAGAATGTTCCATCTTAGCTCAGTGAACACTAAGGACTATGGTCCTACTCCACAAGTAGGACCATATGCCTGTTACAATTTTGCTATCAGGGATAATATCTCCTCAGGGAAATGTACCATATAGGTCCATTTGCTCAGGCTAAGGGTGGCAAAACCTGCTCTGCAATCTCTGGATGTGATTATGCTCTCTAGTTTATTCCTACACAACCTACTCGAAAAAGGTCAGGAGACTCTGTCTTGGTTCTGGAAAGTATCCATTAGCACAGAATGAGAGCCCTGTTCTTGCTATACATTAAAAATGAAGGAAATTCCTCCACTGTGAACTACATCCACAGTAAAACTTTACATCTGTGTAAAGTAAAAGGAAGTGACTGATGTGTTTTCTTCAGATCACAGTGGTGCCTGTCATTTTTTCTCTTGAATTCTGGTACCTGAATGAAGTCTTTCAATGATCTTTGCTGAGATGCATTTGCCATTTCTATTTGTTTGTGACATTTGCAAGCAATTTAGAGTTGCATGAGACTGCTTTGAGTTCAGCTTTATCATATTATGGAGACTCAGGACTTTGTTGCATCTTTCCATTTGCTGTGAACAGCAGCCCATAACTACAGGTTAGGACTGCCTATTTTCCAAGAATAACCACAAAAGAAAAAGAGCAGAGGTGACTGGATGGAGGGCAGCAGAAAAGTAAGTTAGGTCATTCCTGGAAATGGTTAAACTTGACAAGGCAAACTCTTTAAAAGTCATGCAGCTCCATAAATCTCCTCGAGCCTTTTCTGGATACTTTTCACTGACAGTGCTGAAAAAAGTGTGATGTGCTGTGAACAGAATCCTAAGGCAAATTAAAAGTTTAATTAGAAGATATGTTTCTCAGGAAAACATGGAATCTTGGAAAAGTGTTACCATATCCTAGATCACTACAGATAACAAGAAAGCAGAATCTAAAGCACAAAATCATAAAAGAGAGAGGAGAAACAAATAGTTACTAAGCTACTGGGGAGAAAGACTAAGTTCTTTGCCAGCATCCAACGCTTTTCATGCTAACAAAAGGAAAAGGATTTTTCAGCAATTTTGAAGTGTCCAGATATTTTGAAATCAACAAATAAATACTTATATTGGCCCACAATTTTAACCAGCCTTGTATGGAAGAGCAAGAGAGAGTAAAGATTATTAATGCACTTGATGGGGCAGCCATGATAGTGATGGGGAGCTGTGATGATTTCACAATCACAGGATCTCAGGCTACATCAGTGTGGTGGCATGGTATGACTTTGCTTCTCACTGCCTTTTAAGTGAACCCATTCATTTTTAACAACCATTTTTTCATAGCAAATACCCGTTTCTTAAGTCTGCCAAGACCAATTGAGAAACTCCACACAGTTTTCTTTTGGGAATTGATAACTTTGACATTCTTTGGCCTCTTTGAAAAAAAGACAAAGACATTTGTTATTAAAAAAAAAAAAAGTCATCTTCCCAACACATAACATCCAATGTTCCAGAAAAATTCTAAGACCTCAAAAGGACTTCTGACATGCATAACAATAATGTAGTGGGTTCCAATCTAACTGTTCTATATTTTTTAAGTCAATAGAATATAATGTGTAACATTTAATTGTTCTTTAACTAAATAAATGCAATTATGATTTCCCAGTAATTTTTCTGAACATGCTGAAAAATATACTTCATACTTACCCATGCATTCCTGCAATTACTGATGGGGCTGTTGATGGAAGATTAGAATTTGATGGGTGAGTTGCTGACCAATGAACCTTGCCAGTGCATCCAGGAATATTTGGAGTGCTGAAGGAAACAGTTAAAAGGGGGATGGGGTGGAGAAAGGGTAAATTAAATTACTATAGGCTTGAAATATGACTTATAGGTAAGTTCTAGAATGAATAGGGTTTATCAAAGATAGATGGGGTAAAATCTCTTAATAATAAAATGAGAAGTGCTTAGAATGTATAAACTGTCATAGCTTCTTTAAAGTCGGGGAAACAACTTTATGATGATCTGGGCCAAAATCTCTGGTTAGACATTGTAAAGGTGAGCTCTTTAGAGAGTTCTTTTTCTTCAATCTCTTTAGGTTTAGTATCTGTATAATATTCATTATTAGAAGCATTGTTTAATCACGAAGAAGAAATGAAATCACAGAATTTGCATAGAGCACAAAAAAGCAAGAAATGTTCTTTAAAAGTGTGATACATATTTAGCTCATGTTTAGTTTCCAGCTTCAAATATGGAATTTAAATAACAGATTTTAAGCCAAAAGAGGTGTGATTTCTCATGGGTTAAAACATAAATTATTTCCCAAATTATTCTAAGATTTCTAGATTTCCTTTTAGAATTTATTAAGATGTAGTATTAACAACACTGCTTAGACACCAACTTAAATTCTAGTGTGAGTGAACCACTGTACTGAGACAGTATGCACCACACCTTGGAAAATGAAAGCATTTTGTTAATTCTGATACTGTTTTAATGTGAAAATGAAAAGCAGAGTTCCTTAAAGATGTGGAGTAAAAAAACTCTACTTATCTGAAGCAATACAAAGAAAATTTTGATAACAGTTGTTGCAAGATGAAGCAGAGATGAGATGGACAAAATTAAAGATAAAATAGGTAATAATATGAATTCGGATAATCCATGAGTATTAGAATAAAACAATATAAAACCTCAATATAGTACCTTTTTTTGCAACTCAAAGTTTTTCATAGACTATCTTCAATATTGTTCTGTATTGACATATCAATGTAGGACACTGTTGGATTATACAATTAAACATAGGACACACATGAATTACATATTTACATGCAGACTGCCCATACACATGCAGGTAAAGGCTCACAACAAGCTGCTTCATCTGCTGAATCACCTAAATATTTGGGATTATACACCTCACCTGTCTTAGTCATTTGTGGGTCTTCACACCATATAACTGATAGCAGTGCTTCCTTTCAAATAATTTCTCAAGTTTTCTTCATTCTCCTTGAAGTTTGTGTAAAATTATGCAATTTATTTAATTATTAAATGCATAGAGTTACTAGTATCATGCATGTATTACTAGTATTATGCAGCTGATGAGCTCCTTCTACTATAACTAAGTTCAGCATGGGATGCAAAATAGGATGTGTGAGAGACACAGTTTATCAGACTTTGTGTATCTCTGACTTTTGTAGTGGGAAACGTGGCTCTGAAATTCCTCACCGGAATAGCAGATGTAGTAACAAGAAAATGTATCTACATACCAGAGTTATAACACAAAACTCTGAGTTAGTTGTATTTGGCATGGGAGCATTGGTGGTATATTTTGTAGTCCTTGCACCCACAGCTAGCAGAAGGACCACCTACTTCTCCATCTCAGTTTGGAGTAACCTGGCACTAACCCACAGCTTCATACACTGCTACACTCCCTGTGCCATGCTCCAGTCTACGACTCGCCAGAGAGGATGGCTTTGTAGAATCAGTACAGAGGCTTTGTAGCACTTGGGAAGCTGTTGTCTATAGGGAATCACTCAGTAGTTGGCTGGGCAAGGAACAAATTTGCTCTCTGTCTTGACAGCAGCTGTGCTGGGGCAACAAGTGTCATGAAAACTTTTTACAGTAGTAGAACGTGTTTTCAGAATTGGCCAACAGAATGGGTTGCATTCAAATTTGCTTTTTCATGTCAAAGCAGACAACTGTTAGGTTAAGTGCACATTAGGTGACTGTAGAAAACTCTATCTGTGTAGCAGGATCCCAGCCAGTGACATAACGGATATTGGGTTGCGACTGTAAGCACATGAATTCATCCAAAACTGAAAATATACCTGATACCACTCTGAAGGAATTAGTCAAACTGTGAACCCAGTTTTATTAGCCTGGTAATGAGCTATGTAGCATGTCTGCCACATGTCATGAAATTCCAGTGATTTCCTTGGAAGTGTACGGGGGTCATAAAGAGAAGTAGATGACAACAAGAAGTCCTATAGCAGCTTTCAGCATTTTAGAAGCCTATTTTAAGTTAAATTGCACAATAATTATGTTGTTATAATAATTTTACATTTTATAATATTAAATATATGTTTTTATATTATATAGAATACTTTTTATATTTTATAAACTAATGTTTCTATATTAATATATTAACTGTATTATACATTTACATAATTATAATAATATAACGATATAACTATGAGGAATCTGATTGATAAAATCTTCTCACCTTTGAAACTTACAAAACTAGAAGAAAAGGTAAAGGCATCATATATGGGCAAATATGACTCAAAAGTCAATCTGAGAAATGACCCAAGATGAAGACTTGTTCTAGACTGTCTGCTAGAAACAATTGACAGAAGTTGCTACATTCAATATGTGGGATGAATGTGGATCTGTAAAAGAAGAGAGCTGAACAGAGAGAAGCAAAAGGTACCAGGAAAGTAAGCAAGGTTACACTACAGTAGAGCAGCTGCTCTCCTGGGAACCTGCAGAGAAGATGCAAAACTGTGCTGCGGTTATGTAGGTGATAAAGCAGAAGAAACTGAGGTTAAAAAAGTACCCCTTTGTGTTTTTGTTTTTTTGGATCATGCCGTCTAGCTCTTGTGTGCTTTCTCTGATGAGCTGCTAACCCATTGCTGCTGCTGAAGAAAACAACTAAGTGCCAGCCTACCACTGGGCAACACACAAAACTCCTCTGTGGTTATGCTGCCGTCATCAATCTTTCTTTCTGTAACCATGACATCCTTGTTCATACACTTCCTTGTTATCATCCTAGCAGCTCTTAGTCCCAACAGTAACAAATATATAGTGCTGACAGTTGAATCTGTGCAAGCACTAAGATTTTTCAAGTGAATTGTAGTGATTCTGACTGCCTCTATTTTTGTCCACAGAATCATAGAATCACTAAGATTGGAAAGGACCTCTAAGATCATCAAGTTCACTGTTAACCCAGGACTGCCAAGTCCACCCTAAACCATGCCTCCAAGAACGACATCTACGTGTCTTTCAAATATCTTCAGGGATGGTGACTCCATCACTTCCCTGGGCAGGCTAATTTTCTTGTCCTATTGCTGGTTACCTGGGAGAAGACACTTATCCCCACCTGGCTTTTGGGTAGCTGTAAAGAGGGATAAGGTCCCCCCTGAGCCTCCTTTTCTCCAGGTTAAACAACCCCAGCTCCCTCAGCTGCTCCTCCTAAGACTTGCTACTCCAGACCCTTCACCACCTTCATTACCCTTCTCTGAACATGCTCCAGCACCTCAGTGTCCTCTTTTAGTGAGGGGCCCAGAACTGGACAGTGGATTTGTGGTGGAGTTTACCATCTTGGGATGTCTTTACAGATTTTTATTTCCTGGCAATGATCAGGAAGATCAGTGTGGACTTAATTTAGTAGGCCCTCCATACAGATATTTGGAGCTATTTGAGATGCCTTAAGGTATCTGAGATAATTCTCTATAACACAGGACTCACAGGGAATACATATTGTTCAGAAGCAGCAAATGGAAATGATGGTCTAGAATGCCTCCAGGGTATTGGATGCTCAGGTTTGCCATGTAAATTCCACATTGCCCATTTATATGGGAGTGAAATCTAGATCTCCCCCAAATAATTCTTCAAAACTTTGGATCTAGCACTTCAGCTAGAACAATGGAGGTATCCAAGTTCTTTGTGCAAAAATTCTGTCTAGTGATATACCTGGTAGATTCTTACCTTAACACTTACAAGCAAAGAATTCCTAACATCTTACTCTTTCTTATAAACACGCCTGTATAAATGCAATGGAATTAAACCATCATATGAAGTCATTATACCTCTTTTGGTTTTTGCTATTATAAAATAGGCCTCACAGACATCACTCACAGTATACAAAGGTCACAACTGGTGTCCACCTCAAATTCTCTTCCAAATGTAACACATTTGTGCCCTTCTACATTTTTTTTGCCTCTGTGATATTATTTCCCAAACAGAACAACCTCTAGTAGAAATGTCTCAGGCATGATCCTGGGTCAGGAAATTCACACATGCCTTTGTGTTGTGAAAGAATATACCTAAGATTACTTGTGAAGACAAAACAAAGTGTTTTAATGCAGAGCAGAGAATAGGAACGACAGCAGGGTTTCAGTTCACACCCATCTCCCTCAACCATCAAAGCACGATAGGGAATGGGTACTTAAAAATGGGTTTGGGGTTCCTGGAAAGATAAAGGCACCAAATGGCAAATTCCCCCAAATATTGTGAATCATGTTGAACAGAAAAACTTTGTTTCTACAATTTCAAACAATTTTATTCTGCTTTCAAAATTTTCAGTCCCCCTTTGTAGTATAGGGCAAAGTTTTTCAGACACAAGAAAGCATTTCAAGGCAGCAATAAAATTTCATTTGGAAAATGCCAAAGTAGGATATTTCAACACACGCTTGCCTCCACAACCCCCTGAATGAGTCAAACTGGAGAACCACTAAACCGGAATGTATGGTAGAGAAGACGGCAGTTTCTGAAGAAAGAATACTTTGTGAGAAAGTTCTACAGCAGCCCTTGGAAATGACTGTGCAAGGTGCAAGACAGCAGAAGGCCCTGTCCCCAGATAATTGTGGCGTGTGGGATTTCTGATAACTTGAATTTCCAAGGGATGCATGCACATAGACAGTTGGAAAATGACTACACTAAGGAAATACGAAGGAAATACTATAATGTACTGATGTGATAGCAGCATTTTGCTCAATGTGCTTGCGAAACCATGAATAAAGGGTAGTTTCAGAGAATATCTTTGTGCAAGAACTGCAGGACTTGGAACACTTAGGACTTTGTATTCCTAGGAACTGCATGTTTCCCATTTCAATCAAGTGCTTTTGATCAGATCCTGTTGTCTTCCTCACACACACAACGCCTCTGGCACTGGACAGGTCACTTCAGCCTTGTCAATCTGTACCTGTCAAAAACCAGCATTGTAATGTGTTTTATCAGTGTTCTGGCACTGCACTAGATGATGTGCTAGGATGTAACTAACACTTGGTGAGAATGCACATGCATTGTGTAAGCACTGCCCTCTACTGTGGATTAGGAGCGCTGAGGAATGAGTAGAAAGTTTTAAAAAGCTGATGACTGCCCCATTTTTTACTTAATTGAGGGGGCTTTCACTGTGGAACAAGAAAACATAATCACTGTCCTAACTGCTTTTGTCAAATGTCAAGAGGCAGATTCCAATAGGCACTGCAGTGAATCAGGAAGTTGTGTTATAACAGCAAAGACACACTAAACAGAAAAGCACAAGTCAGATAAAGGAAAAAAACCTGGATTGATATGAACCCTTGCTACATATGCTGAAATGCACTAAATGTGCTGCACTATTATTACATTAAGTTCTGCCAGCACACTGGAGGTGTAAGGGAGCTCCAAACACCAGGGAGAAGAGTTATTTGTGCCTGTCAGAGCAGAGCCCAGCCCCTGAATGCTACAGAGGAAATCCCCATCACCAAAGCGTGGGAGGCTTTTTCCATTGACCCTTAAAACACCTGCAGAATCTAAAATACCACAAAGAACATAACCTCGTTTCAGTAGCAGATTGGGGAAGAAGTCAACAGAGGAAAAAAGCTGGTGGCTAGGGGTGAAGTAGAATTATATGAAAAAAAGAACAGCAGATGATTATGCTGGAAACACATATGATCCAATAAAAGCAGTTTTTCTACAGTTTTCAAAATTGTTGAGTTCAAAATGCACTTCTAAATAAGAAAGACAGTGTTTCAAAGTAGTTGTTAATAAAAATAAACAATGATTTTTGTCATTACTTATTTTCACTTTTCAATAACATGGCACCTCTCAAAAGTGCTTAGTGAATTTATCACTCTGAGCCTTCCTGGAAGTCGCTGTAGCCCTGCTGCAAAATTTCCTCTGAAAACACAATGCTTTTTCCAGTATTTGGATTGTCCTCCCGTTCCTTGGTATGTATGTGGGTTGGAGCAGCAGTTAGACACAGGAGATCAGATTGTGGTGTTTGTGGCCAGATTTTCGCAGGAGCTTAGCGACCAGCATGCACCCAGAATGTGAGCTCTTTCAGAATTCTGGTTTTCATGTGTGGTTGCTGAGCTATTTTTGAAAGCCTGGCTAGCTGCACAAAACATACTCATTTAGCACTCAGCTGCTTACCTATAGTTAATATATGGGTAGTTATGTGACATATAAAGCCAAATGCTATATTCATCTTCCACAAATAAATTAATATTATAAATAAGGGAATTATTAACAATCAAACTACTAAGAAACAAAGCAAAAATAACCAAGGAAAACAGACACAACCAATTCAGAGTTTAAAGTCTTGGAAAAGAAATCCTAGAGGTCTCAGTTCTGTGAAATATGTGAACAGATTTTCAATCCTATCTCTGTTCAGGAAATCTTGTTAAGCAGATACCTTTAATTCACTGATTCCAGTGGAATTTACACTTCATGGGTTTGAAAAAACAAGAATGCAAATACAAGAGAATTTAGAGTTGGCAGACAAGTAGAGAAGGTAAGGGGGAAAAATTAAGAAAAAGAAAGTATGCACAAAAAAATGGTACATTTCAAAATACTGCAAAAGTCACTTGAACCACTGGGCAACTGTTATCCAGTGTACCTTAAAAGTCACACAAGCAACATACATTGAAAATACAAAAAAGTATCAATGCAACTTGGAATCTCATTCATTGCTGGGATAAGAAGATAAGTTTCAAGCCTACACCACATGTGTTCTGACAGTGTAGCCTACTCAATGAAGCACTGAACTGTACAATGGGATTATAAGTTTTATAAAAAATTGTAGGTGGTCTCTTGGTGAAAGAGGACTGCATCAGAGAGAGATTTTCAGAACGGTCTTCCACAACAGCTTCCTAATTCTTTGACTCTCACTTTCTTTAAAAAAACCTTATTTTTATGTTACCCTTGGCAAAGAAATAGTAGAAGATTCCAACTTTTAGGCATACATTGCAGTATATCTGGGGATGAAAAAGAGAAACAAGATCATTCTAAAGCAAATTCAGGAGTGCATATACAAACCATGGATATTAAGAATGATGCTATATTCCAGGACTGGAACAGACCTCAAGAGACTATGACATTCATGATTTTCCCCAAAGGCAGGTTTTAATGAAAGCCTGGAAGAGAATGAGAAGAACTGAATTATGATCCAAGATCTTTGCTCATGTGCAAAGATGAAGAGCACAAAAAGCACCCAAAGAGCACATCCATAGCTCTCTTTGGGCAATTTTTACTGATTATTCTAGACTGCCACCAGATTACCCACACAGTTATTAATAAGTTCATATTCAAAATTCAGCACTTCTAGATGAATCACAACATTTATGACATGGCTTTTTACATGTGCTGAAAGCTCCCACAGTTATTCCATATCTGAACCACTGAGAAAAGCTGGATAATACATGATTATGATTCCTAAATGTTCATTTTTATTTCAGCCTGATTTTTAAGAAGTATGACCATCACTTTGTCCTAATTAATATTATAAAAACCAAGTCTGAGCAAAGCAGTATTTTAAAAGCCTAAATATGAGAGTTCAGTTAAAAAACCAGCACATGCTTGGGCTCAGGATATGTGAAGTTTCATTCCTAACTGTGCTACAGATTCCCAGTGGGAATTTGGTGCATGACTTTATCACGTTGCACCTGGATTTATATCTGTAAGACTTCCAAGTTGCATGGTAAGGACTTCACAATACTATCTAGAGTGCTGGATACATGCACAGCAGCTCCTCATAACACTGATCTTGGATTAGGGGCTTTTAGGCTCAACTACAGCTCAGGTCAAGACTTTTATCTTTTTTCTAATTCCTTAAGAAAAAAGAAGAAAAACAGAAGATGGTTTCCTGTTCTGCCAAAAGGAAGAGCGGGTGGGTGCAAGGCTAACATAAAAAACATGCCCAGGTTCACCACTCTTCCTGTTTGTCTCTGCAGCTACATGACAGATGACTCTTAGTTACTTTCAGCTTTGCTAATAATTTGAATGGCAACCACTTTCTTGCATGGTTTGGGGAAGAACAGTGTCTCACTCTGGAGTAATGCCTGGGCACTGATGTTGTTGCCCAAGTGTTGCAAGCAGGAAGTGCTGCTGCTACTCTGTGAGAGTGAAAGTGACTATTTACTTAAGAGAGCTTTACACTTTATACTTACAAATTATATTTAGGCTTCTCAATCCAAAGTATATATCTGAATTTTAAAGAATTTTGGTTGAGTTTAACGGCCTTTACACAACTTTTCATAACTACTGGCAAACACACAAAGTGAGAAAAACAAATTATAGGCAAAGTTTTATGCCTTCTGACTTCCTTCTTTCTTCTGCTCCAAATCACAGCAATCTTGATGTCTGACAGTCATGGATGGATATCAAGTGTGAAAAACGTAATAAAATTTTCCAGATGGAATCGAGTTTATTACAACTGAGTTTTTTTGAGCTCTGAGATGTCGCAATCTTTTAAATCTCAGAGATCTTGGTCTCCCTGTTGTCAGAAATCAATGAAATCCATGGTCGAACTCACTGAAAACCAGAAAAATGAGATGCAGCATTCCAGAGAAAGCAATACAGATTCACTTGCTCAGACTTACAAATCCTCCAAGATACCATCTGATGCAAGTAGTCCCAGATAGGTTGTCTGCCTGCAGCAGAGTGCACACATCTGCTTCTTTTCTTCAAAGTTCCACCATAACAGCAGCACAATCTAGCAGAGCTAAGGGGTAATGACTCTGTAACTTCACCACAACCCAGACATCTCTGTTCAGCACTATGCTGTATTCTGTATGTGCTGTATTTTGAAAGCACAGTCATTTCTCAATTACCATTTTAAACTGTTTTTGTCATAATTCAAGCAGAAAAGTTAGATGCAGGCTCTGAGAAACCAGATGACTTGTGCAGAAAGTGAGATAAAATAATCAGAATGGTACATTGTGCCATAAAAACTTGGGATTAATACGCTTCTTTGCAGTAACATGGATCTAATGTGACGACCTTACAATGATTAGCACCTCACTTTACCTGTGAATCTGTTGCTGTATGAAGAATAATGTGCTGTTCCCCACACAGATAACAGCATGTGATGCACTGCAAAAGGATGTACATTTACTCTGAAACAGATGTAAGAAACATAAATGAATAGATCTAAGCTGTAGCTCAAAAATTCCAGCTACTCACAGGGCAGCTCCCAACAACCAGGAGTGTTTAGCACATGATCTGATGTGAGTAACACTCAGTACAAAGTCTTTTCTTCAGAACAGGGAAGGCAATACTTCTACAGCTTCTGACCCTATGCTTTACCCAGTGAAGTATCCTGTCTGTACTTTCCTCACAAATGTGAACTGGGGAAGACCATTTCAAGGACACACAGGAAAGGCTGATGAAAAGAGAAATTCTGTTTAAATAAAAAAAATCAGTCTAGTTCCTCTTTTGTTTTATTAATTTAATTCTTATAATTAAGCTGTTACTTTTGCCCTTTTGCCATTTTCCTTTCTCAAAAGTTTGCAAATAAACACTTAATATCAGCTCAAGCTACTAAAGACAGGTTTAGGAATGGCTTAAAGTGAAAACCATCAAAGTTAATGACCTAGGTAAAACTATAGTTTTCCAATAGCATTCAGGGAACTTTTGCACACTCAAAGGCCATCTAGTGACTAAAGTTAACAATCACACAGTTTTGACATGGCAATATTCAAATCATGCTACTCATCAAACATGCAACATGACCATTAATACTAAAGAATGGGAAACATTTGAAGTATGAAAGTATGGTATGGTTTCAAAATAAATATGTTTCTATTCTTTTCACCCAAGATCAGCTTTTTAAGTTTTTTCCCTTTTCCCAAGTAACAAGAATGCCAAAGGCAGTGTCAAAATCATGCTAAGAAGTGAAACAGAGTGTTCAGTGCATTTGTAGTGAGGTTTCAAAGTTTGAACATGGTTAAGTAGGACTAAGTCTATACCAGCACTGCCTTCAAAATTTACTGCACCAACACAGCAGATAGAAAGTAAATCAAAGATAGTACATTATTCATAAGACAGCTGGTGGAGGCAGCTGAACCATACCCTGCATGCCCCAAAATTCTAGTTATTTATTAAAATGGTCCACAAGAAAAGAACACAGAGATGAATGGCCCTGTGTGCTTGGCATATCCCAAGATGAAAGCAATCATCTGCTGAACTTGCAGCACATAAAGACTGACAGCTCTAATACATATGTTCAGAGAGGCTTGGGAAAAAATGGAAGTAAGATAGAAATGTGTCATCTCTCGTCTTTTTGGCTAGCCTTATCATCAGACTGGGATACTCTTACAAAATAGACATAACAGATTCTGAGTTCTAGTTTACAGGTGAAAAGTTGGAGATACCCACAAGCAAAGGAGACTCAGCATACACTCTCCTCTGGCACCAGAAAATGCCTTAACATTAAATAACATAGTCCAGCTACAATTCTTGTTTCAGAAAATGAGAGAGGGACTGCTTGGGCATAATCAAAAATGACAAAAGTTGAAAAAACCCAGGGACACTGTACTTACATATACAAAGGGATAGACAGGATTGAGAGCTTTGGCTTACACTTTAAATTACAAAATGGATCAATCACGTTTTTTTACCAGACAGAACATTCTGATAGAATATTTATGAGGTCCCAAAGACAGGTGGTGACAAGTCAAAGTTTTGCTCTTGGAATAATACAGTACTCACTTGAATTTGGTAAAAGACTGTGGCAAATATATAGTTTGGCATATATGATAAATGAACCAGCTCAGCAGGCAGAATCTTATCTTTTAACCTCTGCTGATGTTACGACTACAGTCAATTTCATAGGACAGTATATGCAAGTTTTCTTTAAAATTTAACTACTTCCCTTCTAGCGACACTTATTTCATTGAATTCTTGAGGACAGAGGACAATTTAACATCAGGTCTGAATTTCTCTCTCGGTCTGCCCCTGCAAGCAACTCTCACCATGCACAACTATATTCCCTTGAAAGAGCATCATTCAAGAAACGATGATAACATTATCTATCTATCTATCTATCTATCTATCTATCTATCTATCTATCTATCTATCTATCTTATCTATGCTTTTCTTCCACCCTGCTGAAGTACCTGTCTCTCCCACTCTATGCCTGACTGCCCAGCAACTCGCCTATCCATTGAGCAAACCTTCTGGCTCATAGTTTGGAAGGGAGACATATTCTTATTTTTCTATCATACTTTGACCAACTTTTCTTTCTTTGTCTCAACTTAGCTCTTATTTGACCCCTTTTCAGACTTCTGTGACCTTTTACTAGACTTATCTAAAATGCTTCACTCTGAGATAGATTTGAATAAGTGAAATACAGAGTAAATAAAAGACACCAATGCAGAAGTGATTGTTTTGAACAGACAGCAAAAACCCCCTTCGAGTTTGTGCGTGGGTATGATTACCACGGTGTTTTCATAGATGTCACGTCTTAATGCAAACATCAGATGTATGAAATCATGACAATCATTCCCTTTGCAGGTTTCTTCTGTTCTGCTTTTTATATTTAACTCTCTCACAGGAGAAGCATGCAGAAAATATTTTTGATACAGTTACTAATTGTATCTTAACTTCTCTAGTTATAGAATGCTGCTGAATTTAGTCTTGCTGAGATAATTAACTGTCCACAGACTTCATAAAAGGACTGTTCAGACAACTCCAATATTCACAAAACCTGAAATTTACAAAACACCAGATCTCTGTGGAGAGGTAAAAGATGTTGTCTGAAATCTGTCTCAGAAACCTCCGACAACCTAAAACTATAATGACGTGCTTCTTGTATGCAACATTAGCTAACTAATCTGACTTAATAGTTTCCTCAGGCAGCAATCAGAACCAATTGCAAGAATGAATTTTAGTTTATTAAAAATAATAATTGTTACAGTTAATAATCACACATAAACTAACATGATGTGAGATTTGTTAAGGTAGATAATTCCTATCAACCAATTTTTCATCAATTTCCTTGCACTCTGTTTTGACATTCTGCATGCATGTTTTCTGTATCAATTTACAGGGAGGTCCAGGGAAAAAAATAAGAAATGTGAAATAATATGAGGCAGTTACTGGCGTGTGGTGGTGACCTTTTACGTGCACTTGAGACTATTTTTACTTGAAAATATTTTTGTGGGTTTATGTATATGACCTACACAAAATTTAGGCTCCCTTTCATTAGCAAACCTAAAAACAATTAGCAATTGTTCACTGACTTGGCTTATTTTAGGTCTGTGATTGTATCTTCTTTTTGTGAAATACTGGAAAACAGGATCATCCAACATCTCCCCTGTTGATTTTGGAGGCTGTATTTTGGAAGAAAACTTATTATCCTAAGGAACTCCTTTGTAAGCTCTAGATCAACAATTTAAAAAAAAGTAGAGAAAAAGTTTCCATATAATCATTAGAGAATGACACTGGTAGATAGATAATAAGGACTATGTTAAGTAGATGTAGAAAGCAACAAAAGTATAGACTTCTTTTTTAATGGGAAATGAAAAGCCTGGGATTTTATGCTGCTTGCTGGGGAACAAGTAGCTACTGCACAGGATTTTTCACAGGATTATCTTCTTTAAAATGGTCTCACTCACTAAGTGAAAGAGGTAGCTTCTCCTCCAGGAAGCTTACAGTGGTGAAGGGATTTATTTTGTCTGAACTTGAATAATCAGTTAAGGGAGAGGAGACATAAGTAGAGACTGGACAGCAGGCACACCATGTCCCTGACAGGCGCTGAAGACAGAGGTGCAGCATGCCCTTTTGGAAACTACAGTTTGTCTTCACTTCTCTACACGGGAAGTTGAGATGAAAGGCACAGACTGGATACAAGCTTCTAGAAAACTAAAGTTCATGAGATGAATCCTATGCTAAATGCCATTAAATAGCAGAAATTCTGACTCCTAGAAAATTTTTATAGTCTTATATGTTCTGCTACCTAAAGGTGCTTAGTAGCAAAAAGAAGATTAAAAAACCAAAGTAAAACAAAAGCAAAAACCGTTTTAAAAAGAAATGGTAGCTCACTGTTAGTATATGACTTGTAGACACTGTGCATTGTTTTTGACCCCTTATATTTTAAAACTAGGAGTATTAACTTTAGTGGGCCCAGCAACAGTTAATGCCAAATAAAAGATTTTCAAATGACTCTTCCAGATTCTTTCACTTGATTATTTGGTTAATTATACTATATGTCTCTACATAAAGAAGATAAAGATAACCTACTGCCATTAGTTCTTGTCTCTCTTTTAGTCTTTTGATAAAAAAGGCTACAAATGTATCCCTGAAAACTCCTTTTAACTAGGCATAAATCCCACCAGTTTATATTGGAGAGGACATGCATGGCAATATAAGCAACAGAAAAAAACCTAGAGTTTTTGAATCAGAAATGAAATCATTCTGCTATTGGGCAAAGAAAAGCAAATGCAAAATGAAATACTTAACTGTAGGCATGATAAATAATCTAACCCTTAGTGAACAACAACAGTTGTTTATTGAATGGCATTCAGCCTTAAAGAGATTATTTCAAATTTTTTACATCATTTTCAGATGACCTATTAGCTTATTAGGCAGTATGCTATTACACATTTCATTGTTTTATGGGTACTTAATAGCACAGATATTTTTGAGTATGCTGTAGACCATTTTTCACAGAATCACAAAATAATCTGAGTTGGAAGGGACCCTCAATGATCATCGAGTCCAATTCCTGGCCCTGTCCAGGACCATACCCACAAGTCACACCATATGCCTGAGAGCATTGCCCAAATATTCTTGAAGTCTCTCAGGCTGGTGCTTCCCTGGGGAGTCTGTTCCAGTGCCCAGCCAACCTCTGGAAGAAGATCTTTGTCTAACATCCAGCCTAATATTCCCCTTGAGGAACCTAATTTGGCTGGTCATTGTCCAGACATCTAATTTGTCAAGGTCTGAATGTCCATAAATAGCTCATTTGTTGTTTTTCAAGTTGTACATTTCTTCTCACTTTACATTTTTTATTTCTGATTAAACTTTCTTCTTTCTATTTCTACGGGCTTTCAAAACTTTTAACTAAGTACCTAAATACTGCCTAAGAAAATTTTCTATCAATATTTGAAATGGAAAAGAACTGGAATCCTACCTTGAGATACCTCTCAGTCAATGTTATGATTACTTCTCTAGAGTAATGATTACTCTGGAGAAAATGCTTACTGCTTCAGCAGAGGAACCACTGGGAAAGGGACTCTTCGTATACAAAGGCCACATGGAAATTAATATAAGGTGACCACAACTCTTTCAGTAAGTTCTGCATGAAATTCTCCAACTAAGCCTGTTACAGATACAGTAGAAGAAAGATAAGATCTCATGGATAAATAATTGGTTAGAAGATCACAGAAAGAAGGAAGGGATAAATAATCAGTTTTCCAGGTGGGTACAGGCCATTGTAGAGAGACCTCCAGATAACCCATCTGGGCTTAGGAGATTTTTGCCTAACATATTCACAAATTAGCTGTAAGTAGGGAGCTGGAATGTAAGTGGTGTGCTTAAAAAGGAAATGTATATATTCATGAAGACAAATCTTTGAATCCGTGACTCTTAACTAAAACACACAATCTCCTGGTCATCAATCCCTGCTCAACAAATCATCTCATGATAGCAAAACATTTGGAGAAAGGATGACAACTTTACTAAACATCCACAGTCTTTGATGAAATGCTGAACTACATGGGCTTTTGGAGAAATCCAAAATCTTGTAGCAGCATGAGTAAACTACTTTTGTCTATAAGTTAACCGTACAGTATTTCCTATTTCTCATTTCCCAGCTTTGGAGAAAACTGTGTCTTCAGATATGTTAGCTTCTGGCAGTGGCAAGAAATCATCTCTGCTTTTTATCAGACTTGTCAGATAACCTGGTTCATTCTGCAATCCCCATAACCTCTGTGTTAAGACCTACAAATAGAATAATATTTACAAACTGGACAGGAAGACTTAATCATCAGGTCCTCAGTACACCTGTATAGTCAAATTATGAGGTCATCCTCCTCCTAACCACTGCAAAGAAAACTTGAGACCACAGAGCAAAGGGTAGAAAATTCTGTTGTCATGAGTGAGAGAAGGGGACTCCACAGGCAAACACTCCTAAGGCTGGTCTTCTAGCACAGAGCATGTCCCCTGTATGGAATGACTTAGAGAGAATACTTTGAGAATAGCACCTCAGCTGTCGTCCTTTCTCTGATTCTTCAGTCTTAGAATGACCTTCTTCACCAGCTTCTCACATTTGCTTTGCTACTACAGAACTTCACAGAGCTTGCTTTGCTAGCAGATGCAGAAGACTGCTACAGAAGTTCAAAGTTGTGGACTGCCAAAGCCACAGTGCTACATCTTCTCACAAAAGAGAACTCCTGCCTGCTGCAGATGTTTTATATACCACAGCTCATCTGTCTCAAAGGCTGCTTCTCTCTCTTTTTTTCATGTTCATCCCAGACACAGTGGAGAAAGTGACTGTAGAATTTGCTTACAAAATGCCTGACTGATCTCTCTTTCAGCACAACTTCCCCAAATGACTTAGCTGTGGAATGTCTTGGGACTGGTATCTAGAAAGGTTAGCAATTTACATCACATGCTTGGGGGTTGGTAGTTGAGGTTTGAATCATACAGCTAAAATCTGGAATTTGTTTATGCAGTCTCATTAAAAATAGTACCTAAAAACCCATCTACTTTTTATATTAATATTTACACATTTGAAGTTAATACCTCAGCACCACAAAAGAACTTGTAAATGCATACTAGGTTTGGAAGAATACTTACACCAATTCCTTAAGAAATTTATGCTGCACTATATCTGTTTCAAGGTTTGTCCCTGAGTTCAGTTTGACTTTTCCTGACAACTTCAGCAGGGTCAGCGTTTTAGTCTAATAGTGAACTTTCCTGAAAAAAACAACATCAGAAAGCCACCAGACAGTTTCTATCTGCTTCCTGGAACTACGGTCCATTTCAGAGCACTTTCTTGACCCAGATTACTGACTGGATGTCATTCAGCTTCAGGTTTTGTCTGTGTTCATTTCAGGTGTGTCTCTATGTGCCATAGTATGTCTCTCTCTGCCCGCTTTTCTTTGCATTGGAAAAATTATTGGGAAGCTAAAATTGCTTATCTCAAATCTTCTTTCCCCTTCACTTTTCTAGAGGCTTGCAGAAAAAACCAGCCGAACATTTCTGACTGATGTCTCCAGTCTAATTTTCATATGTAAATGAAGAAAACAGTAAATGAGAAATAAGAGTGAAAATTACATGGTATGGGCAAGAAAAAAAAAAAAGAAGGAAAATTATGTAGTTTATTTTTTATCCCTTGTGGTTTCTTGGGTTTCTTACAGTTCTTTTATATGGCTGCATTAAGCAAAAAGTGATTTAAAATGCAAAGTTTGAACAGAAACCGGGAACCAAAACCATTGCCATAATTTATGGTACAATGGACAATAACATGCAGAAAGTATTGTTAACTGTGCAGTAACTGCACTATTTCATAGCAAAATGGAACTAGGAGTTTATTTACATTTTGCTACCACATTCTAAGAAGTGCCTCCCCTCATCTCAAGTGGTGTGAGATACCATAAAATTGTGTTCTAGCTATATGTAATGAGCATTTCTCTGTGAAAGTCACTGAAATTAACTTCAAACATATTGCTTATTGTTAATTATGTTGTCATGGTTTGACCCTGACACAGTGCCAGGGCCTCCATGGCAGGTGTATTTCTAAAATGGTTACTGTGAGATGTAACCTGGAAACAGAACAAAGCAGGTTCCTACTTGGGGATGGAGGGAAAAACACAACACTTTATTAATTACAGTATCTAAAAAGGAAGACACACATAAAGCTAAGAAATGAAAACCCTCCAAATACATTCCTCCTCCCCCCTCCCTTTTCTTCACAGAATGAAATAATAGCTTAGATTTTTACTCAGTCACCATCTCTCAGGTAATCAAATTCCAGTCCATCATCACCCCTCAAATAATCAACTCTCAAATTTATCAGGGGGAGAGGAGTCCCCCCCTTGCACCATAGGCTTCCCCTGGAAACAAAATTGAAACTTCCTGTGCTTCCGTGTCACTCGTGGTTCTGTCCAGAGAATGTTGGTTGGCTTCCCCTGGAAACACAACTGAAACCTCCTGTGCTTCCGTGTCACTCGTGATTCTGTCCAGAGAACGTCGGTTTTCGTGACTTCTCCCCTCCCCATGTCCAGTGGTCTCACCACTGGACACGGGCCAGGACTGCTTTTAGGGCTCCCCGTTTAAAGATGCTCCACCCAGTTCCAAAAGCAGTAGTCTCTCAACTTTGGGACACCAGTCTCCCCCAAATTTCACCCTCTGAGGCCGAGGGGCCTCGTGAACAGAGATCTTCTTCTCCACAGAGACAGAGGGCATCCTACACCTTCCTCAGCCATCTATGTTCACGCTGCTGCTTCACTCTGACTCCAAGGTATTGCCTCCCCCTAAATACAGTCTCTGGGTCACAGGAAAAAAATACGGGTCTGTACATGGCCATACAAGAAAGAGTCCAGCTCAAGGCCACTCCATCATCTCTTCCACCCAGGATTCTTCTCACCTCTTCCAACTTTCCTCACACTTGCCCATTTCATCTCTCATATCTCTCTCCTCATTCTGATTCAGGAGGATCAGTATTTGTAAGGTTTCCATTATTCTACAAAGGGGTTAAAATCTTCCCTTCTGTCTGCCCAGGACTCCCACAGCTGCCGGGCACTCTCTCTTGCCACATCCCCCACTTCTGGCCGGCCGTGCTGCCAGCACAGTCTCTGTCCCTCTCTCCCGGGGGGGCTGCCCAAACATCCTAGGTCTCCTCCCCCCCTGCACCTTTTGGGGCCCTGGGCCTCCTCCCCACAGGCTGCATGGCCTTCCCCTCCCCACCCAGGCGCAGCTGGGCAGGGGAGAGGTCAGACTCCACTCACCAACACCGGACTCCAAAGAGGGAGTTCTCTGGGAATCCTCTGCTTTTAACCCCTGTGTGTTCTCAGAGGCGTATCCCAAATCCCCAGTGGCCACACCAGGTGCTAATTTCAAATCTGGCCACTGATTGGTTTGACCTGAACTTTTCCAGAAACTCACTTCCGGGCCAAAGCACGACATATGTCCATCCTTATAATTCCTGGGCAGGTATTTGTGCTTTCCACAATTTTTATCAGAAAATTCTATTCTGAATTCTGAATTCATCTGAATTCAGAAACCATCAAGCCAATTTTACTTGATGTTATAAGGAGTGAATTTCCATTTTGGTGCTACAATCACTACAAAATAATCAGACTCAAATTTATCTTTATGACACTAATGTGAAATAAGAGGGTAATGGGGTACTTTGACCAATATGTGATGGCAGTCTTCAAAAACCTCTGTTCTCTGATCAACCAGACACTGGAACAGGTCTCTAAATGTGCTGCACTGCAACTTGTCAGGAAATACTAAAATACACTAAAATACAGAAATATCCCGGGGATACACGGGGATTTCCTAGCTTTGGAGTGATTTGGTTTTCTTAGTTTGCTTTAAAGTAGGTGTTCATTAGAACTATGGTAAATAACTTCACATTTTGCATAAATAGATTTAAAAAAAAACAGTAATCACCTTAAAAAATTGTTTTGGATTTTTTTTAGCAATAGAATTCTCATTAGAATTTGCTGACTGGTACCTCTTTGCTACAGCAGGAACAATTAATCATACAAAGAGTTTACTGCTGTGATATTCAGTTCAAATATCCAAGACAAATGTATTTTACAAGACTGTTCCTTAAGGACCCTGGGGAATGGAGTTCAGAAACTCATTTTATTTATTTGTCAAGCCCCACCAGTTCCTTCAGTGATTAAAAAAGTAGTTTACCTCTGAGTCATACCCTGGACTTCCCCCTTCTGTCCTGGCTGGTTTCCTCCAGGAGGTCTCTGTGGTCAGGCTGTGATGGGGACTCTGGTGAGGTTCCCTATGGCTGTAGCCTGCCAGGGATTCAATAGCTCTTCCAACACTGGGCTGCTGTTCAGCTCCTGCTGCTGGATTCACAAAACCTGAGCAGAGATCTGTTAAAGGCACAACATACTGGTGTGGAAATAAAGGATAATTTGCCCCTACTGGAGAGGTGAATAGATAGAATTTAAGGAAATAATTACTGTTCTCTCTTCAAAGCTGGCAAAACCATGATTGCTCGCAAGACCCCTCATACCAGATGTACACATCTTCTTCAATGGACTTGGATACCCTTGGTGATCATCTTGTGAACTGGTTCAACTGGCGAGGCAGTTGAGGACTTTCCAAAGGCACTTTCCTGTCTTTCAGGTCCATCAGAAAACAGTAATTCTCTTCTATTTTCCCTGTATGCAGTAAACTTAAAAGATGCAATTTGATCCTCTTTCTTCAAGATTCTGAAGTCCCAGCCAATAAATCACAGCAAAAGCAGAGGTCATTCTCCAGAAAAAACAGTGTATAGAAGAGCATGGCAGTGTTCATCTACTGGATTCTTTCCTGAAAAGAGATTTATCCAGTATGGTACAGTAAAAACAGGGCCATTGTGTGCTCAGCTTTTTTTTTTCTGTTGCTTGATAATGATGGACAACACCTCTTAATGAAATTTCTCCTGGTGTGACACTTAGTTCATGCCTACCACTGTAATGTAGTCTTTCAAGGGGACACACTTAACAAATTGTAGTGACAGCTGAGAATGTTTTATATGCAGTGTGGGCACTGTAAGGCTAAGCCAACACACTGAAAACACAGAACTCTGTCTGATACATCCTGTCCACTTTCTATCATAACTCTACAGTTACCTGAGTGGAAAGAAACTTCCAAAATTTGACTTCTACCAGTAAAAAGCCTTTAAAATGCCATACTGGTGTCTATATTTACTGACTCAGTAATTTCCATATCAATTATTATCAGTTTCACACTAGAAATTACAGTCAGTGGTGCAGATTGACTTTTTCCTCCCTACTTCTTACCTCCTCCTGGAAAAGATGTAGAAAGTGATGACAGGAGAGGTACAGACATGGGACCCAGGTAAGGCACAGGATGGAAGACATCACAGGGATGGCCTTGTTTTGTTGCATTCATCTTGTAGAATGAAATGCAATTTAAGCTGTCTTGGATTTTATTGACAGGGTTTCTATCCTGTTTATCCTGGTAAGTGAATTTGCCAAGGAAGGCTGAATTATTTCTACTGTCAACATTGTGAAGTGATCCATGCCTAAAGAAGCACATGGATGAATTGGTTTTCTGCCCAGGCTTAGTCCTCTCTGCTACATCTGCCTGTTACTTTGCTTCAGGATGCCTGTGGATCATTCTTGATTCCTTGACATAAAGAACTGCTTTCGTTCTCTGGAAAAGTAAAAACATACCAAATCTTCCACTAAAATGATATTTTTGTTTCAGAGATTATTTGTTCCCCAGAGAATTCCTTGTGTTTCTCTCCTTTTTTCCTTGCCTTCATCTTTCAGAAAATCCCTTCTCTACTGCAGCACAGATTCTAAATACTCGAATGCCACAGGAGCATGCAAATGCCCTCGGATTCCAGACACTTTGTATTTTTGTAGTAGTGCAATGAAGACGGAGCAGCAGAGCTGCGGATGCCCATGACAATGTCCAGTTTAGCTCTTTAGTTCTTTAGCAGCCAGGACTTCCCTGGTTTCTATTTTTTTAAGGAAGAGCTGCAGGGAGCACGGTTCCCCGTGCCCCTGGCCGGGCGCAGTCGGAGGCTGCTTCAGAGGAGCTGCCCTGGAGCGGGGACGGGCTGGGATAAGTTAACTAAACCTGCGGCAACAGCAGATGTTTCCCTGGGGTTTGAGGATGTGAAAGCCTCTGCTCTGCTCCCTCCCCTCCCTTCCCTGCTTTCGCCAGAGGTGCAGGCAGAGCTGGGCGCTGCGGCCGGGAAAGCCCCGCGGCCGCCTCCGCCCGGGCAGCTCCCGGGCCGGGAAGGACGGAGGGCCCGGCCTGAGGCGCCGGGCAGGGCCGGGCCGCCTCCCGGCCCACCCTCTCCTCCTCCGCCTCCTCCTCTTCCTCTGGCCCACCCTCTTTGCAGCCTGGCAGTCTTGTGTTGGTGTTTCTGTCTGGGACGTGCTGTTCCATGATACAGGAGCTTTCCCCTGTGGGTTTTGTTTTACACCTGCCAGAGCTTTACCCATCTGCGTTCACTCGGTGGGATTGAACTTCTTTTCTCTGTAGGAATTTGCAGATGGATGCAGGAAAGCTCAAGGATTATCTAATTTGATTCCTTTCCCGCACAAAAATGGGCAGAGAGTGCTGGAGATGGGTATTTAGCCTTCCCATGTGCCAAAGTTGCATGCCAGGGTGGGATAACAGTCTCTGCATTCCAGTGAGGTTTTGAAATGCAAACACAGTAAATTCCTTAAGCTTTCTGGTAGTATTAAACCAGGTTATTTAATGAGTGTACGTATGTGCTGGATCTTCTTATTCTATGGCCTGCTTGTGATCCAAGATGAAATTCAAAGTTCTGCTCTCTGACAAAAAAGGGAAACCCACATGCAGTATTTCAGTACATAGCCACTAAAACATCAGAGTATTTATTCTGTCTTTGGTTTGAGTAGGCATCATAGACATTGTCTGCTCCAGAAAAGACACTTCCATTTTATTGCACTGGAGTGTTATTTGAGTTTCAGAGTGATGTAAAGAACATGAGACTTTTAATTTTGGTTTGTTTATTTGTTGGGGTTTTTTTTTTGTTTCTTTGTTTGTTTTATTTTGTTTTGTTTTCCCCTAGAGTTTTTTTTGTTTTGTTTTGTTTTAAATTAAATAATGACAGTTTTGGCACTATGTTTTACCCTAACTGATTAATTAAACTTTTTGAGGACAATGTAGAGCATGTTTCTTGAAGTTTCTTAGTTAAATTTGAGTTTTCTGAGCCATCTAAAGGAAGTTTTTGTCTTACTGAAAAGATACTGCATTTTTAACTTTGGCATGCTATATGATAAAGAAGTTTCTTTTTGAGCTTAGGAAACACATGAGTGGTGTAGTTGTCAGAAAGAAAATATAAAGATCCACTTGCAAAACATAATGCAGTTTATATCTTGCAGACTTTTTGTCTGAAGGGTTACACTTAAATGAGACAGATTAGAAACTGAAATTATTTCTCCTGTATGACTTTAAAATGATAAGTAATAGAAATGGTAATAATTCTGCACTTACCATGAACAGGCAGTTCAGAAATGCTAGCTGTCATTAATATGCTTGGGTCTAGAAAACCAATCTTGACTATTAGCATGATTGATAAAAATAATTCAAGTGAGCAGAACTGCTATTTATATAATCTTTTAATACAGAAATCTCTTTACAAAAACTATCTCAAAATATAATTACTTGAAAAAAAATTTTAGCAGTTACCGTGACTTAAATAATTTCTTATCACTTTATAGAATTTTAATTTCTAAATAAATGAATTGAAACAATGACAGTTGAACACTATAATAACACAACAGTCTATTAATTAATAAATTGACTAATTATTTAAGGCTTATTCTAAACTGTTTCCTGCCAATGCAAGATTCAGACTAAATTTAATTTTCTGATAAAGTATTGTGAAGATACTTGATTTTTCAACTCCAACACTGATTTTAAGGCTGAAAGATTCAGAAAAAATATTTTATTAAATACTTGATGTATTTCATACTTGACAATACTTGACTATAGTACTTGATGTGAAACTTTAAGGGGGTGAATGGCATTTCATTTCAACTCAATGGGCATAGGAATAATGTTAATTTGGTCTAACATATCCTGGTTCCTCCTTTGCACAAGAAGTGGGAAGAGACCCCTCTTTACCTGAGGCTGATGTAACTTTCTCCTCAGGGTGGAGCAGTGTGGGAAGTTTTCCTGTGTGGGAACAATCCACCTACTATTTCTTATCTTGAATTGAGACTCCTCCAATATGCAGAACCCCTGAGAAATATAAGAACTCAGTATCTCCATGTTTCAGGAGTGTCTGTACTGCTGCCCAAGGAGATTTTAAATGCATTGAACAGGATGCTAGCATTTTACACTCGAATTTAACTCACTGGAGGCTCTTTTGGCCTGTTTCTATGTGATAAATTAGTAGCAAAGCTGCTGAATTAGCTCAGTCTGATTTTAAAGTTGAGCAAGGAATCCTCAAACAACAAATATTTTACATGCCAGATGTACCTTTTGAGGGCATGGTAATATAAAATGGGAGGTTTGAACTAGCCTGGGCTTAGGGGTGAATTGCCCCAAACTTCTGTGTGTCTGATCACTGTGTAAACTGTTTCTCTTCATTTGTATTTTTCTGCAAAGGGAACTGTTTTTCATACTTTGAATAGTGTCTGTAAAAAGCACAAGCCAATGAGGAATCAGACCCTATGTATTTCTAGTGTATTTGTCTGATTAAAAAACTTAATTAGGGAGTTAATTCAGAAATGCATTCATTTTTTATGAGAGTACTGAAACAAAGGATTTTTCCCACTTCTTGTTAAGATGGGTTCAGACAGAAGAGATGGAATAATATATTTAATGACTTTAAAATGTGATTAAAGCAGTTCCCTTGTACTTAATTTTCTGTGGCTCTTTCTGTGAGACTTACTGACTTTTTCATACTTTATTTTTTCCCTTTGGAATGGGAGTCTTTAACCTGGTCACACACACCCTTTAAACAGAGAGAAGGAATGAGAAAAATAATTTGCACTAGACACTGCTGCAGCAAGTACCATATCAGTTCCAAAGGAATTCTAGTAAGAAATTTAACAAAAAGTTTTGAAAAAAGTTTGGAAGACTGTCTCAAATGTGAGGAAAGGAGTGTTTGAGAGTTGGAATTCATTTGGGGACAGTAAGATTTGCAGAGCAAAATGGGTGCTATGCGAGTGAAATGTATATGCACATGAAAGAGAATTTAAACTTTCTCACAACACGGCATGCAATGCTATTGAAGATACTAAGAAAGTAAATCCAGAAGTTCTGCAGTATCTTCCTTTGCTAACTGTATTGCTTTTACTTTTTCTGGTTCTTTTAAAATAAACAGGTCAAGAGCTCCATCTTCGGGTTTAAGGTGTTATTGTAAAAAAAGAGATTTCTTTTTGCATTAATTACTACCTAAACTTGCTATGAGTTATGCAATGTACAATTGTAAAAAAAATTTCTTTTTGCATTAATTACTACCTAAACTTCCTATGAGTTATGCAATGTAAATCTTCTCATATCTTGTCAGTTTGCACTGCTTAACATTTATAGATACAGTTACTCCATTGCATTTTGATAAACTTTGAACACTCTCTTTTTAATATAATTGTTTTCAGTTTTTCTTTCATTAACTCACTTGGTTTTGGTGGATTATGTTTTTCACTTTCAATTATGATACATAAATCAATTTGACAGTTCATAAAATATTTATGGACCATGACAGAAAATAATGGCAGATGGTATTTTAAAACAGGCTGTTTTTCAGGTAGGCTTTGTTATTTGTTAGGAATTAGTATGCTTTTATTAAAATGAGAACATATGCTGATTTTTGTCAGTGGGGAATCTCTTCAAGTTCTTTTGGGAACAGAATTTTAATGAAACATTAATTTTGTTTCTGCCAGTGCAGTAGAGTTCTAAAAGACTTAAATATTACAGTGAAAAAATTTAATCCATTTTATTTTTCAATATAAAGCCTTTAATATTCCATGAAGTCTTTGGGGAAAATGAAGTTATTAGAAAAACTTTGCTCCTCAAACAAAGTTATGAAAGTGGTGTATAACAAAAAAAAAATATTGTGAAGTAAATTATACTGTTAATCACAGAAATCCACCACCTATGAGATACTCTTATCAGTATCTTTTTTTTTCTTTACTTCTTCAATGAAGTTTTATATCTTCCTACTTTCTATGTGTCTCCAGTGGCATACTCTGCTGACATTCTGACATGACAAATACAGGCAGTTCTTTTAACTTAACCTGATTGTCTTGTCCTTAGAGCCAGAGAATTTGCCTTGCTTCTATTTTCCATAACAACATTGTAGGGAAGTCCAATAGCAATTTTTGTAAGAGAAGGGGTGACTTGATGGTTGCCCATTATTGCTCAAATTATTGTTTAAATCAAGATAAATCAAACCCAAGTTGTGATTTGACCCCATATTTTTTCTTGTCCCCAGGAAATATCTCAATCTTTAACCAGTTCATGTGACCATTTATTGTTGCTATTAGGTTTTGACTACTCAATTCAAGTCAGCAACAAGCACCAGTCTGGTGTCACATAACTATTTGGCTTGCCTTCTTAAAATAATTGCTAATATGTTCGGTATTTTATTTTTGCCTTTTGTATTTGAGAGATTCTCCTCCATTGTTATTTATTTTGTTTCCTAGATTTTTCCAAATGAATTAGAAATCACAATGCTTTAACTCCCTGTTACTCACATTCTTTCCAAGCAGAAGGTGGAGACAAAGAACACAAAATGCTGGGATGCTGAAAGCTGTCCTTATCTTCCTGCTGGCTTCAGTTCTGTACCTCAGAAAACTCTGTCAGAGAACCCAGTTCTGACTTCCCATCTGAACAAAATGTCAGCTTTCTTCCAGAAGCCATGAGAATATTGCAGATCTCTGCAATCCTTATGGATCTTTTAAATTTCTATTTAAAATGAACACAAATTACAGCAGAAATAAAATACCTCATATTTCATCTCATGAAGAAATTAAGGTCACAGTCATGACAGAATCCAAGCTCATTGCTTCATTGACGATTGATGTATATATGGATTGACCTGCTGACTGAGGGTATTGTAACAAGGCAGCTGAATTTTATCCACTTTTTGGACGGTGCTTTTTCCCCCTTTCCACATTAAGGACAGCCTTAATTTAAAATGTGACAAGTCTTTCTTAAAACATTAATATATTTAAAATGAAATTTAAACTTTAGTGCTATTTAGAATGAGGGTGCTTTTCTGATACTAGGCCTTTGGCAATGCTTTTTGTTACTGTAATGAGTCATGGTTGTAAAGACATTAAGCAGCATTAAGTAATGGATATTAACTGAATACCCATTGAAGAAAACAACTATGAAAGAGCGTAGATTAACATAAATTATGCTGACCATTTTTCCTAGAAATTAAGTAGTTGTATTAATGTTGTTCTGTCTTCCAAATTCAACTCTTTAAGAGTTTCTAAGTGTGGCACCAAGACAAAACAGGTTAAAAATAGTGGGATATGTTTTATTTCCACTGTTTTTCTTTAAATATGAAGTAACAAATTCAGTGAAAATATTTTTAAAAGAAAAGGCTCTTTATCAAATTCCTTGTTACTGAGTGGTTTTAAATTACTTTAAGTGTTTTGATTAATTACAGTTCTGGACTCACTGATGTATGCTTATTAGGTCATCCTGCAGAATTTAAATATTTTTAAATATTTCTTTGGATTTTTGTTAATAATTTTCAGGAAACCAGGATAATGATTTTCTGTGATTGTTGTAACAATAACAACCTTCTCTCTACTCCTCCACTTGTCTGTAGGACTGTTTACTTCAAAATATTGCTTTCTTCTACAGTAGGTATTCCAACTTCATCTAACTTGTTATGTTCACAGAACCTGAAGCTTGAATTTTACGTTATAATCTTAAAAACAAAAAAAAGGGAAGAGTTAAGGATGTATTGCTTTCTAAGTTGCATGTATCTAACTTCAGAATACAAAGTTACCAGTTTATTTTCTCATTAACGAAACAATTCTGGAAAATATCTGAGAGTTAAATTTTTCTCTAAAGGTGAAAGAATTCTGGGAAATAATTTAAAGATTTCTTTTATTAGCTTGTAATATTATTTAATGTTCAGTAATGGCTCTGACTGGTATAAAGGTTTATCCTATTAGTGTATTTTTTCTCTCTTCTGATTTAACACCTGTAAACATGACTACTACTTGTGAAATTTGAAAGTTAAAAGGTGAGATTTAAATGTTTTATCCCAACTCTGTTTCTAAACAATTTAGTACAAAGAAAGAATGTTTTCACTATATCTGGGATAGGCCACTGTGAGTATTCTAGGCTTGGCTCCAGTGTTCTTTTGAGATGAAGGGCAACATCTTTACTTTACAGTATTTTTTTCTTTTTTCCCCACAAAAATTTGGTTAAATGCAATACTGCACTTTTTAAATCTTGCCATTTTAAAATACCGGACATCAATGTTCCTTTTTTGGAACACTATCTAATCTAAGATAAATATTTTTATGATGGAGAAAATATGAACAAATAAGAACAATAGCAAAGAACTTTAATTGAAGAGTAAGACTTTATTTTGAAAGGAAAAAAGCCTTTTTTGCAGCCTTCATTTTCTGTCAGATGCCCTTCTGTATCCTATGATACATGCTTACAAAACTGTCATGGAAATTTACAGTGGTGTGATAGAATTTACCACCTTGGCAGGTTATGATGATAATGACACAATCATTTTGTTACTTATGGATACGTAGGGCTTTTTTCCTATTGCTCCAAGAGAGAACAAAGTGACTTTGAGGAAATAAAAAAAAATGTGAAAAGGGAATCATGCACAACATACAAAATTTTGCCCCAGTAAACTGCTAGTAAACCTGCTGGTTAGCAAACTTTGAGAAAAAGTATTAAAGATTTGCATTGGAAAATGAATAATCAGGCTGGCAAATGCATTAACATGTAGAATTCCTAGTAGTTTTCATGCTTCAGGGTTAAAAATGGACACCTGTAAATGGCATTTATTTCCATGATATGGTATTGTACAATTGGAAATTTATAGTATGCTGTTTTCTGCATTATATGGCACAGTGAAAAATCTGAGTATTAGCTAGGATGGCCTCCTGATCTTAAGAATATTAAAATTCTTTTTCAGAAAGATGCCTCTAATGATGTCATTGTTTGAATAATCTATATGGCACAAAACCCCCCACATCATTGTTTCTACATGGAGTATGTTGGGTTACTTGTATATTTGTTATTTTTCTCAAACAATAAGGATTGCTTAGAGATCATGACTGGCTCATCAACAATATCTTTTGAAGTCTGGGCAGGGAACCTAGGTTCTGCTTTTTTGTTTCCTTCTATGTATGTCTCAATTATCCTTTAGTGTAATTTCATTTTTTACAAAGAATAAGAAAAATGTTATGATTAAATTATAAACCTGTTTAATCTCTTATTAATTTTACAATTTAGACTATGAACCATTAATCCTTTTACAGGGCAAACCCTATCCTATTTGCTTTTTTCTTAGTCTATACTAGCATCTATGAGAACTCTGTCCTTGGTCTGATATTTTCCTATTACACAATCTGAAATACCATTTCTATCATAGTGGTTCTTCATTCTTAATCCTCTACAAGCCAACCTTCATGGTAGAGCATCTCTCATTTACGTGACTTGTATCTAACACTGCCCTGTGTTTTTGCTCTCAATCTGATGATGGACTTTGCCCTCTGAATTTTTAGCATTCTTTGTCTCAAAATGGTTTTGTTTATATTTAAGGCTATGGGCAATGTCCTTGTAGTTTGAGCTGCTAATCTCCCTTTGGATGCATATATTCTGGTTATCTGAGTGCCCTGCGCTGTAACTGATATGTTTTTGATGCCCAGTCTGTGAAGCATGACAGACAGAGTCAGGAATGTTGTCATGTATCTAAGTACTGAACCTAATCTGATCTGACAGAAGAAAATCTCTGATTCACAATTAACAAAATTTGCCCGTTTCACTCCTCTGACTTCTGTTTATTCAAACTGCAGTTTCGTCTGTGTAGAATAGAAAACCATGGAGACCTCAGACTTCTTGCAGTTGACAGGGTTAAATCCCTTAGGGCAGATTGCTTGAGTAGCATCCCAAGTTGCTATGCCAACCTTGGTTCAGCAGCAAAAAAAAAAACTTATGGTGGCAGGGATTCTTGGCTCTGTGGCAACTTCAGGTGTACTGCAGTCAGCAGCAGGAGGGCAAAAACCGTTTCTGTAAGAGAAGAAAACTTATGATTCCCCAATTTAACTTTTTATAGGGATGAGTTAGGTTTGGGAAAAAGCATTTTTTTAAAATGTTAATCAAAGGACTTCAGCCACCATCATGGTAAATACCATGGAAACACTCCTTATTTTAGAGCTTTGATACATTTTTTAAAATTATTATTCAAAGAAAATATAAACGGACAAAAAGCTATTTAAACTTTCTAGCTCATTAAATGTTTGCTGTGTAAAAAGAAGAATTTGATAATTTGGCCTCCTTTAACAATGGGTGTAATCCTCTCTACATAGTAAAAAATATCTGTGTTTTTGTGTGACTACTGAGTCTTCTAATACCCATCATACCAAGTCTCCACTACAGTGAGAAATTAGGATTCATAAACTTTGCTTGATACATAATTTCATTTTCAGTATCATTGTAGGAAAGAAAAAAATGGAAATGATGAATTATGAATCAAGTTTTAGGAAAGACTAATAAAATACCTCTTCTTGGGATGCTTTAAAATAAATAAATGCAATTGTTTAAGCATGACATCTACAGGAAGAGAGCCTATCTTTCATTGCACTATCTGTCAGAGTTAGAAAAATTCTCTTTCAGACACATTAGCTCTTGATACATACACTCCCTAAGAAGGTGTTTTGTGCCCCAAAAGTCTGTCTAGCTACATGCATTCAAACATCATGACTACAGTAAAAGCCCACAAAGTGCAATGAGCACTTTCCTTTCTGTAGCGTTAAAACTCAGTTGTTTTTTGAACAAGCAGCTTTGTTCACAGATTGTTCTAATCCACATATAGAGTTATGAAAAATTGAATACTGCACGAAATTTAATTTAGAATCACTAAAACTTTAAAATTAGCAAACCATTTTTCTTCAGCTGGCATAGTGGCTCTTTTGTACTGAGATCTGGAAATTGTACTTTGAAGTTTTTGAGCAGCTGTTGGGCTGGCTGAGAGTAAGAGGTTTTTAAAATACACTTTGAATGGAGGAAAAAACTCTTCAAAATAATTGCTTCTTAAGTTCAGGATCTTAGAGTTTTACTGCATTAACCACAATTTTTGATGTTCTAAGCAGCCCAAATAGAACAAAGAAAAAGATAATGTTTCAATTTTTATTTCCAAACGCAAACATTGGAATAGGCCTGGTCCAATTGTGTGAAAATGAACCTAGGAGTTTAGATTTACAGGAAAGTAACTGTTTTTCATACACATCACTCCCTAATATATGCATAGAAGGAATATATGTGTGGCAAGATTGTGAATGTCCTTTCATACTGAAAAAAAGAGCATACTAGAATTTTGTAAAACAAAGCAAACGAATAACTGAGAAATCAAACACCTGCAGTCAGCCTCAAGTACAAGCTAAACCCCAGACATTCTAAAACCTTCTATTGGTAAATAAAACAGTTCTTCTGTGGATAGGAAACAAAAGAGAATCAGAAAAAATATGAAACAGCTTATAGTACATAGTATATGTACTGTATGAGTCTGTATACTCATTTTATCCTTATAAATGGTACATGAGTTATTTCCTGATAAGACTGTCAGAGTCCTACAAAACAGAGTGTATTTCATTCCTAAGAAGCTTTTTAGTTAACACAAGTTAATTATATATGTATATAAGTGCATATATAAATATATGCACACATATGAGTTTTATATGTACATGTATTACTAGATATGTTACTTTTTGTTTCTGTATATAAATAATTAATCACTGAATTTGACATCTTTATATATTGATGGTTTAAATTTGAGCATGCACAGTAGTTTAATCTGAATTTGTGGTTTGGATTGATAGCTGTTCCTAAATGTCTGAAAATTCTAACTCTGAAAAGCCCATCAGCATGATTCCGTCATTGCATTTTGTTCTTATAGTATAATTCCAAAATACAGAAGTTGATCTACTGTAAAACTGGTCTGAATAACAGATGGGGTGAAAGGATGGGGAGTAACTTCATTTTTTATCTGAAAGAACTGAAGAAGGATCAATCTGTTGGTTTTAAATTAAGTAAACAGAGAAACTAAAAAACAGGAACATTTGCTTAAAAAAAATATATATAAAGTTAAGGGATTCATAAACCTTGCTCGATACATATGTACATTCATACATTTTCAGTGGGATTTAGAATCCGTAACATAGTTCTCACAGAAATAGCTCTGCTTTGCATCCTTCTAATTCTAAAGGGTCCTGGGAAATTATCTAGCTCCCTCTCTTATCATTTATTTAAAAAGAATTTCAGTTTTAAAACATATCAATTTCCACCAGCTTCGGGGAATCTCTGAATTTACTTTTGGTCCATGGTGCATGTGGAAAGCATCCTGTGTAATAGAGGCATATTCACACAATCACAGAATCACAGAATAATCTGAGTTGGAAGGGACCTACAAGGATCACCAAGTCCAGCTTCTGGCCCTGCACAGGACCATCCCCAGGAATCACACTGTGTGCCTGAGAGCACTGTCTGAACATTTCTGGAGCTCTGTCATGCCTGGTGCTGTGACCACTTCCCAGGGGAGCCTGTTCCAGTGCCTGACCATTCTCCAGGTGAAGAACCTTTTCCTGATGTCTACAGCAAATGAGAGGCTACATGAAATTCCAAAATCCGCAAGACAGGTTTACCTAAGCAAACTGCCAAAGTCCATTTCTAGTTTTGCTTTTCTGTCTCTTACAGTGGCATATAAAGGATTCCTAGGGGGAAAATATAATAACAGACCAAAAAAGGAATAAAGTTCTCATGGTGTTGACTCTTGCTCTTGGAAGTCTGCAGTTTAGAGACACCCTGAACCAGTCTGTGACAATAGTCTCTGACATTACTTTTATAATTTTTAACTGTTCTTTTAAAAAAAATCCTCTAACAAAAAAAAAACAAAAAAACAAACAAACAAAAAAAACAAAAAAAACCACCCAACCAAACCAAAACAAAAAAAAACAAACAAAGAAAAACCCAAAACAAACAAACAAACAAACAAAAAACCAAAAAAAACAACCAACCAACCAAAAAAACCCAAATAAACCAAATTAACAAAAGAAACCTCCCACCATTCATGTATAACATTAAAAATCAGTGGGTTTGGTTTGCTTTAAACTAGTTTACTTTTCAATGGGTACCCTTCTTTTCTATAGCACAACAAGTACAGAAAAATTGTTTCCTTAATTCCCTTCCTCATTTAGTTTCACAGTTAACAATATCACAGGATCACAGAATAAGCTCAGTTGGAACTGACCCTCAAGGGTCATCAAGTCCAACTCCTGGTTCTGCACAGCACCATCCCCAAGAGTCATGCTACGTTCCTGAGAGCATTGCCCAACTGCTTCTTGATCTCTGTCAGGCTGGGGCTGTGACCACTTCCCTGGGCAGCCTGTTCCAGTGCCCAACCACCCTCTGGGTGAAGAACTCTTCTCCAATATCGAACCTAAATCTCCCCAGACTCAACTTCAGGCCATTCCCTCAGGTCACCACAGAGCAGAGATCAGTGTCTGCCCTTCCTCTTCCTCTCATGAGGAAGCTGTAACTGCAATAAAATCTCCCCTCAGTCTCCTCAGACTGAACAGATCAAGTGACCTCAGCTGCTCCTCATATGTCTTTGCCTCCAGAACTTTCACCACCTTTGCTCCTCTCCTTTGGACACTATCTAATAGCTCAATGTCTTTTTTATATTGTGGCACCCAAAACTGCACACAGGGCCTGAGGTGAGGCCACCCCAGTGCAGAGCAGAGCAGGAGAATCCCCTCCCTTGCCCGGCTTTGATGCTGTGCCTGATGCTCCCCCAAGACACACCTGGCCCTCCTGGCTGCCAGGGCACCGCTGACTCATGGTCAACTTGCCATCAAACATATTAATTAATATTTAATCAATTTTCACATCACAAACCTGCTCACCTTACTGAGCCTATTACAGAGAAGTAACATGCAAAAAAAGCTAGATTTCAGGGAAGGGTGGATACCTTAGTCACTTAAAAAATTTTGCTTTAAAAATAACTGTCTGTATGTCAACCCAAATTCATCTGAGTAGGTAGTATTCATTTGGATAATCCCATGGAGTAAAGTATTTTAGGTCTATTTTCTGCTATAGAACTGGGAGGAAAAAACTACATAAACCAGCAATATAACAGGCTCATAATTACATGATCCAAAAGGAGATTCCTTACATTCAGACCTACCATTAAAATAATTAATGGTTCCCATGTAGAAATACTGTTCTTTTCTGGTGTATGAAACATTTACTGTTCTAGCTAGGATAAAAATTCTAGTCAGGGACTCAGTCCATCAGAAGAACACTTTACTTTTCCTTTGGTGCTGATGTACTTTGAAAAAATATTTCTGATCCCTTCACTGGATTTCCAAGCTTTGTCTTTTGCAGACTTCTTGCCATTTTTGCAGTTCAGTAACATAGTATAAACATAGCAAAGCTGTCCTTGACACATCCTAAAGGTGTTCCAGCCATCAGCTAACTAACAGTGTTCTTGCTTTTGGCCCACATGGGGCAGTTCCATACGTCAAAGACCAGAATTACATGTAGTTCTTAAATCTGTGCAGTTTTTCTGACAATGTGAGTCTATCTCTTAGCTGTTGCAGCACACAAGAGAAAATGATGTCTATTTCACAGGCTAAAAACCAAACCATCATCCAGAAAATGAAGGACAGTGCACCATTATTGTAAGAGCCTAAGCAAATATGGAATCCCAAACCATTCTTGCCAAAGAACTTGCATTTTCTTTGTAATAGTTCCCCTTTTAAGTAGCATTTCAACTTTTTTAAACACTGTATTCTATATAAGAAAATTAATTAAAACCTTAGTTTCTTGTGGAACAAAGTTGTCCTATATCCTCCTGCAAAGTACTCTAGGAGATATACTTAAATTGTGTTATTTTTATTCCTCAATATCTTTCTTAAAATCACAAACCAAGAAAACCAGCATGTGTCTACAGTAACACATTGTTTTGAATAGGAGTGTGACTTTGAAGTGAATTGCTTGATTTTACCCACTTACCACATCTTGTTTGGATCATTGTCTGGTTTCTTCAGTGCACAAACTGGAATAATTTTGGATGAAGTTTGTTGAAGAGGTTTGCTTCAAAAAATATGTGCTCAGCCTGTAAAACCAGATTAGGACTGGTCTGAAGTAAAAGCCCTAAGATATATTTAATACAGATATCTCATTGATTTTTTTTTAGCCTAAAAATACATTGCTTTTGCACCACACTAACTGTCTGAACTTGCGTTGTCTACATAAAAGCTCTGAATTATTTAGGTTGTTAAATCTTGGGTGGGGGTTTTCATCTGAAAATGGAAACAAAACATTTTTTCTCAAAATATTTTATGAAAGCGATAATTTTACCTTGAAATCTATTACAACTGACTCAACTATAATCTAATATAGGCTTTTTTCAACAGCAAGATGGGCTTCATATCATTATTATAAACCCTTTATTGTTACTGACTGAAGACTTTTAAGGAAAGGACCTAACAACTGTCATCAAGTGACCCACATACATGGTCAGTGCTCAACCCAGACCTTTAACAGTGCTTGTCTTTCAAATGAAAAACTCATTTTAAGCGCCATGCTCATGATCTGCCTTTGAAGTGGAGTCTACTTCCACTTTGCCTTGAGCTAAGAAGATGTAAGTCTTTGGCCACCATGACAATGCATAGCTTTCTCTTTAGAAGGATTATTCTACAATATTAAATACATTTCTTATTTTAGCGTAGAAACACAATTTTTGAAGGTCCATTGTGCAGTACTTGCTTAACATAAACTTCCTGTCTTGCTTACTTTGAGGTTTGCTGCATGTTAAACATCACCAGCAGCTACCTCATAAAGCAGTTCTGGAGACTGCAAGGTTGATAGTCTGACTATACTGAGGAATAAAGAGATTATTTACACATTTTGTCCTTTTTTCCAGTTTTTTTTTTGTTTTTTTGGTTTTTTTTTGAGTGGAGTCTGCATTTTTTTCCATTATTTATAAACTAACAGCAGTGAAGCCTGATATAACCCTCATAATAAACTACTTCGCTTATATTGAGTTATCAGTCCAGGTAAGTGGGGTGGTCTTGCCTTGGAGAAGTTTTACTTTTTAAAATATGTCTTGCTAATTTAAAATAAATGGGCTTATTCAGAATTTAATATGCAGAGATAGGAACATTCTGTTTCCCTGGGAAATAGTTTTTAATATTAGTCACTAGCAGGCAGTTCATTTAATGCCATTTACAGAGCCTTAAGTGAAGCTCAGTGGCTGACTGAGAAACTTATGATACAGCTCTTGACTAAAAAAAGAAAAATAAAACATTAAATGTAACAAATTGAATAGGCAGTAATCCTTAATGACATTAAAATACTATAATTTTAACAGTTACTCTTTAGGAGATTAATTTTAGCACAGCCATATGAATTTATTTCACACATGTTAATGCCGTGATTATTTTCTGATTGTGTTTTTAAAGAACATATAATTTAATGATGTAATACTTGTAGCTTATTTTTTCCTGCTCTGATTACTATTTTTTTTTGTCAGCAGGTAAAAACTCTTTGATAAAGTGAAATATTGTAAAGGAAACATTATTTATTAATTACTAGCTCTTATTTTCTTCTTTAAAGGATATTTTGTTCTTGAGGAGATGTAGAAAAGAGCTCCTATTGCCCTCAGCAGGAACTATATCTGTTCTTTAATTTATAATGCATACCAGTGCTCATTTAGAAACACAGTACAACCCAATAGCTTCAGTAAACCTGTGAGCAAGTTTAAAATTTGGTCATGTAGCCTCCATTCAGAATAATCATGATTTTAGCACCTGGCTTCCTTGACAGAACAGGATAGGAAAAGGTTTCTTTGAAACAGTTTTGACAGAAAAATTACAGTTTTATATATGCAAAAAAAAAAAAATCTGAAATATGCAGCAGCATAGCTCCTGTTCATCTATTAGTTCATCTTCTTGCTCTCTGGGGAAGAGGATTCAGTTTTTATACCCCTGAAAATACTTTTGTGATACTTGACTAAAAATATGTACTAGAACTGGCCAAAATATATGAGATGAAATATCATGCCACAATATAGTGTATTAAATAAAGTGTATTTTCTGCGCTTCTTAACTTTAGAGTTCATATTCCTGATTCTCTTGCTGTAATCATCTGTTAGTTTAAAAACAAAACCAAAAAAAATTACAATAATAAAGAATAAGACTTACTTATGGATTTAAACAAGAATGTTGAATTGTAAAAATCTCTTTAGTGTTTCCAACTGGCCACGCATATGCTATTTTATAATTTAAAATTCTGTATGGATGCAAAATAAGTTTTGTTTATATACTGGGGATTTAAACTGGAAATTTTATTTTTAAATGTGCAAATTCTTTTCTTCTTTTGATTTTATATGTGTTCCTCATAATCTTCCACATTTTTTCTTTAAGCTTATTCCCATTATAAAAATGAATGTGAATTCATAGATTAGTATCAAACAGCCCCCTGCAACAGTTCCTGTAACACTTCTGAGGAAGTATTGCTGTATTGCTTCTGATACTAAGGAAAGTAGTTTCTGAACTTTGTGAGTGGCCATAATTAAGTCAACTTGCCATCATGTAAAAATGCAGAGAGGAAGTCTACAGAATCTTACATCCTCAGGTAAAAATCTGCCTCACTTTAAAAGCACGATTAGAATTTTTATTTTTAACGGTATTTACTGCTTACATGCAGAAAATATTGTAAAGATTTAATAATAAAGTTTCTTGATTGTAAAATACCTCCAAGTATTGAATGTAAATTTCATGTCAACAGCTAAAGGATAGTTGATCTACTCAAAAGTGCATATTTGACATTATTTCAAATAGCTTTAGAACTTCTTATAGCTGTGGACAGATGAAGATGTTTCTAATTTTCTATCATAAACCATTATAATGTCCCTGGTTGCACAGTAACACAGGAAGGGAAATGATAGAGTGCATTCTTTAACTGCCCCAAGAGGCTTCATCCAGCCACGGACAGCAGGCGCATAAATCAGTCCATGGATGCACCTTGGTCTTTATAAACAGCTGCCCAATGACAGACTAAAGCTGGATGTCTGATTTTCAAGAATTAAGTTGAATGACATGAACCTAAATACTTTCCCTTCTTGAAGTGGCACCAGTCAAAGAGAGAGATGTTATAATTTTGCATTCCTTTAAAAAAAGGAGCATAAAGGAGACTTGGATAAAACCGAGTTGCCAGAAATATTGAGTTGGCTTGATTTATGGCAAACGATTAGGTGTCTTGGGAATATGTCACCAAATTACAGGATATTTAAGGATTCTTAATGAGTGTGATTGTGTATTGTAATAATTATAAAACATAAATGAAGACCCTTCAGTATCTTAGTTATTCATTCTCCTTTGACAAAGTTGTTTAAAATACATTTTTGCTTCAACATGAATTTGCTTTTATAAAATATTTTCATTACCAGATTTTCACTAAAGGCATTAAGTGTGGAAGTCAGAAATCTCAGTGCCATGTCAGTCCAAAAGAGATTTTTTTCCCTGAGATTTGTTCTCAAACCCTTCATTCCAAACGGTGAAGCCACAGGAAAAAATAAAGTTTCATTTATGCATTGAGTTCTGAAGGAACCTATAACAAAGCTCTAATGTACAATCAGCATTGAAGTGCTTTGTTATGAAAAGAGATATCTAAACCCCAAGGAGGTGCTCCTTATAATTGTTGAGCTGAACGTACATTAGAACTTCTGCAGTATTTTCTTGGACTTAACTGTTTCTAATTATTTTGGTTCTGAAAGGGCTTGTTTCCCTATGTTACATTAGATTAGTTATTATGTATCCACACACGAAATTTGAAAATATCTCTTTCTGAACAAAGTGCACCAATTATGCTGCATCTTTTTTTCACTAAAGCATTGAAATCTTTAGTCTGTTGTGTTTCTCTGAAAACTGTATTTGTAGTGATGTACCTGAAAAATCTGCTTCCTCTCATAAGTAGTTAGTTAGGGTTAATTCTACGGTTTTTGAGACTACATAAATGAGATTTGGCCCATGTGCAGGCTTTACAGAATATTGGAATGTTAGTAGGAGAAATTCTTCAGTGAGAGATTTTAATTAATGTAAACTTTGATATGAACCAGTCATAAACTACATGGCCTTAAGTAGCTTGAAGTCTTCAAAAATACTTTTTGATTTCTACGTAGCATTTGGTATTTCAGAATAACTTCTGTGACAGAGGTAGGTAAAATTTGTAATATAAAGAGTTAAATTCAAATGCTAACAGTTTATTTCATTCTTAATATGGCAGCTTACTCTAATGTCAGTCCTGGAGAGCACTCCAGCAGCTTAGTTAATAATTCCCCAGGTCTTGACCACAGTATGTTGGTACTAGCCAGCTGATAAGGAGCGTGGAGCCACGCAAATGGATTATAAAATGTAATTATGCTGCTTCTTCAGCCTGTACTTGAAATCTCCCTTTGTTCCTGTGTGTCAGAGACATTCCAGGGAGAATATAAAGGGTTGAGAGCAGGAGGGTCAAGAACTGATATGTTTCTGTAGGGGGCTGGAGCAGTGAAAGTCTTTAAATGTACCAGATATTAACCTGAATGATTGTTCTTGAGGGAAAACTTGAGTCCATAACAGAAACAGCCAGGAGCTGGAACTGTTATGGTTCCTGTACAGCTGTTTTATAAAGCTGAATCTTCATAAAACCACAACAGCAGGGAAGTTGAGAGGGAGTAGTTTATTTTATTTAAGCAATTCTGATTATATAAATCTGGGGAGAGTCCAGACTTATACAGTTCCTTGCCATTACAATTTGCAAATAAATGACAACTCTCTTGAAATATTTAAGAATACTGAAAATTAGGTGTAGATGTGTGAATTTATTAGAGGGATAGATTTCCTAAATACTTTCATCAAAGCTGACTAGAATCTTAAACAAGTAAATTAAAAAAAATTATTTCATTGATTTTGTTCTTTTATAATCAGATTATGTTTTTTTACAGTTGCTTCCTTAGACAGAGAAAAAAAATCAGCCTTTGTCAGCAGAGTGCCTGTGATGCACCTCAGAGACTAAGCAAGGTACTGTAGATGGAAGCATAAAACAGCACCTAACATAATAAGCTACTCACACAATAAAGAATAACAGCACTGAAAAAATGAAACTGCCTTTGTTTAGTAAATTAATAAATCGATAGAAAAGTTCTAGTGGATAGAAAATTTTATTAGTTACAATTGCTAATATTCCATTGCCATTATGGATAAGACAGATCACACTATCAATCTATATTAAGAGCATAAAAAGTGGCAAGCCAACCAGGAAACTTTGAACGTGTGCTATCTTATAAATAACCAACACGCTGTTCTGCAGTGGGAGTGCCTTTCCATCACTTCAAAGTGATTTTATTATTGATTGGGCAGAATTTTTTCTGCTTGAGGGCATTTGGCTGTTGCACTGAAGAACCAGAAGCCATAGTCCTGCTTACCAAGTTAAGAGAAAATTCAAAGATTCTGAGAGGGGAAAGTACAAAGGGAAAGGGAAGTATGGGGGAATAGCAAGAAAGAAGTATAATTTTGTATACCTGTTGTGCTTTGGGATTCCAACAGAGGTGTGAGGGAGTGTAAAATAACATTGTAGTCATTAAGCAGCTTCCATCCTGCCTACTGAAAAAAGTCTTAATCTGTAGGGAAAGCTCAGGACCAAAGTGAAACTTTTCAATAAAAAGGAATGAAGTTAAGACAGAATGAATAAATTTGTTTTTGCCAATTTGTGTGTGTACTGAACCTTGTAAGCTTTATAAAGACCTTTTTTTTTTTTTACTTTTTCCTCTTAGCTTTCTTGCTATATAACCATATAGACCATTTACAGAAAGAAAGCACTGTGTGGATATGAAGCACTGACAACTTTTAATGTTACTTTTTGTCAGATTGTGCTTTTTTTATTCTGTATTCTATGTATCTTAGCTAGTTAAAAGTCACATCTTCAAATTTAACTGCTATGACTTAAAACTTTTAATATTTAAATGGAAAATAGTGTATAAAATTAGTCCAAAATTCATAAGAAAATAAAGCATTTTTAAAAACAAATATTGTCTTTGGCTAGGGAGATAGAATTGGTGTGATAGAATGGAACTCCTTTGCATCCTAACATTTCTGTACTTCTGTGGTGCATATCCCACTCTGACTGAAATTAATGTTTTTCCTATTTAGGATTGTATTTGTACAAATATTTTTTGGTAAGAGCATTCATCTTCCGTGATTATATTTGATTGATTAATCATTATCATCAAAAACGTCATCACCATCTTCATATAACTTGGCCTCAAGAGACTTCTGGAATTTTTCTTTAGTGAACAGAAATAGTTAATAAAGATGGAAAGTATTTCTGGAATATAAGTGGACATAAACAATAGTATTTATGCAGATGGAAAGCTAAGACTACTGAGGGTGAGCTCCAGCTCTCTAATGTAGGCAAAGTTGCCACAGATGAGCTTTGAAAGTTCCATTTGTATAATCCAGAACACTTTCAAAAACATTGAACTAATTGATCAAGGTTTGTCTAAACTAAACCAAACATACTCAAGAATATTCCTTGTCCTGTTTCCATTTAGCCACAGCCCAAAGATTCAGTAGTACATCCTTTACATCTTAATCCTAACTCATACCTAGATGTTTTTGTCTTTTCTTGTATTCTGACCTCTTTAAATCAAAGATTTTGAAAAAAACTGTTTGCTTCAATTTAGGCAAAACACTGTATAGGCATGTTTTCATTGTGGAACTGCTTGAAGTCAGAAGGGAAAGTCCTGATTTATTCCCTGTAATACACCACACTGAAGATACTCTGCAAATGGCAGGAGTTGATTGTTACTGTCCCAGGAATATCCAGGGGATATCCATGGAATGAATGCTCTAATACATCCATACTGTTGTCTTAAGTGCCAAATTAATTTATCATTTGAAGTACTAAATGATGCAATTTTTTTTTCCTCTGATTTGACTCAGTACTTTGATATTTAACTTCATAAGATTGTTATGCCAGACTGTTTTGGGACAAGCCTGTCAAGGTAACAAGCACTAGATCAGGTTAGTACTTAGCTAGAACTTTAATAAGGCCTTGTTGATTTAGATTTCATGCCAGACCCTAAATTTCGATGGCCTGATCCAAATTGAAAACAATCAGATTGAGTTCAAACCTCTAAGTAGCAATGGTATTTTTTTTTGTAATTAGGATATAAACTGTAATTTGACAAGGTATGTTTCAAGGGCTCTTTTACAGTGAGACAAACAAGATAATTATTTTTGTTCTTGAATTTATAAAGGGGGTCATGATAATGCAATGCTTTCATCTAATTACAAATTCAAATGCCCCATTCCAAAGCCAAGTATAATAAGGATAATAGGTACAATAATTGCTCTGTATAAATTTGAAAAATAAATCTAAATTTGAAATCAAGTTTAGAAAAGCAGGGTTTTTTTAGGATCACTTGCTTTGCATGGACTGCAGTTTTGTTTTGGGCTTTCCCTCAGAATATTTTACTCAAGATTAAGCTAATTTGCCTTTCTTTTTTCTTCAAAACACAACTTACATATTAGCTCTGGTGGCTGTTTAACATAAGTAGCAAAAAATAACACTGTTTTCTTAGCTTCCATGCTCCATTACCTCCTGCACTAGACAGAAACATTACACAGCCCTAGTCCAGTGTCAGCCCAAGGAGCTGATTCCTGTTCAGCAAGGATTGCAACAGACACATCTTTGGCAAGATTTCCCATTTGAAGAACCCAAGAATCTGAAACTGCCAGTCCTGAAACCTGACTGCTACTGCTTCTCATGGTTGAGGATGTCCCATAGTTTGAGTGTTTTCATGCTGAAAAATACACCTGTTTCCTAGGTTGACATCTTGGTAAAATCATAAATTTGCTTCCCCAGAATCCAAATCACATTGCTTATCATCCTCTCCTTATCATTCTACCTCAAGGCAAGACATGAGCTTCAGTTATACCTGAGAGATGTATCCTCCACAAGCTTAAAAAACCCCAGAAGGCTACACAGACTCCCAAGGAAATAAAACTGCACATCCTCACCACTGGAAAGCAAACCTGTATCCTACATGTCATGTTTGATTTTAATATCCTTACACAGGGGTCACTAGAATGCAACATGGCATTTCATATGAGCTCTTACCAGTGCCTTTTACATCATTAGTTCTTTTCTCTTGGTCCACAGAACCTCTTTTGCCAAAGATGTCACAGCACACACTTCCCCTTTCCATTGTGACTGTTTGTGTCCACAGTCCTCTTTAATCAAACAAATCTAAACTAAAGAATCTAAACTTAGTTTAGTTTAGTTTGTTTAATCAAACAAATATGCAGGCCACTCTCATTCTTCTGTTTCTTCCTGCCTATTTACACATTGTCTTTATTCATTGTTTCTCACACTTTTATTGTCAGCATTGTCAATTGGGACCTTTTCTGATAATCTTGTTACTGGAAATATTTAGTATGCCTCTCTAAATGCAAGCTCCTGAGTAACCCCTTTAGCAATTTCTCTCTCATTTCCCTTTTAGGATCATTCAGTAATATTTTTAAAATTTAATTCTAAACATTGTCTTTCTTTGGTTAATTACATTTGTATGTGATGTCATATCAGGTGCCTTCAAATTAATTACATATATATCTTAATTTAAAAACCACATCAGATTGTATTGCTTTACACTTACCTGCATGTTTTTCAGAATTCATTCATGAAGTCTTTACATATTACATAAGTATGATCAGCACGTCTGTGATTTCTTATTTTCTTATTTTTCCCTTTTCTGAAAAGTTTAGAGTACATTTCTTACCAGCCATAGGCTATCGCCACAGACACACTGAAAACCTCATATTGCCATGTGTGGGTCAGTCCCATTTTGGAACATGCAATCAGATATCACTCACACTTTCTAAAGTACATTAAACTTGGAGTAGTGCATCTGTTTCTAGTCTCCATGTCTTGATAAGGATCTGACAGAATGAAACAGGTTATGGAGTAGGCCCAAGAGCACGGAAAAATTAAAAAACCTATCCACAGCCTCTGCAGGTTTCATAACCAAGGCTGTTCTATTTTTACTTCTTAATACAGCAAAATAGCTTGATGTTCGGTTACACCTGCTCTCTTTCCTCTATTATTTTTAGAATATCTCTTTTCACGTGGTGTTTCAGTAGTTCTGCTCCTGCATACTGTTTTGCAATGCTCTGTTGTGCAATGCATCATTTATTTCACACTGCCATCACACAATCTGTGCCCTAAGCATAAACCCCTTGCACTTACTGCATCATCTGCCAACCCAAACCTTTGTATCAGAACTTGCATTCAACTTCTTCTGCATGCATCAGCCTCATGCTCTTCAGTATCAAACAATATCCTGATTTGTTTTTCCACCTCTACTTTTCTACTAGCATGGCAGGAAACATTGGGCTACTGTCTCAACTTCTACTCCTGTTTTCTAGGCTGAATCTCTTTCTGAATCACCCCGATTAGTCATCGTGTGCTGTACCTATCCATTGAGAAATCTTTTTCGCAGAAAACACAGGTGGTAAAACATATCAAGGTTTTGTTCATCCAGTACTAGATAAGCCTCAGGCCAACCCTTTACTGAGCAGTTTTGTAGAGGCAATGTCTTAAAGACATAGAGTTAATGATGATTAGTAATTCCATTTAGTGTTCTGCTTCTATAAAGCAGCCTTGAATAAACAGAATTGATAAGCACAAACATCTGAGAAATTATTTAATATAATTTTGTATTAATTTTAATGCTTTTCTACTTTAAAAATCCTGTTTTATGTTAAATAAAGAATGTTATTTCAGAATAAGTTAATTAAATATTTTGATATCGTGCTTGATCCACCATTAAATTTTACTTAACATAGGCGATGGAGTCACTTTCATGTCATCAAAACTTTCAAATACAATTTGTATGCTTTATAAATACATATATATATATAAAATATGCAGCTGCGAGATTAATACAGTACAAAATGTCATATGTTTCTTAGGTCTTCACTGACGAGAAAATTTGATATGAGATGCTGTTGTAATTTATTGAAATATTTTTATTCTGCAGAGCTTGATTTCCATGTTATTTTTAGTAGACTAAATACTGAATAGTCAGTTCTAATTTGGTTTTCTTCAGCTCTTGCTCACAGTATGGTGATTATTTATATTGCAGACATATAGTAACTTGAAAGTCCAAAAGGAAAAGCATTATTCAAAGAACATTGAAACAATCCTAAAAATCAGAAGAAAGTGCAAGATACTATTTAGTTTATAGAATACAAGAACAGATTAGGATGTGTCTACTTTGGTTTGTGATGTGGCAAGTATGTAAAATATACTGTAAGGAGTATTTTGTTAAGATTTTTATGCTTTCAAAGTAAATATAGAGAAACAGGGGTTTTCCATTAGTGAAAAGATTAAAACAATTTAACAGTTAGAGAAAGTTTCCAGTAGCTGGGTAAGCATGCTACTGGTTCTTACTTCTGACTCCTTTCTGTTTTTCATGCTTTCTGATAGATAACAAAAAGATGGCACTTCTGAGAAATAAAATTTTTATCCCATTGTAAGAAAAGTCCACCTTCCTGCATTTAAAGAAACTGAAAATTCTGAAGGATTTGCTAGATATGTGCCTATAATCCTCAATAAAATGAGAACAATTATTCCTCTGGTACACAAGATGATGGATTTTGTAGACAGAAAGGATGGAAAATATCTTTAGTTAACTGCAAAGCTTTCTATTTCCAATGAAGCCATCTTGGCCTGCGTGTACTAGTACACAGCAATGATCTGACATCACCTGAAGAGGACTCCTTCTCTCTCACATTTCATAACCTCTAAAGCCCCTTCCATCTATAGCAAGGGCAAAACATGCTTGGTGAGTTGGTAACAGCACTGGGAATCCAGGGAATCCTGCCAGCCTCAACAAACAAAGATAAACCAAACCAAATACTGAAAATCCTGCTGGAGGTTTGTGCAGCAGTGATGTCAGCCCTGAGACAGGCAGAACACAGTAACAAGGGAAATGCCAACTATGCAAAAGGGAAGAAGGCCTTAATTATCTTTACACACTAAATGCAAATGCTGTCAATTAAAGGTCCATCTCAAAGAAAGGCTACCATTGCCAAATCAAGGTATGATTCAGGACAGTCATAACCAAGTAGCTCAAATCCCGCTTTTTTCTGCCAAGAGCACAGTGCTGAGTTTGTCTTCTGCAGTGAAGTCATTCTGCAGGTGACTGTGCAGACTTTGTCAAATGGCATAACATGAGCCAAGAGGAGAAAAAGATTTCATTCAGAACACTTGTTCTGCATCATACATTGATTTCTAATTTGATGTATTATTTTTGCACTACTTCTTAATAATTACCAGAGTGTAAATTTCAGCTTTATTTTCTCTTGTAGGACTTATACAAGGAGCTATAGAAGTGTATTTAAAACATTACTGCATATAGGCCATGTTAAAATGCAATTGATGGGCATATCCCCCATAAGTAAATGGAGTAAAAAGTGAAGAAGAGTATGGTATAAGAAATAGATGATGTAGAAATTATATACAATTTTTTCATCATCAATTCAGAATGCTCAAGAAGCCTATTTCAAATAAAGATGGGCTGATGTAAGGAGTCTGTACTGTAGTTTTCAGCTCCCTGCCCTTTCAGTCGTTGGCTAAGAGGATTAGAGTCAGCAGCTCTTAGTGTACGTGAAAGGTCATGAATGGTGCCATCTAGCCTCTGATGTGAAAACATCCTGAAGTCTTTCTTTCAGGGTTAATTATACTATCACCACTGACCCATTGGTAACTTCTTCCCAAAGGATGTAACATATCCATGTGGGTCAGTTATTTGTCCAGCTTTAAGAGACCATGTTGAGCACAAGACTTTTGCTCTTACCCAAAGAAAACAAACAGCTATATGAAGTACCATGATACTTTTCCTGACACTCATCTTCTTTAATGCTCAGAATTACTAAGTGGTTGACTCAATGCATTCGTTGTTATCATCATTCACCAAGCACCTTGTTTAAGTTGGTATTCACTAGTGGACTTCTGTTTAAAATGCTATTTGTTTTGCATTTGCAAATTGCTTAGTTTTTAATAAGTATTATAGAGTTTATAATCTTATTCCACTTCTTTTCCATGTAATTCATGTATAGCAATCAGCTAGATGTGAAAATAATTTGTGCTGGTTTTGGCTGGGGTAGAATTTTATTTTCTTCACACTGGCTGTTGTGGTCCTATGTTTTAGATTTGTGCTGAAGGGTTGATAATAAAGGGATGCTTTTGTTATTGCTGGGCAGGGCTCACACAGAGCCAAGGACTTTTTTGCTTCTCACACTGCCATGCTGGTGAGAAACTTGAGGATGCTTGGGAGGTTGGGAGGAGACACAGGACAGGTGACCCCCGCTGACCAAAGGGATATTCCAGATCATCTGATATCATGCTCAGTATATAAAGATAGGGGAAAGAAGGAAGAAATGGGAACATCTGGAGTAAGGGTGTTTGTCATCCCGAGTAGCCTTTATGTGTGATGGGGCTCTGCTCTCCTGGAGGTGGCTGAACACCTGCATGGCCATTGGAAGCGGTGAATTAATTCCTTGTTTCACTTTGCTTCTGTGTGTGGCTTTTGCTTTCCCTGTTAAACTGTCTTTATCTCAACCCATGGGTTTTCCAGCTTTTACACTTCCTATTATCTCCCTGATCCTGCTGGTGGGGCAGTGAGCAAATGGCTGAACAGACCTTGGCTGTTGGCTGGGGTGAAACCATGACACCACTTTCACCTCTTTGTCATATCTGAAAAAATGAGGTTTGCAGGTATTTGTGTTTTCAAGCACAAATATGGACTACAGAGGTAATATGTGTCTTCAGAAACTCTATTCTGAAAAAAGGACTAAAAAGAAATACTGTCCTACATCTAAGAAATAATTTCTCAACATGATGTATTAGGATACTGTAAGATTCCCACTAATATCTTGTTAACATGACAGAGCCTGAAGCTCCAATCATATTATGTTTTGATTTGAAGGACACCAAACTGAAAACAGTACATTTGAAAATAACTACTAAGATTGTATTACTTGCCATTCTGGTTTGAATTAAGTATATATGAAGTATTTTGTATAAAACATAGGCAGCTAAGGCACTTAGAAGAAAATGGAAAGAACACATTTTTAGCATTCTACAGAGTTACAGTGTTAACTGCTCAAACATTAGTATAAATGGCATAACTAGCAGAGTATATAAAATAGCTCTTTTTCTTAAATGCCATTTGAAAATAAATAGCTGGGAAAGAACATTACAAAATGTTTGGCAGATAAGAAATTGAACTCTCTTTTACTGTAACCCTTGGAATGACTAAAGGCCACCTATTCCTTATTCTCTTGTGATAACCAGAATTGAACAGACCACTGGGTTGTTACATTAGGCAGAAGCACTGCATGTCTGTGTTATCTCCACGATTTCTCACTCACAACAGCACTAAATTAGTTAGCATTCATTTGAATTATCCGTGGCTAACAAGAGAGCATCATATACAGTATTGCTTTTGTGAAAATACAGACTTTGGTTTTGTTAAACAGAACTGTAACAAGTAATACAGCACATGGACCTTACTGAGGCATGGATAGCAAACTAATTTGGGAATTATCCTCTGAAATGGATGCAGCTATTTAAGGAAATAGCCATTTAGGTTAAGCAGCACTTTGACATTTTTATAATTTGCCTTACTTTATATCAGAAATGGAAAGCTCTGGTTGGCAGATGTTTTCATCAATTAAAGGCATTCATTTATTTGCATCTGTACTTTGAGAGAGACAAATAAAACTGATGTATTTTTCACTGGGATATTATACACACTGGAATATTGAATTTCTTCTCCATGCACACATTTATGGATTTTAGCAGAGTATAGAAATAGTGGGAATTGGTCCTCCTGATAGGTGAAATGTACCTTCTTTCACAAGGTTTGCACAACCTTTAGGACTTACTGGAAAATAAAAAGTAAATTATTATAAACAAAGGTTTGTCTTTAATTCTGCCTACTATGAACAAGGGCACTTTACACCAGGTTTTGTGAATATTCCCTCTCATTCACTGACTGTAGTTAAGTACAGAGACCTTATTATTTCTACCTGTGGAAGAAATACTTATCTCAGTTTCAACAGTGTTGACCTGGGCTTCTGAAAAGCTCTTGTTTTATGCTGATTTAGTCAAGAAATTTTTTTTTCCTATTACCAATAATTTAATATTCCATATCATTATTTCCACTTCTCTGTAACTGAATGACACAGTCATTTGGAGTTTCCCTGTATTTATTTTACAGGCATATTAAATAAACAAACAAACAAACAAATAAATGACACACTAGATTGTGTTTATTTTTTGCCTGCTATGGAAGTTATTTAATGTGACATTTCAAGAGACTACACATTTTCATTGTCAATGTGGTTGAGCCTAAATATATTTTCAAAGAAAAGAGAAATCTGGGAAGGAGTGGTTGTCAAAACGGAATAAGTCATGTACATTCTAAAGTAGTACTTACCTTAACTAAAAAATGATGAAAATTTTGAATTCTTGGATAGTCAGGAAAATAGTCTGTGATATTCAGTGCTGTCTCCCCAGTTTGAGTTTGGTTTTTAATGCAGCAGGAAGTTGTATTTTTGCAGAGAGAAAACCCATGTTAACACAGGCTGTGAAGAAAACTCATTGCCTGATAAAGGGAATAAATGGAGCATTTAATTGGATTACATTAGATTCTTAAATAATGTGTGCCTTTAAAAGCCTTCTATGTATCATGGAGCTATGATAACGTTGGTATTAAAGTTACTGTCAAAAGTAACATCAAATACTTTACAAGCATGACAGTACGGTTCCCCATATGGAAACAGAACAGCTGTTTTCCAAAGTGAGGAACCTTTAATTGTATCTTTTTCTTTCTTGTATGTATTAAAGACTTTAATTCAATGTCATTAAAATCTGGTTTTTAATTTTGCACCTCTGGAGAGCATCCCATCCAATACCTTGCTGAATGCAAGTTCAGCTGCAGCAGGCTGCTCAGGACTGTGCCTCCCAGTTGGAATTTGGCCATCCTCAAAGATGGAGACTCCAAAACATCTCTGGGCAGCATCCTCCAGTATTCATTCACCTGTACTGTGTGATTTTTTTTCACTGCCAGCTAGAATGTTTTGTATTTCAGTTTGTGCCCAAATACTTTTCTCATTTATTTTTCTTATCATATTCTTTGAAAATACATGTTTTTCTTTTTTTTTTTGGACATTCCTATTGTAATGCCCAGCTCATCTGTCTCTCATACTTTCTCTTTTTCTCCTTTGGCCTTTTAAATCTCACATAATATTTGAGTATCAGCTTTTCCATTTTTGTGGCTTAAATGAGTAGTATAGAGAATCCTACTGCACACTAACTGTGCAATTTTATAATTACCTGAAACCATCTAGAATATAATCTCTTCAGGCACCTGCTTACACAGGAAGACAAATTATGTATAATGTACTCCTACAGAAATGGATTGTCTTGATTTCAACTGGGAAATAAGCAGAAGCAAGTGAAATAAGTGAAGCAGAAGCAGAAAACTCATATTCATGCCAATGCAGCTACACGAGAACATCTGAGAAGAATATTCATTATCCAAGCAACAGACCTTCAAAAACAAAATTATTCATGAGTTATTAGTGTGTCTGGAAATACAGCTTTAATAGACACAACCCACCTGCAAAGCTGAAGAACTCCTCATGTGCAGGATGCATAATCCTGTTTGCACTGAAGCAAAAACCATCTGAGTATCTAGGCTTCAGTAGGGAAGACAATATTCGCTGGAGTTTATTTCACTGGAAATGATGCAGATGACTTTTCTCTTATTTTTTAAGGTTACACATGAACAGGTATATTACATAACTAAAGCATAACATTTAGATTAGTACATGTGGCCACCACAGCAGTTCTGCGGTTATTTTATTGCCTTGAGATTAAATTAGTTTAAAGGCAAATGGTTCCCAAATGCATTCCATAATGGCTAACTTTAAATATTTTACTTTTCCTCTTTTCATTATCAACTCCAATAACAAGAAAATTTTAAACCTGTCTGTGTGAAGTGATATTATACATCAGGCTGCAAATCTCAACTCCCCAACTCAGCTGCCAAAGGCCCATGTGCTGCTTGGTGCAGTCACTGGTTGGAGTCTGATCTTTGGGGACTTTTGGTGTGTTTGTCTCCATGCCTGTGTGGAGTTGCTGGCAGAATCACCACGTGCTGGGATGGAGTTACTCTCCCTAATAGGCAGTATGGCACTGTGATTTAGGCTTGTGACCAAAGCAGTGCTGAAACACACGAGAGTTTTGGCTATTGCTGAACAGGGCGTGCACAATGTCAAGGTCTTCTCTGCTTCTCACTGGGTCCCTGTGAGTAGAATGGAGTGTGTTAGGGCTTGGGAGGGCTCACAACCAGCAGGTGACCTGAACTAAATAACCAAAGAGATGTTCCATGCCATATAGTGCTCTGCTCAGCAGCACAACGAAGGAGACTGAGGTTGAGGCTATCTTTTACTCAGGCCACTGGCCTGCCTATGGAAGGTAGTGAGTGATTGCAATTGCCAGGCTTTTTTTGTTGCTTCTTTCTGCTCTGCTTTCTCTCTTTATTGAGTTATTTTCACCTTGACCCACGAATTCTCCTGCTTTTACTCTTCATTTCTTTTCCACCATTCCACTTGGGTGGGCAGTTGGGGAGTGAATGGCCATGTGGTGCTTAGCTCCCTACTGGGGTTATCCCACAGCACACTGAGTGGCAACTGGGCAAGACTGGTGAGATCTGCTTAGAAAGAGTGACTCAGCCCATTTCCCCATCTCAGGCATAACCAAAGAGCTCTCATATGGTAATACTACAGGCCAAAGCTGGATGTGCTAGTGATCTAAGCATAAATAAGGTTAAAAACTCAGTATAACTTCTACATCACTCAATAAAAAGAGAAAACAATCTAAAAATATCTGAAGTTTTCTTCTCAAAAACCAAAAAAAAAACATTCTATAACAAAATATAACCTCTTTAAGAAATCACTCACAGTGCTGGATGTCAAGATGAACATGCCTGGGAAGTTTCACATGCAATAGAAAGGACCATCCTATTACTACAGTAAAAATGACATTAATATGTTGGTACCAGGACTGAAAGACAGAAAAATATTTTTGAAAAAATGTGCAATAGAAAATATTTATAAAAGCTACACTAGAAACTAAGCCTTTAACTTTGTACTCACCACTTCAACAAAGAGATCTGCCTAAAAGAACAGAAATTCCCCTCGGAAATGGTCTTAAGGCTTAACGAGAACCTTCAGTAGAGAAGAAAAGCATGGCTAGTCTGAGGTGAGAATTTCAAGAACTTACTCATTTTGGCCATACATTGAATGACACAAAATGTGAGTATCTCACAGTTCACTGAAAACACATATGTCTCTTAGAGTCACCAAGCAGCCTACTTGGAAAGGCAATGCCATGCTGAGTTGCAAGTTCACCTTCTCTGCTCAAGTTTCATGGCTGCTTCCTACTTGGGTACTTCCACTTGTCCTGAGAAGTCGTGCATGGAAGACCACTGGCACTCATGGCGCTCTCTCAGAGCTGTGCTGACACTTGATTTCAGTAAGCAGAAGCCCAAAAGCCATGAGGCATGGGTCTGACTGGCTTAGGAGCCAGCTCTCTGTTATATGACTACTGATTCCTATGAAATGGATTGGTATACTTTATCACAAGTTTTAGACAAAACATACATCCTTTACTCCCAAATAATGCACAGTGATAGGAATATGCTCAAAATAAGGACATGAGGTGATAACTGGGATCCACTGAAGTCACTGGCAAAAGTTCCTTAGTGTTCAGAAGCAGCAGAAAGTCATACTTTGTATGGATGCAAAGGTGGTAACCAGGTTACACCATAGGAGAAATTAGCAAAGAGTAAGTGGGAATGTAAGCAATAATCTTCTGGTTTCAGACATTTATTAATCAAATCTTCCCTCCAGCAAAAGCTTAAAAGTAAATCCATATTTCTTGAGTCACTGCCTTAACAGGTATCCAAAGCAGACATACTGTTGGATTTGGTGACAAACTAAACTAAAACTGAAATGAATTTAAGCAAAGGCTGTTGGTGGCTGAAGCAGGGAGATGTAATTCACCTCCCATGCAGTCAGGGTCAGATTATGTGCTAGAGATCCTCTGATGGATTCCAAGGCAGAGTTTTAAACCTTTCACTTCAATACAGAGTGTGTACGGATTCTCTGCCAAACAAAATGTTGAACCAAGTTCCAAAAATTGGCAAGAGCATGGCTAGGGAATGGTGCAGCTACTAACCAGCTCTCCTACCCACAGCTAGCAATGTGGAGCCACATCAGTGAAGGCTTGTTTGGCTGCTGTAGCCCTTCCAAACTGCACTTCTCCATATCCATTATGCATCACATCAATGCTGCTCTGTAGTTACTTACCATCACTTCCACCAGATTGGTGATGCTGTATTATGTCACAGCAACATCTGTCCTGCTGATAAATTTTATGTCTGAAATGAATATTAAGAATTCAATTAATCTGAATAAATTTTTCGCAGCAGCTATGAGAGACCAGTTTCACATTACCTACTGCTCCAAGTTATCTTGGCAGTGGATCAGGAGACAGGAGCACAATCTCAGCTAAGATATGGATATGGATATGGATATGACTCACCCCTACATTACAGCCTATTTATGTTCATAAATGAACACATGTTCTCTGAAAGCCTATTTTCTTCTCCTTTTTTTTCCAAAACTGAGAATGTCAAAGTTTTGTCACGTGCTATCTCCTGTCTGCCCCAATAAATTCAAAATAAGCAACAGCAAAAAAACCCAAACCCAAAACAAAACCAAAAAACACACAAGAAAATCATCATATAGTGAAACTGGAACAGAAATGTATAGTTTTAGCATGGCGCATGTACACAAGAGGAGAGGCAATGCTACAGTACTTCAACGTGTATTGTCTATATAAAACATTTATTTTTAAGCTCTATAATGGTATTATAGAAATACATAGAATATTTTATTGTGTATTTAAGTGTACTCACTGTGAAAATAACACATTTAAGACAGGTATTCTTATGTCCAAATGTTTTAAATATATGCACTTCTTTGCCTTGCAGTATTATGTTACTTTGAAAAACAAAATATCAGTATTTTATTCCTTGCTCCTTGCCAGAATCTTCTCATTCAGACTTCCCTGGATCATCTTGGGTGCTCACTGCTGTGGGATATTTTATAAAAACCACGAAAAGTCTGTAGATTTGTAGATTTCCTATATTTGCTTGCATTCGTGTCTAGTGCACATGGCTTGCCGTTCAATCCTCCAAGTGCCCTCTTCGTAAGTACAGTGACATATAGTGCATTCATCAGTTTTCACCTCCCGGCCTGCTGGAATGACAAGGGTTTCTGCAAAGCAGTTTGGGCCTGAAAGAAGGAGAGAGTTCATTATGTGACACCAACAGCACACTGCAATCCAGCCTAGCACACTCCTAGTCCTTGGCACAGAAAACCTGCTGCAAAGTGAGCAACGCTGGGCACATTACACAAACATGGGCATCGTGCACTGGCATAAAAGCAGCAAAGAACGCAAGGAGCCTGCCTACCAGGAAGTTTCTGGTACGGACTGGAAGTTTCTGGTATGGACTGTCCCTGCTCTGTTGATTTCTTGATTTCTGGGCCTCAGTCTGGGTCACTGGCATAAAAGCAGCAAAGAACGCAAGGAGCCTGCCTACCAAAGTGGCTGGATGTTTCTGGTATGGACTGTCCCTGCTCTGTCGATTTCTTGATTTCTGGGCCTCAGGCTGGGTTCTCCCTGGGGGCTCCCCTGTCGGGTGAGACCTTCTTGGAGTGGTTTTGTGTTAGGAAATAGAAATGCACTGGATTTTTTTGGTCTTCAGGTTCTTGTTTATTATTATCTTAAGATTTGCACACTGTCTACACTAGGCTCAGTGCACCACAAAAATGACTAACAATCTCTTGTTACAAGGTCTTTTAAGACTACACTATCTAATTAAGAACTCCTTTTAACCCAATAACTGGTCCCTAAAAGTTCGCAATATGGCTTTTTCTGCCCAATTACAGAATGCTACCCAAACCTGTGAAGGAGGAAGAAGAAGCATGAAGAAGAAACTCAGGATGACACCTTGTGCCCTCCATCTTGCTTCCATCCACAACACACTAAAAATCCCAAAACCTAAATTTCTCACCTAAGTGACACACCTACACTACTCTCTACAATCTATTTCACACTTTTGTGGATCCTAGTTTATCTTGAACTCTAGGAAACTTCTCCATGAATGAGGGTCAAAGTCATTGCTCCCCTGGGGGTGAGGGCACTCCAGAGCAGACAGAGAAATATTCCCGGTGCCCTGGGTTTCCACACTGCTCCCTGTGCAGGAAGGTGCAACAAAACCTTTCTGTGCAATGTACAGCTATGACAGAGACCTGGGCACACCCTGATGGTGCAGATGAACAAGGACTGAAGCTAGAGAAAATGCCAGCTGTTGGTAATTCAACAGTGCTACTGTAAGCTAGCTAGACAGCTGCTTATACATTTTATTACTTTTCTCCTACTGGAAGCAAGCATTTTAGTTTCTGTAGTAATCATAGTATCACATTAGTTTATCTTCCCTTTCATGAGAAAATAGTCTATTTCCAGCAGAGTGGAATAGCTTCAGCCTCTTCTGAATGAGGATACTTTTCATGTATAAAATGAAATATTCCATTTTATGTAAGTCAGTAAGTCTCCAAACACTTCTTTTCATAGTACCCTGAAATAACTTCATTTCCAAGGATGAGGCAGGAGAAAAACCCACCAGCACAACGTTCAGAAGACCAATCTGTTTCTTTCAAAAACCAGAAGGCTGTGAGGGCTGGATTATCTATATTTCTTTAGACATACTTTATGTGTCGAAAAAGAAGTCTATTTTTGCCTTGAAAATGCACATGCAGAGCAGCATTAAGCCCTCCAACAATGCATCTATCCACTGTCATGCCCCCAGTGGAACCCGGCCCTTCCATTCAATGAGCACACAGCAGCAGCTCAGGCACAGCCTGGCCACCTCACAGCACTTTGGCACCACTGTCATCAGGGCAGGATTTGTAGGAGGGGCCAGGATACACTGAAGGCACGGCCTGGCCACCTCACAGCACTTTGGCACCACTGTCATCAGGGCATTTGTAGGAGGGGCCAGGATACACTGGTCTGATACTGCTGAAATTCTTAAAGGCTATGGATGCACAAAACACTTATTGACTGCCAACCTGTTTGTCATACAAATAAATATATCCCAGATGGCCTCAGTCTTCCATTGCTGAGGGTTTACTCCAAGATCTGCACCAAAGAGCATGGCTCTGTCTTCTACAGAAATGTAGCCCACCTCCTGGGCTGTGCATTTTAAAGCACAAACCAAATAATTCACAAATCAGTTTTAACAGTTACCTCATTGAAACAGGTTATATCTTTGTGTGCACGCAGCAGCCTGAGAGCCAGATGCCAAACTGGCCAAAAGAAAGCCTTTCCTCACATGAGAGTTACCTCTAGATGAGACCTGCATGACCTGCAGAAATTTTGCTTCCCCAAGTTGTACTCCTTCTTAATGCTCTTAATATTTAAGCCCATACTTTGTTTGCATAAAATCACAGACTGTAGAATCATTAGAGCTGGAAAAGACCTCTAAGGTCACTGAGTCCAGCTGTTAAGCCAGCAGCACTGTGTTCCACACTAAACCCCATCTCCAGGTGCCACATCCATATACCCTTTGAACTCTCCCATGGATAGTGATTCCATCAGTTCCCTGGGCAGCCTATCCTATTTTTGGAACTGACTGTTGACAATTATCTCCAACATGTGGCTTCTTCATTGGGTAACTTCCTGCCCATTTGGATGCAGAAAGAGCAGCAAAATACAGCATGTCTCATTTAAAAATCACCTGCTTTACTATCCTAATGCTACTGTGATACTTCTGTGTTTTCAGTCCCTCCATCTGTACATGCAAAGTATTACTGAGCTGGAAACACTGCAAGGAGGACTTTCGGGGTGCAAGCAATCCTCCTGGGTCCCCACTGCACACTGGGAGGTGCCCTGGGTTTCAACCAAGGTAAAGCAGAGTTAACCATTATGTCCTTGGTGGAACATATTTGAACGCTCATCTGTACAATTCTGTTTCTCTAAAATACAGTATTCTTCATGCAATTAATAAAGTTTTATCCCAAAATGAGTTCACCTGCGCATTACGTAAGGATACTTGAATGTTTTGCATGCTGGACGTAACAGCCCCATGATTTACAAAGCCATATCATATAAAGAGTTAAAATATCAAAAGCAGAATCTACTTTCCATGGAGAATTTGTATGAAACCTACAAGACTACTTGAAATTTAAACACTACTTAAAAGGCACCATAGGAAAAAAGTGATGTCAATCCCCTGTACAGGATTTATTTTATTCTGGAAAAGCAAATGTTATAGGTTATACTTGGTTATAAAACCTACTGGGGAATGAAGTAAAAATGGTGCAACATACCAAGTGAATATAATTCACTTGGATTCAGAATTTAAATGCCTCCAGTCACAATTAGCAACACTTTAATGTCATGTGTGATGAGTCCCTATTACACTAGAAAGTTATTTAATGTAAAGATTCAACAAGTAAGACATGAACTGTTAAACTATTTTGTATGGGGGTAAGTAATTGCTTTGGTAAATCTACAGAAAAACAATAATCATCTACATGAAAAGGGAACCTGAAAAAAATAAATGGCAGCAACAAATGTTGTTTTAGTACCATGGACCTTTTCCTTAGAAAATTGCCCATTTTCTGGTTCTGCATTTGCACCCATCATTACTGTAAGTGCAAATCTTATATCGTACTTAAGCTGACAACAGTCAGCTGGCATCCTTGCCCTCACCTTTTTCTCTGCAGTACTGCACACAACATTGTGGGTAATGTTACAGAAAAGGTCATGACTGAGCAGGCTGAATTGAATGGATTACTGCAACATCATACCCATAAATGTCAGTGGAATATAGTGTCCAAACAAGGTAAAATAATTCCACAACTCTTCTTTTATTATTTCTCCAAAGTCTCAGACTTCTAGGGAAAATAACTCTGAGCTTCACCCCAACCCTCATTCAATTTTGAAGCTGTATGAGCTTGTCCTGTCTCTTGGTATCCTGAGGTTCCTTTCCCACCAAGCAGGGAATACTTGTCCCTTTCCTCTTCCTCTGTGGAGCAGACACAGGACACAGACTTACGTGGCTGGACTGATGAGACCAGCCTGCAGTGATGGGGTAGACATGGGACAGCACTGGTGGGATTCTTGGTGAATGGCTGCTCTGGCTGCTCCTGTGCCTCCAGCAGCCCTTCCCTGTCCCTGCCTGTCACACAAGCACAGAATATTCCAAGTTGGAAGAGACTCACAAGGATCATGAAGTCCAAGTTAAAGGGACAACTATGAAGAAGCCACTGAGGATTCTCTGCCTGTCTAAAAGGACAGTAGGGAAACTGAGGAACTGAAGATTTTGAACAGACAGTGAGAAGGCCTGGAGGCACGGCAGGCACACAAAGGTTGGTTTTAAAAGTGAAAGAGTGCGTTTTCCTCAGTCTCCCTTTGAAAAGGCAAGTCCTCCACATTCAGAGAGGATGAGCTGCCCCAGTGGCAAGGCACTCGCTGAAAGTACTGCTTTACTTAAAACTGGGCAGTTAATATTCATTTAGTAAGATTTTCAAAAGATAAGCCATTTTTGAGATTTTAAGTTTGCAAAATTACCTGACTTAGCACATGAAAAGCATTTCCAAGTAAATTTGGGCTGTTCTAACCCCACAGCAGTGGTGGGCTTTCTCACTAGATTCTTCTGCTCCAGGAGCAGTGAATTTATTCTCCTTGGTTTACAAAGGAGGTTGCCTGCTTTCTGAGCTCCTTTTTGCCTACACTACTACTCTGCCCAACTTCAGCACCTGGTACTTGCTCAGTGCAGTGCTGGCTTGTTTGCTGTGCAGTATAAACCTCCTGGCCCCATCCCCAACTGTGTACACTTATATAGATAGCACTAAGGCAGTTAGTGGTGCTGCACTTCTTCACAGCAGATGAAGATCTTGCTGCATCACTCTTAAATCTGGCAGAAAATTCATTATGACATATTGTATCAATTCTGCACGCAGCTTGAAATCTACCACGATGTTGTTTGTTTTCCTAAAGTATACTACTGGTGCTGTCAGACTCCACTCGAGCCGTACCACGCTGGTATCAGCACAGATTTCTTTCCCAGGGCTAAGGCACAGTTGCTGCCATTGCAGCCATGTCTCAAAGCAGCAAGTTCAGCGCAAATCCTCAGTTCTCTCACTGAGCACCAGACTGGCATACAGCTCTTGGCTTCCCTACATCCGAAACAGTGAATCCTAGCTTCCAAAAGCAACATTTTTACTGGGATCTAAAGAATTAAGAAGGCAGATCTGGGTGGTTAATTCGTTGGGCGATTATAAAGAGACCCTCATCTGGGAAACACTTGAAAACTAATGAAATTTCAAAATATTATTGGGGTAAATGCTATTGTAATTTTTTTCTTTAAAAATTTCACTGGTCCTGTGGAAAGTTTCCAATGACTTACATGCTATGCTTCAGCAAAGGCATAGCAATGACAAAGGCAGCAATGTAATTAAAATGCAATTTTTTAATCTCAGACGGAAACAGCTGATGCCAGTTCTCAGCAGAGAATGCCCAAGCCACTCACCTACAGAAGTACCTGTAACCTTGACAACCTCAGAAGTGCCTCTCTGAAACTACTCCTCCCCTCCTTCCACAAAACCACAGCTGTATGTCACAGAGCTGTTCCTGTTTCCTCTTCCTCCTGTCCTTGCTTTTGTATGGGCACATGTTCGAATCAGTTACAAAATATGAGACACAGCAATTTGGTAAATCATGATTTAATCAACTGTTTTCATCATGTGTTAAACCGAATCATGGACAAAGAAATCTGTTCAACTGCAAGTTAATGTGTTTGCCTGGAGAATAAGTCACAGCGGATTTTTGCCAATTAAAACTACAGTGACAACCTCTCTGTAATACAACACTTTGATGTAAGATTGCTTTGGGCTCTGGTTTGTACTAAACTTCCTCACAGCTGCCTCTCTAATAGCTCCTTGCAGCAGTCAAACAGGCCACTTCCAAGGCACCTGATGGCAGTCCCATCTACCCTGACAGTTTTCTGGTATTCATCAGTGGCATCATTCATTCTGGCATCATTCATGTGGTATTAGAGCACTTATGTAAATTACATAACCTCAGTATTTAGCTTACCCCCTTGGTTTTATTTACTCTTTTTTTCATTTTTCACAGAGACAGTGCCAATGGTTACAATGTGGAAAGAGAGGTCCTACACTTTTCCCTGGAAGTGTTGAGAACCAGGACAATATGCAAGAACGAGCAGTGCTGGGTGAGATCACAGGTCCACCTGCACCAGAAGGAGGCAGAAGGAGATGCATGGGGAAGTATACAGGGACAGAGCAAGCACACATGTCCAGCTTCCAGCACTGTCTGCATCAGATATTTGGTCAATGGCTCCTCCTTGCTGAGTTAGTGGAGTTAATGGATGGAGTTAAAAGGTTACTTTATGATTAACCTCTCCAGCCTCCTGCTGAAACGGAATTCTGATAAACAGAATTTGGTTGCAAGGAGGTCCATAGCTATTGTGCACAGGGTAGAACCATTTTCTTTTGTTGTCCACCCACTACTTCAACTTGGTATTTCGAAATCCTGATAGTGGAAGAGGCGGTAACAACTATCCCCACTTTTGTCATGCTGTCATGACCTGTATCATACTTCCCTTCCATCCCATTACCTCACCTGCAGGTTGAAGAGGCCAGCTCTGCACCACCACTGTCCCTGCTGACCTCCCCAGACCTCCCCCAGTTCTGCTACCTCTTTTTGGGACTGTGGGGATCAGACCTGTGTACAACACACAAATTGTACAAACACACCAGGGACTGGTACAGTAGCACAGTGATATTCCCTGGTTTGTTTCCTATTTTCCTCCTACTTCCTGACATTTACCTTTCTGTTGTGACCACTGATGAAAAAGTTGAGCTGATGTTTTCATTACACTTATGAATTTTACATCAGATAGAAATCTCACAGAAACAAATACATCATTGCACTCAAGTAAAATTTGCCACTGCCTGTGTTACATAAAAGTTTCACTGTCCAGAAATGCTACTTGACAGTCTTTCATCTACAGCAGAAGTGGTTTTGTTTCTCAGTAGTTTCAGGAACATGCTGGAGAAAGCAAAGCCTTCCCTCTCATCTTTCAGATCTTTCCTCTTTTTGATATTTCGAGACTTTCTCCTTTGCAGATATCAGAGAGAGTAATGAAACACTGAGCTGGAAAATGTAGACAACCACCTGCCTGAATTTCAAGCTGTCTATTGCTACAGATGACCTGTGATTGCCACAATACAAAGCCAAGGACATTTTGGAAGTTACACTGAGGAGCTAGAACAACTGAGGACCAAACCATAGGCCTCCCAGTGCACAGGAACACGAAGTCCTCCTCACCTGCTTAGCTATTTGAGATGGGTTTTGAGACGTGCTAATGTGGCATGGTGAGACATTAAAATAAGGCTGCTGTGCCACATAGCTCTGCAACAGAAAGATTTCTGAGACACGGGTGTTATCTCCCTCATCCCTCTCAAATCAATTCACTTTCCCCAGAGATGGTATTGGTACCTACTCTGTGTCCTTCCAATCTCTAATCTCTTCTAAGGGGTCTGTATCTCCCTGACTTGATTTTGTTTCCCTCTCACGTGGGTGTGTGTGTGTATATATACAATACATCTGTCTCCTGTGAAATGTCAGCTCAGAAGATAAAGCACAAAATGCAGCTGGCTAAAGGAGTCTGTGACCAGGATTACAGCAGACTCTCATTCTCTCACAAAAATAAGTTCAGCACCTCTGCTACTGTCATGATTCTGACTTCTCCCAATACATCAAAATCTTTTACTTGCCTCAGTACCTCTGGACACAACTGAACCAAGCCCAAAAGAGAGTTTTCAACAGAAGAAGGATTCAGGTAAATCCAATTTTAAAAGCAATTTGAGACCCTGAAAAATCATGTACTATTTCCATAGTTTATCAGTGCTTTAAGATACTGCCAACCAGAGAACCATGGCAGATATCCTAACAGTATTTATTCCTGTAAATGTGTGTATATATATATGTATGACAAGAAAAAGCAAAATAAAAGTATATCCACTTTGTTATATTTCCTACCTGCTATGGGAAGAAAGAAAAAAGCAGTGGGTGTAATATGCTACCCTCCATGAAAGCATAATTTTTTTCATGCTAGACAGAGCTTTGGTGATTTTAACAATAATAAAATCCCTCCTTCTCTTAGGGACACATTTTGTTAGATGCATAGGGAAATGACAGATTGGAAGAAACAATTTAAAATAACATTTTGACAACTAATTTAGAAGGATGTGTATAAAAGTGTCTGCTGTGAGTGGACAGATAGAAGAGAGCCCAAGAAAGCTCTTCCGTAACTAAACAGGGTGACCATGTAATCATGTCACTGCTGTGACAAAGTGAGTATCAAAACTCTGGCACTTGCTGTGTTCTGCGTGTGCCTGTGTGGGTGTATGGGCTTTAATCCAGAAGATAAACCAGCTATAATCTACTTAAGAGTTGGGTTTTAATGTTCTGCTGATGAGAGTCGCAAGCCCTGTTTACGACCATGTTCCGTTGTTTTACTTTTTCATTTATCACATGTGACAGCACTTCTGATGAATGTTTTGTGCTGGCTCCAGCTCTGGAAATTGCAGTAGTGTCCAAAAAGACCCCCAGAACATGAAACAGTGCCACCACAGCCATTGGACTGATCCTTTTCACCACTGCTTCTTGCCAGCTCTGATTCTCCATCACCTTGAACTTGCTGGTGATGTTAACATCCCTGGAATGACAATGCCAAATACTACCAAAACCACTGACAATGCCAATAGTACCACTACCATAAAGGGCTGCACAGTTTTGCGCAGACAGAAATGGCTTGCAGGAAGTGAACAGTCTGCAACCTGCCACTGCTGCTGTCTCCTTAGATTTTCAGGTGTATCCAGTGAGCAGCATTTCAGCTTTTTGTGTACTGAATACAAAGAAGCAAAGGAGCATCGAACACCACACAATCCAATACCACATGAGCCAAATAGAAAGCCTTGAAGCATAAAAGGGCCAAATTAAACATGAGGCTTGACTGCTATAAAAATATGCTGCATCAAACAACTTCCTTTATCAGAGAAAATACAAAAAGACTCAAATACGCTACTTAAAATGATTTCATTACTTGTAAAAAGACATTGTATTCCACCCAGGAACAGCACCAATTAGACATGAGCTGAACATTGTGGGTATCTCACAGAAAATTACATAAACACTTAGAAGCCAGCAAGCTGCGTATCGATTTTAGGCAGCTTTCTTGCAAGTCTGTCACAACCCAGATGATTAGGAAATTAAAAACATCAGGCTTGAATGTATGGAGAAAAATCATGTCAGATACTCGAGATAACAAAGAATCACAGAAACATTTATGTTGTAAAATGTCTCTAAGCTCATTGGGTTCATATGTTAACCAAGCACTGCCAGGTCTACCACTAAACCATGTCCCCAAGTAGCACATCCACATGCTTATTAATGCTTTCAGGCATGGTGACTCCACTGCTTCCCTGGGCAGCCTGACCACCTATATGTCTATATCTATATATCTATAGGTATATAGATATCTATAAAGAAATTGGTTTTAATATCCAATCTAAATATCTCCTGACACAACTTGAGACCATTTCTTCTCATCCTGTCACCTGTTACTTAGGTGACATGACGAGCACCTGGCTGCAACCTCCTTCCAGGTAGTTTTAGGGAGCAATAAGGTCTCCCCTTAGCCTCCTTTTCCCCAGGCTAAACAACCCCAGCTCCCTCAGCTGATCTTCATGGGACATGCACTCCCTACATCAGCTCCACTGCCCCTCTCTGATGCTCCAGCACATCAATGTCCTTGTAGTCACGGACCCCTAACTGGACACAGATTCAAAGTGTGGCCCCAGTGCTGAGCCCTGGGAACACCAGCAGTGACCAGCTGCCTGCTGGATGTAGCTCCATGCACCACCACACGCTGGGTCTGGTCATCCAGTTGTTTTTTTTTTACCAGGTGAACAATGAACCAGTGCAAGCCATGAGCAGCTCATTTCTCCAGGAGAATGCTGTGGGAGAAACAGGAACTCTTGGGGACTGGCACTCCTTACCCTGCTCACCCTTGTCCCTGCCTGCAGGGCCCAGTCACACCTGCAGAAATCTGCCTGCCTACACCCCCCTTAGATCTCTCTCTGCTACCCCCTGCACCACCCAGACTGGCCTGGGAACCAGCCTGGGCTAAAGCCAGCCTGGAAGAGAGGAGGGTGGTGTGGTCTGGGACATGAGCTGCAGTGCAGCATTCTGCTTGCAGAATGGAGCTGAGCCCAGGGAGTGTGTGGGAGTAGCACTGGCTACTTGGAAATTACTTTTGAAGCCCAGAGAGGGCACTCATGTCTCAGAAAACAAATTGAATCATTGCTAATTTTTCCCTCTATTACAGAAACTGCAGAAGCATTGCCAGGCACTGCAAGGACTGGCAGCAGGGATGGGCCACTGCACTGTGGGCTGCAGTGCAGTAAAATACCTGCCCCAGCACTTGTAGCATGGGAGTTTAAAAACCCTTCTGTTGAGGTTAACAGGGGTAATCCTGTTTATTCATCCCATTGACCCTGCTGGGCTTAGCAGGATAACTGAGGGCCTGGTGAAAGATTTGCTCAGCACTAAGACATCTTCTTTGCACTGGGAAACATCAGCTTACTCTTCAGATTAAGCAAGCCATGTGAAATGCCTTTGTTGAAAGATCCTCAACAGGTTGTCCTAAAAACTGTTATGCAAGTTTAAAAGGATTCTGCTCTTCCAAAAACATATGATACAGGCCCCAGTGATATGCTGCAAACACTGTAACAAAAAGCACATTTTAATTAGCCAAAACACTGCAGAACTGGTGGGCTGTAGTGTCTATCAGTTAGGCTAGTTAGGTTGCTGAGAAGTGGTCAGCAACTTAGGCAAAAATGCACATACAGTCATTTTATATGTCCTGAAACACAGGCCAAATGCAGGATACTAATGAAGGATAAGATTTAGAGAATTATTTGGGGAAAATCCCTAAAGATTTCAACTAAATCAAAAGCTCAAGTGGTATCAAAATACAGTATAGTTCTGCTTTAGCAATGAAGCAGAATCTAAATCAGTGTATTTTTCCAGTCACTATAAATCACTGGGTATTGAGAATACAATATATGAGGACGGCCAGTGGCTACTTACTACTACAAGAATTATTCAATCAAACCAACAAAACATCATCAGTCAAGCATCAGCCATTTTTTCACCACATTTTCAAATAAACACACTGAATACAGTTAAGCCAGAGGTTATCTTTCTTACTGAGAATGATTTATACCAAAATCATAAATAAAGCATCATTCATGTCCTAACAGACTGTCACAGCAGACAGTGACAACTCTCCCAATTACACAATCCCCTTGCAAGTTCAGGTATTTAAGAAAGACTCGGTTTGACTTTTTGTTGTTATTTCGTGTTGTGTGCCATAATTACTGCTCCTTTGGGGTTTTATTTTTTGTTTTAATTATTATCTTAGGGGCTTGCATCCACAGACAGATTTCTAGCCACTCTTCACTAGAGTTGATCTGTTTTGGTTGTAGGTGTACAGATGTCCCTAACATGCCTTTCTCTAGGTAATCTGCTGCTGAAGTGATACACACCAACGAGAAAAAAGTGTCATCACTGAAGGAGCTGCAGTTTGGGATCTCAGACACCTGTGTAACCCTCTCATACAGACAAGCTGTGAGCAAAGCTGACAGCTGCAGAAAAAGGAAACAGAGGTTAAGACTCTTAAAGGCAATAAAGTTTCTGCAGTAACAGAAATAAGTGGTCTGTCACATTTGAACTGCTCGGCTTTTCACTTGAAGACTTTGGCCCTGTGGCATTTTCTTGATTGTGTCTGTGGTTTTGTGGTTATTTTATCCATTTCCTTTGAGTTAAAAAGGTAAGTACCCAGCCAAAACCAGTACCAGCACAACTGTTATTTAAAACATTTAAAAAATCCAAACAGTTCCACAAAGGATATTCAATATATACAGAAGACTGACTGCCTTCTTTCCCTCTTCTACCTTTCTCATTTAGAATGCTTCCAATAATCTTCCTCCTAAAACCAGAAAAATAGTACCCCTTCTTACAGGAATAGAAGTGTCAGGGATCTGTGCCAGAGAATGAACTACAACTGTCAGCATGTAATGCATCATTTAAAAATAAAATTAATTCTAACAACATCCTTTGCTGTGCATTGTTAGCTTCACTGACTGAAATAAAATGCTGTCCTTGTGAAAAACAGGGGTAATGCATGGGAACCAGACCAGAATGAAGAACCTGTTTAGTAACAGTCTTAACGTATTAATTCTATAGGTGTGAAAATTTACAAAATATACAATTGTAATTGCTCACTGTTTTAATGTCATACTATTGCTATGTGAATATACATGTAAAAAACAGAGTTGTTAAGTTTTCCTAAGGAAAAAATTCCTTATCAGCTAGCTTTAAGATGCACCTAGGTTACTCCACAACTGAGAAAAATCACAGTATTTTTAGGAGCAAAAGAGAGGTTATGCTTTGCCCTCCATGCTACTCAGTCAATAATTCCAGCTTTTTATCCCCTTTAATGATTTTCTCTTGGTGGTTATGAAACACAGCCCTGACACAGCTTGCTTTGGAAAGACTGCATTTGGTACCCATGGAGGAAGCTGAATTTAAAATCACAGGAAAATGTCTCTGCGAGAGCGCGCTCTTCCTGCCCCTGGTACCTCAAGCAGGGATGGCCATCCCATGGCTGGCCAGGATGCAGTCTGGGAAAAGTTTGGCATCAGTCCCTGTTCCAGCATCCCTGTTCAAGCAGGGATGGCCATCCCATGGCTGGCCAGGATGCAGTCTGGGAAAAGTTTGGCATCAATCCCTGTTCCAGCACACTGCTTCTGGCCAGACACAGTTCTGGGCACAGGCACCCAGCTTTGCCACCTAGAAATGAGGGATCTGGTCCAAGCCAGCCACTCACGGACTCCATATACAGAGGGAAGGGAAGAGGCACCTCTGGGGACAAGTCCTTGTACATCCTGCAGACAGGTGCTGCCACAGCTGCTCACTAGTCTGGTCTGCAGGTTGAGCCCTGCACCAGCACACAGGTATCCTCCTCACATTTCAGCCCCATTTCTCACATGGGCTCCTTGGATCACTTCCTTATCTCATCAAGGTCTTGCACAGAATACTGAGTGAGATGCTAAAACAACACCCTTTGGATGAGAAGAAATACTCAGGATAGGAAGGGGTGCATAAAATATTAGTTATTCTGGTGATCAGAAACTGTCAACAAGTCAGAGCTGAAAATTTGAGACTCCATTCCTGAGGAGAATTCACACACTCCACTTAGGACCATGTCTAAAGCCAGTTTTTAGGAAATACAACCAGGTATTATGCAAATCTAAATATATTAAGTTGCAACATGAAAATCCATCACTACCTGAGGTTAATTTCCTCTTACTTCCATTTGCATCACTCTCACACATCTCATTAATCAAAATCTAGCTAACAGGGATGCTTTGGAGAAGGAAGAGTGGGAAATCAGAAGATGGAAGGGTGATTCATTGCAAATGCAGGAGATTAGGAAGCCATTGGTGTTGGAAAAAAACAAATCAGTGTGATTTCAAGCAGGAAGAAAAAAGGAAGAAAGCAGGTAGGGTGACCGGCAAAATTATTTTAAGGAATCACCTTTTTGCTGAGATGGAAGGACAGATGGTTTAAAGCGAAAGACATGAATCAGGAAAGATATGAGAACCATCTTGTTAAATGGAAGGATTCCCTCTGTGGGTTATACAAATCCTTTCATCCAAGAGAAATGCAGCAGCACAGAAATTTTATGCTGCTCACAGGGGCACACATAAAAGGACACACACTATCCCAAAAAAAATCTTCTACATAACATGGCCCAATTTCTTCACTTTTAGAGTCTTAAACAGCATTTATTTTCTCAGGTGCTGCACAGCCAAGAGCACCATTTGATAGAGCAGTGCTCTTCTCCTATGATGCTGGTAGTGCAGGCTCTTTCTTTCCACTACAGGTGTGAGAAATTGGGCAGAGCCCAGGAGAGAGCAAAACCCCCTTGGAGCCGACAGATCTCTGGCTTCCTGGACATATGCCAGCCGGGCCAGGGGCTAGTGAAAGAAACACAGAGTGAGGATGATAAGCTCAATGTTCCCTTCAACATTCCCACTGCAGCTTGTTAAGGGATATCAATAGATTGAGTCTACATATTCAGCCACCAACACTAACATCACAGGGTGGGCTATTTTGGCCAGGAAGATTCAACAGTTGATCGCAGTCACACAGCAGGATACAGACACCTTCAAAAAACACCAGGGCTCATGTACAGCCCTCTGGTTTTAGCCAATGAAAACTCACAGTCTAAGAAGTCAAAATTAATGTAATGCAGATTGCAAAGATTTCTGCTCTTCTAAGGAGAGACAAGATATTCCCAGCAAGGGGCTGAACTATTTAAATGCCCAACCACTAAGTCAAGACACTAAGCACAAGAGGAGGCAAGCATTACCAATATTACTGGGATTCTTGTTCACAGAAGTAGCCATCAAGCTCCTGCAAAGATGCTCAGGGAAAAGTAAGAAATTGGATCAGGACTTTCATTAAATTAATAGCCCAGAAAACTCTGAGAAAAATAAAACTGGATTCCAGAAATGGCCCCCAAGATGGCCAAGTTGGCACTAGGAAGCTGGGCTGCTTCCTAGAACTTTTTTCCCCTTTTTTTCCCTAACATGTAAGACCTCTGGAGCAGTTACTGAGGCATGAAAACCAGTCTTTGTATTTACAGTAATAGAATTATTGTAAACCTATTCTTAAATATTTCCACATATTATATGCTTCTTTTTGTAAAATTACCTCCAAAGGCAATTATTATGGAAATAAAAGTTCTGGAGGAAAACAGCTGGTGCTTTTATGTTAATCTGAAAGCTATGTTTGTTTTTTCCTAGGCAAAACCAAAGCATTATGAAACTGTAAATGATTCCCAAGGCATTTTGAACTGATTTTTTTAAAACTCAGATTAGTGCACTAGAAAAAGAGTAATAAAATAATAAAAAAGTGTTAAAACTAAAAATTAAATTTTACTTTTCTAATGAAGTTATTACTCCAGAATGTCCTACAACTAACAATTAAACACTTGGTGTATTATTACAGTGATAGCTACTCAATTTGTCTTGGGGATATTCTTCTACTCTCTGGTGATAAAAATGATCACTGCTCACCTGCTGCATACAAAGAAGACGTGTAAAGAAGAATTAAGAAGTTTGTGTCTAGTAGAAGTTATTATTTTCAAGAACCTCCTAGGAAACAAAACTAAATTAAAATGAGAAGCTCTTAATTACAGAGTAGATGGGAATGCTGCAAAACATGAGATTCAGAGATGTGGAAAGGAGATGCTTCCTGCAGAAGAACCGAGGTCCCAGCAAAGGGGGAATATCAGCCCAAGTGGAAGAAACCAGCAGATCTTCCAATTCACTCCCTTTTGCAAGGCAACACTCATTCCTGTCTTGCTGTAGGGTTTAATTTGCAATTACTCCCTTTGCACTTGATCCCATAACGATTAATAGCACAATATGTACTTGTAAAGTCTACAACAATTACTGGATTAGTAATTTATTTTCTGATTCTTTATTCCAAGTCTATATATAATTTATGCATGTGCAATTGAAATCCATGTATTGACATGCATAAAAAATGAGTTCTGTAAGGAATCTTTGTGGAACAAAAGCTGTGGATAGGTTTTCAAGAGAGGAGAGAAAATTGGTCAGAACTCCTGTTCTGTAAATCACCAAAACACTCCAAACCAAAAACCAAAACCAAAACTCCAACAGTTTTTAAGAGAAATCTTGACCACAATACTGTGAATAAGACCATGTAAATGCTTCAAAATAGACAAAAACACTTGGGAATGGAAACTTTCATACAGAATATGTGTCATTTCAGGCACATTACAACAAGGAATAAAATACATCAAGGAGTCTCTTTCCTCAAGCATGACAGTCAGCTGATTTCTGCTGTATTAGGAACACTGCTCCGGGTAAAAACAACCAGCAGCAAGGCAAAATAATACAGTTGCAAACATGAAATTCCATGAGGGAATCACACAAACAGATCTCCTTCAAATATCTCTTCAAAATGCCAGCAATAAAAACCATGGTTAAATACATCTTCATCTTTGGCTAGTGCTGCAAACACCAGAACTGTCAAAGGATACTGAAACTAAGTCAAAATACCCTTATCATGGTTAAATAATCTGATTGATAAGTTTAAATTTCAGATTTTAAGCCTTCTTGGCACATTAGGTAATTTTTCTCCTCTGAGCACAAAGTCTTATCAAATGAAACACCTCTGTACCTGTAATTATGAGTCTGATATTTCAGCTAATTATGGCATATTCATTCTTAATAATGAAAATAAAATAATCATGTTGTCAAGTAATGACTGAATACAGATGTTGACAAGCCAGAAAGGGGAAAACTCTTAAAACAGGATGAAATGGCAGCTATAATGGAAGGCAGGAAGAAAAACATTGCTTTTTGGTACTTCCCCTCATTAGTTTTCACTTCTGTTCAAAGTGGAACTCCTAAAAGCTGCACTCAGTCACTTATTTTTCCCCAATAACTAATCGTTGTGGGTTCTTCCTGCAGATGACATTGCTTTTAAAAGATCAATTCTAACACAGGTTTCTGGTTAAAAGAAAGATTCCACTTCCAGGCTATTTAAAAAGTGAGAAAAAAAGTCTAAAGGAGAGGGCCAGCCTGCATGGCCATATCTGAACATATTTGACTCCCATCACAGACAGAACACCTATGGCTTTGCTTCTTGTTAATTTGCTTAGTGTTTAGACAAAGATTTTAAGAAAAGCTTCAACCCTCACCACATTTATTTTTCTCCCTTAAGGTACAGTCCTGCCCTGTGTTCAGATTCCGTATGTGAGCTGTGTGAAAGGATTGTAGGAAGACTATACAGGGCATTTAAGCATACGACTTAGGAGAAGAGAGCACCTTGGCCGTACTGCAGTAGAGAGTAATAGGGAGTGATTAAAAAAAAATAGGAAAGTAAGGAAATGAAAGAATCTGCAAGATTCCCATGCAGAAATGTGCAAGTCTGCACATTAAGGAAACCAGGCCCAAGGCACCAAAAAGATTTCAAAAGAGGTCATGCAATATAAATGAAACTTAAAAGCACTGTCTCTTCCTCCAGCTATCATGGCATGAGCACATCACATCTAAACAAGTTTTCTCAAATGTACCCACTCTCAAGTCTTTATGTGCTGCAGCACTCAGCATCACCCTTAGCACACTACCTTTCTTTCTTTTTACTTCTTTCTAAGTTCCTCACCTGCCAGGTACATGCAAGTACAATCTGTAAGCAATTTTCTTACCTTTTAATAAATTTTAAAGTTGATAAAATAAAATTACAGTAAGCAAAGATCTCCAAGTTCTCATTCCATTTATCCTTCTGTCTTCACCTCTAGTCTTTCTATCTCCTTCTGCTCCAGTCAGCTTTACTTTGCTTCCTTTCTTGCCCTTAACTCCTGATTTCTGGGACAGCTGCAGGACCCCATCTGCTGTGCAGCAGCACCACTTCATGCTGCCTGTTCAAGCACAGAGAGCAGACCTGACCAGAAAGGTGCACAGCACCACATTCTCTCAGACAGGCACCCCAAGTAATCCCAGCTGCACATTCACTTCAGGAATTCCACTCTGGTGAGGGATTTACTTTCTCCTCATGAATACTATAGCTTTTATTACAGTAGTGCATGTTGTATGAATTCACCCAAGTATCTCCTGAACTCCAACAGAACATGGATAAAAAAGCTGCTCCTGACATCTTGGCTGTCCCTAACATTCTGAGGTATATTCAAGGCTGATCAAAAATACTGCAACCACTTTGGTGACTTTGAACAGCTGCTGTAAGTTTGCATCTCTCAGAGGGGTGGGTTTTTTTCACAGCAGAAATCAAAGAGCCTTATTAAATCCCAGTAGAAATCTAGAAAAATAATTGCCTTTTTTTTTTTTAATGACGGATTCAGGTTCTTGAAAATGTCCATGTTTCTAATACAGTCTAGCCATTGACTGAAATTGATAGGACTGGGGTAATACAGAGTTTCTTCATCTCATCTCTTTTCAATCAGTAGCATTTTTTTTAAGATTTACCCAATATGTAGCAAACTGAATGCCTTAATAAAGTTTAAATTGTTTCTTTTTCTCCATCCAATACGCTGTGTCACTTCACAGTTGTGGGGAATCCCTTGCTGCATGACTTTTTGCCCTATAGTTATTACATAGATTGAGCTGCTAATTTAGGCATGGAATGCTGCTGACCATCTGCATTTTTGCTCTTTTTTTTTTCCTCTGCATTTTGATAGACTTTTCTAAACTATCCAAAACCTAAACATTCCCTACAAGTTTTAAGAATAAAGATGTTGCACATGCAGCTCCAACCCAAAACTCTGATGTCATACTGCTGGAAACTGCTGTGTGCACCTGTGCACACGTTCATATAAACTATTGACTTCAAAGCAGTTCAGTGAATTGAGAAGGACTCAAATCTCCTTTCCCAAAAAGAATGAAAGCAAGGAGATACAGTGAATAATTATCGGCACTTGGGCACTTATAACCTATGTTTTTAGTATATTATAGATATACTTATTTGGATGTTCCCTAACTCATGCTTTTAGAATAATGGTACTTGCAGAAATCACAGGCCAAGCAGACTGCAAAGCACCTTTCAGAGCATTAATAGCAGCCTGTGAACTTTCAAGGAGGGGACACCTGAGGATGATTAGAGGATGACACCTGTCATCTTCTAATAGAGATACTTCAAGGTTATTTTGATATAGATTTAATGCACATAAGAATCAAAATATATGATCAGTCAGAGCTCCAGGACCACGTGTCTAAAGCAGCCTGTCCTCCTGGAGACCCCTGGTGCAGCATGGGCAGTGCTGGTCATTCCGAAAACCAAAGGAGATGCCAGAATTAGAGCGAGTCTACACATTCTGCCAAATGTCAGACCCAGGACAAATGGAGGGAAGGTGTTTTTTTTTCAAGAGCTTAGGAAGAAGGGGAGAACAGAACAAACTGGCTTCCTAAACTCATGCCATGAAAATTTCTGTACTTCACTAAAATGTAATATATATGGCTAAGATAATTCGAAACCTGATCCATTTCAAATAGGAACACACACTGCTGCTAGTTATGGTAACTTCCATATACATTTGAAACTTTCATTTGCAAAGAATATGTCAAACCAATAAAATTCTACCAAGGCTTTGTAAAGTAAGAATATATTTGAGTCACAATTAAAAGTGCCTCTTTGCAGAAAGACCGCTCTCCTCCCTCCCAACACCTGTTCAATAAATTAGTCTTAGATAATACACACAACTTCTGTTGTTGATTCTGTGTTCGGGTGGCACACACACAGACACACACACTCAAATTAGTATGAAATTTAGTATTACCTGTCTGTGCAATATGAAATGAAGCACCTATGCACACACATAAACAGAGGAGCAGCATGGAAGGCAACTGAAGAGCAAGAAAAATTGCTTAAATGAAAATTATGTAGAATTGTAATATTTAATGCTCCAGCAGAGACCTTAATCATGATACAATGCACTACTGTATAATAAAACTTGTTCTGCTGTAATTCACATTCAAGCAAGAAAATAACAGAAGAGGCAAGAGAGATTTTCATTCTCATAATTTTAAACATAAGAAAGTTCTAAATTCTTTTTTTCAAGGTCATGAGGAAACTCTATGGCAAAGCAAAGGTTTCTATGAATATGTTTAGTGGTGTTCACAGCATGTGAAAACTAAGCCGGATCCATGGCTGTTATACACCAGGTGAGCTCCATGGGCTTGGAAGTATGAGCTTGGATGACTTGTACTGGCAGGGCCTTGCTGACAGGGCAGACCAGCGCTACTTTGCTGTCAAGTAGTTAACTATATGATCAACAATGAGGAGTGAGAATTTAAGCATTTTCTTTCAAAGGCAAGACTAATGTTTCAGCATAGCCAACACCTTTGCAAATAGAAACTAAGCAAAACTGTGTCCAGTCTGAGGGAGATAAACCTACTAGGTGCAGCGATGCCTAACTAGTACAGGGAGAGTGGCACAGACACACAGCCTGGCACAGCAGGAAATGTCTCACGCAGAGACTTTTTTGTATTAGAAAAAAAGTTCTCTTGGGGTGAAACAATTGTTCTCTTGGGGAGAACATCTGGATGAACCTTTGAAATGGATCAAGGTAAGACACACGGTGGCCAAGTCCATGATTAAAAGCATTTCTGGAACATCTTCTGAAACTGACTCAAACATGAGTCTGCACCAGACCCAGCTTGCAAGCTCTTCAGAGACCCATGTGTACCACAAATGTCCTCCTGTCCTTCCCAGTGACCAGCACTCCCAAAAGGGAAGAGCCAGAGTGGGACTCCTAGTAGACAAAGAGCCAGAGGAAGCTGAACTAAAGCAGGGAAACATGCAGGGGCCCCAGAGAGTTCCTCCAGGGCAAAGGGGTGGTTGATGACACAAAGACTGCACAATAGATCAGCTTCTGAACACTATCATCTTTCTGCACAGCCCAGGACAAGCACCGAGCCTTCCAAACCATCCTAGTGCTGGGGAAGAATTTGGACAACTTGGAACACCCACAGAAACAAGCACAGCTTGCAGGCTGACTGACCTCAGTAGCTGCAGACAAGATTTTCAGATAATTCATCTACTGCTAACAATTCTCATCTGAGATTTTTGTCTCACTAGTACATATGTTTCAGAATAGCAAACCTCCAAGGCCCTGGTTTTATTATTAGAATAATTTTCTGCAGATCCCCCAAACATGTACCATTTGATTTTTTAAAGAAACTTCCCCACAAATTACTCCCCTCCCCCCATCAGAGCTTTACACTGCTTACAGAAATTACACTAATTCCACAAAAACAGACAAGATTTTAGTGGAAAAGCAGTCATCATTCAGAACTCATCACTGGACATGCTGGACTAGCATTTGTCTCTCAGCTCCTGCTCCCTCGATAGCTGATGCAAAAAGCCACAGATGCCAAATCATTTTAGCAGCTGACTATAAACAAAAAAAGAAGGCTTTTGAAAATATGTTTATTTGAAGGATTAAAAGAGAAAAATTATTTTAAGGTTTAGAAGACAAATAGTAGGAAGTCTGAAACAGTGAAACATACCTTAAGCTGCATAAATTCAGGTACGGGCCAGGGACTTTTACAACTTGTGGGAAATTTTACCCAGCTAGAGGTGTAATTAAACACAGCTGGAGAGCACACTTAAAAAGTGCCCAAAGGACTGCTATTGGATGTATGAATTTTGTCCATCTTGCTCACAACATGGAACTTGTCCAAGCACTTTAAGGAAAACACAATCAGGGATCACTCTGCTCCTCAGGCCCAGCTGGCAATCTTTGGTCTCCACAATGTGCCAGCTTGTAACTCCTCGAATTGCTGCTCTGTGCTGATCATGCTCTCACAACAACAGACAAAATGAAGTTCCTTGCAATGGAAAAAAATTGTACTGAGAGCCAATGTCCTTCAGCCTCATGCTCTTCTACTGATAGCTAGGGACTTGCTAGAAAAGAAAGATTTTGTGCCATAAAGTAAAAAAGAAAAAAAGCTGCTTGACATGTGTCACACATTATTGCATGGCTATATTCTCAACAAAGTTTTCAAACATGTGGGACACTACATAGTCACACTACAGAAGACCCAAGTTTCAGCTTGTCACAGGACATAAGTTCACGGAAGATTCTTAAGTACGTTGCACAGATTGGTATCAAAGTGCAATTTCAGCTTCTGACAATACTTTGAATTAAGGTGAGATACTATTGAATAAGAATGCTGAGTTCACTTTGGGAATTTACACAGATATACCACAGATTTTTGGCTGTCAAAGAACTTGTTGAAGACTGCTGTGGGATATGAACAATCCCAGAGCACAGATGCATGTTGGCCCTATATCTAATACCTCGTCAGATATTGATTTTCATTGCTATTATTACTTCTTTTATTATTTTACTTTATTTCAGTTATTAAACTCTTGTAATCTTTTTACTTTTTTTCTGATTCTCCTCCGCATCCCACTGGCGGCAGGGAGGGAAGGAAGTCAGTGAGCAGCTGCATGGCACTTACTACCAGCTGGGGTTAAACCACAACAGAAGCAAACAGCTGCAGCTTACAGTAATAGAGGTCAAAAACTATCATCTCATCAACATTTGATGGCTCATGAACCTGTGGGTCAAAGAAAGTTAGCTCAACTTATCTAACAACACAAAGGAGCTGCAAAACAAATTTCTCCACATCTTTGATGAGTTCTTCCAGCCAACCAAAGACAGATAATGCTCCTCAAAAGCTCTCTATACCACAAATTACTTTTCTTGTGATTCATCCTACACCTAGCAAACCCAGTTCAGTTCCCATATTAGCACACACAGTGCTTGGGCTCTTTGGTGATCTAACATATCCAGAACACTAGTAATTTGGAACATGCAACACAAATTAACCATAAATTAATCATGTTGTTAACACAAGGGCTCAAAATCTTCACAGCACTAACAGATCAAAATGCCTTTTTGGTGTGATAATAAGTGCACTTGAAGGCAAAGAAAACTGTAAAATCTACACTGCTGGACAAATATTTATTGAAGAATATACACCTTTCTGCATTTTTGAGAAGTTCCTCTTAATGAACAGCACTTCCACTGTTCTCTTGAAGAAACCAGCAATTCACGTGCCACCTCCACATCCCCGAGAGCACAATGACTGTTACCAATTAACACTGCTGCAAACTCCCCTGCCAAAAGAAAACCTGTTTCACTATCTACTGGACCAGCAGATAGGAGAACAAACTAGCAGCTGGAGACAACTCCTGCAAGGCAAAAACCTCCTGACAGGACCAGCAAAGTATATGGATGGAGCCCTGGGCTTTTGATATTCATTTCCATCCTTTCTCACCAAATCAGTCAAAGTAATAATTTACTTCCCCTGTGGTATTCCAATGTTATCAACAGACACTTATATTAAACTTTTTCCTTTTTCTTATAATTAATTTAAGCAAGCTTGTCTCTAGCAAGCATGTATATATATGCTCTCTCTATGCATATACATAAACATAGTTGTAAGTCATCAATAACAATGTATTTATTACTCCTAGAGTCATAGACTGAGAGGTCATCATCAGGGCCAAATCAGGATCTACAAACAGGTGCAATTCAAAAGAAAATCCCAAAATTTATCACCCCAGGCTGTAACAGGCTGAAATTTCTCAGTGCAGTTCAATGACAAAAACAGACTGGGGGAGACACCTGCTCTATTTGAGGCATGGACTGAATTATATTTTCCATGTATTGTGGCAGCCTTTCAGTGGCATTTTCTATTCAGGTGAGCTAAGAGAGATACCAATTAAAGCAATTACAGAATATGTACCAAGGGACATTTACTAATGGGACTAAGCTGTGATCCTACCATTAACTTATTGTAAGTAGATGATTTTATACACAACTTACACTCTCTCCTGGTCAATGAGATGCTGTAATTACACCTAAACCCACTACCCCTGCAGGAGTAGGGTTTTCAAAATAAAGAATATGTCTGTGCACACATATATCTGTGTATACACACACACACAACTAAGTTTATTTTCCTATATATGTGTGTATCATATAGTACATTATTGTAGAATGTATTCTACACACAGTTATTATATACTACACCACCTGTATGCACTGCATAAAGTGTAAGATGAAAGACAGTATTCTATTTAGTATTATAAATCAGAGAAAAAAACCTGCATGTATTTGGTTAAGATATTAAAATATAGCACCAAACACAAGCCTGCCAGTGACAATATTTTCTTCTTTTGTAAGATCTGGACTTCCTGTACCATGCTGCTTTAGAGACAACTGAATTTTTTTTCAAACACTAAAGCAGCATACAAGTTGCAGGGATACTGCAACTCTAGCTGTCTGCTAACCAGCTCCAGAAGAGGAACACCAGACTCTGTGGGAAGTGTGTTGAGGCCACTGGCTCAGCATGATTCATTTAAAGCTGTTACTGAAGAGAGCTCAGCTCTGCCAATGTTCACCTGCCCACTGTGCAAGATGAACACCTGATGCTGGGAGCAAACAGCTTTGGTTCATCTGGCATGAAAACTCGGAGCAAAGGAAAGCACAAAAAGACTGATAAAGTCTTTGTTCTGCAAGATGAAATTTGAAACCACAGGCTTAATTGTGAATCATTGTTTCTTTTTTAAAACCAAGACTATGCTATCCAAAAAATGCGAAAACAGAGCTCAGCCTCCCTTACGAAATAAAATAAATTAGTGCATAAGCACAGATTTCTTTTTCCACACAGCTAGCACACTCCTCTCTCATACACATTCTGATAGGTGCCTCTGTTTTGACAATGCTGTGCTGGAACAAAAAACAACTGCACACAAGAAACAGGAGGAAAATTCAGTTGAACTCTTTAAGTCTTTAGCCACTTCTCTCAAACCTCTGCCTAAAGGAGAAACTGCAACTGTTTTGAGGAGCTGGATCAAGAGAATAACTTAAAGGTCTGATCAAGGCTCAGAACTTGGGCTGTTGTGCCAGGAAGCCAAGGGCAGTAGTGGAGTCTGATCCGAACAATGCATACAGCTGGATTCTCCACAAAGCTCAAAACCAGGGAAAAACTACTTCAGAGTATTTTTACTATTAGGCAGTTATTATTGCCTAATAGTAAAAATTGCCTATCAATATTTTTACTATTATGGGCAATTATTATGGAGGTGATATCTGTAGTATCACCTGTCCAGAATCACTGTCATCCCCAAAAGATAACTAGAAGAGCCTGTGTCCATCATCCACTAAGTATATTATACCCATTTTAATGCTCTCCTCCACTTTTAAGGAAGTATTTAAAAACTCTAATAATAAAGTTAAGGAAAACAAAGAATCGTGCAAGTGTGACAGCTACTGTATAGGAAAACAACAGTTTGTGGATCCTCACCTCTGAAAGACTCAAACTATTCACTGCTGTTGAAAACACCTCAACCACGACCTCCATGTGGGGTTTGAACATAATAATGCCATTCCAAGAGAACAGCAAATAAAGAAAAAATTACTCACAGGCTTCTAATTTTGATTTATGTTTTGTCATGTAGCAGGAATAGGGTATGATTTAAGGGTGCCTGGCCAATGGAATTTCATATGGTGTGCCTATTTCTTACAATAGCTTTTACCAAGTCGTAAAACTGAAATTATTTTAAACCCTTAAAATATCGACATGATGTATTTACAAGCAAGTCTTAAAAATAATTGGATCATTATCATTAAAAGCTCCTTAACTGTCTGCAGCTTGAAAGTACTTGCAATGGTGGAGATATGATGTATAAAATGAGCATGTTTTTAATCTTGTTTTTAATCTCATTTTTAATGCTATGTGATCTAAACAACCAAGACATCAAAGACTAGCATTTTCTAACAGCTTTTTTTTTTTTTAGTTAAATGACATCCAGTTTTCCTGTGCACTTTCTTCCTTGTCTCATGCTTTTCAATTTTCCCATTTATTTGAAATTGCATTAAACCTACAGCAAAGAAGAGATGTGCAATCCTAAATGCCTGGGTACATGATTCTCACAGTGGCAACGCCCAGCTGAGAGCAGCCAGCACCACCCCTCTAAGAGGTCACTTTATTTCCTTTTCAAATAAACATCAGCTTCACAGCACAGGCAAATGAGTCAACATATCCTGTAATTATCAGTAATCCAAAGATGACTTGAAGAGATAATGAATGACAACTCTGATGCTCCAACTCTCTACTGCTGCTTTTGTCCTGATTTCCACTGCTTAACAGAGCTGTCCCTGACCTTGTGAGGGCACACCTGACTACGACACTGCCACAGACTAATGTATATCCCTTAAACCACAAGGTGGTTTAGAGATGATTTGCTTCTACCCTGCTCTGTGTGAAAGCAGCTTCCTGGTGCCACAGAGGCTCCTTGGCGAGCACTGCTGGCTGGCTCAGCTTCCCAAGGCACTGCAGCACTCATTCCTTCAGCTCCAGCCATAGGTGCAAACTCCCTGTGCAGTCACATCAGATAATCTCTTGATTTCTCCACTGCCAGTTATTTGATGCTACATGAGCTCCTGAGACTAAGGTTTAACTGTGTTTTGCTTGCTGGGACACCTGGAAGCCAGAAGAGGAGGTAGCAGCAATCCACATGTGAAAAGCTGAGGGGGAAGGGGTTCCTGCCCCTTTGTGGGTGAGCAGGAACTTGAAAAGTGCAGAAAACTGCTGGCCAAAGATAGGAAAAACAGAGAGGCCTAAATATCCTGGAGAAGACTAAGCAGCACTGCAGTTAACATGAAACCTTGATCGAAGGAAGAGTGGAGAGATCTCTCCTCAAAGCTTTCCAAGCCGACAGCTTGGGAGACACAGGAATGCTGTGGACACTCTTCTATGGTTGGACATAGTCCAAGTCATGTGTTGATATAGACATCAACAGCTCAGTAGAGAGTTAAACTCACAGGCTGCAGAGGGGAAAAGAGATCTGAATAGTTCAACGCCTTGAACACGTTTAGCACTGAGAAGTACTGGGTTACAGAGCATCTTCACACACCAGGATGATGTGTGCACAAACACACCCTCTCCTTTCTCCCATTCTCCTCATGCTTTCAGAATTAATTTATTTAAGATGTGAGCTATTCAGAGGAAGGACCATCTGCTTTCTCACATCACAGCTACTCTTCCATTATCAAAAAACGCAAAATAACCAAACTCAGTCTTTACTGTAAAGCACATATAATATAGATATGTGGGTCACTTCATGGTGGGTTTTTTTCTGTGATGGTTTTTTTTCTGTGGTGTTTATTACACGTAGCAACAAAAGACCTAGATCAGGATCCTGCTGAAGTGCTTTTGTCTTGTTATTTTCTTCTTTGGTTTTTCTGTTTTGTTTATTTGTTTGTTTCCTTTTTCTCCGGAAGTAAGGTTAGAGCACAGTGTATCCTAATTTCAGTCTGTTAGGACTGCATGACCACAACTGTGCAAATCAGCCAAATCAGACTGGGTAACCCATGCTGTATCTAAATGTCTGTATCCAGGACAAGGCACTCCTTCCTTGCAGTTTTGCTAAATATAATCTGTAAAATTGTTGCAATGGCAATTTGAATTCTCCTGTTCTGCACAACTGCAAGCAGCAGCTCATAGGAAACATTTATAAGAGTGCACACAAATCAACACTGGCACTATCTATTCTGAGAAAACACTATAAATAGGCAATGACCCAAATGTAACCTGGCTATGGCCCAAACTAGTCAGTTTGAAAGTTGGCAATTACAATTATACCAACCCAAGAAAACTACCTGAGAAACACTACACCTTCATTCAGATGTAAGTCCTTATCCAAGATTGACCCTCATACTTTCTTTTCCCAAAGAAACCAGGCAACATGGCAGTATTGATTGCACTAAGAAACACCTGAGTACACATATTCTAAATAAATGGTTTGAACATGGAAGTGGAAAGTTCCCCATTTCCTCGGACATGTACACCTTCTTTGTGGTTTAATAAAAGCAATTAAAGAAACTAAAGTCAGGGTTAAACAAACAAGCTTACTAAACTGGAACAATCATGTTTACAAGTAATAATTATTTTTAAAGGAGTCCTGAAGGTTTCTTTCCTTCACTGGCCAAGCTTAAGATCAATGATTGACACCTTAAAATATTTTTCAATATTTTCAAACTTTACGTTGGCACAGGATTATCAGTATAATGTACTGAATTGTTCTGGTCACAAGTAATAAGAACTATTGGATTTTTTTTCCCTCCATACTTGATACACATCCTTCAGTGCTATCCAAATGCCCTGTTTTGTGGCTATAAAAGACATACTAGGGTGAGAGAACCACCCTGTATAAGAAAGGCAATTGATAGTTTAAGTAATGATAGTGTGGGGAATATGACATTAAGAACTTTATTAATGAAAATAAGAACACACTCCTTATAAGAAACATGCATTTAGACTGTATACTGGTTAAAGCAGGGATTTACTTTTTGTTCTCCGTACACATGCCCATGGATTTAGAAACTGTAGTGCTATTGCCAACACAAGCCAATTGCAAATGTAGTGAAAGTCTCCCCAAGACTAGAAGCCTCTCGAAGCAAGAGACATTTCTGAAAATGTGTCATGAGGAAGGAGGCATTGAGATGCTCAAAGACATTGCTTGACCTGGTCAAGAAATCTGTGCTAGAAATCCTGAGTTTTGCAAGTAAACATAAAACCATCCAAAATCAGCTGAGAGGGAGTAATTTTATCCAAGCAATGGATAAAATTTATCCATCACCATTGCTAAAAACATCACATGAGCTACAGGTGCCACTAGACATCAGAAATGCTCATCTCAGGACTTCCTGTTTGAAATGCATGGCAAGTCCTTAAAATGAAAAAGGAAGAAAAAGCAAATAATTCCCCAAACCTGAAATACTTTTTTCCAGCCAATGCCAGCTTTGATGACTACAAGGAGAACTGAGCATCATGGGCTTCCCTCAGACAACATAGCATATAATGGACTCATACTGGATGAGATGCCCTTGGGTCCTCATTCTGAGTTTTTCATGCTCAGGATGCTTACCCTAGACACTGAAAATCTGGGAATCACTAAAGTACCTAACATAATTTGCATATGATATTGATCTTAGAACAAAGGGAAACTTTCTCCTCTTTGCTACACTCTCTTAAAAAAAGCCCTAACAATTTCCTTGTGATTTTTGTACTTGCAAAAGTTGAAATGGTGTCTTACAACCTGCAGCATGGAAAACTTTTGCCAACAAGGAAAAGCATCATGTCTATTCACTCAGAAAAAAACAGCTCAGAAGTGAAATCATTCAATCTTTCCTTAAGTTCCTCTGCTGTTCACAATTAGTTTTAAGGTCATGACAAATCTATTATGACCAAAGGCAATAACTAATTTAAAAAATCAAATCACCAACAGAAAAACCCAATCAATTTTCTTGAATACCCCACTGCCTCTACTGACTGCAGATCTCTACCACCACATTCCTTTTAAAAATAAACATTTACCTGTGCAAAAGTCCTGCTATGTTTCATACATTAAAAAAAAAAAAAATCATAAAAAAATCCTCTGCCAAGGCAACAGAGCAGTGGTTTGATGAAAGCCATACTGTCAGACTTACAAAATCTCAATAATCTCATCAGTATAATGGCTGCTTAGCTCCTATGATGCTGGGACAAAATATTTAAATTGGTGATGGATGACTTTGTTGAAGATGATTAAAACAATGTAATAAATCTAGGGCTGGTGCAGGACAGATTCAGGAAGACAGAGATACATGCACCACACAGTTTGTGCCCATCTGCCTTGCAGGGTTATGGCCAGCCAAGAAGATGCAGGCTGGGCTTGTGTAGAATATATGGCCACCACAGCTCTGCTTTCCATGCCTCCCATGCCCTAATTCTTCACTGAACAAACATTTTGACTTGACCCTATGGCTGGGTATGTTCTTCTCCTCCAAACACAGATAACAAGACAAGTCAGACTACCATAAAAGCACTTCTTGCCTACCTCACTATGGGGATACAATCTTTTTCTTAAGTATGTGTCTCTAATTCATCCTCTCCCATCTTCTCTGACTCCTCTCTTTCTTCCTCTTCATCCTTCTCTCTAGTGTTTTTGCTCATTCCCATACCTTCTGTCTCCTTTCCTTAAATCACTTAAGTGATATTTGAACTGAGATGTTGCAGAATTAAATACCAGTTTAGATGACCAAGAAATATCAATACCAGACAGGTGCACCAGAGCAAATTTATCAGGAAATGAAAAAATACCACTTTGTTCCATATCCCAAACTTTTTCTGAGCTATATTCCAAAAAAATAAACAAGATCATTTTGTTAAAATATTTCACATTTCAATGATGATATCAGACAAAGTGCCCACATTTTCACTGCAACACCAGAAGAGAGGTGTTTTCTCTCTTTACAAGTCTGCATGTGTACAATGACATAACAAGGGCTAGCATACTCTTGTTTGAAATTGTTCTAGGCAGAGGTGGGGAAAAGAAAAAAAAAATGCAAGCTTTCCCTTCGTTATTTCATATTTTCAAATCTCCTCATATCAGCATGTTCTCCTCATATCAGCGTGGGTTTTTTATCCTTTTTTCACTCCTGTGCACATAATCTTTATCACAGTTTGGCACAGCTTTGCCCTGTGCCTCTGCAAATAGGTATAGCTCATCCCAGTGGGAAAATGGCCAGTGACAGAATTGAAGCTTCAAACCTCATAGCTACAGACCTATCTCAAGCCCACCAGCAGCCTTAAACCTGACAGAGAAAATACACAGACTGCACACCAGTTTCTGGTTAAACAAAAAAATTGGATTTTTATCAGTTTCACTGCCACCTTCTACATAGCACTGTTTTGTCAAGAGCCAATAATGAAAGAGATTAGCAGCAGATGAAGAAAATACAGTTTTGACTGAACTCATAGATTTATCTAAAATATTTTCTAGCCAGAATTATATTACATTCTTTTCAGAGCTGAAATAGGATTACAAAGCATGGAAATGAATGCCTTAAAATATATATCTATATTATTGCCTATGACTGAGAAGCTTAATTAATGAAGATGTCTCTGAAGATTTCAGGTTTGTGCATAGTCTTGGTGAAAGTTTAACTATAGTGACAATACATGTCAGCAATCTATATTCCTTTCAGCATTTTGAATGGATGCCCCAGGAAAGAACAGAGGGATTTAGTAGTTCATAGGCTAAGACATAACCCAAGAGTTAACATGCAATTTCCTTTTCCATCCATGTCTCTTGTGCACATGACCAATGGCATGGTACTTGGCCCACCAACATTCTTCTCCAACACTAGTTCTGTGTGTTACAGAGGCACTGTGTGGCTGAACTGCACTGGAGATGGTAGGGATGACTACATACTGTGCTTGTGGAGGTCTGTACAAACACTTAAAATAGACAATGCTAGCTGGAAGATGATGCAGCTGGAAGACCTGGAGGTCTTTCTGAAATGCCCACCTAATCACTCAATGGTGCAAGAAGAACAGAAGAAACTTCTGAAAAACTGAAGAGAAATTCTCCACACAGCTTTTAACTGAGACCAATAAAAGAATGTGTTAAAAAAGATAAATTATGGTATGAAAATGCAAATCCCAATAGCAGAGCAGTAGAGCAAACTCTCCCCATAAAACTGGAGAGGCAAACTCTTTTCCAGAGTAACATATAAGGCTACTCCAGGCAAGGCAGCTCCCAGCAGACACCTTCCCATGCATCCAAGGAGTCAGAGCTGACTAAATAACGTGGTAACCACATCATTTCTTTGTGCACACAAACTGCAGGAAACTTGTGTGCCTCAAGCATACTCACCAGATGGGATAATAAGGCTCAGACAGATCACTGACCTTCCTAATAAAAATAACCCAGAAATAGAGGTTGACTGAAGAAATCTGTGTCATGTTACCAAACTCCTAAACAGTCCATGGAAAGACATCTATACTGACTCACCCAGTAGCTTGGTGTTCCTACAGGTGCATCTTGTGAGGGCACAAATCACTTGGTTTGGGGCATTCTTAAGTATTCCTTGAATTTTCTTCACAGAAAACAGGCACTGAGATTACACTGCTGGGAACTACTCAGTTGTCTTTCCATGAAAATTATGAAAGCACATATATATGCATTTATGCTAAGCTATTCTCTCTATAATTATCACTGAAGCTGGTTTCTTACACTTAAACAATTTCAGAGAACTCAAGTCTTTCAAACATCACAAAATGAAAATGCCATTTAACCTTCCATAAATGGAAGGCTGGCACCCATTTAAATAACTTCATTTTATCTGGAATTAGAAATGTAAATATTATCAAGTAATCTGATGCTTGTAAATAAATTCATTATTTTAGAATTTCAAAGGCCATATGAGACATCCATCCTCTCCCCAATTCTGTTTTTCCTTTCTTGATGTGTACCACAATGTTTAAACCCATGCTGGTGAATAACCATGTTCACACAAGGCTACTCTGCTATTTCCCAGGCATTGTCACGTCATGTAATTCTCTTCCATGTCCTAAACCAGAAAGGATTAGACACAGTGCCAATTATTGCTAAGCACAATCTGCTATGAACAAAGCACACACCACAATCCCAAAGACAAGCAATTTTGCAAGTTCACAGGCAGAAGATAACTGCAACTTCTCAAGAGGCTCATCACTCCCATGGAGATTAGGCCTGGCTCAGTGAGCTGCAGCAACTGGCAGCATCTTTTCTTGTACACCCATGGCCTGACATTCCTAGTCAGCCAAAAATTTAATGTATCCAGAAGCTTTCTATGAACACAGCCTACCAACATGTCCCCAGCACAGACAGGCAGCTCCACTTGGCCATGCACTGGGTGCCCTGGCACAGACGGATCCATCTTGTATTTGAGACAGCTCTATGTAATTTCCACAAAGAAAAACTAGGCATCAAGGGCTAATCCTCATTTTATTAAAACACATATATTCCAAAAATCAAACTAACTAAATATTATAATTCAACTTAGAGCAATACTTGCCTTTTACAAACAGGACTTCTTTAGCTGGAGTATGCAGAGGAGAGTGAAGGGACCTACACTAAATGTTAGAGGCAGGGCTTTGGTGAGAAAGTTCTAGGTCTGTGATTCCACACAAGATGTACTCATACACATGGACACCACTTTCTATATATCCAGCTGCTGTCTTGCAAAAAACAGTGAATCACAACAGAATCGTAACAGTATCTGTACATTTAACTTCTGATCCCAACCCCTGACTGAAAATTATGTTAACAGCTATTCAGTTCAAACTCTGCTAAAAAACTAGCCAACACATTTGAAAAGGAAAACAGATATTTAATTATAAAGTAGGCAAGTAAGCGGGGAGGGGGAAAGAGAAGATAATGAGTCAAATAATCTTACCGCGAAAGCAGCAGTCATTCCATCAAAACAAGAGATAACGAGAATGTATGAAATGACTCAACCCAGCTACTTAAGCTCCCTATTTTATTCACTTTATGCAAGTCCCACCTGTGTCACAACCACCCACACCTCAAATCTACAGACAATTCACTACGTGGTAAGAAGAGATTTGATCGTAAAATTAATGCTGACCTCTAGTGACAACTGATGGGAATTTACCTTTTTATGGGCCTGCCCATTTGGGAATACATCTCTGGGCTTCTTTGTGATTACAGAGCTTGCTTCAACTCACAGCTACCCCTTGGCTTCCCCTGCAAGGAATGTGCAGTCAAGGAGAAACCCTGAACTCATATTTGTTACAGTCACAGGTGAATTCACCACAGTCAGCAGAAATGTTATGATTAAATCCAAACCTCTGATTTCACTTATTAAAAAGAGGAAACGGCAAGAAAATACAAACACTAGATTTTGAGCCTCGCAACTGTAACAAACGCATTACAGAATCAGCTACGTACAACTAATGACAGACGAGTGCTCATATCTTCAGGCAACAACCAAAATGTCATCTTTCATCTCCGGGACCATCATAACAAGGCAACCTCTTGTCCTCTAGAGCTCTACAGCAAAAGCAGCCCTGCAGCTTAAGCAATACTCCTGCAGCTTTCTCTGCAAAACAAGGGTGTGATGGGCCCTTGGGGGCAGGCATTTCCCCTGCATACCACTGCAACATGGTCCAGATGTAAGGATACTCAGGTTACAGTAAGTCACCAACCAGCTCCTCTCCAGGGAGAAAATTACAGCAGCTGCTCCAGAATGCAGCCTTGAATGCTTCCAGTGATGGAGCATCAACAACATCAGCACCATAAAAAATTATTTTTTATATCAAGTCTAAATCTATCTTCTTATAATTTAAAACCATTACCCCTAGTCCTATCACAAGAGACCCAAACAAAAAGTTTGCCCCAGTGTCTGGGAGGCAAAGCAAAAGGGTGATGCCTGTGGACCACTGCAGGCAACTCTTCTGAGAAGGTTTCCAAAGTAGGAAATATTTTCATCAAGTATGGTGATTGATGACTCTTGCACCATGTGTTTGTGTGTGTGTGTATATATATATCTTTGTACACACACACACATTGAAGGAACGTTCATAGCCAGGAGGCTGGAAATCTGCCAGCTGGACCTCAGAAGGTGAGAACCACCTTTGGAGGTGATCCTAGCTTAGGGTAAATTTCAGTGGGTTTTGCGCCATCTGAATCTCTAATGTTCCCTTTTGCATCGTCCAGATGTTGTAACCCATGTATATAATTTAAAAGGCCATGACTGGCATCAGGGGGCATTTCACATTCTGTCAACTGTCCACCCCAAATATTTGTCCCTGGCAGAGTCCTCACAACCAGAGTCGAGAAAACTTCTGCCTTCCCAAAAGCTTGCTTAAAGGACAGTAAAAGTTTCCAGACTGCTCCTGCACTTAGCTGATAACACAGAGATTTTTATGGAAGTAGCTTCTGGTGCACAGCCATGGCCAGGTGACAGCACAGACAGCAGCACAGCCAGGGAGAGAGCCCCAGGGCCCTGAGGAAGCGTGCACCACAAGAGAGAGTGGAGCCAAAGACTAATCAGTCATACCTAGGCACAAACCCCTGTATATCAAGATAATTGACTTGACTCTTCAGTTGCTTTGACTGGAAAGAATCAGCTGTCACAACAAACTTAACTTCAGAAGACTGGAGATTAAACACTCAGTTGATGTGAAATTAAAAAGTCCACTCATACTGACAAATACATCACCTTCTCGTAATGAAGACTGCACAATGGTTAAAACATCTTTGCTGAAGAAGCTGCAGGCAAGAAAATCCAAGGAAGTGTTTATTTTTCAGCACCACAGGCATATAAACTGTACACTTGACATACACCTGCTTGCCAGCAAGCCAGGCAGCCTTTGGCAGCAAACCTGGATCTTCCTTTCCCCAATACTTGGACTTGATGATTCTTCCAATGTCTTAGCAGCTTATCTAATCACACCAAGACACAACAGTCATGTGGGAAAGAAAGCATACCGTATTTAAACACAGTGAAATCAAATTCCAACGTGCAGATTTAAAGTCTAGGCTACAAAGTAGGTAAATGAAGCTTCCTCATGTATGCCAGCTGCATGTAGGAGTGCTCAAAGATGTACATATATAATTGGACTTAATTATCTAAGAGGGTTGGAAGGAAAGAGTGGAGGGGAGAGAGAAAGAGGGGGCAGGGGCTTAATAATGGATACAGAATTACCTCCAAGTTGTCATAATCATCACCTAGCTTAGACATTAGCACAAAGTGTACTTAATCATTTGCTCATGTTAGTGGCTGTCAAAGCTCCATCTAATCCATTCATTAACAAAATATCAGGTTAGCAAGCTGCAGTGGCCTGAAGATAATTAGTTTTCATTGTGGGGTGGTACATTATGGATTACATTGATATAATAACTCCATAAACTGCTATAATTTATTTGCTTCTTTTTTTTCCCCCATTAGTTCTTCAGCAGATAGTATTAAACACACAAAAACTATAAATAGAGAGTCCTTTGACCAATCTCAGAAGTCTTAGACAGCCTGGATAGCTATTACACAAGCAGTTCATGGGTGACTTGCCTTTAGGTCATTTAAAGAAAGGTTGATAGAATAAGTGGGAGCAGGCCATGCCAAAAAGGCATCCTCATCAGATCCCATCTCCATCATCTACAAGTACTGAGTAAGGTACTATTGTGGCCCAGCACACAACACAAGGATGGTGCAATGGTTGTGCAGGAAAAGGACTGCTGCTGTTTTAATATCTCTTCATTAGGGCTGTGTTCTTGCCTTCACAAGAAAGTACCCATCCAAGATGGGTTTGGCTGGGCTAAAGTCAAGATAGCCCAACTCTTTTTCTGCAAAGTAATTAAAAAAAAAGGCAGTTCAAAAAGGAAATTGTAAGATGTGGACTGTAGAAAACAAGTTATATTTCTGTTCATGTGAAAATGAGCAGGTTTCTGGGAGGCTCTACATCATGCCACCCCAGCCAGTTTTATGGTAGCTAGGTTAAGGTATTTTATTTCTTCTATCAAAGACATGATATTAATTCCAATCCTAGGAAACTGCATTTCAGCACTACCTTCTGCAGTGAGTTCATGGGTTAATTACATGGTGCTTTAAAGACCTCATGTACAATGTCTTGTTATTTTCTTGCCTCTCCCTTGACTTGTTAGCATAGAGAAGATTTTCACTGGTACTGTCCCTCTCCCCTGGAATCACACTTTATCACATGATTTTTAATTCATGTGCTATCAATACTAGAGGACTCATCTGTTCTCACAGGGGAATAATATTCAGGGGAATTTCTTGCTGCTCGTCTCTGTACTTCTGCAACCTCTCCTTGCTGAGTGCTCAGGAAACATGGAAGATTATACAAAGCAGGTGGGAGGAACCAGTCTTCAAATAATAGCATACTTCTAATACATGCAAGCCTGACAGATGTTTACATACAATATTTCACACTGATATGTAAATAAAACACCTTCACAGAAATCTTAAAAAAGGTTATCAAAATACTCAAGCAATTTCTTTTACTCCTTAACATATGGTTTTGCTGAATTTCATTTACCACTGTGCTGCCTTGTTGTTGGGCTTCGTGAGATATTATTAATGGTCACTACTCCTTCCTTTTCTGTCTTTAACAGGACTTGTTATTTGCATATCTCCCCCAAAATTTTCCAGTTTAACCAGTCATTTCCCTTTTGAATTCAAAATGTTCGAGAAGGTATTAGCAGAAAGAAAAGGAATGGGAACCATTTTGGAGCACAAGAAGTTAATTTTTCTGGAAAAAGCAATTAACATCACACTTCAGTGCAACTACCTCTGAGAAAGGAAATAACACTGCAAGTATTTGAAACACAGTAGGCCCAAATGCAATTGTTCGGATAGGGATCTTCTTTATTCAGTGCTATTCACCAATAGTATTTTGAATCCTGTTAGAATGCATTGCTTGTTCTCTTCTTTTTGCCACTGTTCCATCTGATCAACTCCATTTGAAAAAGAAAAACAAAATTAAATAACATGTTGGGTGAGCACACAGTAAAGATATAGTTATCTTTTCCATGGGTAATAAAGAGAGTGTGACTTGCTGCTCACAAGTACCTCAAAGAAAGGTGGTCAGTTACCAGTGTGCAATAGCGAGAAGAAATGATGCAGGAGAAAAAGCACTTATCACCTACAAGACTGTAAGGTAAGTAGAATTTATGCATGCAGTTCTTTAATGGGCCCCTATCCAAGGGCTAGCAGCACAGAAATAACCAAACAGAGCTGAAGACTCAGCAAAAGAACAGGGTATTTAGAAGAAAGTGATGTTTACCAGTAGGAAGTCATTCCTCTAATGAAAATTTCACAAGCACTAGTGTAGGCAGAAAAAAAAAAATTACTGTTTCCCTAAACAAAAATAGCAATCAAAGTTTTTGATTGCCTATCAGCTTTGAAATGCTAATCATTATGGTAACTGTGTTGGTGAAGGTAAGGAATTACTTAAAGGGTGTTATTTTCTTTTTTTAGGTTTGTTTTTTTTTTATTTTTAATCACTGCTTCTCTGCAGCTGTACATGCTCAAGGAAACAAAACTGTATGGATAATTACCCCTATGGAAGCAATCCAACCGTTCACAAAGTAAAAGCTCCTTCCACCTTAAAGCTCAAGGTTTTAAATTAGGAAAGTACTTAAGTCTCTAGCTGACAAAGGTGTTTGACCTGCTGGGCAAAGGTAATCTCCAGGAACTTAACTCAGGACTCTCACAGCACACAACACAGGGGGGGATCCCCAGTGCAGTACTTTGAAACAGTAAGATGCTACTTAGAGCAATGAGAAAAACAAGCACTGCGATTTTACAAATATTAATAAAAAATAAGATAAGCTTTTAGCCTTTTCCCTAAGAACTCATCATTCCCTTTTCTTCAAAACTCTTTTCCAAACACTGGTAGAGATGTCCCAGTCAGCCCCTGGTCAAGCTCATGTCAGGAAAGGAAACAGGTTTTCCTGTTGTTGATCAGATTTTGACTTAATTTACAAATACAGTTCCATCAGGACTAGAAGAAAACTTCTGAGACTTCTGTCATGCCATGGTAGGACATTCAACAAACTCAAAAGAAAGAGGAGTTATGCCGAGTTAAGACAAACCTGGCATCAGCAAGCCTGCACTGCGTGGAAAGGCCATCACAATTGCAAAGCTCAGCCACAGAAAAGCAAAGTGGTAAGGAAATTAACTCTAATGAAATAAGCTAATTCCCTGTTTCCATCAACCAGTAAGTCACTTGGATCAATTAATATCTTTCTTAATGCCTAAATCTCAACTTCCTATGAAAAAATAAGCAGAGAAAATTACACTGCACTTAGAACGATAGGAGACTTTGATTATATCATTAATCATCAGAGGGCAAGTGTTCTTATATGAGAGAGATATACCAACATACCACAGCACTTTAATATAAGCCTCCATTTCCCCTCAAAGCCAAGCAAACTCTTGGATGTCTCATTGAACATAATGAAATAGCAATGAAAAAATGTAAAAGAATATAAAGCAAAATGCACAAGGTGTGTATCTTTCTTCATTGCTCCTTTTGATCACACCACAAAATACTAAACAGCCATGTAGAGCTATTACTGTAGCACTTAGCTAGTAAACAGCTAGCTAGTAGCTAGCAAACAGCTTCTATTTACAAACAGGATTATCTGTAAAGAACACAACTAAGAGCTCACATGGGCAGTACAGAAGCTCAGCTGACACTGGATAATGAATTAACCTATGGTAACTCAATCTGGACTAAGACAGGATTTCAGAACCTAATATCTTACAATTAAATCAAATAGTTTAGTGTGCTATTCATAGGGAATATTACTCCAAGGATGTTGCATACAGCAAGATGCACACAACTGTTTCAGACCTTGGAAGCCTACATGCCCCCCAAATGTTTGCCACAATTTCAACTAGTGACACATACAAAATAATAATAGATGTCCAATAGCAGAATGAGGGAGCAAACTTAGCAGTGAGAATATTTTCTCTAATGAAAAGCATATAAATACTGGATGTAGGAGACAAGGCAACTCCCTTAATGTTTGTTTTCTTTGAACAGCAAAGAACTAACACTGGGGGAAGTGTATGGAACAGGGGGAGCCCCTAATGTCAGCTCTGGGGTCTATTTTTCTGTTTTTACATCTTACCTATCTCTACGTGTGTGAAAATGAAACAGCAATATAAATTCAGAAAATTCTTACATGAAGAACTTAAAAATACAAAACAAACAAGCAAACAAAGCCCCAAAGCAATTGATGACTTTATTTTGGGGAGCATGGGCTAGCTGTTCTGCTAGAAACCAAGCAAATGCCCAAATGTGGCTCTATGTAGCACAGAAAGTGTCAGGAAAGACAAATCAAGCAAGAGCACACTGTTTACTCCAATACTCTGATGGGTACTGGCACAAAGGCACCTTCCTGTCTGAACCCCAACCAGCATCCAGAACTACACAGGATGGCAGATATGTGAAACTGCCATGACAAGCACTGTAACCTACATCAGATATGTGAAAGTTGCTAGAAAAATTTTCTCCTCCCATCCCAGGATTTCAGTTTCTGTTCTTTTTCTATCAGCACAGTAAGCATGTTCTTTTTCCTGCCCCTGAGGCTGACACAAGACACACTTTAAGAAGCCAGGTAGCTGCGACACATGGAAGTTCTGAGCACCATGGGGAACTGGCGGCTTGTTTCCCACACTCACCTGGGACCACCACCACTAAACAACAGTTTGGGGCACATCATCATTGGCTTTTGCTTCAACTTACAGTAAAATGATAATCCCTGCAAGCAGCTGCCACAAAAGTGGACTCATACAGCAGAATTTAACTTTTATATATGACTTAAACCTGCAGTATCAAGTAAGAGGAAAAAAACAGAATGCTTTTCAGGCTCACTGTAACAGCCTGTAAAGAAAAAATATTGCAAAGTGAGTTCTGAAAACTTTATAGGATACACTGCTTTTAGAGTTTAATAGGCTCTTTTACATCCTTCTACTTAAGTATAAAGTACCACATTAAATACCAAGGTTAGTATAATTTCTGATTGTCCTCATGTGTCTGAGCAAAATGATGGGACATTATATACTCAGGGGAGTTACAGCTGCTTCTGGACAGCAGAACTCCCAACTGAGAGCATTCTGGCCTCTGGAAGGAAAAAAAAATGCACACAATATTTATTTGCAATAAATACATACACAGTATATAAACTGATTTATCCTTGTAACTGATCTAGGCTCAGTATAACTAGATACTTTTGCCATATCTTCAGACAGATCCTTTTCATGGGATGATGGGTTTCTACACCTAGGAAAGCATGTATACCCTGAAAGTCAACATAAGTTGTAAACACCCTCGGAGGAAATAACACCTCTAGCACTACTTAGCCAGCCAAATACGAGCGATGCCATCAGTGGATCATATATCCACATATGCACATGGATGTGAGCTGGAAACAACAAGGTCTGGGTGCTTTTGGCATAAGGCTTTGCTCAGCCCACTTTGCAGTGCTGATCCATGTGCATTTAAACAGCTTTGGATCTGAAATATGGCACAAGAATAAGATTCTGTGATTTCTGCACAGGAAGCACACATGGCCTATGCAGCCACCAACCTTCCTGCAGTACAGGGAAAAGGTGAGCAGAGAGATGAAATGAGTTTAAAGGAATGCCTTGAATTAAGACAATACAGACCAAACTTCCTCTCAACTTCATCAACAGCAGAAACCAAGAATAAAAACTACTGCAACTAGTTTACCAACTTCACCTACCAGATTTGGAAGCCACTTTAAACAACCAATGCAGACTAAAAGAAGCAAGACTGTTGTTTTCAGTACATGTCTGCCAAAATATCTGCTACAGTTTTTCAACCTACGTGCATGATTTCTAGGCAGTTTTAATCAGATACAGCTGTTCATGCAACTTAAATACTGTTTTTTTTTTTTTTTCCTGAAACATTCATTCCCCCTAGAATATTAATATTTCATGGTTAGGAGTCCCATATTATAAATCCTTTTGTGAAATACACTCTATTAAAGTGGCAAATCCATGCAGAAGTTTTTCTAAACGACTCATGCACACAGAAACATGGAGCAAATGTTGCCCTGCATGCAAAAGCATTCAAATGCCTCAAGTAAACACATTAGAATGGAACAAATCACATTGGTGCATACTGTGTGGGTGGAACTGGGATTTGTTTGAAATGATTTCTTGTTCATTAGGTTATTACTTTTCAACATACATTCCATAAAAAAAAATTAAATACTGTTTCAATCTAATAAACTAGAATTTACAATCATTTTATGGTACCTATATTTTACATCTAGAAGAGAACACCATCACCACATGATTTGATCTCTCCCTTATAATGTAGACCAAAGAATCCACCCTCAGGCTTTAAAACTTCTGGATCTCATTTGCTATATATAAATTAGCTGCCAAAGCATGACTGAAAAAAGTATTTAAAGTGACAATAGACAAAGGAAGGGAGGACAATCAAAAGCACAGATTACTTAAATTTTACAGCAGTTACATTCCTGATGTTGGCAATAGTCCTGCCTTGACCTCTACTTGGACACCAGCATGATGATACTTCATTGCTGAGATTAAGGCTTTTATGGTCAAGGTCATATCATATTTTATTTAAACACACTGCAGAAGGACATTAAATTTTACAGGTCAGATTCACCATGGTACTTGAGCAAAGCTGGGGCTGCAGGGCAGAGCAAACAGCCAGCTCATGTGAGAGCTGTCAAGGTGCAACTTCCCTTCATGGGCCCAGAATAAATATCCTCATCTTTCTTATGGCAGACAGGTCTCTCAGCCCAACGCAGCCTCTCCCCACCTGGATCTTAGAGGGATGACAGGGGCAACGGTACTGCATCAACCAGCACCATTGTTTAACAGACCTGAGTCCTGAGGTGAGACAAAGTCCTGTTTCACCAACCACAGCAAAAGGAGACAGTAGCTCTGTTAGCTGTTACCAGGGTTTTGCTCTCTTGAGAGCTCCTTCTCTCAGATGAAGGTCCCCACTCACCATTCAGAAGCACTTTTAAGTCACCTTGGGCCTAAACACTGCAATTGTATGGAAAGGTACTAAAACAAGTTTCAGTGAGTCAACCTCAGCACAGGGATACAAAACCATCACCACACAACCTCCCTGGCCACAGCACATTACCTGCACCTCACTAGCAGCAATCATTTCAATCAAGTGATGCATGTATTTCCACTGTAACTATAAACACAAATATCAAATAAGGTCCTGAAATGACCTAAGACACCTGAAAGGACTGCAATCAGTGAAGTCTCCCTATTGCAGAGCCGGTAAGAATAGATATCTCCTGCAAATGTTACAGCCCTGAGAACACACTTGATCTTCCAGGCATCAGTGTTTTTATTTTTGACTGTACAGCTATGAGTCTTTGCCAAAAGTAGAAGCTCAGCTCTCCCTGCTGTAGAGAGAGAAACAACACTGACACACAGATAGATGAATGCTAGGAGGGCAACAGGATCCACTTCATTTTATCTGGGGCAATCTTTCAGCCATATAATGAAATAAAAATCTCTTGGGGACCTTAGATCAAAATGCTTTTTGGTCTAGCAACCACAACTCCCCCTCAGGCTCCACGTGGGTTACGGGTTTAATCTCATCTTCCTGCAAGCACACCGTCAGGAGCAAGGCCACCCTTGACTCCATCTGCTGCTCCATGGCTGCAGGCTTAGGCGAAGCAGAACTCAGCTGTGTATGCCTACTAGGGCTCTAATGCTGGGAATAGAAGTGGAACACACAACCAAGGTAATCTAGTCTAAAGAAAGATAACTCACTAGCAGTATTACCCCTGCCCCCTTTCACAGCCCCAAATGCCTCAGTGACAAGTGCCCAGATTTTTCCCAATGAAAGAGTGACTGTATGTCCATTACCTTTACCCTTAACTCTGCATAAACTGTAGAAATGTCTGTACCTGAATCTAAGGTTATTGATATTGCTGTGAACAGGGATGTCTTCCACAAAAGTAACCACACTGCTAATATTGTATAGCAGGATGGAGGTCTGAACTGGGCTTCTGTTACCTAATGCAACTTTCTGAAGTCAGATTTAACTTTCTGGATTTTTTCTTGTGGCTGGTGCTGATGGTTACCAAAAGCATGAAGCTTAGCATGTAATCCACATGAGAAGGAAGCCTCTCCTCCATCCCCTTCTGTCCTCACCCTGTTTCCTTTCAGGGCCTTTCTATAAGATAAACACAGAACAGCTCCCTCCGTTGCAGTGACTTGTGATACAAAAAGCAGGAAAATTCCCCTAATCCAAATATCTCAGTGAGGTGTTATCACTTGTCTTTTCTAGATACTACTTTTCAGAGCATATGTGCTTTAAAGCACTCCCGCACCCACAAAGGAGAAAATTATACCTTCAGCTATGGAAGTATCCAGGCTTTTTTTTGGAAGTCAGAATGTGATATAGAAGATTATTAAATACTACACATACAACTACTCTTTAATTACATGTGTCTTCCATTCACCACTGCTTACATCCAAAGCAAGTCTGTACCTCCCCATGTGCTCAGTTGTGTAAGCCCAACATGTTTAACCCCTCCTCGTAAGGGCTGCCAGCAAATTTGTGAAAAGAGAGAAGTCAACTGCATACCTGCCTTCCTACCAGAGATAAGGCAGAGGGTCTCACACCTGTCAAGATACCGAATTCATTAATTTCTAATAATCACAAGCTTTCACTAGATCTCCTCCATACTTCTTAAGCATGGAGGTTAAGTGGCAGTTACCTCACTTGGATGCTTTCTATGGCTCCACCTTTCCCACCGTTCGGGTTAAATGGCTGAGCTCCCTGTACATCACCCAAAGCTCTTTTGTGTCACTTACATGATGTCATTGATGTCATCGCTGTAACAATCAACCCTGAAGCACAACACAATGATTGTTACTCCAACTCACATTCAAAGCACATTTGTTCCAGCAGGCTTGAAAATAAGAGGATGAGGCAGGTTAGGTTTTCCTGCTCAGTAGGTTTTTGCTCCAATCTAATTAAAAACATTCAGCAATTCACTGAAGTTCCTAGAGAACTGCACATGCAACCACACTTAAAGCTCTAAAAGCAAACTGTTTTGTTTTTTTTAAATGCACTCCCCAGATGGAGAGTTTTCATGAGAAGTTTATTTGTGATACTATACTGAAACTGCTGAACCAGAAAAGTTGAGCTGCTTCTGAGCTATCTTGGTCTGGTTGTTATTGCTAATGGTTTTCTTCATCTAAAAGCTAACAAGGAAAGCCATTGCTGGTTCTCTGACATGCAGAGAAGTGACAGTACAGCTCACTAGAAACAGGCAGCTGTGGTCACCTTGGTCTGAAACTGGGTCAGAGATGCCAGCTCACAGTTATGTGGGAGAAATACACAAGTATTACACAAGAAATACACAAGTTGGGGATTCAGAGGCTGAGGACAAGATCATCCTCTTCTTGCTGGTAGAACTCAGGTAATACAGCTTTAACAGCTCTGAAAAGGCAGCTTCCTCACACAAAAGGTATGTTTCATGTACAGTTTTTGGTAACTTTTCCTCATTTCTGGGAAAAGTGTCAGGGAATCTATGTGAACAGTTGAGCCAAGCCCTGCACTGCTACACCACCTTAATCCAATAGAGAGCCGTCAGTGGGAGATTGCCACTACTGTGCATTGTGCTGCTGCTTGTGGGAGAATCTGTGCTGACGGAAGGTCAGCCCAGCTCCAAACACTGTTTAGATCACTGGATAAGTTCAGCGAGAAAGACTACAGAGTCTTAACGTATTCTGCTTGTAACTCCATCCCTGATACTGAAAACAAACCTTTTGCCAGCTAAAGGTACTTTGACCTGGGGAGCTGCAGCAGAGCGTGTCATGCACAATGTCGGTGACATTCTTGCCATCAAAGAAGTGCTAAAGGATCCTTCGGACTATGACATCACCAGCTTCCAAATTCAGACTTTCTCAGGAACTGTCCCTAAATGCCTTGAAAAATGCCTGTCCTCATCTCCAGAAACAAGAGTGCCCTTAAGCTGTACAGCCGAGAATAAATTCCTTCAGGCCTGTAACAACCAATTAAGGGATATGAAGCAATTACTTTTATATCCATACAAATGAAACTCCTCCAATGCAATTAACAATCCCTTATCATCTACTGTTGAATTTGTGGAAACCATATGCTGTACACTCTCTCCTCCCCCAACTTTCCCACAATTTTAAGCAGTTTGTTTTAGCTAATGTAATGAAATCTACCTATTCAAGAGAAATAAGAGATGTGTGCACATTATCTGAGTATTTTTAAATGTCCTTTTTAATTTTAAATATAATTTCATTTGAGATTTTGCAGCTTTCATTTCTATTAATAAATTATCATTTCTTCGTTATAAGTGATGAGCTAGTATGTCATGTAATTTCTTTCGTCTAAATAGACGAAGACTTTGATCTAATACAAGCCCTTGCTGGGAGTAGAGAGACTTTCTGTCTAATTTAGTTACAAAAAATATTCAATTAAACTTGGGACTTTAATTCATTTAGTTATGAAAATTAGATGAGCTCAATAAGGTACTTTTGATTTGCCTTATGGAAAAAAAAAAAACCAAACCAAAAAAAGGAGAAGAATATCTGAAAGGGAAACAAATATGAATGGAGAACAAAAGTAGCTTTTCCTGTTCATGTTGAAAGGTGGATAATATGAAGAGTCTGAGTTCCATTTTGTGTGCCTAGATAAAACACAGCCACAATGAGTTCATGCAAATTATATATCCAAGAGATACATCAACAGCAGATATTAACATCCTAATTGTCTCTTGGGTAACAAAAATCCACATAGGTCATAATTGAGGCCACCCCAATCAAGGAATATCTGATTCCTCACAACAGGATTACACCATCCATAGACAACTCCATCTCCGTTAGGGGAAGAAGACAAAATATCTGAATAACTTTTCAAAAGCAGAACAGAGCACCACAGATCTCTCCACAGAGGCCCCCTCCTAGTTTTGCAGCCATCACTCACCATTTTTGCAGATGGGACAGCACTGGTCAGGCTCATACACGGGGTCCACGCACTCGGTCTGGGGACAGGCTGACACCGTGCACAGCACCTCGCCATTGCCTTCACAGCGACACCTCTCACACGGGGAAACCTGAAACACAAACCCAGTCACCCTTTAACTCCACCACTTAACGCACTCCTGGAGTGTGCAGTGCCCCCCTTCTCATCTGAAATGTGCTTTCCTTCACATCTTTTTCCTCCCCACTCTAAAACAAATGGGTTTTGTGGCCTAAATAATGCAGAGACCAAGACTGGGCTCCTGCAAGATTACAGAACCACAGCAGGAAAAGAAAACCAAAACGAAACAGGTTCTCTGAACCTACACACTGAATGGGAAAGTCAGAGGGATGTTGAAAACAACAACAGTGACGACTCTTAATACAAATTAAACAAAAATTACCTTACTGAATTTCTAATGAACTTTCTGAAAATTAAGTTCATAATCTAGTTTAGTTCTATTAGATGTTCAAAAATAATTTCTAGGAAAAAAAAGTGTATATTAAGAAGAAAAGCTTTGCTAAATGAAGTTTGAAACTTCTTTTAATGGAAATCCTTACTGTAATTTTTTCAGGTTTGAAAGTATTTTGGTAGCAGGAAGTTACAATTTATTGAAAATTATATTTTTCAAAGAGAAGTCAGGAAAAAAACCCATCTTTTTGAATTCAGGTATTTCCCATAGGTTAATTGTTTCTGGACAATTCTTCTAGTACTTGTAACTTTCTGAAAGGAAGTTGAAATTCAAAGAAAAGGGTGAAGGAAAATACTGGTAATCCTTTATACCTAGTGAAATGTTACTGCGTTTGAAGAACTCTTACAGAATAGGAATACCATGAGATAGTTACTTGAAAGACCTACTTCAAAGAAATTAATTCCTAACAAAAGAGTAGCAAGACTCTCTTTAGTAAAAAATGGACTTTGACATGTCTGTATTTGCCACATGTACAATTCCAGCTGTTCCCCTCAGCATTCCTGACCAGGCACACCTCACTTGCATGGCTGATATCCTCACAAGATAGAGGAAAGCAAGGATGTGAAGAGCAATAAATGCTATACTGTAAATCTCATTGCTGCATTCCAAAAAACCACATGGGTTCCCATGCCCAGAACACCAGGATGAAAATGCAGCTGAACATTATTATTAGTGATCCTCTAAATCTATAATCTGTGCAGATTACTGATTTATTTAAGGAGGAGGTTGTTCTTTCTATGGACTGTTTTTCACTCCAGATTCCAGCTGATGCAGACAATCCCCCATTTCACTTCTCCAATAAGAGCAGAAAAAAATGAAATCTAAAAAAGAAAATAATTATTCGCTTTGAAGAATCACCCAGATGTCTAACTTGCAGATCATCTGCTTCTTCTCCCTATTTTTCAGGCAGCCTATCACTTCTTTTTCCTCAAATCCATTCTCTGCTTGCTTGCCTCTCACATCCTTCTCACTTCCAAAGTTCAAACATGCTGATGCTTGCAAAGCATCATCTCCAACTAAATGCTCATTCATGCTTTGCTACTTCCCTTCCCACCTGCCAAGGCTGTTATTCCCTTATGCACTCAGATTTCTTTCACGCCCTTCCCTCTGCTTAGAAAGCCTAAATAGGGTCTCCTGCTGTGTTGCTTTCTGCTTTATTACTATTATTTATTTCAGGTTTCCTTTGCTGGCTACTCACTTTGCATTTTCTCTTTGCTTTTCACTCTGCCAAGGATAACACCACACATATGTTTAGGAAATCCCACTCAGAGGCTGACAGTCCAGTGCAGAAAATCTTTACTGCAGACTTTGGGGCAACTTCGTCCTGTAATTGTTTTTAAACTGTCATATTCATTTCCAGATCTGGAGTGTCAGCAGATGAGGAGGTTTCTGATCCAATGCTCAGAGTTGAAAGGCTCAGGTATTTCAAGTAATCACTTGAAACACATGTGAACTTATGAGTGTCAGCAAACCTGAGCTCCTAAATATTAAGTCAATAACAAGAATCCCTCCTTCTAGTGTTATGTCTAGAAACAATACTTACCAAATTATAAAACATGGTCTTTAAGGAGGACTGATTTTCTTAATATTATTTTTAATATAAAATATTATACAATATATAATCCTACTTGAAAAAAGACACCAGCACTCAGTTCCAAGGATCAGGATCAACAAGGTGAACATACAGCTTTAAATCAAATTTAACATTTTTTGCCATGACTTGGAAAAGATAAAAAATTGCCAGCCATCAAAGTTGAATGAGATCAGTAACTACCACAACAGACATTCCTTAGTCCAAGTCACTGCTTAGTAGCTGTGTCATGCAACATTGGAGATGGTGTAAAAACTCGTGTATCTGATGACAATCAGGAAACAAGGCAACACACAGATGTTATTCCTAAAATCTCTCCTCTGTAAAATGTAAGCATATTCTAATTACATAGGTTTACTAGATTTCCAAATTTGACAAAGGCTGAAATTCTCAGAAAAATAAGTAATTTGTTATTGATTGAGAAACAAAACTGATCTAATTGTTCTCTAATAATGATGATTCAAGATACACATTTCTGTCCTATACAGCACGTACACCTGTAGACTACATCTGTCATGAACAGAGTGCACTGTTAATGTGATACTGCAGTAATGAAGACACTTCTAGTGTGATAGATCATGGGATTTCAGAGGAATACTTACAGCACACCCTTGATAAGTACTGTCATCTGTACACCCCACCAACCTGAGTAATGGCAGCAAGAAGGAGGGTCTCCATGAGCTTATTTCTACAAAGCTCTTTCAGGCATGCAAGTAAACCACAGTGGATGCTAAAATGGTGCCAGTGAGAGCCATTATTTGTTCATCCTTGGACTAAAATATAGCACATTGCTTTTTATTGATCATCAGGATACAGCAGAAACTGTAGAAAACCCCCACTTTCCATGCCTTAATGGCAGCTTAATACTTGGAGATATCACTAGAGAGAGAGACAATAAGACAGTGCCTGTATGTAACAGCAGCTAAATAAATCAGAATGAAAAGACCCATTTGGTCCTTCACTTCCCCTCTTTACTCATGCAATGCAAGTGCACTCCCTGCAGCGCAGGTCCCAGTGGCAGTCACTGCAAGGAGCATCTCACTTGTTCCTGTGGGGAATGACCAGCCCAGCAGCACTCACACTCAGCACTTCTGACATAACCAGGCTGGACTGGAAATAATATCAGTCTCTCTCTGGCAACTAATGATGCCACACCTCTGTGGTCTACAGATGAAGCTGTTAAGTCTGTAGCAGCAGCAGTTCTGCCTATGAAAGAACTGCAGGAAGACAACAATAGGCAACAGAAGCCTTGTGTATTCACCAGGCAGCTATAAAACCTGTAGAAAATAGACTACAGATGGCAAAAAACCCCTAGCTCTTTAGAATTGTTTAAAGGGAAGTTTATGAGCAGTGCCTGAGTTGCAGACACTGTAAAAGAGCAAATGAAATACTATGTAAAGTGCTACGTTTTCCATTAGTAGGGTGTGAAGAAAGCTGTAGCTTAGTAAGGGTAGTAGATCTATCCAGCAGCTTAATGTAAATTGTCATAATTAGGAAGAGACAAATCATTTGTAGTCCAAAATAATTTGAGCTTTCCCATACCAAATGTTCAACTTTAATAACAAACCAAAAAGACATCAAAACAAAACTAAAAAAAAGCTGGATTAATAACAGATATTCAGATCTACATTTGGTTCTTTAAGCTTTGAAAACTTATTAAAACTAAATTTAAAAAAAACAAAAAACCAAGCAAACAGTCATAATCCCAAATTTATTTTCTTTTGTGCTGGAATTTTTACTAATATTTTCTGCCACTGACATAACCCGCGAGAACATGAATGGGGTTACACTGACAGTAATAAACCTACCAGCCATGCTTTTACTCCCGGGCTTCAAAATACCACTCATCTTTCAAAACTCATTTGGGTTTGCTGACTCCCAGATTTTCAAGTAACTTACCCATAAAACAAATACCATTTGTGGTATCAAGGAAATTCTAAAAGACACAAATCAACAGATTTCAAAATCATAGGTCTTTTCCAAAACATTGCACTTCTGAAGATAATTCCTCATTCTTGTAAGACTTTATACATCAGCCTTCATTTTCAAATTTTACTTGGAATATTTGGGCCACATGCTTTAGAAAATCTTCAGCTTCAGTGCAGAACTTTAACACCCATTGCATTTCACCAAATAAAGATTTTGCTACCAGTTCCACTAATATGGATGTTGTGATCACACTGCTATTCTGCCCCACAATACCCACAAGTGACCAGAGTGGTGCTGATGGAAACAGCTTTATGAGACTTCATCCTTCCCCTATACCCAAGCTGTTTTTTGTGCTGATATCCATGTCCTCTTTGAAAACACAAAAACGCACGCATACGTGCACATGCAAGCAAAACCTGAAGGATGGACTGCAAATCAAAGAAGAAACACATCAAACCTCAAATTCCCTGGCACACTCAGCTTCTGGCTCCAGTCAGGGCAATTGTTTGCCATGCCAAGCCATATAGGAATTTTATATAAGTAGACTCAGAAACTTGCATGCATAATTGCACATCTATACATAAATGTTTGTACAAAAAATGTCACTTAAATGTTAGGAGGTCATCTTTTTCTTCCTTCAGTGATGTCTGGTACTCTTTGCCACAAACAGTAGGAGCAGACGCAGAGACAAATCACATCACTATCCATTTATAACTCCTTCCCTGACCTTAATCAAGAGACAGCATGTTAGTAACCTAAGACCACCAAGTTTAAACTAACAAAAATACCTTTGAAACTGTGCAGTTGCTTGCCTTTTACAACTGCTTCCACTGAGCAGTAGCAACCTGACTACATCTGCACCTTGTGTTGCCAGACAACTCCTCTGATTGCAGTGGCCTGGGCAAACAGCTGCATTTAGAGCTTGTGCTCACAATATTGGAACCAATGCTGAATCTCAACCAAAAAACAAGGTTCTCACATAGGAAAATAATCAGGCTGCAGTTCCACCATCTAATTGCATCAATAATTTTCCTTGCTTGTACTGAGCAGACATCCCTTCTCACTTGTGTTTCCAAAGCTGGGTAAAACAAAGCAGTAATGTTTCATTAGAGGAAGATATGAAGCCAAGGGCTAAAAGCTGAACTGAGTCAAAAAGAAAGCTGAAAACCAAAATCTTTTCAGGACATTTCTATAAATGTCACTGTTCCACAGTATTCTTACCAAGACTGTCAGTCATATTCAAATGTACCAGGGAACATTAAGGTTCTACGCTTGCTACAGGTTTAATACAGTATTTTAGGCTTGCTTTATAGCCATTAATACAATTTCACTACAGGAAAAGGCTAAGAAATGAAACTCTGTAGAAGAGAGTGAATGAAAAGCAGAGAGAAGCCTTTAAAACACTGACCTATGGAGAAGCTTCATCTTTTGGCCACCCCTCAAGAATTAAGTTTGCTGGGAAAGAAAGGATCTCACAAGCCATCGCTGAAAAGGTCACACCAACTAGCTGCTGTTAAGGTAGCTGCTCCCTCTTAAGTAGAAAACTTCCACCCTGAAGTTGAATGTAACCCTTTGAGGATTACATGGAAATAGGTAGAATGATACAATGTTTTCTGCCACACCTTGCAATTCACCAGTGCTCTGCACCTTACTGCCTGAGAAGAGCAAATGACAACACTCTTTCTTATTATGGAGAAAGTAGTTCTGCTGTGTTATTTATTTTCTCTTAAATTGACGAATATGGAAAGACATTATGAACCAAAGCTAAGTTTTCAGGAACATGCAAATACCAGAGAGCAAAGGTGACAACTTACTTTCAGCCTTCAAAAACACACTTTCTTTTTCTCTACCCTGGAGGGGCTCAGCTTCCAGAACCTTCAATTATATTTCATACTCCCCTCAATATATTCAGCATTAAATTCTTCAGTGTATTCAGAAATGGGTTTTGGAACAGCACTGTATCTAACAGTCACTCACAAGAAATTTCACAAGCCATTCTCAGAGCCTGTTCATAGGTCTCAATCACAACAAAATACTAAATGGAAAAAGACAAGGTAAACAACCAGAAAACTGGCCCCGACTCCAAAACTTTTGAGTGCATTGTAACATCCTGCATTTTCAATGATAACAACCTTGCACAGTAATGCTAAAAAGACCCTAGTCTGAAAGGATTTCCCTGAACATGAAGCTTTTCAAGTTCTTTCTTTAGGTATTACTGCAATCAAGTCTGAAAACTATGCTACTGTTAAAAAGAAGGCCTAGAGTCATCCACAGAAAGCAAACATTATGCAATCTTGGCAGTACTACTTAAATAGTTAATAAAAAAATAATAGTTAATAATAAAAAAAAGACATTTCAAAAAGAAGGGCAAACATTATGCAATCTTGGCAGTACTACTTAAATAGTTAATAAAAAATAATAGTTAATAATAAAAAAAGACATTTAAAAAAGAAGAGATCATCACAAACTGATTGCTAGGAATAGAAGTCAGCCCACAAAACCCTGCTTGATCCCTGCAAGGCAGAAGTTTAACAGTTAATGGTTAAATAGGGAAACAAATGTATTGCTGAAAATTCTCACAAAATCCATAACACCACTGAGTAGCATCCTTCCAAGCAGCATTTTTTACTGTAAATACCAAAGGAATTAATAAAGATCAGCACCCTCACTTAAAAATGTTAGACTACCATAGAGCAAGAAAGGTCATGTTTAAGGGGAATATTTTACAGGACTGCAGGAGTAATATTAACACAAAAATGTGAAGAGGAGGGGGAGACACAGAACACTCCCCGAGAAAACAGTTAAAGACCGTTAATACCACTTTAAACAAGAGAAAAAAAACCCAAAAAGACTTTTGGCTTCATTCCTTACCATGAACTCCTCCAGGGTCTGGTAGGTTTTCCCTCGGAACTCGCAGTAGTTCTTCCTCTCCTTGCACTGCGGGCAGCACTGCGTGGTGTCCACATGGATGCAGCGAGGGTGGAGCCTGGGGCACTCGGGCTGGATACATAGCGGGCCCTCCTCAGTGCACAGGCAGGGGCAGGCGGAGGGGCCCGGCGCAAACTTCTCCCCGATGGCATAGACGAAGCCGCTCTCGTCCACGCAGCCTTTCCCACGGTAGTCCGGGTAGGCGTACTCCTCCGGAGGCTCGGGAGTGACGCTCGCAACAGATGCTGGGAGAGAGGAATCTTCAGCCACCTGAGGTTCCTCAGGAGCAGCATCCCTCTGTTCTTGCACTTGAATGCTCCCAGATTTACTGCTTGTCCCCTGGCTGTTCCAAGCCTGCTTTTGCTTAGTCCAAGACTCCTTGTTCGAGTAGTTCCTGCTTCCTTTGCTCTTCCAGTCCCTGCTACCCTCCTCCCTCCCGCTCCTGCCGATCTCATTCATTTTCCCTGGACCTGTCTGGCTGTCCCTTGTAGACGTGTGATCTCTCTTTTCCTGGCTCGCCTTTATCTCCTGTTTGTCTTGAGCCTTGGCCAGTTTTTGTACGGGAACGGTGGAGCTACAGAGGGCAACCATGAGGCAGCAGGTTACGAGAAGAGAACTAGAGAAAGCTCCAATTGCCATTGCAGTAGAGCTGGGCATCACCTACTGCATCCCACAGGGGACACTGCATTCACATCGGAGGGAAGCGCTTCATAAAGCCACAGTCCCTAGGAAAAGAAGGATTAGGAATACTTCAGCTTCTGCACTTCTTCCCCCCCCCTCACCCCGCCTCGTCTCCACCGATGCAACATCTCAAACAATATGCAACCTGCCTCGGTAGTTTATGCAAAAGGCAAACAGCCTGCTGCTGCATCCCTCCTCCTCCTCCCCCGCTCTGCCAAGTCTTATAAATAGCAGGGCTCTGGACACGGACCGGGCGTCTTCGGCTCCGAGAGAGCCCCACGCAGAACTCCGGGGAGCCAGCGTTTGCAAAGGCAGGTGCAGGCAAAACTCAGAGCGCTTGGGGGGGGGGCGTTATTTTTAACTTTCAAATGACAACATGTGAAGAGGACGGACGCCCGATGAATTAAATGGAGCTCCCCAAAATCCAGCAGGGTCCGGAATAGAAATTACCCATCTGAGTGCTATTCACTGTCTGCACACACGATGATTTTCATTAACCTCTTATTCAGTCTGAAGTACGCTGGTTTGGGTTCTGTTTAAATACCTACCAGCGAGCACGTTTCTGTAATAGACAACTAAAACACACTAAAGCGAGCAAAGGCAAACTACCTCCCTTCCGAACTACCCAAACCAGCACACAACACCACCTCTTCCTCGCCCGTGTTCGAAAGACAAGACAGAGCCGCTCCGAGTTTCCGCAGCCGAGGCTCATTTAACCCACATCCTCCAGGAGTTCGGCAGCACTCCCGGCTCCTCTCCCTGAAACACGGCACGCCAAATCGGGGAAAAAGAACACCAAAACCCCCAAACCAAAATACGTACACTACTCCGGCCACGACACGCAATGCCGCTGCAGCCTCCCGGCACGACCCCAGCTCCGCGGTACCGCTCCCCAAAGCCATTTAAAAGCCTCTCTTTCTACCCGCCCGCCTACCCGGCCCTCGGCGACGGCACCGCGGGGCACCGCGCTCCGCCCGGGGGCAGGGGAGCCGCGGCTCCGCGCCGCCCGCCCAAACTTTCCGGAGGGCCGGGCAGCGCCGCCCGACCCCGGCCCGCTGGAGCTGTGAGGGAGCCGGGCCAGCCCCTTCCCCAGCCCGGCCGGCTCCCCGGTGGCCCGGCGCGACGCCTCCGTGCCTCCGTACCTGCGCCGGCGCCGCGCTCAGCCCCGGCGGCGGCTCGGGCGGGCGAGCGTCGCCCCGCGCCCGAGGGGACTCGGTGCCGCCGGGGGGCGGCAGTGCAGCGGCCCTGCCCGCCCTGCCGCCGCCGGAGGGTGTGCGGGGCGGGGGCCGCCCGCTCCTGCCGCCTGCTCCTGCCGCAGGAGCCGGCGAGCGGCTGGCGGGAGGGAGGGAAAGCGGGGCAAGGCGGGCGCGCTGGGGGCCGGCCCCGCCCGCCCGCGGCTGAAACTTTTGGCGGTGTTAGGGGCGTCGTTCGGGACGCGAGAGGCGCGCTCTCCCCGCGCTGCGGGAGCGGGCGGGCACCGCTGCGCACGCCTGCGGACCCGCCCCGGGCACGGGCAGGGGCGGCTGAGCAGCGTTTATTCGGGACGGGCGATCTGTGCCCGTCTGATGCTGCCCGCTCCGCAGCATCACGCAGTGCTGTGCGTTAGCGCTCCCCCGCCAGCCTGCTCTAGCAGCGAAGTGGTACGTGGTTTACTAGTTGAAATACCTCCTTCTGGTTTTGCATGGCTGGTGGACAGTTCTGAAGTTAAATATAGTTGCGTTATTCTCCTTTATATTTCTTTGACACAAAAAGAGAAAAAGGACAGCATGGTCTGTTATGAAATGACTGCTGCAGGAGCGTTGGGACAGAAATGCACGAGAATAGCTAGAGGTACTTTTGTTCAGGATCTAAGCAAGGGCTTGGAGCCCAAAAGGTTATTTATTTATGTATTTATTTATTTTTAAGCTGCATTAGATGACATATCAGTATAATCTTCTTTTCTGAATTTTGCTTTACAGATGTTCCAGAACAGTCCCAGCTGCACTAACCCTCTGCCACAGTAGCACTTCAACATCTGCTGTGCCCTACTCGTGACTAGGGCTGGATTTCACAACATATTTCACATTGTATCTGAAATTTTTAGGCTAGGTCTAATTTTCCGGTTTGTTTTGGTTTGATTTTTTTTTCCCCATTGAAATGGTATCACTGCAATATCGGTACTCAAGAGAGCAGTGAAAATCTGCTGGGTACTAATGTTTCATAGTTAAGTACCTTCATGAGTACCTGTTAATTGTGAGAACCCAAATACTTAAATTGCTCCCCAGGAGGATGCAGGTGCTAAACTCTTTTGGCTGCTGGGTTGTTACTATTAAAAAGTATTGACTCCTGTCTAATTTTAAAAATATTTCTCTTGAAATTGCCTCATGTCTTCTAGTAGGGTGTTCACCAGCTAAATAATTCTCCGAAACTTTAAAATACAAGACTTAAGTTTTGAAGGATGTGAAGCAGTCAAGTTTTTCCATAGGTTGCACTAATAAAATGAAATTCCGTATTGCTAGGGGATTTCTAGACAAATTCTTAAGGAGTTAAGATTGACTTTTCTTATTATATGACTAAAAATAAAGTATTTCCTTTCAAACTACCATCTCATTACCTCTGAGTAAAGAATTTAATCTTTGCCATGTGTAAACCTAAAAGATTTCATGCCTTATGGAATTTAAACCCTGACTTGGGGTGAGCAACCAGTACACCCCATTACTGATTGCAGAAGAACAACTTGAATGATGGACCTACCTTGGAGTTCAAAAGCCTGTGAGCATTGCTGTTCAGCAGCAGCTGCTTGTGGTGAGAGCAAGGCAGAAGAAAATAAGGGCCTTGGGACAGCAATGCTATGTCTGTGATAAAGAGCAGAGAGAAGCCAATTTATGGTTCTGACATTTTCATGTGTTCCCAGGTGAAACTTCGGAGCAAAATCTGAGATCTTCAGCATCCAGAGCTCTCTTTGTAGGAGCTATGCCTCTCCCAGCCCTGGTTACGTAGAACTGGGATCATCAGCTGGAGCTGATGGTTCAAAACACTAGGCTCTGTAGCGAGAAAGGCAGAGCCTCAGAGCAAGATTGTAACAACAAACTGCAGCTCATCCTACCCTACTGGGCAAAGTAAGAAGTAAACACCCTCCTTTATTTTTCAGACGGATTTCTCATTGAACTTCAGTCCCTGTTTATTCAGATTTGTAGGTATATTTAGTGATTAATTGTATCTGACATTAGAACCCTTGCAGAACTGACACCTGACCAGTTCATTAATGTCATAGAATCAAATTGCAATATGTTACAGTCCAAATGGTTAAATAACAGATATGTAAGAAATGTTTGGTGTTTTTTTCAGTGAAGTGAAGCCTGAACTAGGAGAGAGAATAATGAAAATCTGTCATCTGAAGGCAGCTTCTAACAATATTTTTAATGAGAAATTGTATACTTATACTGTATCATGTAAGGTCCTGGAGACTGAAATCCTGTTTATTCACAGAACAGTCTCAGCATAAAAATACAGCTCCAAGTTTCCCTACTCTGATCCCCCAAGTCAACAGTTGCAAGGAAAACTCTGTATCTGGATGAGGATCAAATTCTGAATCCCATTCAAGACTTCCCTTTTCTCTCGGTCTTGTCTGCATGATGAGAGCTTTGTATTAGCTTATTATTTAAGTAAGAGCTGTCATGTGCACAAAACAGTTCTCTCTGTTTTAGCTTAGTTTTACTAAGAATTAGCCTAATTTTATAGGATGTGGTTGAATGGAAAGCAAAAGGGAACTTGGTAGTTGAAATAATTCTTCTGTCAAGGAACAAGCTGATCATCTCCATTAGACCAGAGTCAAGACAGTGAGAGTGGACACCCATACTGAAGACAGCTGGCTATTAGTCAAACATAGTTAATTAAACATCTACTCATGACTGAAATTTTGATGAATATTTTTTAAGAGTGACCTTTTGTATGAACAAGAAGAATTGAAATGTAGGATCTTTTGCCAAGTTAAAATTGGTTCTCTAACTGGGTAATTACAACATAAACTCAAAACTTCACAGCTAGGCAGACATGTTCTGGACATCTGAGAGTACAGAAGAAAACCACTTTTAGCCTAATATATGGATAAAATCTGGGATATGCACGTACCCCAGTGCAGACATGCAGCCCTGCACTCCAGGGAGCCACCTGAAGCATCCAATCCCTTCACGTGTTCTCACACAGGGACTGTTTTATTGAAGGAAGTGTCATCTGCCTCTAGTGAGGAGATGGAGAAAGAAAAGAGAAGGCAACTCCATAGGACCTTGGAAAGCTGGGCAGGGGAAGCAGAAAAGGAGCCCCGGTGCAAGTGTGGAGTGGGTGTGGGTGTTGGAAAAGCCCACACAACAGCGAGGTTGGCTTTGGTGACAGCTACCTGCAGAGCTCAGGGGAGCACAGGGTGTGCTTAGGGCAGCAGTGCTGCAGCAGCAGTGTGCTGCAGTGCCCGTGTCCGTGCAGCAGCTCTCAAACTCTGGAAGGTGACAGGGGAGGAGATGTCCCCAAAGCATGACTCCTCTGGGAAAAGGGATGGTTGTGCGTTTTTATTTTGCTTTGTTTCATTATTCTTCCTAAAAGGAAGAGAGTTGTTATATGAAAGGTATTTTTTATTGTGGTGCTAAAGTGGCAGTTGTTCAGGCAGGTTGAAATCACAGCCTTGAAAAGGTGGCAATTTGTGCAATAGCATTAGCCCAGCCATATAAAATAAGGCCTTCAAATAGCAGTCAATCTGAAGACAGAAAGAGAGAGACAAAGCTGAAGCACATATTACTCTAACAAATCATGTGTATTTGAAAGGCTCAATTATAAATAAGCAGTTTAAACAACTCTTAAAAAATAAATAAAGAAAAGCAACCTTTCATAACTATTTTTAAAGTAGGTTACCTTTCATCTTTTCATTTTTATTTCTTGTTTTCTTTATGCCACTTGTCAAAGGACTCAAGACAAATTCCTATTAATTCTTTTTTTTAACTTTTCTGATGCCTCTTTAGTTCTGATAAGTAATTATTGAAGAAGTATTACACAATATTGCACAAATTGTATTTATAATTGTCTTCATTAGTTTTTCACAAATATTGATATGTTATAATATTATTTTTCTGCTTAGTGTTAATGAAAACTGAATGCCCCCCCCCCGGTCATTTAGAATGTAGGATCTTCAATACTCTCCTACACTTCTGTAAGTCACAGTTTGCATGCTGGGAAATAAATGATAATGAATTTTTGGCTTAAGTTTTGCTTATTACCTGTAATAAATACACACACACACAAAAGCTCTGTAGACCAAGGAGAGATTTAAACTTTAAAAGTCATAGGTTTATAAAACATCTTTTAAACAAGATTTTTGCCGCTACTGGTTTATATTCTAGGAACTCCCCTTTAGCTTATGATTTGTCTCATTATTAGGAAAAATATAAATCTAATGCTGTGCTGGTTTTGACTGGGGTGCTGTTAATTTTCTTCACAGTAGGTGGTTTTTATTTCTACTGAAAACTGTTGATTATTCAGGGAAGTTTTCATTGTGGTTGAGCAGTGCTTGCACACAGCCAAGACCTTTTCTGGCTCTCACCCCACCCCACCAGCAAGGAGGCCGGGGGTTCACAAGAGGTTGGGAGGGGACACAGCCAGATCAGCTGATCCCAGCTGGCCCCATACCATACTATGGGGCATCATGGCTGGGGTGTAAAGCTGGGGGAAGAATAATGAAGAGTGGTGAAGAATAAGTCTGGGGTGATGGTGTTTGACTTCCCAAGTCAGCATCACGTGTGATGGAGTGGGGATGGCTGAACACCTGCCTGCCCATGGGAAGGGGTGAATGAATTCCTTGTTTTGCTTTGCTTATGTGTGCTGCTTTTGCTTTACCTATTGAACTTTGTCTCTACCCATGAATTTTATCACTTTTACTTTTCCAATTCTCCTCACCACACCACCAGTGAGTGAAGAAGAACTGTGTGGGGCTGGGATTACATCTGGAGTTAAACCATGACAAATATAAATAAAATACTTAATTTAATGTAAAATATCCTAATGAAAGGTATCTATAATGGAAGCTTGTTTCAAAATGTTGGAAAGAAGACTGATTTTGTTTAAAAAAAAATCTCTAAAAATCTGTCTTTGAAAATATAAATTTCTTTGCCCCGCAAGTTCTGCAGAGATTTTGATGCACATATTTTGCCTTAAAGGGAAGTAGGGGTTGCCTTTTTGTATATGAGATGTCTACAAGTTCCAATACTTTTAATAATTTTTCTATTTTCACATGACTGTTGCATCTCTAATAGAGATTTTGGCAATATAAACTTCAGAAAATTGTTATTACCATGTTAATGATAATAGTTATGTAATATTTAAAATTGCATGGTGAAACCTTTGGAGAGCAAGGAGGATTCAATTCAGGACCTGCGAATATGGGCTAATTCTGAGAAAAAAATAATTTTCTATTCAAAGTGAAGTGTTTTGTGCTTATAATTATAGGACGTAAGAAACATTGTTAAATGCATTTTGATGCCCATATTTTCACCATAATTTCAGTAGCCTAGGGTAAATGGATGTTAATCATGGCTCAGAAGTTTTTTTTTAATAATTTGTGTCATTTTGCTCAGAGAGATAAAATATTTTTGCATGTATGTGCACATGGACATGAACAAAATAATATGAAACATTTAAATACACAATGTTTTCTAAAAAGAATTCTTAATATTCTACCTTGTTCTTCTATTTTGCAAAGCAAAAGGATGCACTACCAATGTTTTCAGTTTTTATATTGTCATTGTTTTGGAAAAGCAAACAAAATGTTTCTTAGGCTTGTGTTTAGGTTTCTTCACAGACAATCTAAAATTTAGCTAAAATTACAGATAATTATTACTTTTTATTATTTATGATTAAATTATTGTTTTATTTATTTATAATATTTAAATTTATCTAGATATATTTTTGTTTACAGTAAAGTTCTTCAATAAAGGCAATATCAGCTTTCAAAAGGTTTATAAAAATTTGGTTCCTATATTGTTTTACATTTTAAGTAAATAGATCTCATCCTTCCGTTGTTCTTTAGTATTATTGGAGAAAAACAACGCCCTACAATCAAAAACCCAGCTTTGTTCTTTCTCCAGTTCTCTCAGTATCTCTTGACTTTTATTGTATTAAACATTGACCTAAATTCAATGAACAAATGGAGTTGGGGAAAAAAAAACAACAAAACCAACCAACTTATCTACCGTACAGGAAGATAGGGAAAAATAGAAATTATTATTGGCAAAATTGATTTAGCATTGTAACTCACACTAATATTTATTTCCATTCTCTAACTTTCTTTGGAACTTCAGTAACATGAATTTTACTGTTTAGTATTTGTTTTCTGTTGAACTATTTGAAAAACAACATAGGTGTTTTCTGAAATATGTATGTATGTAAAATGAAAATGTGCCTAAACACATTGCTGTTATTTTAATACTCAGTTAATATTGTTGGTTTAGAGTAAAGCCATCTATTATAGGGTTGTTAGTTATAAACTCTTTTCTCCTACCAAGACAAATCCTTAAAAACAATGAAATTATTTCCTATATCAAGAATTGGAAAGATAAGGAATTCACAATATCTGTGCAAAAGCTTCCCTTCTCTCCATAGTTTATAGGATTAGAGTACAACATACAGGCACTTGATCCTGTAGAATAAAAAAAAAATTCCAAAATCTTAACAGTCTGAAGACTCAGAGAACCATCATGGAGCTTAAGTGATATTCTCCAAAACTTACTGAGCATAAACCTCTAGACACAAAGGCCTCAGTGATATACTTTCCAGAATATGTCTTCAAACTTTTCCTATTCTTTGCCCTCTTTTTTTTTTCTCATTATTACTATCCAGTTTGTAAAAATTGAATGACACTTCATGCATAATGCATACACATCTTATCCTACTGCCTTATTTTTTTGAACCTGCTGTCCAAGCTCAACCAAACATGAAGGCGGAATTGCTTTCCCCAAGTTTCACCAAAAGAGGTGAATTGATAGCAAAGAGCAGGATTACACTGATTGTCAAAGATGTGCCTTGTTGTACCCACGAGTGACTTCACAGGAGATGGTACCCGTGGAAGTGCCCAGTCTACTCTGGGCATGCTGAGTTAGCACCTTGGATGCTGGAGTTAATGGATTTTAAATTACCAATCTATAACAAAATCCTGCTAATTACTGTGTTCAAATGCTTTTGCTTTCCTGTCATTATCCTTCCCTACATTACTGTAGAAGTCCCTGCGTCCCTTAGCAAGTTACTACGATACTGCACCAGGTGAGCAATGGATTATTTTGTTGCTCTTCTTAAATTACAGGCCCGATGAAGCCTTTAAATTAATACATATACATTTGATAATGTCATCATTTTAAAAGCTGGGTAAATTATGATTTGTAACATATTGAAAGTTTCATGAATTGCAGATTCCCAAGTGTTCTGTCCTTAGATCTAATTACTGGAGATGATTACATTCAGGACATTCTGAAATCACAGGGGCTGGTGATACAGTTTTCTCTCTAATGAGAGGAGTTACATGGGTCAAAATTCATAATTTAGGTTTCAAACTGACAGAGCAGAGCAAAAAAAGAGTAGACAATATTTGGGCTAGAACTTGAATTAGGAAACAGACAAACAGAAGGTGTATTAATTGCTGTGTTTGGACTAAGAATATGGACACTTCAGATGCAAACTGGATGTCCATATCTAGGCACTACACAAATGCTAAAAACATTGGTTGGGATCCCTAGAATTGTACAGCCTTCATTGACCAAGAAAGAAGGAAAAGGACAGAAATGATTGGCCTGAAGTCACAGCAAGTGTGGGCTGAAAAGTTTAGATAAAACTGCTTCTCTCTCGTCTTCTCTTTCTATTTCATCTTTACCTGTCCATGTTGCCTCTCTTCCCTGGTAGAATATTGACTGCACTTCTGCATAGCTGGGGCACTACATCCCTTATATATGTACAAAAATTTAGCTCATTTGTGCAAAAATCTTGCTGCTTTGTTTGGTTGTTACCATCAGGCCTTGATGTACTTGTCCTTAGGTCAAGTGTAGCAAGGTGGGTACCCCAGAACCATGGTATAAAGTTTAATATGAAATAAATTGAAGTATTCTGTAATTGCAGTAATGAATGCAAGCTTTTCATGCTAGTTGAATTTACTATTTGTTGGAAGAAGATAACAGGGGAAAACACAATGTCCCTTACTACTCACTATAGTACTGCTTGAGAGTTATTACAGACAGGACTTGGTAAGTAACTGACTTTTCAGATTAGGTCTTTGCCAAATCAGTGAAGAAACTGACAGCCTAGATGCTCACAAAAACTCCCCTGTGACACACTAGTGACAGTGAATCAAGGACCAAAAACCAGATAGAATCCCAAGTTTCTTCCATCCCCCACCTGAGTCTGTTTAACCCCATAGTCCTACCTTCCCTAACCACCAGGCTGCTGGCAATTAATTACTCACTTTATACTGCTCTGCATTAAATAGTTTCCTGGAGAAAGACTGACCAAGACTCAGTCATCCCCACTGTCAAGGCAACCAACTTCAGCATGAAAAGGTGAGCAAACCTCATTTAATGCCCATCTGCAGCTCTGCTCAGAGTTTAGAGACAGATAGATTCTACATGTGATCCTAAAGGTCTTTTCCAAACTTAGTAATTCTGTGATTCTATGTGTTTTCTTCTAATAATTCTAACACTAATCAGAAAATATTCTGTAAGCAGGACCCAAATAAATTTTCATGTGAACAGACCTTGTGCTCTAATTGTCAGTCCCTACTTTGGCATTGCTTGTTCTTCAGTTTGGTTTTACAGCAGAAACCATAGACCAAGAACTGACAAAAAAGTTTGGCTAGGAAAAAAAAAAAAAAAAAAGAATTTGAATCTTCCTCTAGGGGTAAAATGGTTGTTGGAGAAATATAAAGATATTAAATCAGCCATGAATTGGATTGCCTGAGTCAACCATCTCCAACTTGGTAATCCTCACAGTATTAAACTCTTGCCTTTAAAGGCTTTCAAAATTCATCCTTCCTTCCCCCCTGCATTGAAATTAATGCAGATTTAACACAATTACTGATTTCTAAAGCAGATTCTGGCTGCTGACCCAATGCAGTAATTCCATGCAAAGCTATATCTCAGCTTCTGCCTGAGATCAGCAGCAGCAGTACCAGAAGAAGAGAAGGAAGATCAATGCATTTGGTACCTTCAAGACTCGGGAAGGATTTGGCTGGCTAGGACTTTTGACAGGCCAAGCAAATAGCTACAAAAACAAGGAGCCTGATTGTTGAAGATCCTCACCCTCTGGGTAGCAGCCTGCTCTGAAGAATCATGGAATCACAGAACAGCCTCACCTTGGAAGGGACCTAAAGATCATTTAGTTCCAACGCCCCTGCTGTGAGCAGGGACATCTGTCCCAAAGAAAAGAAAACAATAAAATATCACAGTTTTCTTTTATTTCACTGTAGGCTAAAAATATTTTTGCCATTCCTATATTTAAAAACAGTCTCAAAAGTCCATGTAAAAAATACTTCCGAAAAGGTTTTGCTTAATAGCAGTTTAACTGATAACATATGCTAATTTTGCAAGTAGTCAAGGTGTATAACTTGGCACATGACAAAAAAACCACTCACGATATGGTGGAAAACAATATGTCCATACCCTCTTGAGAAATCAGAAGTGGCGTGGCAATTGGTTTACAGAAGAAACAAATAAATGTCCAGGACTTCTGAAAATCTAGCCTTTAGCATGCCCTATAAGCACTGTCTTGCTTTTTACCTCAGTTTCTAACCACCATTGAACCCTCATCATCATTGTCGCCAAAATAGCTACCTGCTGAGAAAGTAATCTAGGTGTTGACATTGAAATGAACTTTGTTTTGCTAGCTGTTTGATTTCTGAAATAGGTTCATTTTTGCTCCATGTCATCTTTTCCTTTCTTTTCTTCCACTTAAGTTCCTTTTCCCTGATAGATTCAAGAATAGGTGTTTATGTGCACATATACAATTTTCTTTTACTATTGGAATGAATTCTATATATTTCATTCAAAAAAGTAATTTTTGGTTTACACCAGTAGCTACTATGTAAAGAACATTCAAGGAACTAGGAGCCTTGGTTATTCCTGAGTGGTAATGCTGCCATACTCTTCATAATATGCCGGACAGTCCATTGGAGTTTCCATTTTCCTCCTGTATCTTTTGGAATCAATCACTTCCAGTTGTGAGGGTGTTTTGTTTTGGGGTTTATTTGGTTGGTTGGTTTGTTTTTCTAAATTAAGGAGAGCAACAATCGATATGAGTTGAAGCCACAAAAGGAGATGCCTTTGCTATTACTCCATCAACCCTAGCTTGGGCCTTCGGAGAGATCCTTACATAGCAGCTTGCAGCTACCCCAAGCAGTCATATTTCTCTCTGTAAATTAAATTTCTTTAAAAAGTCTCATTTTATCCTGAGGCTGAAATTCTGTTCCAGTAAATTCTGATCTACAGAGACATCTACTTCCCATTGAAGTTGATGAGAGCTGCAGGTGACCGGTGCCTCTATAGCTCAGACCCTTAGGCTGGATTTCTCCCAGAGTACGAATATGTTATTAATAAGAGCTAGCTATCTTTGGCTGAAAGCCTGGTGAAAAACACTTTTGTGCTTTAAACAGAAGTGAGATGGTTGATTATGGCACAAACTCTCAAGTCTCCTTGAAAGTTTTTCTTGAGTTTATTTTAAAACAATTTTTTTTTTAAGCCAAGCCTTAAGTAAGAAGTAAATATAAGAGCAGGCTCCCAGAACTTTTCTACTTTTTTGGTTAAACAGAATGGAATGAGATAAATGGGAAAAAAGCAACCTTCTTCTATCACCAATACTTTTTTTGTTTTCATTTGGGATTAATTTTTCTTTAGAAAGATAGAGGTTATAACTGATTTTGGAAAAAGAAAATATCAAGTTCACCTGAGGTTTTAAACAAACAGTTCCTGCTGTTAAACAAATCCACAGTGATTTGTAGATGGAAGAAAAATCCCTGAAGCAGAGGCAAAAAATCCAGTAGTAGTTCACTGGATCTGTATCTAGGCTCTTGCTTTGGTACTAATGGGATTTCTTTGATATGTTGACTCAGGCTTTTGATAGAGACAAGATTTAGCGTGAAAATGTTCACAGCTTCCTTTACTGCCTTAGTTCATATGTTTGGTTTCCAAGTTTTGTGTTTACATTGTTTTTTAGAGTCTACATTGCACAGATCACATCTGTAATTTAATTTATCTGGGTTTTTTTGTTCTGCAGTGCTCAGAGAAAAAGAGAAAAGAGAAAATTACTCTGTTTTGATATGTACCTGACAGAGATTAATTTGCCAGTAGGTCGGGTTGAAATGAAAGAATAACTTTTTGCCCTTATTCTTAGCAACTCAAGATTGCTGAACACACCACATGATGAAAGAAAATGCATGGACAGCTATTAGTGTTTTCACTTGCTACCTGGCATCTGGACAATCGAGGGCTCTTGAATTGTTAGAAATGTTTTGTTGGTTGTTTGTTGATCTATGGCACTTGGGTCCCCCAATCCTACTTCATCTAAAACAGAGGTTTCAGCAAGTGATTTGGGAAGAAACCTGCTTCAGATTATGCATGAAGCTCTTGCCTAGTGTGGAGAAATTGAGTTTTGTGCTGGTGTGGGGAATCCTCAGTCCCCAGGTTAATTGATACAATTGCTGGAAAGGGCTGTCAAAGGCAAACAGTCAAACACATCAAGCCTGCAGGAATCTGATGACAAGCCTCGGGTCAAATCTCTCAGCACAGATACATGCCATATTTTCTCAATTGCATTGACACTGCATCGTGGTGGGAAAGAAGCAGTAATGAAGGCAAAGCTGGAGCATCACAACTTGGATTTTTTGTACTCAGAATAGAACTAGTATAAAGAAATAATTAATTCTTTTACCTCAAGTCATCTAAGAGGAATTTGGAAAATAGACCTGAAAACGTCGTCCCAGAATTGTATATTTTAAACGTTAAAACTAAACCAAGTCCCTCAATTCCCAAAAGGCCAAAACAAAAAATCCTCTGCCTTCCTCTGATCTTTTCCCTCCCCGCACAATAAAGCCTCACTGGACAGGAAAATAAAAGATGTCTCAACTCAGCTGTAGAATTGCTCTGGCAATGCTGCAAGTGGCCTGCCTGAGAGGAAGACAGGGAAGTGAGAAGACAGCAGAGGACCAGAGGCCAGGTTTAACTGGGAGGGTTGGGCTGGAACATCATGACACTCTGTTTGCAAAATCCTTTGATTTTTGACAAGTATGTAAATTCAGATAAAAGTATGGTTAGAAAGTTTAATGAAGTAACCCAGTCTTCTGGTTTACTGTCTCTATTTAAAGTTTTCTTTGAGACCATCACACCATGAAAGGCAGAATATGGAAGGATGTGTTCAGGAGGGAGAATACATATGAGAAAAATTTCTGTGGTGTTTCTGGATCGCTGATGTATAAAAAGTAAAGTGATTTTCAATTATTTTTAAGAAGTAGGAACTTGGATTGTGATCAAATTAAATAATTCATATTAAATTTTGTTTGATGGTGAAGAGCTACATAGCATTCCAGAATATCTGGTTTTCATTCTCAAAAGCCACAATTCACTCTCAGTGCTGCATTTTCATATTGTCCAAACCTACATCTATGATTTATAGATATCAACATTCTCTCTCGCTATCAAGGATTATTTACTTAAGTGTGGACAGAGCTCATGAATAGAGGTTCACCTAATGGGACTAACTCACTTGCAACTTGTATGGACAGTAAAGGATAAACATGAAGATTTCCTGCATCCTTTGCAATTGCCACAACCCTTGAGTGAAAGCTATTTTAGTGTCACCCAAATACCTTCTGATGAAAATCCCAGTGAAGCAGCTACAGTTCCACGGCTGTATTCAGTCAGATTCAATCAATCAGAACCATTTGACAAAACATCTTATTAAAAAGTCTTCATCTGGCAGAGTGCAGAACTCTATTGCAAGGCTTTCATTTGTGGTAGGAAAGAATTTCCTCAGTTTCTTGCTCAAGATGATAGACTTTTTCTCCTTCCCTGGGTGTTTTTCTCTGAGTGCCTGGATTTAGCTGTAATACTGATTTTATTTGACTGCTTAGCCAGATTTACTCCTGTGTGTGCATAAAGTAAGAAGAGAATGAAACTTCCCATCTTTCCCATTTTATACCATACAGCCTTCCCCTGCACAGTGTCCCAAATGTAGGTACAACCCAAGAGTGCATGTGTGTTCTTGGTACTGACCATAACAGGGTAACCCCACAGTATATTCTATTCCTTAATTCCCCGCCCTCGTAAATAATATATTTTAGTTTTGCAGTGGAAATAGAAACCTAGGCATCTTTTTGAAACAAACTACATCAGAAACTTTTGGAGGAAATGAGGTCATAACAGGAAAGCTAATTTATTTTTTTGTGTGTGTCTGTTCACTGTGAAAGAATCTTTTTTTAAAGGGACACATCAGAGGTTGCATCTCAAACAAATTCTTGTTTCAGAACAAAGTTGATATGAAGTATAGGAACCATTTTTCATTCAGACATGAGTTTTTGTCTAATACTGAACTTCAATAGTAATGTGCAGTTTCTCACATCAGCCTTCATATCAGAAGATTGTACTGCTAACTCTAAGGGTTGCATGGAGTCCCAGAGATATCACTTACCAGAAAAACCTGACATGATGTGAAAATCTGTAGAAGAAAATCCGAATAATGTACTGGCTAAACTAATACTGAAGAACAAAAATAGTATGCATATAAGAAAAATAATACACTGTGGGAGAGTCAAGCAAGATGTTTATGCCCCACAAATCTGTTGGTATTGTTTGAGGAAACTGAGAAGGGTGTAGATGAATATGATACTCATTTACATGGGTGAAGGCTTTAAAAGTCTTTTCCAAAAGACTTGAATTTACATGGGTAAAAAGGAAGGCATTCTCTTGAACTAATAATGGACTAAAGCATAGGACAAAAATTAAAAGAATAAAAGCCATGAATAAAGCATTAGTTTTCAAAATGGAAAGAACAAGATATTTATGCTGTGGTATCTTCACTCTAGTGCATTCAAAAATGATCTAGAAAGTGATTGGATAAAAAGAAAGTGTTGTGAAGGGCAAAAAGAGAAACTGATCGAAAACCATTGCAGAGGATTTCTTATAATAAAAAGATTACCAATAAAAAACCAGAATAAACTCTGTTTTAGTAAAGGAAAGTAATGAGGGGAAAAAAATCCAGAAGGTCCCTAGTGATGAGCTGTAAAGCAGCTGCTACCACTCAGGAAAAAGATTTTGGAGTTATAATTTATAGATCTATGGCAATATCAGGTTGATGCTAATCAAACAGGGATGAGGGTGTTAGGCATCCTCTTGAAAAATATAGAGAACTGCCATACAGGCAGTTTTGATTCCTATCATCTCCTAATGAATGTGGTTGACTGGGAAAAGGAACAGAAAAATGTGACAAGCAGGAACCATCTGCTCAATCAACAAGGAGAAACTCTACATACCAACACTCCTCAACTTATAAAAGACACAACTTGAGAAAACATGATAGTCAGAAGAAACATAAAGAAGTTGAATATAGAATGATGATTCAATTTTATCATAATATCAGAACTAGAAGGAAGAAAATGAATACTTTGACCATGCATTCTGTATAGATAAACAGTGAAATTGATGGTCAAAATATCTTGTTGATGGAATGGGTTCAGGAAACAAACTCTCTTAGACAGATGCACAACTATGAAGTCTGCTGGCTCTACTGGCCCCTTGTTGATAACTGCTGTCCCGTTTCAGAGGGAAAATATCCAAATTCGGAGTTTTAATCTAGCACACAACAGCTGGTTTTGCAACTTTTAATGCACTGTCCAGGAATTGTGCATCCTCATCTCCTTCAGAAGATCAGTGAAGTGGTCCAAGAATTATTCTACATGTTTTCAACTTTTTTCCCCAAAAGTACCTAGTTCCTCTGAAGTTAATCTTATGTTCTGAGTGGTGGGAGATTTCTGGTTTCAATGCAATTTCTGGTAAAATGCAGTACTTCACCTCCAATTTTCTTCAATATACGGTCTTGTCATATTTCCCATGATCAATGATTTTAGGATTGTCTCAGACAGGCTTACAGTGTTCAGCCATGTAATAATGTCTGTCATTGTGCTGGGAGAAAAGGGTGAAAACTGAAAGATTTGTCAAGGAGCAGAGAATTGTTACATTCAAAGTGACCTTGCAGCTGGGAATGCTAGAAATGTTAGTATGGGAGAATTCCATTTACTATGCCTAGTGTTGCCTGTTTTAGAAGAATAATTCCCATGGACAACACACTCTCAGACATGCCCAAAGCCTTTAGTTCCAGTGAGGCAGGCAGTGAACCCCCGGCCTCTGTGGGATGAGCTAAGACAAACAGAGCCCGTGTCCCTGTGTGTCTGCTGCCCAGTGTTGTTAGTGAGGTCACCACATGAATCTACTCTTTACATTTCAGCTCTAGTTTGGTGGTTGCCCTTGGTTACCTGGATGTGTCAATTCACACATTATGCAATTTTTCTAACCATTTTTGAAGCTAGACTACTGTTTCTGACCAACTTTGGCCCTAGCTAAATCTGGAGAGACCATATGTCCAATAAGAAAAATGATATACCTTTTAGGACTGATTTTCCTAAATATAGGAAAGAAAAAATCCCAAAGTGGAACGGAACAAAAAAATACAATTAAAACCTTAAAGAGTTAGGGGACTTTGATAATGCAGAGTCATTGCATATTAAAATTCCATACCTAGATGCAATCAATATATATTAAATGTGTTACATAAGGTATATGTGATACATAAGGTATCATTGTCCTCAACCAGGACAATGATAAAGATTGTGTAGTGCTGAAAACAATTACATATATTGTAAGTATAGAATATTAAATAGTAGTAGAACTGACTTATTATCAGTGGTAATTATTTGGATATATTTTAAAAGAAAAAGTAATGAAGATACTTAAATTTTTGACATTACAATGGCATTATTTTAGACTACTTGTTGGAACAATAAGAATTTACAAAGGTGAAATTTAATCCCAAGCAACAAAGAACCTGGTAAATTTGTATCTGACAATGATCCACCCTGTTACCACAGTTAAAAAACCAAAATATTCCCTACACAACATTTAGATTCAAAAAAGAGAATTACATAAAAAGCTATTAGACAGAAAAGGATAAAATACTTTTTGCTGTCAGGATAACTGTTTATGGCCCCTTTTTGATGGGCCAGACTAAGTCAACATTAACTCTCAAGAAAAAATTACTAGCAGGACAAGAAAAAAGTGATATACTTTTAATAGCAAAGGAAAGGAGGTTAACAGAATTAGTAGATTCTTAAGTGACTGAAAATGTGTTCAAATGGAGGGAATATGATGGCATAAATATAGAACTTCAATAAAATCTAAAATAAATTCTATGCAATGCAGCATGTTTTATGGGGATATATTAAAAATATATTTATATAATATATATACATAGAAGTGTTACAAAATATGAAAATTCAAAACCATCATGTTAAATGTAAACCTAGAACAGGACACATCAAAAAAGGATTTTTGAGGAACACTTGAGAAAACAATTCAAATTTCCAAGGATGTTTTGTATAACACTAGAAAAAAGAAAACTATTAAAATGCCAAACAGAAAATGGGATGCAATGACAATAGTTAGAGGATAAATGATCTTAGGTAGATTTCTGTGCCAGAATCCTTCTTTACAGGATGCTAATTTGTGAAATTATGGCCCAAACTGAAGCATCAGCAAAACAGCCTTTGAAACAAATGTATCAAATTCTTAGAAAGAGCTAATTCAGAACAGAGTTCTAAGATTTCCAATGGAATTCCATGAATTCTAAAATTATTTAAATGTGAAATTGCTAGAAGTTAAGCACTGTGTTCAGTATACCACTTATATTGGTCTTGCTGTCAAAGAAATAGAAGATATTTTAGAATGCCAGTTGCATATATTTTAAAAGGCACCCAAAAGTACTTATGGATCATCACTTTTGTTACTTCTGACGTTTAAATTATGTGAGATCTTAATGCATATATGGATATATGCAAACAGATATGTTCTAATGAGGAATAAATAATGCCTCACAAATTTTTTTAAATTAAAAAAAAAAACCAAAAAAAAAATTCCATGGAAATATTGTAAAGAGTAATCTAGCTAGTGAAGTAGACTAAATTGCAGTTTTCCATAATAGCTTAGACAAAGTTCTTTACCAGAAGGTGCTAAAAAATAAAGTGTGGTACAGGAGAAAGATCTGCTTTTCTAGAGGAAATTAGCTAAAAGGCAGGGAGCAACATAGACAGACAGGAGTGGAAGCATTCCCTAAGGCCAACTAATTTCTCTTTTTCACCATAATATCAGACATTTGGAGAAGAGGTGAAAAAAGAAGTGACAAAATTTCATATAATGTGACAAACAACACTAAAACAAAGGGCAAACAACTGATGGACTCATTTTGGGGTATATTATCACTTAAGAAAGACTCCTGAGGCACTCTTGGTAGGTATTCAAAATCTACTCTACAAATCTCACTGGCAATCAAAAAGAAAAAAAGGGAAACATTAGGAACTATTAGGAAGAAAGAGAAAGACGATAATTATGACATGGCATAAATTCATACCTCAAATGTCATTATGGTACAAGAAGTACCTATAAAGATAAACATAAGAGCAAGATTATTTTTAGAGTTATTGAATTATTTATATTTCAGATAAAATAAATATCAAAGGTTACAACAGTTTAACAGAGAAATTACTTTTGGGCACAGGGAGCAAGAGGAAACAGAAATCTCTTGAATAACCTAGACAAATCAGAGGGCTGGGCAATGAGCAACCATATTTAATAAGGGTAAGTGTGAATTCTGCATGGGCCAACCCTGGATGAATGAACAGACTGGGGAATGAGATGCTGGAAAGCAGTGCCGGGGAAAGGGACCAGGGGGTCCTGGTAGATGGCAGGACTGGGGAATGAGATGCTGGAAAGCAGTGCCGGGGAAAGGGACCAGGGGTCCTGGTGGATGGCAGGTTGACCATGAGTCAGCAGTGCCCTGCAGCCAGGAGGGCCAGCCCTGTCCTGGGGGCATCAGGCACAGCATGGCCAGCTGGGCAAGGGAGGGGATTGTCCTGCTCTGCTCTGCACCGGGGCAGCCTCACCTCCAGTGAGGGAGCAGTTTTGTGTGCCATAATATAAAAAAGGCATTAAACTGTTGGGAATGTCCAGAGGAGGGCTATGAAGATGGTGAAGGGCCTTGAGTGGAAGCTGTGTGAGGAGTGGCTGAGGTCACTTGGTCTGCTCAGCCTGGAGAGGAGGAGACTGAGGGGAGACCTCACTGCTGTCTACCTTGTGAGGGGAAGAGGAGGGGCAGGCACTGATCTCTTCTCTCTGGTGACCAGTGACAGGACTTGAGGGAATGGGCTGAAGTTGTGCCAGGGGAGGTTAAGGTTGGATGTCAGACAAAGGTGCTTCACCCAGAGAATGGCTGGGCACTGGAACAGGCCCCAAGGGAAGTGGTCACAGCACCAAGACTGACAGAGCTCAAGAAGCATTTGAACAACACACTCAGGCACATGGAGTGATTTTTGGGTGCCCTGTGCAGGGCCAGGATTTGGAAATCTATGATCCTTGAAAGTCCCTTTCAACCCAGCTCATTCTGTGCTTCTGTGTATCTGTGACCTGCAAAAGTAACTGGGGAAGGAGTGAAGGGAACAATTTTTCAGCATTTGTTGTGCTATATGAATAGGGATACCCAATGAAAAGTAAGCAAGTTTAAACAAAATAAACCCACTGATTTTTAATATTGTACATACTTAAATGGTGGCTTTCTGTTTTGATTTTTTTTCTTCTTTTAATCAGAGTATTGTCTTTAAAGAACAGTTAAAAATATTGAATTAATGTCAGAGACTATTAAATAGGATGGTCCTGATGAACCTCTGGTTCAGGGTGTCTCTAAACTACAGACTGCCAAGAGCAAGAGTCAACACCAACAAAACTTTATTCCATTTTTGGCCTGTTTTTACATTTTCCCCCTAGCAATCCTTTATATGCCACTGTAAGAGACAGAAAAACAAAACTAGAAATGGACCTCTGGCAGTTCTTTTAAGTAAACCTGTCTTGTGGATTTTGGGATTACATGTAGCCTCTCATTTGCTGCAAAGATTTGTTTTTATATTTTATTTATAGGACATTTTCTTAGTTTTCATAGATTCAATGCAGCTGGCTGCCAGTTTATTTTAAAATTAAAAAAAGAACAACAGAAGTATCTTGATATTTCTTTCTTTTCACAACTTCGAATTTCTGGATTTCAGTCTTTTTTTTTATTACAAAATGATATCTCTAGACTATTGTTCTCTAAAAGGACACTGGCAACTTGTATTAAATAGTTTTAATTCCCTCTAACTACTCCCCATAGCCCAAAACATTTTCTGAGATCCTAGGAAACACCATTTCTTTCCTCATTGATTTTTTCTTTACTATAAAACAAAGCATTGATTTTCTTCCTTCTGTCTTGTGTTTCTAATGGTACGTAAATTAACAGGGTTCATTTGTATGCCACCTTACCAGGACTCCTTGTCAGACCAGCATCACCAATAATAGCATGTAGGACCCTCCACTTAATCAGCAACCTGATAAATGCTGCACCAGTTGACAAGAACAATGGTTGGATTTGCTCTTCCTCTATGCCCTTGAGCAAGATGCTTAATCTAGCCTGCCTTTTGATTCTATGTCTACAGCATAGGGAAACTGTTTATTTATGCCATACATGTTTGAAGATGATTCAGACCCATTAGTGAATGTTACATGGGCTCAAATACCCCTCACACAATCCTGTTATTTGGATTTAGAAGAATGAACATATCACAGTTTCACCAGCACAACCTCTCTCATCGCTGCAGTAATCAATACATTCTTGGAGCTGTACTATTCATCCTCTCTTGCTGAAAAGTCTTCTACTTTACAGGTGCTATTCAGCATCACTAAATAAAATTTGATTTTACAGAATAAGCAGGATTCTTAAAATCAAAAAGAATTTGTTACCACTTTCTTTGATTCTTATGAATTTCTTGCAGCTTCCTTGCTGTGTTAACAGCTGCTAAATAGACCAACATTGCCATTATGCCTTATTAGATATACTCATGTTTTATTATATAATCATGGCCTCTTTGCTTAACATTTCTGTGACTCCCCAGTGCTTTGTACTGGGATTTATTAATTTACTCCACTATCTTTACCTGGAGCACGTCTGGGTTTTCGAAGAGCTTTTTGTTTGTTTTAGTTTCGTGCTTTTTTTTCCTCCCCTTTCTTAATTTACAGTGACACTGATGTATCCAGATGCAGAGCAAGCCAAAAGGACACAAATGTGAAGGGTTTTGAAACAGTGTGAAGACTACCCATGGCTCACGCATTTGGCAATAAAATAAGGACGTTTTATATCTCAGGACAGTGTTCCTCAAACAAACAAAGTCAGAACTGAGAGGTGGAAGAAACATTTCCAATAAACAAAGTTCTGTTCCTGCCAATACTCACCGTGCCAAAAGAAAACATCTGCAGAGCTGGATTTGCCCCCAGCCAGCGCTGAGAATCTGAATGAAGACCTTGTGATATAGCATTCACTCATTCAGCACAACTCAAAGCCACATGGGAAGTGCATGAAGAAATGAAATCTGTTGACCGTGGCATAGGAGCTCTCCCCTTTGAAAAGACTAGTTTCTTTCTGAGGGAAGACAGGTGTAGAACTACACGGTCTAGTTATAACAGCACTTGGAAATACATTGGCAAGCAGGATTTCTGTCAAGCACCACTGGCCTGAAAAGGTTCCTAAGCAAAATGCCAGGACCAGATTTTACAGACAAGTCTCCAGTAAATAACTTACAATTATCTGTTTTTAAAGTTAAATGTTTCTAGAGATTCTCTTTATGGTTATGTTATACAATACTGCTATGGCTGATGTTCCTGAGCACAGGGTGAGATTCCTATAGATGAGATGTGAAGATAATTAAATGCTCTATGTGATAGAAGAAAACTTATTTTTCTGTCAATAAATTATGTATTAATTCAAAAATAAAATGTTAAAGTGAATATAACAACGTAAACCACATAGAAAAAAAATCAATGCTAAAAGTAATCTGATCCATTCAGGCAAATTTGCAACACAGTGACTAGCTTGTTTCAAAGACAACTTTGCCAGTAAAATTGAGCATCGGGAGAAGTGAGTACCACACAGCAGAGAAATACAGTGTAAGTGAATCATTCATACTTGTCAGAATTTGCTGATTCTCGGAATGTCTTCTGAGGCTGAAATGTGTTCTTAAAGAAATGAAAAGCAGTCTTCAAAGCTGCACTCTGATTGACAGACAGCACATTATCGTTTTTTGCCAAGCAATAAACAGAACACTTAGAACTCACTAGCCACAAGTACTTATTAAACAGCTAATGAAAAAAGCGAAAGCATCTCACTTACATGCAAATGTTCCAGAGAGATGTGTGATCTTCAGCAGTACCTGTCAAAGGAGGTGGGCAGCATGGAGTGAAATTCTTTTCAGGATGAAAACAATTTCATTGGAAAACTATTTATTTATTCAATTGCTTATGCTTGATACTGAGAGGGAAACTTTTACAGACCTCTTAATTTTTCAGGAGTTGATTCAAACAGATGAAAAAACCCTATTGATAAACTGTTGTGAAAGAAGTTGGAGCTTTTCCTCATAGTAATTAAAATTAAATAAACCACCATTCACATAAACCATCACTGACATTAACTGGCATCTCTAATTATATTGCTAGTAAAGCCAGTAGGAACCAAGTGGCACTAAAAGCTGAAAGATGTTCACATTTTGTTTACTTCAGCCAGTAGAACAGGAGGAGAGCCATGTAAGCACGTTGATCTGTTATGCAGTTTGAAAGGATTTTTCCATATTAGTCTGAAATGTTGTAGGAAGTCTAAATCCCTATCAATGTTTAATTAAAGGGAAGCCATATATGACAGCTTTGTTAATGGGTCACGAAGCACCTCTTACAAGTGACTCTGACTACTGTGTGCAAGTCTTAGGTTTCCAAATGTTTGCAGCTACATAGAAAGAAGCTGTTGATGAAAATCTCTCAGCTATGAACAGTGAAACTGTTTGAAAACCTACCACCTTGTGCCTGCAATGGACAAAGAAACAGATCTTTGCCTGTTCACAGCAGCAAATTAAACACATCACAGGATAGCAGTGTACAACCTAGACAGATAGTTGGGGTGTAATATTAAAAAAGAGGGGAAAAGCAGATGAGTAAAGAAAGGTATATTCAACAGGTCAGGAAGCTTACCTAAGGAAGTCTCAGTCCTGGTAGTGGAGACAGTTCTGACTAAATAATCTCCTCTGACCTCTCCCCAGCAAGAAGACTTTTCCCCCATTCATTTATATAGATAAACAACACACAATCACAACTTCAGTCTGGTTAAAATTGAAAACAGTCAATTCATTTGAAATGAATGAAGTCCACTTGCAACAAACTTCCTGGGCTAAAGTGAGAGAATGATGTAACAGAAAGAAAGGATCAGATTAACATGGTAGAACTTTGTAATAAAAGCAAGGAAGCTAGCAGCTGGGAAGCCAGGCAGTGAAAAAGGGAAGGATCAACACTTTCTCATCTGAAGAGGGGAAAAAAAAAGAAAAAAAAAAAAAGAAAAAAAAGAAGAAAAAAAAAAAGAAGTTACATAACACACTGCAGCAGCTTTGATTTTTTCCTCTTCCTGGCCAGAAAATCCCTATGGGAAGGAAAAAAATCACAGTGAGCTTCATCCTGCTGTCCACAGGTAGGCAGAACAACAGGGTTCTGAAACTGAGATCAGGTCATTAAAATAGGGCATGAATTCTTGTGCATTTCTTTCTCCTTTGGAGGCTGCACAACTCAGAGAGCACCAGGAATGTTTAAACTCCAATAATCTCCCTGGGATTGTCCCATGTAAAACAGATTCACTCTAAAACTCTGTAATCTTTGATACCTGTCTGTCAGGTCCTACAATTATCATTTCCAAATTTAAGTTTGCATGAAATACTCAAACAACAATTCCATGACTGCTGTCTACTGGGCATGGTCAGAATTGTTCCCCGTTGCTATTGGCAGGGACATTTGAACATCTTCATACCTTTTTCACTTTGATTTTGTGTAAAGGGGTCAAAGCAAAGCTGTGGATTAGCATGGGAGCTGGAACAGAATGGTGTCTCCTTGAATTAGGTGGAGTGCATGTATTTGCATTAATGTTCAGTATAAAAGGCACATGTCTTGCTATGTGAATGTGTTTGCGAAATCAAATAATTTCCATCTGACTGACAAACTCTATCCCAAAGAAAGTGCTCTGAATAATCCATTACATAAAAGGAAACAAAAGTGCAGCATAAAAAAAGTGATGTATTTAAAGCTTGTTCATTTAAGAGACATTGGAACAAGAGCAGACATCTAATATTCCAGCTTTATACCTAGTCAAAGGCATTTGTGCTTTACTGGCAGTAAACAATTTCAGGATGCTTTTGAAATGTCATTGATCTTGGTTTGTACTCCTCAGACTGCAGCTGTCTTTTACTGCCTAGCTGGTGCTGGGTGCTTGGCTTCATTCACTTACATTTTCATTTCAGGTGCCCACCTTGTGGGCTCACTGGGTAGGAATTGTGAAGATACCATGCATGGAACAGCAAGTGGCAGCCATTCACTGGCAAGTCTTAAAGCAGACTAGCAAAATACTATTTTCCTCCAATACTCAGACTAAAATTTTGCATAATAGTGGGATGTATCCTTTACTGAGCTTTAGTTTAACAGCAACAGATTTTACAATTTAGTGCCTTCCACTTCTGATAGACTTAGAGCCTCTGGGGAAATGCTTGTTTTCCTGATGTTTGTAATGGGTCCTCAGTCAGGAAGTTCAGATGAAAAGAAGAAATTAAATAATTACCAAAGTTAACCCAAATAGACAATAATTTTATTCTTTATGATTATTTGCAGGCTTCTGCTCACTTAATAAAGTATGCAACAGCTTAGGGCTGTTTTAGGGATTAGGCTACATGTTTTTAATTGATGGCCTGATCTGTATCTATCACAGCAATCAGCAAAGCTGCCCTTCATTCACTTTTTCAGTGCATAGAGACACTAAATAACACTCTTTTCTTTACTTGCTAAAATTTCCAGCTATCAAGTAGAAAATCCCTAGAGTTTCAGTAATTTATCTATATTTCTTACATTCTCAAGTCTGTAAATCCAAAATTTCAGCAACTGGTGGGAAAAAGGTGGAAGAGAAAGTATTTTCTTTTGGTAAAAAAAAAAAATGCTCTTTGTGAGCAGCATCACAGACAAACCATGGCTTGAAGCCCAACCCTCATAAAGGTGAACAATTTTATTTTTGCAGAAGACCAATTTTTGACTTGAGAATTAGGATTTTGTGAGAATTGCTTGCTAATGGTGCACAACAGATCAATACAACCCCTTCTGCAGCATGTTTTGGAAGCATATGGCTTCCAAAAAAAATGACGACAGTGTTTAGTACCCAAATCCAAGTGCTGTCTTCCCCCATGAAATATCCAACTCCTTCAGCTTTCTTTGAAGGTACCCTTCCTGTGCTAGACACATATGTGTGGCTTGCCTGTGTTTTGTGCTGCTCCTCTCCTCATTACAGCTGACACTGCCCAAGACTCAGAGGTGGATGTTCCAAAGCCATATGCTCATTTCCTGGAAACTCAGTGAAATGCGAGGACTCAGGGATAGTGTGTGTGAACCAAAATATTGTTGTTCTTCTCCCCATGCCCCCAAAAAACCCCAAACAGCCCAGCACTTCAGGCCATATGCAGCATATGAGTTGGCACCAAAATCGTGTTTGGCAAGATTTCTATGGATGTTACTTAAAATAAAATCAGAAAAAAAGCACAACCTCAGCAGGCAAAGTTTTACACACATCCTGGTTGCACAATCTGCCGTAGAGGAACATATACCCTGAAGAAATTTTTATATATTTATTCACTTTCAAATTATCTTCCTTTCTGAAATAGATATTAACCCTGCATAATCTTGTTCTCTACAGAGAAGTGAATCTAGGTTTCTTTCACATCAAAACCCGCCAAATTTGCCACATAAATTCTGCAGAAAGAGGGCAATGGAGGCCTTGCTTTGTGGAAAAAACTGCTCTCTAATGTCTATACGAAGGTTTGTTAAGCGGAAGCACTGACAAATTATTTTCCTTGTCACCAGGGCTCGGAAGTCATTAAGGGAGAAGTGGTTTCTACCTTTTCTTTCTCTTCTGGGCAGAGGGCAGACAGGAAGCTGTGCTTCCTTCATCAGTGCTGCTCTGTGGTGTAGTTCATACAGCTTTTGGTACAGGCTGCATCTCCCTCTCCCCGCACTTGCAGGACAGCCCTGCTGCAGTGTGTGCCAGAGGCATAAATCTCTCCTCTGGTGCCATCAGAGCAAGTTTATTAGATTTGCTCTTCCAGGAATCCCAGTTTGTCTTTATATTTTTAGTCTATCTGTGGTAGGCTACAAAACCAAGCAGACTGGCCGGCATCTCCTTGATATGAGGAGTGGGAGGGTGCCAGGGATATCCTTGTGTGGCCTGGGGACTTGGACTAGAGGAGCAGAAAAAAACGCTGCTTAGCTCCTGGGTCCCAACACAGCAAAGAGTGTGCACGAGGAAATCAGAAGACATCCATTTCTGTACATGCAAAAATCCCTGTGTTCAGTAAACAAAAAGCACTGTGAAAAGCAGTCTTGACTTTTTGATATAAGGAAAGGAAAAATATAATTAATCTTTAAAATTGTGTGTATATATGTCTCTAATGCATGTATTTGTAATATTTTTGTGTACGTAGATATCTCTGTTATGTGCAGATTTTTATGGAAATACTAACAATCTACACATATAACAGATTTCTACATACATAAATATTATGAATACATGCATTAGAGACATTTATATACACACAATTTTAAAGATTAATTATTAAGATGTTTCATTTCTTTAGACATACTAAACCTTCTTTCTCTAATGAGTACTTCTGTTCAGGGGAAAGTTTTAAATAATGCAAATTAATAAATATGTCCCAATTCCAAACAAACATAAGACTTGAAAATTATTTTATTCAAAGCTAGCCATGTTGTAGCTGCATTTATGTATGTAGATTGGCAAATATGTAATCTGTTTTAGAAAAAATTGACTGTGATTGTACCTATATTCCATCATCTATGACAGGAACAGTGAGATAGATGACATTTTAGGTGGTGAAAGGAAGCAGAGTACAGTTACATTTATCCCCTGATAAAATGTATGTTAGCAAATGTCTTTCAGGACTTCCCAGTCATGATTTCACTAAAATCCAGAAGTTTTGTTTAAATTTCCTAGAGAAAACTGAACTCCTCTGGTTCTTCAGCATGTGCTCTCAGACTTTGCAAGGAATTAGAATAAAGGATTTCTGTTTCAGCAGCTGCAAGCTCAGAGCAAATGTGTATATTTCCCAACTCTGTTCAGCAGTTTTCAATGCATGAATCATTGAATCACAAGACCATTAAGGCTGGGAAGGAGCTCTAAGATCACTGAGTCCAGTTTTTAACCCAGCACCACTGTGTTCCACACTAAACCCAGTTGCCAAGTGTCGCAACCACAAGTGTTTTGAGCACTATTCCAGGGCATGACCACCCTTTCAGGGGGCAAATTTTTCCAAATATCTAATCAAAACTTCCCCTGGTGTAACTTGAAGCCATGTGCTATACCTTGATCACAGCATTCCTTTGGCTTTCCCTGTTTTACCTTTCCTCTTCCACAGATTCTCATAGCCGCTCTAGTGATCCCCAGGCAATAAGGAATCTTAGCTCTGCATCCATGGTAGAAAGTTTTCCTTCATGGGGCTTTCTACCTAGCAAACATGGCTACTTGATAGATCTAGAAATGGCTTTGCATCAGACATCCCACAGCGCAGAATATAGCACTGCAGAGGTGTGTACCATGGGACTAAGGGAAGTCTAAGTTGAGACTTTAAAATGCTGATCATTTAGCTGGTCCTGCCTGGTGACAGCAGGGCAGCAATTTTGCAAGTGTTCAAACAATGAAGAAAAGGACATTTATGGATGTTTGGTACATAACTGTCTCTAGGGCAATCTGGCAAAGAACACAAAGCTATCAGTTATATTTATCTTATTTCTTCATTTTGTGTTTGAAATTTTATAAACAAATAGTTGATCCTGATTAGCAATTGTGTGTAATAAAAAAAAGATACTAGTGTTAATTGAGGCCACTGCTCTGATAGATCACCTGGAAGAACCTGCTTAGAGCTAATCATACTGCCATACCTATGGCAGTAATCAGTAGTCATTAGATAGTCTCTAATGACTATTGGCAGAAGGAATACAAAGAGGAGACAAACTCAAACACAATAACCTATTAATTTTCAAGGGCTGCAGTATTAGCAAGACCTCTAAGTGAATGACAAAAAATAGGCCTAACTGATAACTCCAAATATATCACACTTTATTTATTTAGAGGTTGAAGTGCTTTATGTATGCACACTCAAAGGGAAACTCAACACAACAGATCAAAACCAAGGTGATGAGTTGCTGCAGGATGCAGTGCCTAAGGCTAGCAAGGCTGGGTAATTCTGATCTTTGTGCACAAGCCTCAGCTCTTGGGCTGTGCATCTTGGATGCTCTGAGCTGCACGAGCTCTTGCTCTACCATCCCCATCCTTCTTCAAATTACCCCACCTTGTCCCCTCTCTTTTCAGTCCTCCTGAACTGGAAGTGAGCTGCACCACACTGTACCAATACCACAGCAGAGAACAACCCCTTCACTTGGGCCTAGCCTGCAAGGAATGAGGGAAGGAAGGAGATTTTATCCTGGTGATGCTGTGAACCAGGGAAGCAAGCCAAGGTTTAAAGCAACAGCTGTCATGGCTGACCTGCCAGCCCAGAGCAGCCATCTGTGACTGACCAGCTGCCACATACCCCGAGAACACGAACACAAAAACATGCTTCCCTACTTCTTCTATACTGTATCTTTTGCTATTGTGTCTGTTTTTTCAAATATGAGAAAATTATCTCTGTTCTCACTTGAAAAGTCAATAACACAGCCTTCTTTCTAGTTTTATTTTACAGCCTAGGAGACTGTCTGGCAGCCTCTTTGGGCCAAAGGGGCTTGCATAAGTGTCAGTAGCTGGTCTTGCATTATTCCTCAGCTCCAGTTTCAGAATTAATTGTGACTTGATTTTGGTTTTGCCTTTCTTGTGTGTTGTACTTTGAATAGTTCCAAAAGGGATGTGTGTTTTATGGCCTCTTCTTGTAGAAAAAGTAAAAATGAAATAATTGAAAAAAATATACTCAAATTAATATTTTAGGAAAAACAATATTTCACAGTTTTAACTCTCTCCATCTTGTTTTTTCTTTCAAACTAATTCCTGATTCGTTTCTACAGTATCAAGGAATTGTCTGTTATGGAAGATAAAGTACTTGCGGAAACACAGGAACTAGTTACATGAAAAATAACACCACTTACCAGAAAAACTTTAGCAGCCATTAATGCCTTCTTCCCTCTGTGCAGTTTGGGTTTCAGGAGGCAAACATCTACTTGCCATATCATTTCCCTTTTGCCTTGTCTGACGATGTTTGCTATCACATCTCCACCAACAGGTAATTCCCACACAGCTACTCAGGAAAGGAGACTTACCCTACAAAGCTCACTGCACTAGAATAAAGCAGATGCAAATCCATGGTATGTCCTGTGTGTGGGTAGGAAAGGTATGAAATCAAGCACATAAAGAGAGGTACAAAAAGACAGTGGTGTTGCACGTTATCACACAGAGGCATCAGCTTCATGTGAATTCTCATTTTAGGATAGAAGACTGAGTGCAGGAGGCACTGCTGGGAGTGTATTTCCTGCTAAAAATGGGATTCTTGTTTTGCACATCTTCTATATACCCAACTGTCATGGGAGGAATTGTGGGTAGAAACCTCAGGAAAATGAAAGTTTCCATTTTTTTTTAAGCTCAGCATTTCCCTTTCCAGTATCAGAGAATGCCGTGATTGCCTTCTCTTTGGAGTTTTTCTAGAGTTTTGGTGAATATTTTCAGTACTTAAAGCAGCTCTGTTGTTGTTCTTTCCTTGTTGGCTAACATCACAGAGCAACTAGACCCACACAGAGGGATTTTCTGAAGCTCAATAGCGCATCACTTTATTTCATGGCTTTTCTTTTCTTTTCTTCTTCCCCACTTTATTTTTTTTTAATAAACAAACATAGTTTATAAAATGTGTGAAGGACTGATATTAATGTAAGCTATGGTGATTAATACAGCTACAGTTCATTAAAACTCCTTTCAATATTTTTTTTGTTAATGGGTTCATATCCAGTGCTTGTGTGGTCCTACAGAGAAAACATACTATGCAATCAAAAGAAAATGGAAGGGATTTTCCAGATCCTCCTGCTCCTCTCCAAATGGTGCCAGCCCCTCTCCTGCTGCTGGTCTGAGGTGGCCATGCTCACAAGGCAGTGCCATGGCACACAGAGAGGATGGCAGATGTGGCAGACATGAGCACCACTCCCCACCCTCAGAGGTGCTGCCCTGCAGTCTCATCCTCATTTGTCCTCCACTGAGCTCCTTTGCCATCAAACAATACTAGATGTTTAAGAAATCAAAGGCCTGCAATACTATCAATATGGAAAAGCCCATAGCACTTTCAAAAGAGTTCTTCTTTCCTGGGGAAATGTTTTATAGCTAGCAGAGACCAGAGACTGGATTCCCTAGAAATGCAGCCCTCTTGCAGTAACACTGCTGCAGCTTTTATGTTTTGCAATCATGGTTAAATGGAAATAGAGATCCAGACAGAATCTATATCTGAAACTTTTATTTTGATCCAATATAATTACAGCCTCTTTTTCCCCCCCCAATATTTTCATACTGCTTGTAGCAAACCGATGAAATAGCTATAAAATGACAACATTTTACCATATGCTATGGTATGTTTGTCAGATAGGAGACCAAACCCATCCTAATCTGGTTGTAAGATCTGGTTTTTAGATTTTTTGAACTACAGTTGTCCAAGAAGAGTGTTTCCCATACTGACATCTACAACAGCTCCACTAACAGGAATACACCTGTCAGTTATGTCATGTCAATTTTGGTCCAAGCAGATTTGGCTGATTCTGACTAGTTTTTATAATATAATTCATTAGTTATTTGATAATCATTTTAACAACTAGAAAAAAAGAGTGTATTAATGCCATTAATAATGAAGTTACTGACCCAAGCTTTAGGTGAATTTGTTACTCATTACTTATGTTGCATATCTTTTCCTGTTCATTGCAAGAAAGGCATTTCTGCAAAAAAGGAGTGTGGTGACTCAGAGAGATCCTGTTTCTGGTTTATCTTAATTTTCATTCTTTCATAATCCCATGTGTTTTCTCTGATATCCCTCAAATAAGACAGTTTGCACTTTGCACCACAGAGTCACCAGAGAGTCTAGTCAGGCTATTGTTCAAACTCCAATGTTTATGCATTTCAAAAGAGAGTGAATTACAATAAAAAAAAATAATTATTTTGATAAAGCCTTAATAGAAAGCTAAGAAAATGCAAAACAAATGAGAGCTGTTAGATGTGAATTATTAAACCTCTCAAGCTGAAAAGTTAGGCAGCTAGAATGTGGGGGACATGGTTTCAAATAACTGTTTATTTCATTTTCCTAGTGACTGTTCATGTTAAAACAGTAATAGAAATGGCACTGGAGGTTGATTAATGGGACATCTGAGAGGATGAAAGCTCACATTCAAGTCCATATTTTTAAAGTATAAATAGCTTTTTCTTTTTGTTCCACAGATTGAATTAAAACCAAACTATTTCCTATAAGTTGGAATTGTTACTCTAAATTAACTGAAAATATTGAAATAAATAGCCTGTATCTCCATCTTACTTAAAATGTGTGTCTGAGCATTTGCCTTGCTTATTGCACATATTTTTAACATTTATAATCATATTTAGGCCCAATATCAGTGCTGGCTCCACCAGTGTAGGATGGCCATAATCAATTTGTTTTCTCTTGCAGTTCTGATACAAACTCAATAATTTTAAAGTTCTGGGAAAACTGAGGATAAGAGACACTGTATTATATTTACAGTAATTGTATTGCAAATGTTTGTTGAAAATCTGAGAATTCAGCATATCATCAAGGTAGAATATATAAGGAAAAAATATCACCATAATCATCTAGATAATAAAATAAATATGTTCTGACAAGAGGAATGGCCCATGGCACTATACTTGTTAGAAATACCAGCTAAAGGATGACCCAGCTAAAGCCATTTGCAAACACTCTGAACACAAGCAATCCAATTGTTGTAAAGTGAAAATAGAAATATGCCTGGAAGTGTGCTTAGTATTTTTATAGGATTTAATCAAGGTATAAACATTTAACAAAGAAGGTTTCTTCATAAATACTGCATAATACCAGCATACAAATATTATGATATTTTCTCAGATATCATGTTCTACATATTTTATCTTCATGAACTTCAGTAGCTACTTTTATTCCAAATCATACTGTTTTCCTCTGTGGGAATGCACTAATAGGATTTTCTTCTTCCTGCCTGAAAGTCATGATTGTAACATTGGTAATTTCAGGAAACTGTGAATACACTTTATGCCCTAAAATTATATGTGTGTTTATGTAAGTGCTTGGCATGGACAAATAACCAAGACATACTATTTTATCACTGCAGAAAATCACAGTCTTCACTCAACATTACTGTCTGAGGACTCCATCAAACTGAACATATATACATCTCTGTAATTTTCTTTTGATACAAATTCAGGCCTGTACTCTTCTGACTACAATTTCCAAAAGCGTACAACTTTTAGAAGTAGTTCATAGTATAGAAGAATATGAGAACCCTAAGGAAGACCTAGACATGTTAAATGAAATGAACATGTTCCAGCACATATACTATTTATTAGGCAGCTGTATAGCAAAGGCTTTTATTGATCTGTTCAGAAAAACATTTATAGAATGTGAGAGTGAGCTGGGACACTTGTCTCTCTGGCTCAGGTGCAAGGCTTCATTTAAATTTTATTAATGCAGAGGCATTCTTTTGCAGCTTCATAAATAACCTGTATTACACATATTCTTTCCCTCCTTTGTTAATTATTACAGTTTTGAGGCTGCCTTCTGTGCCTGAAGTTTTTTGCTTTGGAGTTCATGGCTCCCATATTCCCTTGTGCTGGGATTATGCTGTTTCACTGTGCAGCCGTGATGAGCAGAACTATTAATAGCTCGCTCCCTCATGCTGCACTTACTGAGAACTTGTGAACAGCCAGAAGAAATGCGGCGGCGCAGCGCTACGTGTCCTTCTGCTACGGCCTTTTATCTTTCCTCTGTACTCAACAGACTTGATTACACAGTGCAAAGCACATTTACTCTGCTCTTCCACACACCTGGTGGGCCCTCACAAGAAGAGGCATGCCACTCAGAAGAGCACCTGTGAGAATTCAAAACTCTGGTTGCATGTTTAGTTGCTATGCCTAGTGGTATCAAACTGCTTTGTTTACAAAAGAATTATTTACTTTTTCTTGCCTGCAACCAGGGCTGCTTCCAAACATATTCAGAACTGGCAGCAAGCTCTCAGAAGCAGCTAAACATGCAGGACCTTCTTCTCCACAATGCTCATGCACCCTGCAAAGCCAGATGACTACTGCTTTGCTCAGATAAGGGATAGAAGCAGGATGCTGAATAAGATGGCAGCCTCACTCCAGTGCTTCCCAGCTGCAATCACAACCTGTCTCCTACCCTCATGCCATCAGGAAAAACAGAAGGCTCATCGGCTCTGGAGTTACCCCAAACCTGATTGGGGTACCCTCCTTGGCCTGCTGCCATAGGAACCACGCAACCTTGGCCATCCCACCCAGCCCACCCTCTTCCCGCTCAGATGATGGTTGAATCTGTTCTGCAGCTACAACCCCACATTGCCTACCTGCCTAAAAACACCTGAGCTGTATCTGCTGCTGACCCATGTCCCTCTGGGTCTTCCCTCTTTGTTGTGCCAGCTCTGGCTTCACAGGCAAATGTACACACATAGAGAAACTTGCTGTAATCCACCTTTTTTTTCAGCTGTCTTGTTCAAGGAATAGGGATGTGGTTAAGTTCTTGCTAATTAACCTACTGGGAGTATCAGAATTCAGTTACCATCCATTCCTCTCAAGATGTTTTTGCTGCAAAGCTGAAATTCAACTATAGGTCAGCTGATAGGAGATCAGGTGATTTTTGAGGCTAGTACTGAGGGATGGGTGCCCTTTAGCTTGCTCTCAGTAGGAGAGATACCTCCTTTCTGCAGCCTTCTTGCCTCAAATGTAGCTGAATAACAGGGAAATGGATTCACCAGTTTGCCTCCTAAAGTGGGAAAATTACATGGAAAAAGGTGTGAAGGGCTGTATAATCCTGGAGGTGGGACAGACAGCAGAAGCAGAATGTGGAGACAGCCCTCCTTTAATGGGGTGTAGCAGACCTAAACGGGAGAGTGGGAAAACCTCTGGTTTTCTCAACATGCTGAGCTGATGCATTGAAGGATTACAATGAATAACTTTGCAAGTTATTTATGAGAATAACTTATTTTCACAAGCATCTGAAGAACAAAGCCCCCTTTAAAACATAAGGAAAAATAAATCCATGATAGCATAGAGACTGAAAAACAGGGATGTAGAGAGAAGAGTTTCCCTTCAGCCATTTTAAGTCCTTCCCATGGTTATCTGTCTGCTGTGATTCCCTTCTTTTTCATATATCCTCACCACTCATTTTACTATTTATTTATTTATTTATTTATTTGATTGATTTGTGTGCAGAGAGGTAAGGAGTATCCTGAAAGTCAGGAAACACTTAGCTGAGGAATCCCAGGGAACAAGACACCAGACCCTCCGTTTTCTAGGAAAGTGTGCCATGCTTTGAAGAAGCCAGGTGTGCATAGCAGGCTCATTCAGCAGCCTCATTGGCATGCTTCTCTTTTTTTTTTCTCCTTTATTTTTTCACAGACAACCCAGGCAGGTTCCACTTTCAATAGCTGACTTTGAAGCTGTGGCTTTTTGTGCTTCATTCTCTAAGGGATGCAGCAAGAGCACCTGAGCAGTGACTTCTGATGAGCAAGTAGGAAATGTGAGCTTTTGCAGTAGCCATCATGGTCAGGCTAAGAACTTGGCAGAAACTCTTTCATCTGTCTCAAGCCAAGTCATCATTTCCCGCACACATTGAGAACTGACGTACAAGTTTTTGTCCTTTCTCAGGTGAACCTGAACATTCAGCCTGCTGCTGCTTTAGCAGGAATAATAGTGCCAGGAAAGAGAGTTTAGAGGTCATCTGTTGATGAATTCAAAGTCCTACACCATGCACCAAGACATGGGCAGAAATTGCTAATGCCAGGTCTCAGTGCATGCAGTAAATGATTCCTTGGTTTTGACTCACAAATATGAGAGATGAGGTACCTGTGAATCTAACCAAACCAGACACCTTTGATAACTTATTTTGAGTTAATATCTTTCTATCCTTCCCCTCCTCCTCAAGTTAGATTCTTACTGCAGTCCATTTACAACTTTCAGTGTATGATAAATGTGATTAGCTTCAGAAAAAGAGCTGATGCCTCTCAATGAAAGAAGACTATACTTCACTTTGGGAAGAGAAAGGGAGTTTGTGTGTGGGACTGTGCTGGAATATTCTGAGGTGGTTTCAAGACTGTTAATTTTTTTTTCCTCTTCTTATTCAAAGCTCTTCTTTTCACAGGGGTAATATTCAATTAGGAAACTCCTATGGAGCAGAGGGAGAAACCAGCAGGCAAAGAGTCAAAATCTCTGCAATCAGCACTGATAAAGAGCTGTTATTTTGACAAATGGGATAAAAATAAAAAGCATAAAAGGCTGCAGCAGGAGGCCTGAAACAGATGCTGAGCACTCTCCTTACTCAGCGAGGATGTGTTTGCCATGGTAAGTCATGCATGATTGTTGGAGGCGATATTCTGTGATTTGTTTCTGCCTTTTATCTTATTAGCAGTTACTGTAGTTTGAAATGTGTTAAGCAGAGCAATACTCTGTGCATGTAATGCTTTCAAGGGTTTGACTGCAGCATTTTGAATCATTTCACAGGCCTTCTGTGTTGAAAGAGTGACAGACGTCTCAGTGGTTTGTGTTTTGATGTCTGCTCTGGTCTAAAAGAGCATAAAACCCGGGTACAGAAGATGTAGGCTCAGTTCAGCACATATTGACTGATGTTTCATGGGCCACATCTTTATTTACAGGGCATCATAGCTGACATTTGGCTCTCTACTCTTTACTATATTTCAGATCCTCTAGGATGGCCAAGAGGTTGCCCAAAGAAGTTTTCTGTGGCTCCTTGAAGCACAGTGACTGGGGAAGCACGCCTCTGGAATGTTACCAGTCTAGCACAATCACTTTGCAGCACTGGCCTACAACATGCAATTGTGTGTGCCCTAGGAGCATTTATAAGGCAGCCCAAACTGCATACACACAGAGAACAATGGAGAAAAGTCAGGAGGGTGGATGTAATGAGCTACATCTGAGACACTGGCAGCTATTAGCATGCTGAAATAAACTGGATTAATTTTACAGCCACAGGTTCTCAAAAGTTGAGTCTGGACAATTAGATAAAATGCAGATGTATCCTTACCCAAATTTTCTAGGAAAGTTGTATACTTCTAATGGTCAGGACACCAGAGTGTCCTATAGCTTCATTTCTTGCTTCACTTGTCCTGTGCTGCAATGTCTGATAAACCTGTTCAGCTCTCACTGTTGAGGCTTTTTATCTGTAAAGCAGGATTAAAATACTTACTACCATCCCCTGAAGGACATGATGGATGCCTGCACCTCAGGATGGAGACAATGATGAATTGTCTTTGTGAGCCAATTTAGAACTGAAACAGATTTCTATGGACTTACTATGTCCAGTAATATCACATACCATCAAAGACTGGCCTAATCTACAGAATCAAATTGTTTGGAAAACACTGAATTTTTCCACTCAATGTGAATGCATTTTTAAACTTCTCACATACATTTTAATCCTAAAGAAGTAGTAGCATGTTTATACTAGTCTACTTAGCAGACTGTAATACAATATTCATTACAAAGTGATCAAAACCAATCATACAGATATAATCTACTGAGGAGACAAAAGCCCTGAGAAACAGTAAGAGATTAGCAGCTCTGCTATATATGGAGTATGATGATGACAAAAGCCAGCTAATTATTGCAGTTATGCCTCAATAATTTATAAAGTCAGCCATTTCCCCAAAAGATCTATAGGTCTCTTTTGACTTCTCAAGGGAAGAATAAATGTATCACAAATAAAAGTCTAGGTTTTCCACAAAGGGGTTTGAATGCATGGTGAATGCTGATCTCCTGTTTGTGAGAGTAAAATTTACTGAAAACTTACATGGTTGTTTGAATTAACATCCTGAATTTTGGGTTATGCCTCTGGTTTCTAAAAAGGCTGACCATGGAAAACAGAATCTTTTGTGTCCCAGAATAGTTTTATCCAACCCACTCATAAGCCATAATACCCTGACATTATACCCATAAAAATATGGCCTGAAATTTTCAGAACGGTTTAGTTCTTATATATCCAAGTTTTAACCTTTCAGAAGGTCCTAATGCTTTGCTCCTTAAAAACTTCTGCCCTTATCTGGTATCTCCAGTTCTTCATATAAAACTTTAAAATTATGACTAATTTTGTTTGTTTGTTTGTTTGGTTTGGTTTTTTTTTTGCTAAAGGAAATCACATCTTATTTTGGAGGGTAATATAAAGATAAGCCAGTCCATGAAGTCTTGAAGTTTAATATGGGTGCACAATTTAATTTCTTACTAATCAGTCATCTTTGCTATCTTGGAACACAGGTAAGAGAGCTCACTTAGCAGTTACCTGCTTCAGCTTTTAGGAGAATATTGAAACAATTAAAACCATATACCAGTGAAATGTGTGTGCAGACATTCAGTTGAATGTTGTTTAGGAAATTAAAGTGTTATAAAACCCCAAGAGACATAGGCATTAGTTTTCAACAGTGCTTATAACAGTGTTGCTTCCAGACTCCACCTGGTGCCAGATTAGGCCTTTTGTGTCTCATGCCACTTTTGTGCAGTGGGCTGATATCTGTACACGTGTGTGATGCTTCAAAAAGGAATCAGGAATGCCAAGACTGATAATTGAGATAATTTGCTTTGTGCAGGTAAGGCTGCCTTGCAGCAGTATGTCGTTTGTTGTGACGCTCCCTTCCTCTTTCCCATCACTGCACTTCCAACAGGTTCATATTGGAAAAGATCTTTAAGATCTCTGAGTCCAACTGTTAATTTCCAAGTCCACCACTGAACCACCACGTACCCCATGACTACATCTGCATGTCTGACACCACCACTTCCCTGGGCAGCCTGTTCCAATTTTTAGACAATCCTTTCAGTGAAGAAATTTTTCTTAATGTCCAATCTAAATATCATCATTACAACCTATTCACCACTGGAAAGGGATTATTTAGGTTTGGATGAAGAAAATTTCTTAAAATCCAAGGCTGAAATTTTCACTGAATTTGTTGGAAAAACCCCGCCACTTTGGAGTCAAATATATGTGGAACACTATTGGTTTCAAATGGCCCTTTTCCAGCTAAAATTTCCATTAATAGATGATGCTTAGGAATTGTACTTCCTAATTTAGCATTCCCACTGAAACTACTATGAACCACAAGCCACTTTCTCACTCCCTGCCTCCTCCTCCCCCATCCCTGCAGTGAGCTGGAGAGGAGAACTGGGAACACAAAAGGTGGAGATCACAGGTTGATATAAGAACAATTTACTGGAAACAGCAATGAGATAAGGAAAGAAACAGTGACAGCCATAATATGAATGACAGAGGGCACAAGAAAAGAATTATGATTGCTCACCACGGACAACCCTGACAACAAACACCCAAACACAGCCACACTATCCCAACAGCTCCCTCTGGTTTGGGACCAGCACCATGCAACCTTCTTCCCAGAAGAGAGTCCTTTCCCTCCCCTCCTCTTCCCACCTCCCCTCCCAGCACTGATATGAGGTTGTACACAACAACCTCTGGATCCTTGTCAGGGCCCCCCCACAGCTACTGCAAAAATTAACCCTGCCCCATGAGAGGCCAGAACCTCTCATGGAAGCCTACTCTTCCTTTCTGACAGCAGGGAGTAAGAATTCAATTTCCTCTTTCAATGGTCGCAGCTAAGAGGTTACAAGAAGTTATGCTGTTTTATTCTGTATTCGAGGAATACTATATTTACATGAGAGAAAATAAGATTTATAATTTTTGGTCTAGTTTCATACAATGTCTAATGTATGTACATTATTGTTTGCTCAAAGAATTCAAGTTCAAAATAAATTTCATGATGCCTATGAGGTAGAATACAAACTAAGAAAATATGTGTGATGGGTGGCAAAATATAGACATGAAGGCAGACAGCCTGAAAATTCAAAATTCTTAGCAAATGCAGCAATACATCCTATTAGTAACAGAACTCACTTGGAGAAGGACTTCAGGTTATGGAAAGCACCCTCAGGTGAAATGAGCATCCACAAATTTCCCTTTTTTCAGCTCTGCTCCAGCTCTCCTTTGATAATTTATTCCCACCCAGTCTCCAGCACATTGTGCCCAGTCATCCATACAAACATAAAGCAAACAAAAACCTGTAATAAATTAATCACACCATTTCTCCTGTCTCCAAGGAAGAAGAAAGGGGACTAGCTGTTATCTCTATTTCAAAACACTTGGGTGACAGCCACATAAGTGTTTTAAGGTAAATAAGTGAAGAGCAGCTTCATTAAAGGAAGGAAACTCTATTGAAATGCACGGGTGCAGTCCAGAGCTTTAGCTGCACACTAGGAAGAGTTTTATTCAAAGTTTGCTATCAGGAGCTTTTGCAGCAGCTAGCACAGGCATGCTTACACATTACTTCTCTTCTGTCACATTTAGCTGTCTCCTTCCTACTGAGCACCTTTAATCACACTGATGTTCCACCAGCAGAAAAAAAAGAGGGTAAATTGCTGGTCCCTAAGGATGCTACACCATCCTGTAACCTGAAAATCAGCCTGAAGAAGCAGAAAATGCAATCAGCACAAAAGAAACTAATTTATGTTTTTGGCTTTATTACGCTGCAAAAAAACCCAAACCAAACCAAACCAAATAAACAAACAAAAAAAAAAAACCAAAAAAACAAACCCAACCAGAAACAAAACAAAACAAACCCACAAACAAAAAAACCCAACAAAAACCTCAAAAAGCACCCCAAAAAACAACCAGCAAGAAAGGAAGACATAAAAGGCTCCAAATAATATTTGTCCCAAACGTTCAACTGAGCAAAATTTTCCTTGTGGCACTAATGAGAGGACAAGTATGGTCAGGGTTGTGTCTTCACCTGGTTCTCAGGCATGCAAAAGCTGTCTGTTTTATGACTGCAGCCTGCTTAGCCCCTGCAGAGGGAGCAGGAACACCTCATTATCAGAGATGGGAGATTTGCAAGCAGGAATCTTGGATGAGATGCACCTAATTAGACAAGACTCTTTCCCCTGTCATCAGAAAGTGAGAATGGACTCAAGGATTTTTACCATTGGCAATGTGTTCTGAACGAAAAGGGCCTAATGTGTATTTTATTGTAACATATTCTGTAGGAAATGCATATGAAAGCCATTGCTGGCAGCCAGTCCTGCCTGTGCAGACATTGCATAATCAAGGCCAGAAGCCCTAGGGGCCTGACAGCCAGTCGCTTTAAAAAAATCCTGCTGTTTCACTGCACTTTAGAGAAGATTTTTGTAACTTTTACTTTGATTACTTTCCTAAGGAAAATCCCCTATCATTTTTCCATTGTTCCTGATCTTACTGCTTTATTTTCCACTGAACAGGGTTTTGAAAGTAGACACTCATTTTAAATAATTCAATTACTTCTACTGCTGTGCAGTTTGCCTTAAACTCCATTTCTATGCCCAGAGCTATGCTCAGGGCAAGAGAAAAATTCTAATTATTTGGACAGTTTTGCTCTTTAATTATAGAAGATCTTTGTCTAGAATGACATTTTCAAGAAATGAGGAGAGGCTTGTTAAAGAAAGATAACAAAAGAACCCACAAAACCCAAAAGGCTGAAATCTTTATGTATTCCTTGTTTTGATATGCTACCCATTATGATAGTGTTGAAGCAGGTTTAAAGCCTGGGGTGTTGGAGGGAGAATAGATAACATGGTATGTTGGAGAGTGTGAGAAGTACTGCTACTGTCAACACTGATTTTTCTATTCTCTGAGCTCAGTGTTAGGATATTCTAAGAACTGTTCTCAGTTTGTTTAATGTCCTTGCAGGTTTGGCTAAATCCTTAAAAAAAAAAAATTATAGGGATCTGTGGAAATGAGATGGTGACTAACATATTTTATAGATCTCATTTCACATGCAAGGGGCTTTCATTTCCTGGGAAGATTCCCTGCTGACTTACACTCTCCATCTAAATAGTGTTTGGGCATCCTTCCCTTCTTCTTCCTCCTCACTGTCTTCAGTTTAACTCCCAGTGGCCTGTCATTGTCCATACTGCTCCACCTTTCCAGCGTCCTGCCTGCTGCACCTTCTTCCATTGTGTCCATTCCAGGTTCTTTGCTCTTCCTCAGTTTGTTTCACAAGATGTCATCACTTTGCCTAAAAAAAATGGTTAATTTCTTTTTGAATACAGATGCAGGAAGTGCTTCCAACCTAAGCTCAGCACTTCCAGAATCACATCATCTTCCTACTTCTTGAACTGAAGATAGAACTGGGAAACTCATCCTATGAAACAATTAATTATCTCATCAACTTCAGAATGAGTCAGCTCTACTGGAAATACTCACTCCAGATTGCAGCTTGCAGCAGTTACTCCCCACAAGTTAACTGTGTGCTGCTGGGAATGTGGCAGCAGTTCCTGGCACTTGGAAAGGTTTTCAGACAGAAGCAGTATCATGCAGACACACACAGGTGTTATGTGAAAGCTTCCAAGCCAGAGCAGCTTTGGCACTGACCCTGATGCTACTTTTCATGACACTGTAGGCACTGGAAAAGGACCGAGGTTCATGGAACACATATCTCTGAAAAGTTAACAGATGATGATACTTGACATGAAAGCATTATCAAGCTCAGTCACCACAAAAATATGAGCATATTCTGCCACAAAACATGTTCACATAAGGAAAAAGGTATTCTACTCATTGAATTAAGTAGACTGCAATTGAATATTGCCAGATTGTATCAGTTGTTAAGTGTTTAACATTCTCCAAGTACTTACACCTGCCTTGCAATACATAGTGCCATTTTAAAGACAATATTAAAGCAGCTGCACAGCTTTGGAGATATTACCTCCAAGAGCTCAATAATTTCTTACTGTATAGCATTTTGTGCAGGTGTGTGAGAAGCAGGTCTGTTAGTGAGTCCAGCAGCTCGCTGCATTCAGTCCAGCTGCTATCAGCATCATGCTGCTGCATTCACTTCTGAGATGGTCCTGGGAGGGATGAATCTACCTGCAGGCTCTGGAGAGGATGTTGCTAACTACAGCTGCTGCCTAGGACATGCAATCACTCCGTGCTATCTGTCCTTTGGCATTTTGCTTGGAATCTCTTTTTGGCTGATATTTATCAAGTTATAATCTCCACCCTAAATCAAAGACTGTCATCAGTTTAGAGTCTCTGTAGCTTCTCTTCCTCCACAATGTCCTTTTCTCATCTATAAACTTTTCTTCCCAGATCTTGCACACTTACCTTCCTAATCATTTGCTGACTTTATTGTCTACACCCAGGGACTATGCTGATCCCCAAATACATCACTTTGCTGACATTAAGCATGGCTGGATTTTTTCCCAAATACATGTAATGGATCCTTCACTGGTATTTTTGCCACAGCATATGCTACCAGCTAATTATATTAAACATAGGCAACCACTAAACAAGTAGAGGCAGTAGCTCTCCAGAGGCTGCCTTCTGAGTCTTCAGCTGAGTGCTAAATTCCAAGAGTAAATAATAATTAACTGAAAGTAATTAATGTAATAAAACTGCTGCAAATGGTACAATTTTGTATCTGCATATGCATCCCGTGCTTGATCTGGCACTCCCTTCCTGGTACAGTGATGCGTACACAGTCCTGAGATCAAAGCATCTATATTTTCTCCTGGTTGAAAGCTTCAATTTTAAAGGAAAAGTTTTAAAAAGTTTCTTTTGCAATTTAAAAAATTAGAACAAATATTTATCTTTAGCTAGAACCAAGAGAAGCTGACATCATACATGAAACTATAAATGTAGCCAAACAGGCTGTCTTCTCACACCAAACTTGGCTCAGGAATTTAGTTCTTAACTTAATAGAAGGTCATATCTTTCCACAGGTTTTTCTTCTGAGATTGTGAAGCTTTTAAATATAAGATAATCTTCTAAGCAGAGACTAGGAAAAATAATAAGGAATGGGATATAGTAATTATGCAGAGAATCAGGATTAAAGTGGTTTTACTACTATTTCTCTCCTACATCCTCCCTTCATCATCAAGTTGGATAAAAGGGTTGGAAAAGATGTGTGCAAGGGAAGAAGAGAAGGAAGAGGATAGTTTCTTTGCTGCTCCAGCCAAATAGGTACTTGTTAGTACAGCTCCTTGGGGCTTACAACTGGATCAACTTCTCTGTTGCTTATTTTAGAGTCAGCTTTTACCAAACTGCTGTGTGGCTTTCCCATTTTGCTGTTCTCCATAAAATCCTTACATTTTCCTTTCTCAGAGAACTGCTTCTGAAAAATCATGACTCAGCCAAAATGCTTTAGAAAATTAAAAATCAAGGTCTTTGGAGTATTTTCACTAAGCCAAATGGTCATTATGGAGCACCCTGCCCCAGCATGGCAGACCTCCTGCTCCCCCTCTTCTCCTCCCTCCATCCCTCATTTTTGTGTCATTCACAGACTTGCAAAATTAGACAGGTTATTAATAAAGAAATTAAACAAAGTTTGCCTCACTATTTGTCCCTGAGGGATGTCACTTTTTACAGGGCACCAGCTGAGTTTTGGGACATTAATGAACACTGTTTGAGCCTGATATTTCAGCCAACTTTCCATCCACCTTATTGTCCACTTATTCACACAAGAATCCATCACTTGGTCTATAGGGACCCTATGAAAGACCATGGCTTTCCTAAAGTCAAGTTATGCAATATCTAGGAGACTTTTTATATTGCTCCTGAGTAGTCTGCCCTGTCTTTCCACCTTTTATGTACTTTCATTTTGCATAAGAATTCAGCAAGGTGTTCCCTATTTTAAACCATAAAGCTTCTTGTTGAGAAAGGATGAGTTAACCCCCATAATGAAGAGATTAAGTTAGTCTCATAAGCATGGCAGAAGCATTCATACATTTCTCATGGGGCTAAAGGTACTACAGTTCCATTTACAGAACTGAAAAGAAGCCAATGCCTCTTGAACTACTGTAAGAGCAAATAGTCTGTGAGACTTGAATTTCAACAGTTGGCATGGATGTTTTGTTGCAGAAATGCTGTATACTGATTTTGTGTATCATATGAGTTTATATATCATATCTAGGTCTGGATGTCAAACTACTTTTAGGGAGTATGACGTCCTTTTAAAATATCCTTTCAGTTTTGTCTGCTTTGCTTCAGGCCTCTGGAATCAGCCTCACTTGGTTGGTGCATGACAGATCTGCTAACCAGACCTTCACCCAGCCTATGAAGACCTGGAGCAAGAAGGGGCAGAGACAGTGTCCCAGAAGCCTCACAGTTTGGGAGAACTGGTGGAAGAGTGAATCTCTTGCTTAAAACCCAAGACACAGCATATTTTGCTCTGGAGTTCAAGTCTACAGCTGCACCTAGCAAAGAGAAAACCTCAAGACCTGGAGCCACTGCTATAGCAGTAGACTGCAGGTATTTGGAGAGAGTTGATCTACAAATAGAAGGAATGGTGAAAGGTAAAAAACAATCTGAAAATGGACCATGAGAGATGGAAGCCAAGATCTACCTGTTCATTAAGAAAATTCACGTAAGATGAGTAAGACTCTACTGAACTCCTTAGAGAACATCTGCATGAGAGCATGATTTTCCATTAAAATATTTCTCTAGAAGAGTTCAGCAGACCACAGAACACCAAAACAAAAGCACTTTCTTGTCATCTTCAGATGTGACTAAATGTAGGAGAAGTTTTCTATTGGAAGCTTATGAACTTGGACTGTGAAACACCCAGAAGAATGAAAAGTGGAAGAGACCAACTCACTTTTTATAGTTTTTATGTGACAACCATGCAACTGCATGTCATGGTCAGTCACAAGAATGTAAAGTTTTCCTACTGTCTTTTACAAGCAGACAATATATGGAGGTAGAGTTCCTTATAGATATGTCACTAATTTTTACAAATTAGAGGAAGGCTCATAAGGCCGTGAGGAGCCTGTGAGTTTAGAGAGGTTAATGAGATTAAATCAGTGTTGCTGTTCAGATCCTCTTTTAATTTCCTTTTGACCTTCCCAGCGCTCTCTGGTTCTATAAAGACCAACCTCTCTTTGACAGATATAAAACTATAAACAAGGTCGAGTACAGAGAAGTGTGATATATTTATTTTGTAATGCCTTAAAATTCATATGGGATTGATTTCTGTTTCACCTCAATTATTTTAGCAGTGCTAATGTAAAACACAAAAACATTCAATCATATCCACTTAAGAAAGACCATGACTTGCCTGAAGGAGTTAATCCACTGTAACCACAACTGTGGGGTCAGAATTATACCCATCAATTTAAGACTCCACATTTACCATTTCCAAAAAGTAAAATGTCATATTAAAAAAACCTGTTCATTTAATTATTAAGGATCCAGTGATCCTTAAATGTTCTCCTGACTCACTGTTAAATTTTACCCACTAATATGATTCTTTCATAGGTGTGATGGGATAGCCCTGAAATAGAGTACTGCCAGTTCTTGCAAGAACTTAAGACTGACAACATTTTTTTTTTCATAGACCAGGTGTTTCTGGCTAATTTGGTTTGTTTTTGTTTTTCTTTCTCTTTTATAGCCATCATTATATTTAGGTAGCAGTAACAAGCAGTTACTCTATGCAGAATGAGATATTTATGATTCTGCAGTGGAATTCCCTTGCTCAGTTTACATCCATTCCAGGTGATTATTTCATAATGCATGGATCCTTGGGATTCTCAGTTAACAGCAACATCTGCTAAAAAGGCTTTTCAAAAGCCTTGTTTTTCTGAATATAAAATCTCTATCTCAAGCATGTAGAGGAGGAAGGAATTTTTTTATTGTTGAAAAAGAAAATTTTAATTATAATAATATATTCTGTCTATAATCCTGAAGCAAAGGACCCAATTCAGAACCTTGAATGTTTGTACAGAGGCTCTACTAAATTCCTTAGAGAACACTTGCATGAGAGCATGGTTTTCCATTAAATTAATATTGATCATGTTCACATTCTGGAATTAAGTGGATAATTCTTTTCCATGCTTGTACAACTCCCATCTGTACAGAAAAATTTGATAACTGTATTCAAAGAATGAAAGTAAATAACACATCTAATCAGTATGAGATCAAATCAAGGTTCAGATATGGGCAGTCCATTCCATTTCCCAATCTGTAGTGTTTCAAATGAGGAGGGTGTGTGGAAGTGGATTCTTCCCTGAGCTCTTGTCTTAATAGCATCATCAATGATGATAATACCAATGACCATCTTGTAATCACTACACTTCGAATGGTTCAGTTTATATGGTTGATACAAGAAATCTCTATTTATCTTCACTCATGCTCTAGGACTACATTTCAGCAGAAAACTTCTACTATATTCAAGGTGTGTGCAAACTGACATTAAATAAAGTGTACATATAGATAACTATATATGCCTTTGTGAGAAGAATCATTGATTAAAAATGATTGATAAATTAAGATTTGCTAGTTTGTTTTGATCTAACCTCACACCTTTCAAGTGTCAATGATTCTGTATGCATTTACTGTGCTATTTGCCCTACTTTTCAGTGTTGCTGTATTAAAAAGAAGAAAAATGTTCAGTGCCATAGAGACAGTATAGCATGCCAATGTTTGAAGCCAAAAGCATAGATATCACTTTCACAATTTCTACAAGATAAGTGGAAAATTATTTACTGTCATTGGTTTCATACTATAATCTAATTGACTATGAGAAAGTGAAATACTTATGTACATATGTATATAAAGAAAATTAGCAACATTTAAAATGTTTGAATGTGTGGTAAATATTTTGATAAGGATAAGAAATAAAATAATGAATAATTATAAGAAATAAAATTATGAAAATACAGTTAAGATGTTAATGCTGTGGTTTTGCAGAAAAAATAATGAAAATAATGGTTAGACTTTTTTTCTTAGTAAAAATTTCCAACTGAAATGATTCTATGATTCTATGAAAGCCCGTCCCACAGCTCACAAAAGCAACACACAGAATGCTAGAGAAGAACTGCATTTTTATGCTAGAGCCATCAGCAGGCCCTGTAATGCCAGTAGGAGTGAGCTGGGAGACCATGGCATAGAAGAAAACGATGCATTTTCACCCTCTATGACCATACATAAAATGTAGCTTAAAATATTCATGCTGACAGCACCTTCATTGTAAGCACAGACAGAAGTATGTTCTTCCTGCAAGATTAAGAAAAAAAATCTCTGGTCACAAAACTGGCCACAGAAAACTACAGATTTACTTCTGCATGTCTGGATATGTTGTGTTGCCATCAGTTACTGTCATAGGGTAATGGGTATTGTTGCACATAAAATTAAATACTGACCACGACATGTAGCACATGCAATCTATAATGAGGTTTTCTTAGGTTGTTTGGGTTTTGGAAATATCCTATTAAATCTTGTGTGTGTATTTCCATCCATGCATCATAGACTATAAATCACTCAGCATTATAACTGGAAAAATTTAACTCACCAGGGATTTTCATGTGTAGCGAACAGACAGGATTTTTTGTTCTTATATACCTCCAAAATAGAAAAGAAAACAAGTACATTTTAATGTATGGAATGAATACATGGAGTTTTATACTACTGTAGGGTGCTTGACATATATTTTTCTAAAGTAATGAAAGCAAAACAACTCAAAAACTGGGGAAAGGAATGGGATTATGATTTAGAAAGTGAATAGATATTCAAACCCCCAAAATGGTTTTCAAAGGAAGAATGCTTGTAATTTGGAAAGAATTTAGAACTAAAATTCAATTATATTCATTTTGAGAAGAATAAACATAGTGGACAGAGACAGTGTTATCTCAAAATAGATTTCCAAATACATAAGAATATACAATCTTCATTTTTGTCATGAAGTTTCACAGTGATATTAGCTGTACTTCTGCAGACCCTCTTTTTATTGGGACTGTTAAATTTTGTTTAGTTTATCATGAGACAAAACTGACATGGTCAGAAATCACTCAAATTAATGAAATTACATAAAGCACTGCCTTCTAGGTCACAAGCAAAATCAGCCTGCGGGCTTGGGAAATACAGTGTGCTACATCAAGATTTCCATTTTATTTCTCTGCAAGAGAAATTGCTTCTTGGCTAAGTGCTCTTTGTTTTCATGTTTACATGGATCAGTACAAAGAAGCTTAGTCACATCTGTGAGGCAGTGGAATCAGTGCATAACACAGCACAGACCATGGGGGCAGTGGGTTGAATGCCGTCTTTTGGAGGTTCAGGTTTAAGTCTGGCAGAGACTAGAGCCCAAAGGAGCAGTCACAGCCACTGTGCTCTGTAGATTCCTCTCTGTATTCCCATGTGCCAGGGCTGGCATTCACACAGCTACACTTCAGAAATCACAGTCTTCTTCTGCAATCTTCTTCAGGAACCACATTCACCCTGAACACTTCCCCCTGCTCAGCTTTCACCTTACACCATTTTAATCAGTTCTCTCTGAAGCCCCATGAACATTAGCTACAAGATAAAGTCAAGAGTAGAAATGACCTTTTCAGCAGCAGCACAAACATATGCCAGATTAAACTGACTGGAATTTAAGTCAGTTCTTCTGACATTTTCCAGTTATTTGTAATGGCTTAATAAATAAAAAATTGTCAATCTAAAAAGACTGTAACTGGTCCTGTCCTAGGATAGTAAGTATAATTTTGCCAAATAAAATTCCAAGTTACATGTGTCTTGAAAATCAAGATTCATATTAATTTCAAAAAGAAAGTTACACTGGATTTCATAAAAAAAGCCACATCCTTGTTATAGAGTCTTTTACCAGAATATTTATAAACTAGCCTTCTTCTGTATGTTTAGCACATGGGAAAAATACAGGACATATGTGTACTTTTTACTGTCCATGTTGCTGACTTTCTTGTTCTACATCCTTCTGACAACTCATAGTGTACATATTACAAGGTATTTGTAAAGTAACAAAAACAAACACTATTATGTTATATTAGGACAATAAATGACAACCTGCAAGATCAAGACAAACCTTGGAAATTAGATCCAAGTCAATCTGGCAAATTCTACTAAACTGAAAGATAACGTACTAAGGAGATGTAGTCAATGGAAGGATACAATCATATCAACTACATCTCATTTAATTCTACCGTTACTTTTGTATGGCACCAACATGGCTCAAAATTAAATATTCAACCATCGGACTATAAACCCTTTCACAGCTTGCTGAGACCCACTTCCTTAGAACAGATAGAGTTTATGTACCTATTTTGAATTTGTAGAAAGTCCCAGAATTGCCTGTGGGCAGTGAAATACAGCCCCTCCACAGGCAGGATCATGAGCTAACATGGAATGTCTTTTATCTGAAAGTAAATTATACACATAATAAGATAGAGACCAAACATCCAACTGCCCTGAGAAAAACAGCATTACATCCACAGATCAGGAGTCGCTATTCCTGGGGTAGCAGAGACAAAGCAAGGCTTGGGGAAAAGATCTTTCCCAAACTCACCCCAAACACGCAGGAGTACCAAAGGCCTCGAAACACCTGAGTGAAAAATTAATCCTTTTCGAAAACATTCAAGAAACTACATCAAGGCAAAAGTAGTTAACAGTATTTAAGGATGCAAGAACCAAGAAAAAGCAACCAACAATAGCAGAAGTCCAAACATTTAGTGGCTTTGGAGAAAAGAAATGACAGTCTCCACTGCTAAATTGCAGCAATACATAACAGCTCCCTGGAGCTGCAGGTAGTTGGCTCTTCCAGGCTTAAAGACCAAGCAAATATAACTAAAAGGAGAGGTGGAAAAGAAAGCCAGTGGTAATCTTTCAAAGGAAAGTGAGATCTTTTTTTATAAGCACTGTAATACCTGCTTGTGAAGAAAGTTAGTATACTATTATCGTGAAAACCTACCAAACATGTTTGCTTTAACTTGGGTTGTGCTTATTCACTGTCTTGTAGGAGACATAGTTTGAGTTGCATCAAATTCATCAAAGCAGCTTTGAAAATCTATTTTAGATGTCTTAATATTATTTAATAATATTATTAAATAAATTTAAATAAATAATATTTAAATATTAAATAAATGAAAATAATATTGCACACGTGCTTACATAGTTTGGACCAGATTTCTGTGCTGCACCCCTTCAGTTCATGTAAATACACAGATATTAACTATAAATTTGGCTAGCTGTGCTTTTACAGGAAATAGAGATGAGTGCTCATTATTCACTTGAGATTCCATTCAGGTTTTACAAAAGGATTTTATGAATGATCCAAAGTCCCAGAAGTCCATCACTGAACTGCTGACATCACCTGTGCTATCCTAAGAAAGAGATGATCTATCTTTGTCCATTTTACAGGTTTACCTCTACTGGCTTTTCTTGCTAGAATGCTCAAGGGAACGATGTGACCAGAACCTTGCTTTTAGATGCACTTATGAAAAAGTGTATTTAGTGCAAAGTACATTCAGAAAATGTTGTTTCTGTTGTTATTCCTGCAGGCACTTATAGTTACTATTCTTAGTAATCTAATTCAATTGAGCTCAATCGGTGCATTCACATTTTTAAAAGCTGTATCTTTGAAGAATTCAGCCTTATATAATTAAAAAACCCCTCTCTTAAAATAGATTATCAAAATAAAATAGGCAGACAGGTTTAAAACTTCGTATTTGTGGAGTATACTAAAAAGTCCTTAAAATTTCAAGGAATTGTAGACTTCCAGCTTGTAACAATTTTGCAGGGGGCTCTAACAGAATTCAAGGCATTATTTCAGAACACTGCTCTAAAAACAATCAAAGGGTTCCTCTTCAAGTCTGGTTCTCAGTGTTGTATGAAAAGACAACGTAAACAACTCGTAGCAGGAGTGTATATGAACCATAATGGCATGAGTATTAGCATATGTCCAAGCTATCCATTTCTTTTCTTTAGAACACTATACATCTCAATAATTATCAGATAATGTAGATCTTTATTAGAAATTCTCAGGGGTTTTATTTTGCTTTTTTAAACTGATAAACTCAAAAGAGATCAAACATTAAAATTATAGAGAGGTAACTGTACTAGGTGAAGGTTTTGTTTGAGCAGTTGCATTCTCCTAATGAGTCTGTTCTAAGGTTTTTTCACTTGCTGGAAAAAACATTATGTACTTAAATAGCTTGTAGCTATAGCAAGTTACAAGGCCTATCAGGTTTTAAGAACTATATAGAGGTTGGCAATGCTGCATCCTTTACATTACTTAGTTAATGAAGCAATTTCTCTCTGCTATTTTTTCTAGGTTAAGAACAGTGATGCTTTTAATTCAGATGAGCTGACCATATTATTATCTGTTCCATAGCTCTGGAAAGCATTCTTTCCTATTTGCATGTCACACTGTGTGTCTGTCTCATTATTTCAGTGGTACACAAATGACCAAACATTGTAAATGCTACACTCTGTAAAACAACACAATGACTGCAACTGCATTGAAAATCTTTCTTGGTTGCCACAGTAAAGAATTCATTTTGATCTCACTAGGGAGAAACATATTTTAAAATGGACTATTACAAATCTTGTAAAAAAGGAAAAGCACCTATTTTGTGAAGAAAATGGAAACACTCCTATTGATTTAATTAAAATTGAAGTGGACCCTCTTTTCTCATTATCCATTGGTAGTAGACCCTGTTGTTTGCATTGAATACTACTGTAAACCACAAGTACTTTATTGGGATCTCCGTAGGACCATTTGTGTTGTGCAGTGATCTACTCCACATGAATAAAGGCATCAAAATTACCTTGATCATTTGATCAAAGGCAGTGTATACTTAGGGACATTCACAGAAGTTCAGGAACAAAGAATTTTTCATATTATTTTAAACCCAGTGACTGAAATTTAGGACTTCTTAGAACTTTGCAAACACTAATTACCAAAATGCCCTTTCATCCTTTCTCAAAAAAACTTTTTACTTCCATAAAGTGATTAAAAGTGTGCCATTCTTAATAACTTAGATGGAAAACAAACAGAACTGTTGGGAGCTGGGTATTCCTCTAATAGTCTGTGCAAGTTAGAGAGAATAAACATTTATAGGCTGGCTGCATTTCCCTGAAATATACAGTCATGTCACAGTAGCAGAGCTGTCTATGGTAACCCACTGTCCTCGTGGTTGTGCTCTTTCTGTCACCAGAGGCCTCATGGACTGCTCAATGAAGATCTTGCAACAACAGTGTTCATCCTACAGTGCTGAAACCAGCAGCTGTGCATCTTAGTGGTTGCTGTACAGACCACTTTAAAAGAATAACCAATGCTTTAAAAGAATAACCTTCCCTAGTTAAACTGATCATTACATTAGGGACGAGTTGGCAATTCAACATTTTACCAGAAATTTCTGAAAGATGTGGAATTAAATCTCTTATTTCTAGATATGCCACAGTATCTTTATCTCCCAGGTACAAATTGATAACTCAGTGGATTTTGCATGCCCTCCTTAAGTACTGTGATATGGTGGGGCAAGAAGCCTACATATAACTGATAAAATTCCTCTTGTCATCTACCTTTAGAATTCTGCACCTTTTCTCCAGCTACAGATACAAGTATTTAGGTTTTTTTGAAATCAGACTCAAATCTGAGACAGATATAAAAATTTGAGGCTTCTTTTTTAAAAAATATTATGTTACCAAACCACATGGAACAGTTCTGCACCAGAGAATAGGTTAGTACACAATGTGTTGCATTATCTTTGCTGATGATAATAAACAAGGTAATAAACAAGATCCAGAGAATATAAGTGGAAGAATAGGTGAATGTTTGTGAATATGTGAAACAAGCATGTGAATGTTTGTGTGTGTAAATGTGTACATGTTTTACATCTATGTATCTCCTCTTATGTCATTAAAGATACTTTGAGTATTTGACTTTTTTATTTCCTTCTTTTCTTTTTGTTTTTATGACTCTTAGGTCTAAATCCCTGTATCCACTATTCTATTTTATAGCTGAAACCCAATAGTTGTTTTTTTGTTTTTTTTTAATAAGCAGTATTTCTAATATGAATTCTTTGATCAGTTTCACTTTCCATGGGCAGGTTTCTAAAACTGTTGTTCCTGGAAATCAACCAGAGCTATAATTAATATATGAGAAATGCCCCAGGATACTTTCTTATTTTTCCGCACTGCAAACAAAGTGTTTGATAGGGTTTTTTAAAATATTAATATATCTGCAATCAGAATAGAATGTGAGAATAAGAAAAGAGGCTGCAGTGGTTAATTTTAGGTGAGAAAAACTTAATACAAAAGAAACCTAAACTTAAAAGGGAAAGTTTGGGGTTTGAATATTCTGGGAAAAAATAAAAAGAATTTTTTTCACTTTATTTTTTGGTTAACCATTCCATGTCATTTGCTGAGAAAATGTCCTGCTAGATGGCCATGAGATATTTCTCACAGTATGTAAAATTTACAATGATATTTTTTTAATTAGTATTTACAGACAAAAATCAAGCAAAATAGAAAAATATTGAAAAAAGTTCTGGAAAGATCCAATTATGTTTGCTCTCTTCCAAGTGTATTGGGTTGACCCTGGCTGAACAAAAGCCATCTCTGTAGGCCCCCGCCCTGCTACCAAAGCTTGGGCACACAAACCCATTACACCAAGAATGACTACAAGAGATCATACAGCATTTTCACAATCCAGTGACAAATCTCTGGTACTAAAGCTTAGCTGATATTCTGGTGGAAGATTTAAAAATCCTTCAATAATCAGACAAATATGCTTTGAGATTATTTCTATCTCTGAAGGTGTTTCTCAAAAATATCTTCAAAATTAAAATAATCAAATTCCAAATATGATTCTGAAAGACATGTTCTTTTATAAGTTTTAATGTCTATTTAAAGTGAGCATAACATCAGCAACACAATTGCTTTGTGTTCTGTTAAGCTTCTGATGTAATTTATATTTTGAGAATGAGTTGAACAAACAATGCTATTTTCAAATATTTAGTACATATCTATGACTATTCATAACTTTTCATAGTTACTGGAGCTTGAAAATGAATTCTTAGGTAAGGTCTTTGTTATCACAAACAGGAATAAACAAAGACTCAGTAAGTAGGAATTCTCACATAAATTTCTTTTCATCTTGCCTGCCCATGCATGCCACTCCTATTCACATGGGACTGCAGGATGAAGGGAAATACATGTGTATACAGTCATCTATATGTCTGTAGCTATATCTTCATTTGTCTACCTATAGCTTTATATCTTGATACCTATATGTATACCCCTCTTTTTCACATTTAGGGTTGTCAAATGCTGTAACAGATTACCTGAAACCATTGTGGAGTCTCTGTGGATATATTTATATTGCAGCTGGCCATGGTCCTGGAAAACCTGCGCTAGCTGACCCTGCTTGAGAAGGTGACTTGACTGATTTCCAAAGATCCCTTCAGTTTAAACTCTTCTTTGATTCTCTATGATATATGTTAATGGATAGCTTCTATGAATCCACTTGTCAAATTACTCAGTCTTGATGCTGTAATTTTGCTTCATAGAACAGTTTACTGAAAGTCTCACATCTTATAGTTCTAACTGTTCACTTCTGAACACTCCTTATTTCTTTGTCCCTTTCCGGATTGACTCTGAGGAGAGTGTTCCATTGATTTCCAATGGGTTACTTGGGTGCTTTATATCCTATTCATTATCCATCTTACCAAGTTTGTTTTCCTTAATTGCTGCTGTGAAGTGCAGAGTTCTCTTCAGTTTGAGCTGTCTGCAATCATAATTACTATTTATTCTTTCCATAAATCTTTACATGTAGACACCTTAAAGCAATTTACATGGAAATATGTCTTAAACATCAGCTTTTCCAATATGAAGGTTCCAGACTAGAAGGAAAAAGATTAAATACTTTTATCATTTGTTAGCATATCTCTAGAGCATGTCAGGATCTTCTCTTTTAAACTAAACATTTGATTTTGTTCATTTCTGCCTCAATCAAAAAGCAGGAAAATAGAAACATACAGTTAAAGCATTACTTAATTTTATATTTTATTCACTATATTTTATCCTTTTATACTGTATTTTATCCTCATGCTATTGTCCTTAAATCTGCTGAAATTCATGCATCTCAGTTAGTTTCAGAAAGTCTAGACCTGTCTGATTTCATTGTCTACTTATGAAGCAAGGACAGAAGAGATTGTGATTAACAAAACTTTGATGCCAAGCAAAGTCATCATTACATAAATGAAAAATTCTTCTTGATACCTCAAAGGAGGCATTCATGACATCACCATGAAAGTGCCAACAGAAATTTCACATACTAGGGTAATATGAACCTACAACGTGAAAAGTTCTTTGCAATCAAATTATAAAGGAGGTTAGTACAGGATAATGTTTAGCTTTGAGCTCTTTTGCACTTTTTCCTTTCTCACAAGGGTCATTTTGTGAATGTGGTAGAGGCCTTAGCCTTCTTTGCTGAGATCATTACCCAGGGCCTGTATTGAAGACTAATCACCTCTGAAACTATAGCAGGCAGTATGAATATATTCAAATTGATGCAAAAAGAGTATAAGCAGCCACATGTCTACATTGGCTCTAATGGTGAAATAATGGAATCTTATAATATCCTTTATTCTGCAGAAGCCTTTTTGCCTAATGGACTGATTCTGCTCCGATGCCAAGTGCAACACAGAACTTAACAACAGCTGTAGGAATGCCTCCTACATGATAGAATTGCACTGTAAATTTTATGGTCTTTTCTGTGCTGCAAAAAAAGAGCTGCATTTCTTTTTCTAAACCATTTCTAACATCAGTAAATTGGTTTGAATGCCTCCTGCAAAATAATAAAACTTAATCACTTTTATGTGGATTCACTGAAGGGTTGAACAAAAATGTTCAGAATTGACCATCTTAGCCCCTAATCATCAGCTAGTGAGGATGATATGGTTGCTAAAAGCTGACAAGTTCAGAGTGATTGAACAATATCATACAAAATTCCATGGGAAGTTATTAAACAGACAGTTAACGTGTCTATCTGAAGAAACCCCTAAGTAAAAATGTTTGAAGGCTGCAGAATATTTTCAAGAAGTATCACTGCTTACTTGTCCTGTTCTTATACTTAAGCTCGTATATCTTCTATTGACCATGGTCTTGACTGTTCAGCTCAATAGATATTTGGTAAATTCTTATTTTAGAAAAAAGTTATTGACAGTTTTCAAGAAATTTATTTGTATTGTCCTTCTTTTCTTCTTAAAAAAACCAACATAAAAGCATTTAAATTGGTGGAAATCTCATAGCATGTCTATTCAAGAAATGCTAGAGAGAACAGACCTGAGTTAGTGAAGTTACTACCACAGAGCCTTCTCTAGTTTAATTAGACTTCTTCTTCTGTGAATTAAAGCTAAAATATTGATATTAAAAATCACTAAATGTTGGTATAATGGTAGAGCACCTTTTTTTTTTAATTAGAATTTTCAGATTAGCCATCTGATTTAATTCATAGTATGAATTTTATTCTAAAGAGAGTATTTAGAGATTTAAGGCCTGTGTCTGTACCTAGCATGATAGTTGGAATTATGGTTACCAAGGGTAAAAACTGAAGTGTCTAGTGTATCATGAAGTAGAATAAAAAGAGCATGGCTTCTGCAAAGGAAAATTTAATTTCTAAGTTTTTTAATGAAGTTCTTTGAATATATCTATAAAATGGTATATAAGAAAAAAATATTTCACATAATTTAGTAAAACTACTTAAGAGACTTTGAGTCTTTTATTTTATAGAATCCTGAGTAAGATTCTATAAAATAAGAAGACCAAAAGGGCCAACTACATGCCATGGAACATGGAGAACTACATTGCTAGCTGGTTGACGGAGGTGGTTGTCCCACTCTACATGCACTGGCCCAGCCTCAGGTGTTGTGTGGAGTTTCAGGAGCCTCAGTACAAGAAGCTATAGCAATGTGTCCACAGCAGGTCAACCAAGATGATGAACAGCCTCAAGGGCAAGACTTACAAAGATCTGCTGAGGTCACTTGCTTTGTTCAGCTTGAAGAAGAGGAGGCTGAGGGTGATCTCATTGCAGCTCTCAAGGGGGACAGTGGCTGTGAGGGTGCTGATCTCCTCTCTCTGGTGACAAGTGGTAGGACCCGAAAAAATTGAATGAGGCTCAGAGGTGGTTCATATGTGACATTAGGAAAAGGCCACTTCATGGCAACAGGTCTGTCAGAGTTCAAGAATTGTCTGGGTTATGCTCACAGCCATATCTTTTAGTTTTAGGGCAGTTCAGCAAAGAGCAGGGAATTGGTGATCCTTGTGGGTCCTGTCTAACTTGAGATATTCTGTGATTCTATGAGATGAAATAATCTCCAAAGTAATTTTCATGAAAGAAAATATTGTCGTGAAGAAAAGGCCAAAGAGCACAATGACGTAACCAGTTAAAATCCAAACCAAAGCAACTAACTGAACACAACAAAGACTTTACTGCATCCAAACTTTTATTGTTCAGTGCTGATCAATAGTTTTAAAAGAACTGTAGAACAGGACTTATTCTACTTACTGAAGATTGCAGATACTACAAAGTCATTTAAGTCAGGAAAGGTCACAGAGATTGAAAGAAATTTTGGACATACTTAATTCAAGTCTTGTATTCATCAACAAAATAAATATTTGATTTCACATTGAAAAGGAAATTTCATGTTTTTCCACCATCTCAGAGGGCTCTAAATTTACGGAAGAAACTCCTACAGCAGACCTGAAAATTGGTATATATTCCTTGACACAGCTGTAGCTGGAAGCCTAACAATAAGTTATGTTACATGAAGCATAATAGGGTACCTAACATTGCCATATGATGATTTTCTGTAATTAATTATATTACCTTATTTGGAGTCCACAGTGCTGATCATTTATCCTAAAAGGGACCTTGCAGAATTTTGGTTAGTTCCTAGGTTGTTGAAAAGTAAGAAAAGTGGACTGGAAGTGTTTACACATAAAAAGAAACTGAGCAGTTAGGATTGATCACTGAATAAACAGAAAACAGACAAGAGATAAAAGTAGATTATACAAGAAAATAATAAAAAATTAGAAATTCTGTTACTTGCCTCATATTGTAAACGCAAAGATACATGATAACGTGAAAAAGTTGTTGATTAAAAAATGATTCAAGGAATTTCCCACACATTAACTGTAAACTCCAGTACTTATTTTCAACTGAAATTGCCAAAATCAAAAGAACAGGAAGAATTGAAAAAAAAAAAGTTAAAATAAATTCATTTAATGGCTGTCATCAACAAATTTGATAAACTATCACCATGGTTGCTTTATATAGGGGAATGATGGATTCACTGGACTTGGAAGTCTTTTTTGCCTTATTTTCCTATCTCATTCTTACCAACACCCTGGAGTACAAGCCCCTAATATTTACAGCACATATCACCTTCAAATACATAGCAGGTGTAGCATTGCCTTTAACCAGCTGAGGGGGACATGTCCCACTTTATGAAAGGAATAAACTAGGTTACTCTAGAGAATGGTGTTTGATTCCAAATTGTGTCCAACTCATCCCAGAAAACACTAAGGTTATGTGGGACTTAGATATTCTCCACTGGAAAGAATAATTTTGCAAACATTATCTATTACTTTACTTTCCTATTAATTTTCAACCTACTTTCTAATATTAAAATTACATTCTTGTTTTATAAGGTAGTGATATAAAGTCTTTCTCACTAGGAAAAGGACAATTGAGTGCACAAAATAAAGAATAAGTACTGCATGAGTTGAGACTTGCTGCTCATCTCAAGGCTTTCAACCAAATTTGACTGCAAGACAAAGTGGGTTTTGCTGTAATGTGCCCTGAACCAGTGTTTTCATAAAGAAAAGTCACTGAGGATGGGAACTCCTTTTCTCTGTTTAGAGTAGCAAATGTGGCACGTCCAAAACCATTCATTGCCCTTGAGGTTAATTGGCACAGTGCAGCTGATAACTCACCCAATAGTCTATTCAACTCATTATCTCCTGGAGTAACTGGCCTGTTGTGCCTCTGCTAATTGTCATTGGCCTTGAAACCTGCTTTCTACACATTTTAAGGGTATATATATTTATTTCCTGCTTGTCTCATTCAAGACACCTCTACCTGTGTGTAAAGTTTAGAAAGCTCCCCTTTGAGAACCCTGCTCACTGCCAACACACCTCAGAACACCTCAGAATTCCTACTGTTCCCAGACACCCACTGGGGCCGTTGAAAGGGCTGTTCTATTGATAACTGTGAACACCATGATCCACTGGTTCATGCCTGTGCCAGCTTCAAAAGCACACCTGCCAAAACAGGGAGTCACTTGTACTTTTCAAGCAAACAGATAAGGAAATAATAAACTTTGACAGAACTGTATGGTTATAAATTTCACAATGGAAAACCTACTTTCAATAAATTCATTACAATATAAACAAGCCAACTTAATGCTATCATGACATTTGCATTTCAAATATTTACCGTGCCCATTTTAAGTAATTCAGAAGGAGCTTACATAATGAAAAGTGTTAGAAGTTATGGGGTTTTTTTCAATAGTAAGACTACTGCCTAATTCATTCTGTAGCTGAATATTAATCCTAACAGTGAAAAAAATTCATCAGTTATAACTTGATTTTTTGAAAGCTTAGCTGAGCTGCATATTACCTCCAGACTACCACTGTCAATTCAATTCGCTAAATAAGCAGAACTGGAGTGGGTTACTTTCTTTTAATATATCATAAGACAAAAAATAAATGAATAAATAAACTAAAAAGGGATTTATATTGCACTTGAGAGATTTGACCAATGAATGAGAAATAAGAACTGAAGTATTCGTACTAATCAAGGAAGAATTTGACTTAACTAACTCACACAGAGCATTTGCAATTTTTAGTGAGTGACTTTTAAGTCTGTAGTACACTTGACTGCATCTTGCTGGATTTTGTGCTTAAAATGTTTTACTAACAGTCCACTGAATTGTGAAAGTACAATAAGTTCATACCGTGGGAGGAAAGGTGCATTTCTTAAGAGTACAGCAGAACTAAAAATAGATTGCTATTTCTCCCACATGAAATATGCTACTCCATACAACTGGACTGAATTTATTTCTAGGTACCAAGGTCCTATCAATGTTCGTTCATATCAGCTGTGCCAAGCCTTTATCACAAATGTAGTTTACAAAAGAAACCCAAAAAATGGTTACCTCTTACAGTCAGATATAAGTCAAGTAAAAATTCTGTTTAAGATTTAATACACAGTCTAAAATAAATAAGGAAGTAATCAACAACTATGGCTTTCATCTATTTATTTTTTCCAATTTTCATCTCACTTTGAGGACTGATCATATTCTGAGGTATGGCTACATAATTATGATTAGAAATTCTTTCCTTCTTTTCCTTACAATTGCTTTTCAGGCTCTATTCAATTTTAGGCTAATAATGTTGTGCCTTTGGAATACATATAACAACTAATTTGCCTTTGTTTAGGTCAATGAAAGATTTCATGGATTTTTGACAAATGCATGATGCCGCATTGCACATAATTTCAGCATTTTATATTTTCAGAGAATACAGCAATATAGAAATTCACATCAAATTATGAAGACCAGCAATATCTGAAGCTTATATTTTATGTTCCATATTTCAGCTGTTATTGTGAATAGGAGATATTTGGATCTGTTTAAGCAATAGAAATAAGTGATCTTATATGTATTTTTGAATCATGAGATACCATGCATGGAATCAATGGAATTTTTTCCATTTATTCTTACCAGCAGCAGGCCATCTGGTTCAATGAACTGATTTTCAAAAGCAAAGTGCATTTTGCTGAATAAATAATGTTTCTGCGACTTCAGATAAGTAACACATTGGAAACTAACATAGCTTTTTGTTGGATCAATCAGAGCTCACAGAACTTGTAGGAAGCCAAGATAAGACCAGAGCTGAGTGGCTTTAGCTGATTTTCTGAAACTAATAGTAACAATTATTTTAAGAAGCTACCATTAACTTTCTTTCAATTGCTTATAACATAGTCACAGTACACTCACTTAATTTTAAATTTTGAAATATGGTATTTATCTGTTGTTCTCAAGCCCAAGAAAGTTTCATGAAAACCTGCTGTTTTTCCTAAACTAAGCTAAGAGTTACAAAGTAGTGAGAAAATGTGTTTCTAGCAATTTCAGGAATATCCATCTTTTTTGTCTTTTTAAAAATAATTCCTCAGTTTTGCAATACTGGTTATACTGTGTGTGCTTCAACTCTTCCCTGACTTGCAGATAGTATATGTACAACATCACACTATTTAAACACTGAAGCTACATTCATCTTAAATTTCCAGCACTAATATATAGTGGTGCCACCAGATAGACAGTCCAAAATCTGAAACACAAGGGAGCCCTGTGATTGGTCAGGATCTGCAGAAAACCCTACAGAAGTTCTCCTAGTTTTGGTGAAAACAGAAACAAAAGAATGTTCTCATTGGTGAATACACAGAATAATCTGAACAGCACTGTGAATTTTCTGGAAAAACCTAAAATTACATCAGGATATCTACATAAACTCTAAAGCGTGCAGCTTCCTGTGTTCCCTTGTAATACCCAAAGCACGCAGCAACTTCGAGCAGCAGGATTCACCCTTCTTCTCTGAGCTTTCTGCACCAACATGCCACTGAGACTGGAAAACAAAGACTTCATGAGTGGGATACTCTTTTTTTTTTCACTTTTTGAAGACCTCCTGAATGCCTTTTTAATGCACCTTAGGACCAGCTGCAGAGCAAGTACCATGCTCCTTGTGCGCACATTCTGGGTAGATGCACAGTGGTACAGGTGCACCCAGGTATCTGTGCAGGGTTGATGCTTGCTCCTATCACCTGCAGATTGAACAATTCCTGCATCCTGCCCCCAAAACTCATGCATTAACAAGATACACAAACAAAACACTAAATAGTCAGGAATCCATATCTACAGGTCTGATATTACCAGTGGTCCTGATCTACATGAATGAGGAACCAAATTGAAGAAATCCCTTTCAACGTGTGCATTCTGATTTTCCCAGAGAGCCTACCTCAAAAGTAGTGTGGTCACATGGCCAGAAAAAATTGCTATAGGCTGTCAGTCAGAATATTAGATGTGAGAGGAGACAGCAGAGCCATAGCAAGGTCTGGAGGAGCAGAGAAGCATATATTTTCTATTGCCAGGACTCGGTTTTTACTCTGCATATTCTTTGTTGTGTCAGCTGTCTAGTTTCCGTTCACTCCTTCGAGGTCCCTTTTCATTGCATGAAGCCACTGGCCAGTTGCTGCACTTTTCTCTGGTTCCTGCTGAAAGTAAAAAAAAAAATCCCTAAACTATCAAGTATAATGATATTTGAGATTTGCAGAACACGTTATTTTATGCTCTGTTCATGTCTTAAAATACCTTTCTCAAAACACATGCAGTGTCTTTCTGTTCAACTCCTGTGAATGAAAACAATCAGTTCAAGTTTATGAACCTAAAGTGCCTGAATCCAGTGATATTGTAACACAATTGGAACTTGCTGGTAGTACATAATACAAATAATAGCAAAGTCACAGTAATAAGATAGTAATATAACTATATTTTATAATATTTCTTTTGAAGGTTAGAGAAGAATACAAAGCAATACAACAATATCTTGCATAGAGAGAATTCATAGAGCAAACTCTGTATGTCATCAACTCACTAAATTTCTCATTGATCTTCTTTGGTCTTGGTCTCCTGCAAAGGAGCTTCATTAATTTATACCCATCAAGAATCAGTTCTGTGCATTCCTCCTTTCCCTTGGTTTCATCTCACAGCCACAAATTTCAGATTACATGACTAATCCTTTCACTGAATTGATTCTTTCACTGAATTGAAAGTTCCTTTTTTCACTTGTTGTGACTAATTTCCAGAAGATGGATTTCACATATTATTTTAGTTGACATTAAAGAAAATAGTCATTGATTTTTTTGAGTATTCACACTCTTTCTCTAGTTGATGTTTTGTAAGGTTTCCATGCATATATGCCACACCAAGTAAAAAATGAAGAAGGATCACAAAGTTTAGTGGTTTGTTTTGCTTATTCTGGACTTAATTGGAAGAGCACTGAGAATACTGTATAATATAAACTGTATATTTTTGTTTTAGCAGAGTGTTTATGATTTCATTTTGGCAGAGTTTAGTTTTCTCTTGTCTAGGTGATGCTCTGAAACTTATGGAAATATACTGTTTTAGAACCAAAATTTCTACAGAACACAGGCATAAACAAAGCCTAAATCTGTCTCAATACTGCAAGATAAAAAAAATCTAAGGAGAGGTAAATAAATAAATAATATTCAAAATTGCAAACTAGCAATACAAACAAGAAAAAAACAAGTATGCAACCAAATCAGTTAATATGTTGACATAAAGAAAGTGGCCAAATATCTTCTCAACATGTTTGTGATGATGGTGATTTAGCAGAACCACTGCCTCTTCATGATGTAGTAGCCTTTAAGCTCTGCTACAGACTAAATTGTAAGTAAAATGATGCATGCTTATTTCTATTTATGCCAAAGTGCCACAGGTTATGCACAAAAAAGGGAAGCTATGCCAGCACAAGCCATCATCTGTGCTGGTATACTCAGTAGGGCTATTTTTTTACTACTTTTATTATTTAGAATTATGATATCATATTTATATACTTTTAATCAAAATTTATCTTATTAGCAGAACTTCTCTTGTTCTAACATTATTTTTTATAACTTGGTAACTACTAAGAGGGAGAAATTTTGTCATTTTTAGTCATCACATAGAAGACAGACAGCACCCATTAGGGTCTAAGTCTATACTGAAGTATGGTACTGCTGCTGCTGAGAGCAGAACTTGACCTTTTCAAAGTGCATGTCTGTGGTTTTCTTTTTCTGGTCTTAGTTTAAGAGTGAGAGAGGAGGACAGGAGCATACTGAACACTTTTCTCGAAGCTGGTGCGATTTTGGATAGGCAGAGAAAGTATCAGATTAGAGAACAATAAAATTACAATTGAAATAAGAAATAGCTTGACTAGACTGCATTCAATAATTCTGTACCAAAGACTTAATATGAAAGTGCATTATCATTAGGATAATTTCAGGGAAATATCTCCACAAAGCACACTAATGTAGCCCTGCATGTAGCTAGCACATAGATTGATGAAAAATGTCAAATCTTAAGTCTATCACAGAATTGTTGCCACATTTTGGGAGCCCACTAAACATGGACAAAGACTCATGTTTATGGAAGGGACATTTTTTATTCAAGGTTCAAGGTGGAAGTTTTCCATAAAGCAAGCATATCAGGGAGCTAAAGGAAGAGAATTTGTAAATTGAAATTTACATAAATCCACCTATCTAAAGGTTGCCTCCTACCTCATGTATCGACATTTAGCTTGTGCAACTTTATGCAGTACTTGTTTACTGTAGCTATGTGGGCTTCTTCTGGTGGCGTCAGGACATCAGACTGTGCAGCAAATAAAATGTGATCTGCAGCTCCAAATGTGTCTTGAACAATTGCCAAGCAGGATATAAAATATAAAAGTTTTCCATAAGCATGAAGCACCACATGCTGAACATACCTGGTAATATGTTTGCATTCAAAAGAGGGGATACAGGTCTGAATGACACCATCAGCTTCCATCTACAAAAAAGGTCAATGGAAGGGACAAAGAATTCTACTTACAGGCATCAGGATGAATCCAAAAGATAGACAGATCATAGGTGGATTCATGCAAAAAACAGATCTATTAAACAGAACAAACACAGCTGATTGTCTATCTCACTGACTTATAAACAGGTGGACTATTAAATAGTAAAGTAATAAACAGTCAACACTGGTTAATTTATTTGCTCTGATTATTTTTTTTTGTTTCTTTGGGGTTTTTGTTGGTTTTCACTTTTAATTACCACAGAACTTTCAACCACTTCCTCAGAATATGAAAACTTTCTTTAGGTTAATTGGTTTGGTGAGAACCAGATGTTAAATGAGAGGCACATTCCTTCTCCTAATTTTGAAAATCACTTCTAAGTGCCATATTTCTAGATTGAGAAGAATCTGGTTCACTCCTTCAGTGTGGAAAAAAATAATCAGAAATCAACAGTAGAATTTTGGTTTATTGAAAGATTGGAGAAACTTTAAAGGCATGTTTGTGCTTTGGATGCATCTGAAAGGAAAAATCCAGCTGCCAAATGGTCATCACAAATTGCCTTCAGGGGCATTAAGCCCACAAAATTTCATATTTTTTCTGCCCCTCTCTCTCACACAGAAGCCATTATTATTTAATATTTTCAGATTTACATTTGGACTAGACTTCATATATGCTGGACTGAGCCCACTAAATTATTTTAATGAAGTTGTTCTAAATTACTGATTGTATGAGTGAGAGCACTTCACACCAGCCTGGACCTTTGATACAGCAAACATGTTACCTGTGGAAGAACTTGTGGCCCATAGGTATAAAGTAGCTGTATTATACCTTCTGTCTATGTATTAGTGAAAGTGGGACATTTATAAACACTGTAAAATTTTTTACAAGCCAAGAAATTATCTGGAGGAACACACCTTATAACCAAACCTCAAATGAAATTTTGAGCATGTGGAGTAAAGTGTAATCCATTCTAAATTCCCATAGCTGTCCTTCTCCATTATTTTGCACTTGCTATAACCCCACTTCCCTGCTTGTGGTCTGTTTCTTTTGTCTCCATGGAGCAGACATCATAGTGGGACTATTTCACTGGAGCTGAATTTAAAAATAGATTAACATCCTAGGCCTTGAGATATATTTGATCCAGAATTTTCCAGTTAACCTGTGGGTCACACAAAAAGCCTACAGTTTGGGTCCCCTGAGTAATGTAGTATTCAAGTTGCATATCCCTTCCAGAAATGCTGCAAAGCTTAATTAATTACTGATTATTAACTGTTCAGGTCTTCAGATGAAGAGTACTGTATAACTACTTGGAATTACCATTGTGTTTATTGATGATAACTCTGTTTTCCTTCTCTCTTATGGGACAGAAAACAGAACTAATGATTTCAAAGTTGAATTTCTGGCTATGAAGATAGAGACTTTCTTTTATTTTTGTAATTTTCTCCTATCTAGCACCAAGTTTCAAAATATATTTTTCTTCACTAGAGACATAAGCAAGATTTCATTTACAGGACAACCAGGGGATTGGGCCCAGCCAGCATGGGGTTAGGAAAGGCAGGTCCCACTTGACCAACCTTATCTTCTTTTATGTCCAAGTGACCCTCAGTGGATGAGGGAAACGTGTATGTAGTCTTCCTGAATTTCAGCAAAGCCTTTTATAGTGTCTCCCACAGCATTCTCCTGGAGAACCAATGAGTCCACAGCTCGGACAGGTGTGCTCTTAGCTGGGTTAAAAAATGGCTGGATGGCTGAGCTTGGAGAGTAGTGAGGAATGGTAATGCATCCATTTGGCATCTGCTTACTAGCGGGGTTCCTCAAAGCTGAGTATTGAGGCCAGTCTTGTTTAATATCTTTATCCATGATCAAGATGAGGGGATTGAGTATTCCCTCAGCAAATCCATGGTTACTCTAAGTTGGGTGAAGTGTTGAACTGCTGGAGGGTCGGAAAGCTCTGCAGAGAGAGAGACCTAGGCAGACTGGATCAATGGGAGTGTGGAAAATTAAATGAAGTTCAACAAGGGCAAGTGCCAGGTGCTGCATTTCAGTCACAATAACCCCATGCAGCACTTCTGTCTGGGGAAATGGTGGCCAGAAAGTGGTGTAGGAGATGGACAGGGGGGTTTTGGTCAACAGCAGCTAAACATGAGCCAGCTTGTGCCCAGGCAGCAAGGAAGGCTGGTGGCATCCCAGCTTGCAGCAGGAGTAGTGTGCAGCAGTACCAGGACAGTGATTGTCCCCCTGTTCTTGACACTGCTGAAGCTGCATCTCCAATCCTATGTTCAGTTTGGGGCCCCTCAGTACAAGAAAGACATTGAGCAACAGGACAAGAAGAAATGGTCCTAAGTGTGCTAGGAGAGGTTCAGGCTGGACATCAGGAAAAACTTCTTCACTGAAAGGGTGGTTAAACCTTGGAACAAGCTGTCCAGGGAAGTGGTAGAATCACAATGACTGGAAGTGTTCAAGAAAAACTGGATGTGGCAATTAGTGGTATGGTTTAGTTGACATGGTGATGTTTGGTCAAAGGTTAGACTTGATGATCTTGTAGGTCTTGCCCAAACTTAATGCTTCTATTACTACTGATAGCTCACACACATAAGCTTTCCTTTAACCATCTGAACTGTCTATGTATGGTGGCAGCAAATACCCCAAAGAAGGCTGTCAAGAGTGCAGCTGTATCAAAGCCAGGTAACATAGCAATCTTGGCAGCTGAAAATGATGGAGATGTGTCTCTGTCACAAGTCTGTAAATTATTACTGCACTCCAACTGAACTGAGATCAGGGGTGCACCATATAAAAAGCAAATGAGTCGGAAGCTGTAACCTGGATATTATATTTAATTTTTATTGAAGGAAAGTTAAAGTTTGTTTTAATACTTTGGTGGGTTGACCCTGGGTGAATGCCAGGTACCCACCAAAGCTGCTCTATCATTCCATTCCTCAGTTTGGCACAATAGAGAAAATTTTACAAAAGGCTCATGGGTTAAGATAAAGGCAGGGAGAGGTCACTCATTAGGCACAATCACAATCAAAAAAAGACTTCACATGGGAGATTAGTTTCATTTATTACCAATCAAATCAGACCAGGAATATGAGAAATAAACCGAAATCTTAAAAAGATCTTCCCCCAACCCCTGTCTTCCTGGGCTCAACTTTCTATTTGCTGTCCCCCCTTCCCCCAAATGGCACAACAGAATGGTGGATGGGGGCTGCAGTTGGTTCATGACATGTCGTGTCTGATGCGCCTTCCTCCTCAGCGGGAGGACTTCTCACATCCTCCTTTGCTTCAGGTGGGGTGCTTCCAGAGGATTTAGTCCTTCTGGAATAGGCTGCTCTGGTGTAGGTCCCCAGTGAGGTCACAAGTCCTGCCAGAAAACCTGCTCCAGCATAGGCTACTCCCTGGTCTACAGATCTTGCCATGAATCTGCCCCAACTCAGGTTTCCCATGGAGTCACATCCTTCTCCAGTGTGGGTTCCTCCATGCTGCAGATGGATCTCTGCTCTGCCATGGGCTGCAGGGGCACAACTGCCTCACCATGACCTTCACTTGGGGCTGCAGAGGAATCTGCTCTAGTGCCTAGGGCATTTTCTTCCTCTCCTTCACTGACCTTGCTGTCCTTTTAAAATTCAGCACTGTATTCCTTGTCTCTAAATACTGCCCCAAATAAAAGGGAAAAAAAGAATTCCTTAGATGGAAGTAACTATCCTTGTTAGCCAGTTTGAGCTGAACAATATATTTAATTCATGCTCTGTGATATATATGCAGTTTACCAGTTTTCAGTCCAAACTGATTTCAGAAAACATAATGAAAGGGATCATATTTTGAAGTACCTTTTCTGCCTATAAATGTACCTTAAACCTTTTCTATAAGACTATATTTTATTTGCATGAAGAAAAACTTCACATTAAAAGTCCATTTTGCCCCTAAATATTTAATGCACATACTAGCTAACTAAGCTGCTTATTGCAGGATTCTGTGGCTAGTAATATTTATATGGTTTCAAATTGAACGCTCAAGTTCACGAAAAAAATCCACTGGGAACAATTAAATATAAAGATACCACCATTGGCTCAAATATGAGCTGCAAATTGGTGGAGGCTGGGAGAATATCAGCATGTAGTTTGCTTAATTTTGTACTCTTCCCCAAACGTCTCATGTTGGGTGCTGCCAGAGAGTGTGAATTCTACTGGACTTTTCTTCCAAAAAGCCAGTTTTTCTTCTTGCCTTATGGTTAATCCAGGCAGAGTCCATATAGTTACTTGCCTTGCTACAGGAGAGAAAAGCTTAAGTCAATTGCTCAGCATTGTTTAGATATTCTCCAACAGATATTCAACACAACCTTTAAGCTACCTGAACCGACTGTCGCTAGCTTAGCCTAAACATAGCTATTCCTTAAATGGCATCTCCCCCCTCACTGCTTTATTTTCTTTAAGGGAATATGAGGTCACCTTAATTTGCTGGCCTCCACCTTGTGTAATGCTGTGCAAGCAGGTTTTGTGAAGTACTGCACCATAGCTAGAAGTGGAAGTGAAATAACAATATTTCAATGTTAGCTCCTGGAGTACGTATACTTAAGTCTGGAAGAAGGAAATTTGAAAATCAATATGCCATTTAATTGCTTTTATTTCCTCAAATGATTGACCAATGAAAAATCCATTTTGTTTCTAATGTGGGTTTTGGTGAACCATATCCTGAAACAGAAGGAAAAAAAAAAATCACAAGCTTGTTATTTTGTCTCCCTCTGGCTTTGCATTGCTCTGGGACGACTAAGTTTTGTAGCATCCAAATTGTTGAAGTGATTGTACGAAATACAACATTTGAAACCTCTTAACTAGTTGTAAATCAAAGCTGTCTCATATTTTACAGTACATTTATTTAGAAAAATCATATGTATATAGTATCTTTCAACCCAAATGATATAACAGAATTTTAGAAGCTGGATTTGTTTCCATCAGCATCGAGATTCAGCCATCTCTGAGAGGTTAAGAAGCTGGCAAAATAGCAACTTCAATTATCACAGAAGCAAACTCACACCCTGGCTAGGACTGTTAAGGCAAATGTCTCTATCAGAGCAACTGTGACATTATTTTCATCTGCTGAGAATGTTGGGGGTTTTTTTTTGTTTGTTTGGGTTTTTTTTGTTTGTTTTTTGTTTGTTTTTTGTTATCTTGGTTCTTTTTCTTTCCTTATATTTTAGCATTATGTCATACAAGCTGTGTTATTTATCTAAACCAGATAAAGTGATGATCTCCTTCCAAGCAAGTGAGTTTGCCAAAGAGTTTTGTGACCTAATGGCAAAGGAGAATCTTGGACAAATGCATGCCTCAGTTTTCTGCATATCCTACTCCTTCCTGCCGCTGGATTTTTCTGAGATTTCCTATTTGAGGATCTTGCTGTGCACATGCAGGGACTGGAATTCATGTCTCAACTCTGTCTCTTCTCTCCTCTTTGGGGTAAACAGAGCCAAATAGGACAACACACAGACGAAAACTGCCCCTTTTTGCAACATCCATTAAATGATATAATTATAGGTACAGACCAAGCAATTGCAAAGCTTGCAACAAAGAACATGTCAGGCAGTTCATTCATCTTATTATTTGATGTGAAAAAATTGAGTGGCTGTAAAGAATGAACTGTGATTAAAATGAAATAAAACTTGAGTTTACTAGCTCTGAATGGTCACATAAGTGCTTCCACTTATTTAAATACCCTCAGTCAGCAGCATCGATTTGTACAAGCTCTACAACAAAAGACATTATATTTGACATGAGTTTTTCAATATTTTTCAAAAATTCTCTTAAAAGGTGTTGCAGAGAGCATGCAGTGATTTTGCCTTGTCTTGTCCAGAATTTTTCAAGGTTAATAGCACAAATAATTGTTCATCCATTACATTGTGGTGTTGAAGAAGAGAATTGCATTGTCTGATACTTGTCATTCAATATTTGCTGTTCTCCTCTTTAAGATGTTTCAGTCTCTCTAATAGGAGCATAAACAAACTATCAGATTCAGAGGATCACATCATGCACAGCAATTAGTGAAAATACAATATACAAAAAATTCATAGGCAGGCATAGTTTGTCTAGCAAATGTGGTAACAGAAATCTGTGAATTTTCTCCTTGTTTTAACAATTCAAGAACTGTTAAAGATGACAAAATTACTCATATACAATGGATTGCTGGAAAAGTTAGTCCAAAACCTATGGTCAGGCATAATTTCAAAGGTTGTCTATAATCCATATGATTGTAAGAATGTTTCAGATACAGTATAAGCTGGTAAGGTAATTATACATTTATTCTAGTTTCTATGCATATACACTAAACTAACATTTACTTCTGTGTCCTGATACTGGATAGGGATTGTGTCAATTTAGGAAAGCTTATAGTATGCAGAACTGTTGAAAAGCTGCTTCATGAATAGGTCAGCTATGTATTAGGAGATATTTAACACTACAGCTGAGAGGTGACTTTCAAAAATTTTCTTCAACTGGAGCACCAGTGTTTATCAATATAAGTTTGCTTGGCAATTCCTCAGCTGGGATTGAAGGACTCTGGATGTGGCTTTCCTATGAGATGTTCAAGTGACAAATGCTTCCATGTTCTACTGAATGCTCGCCGTCTTTTCTGGGTTGGATCTTGTGACCTCTGCATTTTCCAGATCATCCTGACAGCATCAGTAACTTACTCCCCTGCATCCAACCTTTAGGATCTGAAATTGAGCATGCCCTGTAAGCTGCCACTGCATGAGGCAGGGGCAGCTTCCCTTCTCCAAAATGACTTGTAAGACTTCAATCTCAGCTCTACAGCTTCTCAGGTTAAAGGAAAATTTTAACAGAGGTATTACTTTGTTCCTCCTTGTCCTGCACAGTGGGTGGTATACCTCAATGACTTTTAAACTTTTAGACCACCGTCTGAAAACTAAGGCTGCTTATGGTTACAAAAAGTATCTGTTTACTATTTTATGTAACCTAAGATTTATATGCCATATAACATTTCCCCTGTCATGTATTGTAGGGTTCATTCTGTCTTTTAGAATAAATGTAAATAAAATTACTAAGTTAATATACTTTCTTATTTCAAATGAGTATGGATTTATGAAATATTCTGGTGGAAGGTAACTATGCCAGTAGCAGAGAGTTGGAATTAGGACCTTTAAGGTACTTTCCAACCCAAATCATTCTTTGGTTCTACATTTTCTGCAGAAATTTTTCATTTTCTGTCAAAAGTACAGTGCTTTTTCTCAGCACTCACAAATTCCAGTCATTTTTTTCTATTACTCTTAGCATGTTCTCACTCCTTGACATGGTTGAATTTTCTAATAGCACACATTTATTATAAATATTAATCCAGAGATGAACCCTTAGTGGTTAGGACTGCTATATGACTTGTAACTGTACTTGCTCAGATTTCTTATGGGCTTGCTGTGAGTTTTTCTCTGGGATATAATCCATATTTTCATATTTTCATCTGTTATCACTTTATAGTTTGGTGTGTATTTTACCTGATTTTTTCTATTGATTTTCTAAATCAGAGCTCTCTCGAGTTTGTAGTCTTGCTTTCTGTCTGATGTTTGCTTCAATAAATTCTGTATATGCAGTAAAGAATATTTCTTTCAACATAGCAATGTTTTTGATACCCTTGAGGATGTTTTCAAGTGTGGATCTTGCGTTTAAACATATGAGCACAGGAACACAAATTTATCAAACAGAGCATATTGTGAATATTTCAGGTGAAGGATAAAACATTTTCCAGTGCTTATAATATTATAATTGAATGCATTTATAATTTAGAGGAAAAAAAATCTCTAAAGAAAATACACAGAAAGAGGTTTAAATTCATGAAGGAATTTAATAAGTAAGTAAGTGAAAGTTACACTATACAATTTTAATTTGTTATGAAGGGATTTTCCAGCTTTTCTGTTTGCAGAAACCTAAATATCTTTTTGAAAAGCACTTTTTATCATAAGGCTTATAATTTTTGTATAAAAGATTTGATGGTTTTCAACATTAGTTCATGACAACTTTACTTTTCTTTCCAGAGTGGCTTAACTTTTTTTTTTCCCTAATTATATTTCTAGTTCTTTTATAAGGGAATAGTGCTGAGCATATTGACATTTCTCATCCTATGTCCTCAGTTTTAGTTTCCCTGACTTCTTATTCTGTTTCTGCTGTGTTTCAACAAATCAGTCACAATGCTGATGCTCAGCAGGGGAGAGGCTGACTTTGTGATATGGGGCAGAGGAGTGTTGACACTGTAAACACAAGGAAGCCCCGTGAGCTACTGTTGTTGCAAGGTTCTCTATTGTTCTGATCAATAAGTCCATCTCCACAATGGGAAGATTTGCATGGAAAGACAGCTTCATTTTGTTCTGATTTTTTGAAGTGTAATTTTGTGTTCACAGATTATATCAGTTAAAAAATGAAAGGGTCTGAAGTTCAGCCTCTTGTTGCAGTAGTAATCCTTTGTCTCTCTGTTGAAAATGCCATCCAGGAGGTCAGCTATGACAAGGGTATCTGTCTGCAAGGTAGTTGGAAATCATCAAATGAGATTTGAGGCAGAGACCTTCAAAATGTCAGATTCTCTACCCTACCAGAATGCCAACAGACCTCTGTGCATCCAGTTGTACGTGACTTATGTCACAGAGTGTCACAGGTTAGCATCCCTGTGGACAGATGTGGATATCAAAAACAGTTGACCGCAATGTCCCTGAGGAAAAAGGAAAAAAGGCATTGAAAATATAGTAAAAAACCTATTCCACAAATCTGGGACAACAGCAGACTACTTGCAGTTGTCCCAGATTTGTGGAATAGGTGCATTGTCCTTGAACTGGTGGCTAAGAAAATTATGAAATCTGTCCTTTTGATTAATATTGCATATGGAACAATATATTGTAGACAAAAGCACAGCAGCTTTCTTCATTACTTAACATTTTAATGTGTATTTATTTCTGGCATATGGTACTAATCTGACAGTTTTTAGAAGATGATACCTTGTTCACAGGATCTATCTGGTATCACCTCTAGCCTTTGAGAAAACAGTCACCACATGTATCCTGTAATCCTCACCTTCTCAAATATGCAGACATTTCACCAGGGGAGAGTTATTGGAAAAAAAGCATGACATAAAAGAAAATAAGCAATTTTTATATCTTGTGTGTTTTATGTTGTTCAGCCAGTGATTTATGAAGTGCTACACTTGATCTCTCCCAGTTCAATACAGAGAAGAATCAGTCTCTCACTCTCCAACCTCACTTTCAGACTTCAGCCTTGCTCCTAAGCACAGCATATTAACCAAGGTGGTGTGCCTTGCTGTGAGGAGGCTGGACATGTGTGCTGTGTGCCGTGCCAGCCTTCAGTCTTGATAACCTGACCAGGTCTATTGGCTCAACATGTCTCTGTGTTTTCCAATTTCATCACAACTTGACAGTCACTTCATCCCTGCCATCCCCTGATCCTCCAGCATTTTGTGATAAGCCTTAACTCCTGCACAGTACATGAGCTCATTGAAAAAATGAGAGAAGAATGAGGAGGATTATTCATTGTTCCCATTTAATGTAAATCCTTTCAAAAATAGCTTAGCAGAAAAGCAGTGTTACTACACGGGGAAGTTTACTTTGGACAGATGTCCTTAAAAAGGCTGCACTTTAACTATGTTGAACAATCTCATTACCTTATTTTCTCCCCTTTTTTCTCATGCTTAAGGACCATGTTTATCCTAAGGAAACCAGTAGTACTATGCTGTTTTTGCATTGTGGTGACTAAAACTATCCAAACTGCTAAGACTTTGCATCAGGAGAGGCAACTGAGAAGCTTGGAAAAATATGGGGATTGTGTGACACCGACAAAGGTACCAGTAACTCTACAACCATGGTGTGATGGGCTGATCCCACAAGGAATGCCCCCAGGAGGAAATCAACCCTTGTGGTTCTGCTCTGTAAGGATGGCAAGTACTCTGGGAAGCACTTTTAAATCCATTTCCTATTGGTCTTCAAAGGCCCCAAAATAAAGCTGATAGGAAAAGTATATCATACCCGAAAAAAATAAGAAGTTGGAAAAAGCATGCACATATTTGCTAGAAAATGAGGGCAGAATTTTAAGATAGGAATCCCACAAATCTTTGAAATTACCTTCATTATGTTTAGGAAAGTGTAACTATGCTACATATGGACTTGCTTGGGTTACAGTTTTCTTCTCCTTCTTCCTGACTATTTATAGAGACAGTTGGATTCTTTTTATTAGCTCTTCCCCTTGACGTGAGCTGGACTGAGTGATTAAATAGTTTATTTCCACTTATAACTGATTTCACAACTAACAATTTTTTTGGCTAGAAAAGTAAAGAGAACATCAAAATGTACCTCCACAGAAAATAATAATATCATTTTATATTATAATAGCCATGTATAAAATGTAACAATATTTTCAATTAATTTCTACTAGTGCATTTCAGAAAGACAGCTTTCTGGTTGATTGCAATTAAAGCAGACCCAAATACTGACTGAGATGTAATATTGTGCTTTCATTAGCAGGTGGGAGAGGAGGTTAATGGTAGCTGGTGCACTGAACTTGATTTCCTGACTCAGCTAAAGACTTCCTCTCTTGCTATTTTACATAACCTCTCATCCTTATTTCCGACATTCTTTTAAAAAGTGGGCCAAAGGAGTGCATAATAAAAGCAGTAATTTCCTCTCTATTCAACAAGATTGACAGCTTTTGCAATACTCTGTAATTATCAATATTTTGCTGTACCATGCTTGCTACCAAAGTTAAAACATTCTCCACCATCACCAAATATTCCTAAATCTGTTTCAAAACCCTGTGTGAAACTATGGTTAAAGAAATGGAAGTTCTAGTAGCTCTTACCTAAAGGAGGCTTTGCAAAATATTTCCAAGAAGAAGATAAAAATAGACCCAAGCTTGAATAATTTTCCAGGTTTGAAATATAGGGTGGAACAATTACAACTGACTTCTTCAGTTTATAAGTGTCACAACTTTTCCATGATTTGGGTCTTATTAAGGTGAACAACTACAACTTTCTAGTTAATTTGCATACAGAAATGTGTAAAAGTCACACAGTCAGACACCAGCAATGAAATGTGAAGCCATGTAAAACTCATTGTATCACAGGTCTGAAACTCAAGCCCATAGTTATATTAATGAAAACAACTGCTTTTCTTGTTTCTTTGTGTGACCTTTTTCAAGTGGGATGATTTTCTAACATGCATCAATTGTCACAGTGTTTTGAAAGACCAAAAATATTTGTCATTCACAAGGGTACTTAAGAACACGTCTTTAATGGGACTGCACACCTGCTTCAGGCTGTATATGTGCCTAAATACTGAACTAAATCCAGGCCCTAGGAGGAAAATAAATCCCAGCTGCTCAGACCCTAATTTTCTTCCTTTATTTTGAAAGTTGAGCAATTGAGGATTGATAAAGTAGCATTTAAAGAGAAAAGGCCTGCATATGATTTATAAGGTTTTCTAGAAGATACATTAGAAAGCATTATGGGTTGCAATTAATCAGTGCCTGGATTACTCAAGATGCTGAATGCTTTTCCCTTTTCTACTTTCAGCAAGTAAGAGGATAGATCAGGTATAAGTATGGCACATTTTTCTAACTGATGGCACAATTTTCTTACACCTTTCCTTGATTTATATTCCTGTGTTTATCCAATTTCCTTTATAACATCATCCAAAGCAGAAACATTAGGTATTTGCTATTTAACCTCTATGATACCTTCAGAAATTGGCAGAACAAAGTGGACTCATATTCTTATTGTTGCTTTAGATGACAATTTGGCAAAACTGAGGGACTGCAACATTCAATTTATTCACTGTTGTTACCATAAAAATATGGACAGTACATTTTTTGTCTTAGAAGAAATATTTTCCTTGCTAGCAAGAAAGGTCACCTAAAAAAGGCCTCTTTTATCCAGTAAAATAAATAAAAATTTTGACACTGACATGCAATGCAAAGAACACTAGTTCTTAGTTCATGAATTTCCTGGTATTGGACTGAGCTGTGCAAGAGTCTGGGAACTGCTGGCCAATGTAGCTCATAATTTATTTACCAAATGATGGAAATTTATACTGGAGAAAGAAAATTCAATTCACTAGCTGAAGCATTTCTGGTTACCTCGCAGCCAGCTCAGGGATTTCACTGTAGTCTGTCCCTCCCAACTTCCGTTTTCAATAAAAACAAATAACCAAAGGACAAAAAGCTCACTGTGAACATTAAACAGCTGGGGTTTCTACAGAATCAGCCAAATGCTCATGCTTGTTTCACAAACTAATTTTTCCATTCCCTATCAGTGAAATATATTTGATGGCAACATTGCATAACACATAGCAGGCCAGAAATACCTTGCCAAACTTGATCCATACCCCCAGCCTGCCCACTTTGCAGTTTTGTCTTTGCTTTTAAGATGATTCAAGTTGCAGTCTGGAGGTGGGTCCTAGCTATGATGCATACACCCTTGAAAATATATCTTTTACTTGGTGTGTTGGAGTGTCCAGGGACACAAGATGAATTTTGATCTCACCATAGTTCAAAAAGGCCACAGTAAATGTCAATGCAGACAAAAGTTATCAAATTCTATTAGGCTCCTAATGCCTTCTCACGACTCCCAAGTGTTTCCAACAGGACAGAAAATGTTTGAACTATCTTAGCACAAAGAAATTTCTAATGTAGAATGTACTGTTGCAACAATAAAGATGATGAGCTGTGCCAGAATGTCTTACAGGTGTAAGTGAGCTAGTGACACTGCTTTTTACCTTTTAGTTTGAATACTGTCTCACTCAGACAAGTTACCTCGTGAACATAAGCAGAAAAGACAGAGCTTCAGAGACATATTTTGAGAAGGTAGAATATATTGAACCTTGCTGTCACATTTTACAGCAGTGGTGACTCTACAGCAACAGTTCATAGGAAACACAGATGTGTTAAACCTAGGCTGTGCCTGACAGAGCCACAAAGTAAGAATGATAAGAAATTGTTATCTCTCACTCCCAATACCTTTATACACACATCTACCTGAGCCTAAGCCAAACACCACAGGAGTCAAAGAGAGTTCCTTTGATGCAAAGGAGGTGTGCATTGGGTCCAAAAGAACAATTTCTGGGAATCCAATGTGATTGATATCTATTAGTTTTGAATATATTATTCTGTTCTACTATATATACAACTGTAATAAAAGTTACATGATATTTAAAAAAAATTAAAAATGCAATATGTTTTTTTGGTGCTTTGGGTATATCTAGACTTTTTCATCTGTCTATGAGGGCTAAATCCATCAATATTTGTAAGACCCCCAACAAAACTGACAACACTTGCATAGAAAATTTCCAGAGAGAGTTAATCAAAGGAATTAACAGAGAGTTGGTGTAGAGTTGGCCAGTATTTTGGACTGACCTATGGGAAATTCAGTTTTCTATTATTACTAGCTTCAGTGGAGGCAATCTTCTGGCTCTCAGAGTTAAGTAGTGACACTGCTAGGGAACCCATAAAGTGTAACATGTTCCCAGAATGAAATTTGCAACAGCAGTTAAATGTAATTTACTCAAGAACATGAATAAAACCTTAATAAGGAAAAGGCAATATACTACACTTTGTACTGTTGCTGAGGAGGGTCACTAGGACAAGACATATGGGAATAGAATAGTAAGATCATACACATTCACTTAATGAATAATTTTAGCAAATGGAAACTACTTGCTGACATGACATGGCTGCCCTTCACTGCAGAAGAACTTTCAGGAATATATCTTGGTTTGGTTTTTTTCCATCCTTCCATGAGCTGGTAATTGCAGCCTGAAAATTTTCTAATCTCAGTCCCAAAAGAATATAGAAATAATTTAAGGGGTTTATGCGAGTTAAGCCTAGCACAACAGTAAATAGCCTTGTAGGCACAAAAGAAAAATAATAGATTTGTCCCTTCAAAGCTCTTGCGTCCTCATGAGAAAATTTAGGGTCATGGAAAAAACCTCATGCCAGATCTTTCCAATCATTCTCAAAATTCTAAAAAAAGGAATATAGCAGTCTTCTCTGAGAGATATGAGCATTACCAGAGAAATCCATAGTACACTTCTAGAAGCTGGCCAATTCTTAGGTTCTGACAGACTTCGTTTCTCTGCTTCACTAGTCCAGGGATGAAATGAGAAAGGTTCATTCTCTGTGTGCCTGGGCTTGTCCAAGCTCTAGAAGCAGCTGAGCATAACAGTAGCAGCAGCATATGGTAATGTACATTTTTGTGATAGACTGTTTTCTGTCATGTTCTACATAATGCAGAAGCAGAAAGGCACCCTGGCTGGTTTATCTGCATCTATGCCAGATTTGCTGGTAGAGGTCGTGCAGCCAGGGGATGCAATTTTGCTTCATTTCTAGTCTTATAGTGAGGGTAGCAATATCTTGTAATATATTTAACTTCAGGGAGTGTTTTTTAATTTCCTGTTTTAGTATTTGGCTCTTTTCTGGGGTCAGAATGAAAGATATCACTACCTCATTACTGTATTTTTTTGCAGAAAGAAAATTGTTCCCCTAGCAGGGATTACAAACACCCCTATAAAATGTAGTCCAGTGTTGTGAACAGATTTTTTAAAGCATAAGCTACTAAAAATTTCTAGTTACTGTGCTACAACAAAAAATCATATTGGATGAACACTCAATAAATTATCTCATCTCTTATAGTACTTCTGTGATCATGATAAGCTATTTGTCTTGCAATAACCTTCAAGCCATGCTGTGCTTATAGCACTCTGTTATCAGAAGCCCAGAGTTTGGATTGATGTAATTTGACATGGTTCTGATGAGATTCTGTGAATCTAATGTGACAAATAGACATGAACATAACCCTTCCAGCTAACTTGGTTTGGAAAGAACTAACTAGAGTAAATAAATATCTTGGAACATAAATGATACTTTCAAAAAAGAAATAAGTAGCCTAGATGAAAATCATCTCTATTAAATAATGTAGAAAAAATATCAAAATTCAAAAATGTTATTGAGATAATATGAATCCTGTGACTATATCTTAGATACCTGTTAATGAATATCAGTATAAGAATTAACACCAAGATAAAATACAAAGCTAACAATATAGTAGCTCTGCATGTATGTATAAACCCAGAATATTAACTCTGTTTTGGACAATAATACCAAACTTTGAAACTGCTATTTTCTTTAAAATAAATAAACATGTTATAAACTGTTTAGTTTAATAAATATCTACTCTTAGACGGAATCGCTATTGCTAACTTTGAAAATATTTGCTAAAGAGATCTTTTGAGGGGAATGGACTTAAACTACAGTTTTGCATATATACACAGTAACCTTACCCTTATTTAAATTATCACTTGTAAACCTAGTGGTAGAGTGAATTTCTCTGCCTCTAATTTCTAGAAAAATAAATATTATCGTATTAAGTGTGTCCTAAAAACTCTGTTTTCACTGAAGCAAAAATATTCTTACTGATTATGATGACATAGATAACCTTAAAAATATGAATTGGGAATAAATGATCACAACATTTTCCTGCAGAAAGAATCCGTTTATCTCAAGAAGTGGTTAACTCTGCAGATATATTTGTGGCAGTTTAGATGTCTCTATTTTTAATTAAATATGGAAGGATTAAAATATAATGTGTTATTTTCTATCTACTGATATCTGTGTGTTTTCCAAATAAACTTTTGTATACTCACACATTATGAAAGACTATTGTTCTCAAATTCACTCTTTTAATATCTTTTGTATTGGTGTTATGCATTGCTAAACCGTATCTGTAATACTTTGAAAATGGGAGACACCAGAATAAGAAATAGAGTGAAATAAAATATAGCAAAGGACAGAATCCTGCTCCTGATATCTCCTCCTATTTGAAGTCCTACAAAGATTATGTACATATATATTCACACCTACATCTATTCACACACACACACACACACACACACACACACACATATATATATATAATAGACATAAGTATATATAGACAGTTGCAAGCAATGCTGTGTTAAGATTAAGAGATACTTATGCCCAAATTAAGATGCAAACAAGACCATATGCCAAAATCAACAGCATGGATTTCATTTAACAGTACACATGAGGTCAAGACATAGAAAGAAACAGGAAGAGAGTGGCAAGGGGGAAGAAAAGGAGAATAAGAAAGAGACAGAGATTAAGCAAAAGATATCATCCCACATGGATTCCTGCAGCACCCTGCTGGTCCTTTTTCACCCTGCACTTCTTTGTGGTGGGGGTCCCTGAATTGTTCTTCTGGAGATACCACCTTTATATAGTCCAAGTCCTGGGTATCCACAGGGCACAGATAATGTTCCCATTATTTGAGATGGCATGTGTATAAACACTTGCTTCCTTCCCACTTCCCACTGCCCGCCATGGTGGGAATTTTCATCCAGATGCTAATCAAACCTTTACCTCTATTAGGTCAAGTATTAGCTCCTTCTTGCTGTGGCATCTGTGCTTATCTCAAGTTCCATTGAGGTGACTTGTCTTATAGGAACAGTGTTTTGAGACATGTAACTGCCTTCTTTAAGTCTTCACAGGTTTTAACTCTAGAAATAAAAGAAAGCTAAAGAACTGCCACTGAAGATTCATTGCACTCCAGCATAGTATTCCTAGGACAGGGTTTAGACCTCAATTCAATTCAGTCAAAAGGGTAAAGAGCATGTAGCTCAATACACTTTCTGAAGAGCTCTTTAGCTTCCTCTTCACTAGAGACTGCACATACTCTTGTGAGAGGGTCTATCGGGTCTGGTTGGGCTGGAGTTGGGTCTGGCTGGAGTTCCTTTACCCACAGCAGCCCTCCCAGTGCTTGGCATTGGTGGCTATAAAGGTGTTGATGACACACCAGTGTTTGGGCTCCTTCAGAGCAGGGCTGGCACAGCACCAGCGATGTCTTTCAAACATTCTGCCCTTCCATCCATAGGCTGGGGCAGGGCAAGACCTAGGGATGGGACACTACTAGCCCAGCTGACCCAAAGTGACCAAAGGGACATTCCATATGACATCTCCTCAGATACAGAAGTTAAAGAAAGGAGGAGTAAAGAGTGGGGCATCCATTATTTACAATGTTTGCTTTCCAGAGCAACCTCTACATGTGCTGAAGCCCTGCTTGCTGGGAAGTGGCCAGACATTGCTTGCTGATGGGAAGTGGAAAACAAAATTATTAGGTTTTTCCCCTTGCTTGTGCGCATGCAAACCTTCATTTTTGCTTTAGTAAACTGCCTTAACTCAACCTACAAGTGATTTTTCACCTTACTTTCTCTCCCCTGCCTAGCTAAGAAAGGGGGTGATAAAGCATCTTCATGGGCACCTGGCATCTAGCCAGGGGCAGCCTACCAAAGGGGGATATGAATATCTTATTTTAAACAAATGAAGTGCAGACTTTTGTGGCTTCACAGACCCATTCAGTTTCTGAACAGCTAGGGAAATGAGCAAAAAATTATTTATTGCACATGTAATTAATTTTCTCATTTGGAATATAACTGATTTTTTTCAGGATTAAAGTTGTATTGACCAAACAAGCAAAAAACGTAGTGACATGGCTGGAAAAAGTAAATAGCAAACAATATCTATCCACTCCAATAATCAGTCATTCATTTGCTGGGATGAGGTAAAAGAATGAGCAATAATGGAGGAAAATCAAACGAAAGACTGCCAGAGACAGAAAATCCAACTGAATGTTATTACAAGTGGCACTACCACTTCTCTATAAACTATCATATATTTACCAAAAGATTACAGATTTAAGGTCCTATTCCCTTATACGTCACTTTTTCAAAACTGACCATTTTTATTAAATTTTGGAGTTTTATTCTCAAACAATTCTTCCTCATCCAACACAGCAAAAAACAACCAATGGCACATGTTCAATACTTACAGACTGATGAAGATTCAGAAAAGTTCATATTTGAAAACATGCACAATCATGCTTTACTCTCCTTTCTCATATTCTCCTTCTCAGAATTCTCCTTTCCTACTTTAGTTAGTAACAACCACTGGCAAAAAGAAGAAAGGGTGTGATTAACATAAAGCTGCAGTTCAAATACTGCATATTTTTGGAGGGTGCAGAGTCAAGAGATTTTAAGATGTATAAGTTCCAGTTGTTTTTATGCCAATAAATAATAGTCTAATATCAAATTAAAGAATGACCATACATTAAAGAAGGACCATACAGATTTAGAGGGGGGGATGTTTGTTTATTTGGTTTTTTTTGTTTTTCTGAGTGGCAGCAAATGCTAATTTTAAGACAGATGTTTTTTCTATGCTCCACTTTTCTTTAAATGCTTTATCCACAGTACTTGATATAGATGGCTATGCTTACAAAGATGAAATTTAAATGGTCATCAGAATGTATAGTGTGACAGGCAGAGGCCTAATAAAAATGCTGTAGAAGTAAAAATTGTAATATTTCCAGTGGTAAGCAGTCATGTTCTTCAATACATCTTAAATAAGTCTGAATGAAATGAGTTATCGTCTCTCAAGAGCACCTTGCACACAGTAAACTTCCAAAACCTCCCTGAGTGTAGCACCTACAGCAAAAACATTAACTCAGAAATGAGAGAAAATGCATGTAACCCTTAGAAGAAACACAGTAAAAACATTATGACTTTATAAATTGCATTATTCAATGAAAAAATTCCAGCTCTCTAAATGGCAAAAATCTCCAGTTCACTCTGCAGCTGAAATATATTTAATTTATAGGCTTGGTGAAATTGTTAAAATATCTGACTCTCTTATCAAAATTATATACTGCCGGTTAAAACATTTTCAAAAAAATATTTTTAGAATACAGAATGTGAGTTCTAAATTTGGGAATACTGCATACATGTTGATAATAGAACAATTTGACAAAAAAATCTAAGGTGATTATTCTACCTTTTTTTTTTTTTTTTTTTTTTTACTTTGTGTATGCACTAGATGGAGAGGAAATGCAAGGGTTCAGGATTATGAGGTTGAATATAGTCTGTTAGATGGATACAATTCCACAAACATCCTTCCTTTTTTCATTTTAGTGACTCATACATTTCAATGCATGAACAGGGAAGCAAACATTTCAAGGAAAAATACTCTATTATAAGGCTTTATGTGCTTACAGAAACTTGTCAGGCTGCTTGACTTCTTTATTACGATAGGCCTGCCCTGGCACACTTTTACTCCACCCTCTTACAGGTGTTTCATGTTTATGATGCTCTCCTTATGCAGCTCCCAGCCTGAGCTTAGACTGAACCACCTATTCAATTCCATCTGCCTGGAAGATTTTGCCTCAGGAAACAAAAGGCTAGAGTTCAGGGTTGGATTACTGTGTAGGAACAAGAGACTATTCCTTGTTCAGGTCATCTGTGGCTTGGTACCTAGGATAAAATGATGGGTTAGTACAGCAGATGTCAAGGTTTTTAAATACAGATACATTTCTAAAGCTGCTGGTCAAATAGAGTTCACCTCATAAATAACATATTGATACCTGTAAGAATGATTTTGGAGTCAGTAGAAAACCACACATGCAAAAAAACCAATCCAAATCTGTCTCTTCAAAGCAGTATTCCATCACAAATTAAATATGAAAATTACTTTAGTGTTCAGTTCACAGGATAATACTACAAAACACCCTAAAATTAGGAAATCTGAAAGGGAAACAAAAATCACAGGGAAGCACATAAATATTCACCAGTAAAAAAGATATGGGATATACTTGATTGTCCAGAGTTGAGGAGTAAAGCAAAACTCAGAATAAGGGACTGCTGGGTAGTTGTTGGAGCAAAGAAAGGGATCATAGCCAAAACTGATCAATGATGATATTAGTAAAATTGCTTCATACTTTTCTAATGTTCCTCATAAGTCTTTGTTGCCATAATTTTGGACATACCATTATATTTTGGACAAAATTAGAGCCATAAACACAAACATTTCTTGTGATAGACATCTCCTTTTGACTAGTGTTGCAAGATATATAACATTATTATATAAAATATATGCTCTAAGAACATTATTGTATAAATACAACTTGAATGGAAAGTATTCAATACTCAAAATAATCATATAACCTAAAGGAGTAAAAGAACCCAAACAACCAATCCACAATGCTTTTGTTTATGCCTATAATTTAATTTTAAAATCAAATTTAAAAGAAATAATTTAGCTATATTAGTTGAGGAAGACTATGGGCAAGCTAATCAAAAATTAATTCTGGATTAAGAAAGCCTCACTGGTTGCCTGTTGAAGACCTGGACTTTTCTTGCAGATCACACATCTGCAGTGGGCATATCATACCTCTTCCAATTTATATTTTCTGTCCTGTCTTGGAAGACAATGTAGAAGTCCCTGAGATGAAATGCAAAAACAGCACTTATTAGAATTTTTAACATTGAAAACCCGTGCCTAGACATGGGGAACAAGGAGAAAGGCTAGCTAAGTAAGCTGTAGTAGGAGCCCAGTGGATGAGCCCTCAGAATGAGGTGAAACCTGAGTTTATCATACAATTAAAGACATCTTCTTATGGTAGATGCATAAGGAGACAAATTTATATTGCTCTAAAAATCTTAATTATGTCACTGCCAAACTCAAAGACTTATCCTCTGCTTGAGCATTTAGTCTTAATATTAAATGGAGAGTCTGAGTAAACTAAGCTGTTATTTTTGCTTGACTGCAATTCTCTGCTCTCTGCAGAGACAAAAACATTTTGTTTAGGGCTGAAGATGCCAAGTTAGCTGCTGATAACTGAACTTGCAGGGGCCTGTGGAAATTGTCACTGATGCCAAGAAAGACCAGAGTAACAGCAAGCTGCTGAACTTTCTGACAAGAACTGCAATGAAATGGCTGCACATCAATGAGTTTATAACAATGAAATGAGCCACAACAAGAAATATTTTTCAGAAAGGAAAGCTACCTTTTATTTAGGAATATCTAAAGTGGCACTGCTTGAAAACACATCCTTTGTTTTTAGTATGAAAATTTCATTGATAACAAATTTCTTTCTGCTGACAGCTTAATTTTCTTTAAAAGTTGGAAATTCTTATTTTTTTATGCCAAGCTGTTTCAGAAAAACAAAGAATTCACCTCAAGGCATTTTTTTAAAGTTTGACAGCTCTTCCAGATTTTATTTCTTTGACAATTTATAATCTAGTGACCCAATAATAAGAGGGACTATGAAACAAGGCAGTTCTGACAAAGTACACATAATGTTTGAATCTTCTGTAAAAGCCATTTTGAAATATTATATTGCTACTGCACTTCATTTTGAAACATTTTATTAGTTTATCTACAAATGCAAACCTACTTCATCTGACTTGAACAATCATATATGGTAGACTACACAAATGAAGTTTCTCTTATCATTTGCTTGCTCATAAACTCGATACTGTAGAAAGAGATGGGAATGTGCTTTGTATTGAAACAATTTTCTTTTCTTATTTTGAAATTGAAATAAATAAGATACAAGTCTTCATTTGACTATTTTCCTCTTTGTCTGTCTCTTAAAATGGCATTTTAGCTTTAATAAGGGTCATGAGATGACTTTGAGTTTTTTGGAGTTTTTTTAAACATATGATTCTGCACCTGAATTGTCATTTCCTGTGAAGAGGCACACTAAAGACTCTCATTTAACAGGCTGCTCATCTTGGGGTAATCACTCTTTCTGCCATTTCACCTTATGAATTGTGTGTCAATTGCTTTGATTGAAGTATGTGTTGCTGAAGTATGTGTTGCCAAAGTATGAACTACTATTTTATATATCCTCAAAGCACAGAAATCCATTCCAATCAATCTTGGAATATAGACCTTGGATGCAGTTAGAATGCTCTTCAGTCTTTCTTGAAACCTAGAGGTGTTGTGTAAGGGCAGGTAAAGAATAAACACATTAACAGATGAAGAATATTAGGTAAATATTGAGGAAATGTTACAGAAAAATGGATGACACTGCTTTCCAAATAAGCAATCTTTGGCAAAATGACTATGGAAATTTATAACCCAGATCTCACAAGGAAGCTCAAGCTAGTGCAGTGCTGCCAAAGCATCATAAGCCAATCAGTTCTGTTTTTCCTAAAAATACAAATTTTGATAGAATTACAGAAACATTGAATCATATTATTTAGAAAAGACTCTTAAGATCATTGAGTCCAACTGCTAAGCCACCACTTAATAAATCACATAAATCCAATAAATCACATCCCCAGTGGCCACATACACGCGTCTTCTACATATGTTTGATAGAATTACAGAAACATTGAATCATATTATTTAGAAAAGACTCTTAAGATCATTGAGTCCAACTGCTAAGCCACCACTGCCAAGCTCTCCAATAAATCACATCACCAGTGGCCACATACACGCATCTTCTACATGTGACTCCACCAATTCCCTGGAAAGCCCGTTCCAAAGCTTAGGAACCCTTGCAATGCAGAAATTCACTGATGTACATCCTGAGCCTTCCCCAGCACAGCCTGAAGCCATTTTCTCTTGTCTTGTCACTGACTGCCTGGGAAAAGAGACCCAGGCCCACCTTGTTGCGACCTTGTTTCAGGCAGTTGTAGTGAGTGATAAAGTCTCCCCTGAGCCTCCTGTCTTCAGGCTAAACAATCCCTTCTCAGCTTCCTCACCAGTCTTCACAAGACTTGTGCTGAAGACCCTTCACCATCTTCGTCGTCCTTCTCTGGTCTCGCTCCAGCACCTCAACGTCATTCTTGTTGTGAGGACCCCAAAACTGGACACAGGGTTTGGGGTGTGGCCCTGCCAGTGCTGAGTACAGCAGGACAATCACTGCTCTGGTCCTGCTGGCCACAGTATTTTTAATACAGACCAGGATATCATTTGACTTTTTGGCCACCTGGGCATACGCTGTTTTACGTTAAACCACTGTCAACCAGCATTCCCAGGTTCTTTTCCACTGGGCCACTTTCCAGCCACTCTGCCTCCAGCCTGCAGAGCTGTGTGGGGCTGCTGTGACTGAGGGGAAGCACCTTGTTGCAGCTCATAAAGTTTGCCTAGGCCCGTGGATCCAGCCAGTCCAGATCCCTCTGCAGAACCTTCCTACCCTTCAGCAGATCAACACTCCCACCCAGTTTGGTGCTGTCTGTGAACTTTCAGAGAGCACACCTGATTTTCCTGTTTGGGTGATCAGTAAAGATATTGAACACAACTGATCCCAGCACTGATCCCTGGGGAACCCCACTAGTGTCCAGACACCAAATGGATGCAGCACCATTCACCAACACTCTCCATGCCCAGCCATCCAGACAATTCTTAACACAAGGAAGAGTGCACCTGTCCAAGCCACGAGCAGCTGCTTTCTCCAATGGGAAATTGTAGGAAATCCAGTCCAACCTTTACTGAAGTCCAGGTAGAAAACAACCACAGCCTTTCCCTCACCTACTAGATGGGCCACCTGATCATAAAAAGAGTTTAATTTGGTTAATCAGGGCCAGCCTTTCCCAAGCCAATGCTGGCTGAGACAATGCCTGAGGTCCCCAAAGGCATCATTTGATTCTTTAATGTCCTTCCTTTACAACAATTGAAAACAAGGCATTAGGTCTAAAAACATCAACAGGACTACTGCTCTTCAACTAGGGACCCACTTTAGCCTCCTTAATGTCTTTTATTGTCCCTTCCAATGAGGATAAGCAACTCCAACAATGGTCTGTGCTGTATTTGCTTGTATCTCCAAAAATGATAAAACCCCCATGCCCAAACAAATGAAAAATCTTATTCTGATTTTCCCAACAGTTGAAGGAATAAGGAAATCCTTAGCTTTGGAATCCTTTCTCACTGAGATTCTCAGTATTTTTATTCTATGTTCTGAGATAACCTTATGGCTATTGCTTGTTTTCAAGCTTCTAAACTCATGACCGTATAATCCTCAAAGTTATCCAAGTTGAGTGGAAGGCAGTTGCTTTATTTCTCTTAAATGCTGATTTGCTTTTTCATGAGAGACACAGGTATCCACAGCTCTGTAGGTTACACTGGATATGTTTGTCTTGGACATGTAAAAAGATACAACAGAACACCAATATTTTTAAAATGTCATGGTTCATGTTATACCCTTTCCAGACAAACAATATTTATTCTGTGCCAGACAAATTTTGACAATTTTGACATATTTTTTAGAACATTACTTGGTTTCTTTGAAGGTTTTAATCTGTCTGTTCATTTATGTACACCACTGTGATCTTTTTCCTTCATTCTGTTTACTTGAACAAAAGGTGAGAGAATTTTAGAGATATGGAAGAAATAAGAGATCAGGACTCTTTCTTAAAGGGATCAAATGCGTCTGCTTCCCAGCAGTGGGGTATCAGTGGTATTTAGTCTATCTATTTCAGTAGTTTTTGTTGCTTTTCTGGTTGTTTTGTTTTTAAAAGTATCACTGCTGTTATTGGACAGCTAGAAAAAAAAAAAAACAAAACACAAAAAGCAGGGATTTACGAACACATCACTTGTATCTGAGAAACAGTTCTGATAGAACCTGAAACCAATTCCACAGGAGGGATCAGTAGACACTCGATAGCCATGTTTTGGATGGCTTTCACAATGTTTTCCTTCATTTGTATTAAAATTAATAGATGGGAGGCAACAAGAAAATCTTCTGTGGGAAGACTATGTTGGTATTTGCAAACTATCATTTGCAAAAGAAATTCTGCTACCTCTCTGTTGTCTTTCTGCACTTCACATTTAGATGTTGAAGCTTTCTGAACACTAATATTTATTTATTCTCTAACCCTTAACTGACAGGAATTTCTACCATTTTGCATTTGGTGTAGCTCATTGCCAAACCAAGAGTAAAATTATGTACATCACCTACATTTTCAATAATTCTAATGAAATGTCATGATTTCAATTTAGGAGAGACAGCATGACAGCAACATTGTTGCAAACAATCTCTGTTGAATAAGAAGTCTGATTTCATACACCTACAGGAGCAAATAATGGAAAACACCAACACCAAGAAAAAGTCCAATGTTACCGTAAAGTCAACAGATGTGAGTATTAAAAGATTTCTTCCTTTATTCCTACAAAGGACTGGAGGTAAATAAACTATTACAATAACCAATCTCAATAAATCATCCCACACTTCAGAAGATAAAAATGATTCCATTATATTCCCCGTTGTGATTTCTTATAACTATGAATTTGGAATTTTAATTCCATAACTTCATAATTTCTTCTTAGGCATAGGTTGTTTTACAAAACAGAATAAGAAAGAAAAATATTTGCTAATATATCTCTAATAAATAACTACCATAGAAGCAACAGGAGGCTGACTGAAACTGAGTTTGATTACTTTAAAATTACTCCTGAATATTCAGAGCAAACATCTTGCAGCATGTACCCAGCTCTCAAGATGATAATAAAGTTTTCCCATTGTCATTCCTGTAGCAAATATTATTTTGTATTGAGCTAGCATGAAAAACAATAGTTTCTCTTTTTTAATACTTTAAAATGAAGCAGCAGTGCTAATAGTTGTTTCTTGTGTTATGGGTTTTTTTTTTAAGTACGAAAAAAAAGAATAAATCCCAAATCTGAATAGATTTTCTTTTTGTCAGCTTAATTTTAACTTCAGAAGCAGCTGGCTAGAGACTCCAGATAGCTGCTCCAGCTATCAAGTAGAACTAGAAGAAAAACATATTAAAAAGACCAAATATGATACCCATGGTGAAAAAAAATATATGAGGAGAAAATCAACACTGAGATTATTCTTTCTGGAAATAAATGATCTGGTAAGCAATATTATAAGGGTCTGTAAATCAAGGTTGGCCCAGGAATTGCCTCTGATATCGTATATCACTGTGAGTCATAGTATGAGAAGTTGGAAGTACACTGGCCTTCTTACCAGGTTCAGGACATGTGTTTAACAGCAAAAGGACATATATTTTTATATAGTTTGTACTGTGTAACCCAGTATCACAGAATGTTTTAGAGATAAAACAAACAAACAAAAAAAAAAGTGTTCAAAGGCTGGAAAAAATTAAATTAAAATTTATTGACGTTTTTAAATGCAGCAATTCAGTAGTGTTTTTTTGATTCAGAGGTACTCATATTGATGCATCATAGAAGTTAGAAATATGTTACATTGGGGAAGGCCTAAATATTAAACTCCTCAAACATCTACTTCTCACTGCTGTTAGAGGAAACACAGTGACATTGGTGGGCCTGGAGTCCCATCTCCAGAAAGAGTAAAACATGGCTAGACTTCAACTTTGAAAGCAACATGCTCTTTTTCTGGATAAGAATGTGCTTTAGGGTGGTTAAGCATCTTTTCTTAAAAGTACCTAAGAATTTTTACCTTCCCTTGTGACAGGAGGGAGCCAAACATCTTGAACAGAATAGATTTTGCTCTTTATTAGGCAATTTATATTCTTAATCCTTATCTTATCTAAAAATGTGACAGCAGCTTTACAAGGAATTTTGCTTTTTAAGCCACCCAAGTCAATTATTAATTCCTCAAGAAGCCATTCATATAACCAATTCCTGTTCCAAGAACACAAAAAACATTGCAAATTAATTTTTGCACCTCTTTTCATATTGAAATAACTTGAGGAAAGACAGTGATGATACACGAGTTTTAAACTACTTTTCATATCAGTTCAGTGTTATTTTTTGCCTGATGATAGAATTTCATTATATTACAATAAAGCTTTAATGCTGGTACAACTTGTTCCTGCTGTAATTTGCTTGTTTCAGTTTTGCTGTTTCAAGAGTGCCAAAAAAAAGCAATCTTTAAGGCTAGACAGCATAATCAACTACGTGGTAAAGGAAAACATTTCCAGGCAAGAGAAAGGGTATGTGTGATTATTGACTAGTATTCCTGAGAGGTGGGCTACAAAGTGAAAATATAGTGTTGCTGCCTGATGCAAGACAGTTACCTCAGGAAAATCATGGTGGGGCAAAAATGACATGTTTCAAGCAACCTGCAACATTTATAAAATGTGCCTGATCTCACTGTGTTATTATGAATATCTTGTCCATGTGTAACAAAAGGAAGTTTGTGCAGAAATGTCTCAACATGGCATGGTTGCAGCTTTTTAACGGTTTGGAATTTTTATCAACTAGTGAGCTTTAGAACTATTGGGATTTCAACAGGATAATGATTCCAAGTCAAATGAGGGGACTCCAAAATAACCTCACCCAGGGCTGTGTAAGCACTTGTAACATCACTGAGATGCTCTGAGGTATTGTGTGTGTGGTCAATCAGCTGGATGTGATCACTGTAACTCCACTGGCAAAACAAAGGCTGGTCAAATCTTCCTTCAACCAACGCTTCTTACCACTTCCCTGATAGATTAAAGGTTTACATTTATATTTTATACCACTGGATAAGTATTTATGCCTTAAATTAAATATTCAAAGAAAAACACAAAGAAGTATTCCACCTGTGTTATCCTGAGTTTGTTCAATGGTCTCAGAATCCCACAGTCATTTTCAAAATTGCTGAAAAACTGACCAGCACCTAATTTTGGAGGCACAACCTGCTCTCCACGACACATGGGTTTTTCGGATTCACAGGGCTTTGACTTATTTTAATACACATATTGCAAATTACCTTATTAGAGTATACAACTGGGACCAAGAATTAAGTGGCCCTTTTCAAGTCGTGGCTCCTGTCTTTAATATACTGCCATAGTTCTTTTGCAAGATATCAACTTATCATTAATAGAATTAGTCAGGGGACCTCAAGTTAGCAAAAATGCCAAAAGAAATGTCTTAAAGCATTGAGTGAAAAGCTTAATTCCACAAAGGCCAACAGGAAACCATCCTCCAGATTTTATATTCCCTAAAGTTATTAAAAAGATTATGCTCCTCAAAACAGAACTGAAGTTTTATAAACCAAATATATTAATTTTCATGTTCCTAACAGATGGTTATGTCTTTCTTCATAAGTACACCTCCATTTGCTCCTTTATATCCGTTAAAACTAAACTCAAGTAGCAGAACAGAAAGTATTTTCAAGAACTTACATTCCAAGGTGAGTGGCAGGTAAGAATGTAAACCAAAATGGAATAATACTTACCAGCTCATCCCTCATATTAATTATATTAAAACAGGAATTCACATGATCACTATTCCTTTTCCAGTTGCCAAAACATAAGCAAATGTCAGAATCACAATTTACTCCCAACTGATGTAAATTAACATAGTAGCTGAGCACTTGTGGTATGGTTCTATGTTCCTTTCTTAGCATATATGCATCATATTGAGAAATTTATCTTCAGCAGTAACTACATGTTCCCTTTGAGTTTGTTTTGCTTGACTTAAAAGCACAAAGATGGCTCCAGGTAAGGTTTAATTTGGAATACAGTATTGAATATCTTTTTTCCTCTTGTTGTTTCCCCTTGCTGCATGTAAGTGTTTTGCTATGTCAGAGATACTGACAAAGTTCTCTGCAGATAACCTAGCCCTATTTCTTTTATCATGGTGCAAAGGTGTCAGGGAGGATTCCGCACTGTTTGAACAAAGTTCAGCTTATGCATATCCACAGCAAATCTCCCGTTTCAGTGTTTTGGTTAGAGAAACTGAAAACTGACTTAAAAGCACAAAGATGGCTCCAGGTAAGGTTTAATTTGGAATACAGTATTGAATATCTTTTTTCCTCTTGTTGTTTCCCCTTGCTGCATGTAAGTGTTTTGCTATGTCAGAGATACTGACAAAGTTCTCTGCAGATAACCTAGCCCTATTTCTTTTATCATGGTGCAAAGGTGTCAGGGAGGATTCCGCACTGTTTGAACAAAGTTCAGCTTATGCATATTCACAGCAAATCTCCTGTCTCAGTGTTTTGGTTAGAGAAACTAAAAGAGATTAATTAGATGCAAGGCCACAGAGACCATGCATTGGAAGCCAAGCTGCCACAGAGGACTGGACTTTTCTCCCTAAACAATTTTTATATAGTTCTCATCATTTAAAACCAACCAACCAACCAATCAACTAACCAACCAACCAACCAACCAACAAACCAACTAACAAACCAACAAACCAACCAACAAACCAACCAAACAGAAAAACAAACCCACAAGAGACTTTGCCACAGAATTTGATTATGAGTGGAGGTTTAAGCAAGGAGAAAAAGCTGCCTGGCACCCTGCAATAGCAAAAAGAATATTCAAAATAAACATCGCTGTTAAAAAAAATGCAGGACTCTGCAGCAACATGTTATAGGAAGCAGAAAGTTGAGTGTGTGTGGAAGTACAGGAATAGAGTTAAACACATAGTGTGAGAAATTCAGAAATTCAACAAGGAAGAACAGAAAGCCAGAAACGGTTATGAACATAGTGCAAAAAAGAAAAATAGCAATCCAAACTGTAATGATGTAATTAAAAACTCACTGGAGAACTATGGGCTTTTTTCCCCCAGCTGTCCAGGTTCATCTTATCAACTATATCAATCACAATATTTATGAAGTGCCTCCACATGAGTGATAACTAAGCTTGATCAGAGCTGGTTCTTATCACCAAGTCATTAAAATCACTTGAAGGAAAAATTTTGTTTAACAGTACCTGATTGTACATCTTTGATGGAAGGAAAAAGGAAATTATCATCTCAATAATGAGCAATTTAGAAGAGAAAGAAAATTGTTGAAAGAAGATGTTTTTTAACTCATAAATAGTTAAATCTCTAGTTTGACTAATATTACTCAAATGAAAGAAAATCATCTGTCTGCCATCAATTTACATTTTTGGATTAGTGTAGTGTGATGATTGGTAGAACTGACATGCAAACAACAACAAAAAAATTAATATTTTACCCAAAAGCTAAATTTGTGAGAGTTGATTTTAGGTGTCGCATATTATTTTCTCAGTGCCCAAACTCTGTAATTTGGATTTTAAAATTGCACAGCTACACTTAAATATCTTCTAAAGTTCTGTCCATTTTAAATTATGTTAGTTCATTTGGGTAATGCTTTTCTCTGCAAGAAACATTACTTGGGAAGCACAGCACACCTTTAATAAACAACTGCAACATCAAAAGGTGCAACTGCCTTAAATCTTGAGTCCAAAAGCATCAACAGTTAAAACAGTCTCAAGTACTGAAGAGGTAAGGACATTTCAGTTCTGTGTGGAAGAGCAGAATAGCCTGCATGGCTACTGTGACCAGTACATGAAAAGCAGATTCTAAAGTGCTATTACTAGGTTCTCCCTTTGTAGAAGAAAGATCAAGGACTGTTAGTTCTCAGCCACAGACACCTTGATTCATCCTGCTTAACTTAAGGCCCTTCAAGAATGCCCTTGTCTGTGGTTTCTTTATAATCAATGGTGAGAATCCAATATCTCCAGAGTAAAATGTTGTCCAATTGAGGATTTAAAAAATCTTTTGAAGGCATCTGTTCTTTTTCATTGACTAAGGGGGCTAAACTTCTGAGTTAGATGCCTCAATTAAGTGCTTAAAATTGAGTAAATCTAGGTGGTAAAAGATCACAAAAAGCTTCTCCACTGTGTTTTGTACAGCAAGTGCAAGAAATTCTTCTGTTCATATTACTGATGCTCTTAGGAAGGTATAAGCTTTATCTTCTTGCAAAGATGTTTGCAGGAACATCTGTCATACCCTCTAGGGTAGGTTGACCTTGGCTAGCTGCTGCACACCTACTCAGACTCTCACTTCTTCACCTTCCTCAAACATGGGAGGGGGAGAAAATAACATGGGTGAACATAAAGGTAGGAGAATTGATTGACCAGTTTTTGTCATGAAAAAAGCAGATTTGATTAGGTCTGGTCAGCCTGAAGGATCTTGAGGGGAAACCTCACTGCAGATTACAAATTCTTTATAAGGGAAAGAGGAGGGGCAGACACTGATCTCTTCTCTCTGGTGACCAGTGACAGGAACTGAGGGAAGTTGAGTCAGGGAAGGTTATTAGGATATTAGGAAAAGGTTCTACCCCCAGAGGGTGATTGGGAACTAGAACAGGGTCTCCAGGGAAGTGGACACAGCACCAGCCTGAGAGAGTTCAGGAAGAATTTGGACAATGCTCTTGGGCACATGGTATGACTCGTGGGGATGGTCCTGGGTTGGTATTTGGAATCCATGATCCTTGCACTTCCCTTCTAACTCAGCATATTCTGTGATTTGGGGAAAATTAATTCCATTTATTGCCAATTAAAAAATACGTAGATGTTGAAAAACAAAAAGACACTTCACTATCCCCTTTTTTTATCAGGTTCAACATCATTCCTCCATTCCTGACTCCTCGTACTCTCCCCACCCTGCCCAGCATTGCAGAGGCAGTGGGGAACTAGGGTTCCTCTCTGCCACTCCTTCCTCCTCACCCTTTACCTCTGCTCCAGTGTGCACTTTCCACGGGCTGCTTCCCAGGACATGTATACCTGCTGCATCCTTGGGTCCTCCATGGGGCTGCAGTGTGGATATCTGCTCCAGCATTTCCTGCTTTTCCTCTGACCCTGGTGTTCCTTCTCCTGTTTCTCACTATTTTTGTTCCTTCATCCTCTGTCTGTGCAGAATTTTCTCCCTTTCCTTAGAGGTGTTTTCATAGAGGGACCTAGCCATGGCTAGGGGCTCAGATATCCCCAGCAGTGGGGTCTCACAGAGCTGACAGGAACTGGTTGTTTCTGACATGGGACAGTCCAGGCTGCTCCTCTTGGAGGCCACAGCTCCCCACTGTCCTTGCCTTGGCATGCAAATCCATTACGTGCCCCTCTGCCAGGCAGACACCATTATAATTTGTGAGTCATTATGAGGTTGCAGATAAAAACTTTGTATTATTCTGGAAAGGAAATTAACGAGAGAGGTGCAGTACTCTCCCATTAATTTTCTCATGGAAATTTCAGTTTATTGTAAAGACAAGTGTTCACTCTTGCAGGTGAGAGTTTTTAGTCCTGGATGAAATAACTATCTAATTTCCCCAAAGGACAGCTCTTAGGATGTAGCTGTGAGCTGAGGGTATTCACTGTGCTGTTAAACAGGCAATTACTTTCATCCCCCGCTTTCAGAACTGATGAGCTTGATTCTTTCAAAGGGCAGTTCAGATACTCCAGGGAATTAGTCAGATGTGGATACTGAATGACAGCTCCACCTAAACCTGCCATGTTTATGTACGAGAGTTTTTGACTACAGAACTACCAAGTTTAATCTAGAGTGTGTCTGAAGTCTAGTCTAGGAAACAAGAAGGTGCTGTATAAACTTTTGCATCTATAGATATGAAGGACAAGTAAAATGGTTGAAAAACGTTTTAGGAAATTAACTATCTCAGGTAATACATTTATATGAGGGAAAAAGAGGATAGGTAAGTTCCTCCTTCAAGATGAAGTATGCAGCTTTGCAGATAGAAAGCCAGCAAATAAGTACCAATTCCACAAACTACTGATGTTTTTGCTGTTGTTTTCTTTTAGATTTTTTTAAACTTTTGGGTGAAGGGTTGGAAACCAGTAACTTGCTCCTCCCTCCTATTAAAAGAAAGAAATCAGTTCAAACATTTTGCTGCTTCTCCAGAGTGTCTGTTGGTCTCAAGACTTCTGGAAGAATATAAAACTCCATGCTTTTTTTCCTGCTGATATGGATAAACCTTAAGGTTATTTTCCTATTGACCTTCTCAGTTTTCATGGTCCTTCTGAAGTTTCACAAGGCTCATTTTATCATATTAGGAAACATCTCTGATAATGTCTGACCTACATACCCTGAAGCTCAGACCAACTGTAAAAGTGGTTATGAAAAGCCTTATACTCTTAAACTATCACTCAGCTAGTACTGACAAGAGGACTTGACCTTTTTTTGCATTTGTGTGCTAACTCAGTCAGAAGTGTGAGATGAGACTAATGGAGCCTAATTTCAAAAATGCTGATAGTTTAATTTATCCCTAGTTGTTACATAATATGTAATTAATGTAGCATAATCAAAGAAATACTTCTAGGAAAGAGCCAGTTCTGGTTTGACATGCAAAGTTTTTTATGATCTTTAGCTTATTACAAAGAAATTCCCCCTTCTGAAATGAATTAGTGCAGATGCAGATGCATAGATTTCACAAAATAAGCAAACACTGTTCTCAAATGTTGCACTACAGTAACACTGAGCCTCTTTTACAAGAACAAACTGCTATGAAGTGCCTCAGCTGAAATATTTGGCTATTAAGCTCCTGCTTTTAGGTGTTATGGTAATCTTAAGATTTGGAACTGATAGAAACAATGGGAAAATACACAAGTAAAAATGACTATATGACTTCTTTTTTTTTTCAAGTTCTCAAAAAATATGAAGATGTGGTATTTAGGGACATGGTTTAGTGGTGGGCCTGTCAGTGTTAGGTTAATGGTTGGACTTGATGATCTTAGAGGCATTTTCCGACCTCTATAATTTTCTATGACTCTAAATTAAACTGCAGCTCTGGTGCTCTGACTGTTACCTTCTTCAGAGTGGTCCTTGATTCTTCTAGTTTTTAACAGATGCAGAGCTGCCAGGAATTTCTATTTCTGAAAAGATTCAACTCTGACTTCTTTAGAGATCATAAATGGTATGAGAAGACTTCCTGTCTATCTAGTTTGCTGTAAATCTGACTATCACTATCAGTTATAACAATGTTAAATTCTTGATAAAATTGATCTGATTTTACTCCTCTCTGAGTGTTTATATTAAATATTGGAGGGTTTTTATTACCCTTTTTTTGTTATGGGTATTTTGTGAGATTTTTTAGCATCCTGCAGAAGCAACCAGGCACTTAATGGTGATCCAAGGAAATTTTGTTCACACATACTCATTCTAACTACCACGTCTTTGAAACACCAGACCGTGGGATAGAAAACAGAACTATTTGGCATGCATTTCATAAACCTGTGCAATGATGATGACAGAAAAATATAGATGGCAGAGCTCACTCCGAGACTCATCCTCTGCCAGCTGGGCTTGTAAACGGGTTGCAGACTTCTTGAATAAACAATGTTGAGAAAATCTGTGAACCAAATGTCCAAATAACCTGAGGCTCAGTTTGACCAATGACCAAAGATAAGTTCTGAAGCTCTGTTCTCAGCTGAAAGATGCAATGAAACAATTTTCCTGTGGCTTTATCCACCTGTGAGCATAGAATAAGCTTTTATTAATTCAATTGACTGAAACAGAGTAATATCAGATTTATTAATGTTGTTCCTAAGAAAATAGCCCAGGGAAATAGTTGACAAGTGACTAAATCACTCAAGAGCTGTGACAAGTTTTTCTGAATTAATCAGTTAATGATCAGCTGTTGAAATAAGACTGTACAGAATCTGCTTTTTTAGGTATGCACAACCAGCGAAAAAATTTTTATGAGTGCTCTTCGATTGCTTGCTTACTTATCTTCTAAAATAAGATGCACCAGAAAAAAGTATTGCTGGATAATTTTTAAAACTTAGTTACCCAGAGAAAAATAATTTTTATATATCTTTGTCACAAGGGGGGAAAAAAGGGGAAAAAATCCCTCCCCAAAAAAACCTCCAAAACAAACCAAAACCAACCTTAAACTAAATAAGGAGAAATCAAAGTACCAAATGGAAAAACAATAAGAAAAAGTACATATAAAGCATAGGCTTTGTAATTTAGTGTACTCTGGGTTACTTCTCATGTTGCCAGAAGCAATAAAAATGAACTGTTTAGCAAGAATGATTATTCGCTGATTTATGGTTCTTGGGAGGGGAAGAGCAGACAGACAGAATGTACATCCTACCTCAAAGGAAATGACTGATGAAAGTATTCAAAATTTCACTGGTCTCTGATGAGGGTTCATATAGGCAGATATTCTAAAGAGAACAGTATTTTTACTTTGAAAAGGCATCACTTTGGAAAGCTAAGCCTCAACCATATTTTATTGTCTTGAGTTTAATTTTCAAATTAAAATCCTAGTGAGAAAAAAATTATTTTCTTCTTGGATGTCTGAGTGATGGCATATCCCACTGTCACACAAAAATACACTCTTCTGCAGCCTGAAGTCAGACCAAGGTAACTATTACATGCCATAGTGATTTATTTTCTTGAAGGCAGGATGCCTGACAATAGTGTACTCAATGCTTGTTACTGTACCTTGTATTTTGTGCTTTGAGACATTGCTGAGTGCCTTAACAATACCACATGTCTTTACCAAATGAACAGTGCTTTCCCTCTTGGTTGCTTTTGACAGGGCAATATTTCTATATTTGGCATTGAATAATAAAAAAAAAGAGCATTTGTCCCTCAGCCTCCTCTCTCCATTATGGTATTTAAGTGTTTTAGGTACTACATGACCATCCTAGGACAAGAACAAAACCAAAACAGCAAACCAGCAGCTTCTTGTATCTCAGGTCGTGTGGCTTTCATATGTGTGTGGGTTTGGGTTTTGAGGTTTTTTAAATGTAATTTCTAAGTTTTAGAAATCTTAAAGAGATTTTCTAAAAAGCAAGAGACTCGGGAACAGATAGAAGAAAACAAGACAAAATCAGCAATGTTAGAATAAGAAGTTAAGCAGATTCCACACAATGTACCAGAGTAGATAGCATTTGATTTTTGCTTAGAGAAAAAATCTTTGCAAAGCATTACTTCATCTTGGAAAAAATGTTACTGCTCTGAAATCCAAGTTTGTTCTAAGTAAAAAGTCTACCTAGAACTCGAACATGGGATATATTCCTAGATGGGATATCCCTGATAAAGGAGAAAAAAAGAAAAAAAATTCTTTAAGAGACTGGAAAATTCTCATTTTCACAGAAATATGGGAAGATCTTTAGATGACATTGTTATCTAAATAATGATATCAAACAAAAGGAGATGTTAGACTGTCTACACATGTCCCAGGTTCATCTTACCCTACATATTAATGTGATTTTGCATTACTACATAGTTGGTACTTATATCAACATTACCATTGTTCCTGTCTGAAATGCAGGAACAGGTTATTACCCTGAAGAAGAAAATGACAACTTCTTGAACTAACAAATTGCAGTCATTCTTGGCAGAGAAAGGTGCTCCAATTTAGGTCAGTAGGTGTTTTAATCAATTAGCATTCCTCTCAGAATTTTTTTTCCCGTCTCACTATTTAGATTTTTCAATGCCCTCAAAACAAGATTTGCTCTTGGACTGATGTTGTTAAGATGCAATAATGCTTTTGCCTTTGAAGAGACTGCTAGCCTTAGAACAGAGAGCAGTTTTGTTACTAAATGATAACTCCACACAGAGATCCAACATGCCAGATTCTCTTATATCAATTCTCAAGGTCAAAAATGAGGAGAGAGGAAGTTTTTTTTAATTATTGCTTGGCTTCTCAGGCATTATGCAAAAGTGTTGAATTGTAAATTACAGCTGATCTGGTGATGCTTGCATATGAGAAAAATTATTCTGGGAAATCAGATTATGAATATTATTGATCCCAAGGTCCCTAGAATATGTCAGTGTTAAAATCACAGTTCAGTGAACTGAATTTGCCACACAATGATTTCTATTCTATCTTTTTCCCAGCAGAATATTCCTTTCCCTGTTTACTAAAATATGTCATTATCTGCAACTCTATTTCTTGCATGTGCTATAAGCATCTTCTTATAATGTGACACTCAAGTTGTCCCTAAGAAAGAAATAATAATAACTCATGTAATTTTAAGGAAAAGTGTAAATGCAATCATGCAAGACTTTGGCAAACATTTTTACATCCTGGAAATTTTAGGGATAGAAGGGAAGAGGAATCACTGAGAGATCCTGTCAGCAAAGTGTTCTGAGTATATTGTGCATTGAAGCAACTGCAGAAAGGTGTTTTCTTCAGCCCCATCCAGAAGCAGGTGGGGAAACCACGAATAATCTGAAGTTACACATATAATAAAATATATCATGCTCTTTCCTGAAGCAATCACCAGTTGCAGCTTTTCCTGTTCTCATTTACACTGCAAAATTGATTGGTCTAATGTTAAAACTCTTGCCAAATTGCTATCAAAATATTTGTATTTTCTCTTCATGAAACTGTCTGTGAAGAATATTTCAGCAGTTTAGTGGAGATTTTCTGTTCAAAAAGGAGAACATGGAGTACTAATAGAAAAGATGGATCCATCCCTAATTACTTTGTCTTGTTGCTGTTATTCAAGAATTATGCTGGGCTTATGACAAAATAAACAGTAGAGCATAAAAAATTGGTATTCCTGTTTTCAAGCTGTGAACTGAATGCTTTCTCACTTGCATATTTTAGCATGTAGTCACAAATGCTGCCTCTTTTCCTGAGGATAGTGAAAGAACATCATATTTCAGTCAGGACATGCAAACTAAGAGAAGGGAGACTGTTTAACTGGGAATATATTTCAAAGAAGGTAAAAAGCCTTGCTATGGGTTCTGGGGCAGTCTTAATTCAGTAATAAAAGAGAATTAGAGTCACAAATTCTAAGTAAACAGAGTTAAGTTTCCCATGGGATTTTCATTGTTGAATATACCCAGCTGGATAACAGCCTCAGCTCCCAATGTAATTATTTTGTAAATATTTTTCATATGGACACATAGAGTAAAGTTATTCACTGCTGATTATCTTTCTCTCAGATCTTGGAATAAAGCTAGATTTCAATCTAATGTTTCAAGTAATAGAAAGGCACTATTGCATAATATAAATTCTCATATTAATCTAGCAAATGTAACTGCTATCTATGGATGTAGTGCCCTATTGTGAAGGGAAAAAAAAAACCCCAAACTCACCCACAGAAATACTTTAAATAGGTGTCAAAGACTATTCAAAATGGTGTATAAGCAACTGAGCTTAAACTTTAAGGAGGTATGGTTTCTAAAATGTTACCTTAAATCCTCTTTCATAAAATGTTTTTTCAACCAAACCAGACATGCAATTCTGTGCATAGACATTAAATAATTTTGCATCAATAGCCCTATAACATCACTGTGTTAATTTATCAAATATATTTTTGGTTATTCAGATACTACTTGTAAAGAATAATAAAGTAGTAGACAGCCACTATGTTAAAAAAATTACAACCCCCAACACATTAAAAGATAACTCCTTGGTAAGCAAACTGTTAATCCCAGAGATTTTAATGATGCCAATTTCCTTACTCTATGTATTTACTGCATTTAATCATCTGTAGATTGTCTCAAGACTTCATTGAAAAAAAAAAAAAAAAGAAGCCAAGGTACTTTGCTAAAGAGAAATCTTTACCCTTGACAAAATTGACATTAAGATTATCTCAGGAGTATGTGCTATACCTGTGCACTCATTCTAAACCCACACCTTTCCAACAGATCTGTGGTGCACACACTGCAATCTGTGGCACAGGGGCTGAGCTCTCTGTAGCCCATGGCCCAGTTTCCTAAGGCACAGTTGTGCCGCCTTGGCTCAGCTTTACTGAAAAATTCTTGAGGTCTGAGAAGATACAGGCTAAAGCCAAGATTTTCTTGAGGAAAAAAAAAAAGAAACAAAGACAAAAGTGAAAATTTTGAAATGGTAGTACCAACTCGAGGTATCAGAGAAAAACGGTGACGTGAAGGACTAAATGCTGAAAAGAATCAGTGAGTCAAAAAATGAGAACTCAGAAGGATTAAGAACAAGCCTGTTCCAAGAACCATGGAGGATCTGACAGTTTTCCACATCAATAATAATTATCTGGACTCATCAGATGCTTGTACTGGAGATGCTGAGCATACTCATGTTTAGTCTAGCTACTCCTAGCTACCTGCTCGGTGTATCTAGCCAGTGAATAATTGCTGTGCAGTTAAAATCTGTGAATGTACAAACTCTGCTTATAGAGCCTCTGGACATGGCTAAAGAGAAACAATAAATTAAGGGTTACATTTGCATGATACTTGAATGCTCAATGAATATTGTGACTAGAAGAAACATACTAGCTTCTGGAAGAAAACACTTGGTTTTTGTGTTAAGAAATAGTGACAAAGTCAGAGCATTGATGTTATATGCAATGAAAACTCTAATTTTATACTCTAAACCTTGGTCTCTAAGCACTTCATTTTAGGTCTGTATATTGATATACAATATCCATTAGTTGTAAGAATTTTATTGATTTATATAAATCTCAAAAGAAAGTCAATTAATATTAAAAATTAATAAATGTAAGGGAAAAAAAAGCCAAACACAAACCAATGCAACTATGAATGCATATTGAGTTACACAAAACTAAATTCCTACAGATCAAATGGTTGGAACTTGCAAATATTGACTAATACCTTTCAGGGAGGCTCCAGCAAGAATTCAGTAATATGTAAATTGATTTAAGCAAAGGTCATTTTAAAACAGAGGAATGTGAAATAAATATACAGTAATTGAGTGAAGATTGCCTGGACCTTTCAGAAGCCATTGTTAAGATGACATAATAACGGGTTCTAACAGCTGCTAGTCATTAGTCCCAACACAATTGAGTGTCTTTGAGTTCTAGAGTCCGGAATGTAGTCTCCTCTGCTATCTAATCACAGAAACTATAATGGAAGGCACAAAAGTACATCTGCCACCTATTCCAGTCTTTGAACCAGTCTTTACAGGGTTTTGAAGGTCATGTGAAAGTAAGAGGGTTTTTCCTGCCATTATTTTTCTATGTAAAGTCACCTATCGTTTACTACTAAACTCAGCAATGATTAAAAACACCAAGAGACTCCCAAAAAGAATGTGACGCCTTGTTAGCAAATGTTTCAAGGTGGAAGAGGATTGCATTGTTGGGAATTTTGGTATTGTTTGAAATTTTGGTACTGAAAGCTGGAGGGAAAGTGATTAATTTTAATGAAACAAAATCTTTGTCATCTTTACCTATACTAATGACATACAAGCAAAGAAAGATGCATATTAAGTGGCTGATTTTTTGCCTGGTGAGAGAGCAACAGTTTTATCATTTTTTTTTCAAATTCAGGGAAAAAACTGTTGAATTCTGAGACTTTGCTTCCCCCTAATGAATATAACAAATATCTTTTTTCTAATTTTTTTTGCATAATTTTATGAACAGCTATTATTAATACGCAGATATTATCAAGTTTTTTTCTTTGACATTTATCAGTCCACAATAACCAGATAGGGCCAGAACAAGGCTGTGCAACTAGAAGGTTCCTGGATCACCCTTGGCCCAGTAGGATACCATTATTTTTGTACCTTTATTTCCATGCTAGGATCTTTCTTCATTTTAAGCTCTGTATGTTATTTTTTTTAAAAAATTCAATCTTGCAGCTAGACCTTCAGAACCGTTGCCAGTTTCCCTTCTGCAAGATTCCTAGAGACAAAAATACTAGTTCCCAGGTTTCAAGTATAAATTTCTGGTTCCCTGTCTCTAAGACAGTCTTTGAAGCTGAACAGGTACCTAGACCTAGGAAGATTTAGGGGGAAAAATCACCTTGTGATCTATAATGCATTTCTCTTCATTAGGTTCCTCACTGTTCCTAAGTACCCTGAGTCTTGGTAAGGTTGCCTGAGGTCAAAATTAATTTGGGTCAGTTTCTTCCCTCCTTAAGAGACCAGAATGAAGTTTAATGACTATCTACATTTACTCCTAAAAAGTCTCCCAAGACTTTTTTTAACACCAGACAGAATACCCAGTAAAAAAATTGATGACTACTGAAGTTTCTCATGAGCCACTTAAAAGATACAGTCTAGCCTTTTAAAACTGTTCCAGTCCAGTCTCTTTCCTAAGACTCTGTTCTAGCAGCTGTTGATCTATTAATTGAACGTTTAAAAATATAATTAGTATGAAGAATATGCCTATTTCAGGAGAGGAGAAAAAAAAAAGCAGTATCTTTTATTATGAGCCTCCAGGGCTTTGCTGGAAATCTAAGGCTTCTTTGATACTGTCAGATCAAAACCTTTTCATCTTGTATACATCAATATTAATTTTTTTTAATTTAAATGAGAGTCTGAGCTCTCCAGCATCACTGGTCTAAAATTTATAAAATTGATTATATTATGTTCTGTTTGGATTTTTTGGTGATGTATGAAGTAGACTGATCTCTCTAGGCTGAGAAATTATAAGCTGACTAAGTAAAAAAAAAGATACAGCAATTTTTTTTTGTGAACAAATGGAAAAACAAAGGAAACCATACCTGATCTTACTCAGAGAAAAAGCTGCTAGATTAAATGCATATACATGGCACCCAGCATTCACATTTACAATCACATCTTCATGGGGCATAATTAATCCTCAATCACCAGAGTGTGGAAATGCTTACCAGACAATCTAAGTGAGGAAAACAGACAGAATGAGATTATTATTTTGGTTTCTGTGTGTGTGGTGGGGAACATGGAAACATAATAAGAGTTATGAATAAATATTTCTTCCTTGAGGCTAAACAGACCAAAATTCATCATTATTGGGTTTTCCACATGTGGCTGTGTTTCTTGGTAAACAAGATTTATTGCTTCATAATCTTTCTCTGAGATTGTGTCTTCTAAACTGTGATAACATGTATAGGCAGCTTTGGTTTTTTTCCTTTTTGCATGTTTTAATTGATACCCCTAACTCCATAATATATTTTGTCACTGCTGCTCAAAACCACAGAGTTTTAGGTCTTCAGGGAGAAACCATCTGTTACAAAAGCAAGAGAAGTGTGCCAAGACCTAAAGCTGCAAGACATAGTAACTCCAGTTAAATGCTTATATTAAGATATATTAGCCTATAAAGACCTCATTTTTTAAAAAAAAATGCTGAGTAGCTATAATTCCTTTCCAAAATGCAATATAAATGGATAGCATTGACTAGTCTTTGTGGGAAACTAATCCTTAACAGAAATGTGTTCTTGGATCAGGTCTGTATTATGTAACTATTCATGCCACACCAGAAACAGAGGTTGTATGTGGTACATCACAATACAGTAAAACACCGTACAGCTGACAGCGGTCCCAACTAATTTATCTTGACTGAGCTGGACCTGTACAACAAAGGTCAGAACTTGACCAATAACCAGTAGAAATGTAAGAAGACACATTCATATAAAAACATAAAACAAAACAATAGGTTTCCTGAAGTTAGCCAAAAATTGTCCTTTTCAATCTTTCCACATTTGCTTGTATCTGAATTCACATCTGACAAACAATTAGTCCAACACAGCAAGCTGAGGAACATGGTCATTAGTAACTGTAGAGCACAGCTGGCCTTAAGAATTCAGACAACACTGCTCACGTTGACTTTAGGTCATTTGAGATGAGCAGATTTATACACCCTACTATGTTCCACAAGCTTACAATTATGTATTCAGAATCTAAATCAATTAGGTACTCAGATACTGGCAAATAGGAGATCATGAGACCTATTCACTCAATTTTCCTCATTGCCACTTAGTGAGGAAATGACTCAAATCCTGTTCACATTGAAAGTACTGGGAAAACTGTCGCTTGTATGAGAACAAATCCTGGCCTTATTAAAGAACATTTCATATAAAAGCTTTACAGGAAGCAAGTTGCTGTTGCCATACTACTCCTTCTGGGTAATGTGGAAAAAGTTTGAATGCATCTGGGGCAAATTTGCCTTCTTCCCCCTTCCATTTCCATCCCAAACCTGAAAAAAAAAAAAAAAGAGAGAGGTGAAAGATGCACTATATTCTGCTAATACTCCTTTCAGTGAAGCACAAGCATTACCTACTCTGAAGAGTGGGATGGGCATGGCAAGATACTTCTTTACCCAAGACAGGCTGACTTTTATTGTCAATAACTTAAGGGCTTTTTAGACCTTTCTCTGCTCTTGCCCACCACTGTGTATCCAAAATACATGAAAAATGTTCATCCCTTCAAATATTTTTTTTGGGTCATGAAGACTAAAAGATTAGCTGATAAGTTACATATCTACATTTGTTAAATTTTATGTGCAACTTGGGTGCTCTGTAATGTAATTTAATGCTCCCCCACATATAATTTTAAAGGCTCTTAATTTCCTTTTTTTTTTTTTTTTTAATATAAGAGACCATATCTGGTACCAACACAGGCTGGGGGTTGAACAGACCAGGGGCAACCCTGACAAGAAGGGCTTGGGGGTGCTGGTGGATGAGAGGCTGGACATGACCCAGCCATGGGCACTCACAGCCCAGAAAGCCAAACCTGTCCTGGGCTGCATCCAAAACCAGCAGGACAGGGAAGGGATTCTGCCCCTCTGCTCTGCTCAGGCCCCACCTGCAGTGCTGCAGCCAGCTCAGCCAGCTCTGGGGTACCCAGCACAGGGAACTGTTGGAGAGAGTGCAGAGGAGGCCATCAAGAAGATTAGAGAGATGAAGCACCTCTCCTATGAGTAAAAGCTGAGAGAACTAGGATTGCTTTAGGTTGGAAAAGAGAATGCTTTGGGGTGACCTAATTGCAGGATTCCAGTACATAAAGAAGCTGAAAAGAAAAATGGAGAGGGACTTTTTTTAAGAGCATGTAATGATGGGAAAAGGGAGGGGGGGATAATTTCCAAATGAAAGAAAGTAGGGTTATGTTAGATATTAGGAAGAAATTATTTACTGTAATAGTGGTGAGCCACCGCAGCAGGTTGCCCAGAGAAGTTGCTGATGCCTTGCTCCTAGAACTGCTGTTGAAGACTGGATGGAGCTCTGAGGAACCTGTTCTAGTGGAAGGTGTCCTTGACTGAAGCAGAAGGATTTGGACTAGATGATCTTCAACATCCCTTTCAACCCAAGCTATTCTATAATATGAAAACTGACTTGAAACCTGTCATGACTATTGATAGGGGGTGTAATGTTTGTTACAAATTCTTGTCAGGCTGAACAAAGACACTGGACATGTCAGGCAACTCTCATGTTTTATTGCATGATCTTCTACAACTCCAGCAACCAGCCCAATGTTTTGACTCAAAAGGTATTAGCTAACATTCCCTTAAATTCTTTCAATACACTTCTACAAGAGTGGAGGATAACAAAACCTTAATTTTGTACAATACACTTCACAAGTCCAGCAACAGACTTCTAAAAGGTGCTGGTTCACAAGCCAAAACACCTCCACAAGCTCCCCACTCCCACAGTAAATTTCAATAAGGATTAGGAGATATAATACAATAGCCGTGTTTTGCAATTTTCCCAGGCAAAGCAAGGGAAGAAAACAAGGAATATCACCAGTCCCTGGATCCCACGTTGGTGCTACCATGTGGATGGTCTAGAGCTGGGGTTGCTAGACAAAGAAAGCAGAAGAGAAAAGAGGAGAGGAAATGAGAAGAGAGGAAAAGTGAGTGAGAATGCCCAATCTCTATCCAAGAGGGAGGGAAGGGGACAAATTTATTTCCTTCTATAATTAACCTCGTGTATGTTTCCCAAGTAAATTAGAATTTTTGCACATTTTTTCCCATGCATGCAGAGGCAGCCCTTCTCCAGGAAGTTAGCTGGGGGGAGGCTGAGCACAAATCTCAAGGTGGAGCAGGAATTTGGCTCGGCTCAGCCCCTCCCCACCTCTGTGGGACCTTCTCTTCCAATCACACATTTCCTGTGGCAATACTCAGAATGCTTGAGACAAGGCATACTTAGGTCTCATCCTCTACAATACCCTCTGCTGTATTTATTCTTACAGATCTCTTAGCAAATGAGACCCAGCAGCAAAACTTAATAAGCACTTTTAAAGGGAATATGAGAGGATACAAGAGAGAATACTTTTAAAGAGAATACGAGAATAAAACAGGTGTATGGTTCACATAACTCATAAAGGAAATGGGCAGATAGATAAGGGTGTTTTAACCTTAATTAACATTTTAAGTCTGGTCATGACATTTAAAACATTCTAGTAGTATGGCCAGGTTCAATAAAATTAACTGATTTTGTACTTTTAGAAATTGTTATCAGTATCATTCCAGTAATTATTTTACATTTTTTCAATACAGTTTAAAATTCAAACAACTAAATTAAAATATCAAATTTTACCTCCATTAATTTATTGATTGTTCAACAACAAAATAAAATTCTGTATTTTTTGAGTAGATGAGCAGTGGCTGAACAATGGTACAGAAAATATGTGATGGGACTTGAAAAATCATAAAACTTTTTTCAAGGTCTCCCTCAGCTCATAATGTAGACAAATGTAGGTTGCTTTTATGTGGACTGTGAAGAATTGCCTTATGAAGCAAAACAGTAGTGTTTTATGAAGTGAAGTACTTTATGGTGGAGTTCAATGTGAAATTGTTACATTCATAATGATGCATTATTTCACAGATGCAAGAGGATTCTAGAATTGCTTATTATGGTCATTTGTATGGGGTGTGGAGAACTATTTAATGATGCAAATTTAGATCTTGCTAACACTTAGGGGAAGGTAACAACGTGAAAAATTAACATTGGTATTGTTCTGAGCATCTCTTTCAGCAATTCACAATAAACTCAGCCACTACTATATTAATATAACTTTACAATCAAGACTGCTCAAAAAATGTCGACAAATACTAAAAGATTTCTGAAACAATGTTACAATTCATAATGTTAAACTGACTAAAGAGCTACTTCAGCAATTGTTAATAAAACAAAACAATGCTATTAGAGGATTACAGAAAAATCTCAAAACAATTTATTACCCGTTCTGTTGATTCAAAAAAAAATTTAAAAGAAGAAAAAAAAATCTCTAGAATTTTAACAATACATTGACATAATAAAACAATCTCCTTTTGTCATGTTTCTAGCACGTGGATTTTGGGGGAATGAATGTTGCAGAGCTGCACAAATGTGCAAAGCAGAATTAATGTTTTGTCACAGAGATTAAAATAGTAGTTCTCCAGCAAAGTTCTGGTCATAAGATTGATCTTATCTAAATTAAGCCAACAAGAAAAAAAGTATCTTCAAGATTATTGTTAAGTCTTGATTTTGTTAAATTACCTGAATTTTAAGAATCGTGTTTGTACATATGTTCTTTCTCCTCCAGCTCCCCATATTTGGATTGACATTGCAGCACTGACCCAGAGTGAGCAGATGCAGGATAGGAGGGTTATAATTAAAGCAAGTTCAGCCATGTGATATTTTTCACTGAGAATGTAACATCCGTTAAGCAAATGAGATGGATCAGCATTATTGAATTTAGCAACCTTTATGCAAATGATATGGATCAGCATTATTTTCTTACTGACCCTGCATTCAGAGTAATTCTCTTGAAGGACATAGGCTTGAGGGTCTCTTTTGCAGTGCCATGAGACAGCAAGCAAAGCTGTTTATAATATCCAGTTCATATAAGGCCCTGCAAGTGTACTGTGGAACATCCCAGTGATGAGAGGCACATCCACCACACTGAGACGATGAGGATGTCTCAGTGAGGACTCCCCCATGGCTGTTTCCCAATATTTGTGCACAATCCCAACAAGAGTATCTTGGAATTATGTGACTCATATAGCTTTCACAGGATGCTTAATGAAGAGGTAATTGCAGCCTGTCTAACCAAACACCTTCTGCTTGAATTCTACAAATGCTTTACCAATGCAAATGTTGTAATTGTTCACATAGGATCTATGTATTTTTCCTCCCAAATAACATTCTGGGTACCAACAGACAAACAGCATTGACACAATAGAGAATTTATCTAAGTTGCTGATTTGTTGTGATTTATTAATGGCCTCTTCAGACAAAAAAGCAATGCTGCAGCAGTTATGGCAAAGCTGCAATGAAGATAAATTAGAAATAACATTCATTTCAATGAAATTACTGCTCACCTATAATAAGGTAACTAAATTTAAGAGTCTCCGCTGCTAAAGTTCTTTATTATTATATGATAATTTCCACAAATGAAATACATCTTTGGATGATCAGTCTAGGAATTTTTAACCAGAGAAAGTAAAAATAGGCTTCCTTCTCATCAGGGACACAGTTGTGCTTGTGGATCGAGCCAGAGTAAAGGACCCAGGGCTGTCAAGCAATGACAGTTTGTATGAAACATTTCAAAGAAATAGGAATGTGGAAAAATGTCTCAGGGAGAGAGATAAGTAAGTTATTTAAGAAACAACTTCAAATTCATGCAAAAATAAAAGCTTCTCCTGCCAAATGAGTGAAACTTGTCAAGTCTACTAGATCTCTTAATTAACTGGGAACATGAAAGAATCTTCCTTCAAGGTATTTGAGCTTGCAGGCATCATGGCTAGTTCTTTTTACAGAGTATAAAATGAACAATGCATTTATTAAGCTCATAAAGCAATTTGGATGAGCTGAAAATGACTAGTCAGGGGAGAAATTAAATTATTCATAATGTGGAAACACTCAGACTGGTAGAAGGGAAGGGTTAAAAATAGCTGAGAAATTCATATTTTGAATATACTGGAGGGCAAAGAAGGACTTGGATATGTACTATCCAACCCTCCCTAAAATCTCTTTTTTTCAAAATTCACAAGCCTATACTATTTCTAACAGATCTTTGTAAGCATTTTTCATAGGAATCAGAAACCTAGGAATTTCATTAATAATAAAACAAATCTAACATTTCTGCAGTTGATTTGACTATCTTATTTTAGCCCAATGCCATTCCATACAGCATTGAACAGGAAAACAATGACAGAAGGAAATACACTTTTAGAAGCATTAGTTTGTAATCTGTTGCAATTTGAGGGGATCATGTTGGATAAACACATACAAACAAAAAAGCACAACTCCCTCACTGGGACATTTATTTCTTCTCTCTTCTGCACCTAACAGAGACCAAAAAAATTTGCTTTAAAATAACAACTTCCCGTCTCCCAAACAAGTTAATAGCAGTTCCACTTGCCATAATTTTGGCAACACATTTTTGCCCTTGAAGAAATCCCCAGGGTTCACATTTTCAGCACTTTCTGTAAAATGGGCTTCTTTTAAACCATTGATCCGAACACCTGAACTGCTAATCCGATCAAAATTACTGAGCTTGAAACATCCAATTCTCAGTGAGTGAAGGATTGGAAAGTAAGTCCTTCCTCAGATGAGATGCTTCTCCCAGTGGCAAGCACAGAAGTAATCCTCAGTGTATTGCTGTTCCTTAGAGGAACAAATGACAGTATCAATGTGGACAAGGACTGTTAAGAGCAGACTCAATCAAGAGCAGACTCAAACAAGAACAGAGGGTGCATGTTAACAACAGAGGCAATCAACAGAGTCAATCAAGGACAGAAAATGCATGATAACAAGGTTTGTTTTGCTTTTTGTTTATCTTTCCCTTTTTTTTTTTCCTTTTTTTTTCCCAATTAATCTCAGTTCCCACGCACACCAACTGTTAAATATTAACTGAAATATATTTACTGAAACAAATGTTGCTCTGGGTCTTCTGGTCACACCCTCTCCCCCATGCTTCCCCCCACAAAAAAAACCCCAAAAATGTAATTCAGGAAGTTTACATTGATATTTTAATTACATTTTTGTGCTTTGAAGACATAGAGCTGAAATCTACTTTTCTCTCATCCCTGAAGTACAGCATTTTAAGTCACTGCAGGGAGCCTAATTCTAGATGTTGAAAACTTTGTCATAGTTCTTCTAATCCCTCATTTGTTTCCAAATTAAAAGAAAGATCTTGGAGAGCATGTGAAGGCCAAATGAGAGCAAAACACTTCAAATAAGATGTTATTTATTAAACATCCTCAGAGACATGGTGTGATTTTGGAGTTTGTCCTGTGCAGGTGCAGAAGTTGGACTGGAGAATCCTTGTGGGTCCCTTATAACTTAGGATATTCTATGATTCTGTGGTTGATTATGAGTAGCAAGCCAACAAGGAAAGAACCCTAGTCCAGGAGACCATAATAAGTGTACGAGTGGCTCTTTAGCTTCAGTGTGCTCCTCCATGCTCGTGGATATTACATACAGATAAACTGCATCAGTTTCTATCAAAGGAAAATCTGTGGAACAGCTAATGCTCCTGAAAATGGCTATAATCCATTTCATGACTTTTATTGCTAGTGAAAAGTGAGACAGCAATTGGCTTACAGAGAAAACAAAAAATTTGAATATCACTATGTTGGTTTGGCTTTGTGTAAATTCTGCATCCACATTTGGGTCTGATCCAGCCTAGTCAGACAGCCTGGTGGGATTAACTCAAACAGAGTTGGTTTTTTTTTTCTCCCCAACTATGTTTACTAAATGCCACCTCTATACTGCAGTAAAGAGAGGACAAGCAACACACATACTTGCCACACATCCCTGTGCTGGCTCACTCACTGACATCAATTCACCTCTTTCTACATCAGGACAGCAGAGGCCATCAAAGAGCAATTAAACACAGCAGCTCCTGATCTGAACTTGTTTAGGAGCCTAAAGTCCTATAGGTATCCAGTTTAGTAGGAGTTTCAATAGAATGAAAATGAAATAATGTGAATTATTTATGCTTGGGATATTTAGGCACACACACAAAAATTTAACAGCATTCAGTGACTGGACACAAGTGAAATGAATGAACAAATGAAACAAAGTGAGAAGCATATGAACAAGTGAGAAGAATCTCACTTCACAAACTACAGAAGACTCATTGAAGAAAATGTCCATAAACTGTGTGAATAGATGTAGTCTTTATAATAAGGGAAAACTGGCCAATTTTCTAGTTATGGGGCATTTAGGTGTTATACTGATGTGGAATTTTTAGGTTTTATATTGCATTATCATTTATCAATGTTGTCTCTGCTTTTCCTCAGGACTCTTACAAAATTCCTCTGCTAAAGACAGCTTGACCTGAGCAAAATTCCACAAGAATTTTTCAGCTTATTTTCTATTAAAAAATTTCTTACCTTTAAAATAATCCCTTAGCTCCATAGAAAAGCAGCTCATGCAGGATAAAGTCAGAGAGGTGAAAAACTAGAAACTGCATGTTTGCCTCTGCTGCCCCAGTGGCTGTTCTTGCAGCAAACCCACGGGTGCCAGGGACAACTTGGTAAACTGGACTTCAGTGGCTCCATGCTCCACATGGACTGAGTCACCTGCAAGTCTTAATATCTTTGACTTGTGAGATGTTGTGACCTCCAGTATGGGCTAAAGTAACAAAGAATGGTTTCTGGTTTGACAGAAACTCCAAGTCCTTCACACTTTTTTTTTCCCCTTAATTTTTCTTCCTTCCTTCCAGAGCACATGATATATTCCATACACCTCTTTAAGTGGAAAAGGAAATTTTTGAGGATATCTTTATTAAAATAAAAACTAAATAACCCCTGCTCAGCGTTTGAATATCTGAGACCTACGAACAACATAAGAATTAATATATCACATGGTAAGAGCAGAGAGATTTGGAAGAAGATGCAAGAAGTGCTCAAAGATGTCCAATATCCCACAAGGAATCTAAGGACACATAGTGAAGGACAAAGAGAAACAAACAGTATTTGATTATACAGAAAGCATGAAATGTCATTATCTGAAGACTTCTGGATTTTTTTCCTCATTGCTCTCATACCTTAAAAATACTACACCCTTCCCCTCCAATTTCTCAATTTCCTTACATACTATATATGAATTTAAAGTATAATAGGAAAAATTGTATTTGGTTAAGATTTCAGAAAACATATCAGGACTAACAGTTTTTATCCAATTCACTGATCAGGGTAAGAAGTTCCTACCAACCAGTTCAGGCATTTGAGAAAGTGGAAATTTTGGTCATTTTCTTTAGGTTTATGTCCCTTCAAAATTCTCTTTCACAAATTGTGCTGTGACTTTAGGCCCCAATTCCTATGAAAGTGGAAACTCAGGGCCACTCAGGGAAAAAAAATAGAATGTTGCAGAGTTTTGTTTCAGAAAGAGAAAGTGTCATTAATGAGTGCTTCTTGCTGGAATCAACTTAGCTCAAAGAGGAATGGTTTCAAGCATGTGACAGCAAGAGCTTCCCATTTCATAATCATGGAATTTAAACTTGAACAGGTGTCCAAAAGCTTCCAGGGGTTTCTGCAAATTGAACCAAATAATTTAGTCCTTGTATATTATTAAAGCTCTTAATTTAGAACTATTTTAATTACACAGATTTAATTCAAATAAACAAGATAATACTGTATTTTGCAGACATTTAAAGATCTTTCAAGTCTCAAGAAATAAAGGATCAACAAGTCTTTTGGTGTCCCAAAGTACAAGCACATCAGATTCAGTAATAAGAAGGCGTTTGATAGAGGAAAAAAAATATTCAAGTTTGATATCAAATATGTTATCACTCTGGTAATGGTGATAACACAAATGGAAATTCTTGAATGAAAACAGAATAGCCCTTCCTGTATTCATTTCTGCAATTCATGTGTCAAGGATATTAATATTATTTTAAAAATCCAACAAAACAGACAGAAATTGTTTGATGTGACAGATGCATGAGATTTTGCAGATCTGAAAGGATCTTTGCAGATTAAAGTATGTGGAGAAAAACACAAATAAAAAGGAAGTGTTTAGTTTTCATTCATATACAGGAGAAAAAAAGACAATGATATTGCTTAGAATACACAGAAGTAATACACAAACTGAGAGAGAGTTATTGAAAAATCGAGTCCTATAAAATGGTAGAGAAATCATAACTTTTAAGCAAGGAGATAAAGACATCTGATATGGTTTTAATAATGCAGGTCCATTAAAAATCTTCTCAGGTTCTTGGGCTGGGTCTGATCAAGGTTGGAAAATCATAGGTTAATGTAGTAAAGTGCTAACACCCTTCATGGAACCAAATGTGGGTTTATACAACTTCACAACAGAAGCAAAGGGCCAAATGGATTTAAGATAAGGGAATGTGGTTGGGCTTATGAAGGTAGTGTAATAACATGCATCCTTTGGGATTTCTATTTTCTCAATAGTCAAAAAAATAGTCAAAAAAATAAGGCAGGTTCTACCACTAAAGACAAATCAGCAATGAGAGAGATTCTGTCTGTAAGGTAAAATAATTCACATGCAATAATCCTTCAACATGAAATGTCCCTGAGGATATAAAGATATGTAAGCAATACCAATACATATATCTAAAAATGTAAAAGTTAAAGTATAAACAATAAACCCAATCACATTGATATTGTGCCATTTCTGGACGGCATGCTCCTAGCAAAAAATATCACAAGAGATGACAGAACCCTGAGTTTTCTGATCACATGCAAGATTCACAACACCTGAAAAGTTAAGAGACTTGTCTGTAGTTTACAGCTACAAAAAATCTTGTAAGATGGACACAAGAAATTTAATTTCAGTATTTGTAGATGTCAATAAATGGATGATGATATAAACTACTGAAATACACAGTATAATGTCATTGATTTTTTAAACCAGAAATATTGTAACTTGCCATCCATTTTGGGGGACATTTAGGTCTCCTTCACAGGGTGATTCTGCTCTTACTGCAAAATTGTGAAGTTGAGATCTGGTACAATAAGTATTATAAAATAATTTGTTTTGCAAGATACAGTGATAAACAGTTATAATAAAAACTTGAATCCCTCAGTTCTGTTCCCCTTTTCCTACTTTTTCAAGCTTCAAACCTACCATCTATTCTTTCTCTCTCCATTATCTCCTTAAACTCCAAGTTAATAACACCTTCCCCTTCTTTCAAAATCCAGCTCATGGGGGATGAACCAATTATAACCTCTTATCATGTAACTTCTGTTAGAAATCAGGAGGCAAACACAGTACATGGGAAGAATTTGAAACCATACATGGAAAACTGGTAAAATTATGGGCAAGCAGTAATACAAAATTTAAATCCTGCTCAACTCATTTGAGGCTAACTAGCAGAATCTCTTCAGCTCTTCCATCTGCAGGTCACATTACCATGGTATTATTTTCTCTCATATTTTACATATTTATTTATTTATTGTGGTCATATTAGTATCCTTTTCTTTCTAGCTCCTTGGACCACATGAGGTATTTGGAGGAAACTTCCATACCAAACTGTGCTTAACACTCTGCTACTAACAGCATGGGAGAAAAGCACAGAACACCACACCAAATCAACCAGTGGGTTTTATCCATTTCAATTTTCCCAGTCTGTCTACTGCTTTGGTTTGGTAGAACACAGTGAGGAGACCTAGCAAACATCCTTTGGGGAAAAATAATTTGAAAGAATTACTTTTAAATATATATTTCCTCTTTAGTAATTCATTTTCCATGCATTTTATTAACTGCATTTAGTACTATATAGTTGTGCATGTATTTGCACCATCATGTTTTACACCAACCATATTACTTATTTGACCTAAGTGAAATCTATCTTGGTTACACTTTTATTACGGTTTAATCTAATTTATCCTTCTCAAAAAATTGATTTAAAATAAAATTTTATTAATAAATTTTCTACTCACTATCACATTTTCTTTTCTCATGCTAAATACAAGGTCACTATTAGGAAGTACCTATTAAACATAAGCATATCCTGACCCTATATAGTTCAGTGAAGGCAAAATCCTCAGGGCCTGATTTTCCTTGCTTGTACATTTTACAAAACAAAAATTCTCTTGATATGCATAAAGATGACTAAAAATAATTACCAGCTTGAAGAGAGGGATCTGTACCTTGCAGTGTTGATAAAACCAATTTCAAATAGATCATTTTATTACAGACTCCTGTATGCAGGGAGTCCATTCCATGCAGGAATCCATACTGAGGAGCGCAGAAATGACTTGAACACCTATCCTGAAAACATTTACACATTTATTTTATATATATATATGCTCATTTTTGGTTACAAATAAATTCAGTGAAGCAGTGAAGTGACTTCATCAATAAACTTTAAGCTAAAATAGGTTTCCAGATATGAGTGGTTGTTTTTTTAATCCAGTCATGATATCTGTCCTTATTTTATCTACTCTTCTAAAAGGAAGACTGAAAAGAGCAAACTTTAATTACCTTAAAGGTACTATTTCTTTACAAGCTCCTGTTGTCAATGACAGAGATGTTTTTACAGATTATAGGTTATGCAAGAGATTAGGTTATAGGTTATAGGTTAGAGGTTATAGGTTATAGGTTATAGGTTATAGGTTATAGGTTATAGGTTATGCAATAAAATTGATATTATGCATTAAAAAATGTTCAAAGGCTACTTGTTATATATTGATCTACATATTTAATGGAAGTAAGGGAGTTACATTATAAATTCCTCCACATCCATTTTGATATGATAAAAGTACTAAAATTTTGGTGATGAAAACACTCAGATTGTATTCTTCACTGTAGCTGGAACTAAAATTTTCTGTAAAACAGTAGCTAACCTTACTCTGACTGCTTGCATTTTTCACCCACCTTCTCTGGAATATCACTCATGCAAAGGCTTTGAAATCAGCCTGAGGGGTTTTTTCAGCTCCTTTATTGAGATGCAGATTTTCAGAACTGCATATTTCCAGGAACTACCCTTCAACTTATGCTTTTCTGTTATTATTTTTCCAGAGAAACCTTGTTCAAAGTTGGAGCAGCTTTATCAAAGCATATCACGACTAACAACAAAATCTAACTAAAAATCCATACCTCCTTTCTGCTTCCTAGGTACTCCCCTGAAAGCTAATGATCAAGGCATTTTTTAAACAAATATTTTAAAACATTTTTTTTCAAGATGCAAAATTATCTCAAATTAAACAAAAATATCAGGTTTTAAATTGAATAATAAATAATACCTTTAAGAACACTCTAAATATGCATTATATAACTTTTCTATTGCTATCATCTGAAATAAGACAAGGTATTGGTTCGACATATATGCATCATGCTGTATCCAAGAGGAATAAGGCTGCTGGCACTCTATGTGCCTGGATCTACCAGCATTGATAGTGAAGATGTGCTCCCAGGACACACACACACACAAAAGCCCACGTATATCCTACATATGCACATGTCATTGTGGCTGTCCACACAGACCACAGAGAGAAACTTGGAGAACCCACAGGTGCACAGACAGCACCAGTGGCCTCATCCTGCTTTCCTCTGGGGCTGGGCAGATGGAGGCCCACTTGCTACAATATGTGCACTCACACATACATCTGCATATCTATTTCTGTATCTACACCTGCCTATATATACAGGCATCCACTCCCTTAGTCTGAAAGATGACTGGACTGCTGCTCCCCATGACTCGTGGGGACTGGTTTCCCACCTGGTTTCTGGAGATGATGTTTCTCCCGGGACTAACCAGGAAGGTACCTGCACAAGGTGGTTATTCTTTGGGAGGCCTTCGTTTGGGTTCCCTGTACATCCTTGTGCTCTTCTCAGTTTCTGCAGGTGGGCTGATGGCCCATGTGGTCTGCCTGGGAATAGCTTGGCAGGGGATTATTTGGGCTTTCCCTCCTACCATTGTCTGTCCACTCCTCTGTGAGTGTGCAGATAAGCTTTATCACATAATCCTACAGTACTGGACTATATCCAAATGACAAGCTCAGTGTAAATCTAATTTTTTGATGTTTTTCTCGCTCTTGTGCTAGCAACTATAAATGTTTCTTACATGTTGTGCCAATTTTGGCTGGGGTAGAGGTAATTTTCTTCACAGTGGCTGGTATGGGTGTTTTGGATTTGTGCTGAACATAGAGTTGATAATAAAGAGATGGTTTTTGTTATAACTGAGCATAGCTTGCTCAGAGCCAAGGCTTTTTCTGCTTTTCGTACTGCCATGCTGGCAAGGAAGTTGAGGATACATGGTATATTAGGAAGAGACACAGGCAGGACATGTGACCCTAACTGACCAAAGGGATATTCCAGATAATGTAAAATCATGCTCAGTGTATAAGGTGGGGAGAAGAAGGAGGAAGCAGGGGAACAGTTGGAGTGCTGATGTTTGTCTTCCCAAATAACCCTCTTGCATGATGCGGCCTTGCTCTCCTGGAGACAGCTGAACAGCTGCCTGCCCATGGGAAGCAATGAATGAATTCCTTGTTTTGATTTGCTTGGATGTGTGGCTTTTGCTTTCCCTATCAAACTGTCTTTATCTGAGCTCATGAGTTTTCTGTTCTTTCTGCTCCCTGATTCTGTTGGTAGGGGAGTGAGCAAGCGGCTGCCTGGGGCTTGGCTCTTGGCTGGTGAGAAACATGACACATGTCCATAACTTTCTGTAGCTACTGCTATATGATTGATTTCAGTCCTTTCTTTAATTGTAACATGTCTTTTTTGACTTTTACCCCAGAAATTACCCGCCGTTTTTCATGTTTTTCTGTATCCAAAATTTTTGAGTTCCTTCTGTCAGATACTCCAATTTCCTTCTAACTATGTTTTATCATGACTTGCTGGGGAGGAGAGGCAAACTTCCTTTAAGCAATGAAGATTTCTCTAAAGCTGGTCATTGCTGCTTCAGTAAAAAATGAGACCAGAGCATAAAATAAGGGGAGTAGCTGCTGACCCCTTGTGTGCTGCCAGCTGGAGCAGTCAAAACAGCTTAGTGGATGCAGGAGATAGAAGAGAGCAACAACAGTGAATCTGGAGCAGGATCTCAGGGGAGGGGTTTTGCTTTGACTAGCATTTCTTTACAGTTTTAGGAAGGATTATGTCAGAGATGTGATTAAGATCCAATATTGCTAGTAGATTTGGAGTTATGACAGAACAATAGGTTCTTGAAGTTCATTAGATATGACAAATCCCATTTTCAAAATTTCAAAAATAACCTTTGATAGTTAGAACTCCTAATAATGCAAGATAGCAAATACATTCGATGTATTTTTTCAAGGCATTAACTAATATATTCTCATATTTGATCTGGAAGAAGAAACTTAACATGCAAAGTTTGGGTATCTCAGATAGTTTCACACAAGATGTGTAAGTTATTACATCATGGCTAAGGCAGAGTCTAATTTCTGCAAATTTATGCCTAATCCATTTCCTCTCTTAAGGTAAAACACTATTTAATATAATGGATTCCAAATGTTTTTGCTGGTAAGTTTTTTCCTAGGGAACTTCAAATTTTGCTTTTCACTAATATGAAGAGCAGAAACATGGAAACACATAGAGAGTGTGTATACCCAATCAGAGAAATCAGAGAAATCAGAGAAATCAGAGAGTGGTAAGGTGTATATAAATATATCTATATATTGCAAATATTAATAAATGACTGGCTGTCTCAAATTTCTCATTCCTTAAATTTCTTTCCATTGAAAGCCTATGTAAATTTTGAGAAATAAACAGAGTATTACTACTTTCATCTGTGGTAAAGGTTATTCAGAATACTTCCAGCTCCTACCTTTATGTTTGGTACTGTTGAATTGTCCTTTATTTTGTGTTTAAAGCTTCTTTAAGAGCAAAATCATGTTCTCTAGGCCTACAGTTCTTCTTTCATAGAGAAGAATTTCCTTATCTTCCTATTAAGGAAATCCTTTCTACAACTATTTCTAGAACAGTGTGATTATTTCACACTGTTATAAATGGTAAATGTAAAGAGATAGAGATAATCCATAGGGATTATTTATTTAGATGAAATTTATCTATACCTCCATTAGCTGAAGAATCTGCACATTATAGCTCAGCATGAGCATTTCTGTAGAAGGGCTAGTGCAACCATCTAATTCATATGCATGTCAAAGGATTTTATTTTAGGGTAACCATAATGTGGTGTCATGATAGACTGCTCTTAATAGCTAGAGTGCATCATGTGTGCATGTCCTAACATAGTCACCTTAAAGGAATACAGCATGTCCAATGGCAAACCACAGCAAGCAGCAGCAATTGGTAAACTGGATTCAAAGGTAAGGTCCTGCTCTGAGTTAAAATGTTAATATGAACACATCCTGTAGCATGCAAACCACAACTTTAAGAAAAAAATTGCACTGTCAGGATTAGAATATATAAACTGGATAATGATCTACAAGGAGAAAACAAGTACATGATGGTCTCTACCCTCAGCATTTATCTGGTAATAAAAATTTAGCAAAGTCAATATTTCAGGGAAGTTTGCTTTTCTTCTTTGTATTTCCATCTGTCTTCCTTTGTCTTCCATTATACTTACACAGGTCTTTCTGGTAAGTGCATAAGATTTAAGGTGGAGACCTCTCCATCTTATCCCAACCTAAATGGCAAGAAAAGGTTTAATGATTTGGAAAAACAATCTTACCATGGATTTCAAATGTTTGTTTTTTTTTGTAATGACACTTTGGTTAGTGTCTACAGACAACAGAATAAAAGAAAAACAGGTCTAAAAATAGCTTTAGAAGAAATGTGATTGCTCTGCAGGTACTGTAGGGATATTTTTATATGGGTGATTTAAAATATGCTGTTAAAAGGTTACGTATAAGTCAAATAACATGCCAAAGGCTCCAGATTCTTAACTAGGACAGCTCTATCTTCTGTGGGTATTGGCAAATCTTGGGGCAATAGATGTTCCTTTACAAGTCACCTTATTTAAATCATGGAGTAGCTAAAAACAGTACCTCCCGAGGGCCTATTTTTCAAAACTAATTTTGGAAAATGTTCTGTTTTGAGGCACAGTTGCCTCTAGCTAAATGCTTGTTGACTGGAATACCTCAGCTATAACTGCACATTTAAGATACAGCTTTTCAGCTGGCTGGATTATGTCTTGTAATTGCTCTACTTGCATTATTTGGATTCATGTATGCATAATGTGAAACCTAATGTGAAATCTAGTTCCTTTGTGATGTCCCTATTTTTTAGCATAGCCTTCAAAAACCCAGGAGCAATTTTGTTCATCACATGCTGTCCTGCTGCAAAATCAACTGAGGCAACACTAAATGTTGGGGTTGGTGTTTGTAAGAAGCAAATGTCTGCCCTCTTATCACCACTGTCATACTGCCCTTCTGTATCTCCTTGTTAGAATCAGAACTTTCCCTTTTTTTCATATATGCTTTAGGACAAGTTATCTTTCCTTCAGGAACGAGCATGTTATTTAGAACAGTAGCTTCTAGATGCAAAAATACTATTGGGATAAGAATTATTCTTGGAATTAGAAGCATTTAAGCGTTGTCTTAATTCCAAAATATGGGATGATTTTTTTTTTTTTTTGTTTGACTTATGCTCTATTTGAGTTCAGTCTACACATCTGTTCTCCTTGCTTCTCTTGAATTAGACTCCCACAGACAAAACCTTCCATATGGAGGACACTTCTTGAGTATGTGAAGTAACACCATTTGACACTTTAGTCTGGTCTTTGGAAATAGCACTCGTGAAATAACCTGCAAGCCTTCAGCATAGTTTCTTGTGAAGTAGAATTAGGCACATTTGTAAATCCTTAACACTGTTTCCTAGATAACATGGCCAATAGACCAATAACATGCAAATAGATATTTATATGTAAATCAATATATAATTGCATTAATGTCAACTTAAAGAGAAAGGGGGAGCTTTCCTTTCAGGAATACTTATATTTTAGAAGTCTGGCTGATAGAAGTGTGCATGCATTTCTGTACAGATAGCTCAACCTAGAGCAAGTGCAGTATTAACTAGTTAAAAAAGTATATGTTTTTGTTTAACATCTCTAATACATCATTTGATTGGACAATGATGGTTTTCCTCCTTTCTTTCTAAGAAAGCCTTCTTTCACATCCTCTTTCCCACATCATGCTCTTTTTCCCAGCTTCTGGTGTCCTTGGTCTTTGGTCTCATAAACTTGCTGGCACTTCTTCCCACATCATGCTCTTTTTCCCAGCTTCTGGTGTCCTTGGTCTTTAGGCCTCATAAACGTGCTGGCACTTTGGGGTGCTTACCTGATACTTCACATCTTCCATTCTATTTGTCATTTCCATAATTCACATATGAGTCTTAAAGAAAACACTTGATGTTTAAATTTATACCTGGTTTATTTTGAATCTTCATTAAATTTGAAATGCTGCATGTATTCTTTTTCTTTTGTTTCCTCTTTCACAGGCTAAGGGCAGTTACTCCTGCACATACCCTACATGGCATAGTTTGACATCTCTATCAGATGATTTTGTGTTAGGTACTAGGAGCTTGGCATACCTGATTTATTTTGAATCTTCGTTAAATTTGAAATGCTGCATGTATTCTTTTTCTTTTGTTTCCTCTTTCACAGGCTAAGGGCAGTTACTCCTGCACATACCCTACATGGCATTGTTTGACATCTCTATCAGATGGTTTTGTGTAAGTAGGTACTAGGAGCTTGGTAGAGCTCTGAGCCTATCAGTTCAGATCTAATTAGTACCCTGTCTGCAGTTTAGCTTAAATAAAGTATCAAGGAAGAGAACACAAAGCATAGACATATGCGTTTAACATAAACATGTTTGTTGTCAAGGAAAGACATTGGTAGGATAGACAATAAGGCCTAAGATGTGTCAAACAAGAAATCTCATTAGATGCTGGACCTCAGTAGCCATAATGGTTTTGCAGAACCCATAGTAAAGATGGCCTGGGGAAATGTTCCCATCTCCATCTCTGGAAGTCTTTAAAAAAATATTAGAAAAGCACATCAGGAATGACATATCTATGAACAATTGCTCTAGGCAGGAGAATGGACTTGAAATTTTCTTTAAGATTTCATCTAACTGTGAGAAAAAATAGACTTTTAACTCCTTCCTGACCTGATCAAGGAAATTGTAATAAGATATAAATGGGAATATTCCATTTTAAAGGGTTTTCAGCATCACAGTGCATTAGACTTTATGCTGATGAACATATAAGATTGAAGCATACGGGAAAGAAGCAGGAAGAGACAGGCATAAATAGACTTTTCATGGCATCTGCTCTGGTATTCTAGTCTGGCAAGTGTTGTCTACATTTATAAATATGAATATTAGCACTTTTGTGGAATCTCATATTTCCACCATATTTATGACAATAGATCTGTTACCCTCAAACCAAGTCTCATCCTCATAGCAAAGAATACCAACAGTGTCTTCAGCTGCATTAGGAAGCACATTTCTAGCAGCTTCAGGGAGGTGATTCAGGTTGTCTGCTCAGTGAATCTGGTGAACCACACACAGGATGCAGGATCCTGTTTTGGGTTCCTCAGAACCGGGGACATGGTCTGAAACATGGAGCAAGTCCAAGCTGCATTAGGAAGCACATTTCTAGCAGCTTCAGGGAGGTGATTCACGTTGTCTGCTCAGTACTGGTGAGCCACACACAGGATGCAGGATCCTGTTCTGGGCTCCTCAGAACAGGGGACATGGTCCGAAACATGGAGCAAGTCCAGCAAAGGGCCACAAAGATTATTACAGGACTGAAGCATCTGCTGCATGAAGAAAGATGGAGAGAGCTGGGACTGCTCTGCCTGGACAAAAGCAGACTCAAGGGAACCTTATCTATCTGTACACATGAAAGTTGGAAATGAGGAAGAGGGAGATAGATTTTTCTCAATGGTGCCCAGTGACAAGTACAAGAGCCACAAGTTTTTTAGAAAACCCATCAAAATAAAACACAGGAAATTCCATCTGAACATAATTCCTCCCCTCTTCTTACTTTGGAACAATTTTCCCAGACAGGCTATGGAATCTCCATTCATGGAGATATTTAAAAACCCCAGTAAATTTCCCCAAAACCTGGGTTAACCCAACAGTCCTGGGCAACCTACTCTGGCTGACCTATTTTAAGCACTAGGTGATTTCCAGATATCCCCTCCATCCTAAAATGCCCCATAATTCAGCTAGTAGTTATTATTGGAAACTATCTCCTGGACAGAGCTGGTGGTACACATTTGCTGGCAAATATTTGAGAGGAGGGCTGGTTCAGTGGCTCTATGTCCAGAGCAATGCTGTGAAGCACTCAGCCCTTGAGGGCTGCAGTGCTTTCAGCCTTCTCTGGTCAGTGTTGCTTGGTAGAGCCAGGAAGCAGCAGTTTAGGTCTCTCCAGGATATCCAAGGAAGAACATCTGCTTAGATGAAGCCATCCTTACACCCACAAACACTCTTCTTCAGAGTTCACTGCATGGCTGAAAATATATTTGCAGGAACAGGTATAGGAAAAGCATTAAAAATACTGCAGCACTGACAGATATTTCCTTTACACTATGTGTTGACACTATAAATAGCACCATAAAGCAGCAAGATAGATGTTAAAGCGAAGAAGAAAGAGTAGTAGGGATTAGGCCTAAAAATAACTAAAATATGTAATTTCAGTACTTTCTATGAAAGATTACCTGTACAGCAAGAAAAAGAATTAATCTCCAGACACATGCAGATTAACATCTGAGAAATGCTTTGTGAGACCTTTACTCAAAATTCTAAATGTTAATTTGAAACACAGTGTTCTGCAGGTACTGTTATAAAAAAGAAGTGGTTTAACGAGGAATAACAAGGCTGAATTGATGAACTGTTTTATTTTCACATGAACACAGAGAACTTTCAAGAGTAATCATGCTGCAGGTGGCTTGTTTCGACTTAAAGCTAATTCTAGATAATAAGACCTCAAAGAGCGTGACTTTTTCCTCAAATAGAACTCCCTCAGGGTGTCACTTATGATTGGACCAGGTAAAAACTATGGCTATAAAAATGAACACAGTGTAAGCATCCTTGATTTTCACAGTACCGCTGTGTTTTCCTTTGCAGTTGACTGTCAAATCAACTTTACTCCAATGTTCAATGCAGTGGCTTCATGCAATTCAGAACTCCAAGCATTGTGAAAAAAAGAATGTATTTTCACCCACAAGACTTTTGCAGGTTTAAGAGGCAAAAGATTTCTTAATGTCCTGAAGATAGGCACTATTTCTATACTTTTCTGCATAGAAGTTTGAGTTCACATTATATCGACCAAGCTGGAAGCATCTTGGTAAACCTGAATTAAAGCCACATAATTTTGTTAAATGGGAACAGAAATTACATAAAGTCAAACATGCTTCTCTGAAGTTTAAGATTCACCAAACTGTTCACATCTGGTCACAAATAACCAAATTTTGCTTTATGTAGAGACAGAAGCCTTTGAACTGATTAGAACTATGTAGTGGACCTGCCTAAGATTTTCCCATTATAAGTCCTCCCAAGAAAAATCTTTTAGACTTAAATTCAAAGTCTTATTATAATATGAGGGGGGGAAGGGTGGGGGTGAGGGTGTTAGGAAGCCAGCAAGACTAAAGACTATTGAAATAAATAAAATCTATGACCATTTTTCTCATACACTGAAGCAAGAGATCTTCTTTCTCTCAGCAGTTTCCCACTCAGCAGCTGGTTCAGAGAAATATCTGCTGTGCTCTCCATTTCCTAGGAAGTTTCCTCAGTACTGTGCCCATCAGTCCCAGCTGCCACATTTTGGGGATTACAGATTTTCCTCTCCCAGACATACTAAACACAAGAGTTCACCTGAAATGTTTCCTTTCATGCTCAGAAGAGCATGGCCAACATACACACAGTCACTGCACACAGCTTCCTGAAGAAAGCAAATAGAGATCTAGCCTCTTCCCTAATCCATGGCTTTGTCACTACACCACAAAATATGAACTCCCAATGTTATGCCCACAATCTCACTGATCCAATCTTAAATGCAGGATTCTGGAGGAAGATAAACACAAGAAATGTGAGTATTCTTTCCTCTTTCAAATTTGAAATTTGCTCTTTGAGATAGCTGGATAAACTACCAAATAAAATAAGTATTTAATTCCAAATGGATGTCCACATCTAATATTTAAATTTTGTTCGTTACAATGGGAAAAAAGGCTCCCCCAATAGATCACAGTTTTATTAGCAACTGTGAATACAAGGATGTGAATATGAGCATATTGTTATTTGTGTAACTGACCTACTTCTGTTTGAAAACTTAATTTAGACAACAGAATTTCTCCAAAGTCAAGTGTCATCTTCTGCAGCTTGCTAGCTATTTTCTTTCAGGGAAAACAGCTCAGGCCTCAACTTCTGTAGCACGTGAAGTCTTTTACTATATAAGCAGTGGTGGCAAATCATCTAAGAACAAAGCAGGCAGGAAACAAAAGAAGCAAAAGTACTATTCTCATGAATGTATTTATTAGTTATTATCTTACAAAAAAAATCCCACTGTCAATCATAGGTTCAACAGGAAAAGCACTGGCAAATATTGATGACTTAATCCTTGCTTATAAGCTTTTAACAAATATTTCAATGTAAATTGGTGTTGCTATAGAAGCAGCATAGTCAGAATTACAGAAGCACAGAATGGGTCCGATTGGAAAGGACCACAGCGGGTCATCTGGTCCAGCCTCCCTGTTTAGGGTGTCATCCTAGAGCACATGACACAGGATTGTGTCCAGATGGTTCTTTAATATCTCCAGTAAGGGAGACTCCAGAACCTTTCTGGACAATCTGTTCCAGTGCTTGGTTACCTGCACAGTAAAGTTCTTCCTTATGTTTAGGGGAAACTTCCAGTGCATCAGTTTCTGCCCATTGCCTCAGCCTGCTGCTCGGCACTGCCAAGAAGAGCTTGGATCTATCCTCTTGACACCCTTCCTTCAGAGCTACAAACATTGATGAGGTACCCTCTTGGATGCCTATTCTTGAGGCTGAACAGGCCCAGGTTCCTCAGCCTTTCCTCAAAAGAGAGATGCTCCAGTCCCTTAATCCCCTTTGTTTTCCAGTGGAACTGCTTCAGGAGTTCCGTGTCTCTCTTGTACTGAGGAGCCCAGAACCTGACACAGCACTACAGGTGCACCTCACTAGGGCTGAGCAGAGAGGCAGGATCACCTCCCTTGGCATGGTGGCAATGTTCTTCCTAATGCACCTCAGGACACAATCGGCCTTCTTGGCCACAAGGACACTGCTGGCTCATGGACAGTTTGCTGTCCACGAGGGCCCCAAGGTCCTCTGCTCTAGTGCTGGTTACAGCACTCACACCCAGCCTGTGATGGTGCCTGGGATTATTCTTCCTCAGGGTCAGGATCTGCACTTGCCTTTACTGAATTTCGGAAGCTTCCTCTCCACCCATCTCTCCAGCCTGTCAAGGTCCCTCTGAAGGGCTGCACAGACTTCTGGAATATTGGCTACTCCTCCAGATTTGTGTTGTCAGAGAACTTGATGAGGAGGCACCTTGCCCTTCAGCCAAGTCACTGATGAAAAGTTAAACAATGCTGGGGCCAGTATTGACCCTCAGGTGGCACCTCTAGCAACAAGCCTCCAACTAGACTCTGTGCCACCGATCATGACCCCCAGGGATCTATCACTCAGCCAGTTTCCAATCTCTTCCACTGTCCATTCATCCAACCCACAATTCTGGAGGTTGCCCAAGAGGATTTCTTGAGAGATGGTGTTGAAAGCCTTACTGAAGTCAAGGTAGAAAATATCCATTGCTGTCCCTAGTCAGACTGATCTTAGAAATTCCAGTACATGGAACACTGAAAATCTCTGTTCAGTTTCACAGTTTTTCGCATAAAATTTCCATCAGGCACCTAAATCCAAATACTGGGGAGACTTTGTCTGACAGGCCATCAGGACAGAGACAGCTCCCACAACTGGGCTGTAAAAGACTGCCCCTCATAAGTGGGGTAGATCCCCGGTTGCCCAGGAAAAACTGCCTCATAAATTGGGCTGTGGGAGGAGCCTTAGCACACCAAAGCAGAGTTACCTGTGACACACCCCTGAGGATGCTATTTTCTGGTTTTGTTGCATGGAGCGAAGGTTCGCCAGGAGTGTCAGCTCTGCCCACCCCTCGTCTTTTTCTCCCTGTTGTGCTGCTTCTTCCCTGGCTGTCTGTTCTTTCCACACCTGTCCTGCCTTGCTTTGCCGCTTCCCCACATCGCCAGCTGGGGTCTATGTACAAATCACGAATGGGACAGGACTGCTAGGAACGTGCCTTGAGCTGTTTTATTTTCCAGCATCAGTCTCATTACATGGTTATGACAATGGGAAGATGCCATCAGCTCACATCCCAGGCAGCAGACCAAGAACTTAATGTTACAACTTACTTTATAAGTTTTTTGACCAATCACATAAAGCAAAAACATACTGACAGTAGTTCCATGCAATTGCCATAAGCACACGTACCTTTGGTTAAAACAATGCTTGCTTATTTTGAATACAATACCTATTTGTATGCCTTAAAACACAATGCACAGAGCTCCATTATTAAGCTTAGAATTTCCTAATATCTTGCTAGATATACTTTTCTGCAGCTTAGGGAGTTATTCTAGACAAGCGTTAATACACAGACCATTGTTCCATTTGTCCTTACTTTTCTACTTTTTACATAATTTTTCTGCTGACTTATTTTATGGCTACTGCTTAGCTCTAATCACAGTTCTGCTGTCTCTGAGGCCTGCCTTTTGAAGCTTTCCCAAAACCCTCTGATTTTATGGATTCCCACACCCCAAGGCAGCTGGTTGCTGTGCAAACCCAGGGCTCCGCTGTTTTCCCAACAGAACAGACGCCACCATGATTCTGGCATAGCCTGAAGCAGCTGCTCAGTGTTGGAGAGTGTCAGAGACAGGCTGCTCACCACGGCTTGGAAAAGGCGCCCTGCGGGTCACAGGAGCCGCCCAGGCTGATCACTGCTGGCAGCACCCACGCTCCATCTGCAGGACCAACAAACACGGGGCACCCTGAGGCGAGGCAGAAATGTTGTCCTTGTCTTCTAGCTCTCCCTCTGCCTCCTGTTTTCCTTCTCTGTGCACTGTTCTATGCCACTTCAGTAGGAGCACTAATTTTTCTTTATCAAGGCATTTCATTCCACTTCATGTCATCCTATTCTACTTAATTCTCCTCACTTTATACTTCCTTTTTTTTAAATTTAATATAAAAATTTGTTTTAAAGTGGCATTTAATTACGTCAATGTCTTCTTCTGTCTCCTCATTTCGCTTTGTTCCCTGATTTGGGGATTTCAATGCGAATCATTTCAGCAAAGTTTGGTCCATTCACTGCAAGCAAGAACAACCCACTGCCTAAAGGTTGCTCCTTCTAAACCTTTCTTCTTGGCACAACCCACATGCTGGGCACCTCAGCAGAGGGCTGCTTTTACTGCTCCGCTTAGGTTTAGGCTTGAAAAAAACACAAAGCCCAGAGCTCCAAGGATCCTGCAACTACAAATGGCATGCCAAAGGAAGCATGGCACTCCTCCAGCATTGCTCCCTGCACATTTTTCTCCTTGGCACCAGCCTCAGCAAAAGGTTGATTTCACTGTTCCCCTTAGAGTTAGGGTTACGCTTAGGGCTAGGATTGAGAAAAATCAAAAAGCGGGGAGCTCCAGGGATTCTACAGGTACAAAAGGCATGCCAAGGGGAACACAGCCCTACCCCAACAATGTTCCTTACACTCTTTTCTGCTCAGCACCTGCTTCAGCAAAAGGCAGCTTTTAGTGGTCTGCTTAGTGCTAGAGTTCTGCTTAGGGTTCGGGTTGAGAACAGCACAAAGCCCAGAGCTCAAGGCCCACTGACAGAATGCATGCCAAGGGGAGCATGGCACTGCCCCAGCATGGTTTCCTCCACACCTTTCTGCTCTGTACCACCCATGTGCTTGGCACCTCAACAAATTGCAACTTTTACTGTTCTGCTTAGGGTCAGCCATTGGAAAACCACAAACCCTAGACCTCCAGGGTCTGAAACTACAAAAGCTGTGCATAAGAGGAGCATTTCATGTCATCTAATTACATGTGGTTACAATCACTTCATTTCTGAATTTTCTTTTATTTCTTTCTATGGAATTTAATTTCATTGGAAGTGCACTCTTACAGTTTGTTTCACTTTGTTCTCTGATATCAAGATTTCACTTCCTTTCATGAGATGAGATTCTTCATTTAATGATAGGAAATGAAGTCTTGTGACTTCAATGAGGATCAATTCAGTGAGTTTTTGGTCCATTTTCAAGCACTCCATGTCATCACATGGCATTTTATTATTTTCATTTCAAAGCAGAATTTTCTCTTAATTTTTTTTAGCTATTCATTTCATTGATTACTTCTGCTGTATCTTTGTTTGACTTTGTCCTCTTATTGGGGGATTTCAGCAAGTATAATTTTGGCAAGGTTTGGTCTTTTTCACTGTACCTAATTTCTTCCGAATCCAGTATGTTGTATTCACTTCATTTCCCAATGTTTTTCCATGTGAATTTGATTTTATCATATGTCCTTTCCAGTGTGCTTGTTACACTTTGTTCTCTGATTTCAAAATTTTATTTCCTTTCATAAAAGGAAATTTTTCATTTCATGAAGGGAAATGAATCTTGCAATTTCCGTGAGGATCAATTCAGCAAGGTTTGGTCCATTTCCAATGCATTTTATGTTATCTCATTCCATTTTATTATTTTCACTTTGTTTCTGAATTTTGTTTGGCCTTTTATTTCATCAGTTTGTTCTTCTGTCTCTTCATTGAATTTTGTTCCTTGGTTTCAAAATTTCTGTATTAATGGTTTTCTCAAGTTTCAGTGTACTTCATGTCATTCCTATCCATTTCATTGTATTCACTCCTTTTCTAAATATTATTTTTCTTTTTTCTAATTGCACTTTATGTGATCATATCTCCTTTTCATAGTGTTTGTTATACTTCTCTGATTTCAAGATTTTTTTTTCCTTTCATGGAATGTAATTGTTCATTTCAAGAGCTAAAGAATTTTAAATTTTTCCAGATTTCCTGATACTCTCTAGGAGTGAATTGAGTTGTCTTGTATAATTAGGCAACTTTGAAAACAAGTACTATATACATGAAAATATTAGAATATGTCAGGTAAAGATGCATCTGAACTGTAACTGTACTTATTTTCTGTTCCATATACATACATAATAGTTATTCACCTAACAGTAGTGATGGCTATTAGGCTTTGCCTGGAAAGCCTGAAATTATCTGCTGAAACAAGCCTTTGAAATGTATGTTCAAATATTTTCTCTTCCATCAAGCAGTTTTGCTTCTAAGAAATCTCCCTCCACACCTTTTTGTGTTACACACACATCTGTTGCTTAGATGGGGCATATATTAAATCTGTCATTTGTCAGAGGAGGTGGTAAAACTGTGATTCACACATATAAGAGGCAAGCAGAGATAGAACTTTTTTTAAATGCAGCTTCTAGAAGTTTGTTTGTCTGATGGCTCCCTAGATGGTTGGATTTCATTATCTCCTTTATGAAACATTATCCCCCTTTTGCAAGATGAAACAGAAAGTGATAAAAATTTGATCACTTCAGAAAAACGAATGCACTGCAGGGACAACTACTTTTCTAGTGACCAAATGCCACTTGCCTTAAATGGGAGCTTTGTATCAGCATTTTATTGTACCTACAACTTTATACTCTGTTTCTCAGGGTAATAGTTGAGCCCCTAGTTAAGGGGTTGTTGTGACCTATGTGTTTTCAATCCTTCATGCCATCAGCTTTGTTCACACTGATCAAGGAAACATTTTTCAAGCACAGGGTGCCCCTGGCAAGGACTTACACCCCTTTTAAGACAATTTTTGTATTCTGCTCATATGAAATAACTATGAACATGGCCATTTACATTAATTTAAAGTATCATAATGGTCCCAAGCTGCAGTTTCATAGTTTTTACTTTTAGAAGGATTTAGGTGAGAATTTAAACATACTTCCAGAAACTAGGATGTTCCACAACGCTGGAATTCACTGTGAGGGTGAAACAAAATGAATTCCTGCCAACCTCCCCTCAGCACGAAACTAGGGTCCACATTTGCCTGTCTTTTGTCCTGGTGCTGCACGATGGGATCAGGTCATATCACTAGACCAGGTTAAGTTGGATTCTGGCTAGTGTTGCTCATCTGTGGACAAAATTATACTTGTCCACTTGTATAATTTAGATGTGCTTTCCATTCCATTGAACTGGAATGTTCCACAACGCTGGAATTCACTGTGAGGGTGAAACAAAATGAATTCCTGCCAACCTCCCCTCAGCACGAAACTAGGGTCCACATTTACCTGTCTTTTGTCCTGGTGCTGCACGATGGGATCAGGTCATATCACTAGACCAGGTTAAGTTGGATTCTGGCTAGTGTTGCTCATCTGTGGACAAAATTATACTTGGCAGTTCAATGGAATTGAAAGCACATCTAAAAGTGCTGCCTGAACCTGAAAAGAAAGAGAAGAGTTGTTAGGTAAATGTTATGGGATTGTTTATCACTAACAGTAACTCTGAGAAGAGAGAATCAGTATATTCTTAACATAGAAATAATACCTTTTGTAGTTGCTTTATTATAATCATAACATTATTTAGGTTAGAAGTGATCTTCAGAGCTCGTGTTGTCCAACACCACCACTCAGAGCAGATCTGGTTGCTGAGACCTTGAATACATCTAAATACAGATCTGACAACAAATGAATATATGAACTCTACTTTTCTGCATGCTCTGTATTCTCTGACCTCCATTCCTTTTGTCTAGACTCCCACTCTCCTCCTTGGCTTTCCACTTCTCCTCCCCTTGGGCCTTTTTGCTGCAATCATAAATCAAATATGACAAAGCTGATCTTTGTGTTCCTCTCATAGTCCCTCTCCCACATTACTTCCATCACCAACATTTGTCTGTTTTGGTTTTTTAATTTTCTAATATGCAAACATGGAGGAGTTTTTCTGCTTCTTATGACAGAATAGACAAGATTTACCGATACAAACCTGATTTGTAGGTACTTGCTCTCTTGCAAGGTTTCCCCATTTTTCTTGTCCAGGCTATTATTCCCTAATTGTTGTTGAAAAGTCTAGAGACAGAAGGATATTGCAAATCCAGCTGAGCAATTATGGCTCAGGAAAACCTTCTGAAGTACAGACTGACACAGGCAGAGAAATGCAGCTGTTATGAAGAGTGGGAGAACTCAAGCTAAAAGAAAGCAAAAAAGAAGGAAAACTCTTCTCATTTCATCATCTCTTCTTTCCAAGAAAATGCAACTTCCAGCCCTCTCTGTCAGGTGGACAATTGTGTTGTCTTTGATGAATATATGGGCCTGTTAATCTCTGTTGTTTGTCCTCTACCTCCATATTGCCAATCTCCTTCTAAGACCCGTAAATGTTGTTGCACATTGTGAAAGACCCATCCTTCCTTCCTGCCAAATCCATTGGCACCACTTAAGCCTTCTTCCACTTTTGTTCTCTATCCAACGGGGGGAATTAATGTAGTTGTTTTGCAGGGAAAAAGCAATGAATACTCCCCAGATTTTCAATTTATGACTTGTTTATAACAGTTGAAGTTTCTGCAAGATAAATAAAGACATCAGTATTTTTTTTCTTTTTTTCCCCTCTCCAAATACTGAAAGAGACATCCTAGATTTTTCCTACAACTTTGGCAAGTAGGTAAGGTAAGGTAGAAGTAAGGTTGTAGCCTCCAGAGTTTATCAACTGGAAGAAGCACAAAATAAAAAGAAGACATAAAAACTAGATCCAAGGAATCTCAATTGATCAGCAGGACCATTCTCTAGGGCAACATCATTTTTGGCAGGCTTCTGCATAAAAGTGCTGTTAGAGACCTTGAGTGACAAGAGCTCTGCAATCTCCCTTAGAAGTAGTTCCTTGGTCTTCATCATCCACATTTTGGAGGATCCCACCTAGCCAGGGCCTTACCTGCCTGTTTTGGTGTGGCCAAAGTCCATTGTTTCTTTCATGATCTACAATTTATAAAAAGGAGGCTGATCTTCACTTCTTTGCAGCAATATTTCTGTAGTTCTTCCCTTCTTCAGTCACCTTTTTGTGCCAAAAATGCCCTGACTGATCAATGATAGTCATTAAGTGATGCCAGGTAGGAGTAAAAGATGAGTTTTCTCTTTTTGAGACTCTATTCCCATGTAAAATAATGTCAATCCACCCCAAAACACTTTCTTATCACTGCTTTTCTTGAACACATACTTGCATAAATATTCATAACTATACATCTTATAATAGTTTTATTATAGTAATTTTCAAAGATGTTTATTACCTAAATCCTTGAAACATGATTTCAAGTTTGTCTCTTAATGAGAGGATTAAACTTGCATATTCTACTTCACCATCATAAAAAAGGAGTTATTTACAGCTAAGTACCCAATCAGGTGTGGAAGTCAATGTTCAGTCAAGCTCAGTCTTTTTCTTCAGATATATTGATGTATTACACTATTTAGGTTTATTTGCCTAAGGTGATCTAAAAGAATCAAAGTACAAAGGGAAACTGAGTCAAGACAGGATTTTTGTTACTTAAGGAAAGGACAGTCCTATATAACTCTAGCATTAAATAAATGCTTTTCCGCAAATCTTACAAGAAGAGAAAAATAAAAAATCTACTAATAGAAGAATACTGAATTACTCCTTGGAAAGTTGAAGATTTCTTGGAGTTGCTCATGAGGAACCTAAATCCCAGAAACTGTTAAAAAAATAGATTACAAATCCCATGAAGTTGATACTTTTTGATTTCACAGAATAAAGCGTCATTCTAAAAATACAAATCCATTTGGTTTCTGTATTTACTGTTGTTGCCTTTTTTCCTCTGAACAGAAGTAATATTCTAAAATCTACTGTGAAATTGCAAGTTGGACTGCTTGAGGCACAAAGATCAGCATGTATCATGTCTGGATTGCGTGGCAATATTTGTAGAGAAAATTTGAGCTAAATGCTTACTGATCTACTGCATGATGCTTTCAGGCAGCTGTGCTTTAGCTAGTTCAGCAAGGTAAGTCTGTTTTGAAACTTTTCTCTGGAGCCTGTATCCCCTGAGATTCTAAGTGCTTTCAAGATATTGAAAAGTCAACAAAAATTCAAACCATTTTGTAACCATTGGGATGTGTTGAGAACATCACAGAGAAAAGCCCAAGGAGAAACAACGATAAATAAGGCCATAATTTGTAAAGAAGGAGGAAAATACAATTTAATGAATATAGGTATCGCAGAAGCTAATGATGCATCCTAATTATCTCCCTCCCTGACAAAATTTTGCATCATGTTCAATTAGGATCAAGGAACCTGGACCTGTTGAATGTCTAGTTATTAGTATAATAACATGAGAGGGTATAAAAAAATTCTAATAAGAAAAGAAAAAAAAAAAAAACTGGAACAAATATCCTGTAGGTACAGCTCAGGCTTCATAGAATTGTACAACCATAGAATGGCCTGGGCTGGGAGGGAGTTTAAAAATCATCTAGTTCCAATCCCCCTGATTTGGGCAGGAACACCTTCCATTAGAACAGGTTGCTCAGAGCTCTGTCCAATCTGGCCTTGAGACTTAATGGGAGTTGGATTTTCAGTGGTATGAGATATTCTACACACTTTGTGGAGTTTGTGGTAGACAAAACAATCCAAAACCAGGAACCCAACACAATCTTTTGGCTTCCAAGTTCAGATTAACAGACCTCATAGAGTTGAATTAGTACTAAACCTCATAGAATTGGATTTTCAAACCTCATAGAATTGGATTAGTACTAAACTCAATCCTCATTAACATTTCTGTGAACACTTAATCCCCAATTATAATTTTTCACTAAGATAATAAATTTTATTAGCTGTCACATATTAGAGACAGATACCATAATTTGTTTTGTCTTAGAGTTTGCAGTAAAAAAAGGAAATATAATTTTGTTAAGAGACTAAACTACCATGAACCTACTTTTCTTCATGGGTCCACACCAGTAACAATTAGTTTGAACTCAAATAAGAAGTAGGTTATGCATCCTAGATAAACCTATAACTTCCTATTGAAGCCATTTAAGTTCACAAGGCTGAGATTTGAGGTCTTGGTGGTCTCAGACAGCTATGAGATTTACATGGGGCAATCCAAAACCTTGACTGGTATTTTAACACAAGGCTGTTATCTAGAATCAGTGAATTGTCTTCCTGCCATGTGCTCCCTGTCACCCTTCTCCTGTCCACCACCTCTTTGGTGCTTGTATGTCTTGCTCCTAGAAGAACTGGTGAAGGTATCATCTATTCAATTAATGGGAGACATTTGACTTTTTGCAGTGCAGAGTACAGTAACTTGGAGCAGGGACCACCTGCTCTGAGCTACACAGGAAGAGCCTATCTTAACACAGAATAAATTAGACCCACTTTAGACAGAAGATGCAATCATGAGACAGTGGCGAAGTCAAGGCATCACACTCATTAAAGTTATGCCTGCAAAGGACTGAAATTTCTTTAAACTCTCATCAGTTTTGACACATTCAGTGCAACCTCACCACTCCTGCTTTATCCATAACTCTACAAAGAAAGGACAACCAAACAGGACAAACCTGTTAGAAAAAAGTTTTAAATAAAATCCAGAATTCTCCTATTCAGTCCAAGCTTTTAAGATTTTGTTGGTTTCTCTACTGTGTTTATGTCAACAAATAAACTGTCTCCTCTCCCTTAAATATCCGCAGTCACTTTTTGCTGCTGTGTTTGAAGCCTGTAGGAGAATCTTCTGATGGTAGAAAAAACAAGATCAAGGACACACTTGTTTTCTTTATCCTCTATAGTTTCTCCATTTGTCTCTGCTTCATGAAAAGCATGCATTTCAGAGAACCCCTCAGTGCTGCAAATGAACAATTTTACACAATGCTGCAGATGATTGACAAGTCACAGACTTGTGTGTTTGCTCTCATTTCTTCAGTGCCCAGAACAGGAGAGCTCTCTGTCCTTCAGCAGTCTTTGCACAGCAGCTCTGCACTCACCACAGCTCTCATCCTTTTGCTGCTAAGGTGAAAAATGCCCAAAGGGGGAGAGACAGGATTGTTTAGGCAATTTTGGCAGACAACCTTTGAAGGAGAAACCACGCCTCAGTAGTTACACACACCAGCCTGTAAACTCTAACACCTTAGTACCATAATACACACAGTAAATGATACTGCTAATACAGGACTTCTACTGTGTGTATTTACATATATGCAAATATACACAGGCTAAAAGGCAGCTATATTATTAGTTAATTTTCCTTGCATTTAAGGACATAATAATTATGTGCAATGGGCAGGACAGGAAAATAGTGAGCTTGAAATGGGAGAAGGAACAAAAGCGTGGGAAGGTAAGAGAATAGGGTGGTGACAGAAAAGGGTGCTGAAGAAAAAGAACATGAGGAGAAGAGTAAGGGGAGATATAAAAGCAATGAAGAAAAAAAAGGGATTAAATAGGATATCCAGACAACGACAATGTTATCAAGATGAAAAAAAAAAAAACTATCAAAAAAATCCAAGCCTTATCCTTATGGGAAAGAGCACCAAAGTTGGATTCAAGGAAAGTAACAGTCCACAAGAAACTTGTAAACAGCACTGAAGACTGTGATGCTTATTAAGAACAGCAGTAAGCTGCCCCCTAATCTTCCATGGTTTTTATCTCAAAAAAAAAAAAAACAACCAAAACCAAAAACAACAACTACAACTACAAAAAAAAGCCATAAAACATTCCAGAAAATTTTTCTTCTGAGATCACACCCTGAATAACACAGAACCAAAAATATTCCAAATGAAGTGACACTGGAAAATGAAGCTTTCCTGTTACCATGGGCAGGTGCTTATCTGAAGTAGGGCAAGAACCTCAGTTTCAGCAAATATCCTGTCTTTCTTAAGACAGACAAGAAAGTAGTAATTTTGGCCAATTATTTCCCTGATATCTTGATTTCCTCAGTGTCTTTAGCCAACAGTGACTTGTCAAATAAAGTGAGGTGTTAAAGAAGGCTACAGAGTCTACAGAAGTCCACCTTGCAAGCAGGCGCTTGTTGATGATTTCATCCTTGCTTAGAATTAATGTAAAAGGAGTTCTTTTCATCAGCTTCAAAGGATTTTTAAGTCTTTTTTTTTTTAAATGACCATAACCCACCTGTGAAAACAAGAGGAGGTGCTCACAGAAGGAGGACTTACAAGGGTAATCAATTTAAAGCAAATAAAATGACAATCTGGAGCAGTGATTTTGAATAAAAGCAGTAAAAAAGTCATATAAACCTTACATATAGCAGTGATGAGATTAACAAGCTCACATTGTAGAAGAAGAGAAATACATTGTGGTAAAGGTTCTTGCTGTGGCCGGGGATAATTCTTTCTGACAGAAGCAGTGAGAGATAGTCCGGAGTCCTGTGGTAAATGAAAAATGGGTGGCAAACTATGAATATAGATTTTAATGACTGTTTTTATTAGTGCTGTTAAGGCCTATTGTATAATCTATCCCTAGAATAATTTTCCTGTGGGCTTTCTGGGAATTAGGCATGCACAAACCCCTTTGGCTTGAATGGAAATTGCCCAGTGAAATCTTGTGCAACTCTGGAAAATATATGTATCTTTGCTATGCAGAAGAGAACACTTTCTATCAGACCACCTAATTTGCTTTACATATTATTTAATAAATGCATTTCTACTAGCCTTCAGCATGTAAAGCCATTTGCTGATATGAAATAAAACTATTGTGTGCCTGAGACAATCATATAGTGCCCTTTCTCATATCTGGGCAGCAAAGACAGTTCACCACTGCAAAACATGTCCTAAGCCTTCATTAAAAACGGAACCATTTCTCCTATGGATACAAAGCTCTTCTCAATTCTTGCATCCAAAATTCACTGCCTCTATCTGAGTGTGTAACTCCATTTTGGCAGTAGTAGTTTTTAAGGGATTATAAGATTACTTGTTGAAATACCCATGAACCTAAAGCTAAATAAAAAAGTAATTTAAAGACCAACCCAGAATTGTTTGAAGGCCGGGTATCTTGAACTCAGTTATCTCATAAATTAGGTGAGCCAAGTAAATCTCATCTGAGAGCAAAGCTATGGACAAGGGCAGGAGTCAGACTATTGCTGCACAAATGCTTTGTGACACCTGCACACTGGACAGTCACATTTTAGACTGTGGATCTTCCATATAGCTGACAAAGAGAACTGTCTCTCCTTGTGTCTAGCTAGCATAAACACATTGCAATCAACATGTCCTGAGCAACATTGTGGAAAATCAAAAGTGATAAAAATCACTTGAGAAAGTATTTTTACATGGATATTCTAGTTAGCATAAACAAAATCATGTTGAAAATCTGTTTTCTTTAAGAAATAATAAAAAATTTCTACTCTCTCATATTTTAAACTGCAGTCATCTTCTGTTAGCAATATTATTCTCCTATCTCGTATACCAAAAATGTTAGAAAAAAAAGAAATAATGAAGAAATAATAATATGTCACATTCATTGTTTATTTTTCCCTCTGTAAAAAGGAAAATCTGAGTGTGTGTTAAATTAAATTATTAACTTCTTGCTCTTAAACTTTTTCTAAGTCTCTTATCCTACATGAATAAAAATATTCAGAGTACTCAGGGAAATGGGAAAAAAAGTAGAAAAAAATACTGGCATTTTCAGGACTTCATACTATATATATAAGTTCTTAATTCATCATTATTTGTTTTCATAAAAATGCTGGATTGCCTTTCAAGGTGGTCATCTACTTCTTATAAATATGAAAACATTGTTTTGAAACTGAGGTGCAGGCAGGTTAATCATAGGTTCTTAATTCTTAGTAACCTACTGCTCACCCTGTTTTTAATTTAAGCTGCTCTTATACACAGGTGCAATACTTTACAAAAATGTGCTTATGAGAGCTCATAGCTCAAAAGTAGTAATGTCATTTAATATCACATTGACTTAATATATAAATGTTAGCACATCTGGAACTTTAATGGAAAGAAACAGTTGATGTTAGTTTTTTGAGAGAAATGTTTTTTGAAGAATATATCATTTTAATTAAGCTAACTTTTTCTTAAAATAAGAGCTTAGATGTTTAACTACTAATTAGGAACTGAACATCAGGAAAATAGCATGTTTCTGCTTGAATAAAACTGTTTGAAAATTACTTTTGTGTTCACAGAAAACATTTCCAAATGTCAGGTTTTAACAAAAATCTTGAAGTCTTCTGCAAAGATATTTTTATTAAAAACAGACTAAAAAGTTTGACTTCTTTTCAATAGCAGGAAGGAAGAATGAAATGGTTGAGTTTTCCATCTAACTCAATTTATACAAACAGGTTCAAGTTGTGAATTTCAGATTTAAGGTGCTTTCAAATGTAGTTAAAAAAACCTTGGAGCTGTGAAGCCATGTTCCTTGTTATAGGCTGAGATTGATTTTGCCATGCAGAGGACTTAAGTCTGTTGTTTCAGGTCATGCTCCCTATTATTTAATCTATTCTGCCTTATAGAACAACAGGTCACAAGCATCTCTGAAACCCAAGCACTTGCTGGGTCTTGTTCTTTCTGACTCTCTGCCTGCCTATTCATTTTTCTCCTAAAATACATCATTACAATTAGAGCTGGACACTTACAGAATTTCTTTTTCAGTTCAGCATCTATATATGTATACATACATATACAAATATCAATGCATGTCTATATATCGGTATATGGATGTATCCTCATCCCCAGAAATTAGCTGTTCATTTAGATGGTTTACTGGGCAAAGTAAATTTCTCACAAAATAAGGATACTTTTCCCTCTCTTCTAATAGAAGAACAAGAGTCAGAACCTTGAAAAAGGTGTTGAAAAAGATCTGAGTGGCTATGGCATGTGAGAGCAACAAGATTTTGACATGCACATGTAGTAAGTCTCTTAGTGATTGGGAAGGCTGGCCGCCTAGATTTTGAAACTGGGGCACAGTGATGCATCCTGGATGACAGGCCAAGCTGTGGTTCTGCTCATTTCTGTGCAGACCATTCTACAAAATGGTACAAAATTTCCTCTTCAAAAGTTGTACCAATATGTTGCCTAATTGTGCATCTTTACACAAGTTCAGGACTTCTAAAATTGTGCTGCAGTCGAAAAAAGTTCTAAAAGTAGAAAGCAACAGCCAGAAGGTTCTGATAACTGTAGATGGTGAATCACTGTATTTTAACTCAATAACCTGATCAACTTATCAACAACCATTTTTGAAAAATATTTCAGTATGGCAAATTCCTGTAATAGTCTGGCTAGCTTCTACATTTGCTACTGGTTTTTTTTTTTTGGTTAGGTGTGTTTTACGGTTTTGTTTTTGCATAAAACAGTCAGGATTTGTCTAAAACATGGCTGCAACTGGCATTGCATATAGGCTTTTAGCTTATGTGATAAGAGTAGCTGTTGAGACTTCACCATCAGATCGTTACAAAACCATTAATTTATTTTTCATTAGCAAGCATGATTTTCTTGAAATTTATAAGATTTATATTAAAACTATTGTTTGTGGGGGTAATGAAGGGATGAGAAAATTGAAATGAGAGCAGTAGTAAGTGGATGAGGAAGTGCAGTGGATATTTTTCTCCTGTGGAAGCAGTTGAGTTGATACATCATATAAATTAGTACTCTGTTTAATGAGAGGTTTTATCCCATTGTTCCTATTAGCAGATCTGATTTGTATGGGGGACTATGCCAAGAAATGTCCAGCCTACAAAACCTTTTTACATTTTACATTAGTGCCTTAAAAAGGCATTGTCGTGGATTTGCACTGTGCTTCTGGAAATAGCAAAACATTGACATTTCAAACTAGAATAAGCATCTTAACCTTGTAAGAGCTGTAATACACTATTTACTGTTTTGTTATTACTAGCCCTGGGGCAAACTCTAAAAGAAAGCCTAAAAAGCAGAAGCCTCAATTACCTTCCTGCAGGATGGAAGTAAATTGTTTGACCTGATTAAAAACAAAAATATAGATACCTGTAAATGGGTAGGAAGGACCTTTAAAACACCACTTTTGTCACATTTCACTGAGAAAACATCATTCTCCAAGAGCAAATGAAAGAAAGGATGCACTTCAGGGTAGTAGAATGTTTGGTACGTGTCTAGCAAGTGTAAGACACAAACCATAACAGACGTGCCTCTTCACCAAATGGCAGAGGCACAGAAGGGAGCACTTATCCCACAGCTTCCACTCTGGAAGAGGCAATATTTTCTTTTCTACTTACTCTGGATTTGTGTTTGAAGAGGAGTAAATAGAGAGGGAAGAAGGCCAAAGACAAGAAAGGTCAGGTTTAACTCCCAAATGCAGCAGTATGCAACAGTAACAGCAGGCTTAATCCTCTCCCTTTCTGTGGAAATACAAGGAATTGGTGAACTGCAAGGAAGAGAAAACCACCTGCAAGGGATTAGTGACAGCAGAATTACTTTTTCCAGCTGGTCTCATCAGGAAAAAAAGGTCTGGCTTAGGTGTGGGAAGCAGAAAACCCACATCAGCACACACACTAGTTGTGATCTCAGCTGTAAAAAATGCCTATGTTGGACTGCATCTAAGTCCAACATTTGCTGCTGAAATTAAAATCTGGAAAGAGGCTGAGGAGTCACCATGGATTATTCTTTGGAATGAGCATGTCCATATGCAGCAGTAGCCCACAGAAGATGACAAAATGCTGAGCATTGTCAGGAAAAATCTTGAGAACAAGGCAGAGGGTTGTCTTTTGCCTCTGTAAAACCCAAGGCACTCATGCCTTGAATATTTAACACTGTCCTGGTCTCCACATCCCAAGACAGCTGTAGTAGATTTGGAAGCAGAGAAGGACAGCAAACACAATCAAGGGATGAAGTATCCCACATGTTTGAAGGTTTTGAACAGTGGGAAGTTAAATTTGGTGAGGAGAAGGTGTATTGGCAGGTTGACTGAGGCTTACAAGATGATGAATATGGTGGATTGGGTGACTGCAGGATGGTTTTCAACCCCAGTATTAGGGGTACTTGTTAAAACTAGTGGGGTGTCACTTTAAAGCTGATGAATAAAATAACTTTTTACAGAGAAGTTGATGAACTTTAGGAGCTGCTGCCACAGGATTTTGTAGAGGTAGAAGAATGAATGATTGCAAAAGATTCTGAACAAACTCCTGAACAGATTTATGAGCAGGTACTAAAGGGAATTTGTACTGTCTGATGTGCTTAATAAAAATGCTGTGGAAGTTGGGAAGAATAGGTTAATGGATCTGAAAAATGATCCAGACTCATATGTTTCCCCTTGCTGATGAACAGCTCTTTTTGCTGCTGTCATTGTGGAATGCCTGGCTGGATGAATCATTGTAGTACTATCCAGTAGGGATTTTCTTGCTGATTTTAACAAAGACAAAATTAATTACGTTTTTTAATTCAAGTTATTGCTTCAGGCCTAAATTTGAAAGTTCAACTCATTTCAAAATCCTAATAATCTTTCCTTTGTTAGTATTTTCTTCTTTTAGCTAATTCACATAGTAAAAGAAAAAGTTTTTTTGGTTGTTTTTTAACTATAGACATGTCCTTTGAAATAGAGACAAGACATAATTAGTCCATGCCTACTGCATCTCATATATATACACTCATCTCCATAAGTACATTGAGGAGCACACACTTTCTCAAAGAGCAACTTTGGAGATGACAGGTTGGGCACTGAAAAGCAGGAGAGTCTGTGAATTTCATACAATTCCCTCTCTCTCTTTTGTCTGGTGTTTAACAGCCCGGTCATGTTTGCATAGTTGCCTCTGTGCAACTCCAGAATGAAGGAACTGGATCTCCTTCATAGGAGCCACCAGCTCTGCAGGGCTCCCCTGTGGCCTCTGCCTCTTCAGAAAACTTGAGTGTCAAAGGCATAGCGCACAGAACATGACAATTCTCTCAGTCCTTTCATATTGTGCCCTGCTCAAAGAGAAGCCTGACTTCCACAATGTCACAGTTTTTATTTCTAGAAACCATGGTCATTAACAGATAAGATGAAAATACAATAGAACTAGTGATAGGATGTTAATAACGTTTTGTTCCTATTATGTTTCCTGAAAGTTACAGCTTATGTGATGCTTCAAAACTGTTCTGTGAGATAAAGAGGAGGGATATGCGTATTCTCATTTGACATGCAAATACACCTCCATTAATTGTCTTGGGGCTGTATCATCCATCTAGATTGCAAAAGAGCTGGTTGGATGAAGTGGAACCCCAATTTACCAATTCTCTATACTCTTTTGTATCCCTGGTGAGTGTTGTTTTCACTGGAAGTTATGATAAAATAAGAAATTTCTTATGCTGAAACAGTACTCCTACTTGCTTTATGACTGCAGCCTGGCTATCTTTTGACTGTCCTCCCTCGTTATCATGTGAATGTCTGTTTTAATTTCTTTTGCTGTGAGTATATCTGCGTGGAAATTTCCATCCAGCTTGCTATAAAAACAAAGAGGACATTGTTCCCAGAAAATATGCTCTCTACACTGTTGACAAAAGATTTCTCTTGGTATTAATGTGTCTATATACTCCACTTACCACTTCTTTTTTAGCTTGATTGTATTCTGTGCAGGTTCTAACACTGCAGCCAAGACTGTGGTGCCTGAATACCTCGTACAGCTAGGCACCCATCAAGTTGAGCTATGGTGACCAAGTTTCCACTCCATTCCCTCTCCTCACATAAAAGGATGTTATATTGGATCTGGGTGAACATATTCTACAGCTACTAATTGTTTTTGAGCTTCTGCTCAAATGAAAGTAAGGTCAAAGAAAAGCACTACAGTAATGCTTGAGTGCTGATATTTTTGGTCATTCTTAATCCTAGTTTAAATGTTTCAGGCTCACAGATGAAAACAGAGGTGAAATTATGCATCCTGAACCCAGGAGAAGCACCTCTAAAATGAAGGAGTGCTCAAAAAGTACTGCTATCCAGATAGGAATTGAAAATTCCCAAAGATGGGACAGTACTTGATCTTATTGTGTTGAATACTTATTTGCAAAGACTCATCATAAATAATGATTATTGCTATTTAATTCCGTGGCTAAGTAGGTAAATTGCTGTTATCATAAGAATGTATCAGCTTTGGCTTTCTATCCACAGAAGCACCACTGTGCACTGCTCTTTGGATAGTATTTCTCCAATTAAGTTTGGGGGGAATGGTCTGCAAGCAGATTTTATTATTTGTGGCCATAAAATGTAACTTTTTTTTACAGATGATTCACAGTTGTGAAATGTAATTGGGGGAATTCAGCAACACACATTGCCAGACAAATGTCAGCCAGCAGGTCCTTACTAGGTTTACTGCAAACTGCTGGAGAAATGCTTTACTGCAGTCTGCTTACTGTGATGTTGAGAAAAGATACTGTCATTTATGATGTCTGAAGAGCTGTGTCTTCACCTGTAGCTTCAGTTTCCAGTGCTGCTGCACAAACAAAGTTGATGGAGCACATTATGGATTTTTCACTTGCCTGGAAGAGGAAAATCAATTTCCATCTAATAGAGCAGGAGGTCACTAAATACTACTAGCTGCTCTGTGACACCGTAGACTTAAGCAGTCCTCCTACCAGGCAGAAAAGAGTAAGGAACAGTATCCTGGAGTGCATTAGTACGCAGATAAATAGAGAGGAAAATTAGACACTGAAAAAGAATTATCTGAGAAAAGAGAGTAAGCCACAATTTTCAAAAAAGAATATAATGACATAAACTCTGTACACAGAAGTTGGGATAACTCCATTTGAGTCAGACTTGTTACATAATTATCTTATGATGGAGCACCTGAACTTGCATGCACAAACCTACCACAGTTAAATCTGTAGGTCATTCACTAAAAAGAGTGATTCGTCTCTGAGTGATGTATAAAATTCTAAAATGGAAACAAAGTTTAAAATTATGTAGGCAGCTCACTGCTGGAAGATATTTAGGAGACATGGGTATGAATAAATAAACAAAGATATAAAAGGAATTCAGATAATATCCTAGAAGAGAACTGAATGAAGTCATGCTATTATCCTTGTGTTATATATTATATATTTTCCTACTGGAGAAATGACCAAGACAGTTGGTGGGACACAAAATACCTGCATACATCTGTGAATAAAAGCTGAATATACTTTCAAACTGATAAAATAATCAGTTTATATTTGTGTAAAAAGAAGTTTTGGCTTTTTTAGTATGAGAACATGGCTGAATATCCTGTCCTTGTTTGTAACTGCCAGGTGACATTATGTGGAGAAGCACACACCTGAAGTTTGGTATTCAGACTGCTGTTTAAAGCTGGCAAGCTTTGCTGCAGATAGGTTGGTGTGTGTGGAGTCCTTTATAATGCTGCAAATGGGGAGGAGGTCAGGCTGAAGCAATGTGCTGAGCCTGATCAGATAGGTTTTCCCTAATAGGTGGTGATGAGCATGTGTGTTCAGTAGCTGAAAGAGGAGAGACCCAAACCTAAATTGACTCGATAAGGAAATATCAATGCCTTAGGAAGTTTTCCAGTAGGATTTGTACCATCTAGAAGAGAAACACTATATTGGGAATTGCAGGAAAATACTGGAACACAATAAGGAGAAGCAGAAAGAATTTTTTTTGAAGATGTAGGACTGTTGGAACTCAGGACATCTCTCTGGATGCCCTGGATGTCTCCAAGCCCAGGCAGGGGCTCGGAGACCCTGGCAGGAAGCCAAAGACACCTGGAAATTCGATCTTAACTCATAGAGCAAATTGCTGATGTTATATGAAGAATTACAAGTCACTAAAGTTTAAGTAGCATAGCAATCACAGGGTGAAAAAAAAAAATTTGGAGCACTGTACAGGGGGGTTTTGAACCTTGTACAGGGGGGTTTGGAATTCTGTACACAGGAGTAAAGGATTCCAAGATGGAGGGATTTGGGTGTGCCCTGTCCTTCTTTCTTCTCCCTAGCATCCGTGTTTAAGATGATGTTGGCACTTGTGGATTGGTTCATGGTGAAGGTGCACTTGTTAATAAGGATGAAAAGTATTGGGAATAAAAGGTAAATATGTTATACATAGTTTTTACTATAAAAGACACAGCCACCCCGTGGGCAGTCAGAGAGTGCATTGGGCTGCCTTGCTGACCAAATCTTGGCTGGGCAGACAGAAAACTTTGTAGATAAGAAATAATAAACCAAATCGAAGACCGAAAACTTGAGAGTCCAGATTTGTCCTTTGAAGTGCAGGCTGCCCAGAACCGCCTTACGTGTATCGGGGCAAAGACGAAACAGCAAACCCTGATATAGGACAAGCAGTTAGTGCTGTTAGGCAGCTAAGAAAGGCCAGACAGTTGAGAAGAAGAGGGACTGGGGAGGTCAAAAAAACAAATCCTAAGAAGTCATCACTCTCATCTCTTATTTTTTTTCTGGCTATCCACAATGAAAAAAGATGGGTGACTGTACTCCACAGAAAGGCATGTAAGAAAGAAAAATATACATAAACCTGAGATACGTTCTCAATTCAAACATTCTCTTATTGTGCAAATCACTCAGTTGACTTTAGGAAGGATATCACTTTCAGCGAATGACATCAGAGTAAAGTCTTAAACAGATTATTGGTGAATAACACAGAATTATAGTGCTGTCATTCCAGTTCAGGATCAATTAGAACATGTCACAGTTTTACTTGAAGGAGTTTACTCATTACCAGCAGTTGCAGCAGTATATTGTCATGGAAGCAAACACTTTCCAAAGCAGAGTCAGTAAATCAAAGAGAGGTGTTCTTCAGGAAACAGGCTTGGTTTTTTTCTTTGTGGGTAGAAATATCACACAGTAACAAAAGAACTATTTAAAAAAAGAAATGGGAAAAAGAAAAAAAAACTCCCTTAATGTAATTGCATTTGCTCAGTACTTTAGAGAATTTATGAGAATGAGACATATATATCTACTAAGCATCTATTCCACCTTGAATTATATTCTCTTGGGTCAAATTTTTGGAGTTTCATTGCACAGGCAATGAAGCAAAAAATGGATCCAAATTGGTTTTAAATTTATCAAACTCACAGTTAAAAAGCAGAGCATCATCACTTAGGTTAAATGTTAGTTGTTCATCTTCACTTTCATGTATTTTTTTGAACTTACCATAATTGACCTTTTCAAGTGTAGCACCCAGATAAAACAGGAAAAAATTACTATATGATAAGAGAAGGACAATTTCAGTTATGACAAAGTCATTATATAGAAGATGAGATATGAAGATATTAATTAATCTCTTCTACCAATTTTCCACAGTAGGGCAATTACACTTTCGGATTGATGCTAGTTGTAATGGATGTCATATCACAGCTGAATTTAAGGTGGGCAAAGAAGGTACAAAAATGACTTTAAAAGGAGTGAGAAAAGCTTCATTCAAACTTACATAAGTGAGTGGAAAGATTGTGATGGATTTCTGTGAGTTTTATATTGGGTCTTTAGTGCAAAATTGGACATTTCTTCAGATTTTGATAACTTAAATAAGATTACTACCCTTTTCCCTACTGAATTGCCTTTGAATTTCCCCCTTTGATCCCCTTTTTTCCAGTCACAGACTGTTCCTTTTTAAAATAGCACAAACTTTCTTTGGGAAGAAGAATGAAAGCACCTTGATTGGAGCATCCCTGAATAACTATGCCAGCCCAGGAAATTTCTTATATGCCCCTTCTTGTCCATGTCACTGCAGTCTGACTCTTCTTGTTACACTACTGAATACAATTAGCATCTGGCAGCAGGCACATTTTTATCTCAGATTATGAGAAAATTCAGTTTTTGAAGTAAACTCTGAATGTTTAGGACTCAATAATAGCTTTTCTTGCTTGAGTGCACCGGAGCAGGTTGGAAAGTAAGCTGGGAGTTAGCTGTGAGTCGTGCATGCATGGGCAAGGTTTGTGCCAAAAAGGAATTGTTTTCCTTAATATTTGGCAGATGAACAATATCAGTCAAGTCAGTGGGCCTACTCACAAAATTACACTTTGACAATTTGGGGGCAGTCTCCTCAGTTGCTGAGCTGCAGAAACAGAGCTTCCACCTGCTTCAGTTAAACCAAGTTAGAATAACCTCACTGGTTTTAGAGGGACAAAACACAAATGAAAGATGTTAGATTGTCACAGTGAATAAAGTGTTGATCAGAAGTCTTATTTCCAACAATCTGTTGTTGGCTTAGGACCATGCAAGTTATTATGGGATGGTTCTTGTATTTCTAGCATAGACAAATCTCCCATTGGCTTCACACCCCATTTTCTGAAAGTAGTGTTGATCAAATATAGGTTTGGTCTGCATCATTACCCCAGCATTCCACAGTGAGCTGTGCTATTGGTTTTTTAATTGACATTATATGTGTCAATCTTTTAGTCACATCTGCTACCTAACAGGTATTCCTAGGTCATTCATCATTTGTTCCTGAATCCTCAATAGTTAATAAAATCCTTTTGACATTAGCAGTACAAATAAACTGAGTGGTTTCATTACACTTCACATATTTTACTTTGGCTTTCATTGTCATGAGAACCAAGCAGCTTGGTACATGTGGGAAACAAAACCAGTTTTATCTGGAAGACTATTTAATGTTTTATGAAACTGAGTCTGTGCTTAATAATGTGTGGACTCAAAATGAAACTACTCAGTTCTTCTTAGGAGTGAGAATACCGGCATTTGCAACAGAGAAAAACAGATTTAAGAAAAAACCTCCTAGTTTTAAACAAATCACAGTTTGAAACCTCCTGTCTAAGGCAACATTTACAAATGAAGGTATATAATGCAGAATCACAAGTGTGATGGAAATCTGTCCACTGATTTCAAATGAGTGCTGACTCAATACTTTTGAAGGCAACAAATAATTTAATGAGAATATGCTGTCCACAGAATTGGGTTTAATCTCCACCCATGACCAGAAACATGACATTCATCAAAAGAGTCCTTCACCCCATATCCATAGTTACCCATATGGAGAACAGGAGAGACTTGGGCAAGTAACCATTCTGGAACCTGGCATGGGGCCCACATAGTCTTCCAAAACTTTATCATGTGCCTTTATTTCATTCCACCTTTAATAAGAATATCGCAGGCAGCTTTTGGTTGCAGATATAGTGCCATGCATTTAGGCTACCAGAGAAATTATTATGCAAGAGGCTGTGTGTGGGAAGTTCTAAGGGGTCAGAACTACAGGCCAGTGTCACCTCCATTGGGTACTCCCAAATTGTCTTAAATGCCAAAGTTTAGATCTGCTATTGAGTTGGAAGCATGAGGGACAGAATGTGACAAAAAATGAAAAACATTTGGCAGTTTTTCCAGATCAGCTCATTTTTGTTGGAATAAAGAGGAACACAACTTTTTTCTCTCTTTGCAACTTTTTTCTCTTTTTGTCAGAACTTACTTCAGAAGTTACTTGGCAATGAATAAATAGCAACAGATAAAGGAAAACAGCAAAATCTCTATACACATACAAGAAAACAAGATGCATTTCCTATTCTCCAGATTAATAAAAAAAGACAGGAAAAAAAAACCATGAAAAACACCACGTGGGAGTCAAAACAAGAAACATGTGCATAAACAGGCCAGACTTCAGGATCAGGAAGGATAAAAATGAAAGCAGAGCCTTTTCATCACCTGACTAGAACGCAGAGCAGGAGGCTGGGAACTTCACTGTACTTCTGAAGGTTGTGACACAAGTGTGAAAGGAATTTGGTAAGCCTAATACTCCTAAAATGGGTGATAAAGCAGAAATTTCTTTCTTTTTAAAATGACAATTCAGAAAGAAGAAGAATTAGATGACTATGATGAGGAACCAGGAACTCTTCTGTTCGTATATGTCTTGATCATCAGAAAAGATATACAAATAGACAAATAATTCATAAGATGAAACATTTATGATTTGCTGATCCTATTACTGAATAGACATAGAGTTCAAGCAAATGAATTCCTGTGATAATGATCAGGAACTCTACAGCAGTGAGTCCAGTTCAGAAGAGGAAAGTGATCACAGGTTATCCAAGCAGACACTGCTTATTTTTCTGTACTGTGACATGCTGTACTGTATTACAGATGTACAGAGATGACTTTTTCCCCTTGTCTAAATTCACTTGGATGTAAAAGGATCATGTTTATGATACTCAGAAGAATTTAAAATAAGTATTTTTAGACTGATATTCAATTTAATTTCCAGTTTTTACTTTTCTTTTTAAAAGTAGTTGCAATTTCAAAACTAAAACTAGTTTTTGAAGTTCACTTTCAAAATGTCAAAATGGAACACTAAGTGTTGGAATTTTAACATACCTTTAAATTTCCTCAAATTTGGAATTTTCATTTATAATTTTCCTCAATTCATAATTGCAGTGTCCAATGCACAATATATTTCACTAGCAATTTTTGAGAAGAGAAAGAAAATAGAAAGCTAATAACTGCAATGAGATTGGAGCAGGGAGGAAAATTATATCTGACTTGAGTTCTCCGTTGGGTCAGAAAGAAAATATAAAAGGGCCTGTAGAAATTCTACATAAAGTTGAACAGTAAAGCTTTAGAGGTAATGGAGTTGATTATAGTCCAGTACTTATCTCTCTCACACAGAGCTGTCTGAACTTTAATGTTTGCAAAGGGCTTTCAAATAGCAGCAAAGAAAGCATTATTTTTTGTGTGGAGGTAAAGGCTTTCTGGATGCTTGGGAAATATGAAGTGATCATTTCCTCACTTGGTACAGTGAAGTTCATTTAAAGAAATAACAGGAGAGAGATTACTCCCCACACAATTCAAAATATTTAAGGAGGCCTAGAAAATTGCTTACACATACAGCATAGTGAAGTAAAAATGCAGAAACAGATTGTCCGTGGTATAGAAATTGACTTGTAAATATAAAAAAAAAAAAGTAAAAATAAAGGAAGAGTAAATAAGGTGATAATTTTTAGTATTAATCTATTATTTAGTATTAATTAAATCTCAACTAGACTAATTGGCAGAACTTAGGAAACAGCTATATAAATTAGAGGTCACTCATCTTCATCAATTTTATAGTGAACATCTAATCCAGAAGACCAAAATACAAAATGCTAGACCTAGGATAATGTTCTTTCATCATACTTGCTAAAAGGAAAACACTTGAAGTCATTATATGTTACTAAAATGGACCAGTAAGAAATAAACACTCTCTAGACAGTAATTTCAGCATGACACCAGCAAGAACATTAAGAAGGTGGAAATCTGTCCTCAAAATGAAATTCCACCTAAAAAAGTTATGGATAGATAATATGCCTGTAATCTCTGACACAGAATAAGTACCTACAGTGTACATGCAATTAATTATTTTCTCATTAGAAGAATGAAATTAATGTCAGGTCAACTACCAACTTAGTTTTCAAGAAAAATAAAAATGAAGTTTCAATGAAAAATATCTCATACTAAGATTTTATGTCAAAATTAGGAGAATAACAGCACCTCACTGCTAATAGACTTTGATTTCCACTTCTCTTCTGGTCAGTTCTTTCACCTCATATTCAACAGGCTTGACATTGTGGTTTCCTTGTGTCTAATCTTGTATGCTTCTTCCTACTACTCTTCCAACATGTAGCAGTTTTCATGTAAAACTGCTGTACAATACAAGAGTGTGAATTACCAGTCCAAGTCCAGCTTAAGCCAGCTTGCTTAACTGGAAACAAAATGATTACATGTGATGGCACACTGCCCAGGGAGTAGTGCTAACACTGTTATAACAGACTAGCTCAAGCATTCATGTGTGGTCTTGCATCTTAAATTCAAACCCCATCTCTTCTGAAGTACATGCAAAAACTGCACTGATCATGTGCATTTTCATTCATTTAATGTACATTTTCTCAACAGTATTTTGAATCTGAAAGCAAATAAACTTTTTTAAATTTTTTTTTTTATTAACATGGTATGCTGAACAGGAGAGATTGTAAAATATCAAACTAAAACATGTAAATCTCCCTGTTAAGTGTAATAATCACCTGTATGACTTACACATAGAAAAACACGAGTCATTAAATATGCAATTCTCCCTTTTGTTTGCTTACCCTATAATCGTTGCTTCCATATTTCCAGGCACTGAATTCATATTGATTATATTGTATATCTGTGATGGCTCTCACTATAACTCTGCAAAAACTTCCTCAAAGAATTATTTTTCCTCAAAATAATAAACAATTTTTCTTTCTTTTATAATAGAAAGAATAGACTTCATAGTTTTAAGGATTTGTTCATTTTTAACTCTACTCCTCTCAAATCTGTGAAAAAAATAAATCTACAGACTAAAATAACTGAAGTGGCAGTGAGAGAATTATGCCAGACTTTAAGGATGTCTATCAGTCGGTATCAGCTTTCTGTCTCTTGAGTGCTGTAGAGCGTGTAATCTGTTCAGATAGGCAGATGGATGTGTGAGTTTGATCTGCTGACACAGTACTAATAACGCCATTAGACCCAAAGATTAATGGTGTATTGTGCTTTGTGCATGCCTGCCTCATCCATCATATACCTGGTTATCAGGGGCAGAAAAAAAGTGCAACCTTTTATGGAATCAGTCAAGAGCTTTGTTAATCTAATTGCGAGTAATTATAGTCTTACTGGTGGAAAAGATTCCATTCACAAACACTGCATTTTAAAATTATATTCCTCCACATTTTTACTAGCTAGTAGCTACAGAAATACATATTTCAGTCTATTATTTCAAGCATTCACTTTTGCTTTGAAGAGCTATTTTGTTCTATAAAAGCTCCTTCAAAACTTCACAGGACAGCAAATGATATGAACAGTGAGATAAAAGTCAAGAGTAAGCCAAGTCACGGAAAGCTTTAATCTCAGAGATTTAGCTGGATCTCAAATGAAGTTACCAGAAAGACAGTAAACCTAATGGGTTTGCTCCATTTTTAATAGTACTATAATTTCAAATGTTTTGAGATAAAATTTATTCCGTTACAAACTATTTATAGAAGGTCTAGTTTTGACATGTATCTTAGGAGATGAGGGGAAGGTGCTGAACCTCATGTAAAAGGAATGAGTTGTAATGGGCAGCACATACAGTAAATCAGCTTCTGTCATGGTTAGGAGGAATCACCATCATCACTTGGTTATTTGGTAGATAAGCAATCACCAAATATAGTCAGGCAAGATTAAGCCATTTGGGCCGAGAGCATAAACTGCAAGCATTTATGTGCTTGTGAAATAAAATCTTATTCCAGCAAAAAGCGTGGTGAAAGTTGTGGTTGATTTCATCACAGCAGTAATTCCATTTATAGATGTTAGTGCTGCAGAGAAACATTATTATCTCTTGGTTAGAAGCTTGTGAAGACTTGGCATAAAATTCTTTTCAACAAATCCTGAGTCCTGACTAATGGTAATGCACTTAAAAGACATCACTTCTCATAGGAAGACAGGCAACTTAGATTTAAAGGATTGAGGTGCTGGGTGATCTGTCACACACTTCAAAATCTGTTACAGTACTAGACTAGTGTGAAAAATGTGCACACGTTTTCATTTTAAGTTTTGTTCATTTTCATTTTATCCAGCTTTCAGCTTATCTGCTAAACCAAAGTGCTGTCAAGAATGAGAGGCTTCTCCCCGCACATATATCTGTAAGCTGGGATCAAATGCCCTCTAAACTTTGCAAGGTTGAGCTCTCTACATCTCAATATGTTTTGCAGCTCTCCCAGGCCTCCTTTCAGAAGTATATTAGTTTGCAGTGGCAGCTGACTGTTGGCAAATCTTTATAGTATTGCTATCATTTATTTACTGAGCATTGTCAATTGTTGCTGTTCAGTGACATCCTAGAAGCAAATATGGGCATCAGCTGGGGGAGCAGTTGGAGGGGCACTGACGCTGCCCTTGGGTAATTTTTGTTTGACAAAAGTGAAGAGCTCAGCAGGATTTTTGGATGGTGTCTAAACTCTTGGTTTAACCAGATGCCAAGCCATATAGAAGCAGATTTGGCCGCAATGGCTTAGTCCCAGCAGATGCCAGGTACAGCACCTTGCCACTGGGTTTGCATAACGCTGCTCTCTGCCTCAGTGCTACATACACACAGGCTCTATCACAGATTGCAGCTCTCAGAAAACACTGCACATCTCAGAGAATATGTACTGGGGTTTATTTCCCTCCCTGCAGGTGGGTGAAAGATGATTCTGAAGAATTTTTTTTTCTTAATTCAGAAGCCCAGTCTTTTTCTTCATGTTTAAAAACAATAAATCCATGAAGGAGAGCAGCAATTGCATTAAAGAAAATACTGTGAGAAGGAATACAACTTGTTTCTTAGCTAATTTTAATAGTTCCTTGATAAAGGAAATGCTTCTATGCGATTTGAGTGAAAAAGGAAAATCAACTTTTTCAGCCTTTAATTAAATGTATATGCAGGCCTTGCACAAGATTTCATCTTATCTGTGCTTCCTGTGCACTGAGATTCATTATAGTTTTAATAAAGTTGCACAAATAGAATTTCATGATTTCCACATTTACATTACTTTTCAATTGAGCTGAATTATAGCTGTATCCTTTAGCTTAACTTTGACCAGCCACATTACCATTATTATATAAAGTCAAAGATTTAGTTAAGAAGAAAATGAGAAGTAGAGTTAGCTTTTTTAAATTTCTAAAAAGCAAAATAATTTTTCTTTTTACCTAAACATAATCAGAGAGAAATATATAGAATTCATATACAAGAAATCTTATTGAAAAATTGTCTAAAAACCTTTTCTCTTCAATATATTTTTATATTTTATATCATGCCTTATTTTATACCTTGTTCCCTTCCTAAACCTGACACAATCATATTTGTTAATAGATAAATGCTCCAGTTTTATTTGCTCTCTTTAGCAATTTACTCAAACTTTTGTCAAGACTCACTACTCTTTTGCCCTTAATTTCTTCTTTGTCACACCTAAACAAGAAACAAAATTCCATCAAACCACTCAAACATAATTTTACAAATGTGTATGTTTGTTTTCTCTTTAAAACCACTAGAAATCCTGACTAATGGGCAGCAGAATTAATCTCTATATTAGTCATTTTTATTGTGCATGAAGCTAACTTCCTTGACAAGTTTGACTGTGTTGCCTAAATTTCTGCACAGCTATAGCACCCTAAGACAGGCAGTAAGACAGTAATTAGCAGTTATGTATTCCTTTCCCATAAACTCCATGCCTTCCACACTTGCCAGCGCCTCGGCTGAGAGTAGTGTTAGATTAGGACTCCAGCACTCACAGGGTGGGCCTCTCCTAATCATGCAGGTGGCAGGAAATTCTTCTGTCACCTTGCAGTTGTGCAGTGCCTGACTTCAATGGAGCTGCCTCAATTTACCACACCCTAAGATGTGGTGATGTAGCTGAACCCTGCTGCTCTCTCACTAATAGCTCCACTGAAGTCAGGTGCTGCACTTCTGTGGAGAAAGACAGCAGCTGTGTCTCTGTAACTGCCTGTTTTTATTTTAAAGTTCATTGTGCTCAATATTCTGGGTTTTGAATCAAATAATTTAATTCCTTCTTGATTAATACAGCTTCATTTGGATGTTAGGTGGGTTTGGACCAGGGGACTTGTGCTGGGAATATGGTGGATGCAGGAGAGGCTGTTGATTTAATTCCTTCTTGATTAATACAGCTTCATTTGGATGTTAGGAGGGCTTGGGCCAGGGGGCTTGTGCCAGGAATATGGTGGATGCAGGAGGGGCTGTTGATGTTGTCTACCTGGAATTCAGCAAAGCAAACACTGTCTCCCACAACATAATCCTGGAAAAGCTGGCAGCCCATGGCTTGAACAGGAGCACTCTTTGTTGGGTTTAGAACTGGCTGGATGGCCAGGCCCAGAGAGGGTTGGTGAACAGTGCTGCATCCAGCTGGGGCCAGTCACCAGTGGTGTCCCCCAGGGCTCTGTGCTGGGGCCAGTCTTCTTTACTAACTTAACTGATGATGTGGGAGAGGGAAACAAGTCCACCATTAGTAAATTTGCAGATGACACACAAGCTGGGAGCATGTGTCGATCTGCTGGAGGGTAGGAGGGCTGTGCAGAGAGACCTGGAATGGTTGAATGGATGGGCAGAGTCCAATAGGAAGAAGTTTATTAAGTCCATGTGCTGAGTCCTGCATTTTGCCCATAATAACTCCCTGCAATGCTATAGCCTGGGGAGGGTGTGGCTGGACAGGGCCCAGGTACAAAGGGACCTGGGGGTGCTGGTGACAGCCAGCTGAACATGAGCCAGCAGTGTGCCCTGGTGCCACAAGGTGCAAACTTGGTGTTTCCCAGGTCCCAGTCCAGAACAGGCTCGAAGGGTTCCAAGGAAAGGGAAAGAAAAGCAGTCCAGGGAAAATTTGGACTGCCTAGCTAAACTAACTAACAAGCAAAGGCAAAAAGCAAGAGCAAAGTAGGAGCAAGAACAAAGTGAAAGCAAGAGCAAAAAGCAAAAGTAGCACTGTGTACTGTCCCGTCTCTGTGTCCCGCCAACTGTGGAGGACTAAGCAGGCTGATAACAAAACAAAATTTCGCTTTTCAGAACCAGTCTTGAAGGCACAGAACAAAACATCCAGCATAAACAGAACAGACAATTGGGGACACAAGCATCATAACGTCACCCTAGGACAGACTTGTTTAAAAAAAAGACTGGATGTGGCACTCAGTGCCATGATTTAGTTGATGAGGAGGTGTAAGGTCATAGGTTGGACTTGATGATCTCAAAGGTCTTTTCCAACCCAGTTCATTCTGTGATTCTGTGAATGCAAAGTATTCAATCCTCTGAGTGATTCCAGATGAAACACTTCACAGAACTTGCCAAGATTTTTGCATTTTCACTCAAAATCCTTCCAAAACTTTCATCAACATCTACCTTAACCTTTGCATGTAGGCAGGTTTGGATTTTACAGGTGAAGATATCACAGTGCAAACTCTAAAACCCAAAATAATACAATGAGCCTCTTTGGTTCCAATAATTGCTGCAAATAGGAAGTGACTCATTCTCCTTCATTGCCCAGACAGTATCACAAGACTATGATGTTATTTGTTATCACTTTTAATTCATGTAGTAAATCTTCTGCTTCCTGTTTTCTTCTGAGACAGCAGCACTTTTACTCACGGTAAATGACATTTGAGCAGTTCCTATTGTGATCATTTGCAAGGCTTTGAGAATCTCAGACAGGATTTGGCTGTTTGAGAAGCCTGTCTTTGGTCTGACACAAAACTAAGCTGTTTTCTACAACTGTGTCCTTATACAAGTAGTCTGATTTCCTCTGAACCATGCATCCAGAGTAAGTCTGTGTGCAAAATGCTTTGCTGGGTTGGAATAAAATGGTCATTAAGCATCTCAAAGAAGAAAAGCCAAAGAGGCAGTGCTGATGTTAGGTGTCTTACTTGGAAAGTCAGGGACTTTTCCCATCTTCTCCTACCATCTTTGTTACCTGCTGTTGCTATCTTATGAAACATGAGAACAGGAGCAGATATTCCCTTTGGGGAGGCCTGAGGAGAACTGGCAGTGCAACTACAGAAGCCAGCAGTGCAAATCCCAATGGTTCTTTAATGTGCTGGCCCATAAGGGGCACAATGCAACTTCATCCCAGAGCATGCCAGGAAAAGAACTGTGACAATTGGAATCACCATTGTCTCTGCTCTCTGTTCCCACCAGTGGGTAGTCACATGCTGTGAAATTGGCAATATTCAAAGTTCAGTCAAATGCAAAGTAATTTAATGGAAACAGCAGAGATAAATATTTACTTCCTAAACCCTTGGAGTGAGAGGAGATTTCAGTAACAGCTGTAATGGGTTGAAGAATTATGCAGGCTAGTAAAACCCCTTCCCCAAAATATACAAAAAAAATCCTGCTGTCTTTAACTATTCCTCATCCTAGGTCAGCTCCAAGGAGATACAGGGACATTTCTTGTGACAAGAGGGTAGCTGTTAAATTTACACTGATTTTTTGCTGCCTCCTAGTGCTCCATGCTGCTAATGGGTCCAAAGCTTGTGCTGTAAAGGAGAAGATGGAAGCAAACTGCTCCTTTGTCACAGGTTCATTTCAGTCCAATAATCTCTGGCAAGAGTACAACAAAGAGATTGCACAAAGGCAGAAAACTGAATAGGCTTTTTACTTATTATTACGTGGTCATACTTCTGGGGCCCAGAGTTTTACCCTCAAGGAAGAGATTTCTCACAATAGTTTCAGGCTACCATTTTCCCATAGAAGTAAGCGACTCATTCTCCAAGTCTTTTTCACACTCTGCTTAGAACTGTAAACCAGGGCATTCAGGTCTGTAAATGACCTTTACAGAACAATACATTTTTATTTTACATGTCATTACTTTTGTACATACGCTTTTTAGATACAGAAGCTGATAGGAAGGGCAAATTATCCCCACTCAGCCAAAGTGGGGATAATTTATCTATGAGGCAATGAGAAGGGGATCTTTCTGATTCAGTTTTACCATGGCTTTCAAAGATCCCCTTGGCAGTGTAGTTTGCAGAACATGGCTTCTCCATACTGCCCATGGCAAATGCTCATTTAAGCATCCGAATGATTCAGGCTACATAGTGCAGTCAATATATATGTATGTAGTAACTGGCAAGTTACTGAAACTAAAACTGCTGACTGCTTTTTAAAGTATCTTTTATTGATTTTGTGCAAACCATAAAGAACTGCTTTTGATTATCTGGCAAACCCACCTTCTAATACTTTAACTTTTCTAGTATAAGTTTGTAACTCTCACAGTTGAAATAAGCTTTGGATTTATTAGGCAGAAAAAAATCTCTTGGAAAGAAAAAGATGAAATATCCCACTGCTACTGACTTTTCTTAGAATGATTGCTTAATATTCTGGCATACAAGGTTGAATTTTCATCCAGATTAATAAAGTTGTCCTTCTGAAATTTTTGAAGGAATTTATCCCACATATTCCATTAAAATTCAGCACGGATTTCCACAAGTGATATGTCTGCCTTTCAATAAACAATCAGGTATTTGTTCATAATTTTGTTCTTGAAAATATCCTTGACAAAGTACTGTCTCATTCTTAGACTGGCACCTAGCAAAAAGAACACCTTAAGTTACTGTGAAGTTTTGTCTCAAAAATATATGAAAGATATTGAATCAACCCTTTCCTGTGTAATTCTGTACAATATTTTCCTTAAAATAATCACGTTTTTGTGTCCTCTCTAAAAAAATGTATCTGATAAAAAAATACAGTGTTTTGCTGCTGAAATTGGGGGGTCCAAAAAATGAAGACAAAGTTAAGAAAATGTTGGCAAAGATGAAGTCAAATATTTTCTGACCAGATGTAGCAAATACTTGTCCAACTACTTTTCAAATTGAACCTGATGTTATAGAACATACAGGCTCTGGCTATGTGAAAAACCAGTCACTCTCTTTCGCAAGGTTGCTTAAGAATTTGTATTAAAATGAATGCGTCTTTTTTTTCTGAAATGTGTCATTCTTCTCAACTGAAAAATTTGAACTGAATGGTCAGTAAAATAGGTTATCTATAGTTCCACCCCTCCAATTATGTTTCTTCTGTTCCCACAGTTCCAAAGTTTTGCAGTTTTCCCACCAAGATTAAATACCTTCTGATTTATATTTAATTCCCTTTCACCACTAGTGTATGTTAATAACAGCTCTCCTTCCCTCAAATGTTCTCCCTGGATCCTGAGAACAGGCAGATATGGCAGAATCTCACTGATGTTCAAAGAGCAAGGTGTTACTACTATTGACCGTGTAGGACTGCAGAGGTTTGCAGAAAAGACAGAGCCTTTTTTTTTTTTTTTGAACTCTGAAAAGGCAAAGAAAGGCAGTGACTTTGCTGGACAAGGAGCTGAGCACCAGTGAATTTTCATCTGTTGTCACTTGCTTGACAAGGTGACTCAGGATAAAGAGCACACTTTGGGAAGACGAATTTGCTGTTTTGCTAAGAAATTTTGAACTGTCACCCTTGGGCACTGTATAAACTTACATGAATTCTTTCCAGACACTAACCTTAGAGCATGATATCCATCACACTAATAGGCCAGCTTTAACCCAGTCAGGCACAAGATCTTCTTATCCATAAAATTTAAATATGGTATATAATTAATTTGAGAAACAAAATATGTACAATAAAAGTTTATGCACATTCTGAACTTATTACTTTGAGGGATATATTTATTTGGCTATAACAGAAAAAAAACCCCTAAGTTAACTGTATAAAACTGGTCTAGTGATCAGCTGCATCTTCATAATGGTGTCACCATTTGAATATCTCAGGTTTGAAAAATGGTCATTCTTGTGTTCACATTCAAATGCATGTCTTCAAAACACAGTACATGCCCAATGGGTAATGTGTGACTGAATAACTATTTGCCATAAAAGAAATATGCTATACAAATAATATATTTAGTAAGACTTGCCCTTGTTCTCCAGAAATACACAGAGAAGAAACTGGTAGTAAGGAAAAAAGTGTGTGTTTGGTATTCTGCATGAACTTGAAGAAACCAATCTTCCCTCAATGTTTCCAGCCCATTAAGTACTAGTTACAGCACAGAGCCACTGATGGCTGTGGTGATTCAGACTAGGTGGCAGACAGAAGTGGTACTGCTGAATGGGTTTTTCTGTGCCTTCAGGTACAAAATCTTTGTGTCTCAGAATGAAGGCAGCTGCATTAACTGACATCTTAAAGTGTCACATTCCTTGCTGGCTCTGCTTGGCTCTGTTGCCTCCCTTGCAGCTGAAGCAGTGAACAGGTCACAGAATGCTCCCAATCACAGGTAGGTGCTGTGCTTGGTGACTTCTGACACTTATTTACAAAATTCTCTTGCCTTCTAATCTGAACCCTATAGTATTTCTTGTGCAGCTGTATAGAGACTGAATGGCTTCCTGTGGACATTGCTGCTTTCAAGGAAACACGGGAGATTGTAATCATACAGCCAAGAGGGGAGAAAACTGACATGGAAAATCCAAGGCTATTTTTCCCACTGTTTTTAAGATTTCTATCTCTATATGTTGCACCTTTACATCAGGATGCCTTCACACATACATCATAAGGCAGATTGTTGCCCACAATCTTTCTGAGGAGTCTTTTATACCCGGGCTCTTCATAGATGTTGACATTATAGAATCATAGAATGGTTTGGGTCGGATGGGACCATAAAGATCATCTAGTTCCAACCCCACTGCCAATCTTCTATTTTGACCAGGTTACTCAAAGCCCCCCCACAACCTGGCCTTGCTTGGGCATCCCCAGCTTCTTTGGATAAGCTGTTCCAGTGTCTCACCACCCTCACAGTGAAGAATTTCTTCCTAATATCTAATCTAAACTGTCCCTAATTCAATTTGAAGCCATTACCCCTGGTCTGTTGCTACAGACCCATGTATAAAGTCCCTTTCCAGCCTTCTTGTAAGTGTTCTTCAGGTACTGGAATCTGCTGAGTGTCAGGTCTCTAGTCACTTTTGCCCATGCTATCCTTGTCCTAATCTGGTAATGGCTGCAACTACCATTCTCCAACATTATTTAATGGAAAAAAAAAAAATTAAAAAATCTTTATCTGTTCTAGACAAGGAGGAAAATAGAACAGATCCAGTTCTGTATATGGTGGTGTAAACCTGGCACTGCTATTTCCTGGTTAAAAATTACTGTTGATTTATATACAATATGTCAAGTCTAGAATCCTTCTTCTGTGAGAGAGAACTCATTTCCCAATCACAAAGAATTCTTTGAAAATAATCATCTTTGAAAATAATAAATCACTACTTACTTTTACTTTTATCAGTGTTTTCTCTAAAAAAAGAAAAACAAAAATCCCTGCTGAAATTTAATTCAATGCTTTTTTCCTGAAAGTTTCAACATGTTTCCAACTGTCATACTTTTTGTGTTATTCTTTCTCTTTAGGATTCTTAGTTTTTATCCTTGAATTTGTTAGAAAAAAGTGGATGCAGCATATGTTCCTTAAATAGAGCCCCTGAATTATTTCTACATAACCTGCATCAAAGCTCTCCAGATTGTGTAGCTTTTTTTCTGGAAACCTGCCAAGGTCAAGGAAAGACAGAAGTAATTTCAAGCCTGGCGTAGTTCTTTAGAGATAAATATAATGAGGGATTTGAATTTTTGCTCATCAGTGTGAAGTTTTCACTTCAGACTTTTTCTATGAATTTTCCTCACCCTACTAACTCATCCTTGGAAACAAAAAAGTTTACCCACTGTGACATTTTTTTATTTTTGTTTTGTGTGTTTTTCTTTTTAAAGAAGATAGGAACATAAGTAAAAGGAAGTAACAGAAAACTCACAGCTGAGGATCTGTAGTGCTTGGGAATATCTTCCAGACTTGTCTCACAAATTTGTGCTTGACCCCTCTCAAGGTTTGAAGAGACTATGCAACAGAAAGGATCCTGGGTGACTCATTCACAGCCTGAATCTCAACATTGAAGTGTTGCAAAACTGGCACTTAGGAATATCAGCTTTCCTGAAGGTCAGTATCAAGCAAGGGTTTAAGCCAAATCTGAACCCAGAACTTAGGCAGTCAAGTTATTTGCTGCCTAGGAAAGCTTTACCTATTCCTAGAAACTAAAGAAAGTAAACAAAACCAGCATAACTGGTTTTTGCTCCTCTTACAGTCCCATTTCTCACTATGATATTTGTGCCTATTAAATCACACTTTTTTTCAAGGGAAAAGCAGCACAGAGAGACCACTAATGGGAAATAACAAAGTCCTGATCAATGTCTACTGAAAATAAGCTGTAACCACCACAGTGAAGCAATGCAATAACACAACAGCCATCCTATTTTTCAGTCCATGACACTTCTGAAGCATATACCCACAAGGCAGAGCATCAGCTTTCCCGGTAATATTCCTGAGTCAAGAAGGCAGACATTCCAATTTAAACCTGTTACACTTGAAATCCCTTTTGCTTAACACTTGTTCACCCACCTTTTAGATATAGGACTGTCAATTCCTGAAATAAGTCATGGGGAACTTCCTGCAGTTTGAACACAGCTTTTCCCTGGCCTGAATAGAAAATTCCTGTAGATATCTGCAGCAGCCCTGCAGGAGGAGTACAGTGTGCAGTTGACCACACCATATGTGATTAAATTCAGGTACTGGGGAACTATGGTTAAAGCCTCTAGAACAAGCTCTGAGGCCACTGATTTGTATCAGCAGGTTATCACACCTTCCTCAGATGGACTAATTAACTACAAGCAAGAATAACTGCTCCTGCCAGAACTAAGAATTACAGCTCCTATCAAATGCTTATTCATTGAAGTGGCTGCTCTCAGGCCTGTTAAGCAACCATACCAGGTGGAAAAACAGAGGGTTTTGCTTTATCTCAGCCAGCTCCTGGTCATTTTTAGGATTTTATGCAGTTGAAATTGTCTATTCAAAGAATAGATACTGTGCTCAAAATTTAAACAGAAGGCTTTAGATTCATCTACCTTTGCTAGGAACCAAGTCTAAATAATTGGTGTGTGCATATGTAGTGTCAGGGGAAGGAGATGAGGACTTGACAATCAACACTGCCCCTGTGAAAGCATAATGGAAATCCTGCAGCCTGGCTGCCGTGTCAGTGAGAATTAATTCATGGACACAAGCATACACTTTCATCTGAAATGGCTTAAAGAAATATGTAACTCCAAGAATATTTTGGTAGAATGATGCTTTTTCTCACATGAACTTGAAAGAAAGGCATTGCAGACACTATATTTAAATTTATATATTACTTTCACTATTCACACTGTGTGATATGTGTACCAAATATCTTTCCATCTTCCTGTTTAGTGAAGAACCCTAACAACACTGCTGATAACTAGGTCAACAACTTTTCAAAGAATTTTTCTGATGTTGTTGTTTTACTTAAAGAACTAATCTGTGTATACTTTCTGCTCCTTTTAGAGTAATAAATTCCATTTTAAAAAAAGTCTTATTGAATTACCTCAAACAGCAGATTTATTTTTCAGACAACACTTGCGCAATAAAATGGAGGGGATTATGTGGCTATATTATGTGGCAGAGGATGTTTGGTTGCAGAGATGTTGTTTCAACCACTCTGTAGTTGAGCACTTTTTGTTCCAACTCAGTATGGGCAGTTTCTAATCCTCATTCATGTGAAGAGGACGCAATTCAGGTGGTTGACTTTTGGGGGAAAGCTCTATGAACAGATGAATAATGAAACAAATCCTACTTTATTCTTTGTAGGAGCAACTGATATTTTGACCTCATTGCTGTGGGTAATTAGTTTCTCCAAGGTATGAAAGAATTCCTCTAATCCTGTTTAAGATTCAACACCCTTTAGTTTTAGATAGTCCTGTTAGAGGCGGGGATCTGGATTTGATAATTACAGGTTAATTCAAACAGGAGATATTCTCTGATTTGGTGAAGATCTTGTATTCGTATTACTGCTATTTACTCCAAAATGGTTACCAGAAAAGTTGGTTATTTTTTTAATGTTTTAACTCCTACATTAGAAGTTAATTAAAAATTAAAAGGTTCTATACTTCCTGGTTATGAAAAACGGAAATTAAATAACTATCTGTGAATAATTAAGCTCTTATATTTTCAAGAAATTCTAATTTTTCTGCCTTTATTACTAGTAGATCTGAAGTCAGAGTACAGTCTGGTTTGGGTTGTGATCCAAGGTATCTTCTTCAGTTCTACAAATTCTGGGATATCAAAATCAATGAAAAGAAAATAGTCTGTGTCCCATATTTCTATCGTGCAAATGCAGAATTGTTACAGATTTATATATAAGTGTTAGGTTATCCACTGCCATATCGTGCTTATTATTCTGTATTTTTCAGCTACAGAGAGCATATTTTAATGGAGTAACTTATGTTATCTACTGGAAAAAATATTTTAGTTGCCATTTTGAATCAAGCTAATGCAGTGAAGAAAGAGTGCCATTAAATTTAATGTCTATGCTGAATTGGGTCAGCAGTTGTGATATTATTAAATTCCATGGGCTTTTTTCTTTTTTTTACCAGCCTCATCACTTCACATTATATAAACTCAGTATATAGAATGGCACAGAATACTGGCCGGGACCACTCTTCTGCATAGCTGAACCAGAAATCATTCTGAATTGCATTTATTCTGGACTTTGCCACACACAAGAAACAAAATTACTTCCATAAAATTATGTCTTGTATCATTTGCCATCAATTTCCTATCTTATCAGTCTGCTTTGTTTCTCTGTACTACTGATTTTAAGCCTAGCTGTGCAGATGTTGGATTGGAAGCTGGCCTTCAGAAACCTATTCCTTGTTTTGCTGCTAACTCACTTGTGTGACCTTTGATGGCTTCATAAATCTACCTTTGTTTCAGTCTACTTGTCTCTAAAATTGCTGTGATAAATAGATGTTGTGTTTTGTTGAGCTGAATTTCAAGATATATTGATCCAATAATCAATATTTTACCAACTAATAATAAATCCTAATATTGAGTCAAGAAGTCAGAGTGAGTGCAGTCAGTGCACTCTTTTTACACTCAGAGGAAGAACTTTGCTCAAATTCCATCCAAAGTCTGGAGGTATCTGGAGAGGTGTTTTTAAGTTAGCACTAAGTCTGATATACATGGCCTTCACAAAACCATGGGTTAAAATCCTAAAAACTTCAAATAAACCTTTTATCCTTTCAAGTGCCAATCAGGATAGGTTCATTTGCAAATACAATCTAATTGTTTAACCTTATTCCAGACCTTTGGGACCCAATTATCCTGCTGCTTGTAGGAGTGAAACCTAATTACCATTTAAAAAAAAAAATAAAATTAAGCAATACTGATGCAATTAAGCAATTGATATCAGGAATTTTATTTTTTAAACAGATCTTTAGCTGGCACTGTTCTGCTGAGCTAACAGCAGGCTGATTGTCACACACACACACACCTTGAGGTGTTTGCTAGTTATTTTTCCCTGGTAAGATCTTTTGATAGGAGACTATTTTATAATTACTGATACAATTTTTAAAATGGTAAGGCTTTTCAGCTCCCACAGACTGTGGTTTCATGCCTTTGAATTAACGAAATTATGCTGGTACAACCTAACATCTGGTTAGTGCACACTGCTGTACTGTGTACCTGAGCTAGCTCTAGCCAAGCCACTTTGAGCACAGGTGACATCTAGTGACCAGCAGTCAAGGTATTGTATGTTCTACACAAAGTAACTGGAGACCCTGACTAAGTTATCCCCCACAAAATTTTGTGTTTCCTCAGCATGACTGTTTCTGGTAATTCTTTTCTGTTTGTTCTGTCTCTCTCCATAACAAACCTTAGTAGTGAAGGCAGAGTAGGGTGTTACAATCCAGTTACATTTAATGACCTTACTCTCCATCTCCTTCTCTAGAGATAAGCTGAACATTAAACTGTCAGAAGCCTTGGACAAAAATTGCCCTTGGGAAACTGCACAATCATTGGCATTACTCCTGATGCAGTGTTCCCAACACTACATTAAGTCAGATTTCTGACCATCTTTCTGTTTGCTTAAGGAGCTTCCTGAAACTCCAAATGCTAGTATAAAGTCAAACTCACATCCTCTCTGCTCTAAGAGAAAATCAGCTGTAACTGTGATATCATTTTTAAATGTCTGTCTAAGGTTTTCTGCCTCAACCTTTAGTAATCAAGGAGCTTAAGCCATGCCAGCTGTTCCATTATTTTAGAAGAGATTTGCCCCTTCCTTTTTGCATCACTTCTTTGGTATTATGGTGTTCCTGCTGTAATCCTCCACATAATGGGCTGCTTTTGCTTGAGCACCTCTTACTATGCCCAGGAGAACTCTGCAAGCAGGATATACTTCATGGAATAGGTTAGAAAAAAGTGTTTATAGATTGATATGGGCAGTTAAGTTAAGCATTGATATTCTTGCCACACCAAATGTATCTGTGTCAGCTAGGCAGTTATCAGTCAGGACAGAAAATATTAACATCCACTGCTTCTTGGAATAGCCTGGATTGCTGTCTCCTAATTATCTTCCTTTTTCATAGCTTTATGTCATTAGTTTTTAATTTCAGTCCTTCACTTACTAGTCCTTCACTACCATTTCAGCAACTTAACTTCTTTACTTCCAAATATCCTTCTAAAACAGAATCAAAGTTAGCCAGACATGCTATTCAAAGCTAGACCTTGGGTCACATGAACCTGAATCATACTGCATCTCTCTCTCTTTTCTATCCCTTTTATTTCACTCTTTTCCCGTAGGATCCATTTTCTAACCTCTGATCAGTTTAGTTCCTGCCTTAACTGGAGCTGAGTAAAGGAGAAGGGTGACTTTCCAGGTAATCAGGACTATATTCCTGCTTATTTAAAGATTATCAATCCTATGTTTTTTTACAGTAAATACCTAATATTGTTACTTTGTGCCGAAGTTTGGGAAACAACCACGTTTCTGAAAAGAGGTTCCTGAATATCTTTGCATCCTGCAATACATGTAATTCCTTCTGTCTGAGCATATATTTTAGAAGTGTATATTGTTGAATTTCATTCTGTATTTCCAGACCATTTCTCTGGTTTTGGCAAGATTCTATCAAATTTTTGACCTGGTCTATAAAGTTTGTTTTGCATGGAAATGAAGCACACTTTCTCAGTATTATGTAATTCTTAACAAAAATATAAATAACTTTACACTCACAACAGATTTCCTTGAAACCCCACTTGATATGTCCTCCCATTCTGGTATATCATTGATCCCCATACTTCAGTATAATTATGTAGGTGTATTTGCACCCTCAGAGAAGTACCTTGAAAGCCGTGCTTTGTAAGTCTGTTTTGGAAATTTTTACTTAAGACAGTATAAAAAAACCTAAATACAGTCAACCTGTAGACTGAAACTTCTTTCTGCTCTATGGAATGCCCCTCTTAACATTTCACAGGTAATAGACTGGTTTGGCATGACTTGGTACACACAGCTGTATGCTGACCACTGTGCCATTTCTCTACTATTTTTCACATTCTCATGAACAGATAGATTGATTTGGGGTTTTCCCAGAAGATGAAGTTAAGCTGATTCATCTACAATTCATTATGTTTTTGTTGCTTAAGAATAAGCATTATATCTGCCTTTTGCTACTCTCCTGGTATCACACCCTTAAAGACCAAAGTCAAAAATTCTGATCAGTTCTGCCAGTTATCTAACAATCCTAGTGCTTTCAAAAAATTCAAAAAACCTGCCCTACATAACACTGTATAAAAATCCTTTATCCATGCCACCCACTCTCTCATTCTGGAATATATGCCCTGAATACATATTCATTCCGTTTCAAACCAGGTATTATCAATCCCAGTAAAGTTCCTAATTAAACCTATTTCCCAGGGTTTGTCCATGCTGGGAAATAAAAATAATGCAAAAACTTTTAACTATGACAATCAATACATTTAATATAGCTAGTGAAAACTATGGATTTATATGGATATGACCTATGCATTCATCAGATCATTTCTTTAAATTCAGATCTTGGTCCAAAACTAACTAAAGTTACTGATGAAAGTCAATAAATTTGGAATCTAGATCCTTACATAACTTTTTAACACCAGTTAAAGATCAGTAGTAGAGCAGACAAGATGAAACTTGTAAGGAAGCCTGTTGTGATGTGTGAATTTTCAGACTCTTAGCCCTGGATAGCAAAAACCAATGGCAAAACCCATTTTTTTCAGATAGGAAAGCAGAATTGGACTTTAGGTAGAAGGAATTCAGATAAGTTTGTTTCTTCTTCCCTGAAGTCCTTCTAAAAAGGTCACAGTGATAAAAATAGAGTTGCTTTCTTTTACAGGGATTTTGCTTGAGAGCTCAATTTATTCAGAAATCAAGACAGATTGATGTTGTTCCCTGGGAATGCAGATAGGCATATTTTAGACAATAAACCAGGAGCCCTTATCTGCTGAATTTTGTCTTTTCAATGTATCTATCCTATGCTAATTTTAGGTCTGCATTCTCTATATCCTTCCATGTTTTGTTTTTTTTTCCTCCCATTGAGCTCTGATTTCTCATTACGATGTGTCCTTTTAGCATATATTTTGTATTTGTGATGCATCTGTTCTTGCTTTGCCCCTGAAAGTGTCTAAATGATAGCTAAATGCATCTGTAAGGACAAGTGCTGAACAGGTGCAAAACAAGACTACAAATAATAAAAGAAGAACAAGAAATCAGAGACAAACTTTTGCTCTGTCAGGATTTGCCTAATATATGTATAGTCATTACACAGCCAATACAAACGTCTCATTTGCAGAGTTGTTTATCTTCTTTTAAAAAAGGATCTTTCTGGAGTTAATTAGGTACAAGAAATTTTGATAGAAGTACTTCTTCTCTATTGCTGCCTTGACAGAGATTCTGTATTTCAGCTTAAGGAATTTTATAGGGTATCCAACTCTTTTTTGTAAGTAAACAAAACCCGGACAATACTTTCAGGCACATTATGTGATTCTTAGGGTGTCCTGGGCAGGCCAGGAATTGGACTCAATGATCCCGATGTGTGCTTTACAAGTCAGCATCTTCTATGATTCTAAAAAAGAAAATGAAAAACAAAAAGAAAAAAAAGCATGAATTGTAGGTCTATTATTTGAAAACAAATCAAAACTCACACTACTTTTATTTTACGTTTATTTTACACTTTCCAAAAAAGTTTCATCTGTTACTCTTGAGAAGAGTTAGTGCAGATATATTAATTTCACATATTCCATAAAGTAGTATTTTTTTACTCACTCTAATCTCATGATACTTACTGGTTAACTGAGAAACACAGTTTTTTTGTATTTTTTCAGCAATATGAAATATCAAATTACTCTCAGTCTTTACTCAGTGTCATAGCTTTGAATTCACTCTGAGTTCAGCCTCCAGAACAACAGGGGTTTCAGGACTCTGGGTACAACATATTGTAATTCCTTTTGAGAACAGGTCAAAATCTCTGTTGTCCAGCAGCCAAATGATAGGCTGGAGGGAAGAATGGAGGTCAGTCCAAATAAACAAAATCTGATTACTTTTTTTTTTTTTTTTTTCTGAAAAGAAGTATCCAGAAAAAAAAAATCCATTTGGAGCAGAACAGAATCACAGAATCATTTAGACTGGAAAAGACATCATCGAGTCCAACCCATGACTGAACACCACCTTGTCAACCAGACCTAAGGGCCATGTCCAGGCTTTTCTTCACCTCCAGGGATGATGACTCCACCACCTTCCTGGGCAGCCTATTCCAATGCCCAATCACCCCTTCTGTGAAGAAATTCTTCCTAATGTCTGACCTAAACCTCCCCTTCAGCTCCTCTGAAGCTTAAGACTTCAGAACAAACTTTCATGCACTTCTTACAGGAAGCAACAATAACTAAGAGATCAGGTTACAAATTACAGAGACACCAATAATTTTCTGCCCCACAGCCCAGTTATCTGGGTACTCACATGAGAGAAAGATTTCTCTGAGTCTGACACAAGAGCTGTCTCATAGAAGCATCTCCAAATCACTGTTTTATGGGCTGCCCAGTCTTCTCTTCCTGCATGGCAGGTCTGTTTTATCTGCCTCTGAATCATGTGCAGCTCAAGACTGAATGTTAGACTACCCTGCACAGGAGTCCCTGGGCTAATCTCAATCCCTTTTGCATATTAATCCCTTTCACTGCCTTTTATATTAAAGGGTTACATGGTCATTTGAAGCAAGGCAAATCTTCTAATCTCTTGTCAAGAGATTCACCAAGTCAGAATCTGCCTTAGTACCTCACTTTCTGAAGGAATATTTAGGTGTTTTGAACCAAGAAGTACTATCTAAAATGTAGAATCCATCGTCTCCCATCCCTGGATAATAGGTAAATACTTTGCAATTAGCCACATAAGTAGTAATTTTATTAAAAAAAAAAAAAAAAACAACAAAACAAGACAAAAAAAACCCACAAAAACTAATGTTATTTTTTTTAAAAAAAAAAAAAAAAAAAAAAAAAACCAAGACAAAAAAACCCACAAAAACTAATGTGGAAATACTTTTTTTTTCCTTATCTTTCTTAGAGATTTTTTTTAACAACAAAAAAATCAACATTTGCACATACTTTGGGAGAAATTACATTGGATAAGATACTTTTTGCCTCATACTATCAAGAAAAATCAAAACAGAATACTCCAGGTAAAATGAGTGAAATTGTTCTATGGCAGTTGAATAACATAAGTTTTTCCTTCAATCATAATAATCCCTTCTGAATTAAAAAAAAAATTCTAATATCTGGTGATACCAGACTGAGCCTGGGGGTACTTGAAGATGTATTGAAATCACAGCCTGAGGTGCAAAGTTGCTCAGAGCTCTTCCCTGCTTCTTGCACTGGGTTCATGAAACTATTCCCAGGGAGTTTCCTTAATCATCACCCCAATGGACATGAGAGCAGAGCCTGACTGCCTATTTTAAACAGGAATTGCTTGGAAGGCTTCCATGGTCTCCAAGCTCTTCTGTCCTTTTTGTTAACATAGGAGGAAAAAAAAAGTCATGAGGGAAAATAAAAGGTATAGGCAATAACACTTCTGGAAAGGCAGAATTTTTATTTAGATCATACCCTGAGTTAAGTGGCTCCTTCTTTGACAGCAGCCATACTGCTGCTCTTTGAAGGGCAAGAAGCTGAACTTTCAGGGAGCCAATTAGGAAATGTTTCAGAAAGAGTGGTAGTGATAGCAGTCATCTGAGAGATTAACTGCAGTAAAGGGTCCTCAAAGAAGTGGCCTCCAACTATTTTCAGCATAGCTATTATCTTTCTTTTGCATTTCTTAAAAGCTGTTTTTACAAAAAGAAAAGCAGCAAAGTGACTTGAGGCTTTTTGTTGGGTCCCAGGGCTTTACAAATGAATAGTTCCACAGCAAACATCACTAACCAATAGAGCTTTACTTCAGAGAAAAATATGTTTCCTTAAGACAGATAATAAATACCCTTCATATTATTGTGGCTGAGAAGTCAAAACAAGCATGAAAGGTACATTATGTTCTGCCTTTGCAGTCTTTTTGCTTTTCAGAGTCAGGAAGTATTGATGTTTCTGTTGGGTCACTGCTGAATACCTAACCGTACAGAAATACTAAACTTTGGCTTACCATTGAGAACAGTAAGGAAGGAACTAAATGGCAGCAAGAATGAACTATGTTTACCTTAAGCTTTGTTTGATTCTCTAGAGCAAAATAAAATATTAATGAGAAGAGAAAAATAATAAGCTTCCAATGATCACACAAGTGATCTCACAAAACAACAACCAAAATTCATAAATGTAATGATTTGATGACTTTCTTGTTATTATAAGACAAAGTGCTCCTATTAGAAAAATGGTGGCGTTCTTGCTCTGTCTGAACTGGGCTGAAATCTTGCTGTTCTCACTAGAACTCAGGTGAAAAATAATGTGTAAAAAATAATAATAATGTTTTGAGAAATCTAATATAATAGCTTTCTCCCATAAATCTCAGCATAATTAAGAAGAATGGGACTCAAGGGCTCATGATTTCTCATGTTAGAAAAGAATTGCAGGCTGGTATTTTTAACAACACTGCTGTTCATGATTAATGATATCTGTTTGTTAATGCACTTTAGATACATTCATTGCATCCTCACACAGCTCTTGCAGCTCTTGAACAAGGGTGAACTTCACCAGGCAGCTTCACTGGATAATGGCAGGATTTACTAATCAGCACAGCTCTGTCATCTTTATATGCTGATTAAAAGTAGCCATCAGCATCTGGACATGCAACTTCTGACCCTGAGGTGCTGTGGTAGGGCAAGAGATCTATCAGTAATTCTCCACAATACAGAGAACACTGCCACAGCAAGGCTGAATGCTAAGAGTGGAGAATTTTTTTAAAAAGTGAATATTTATTTACTTGTTTTTATAAAGCATTAACACTCCTCAGCTGCATTCACAGAAATCCTGTGTTATTTGGACTTAGCTCAATTAGATTTATTCTTGATTAATGTGCTCTTCTAAATCCATTGCTGGAATGTAGATTTTTCCCATTTAGATACAATAAATCAGATATTATTCACTGTTGGTGATTTGCTGCAGTTTTCATTTGCCTATTATTCCATCTTATTTTGCAGTAGTATGCACATTTTAAAGTACCATTCTGTGTAATCTGCTGGATAGAAATTAAAATGATTGCAGAACTTCTATATTATATGCTTTGAGAGACAGAAAAATTAAGATAAAATTTTCAATTTTCATACCTATTTTTATCACAGCCTTTTTAGATATGCTGACTTTCCCAGAGTTTTCTGAAGTCAGCAGTTCTTCAGTAAGATTATCACCTTCAAAAAAAAAAAAGATAGGTTAGTTATTCATGTGTGCACTGTAAAATAATTTAAATGTACTTGACACTTTATTATCTCTTCCCTCTTTAAACACCTTTGTTTTGTTCATTTTTATATGGAGTCACTGCTGGAATGTTGTCTTGGAAACTGCTTTATCATCTAAAGTCATAATTTGGCCATTTGATCACTGCTCTTGTCCTAAACTGAATAGAAGCTCCAACTCCTACCACGCTGCCTTTTAGATTTTTCTTTTATTCTGTGTCTGATCATTCAGATAACCTCTATACAAATTATCACTTACATGATTAAAACAATGGCTTTGAATACTGTGCATCTTTAAACTTAAATATCACATAGCGATTTATGCATCTATGAATAGAAACTTATCCATCATCTACCTGAAATATGGATCTTATTTAATGAATATAATCTTGTAACTGATAAAAAAAATAAAGGAGAAATTCTTCTCTGCTTTGCTGGCCTACTCAGAGGGACATTTGTTCACAAGCCTTTTTTAGTCTAAAACCTGTCATTATTCACTTCTGTTGAAATGAATAGTCTATTATCTTTCCCCACATGGCTTTACCATAGTTAGGAGTGTTTAATGATCAAATAATAATCTGCAGAATAGTTATGCTGCTTACATGGTATAGTAAAAGAAGGGGTTGCATCAAGTGAAAATACGAGATTATGTTGCCAACAGACCTTGCCATTTCACCTATACCTCTGAATGATACGTAGGTCCCCGACATTTCAATGTGAAATACTAGGTTAAAGGATTCTTTTGATGTTAATAGTTATGGAAGTCTTTATTTAGTTTTCCAGACTGATCTTCACAAAAGAGAATCACAGTGGTCCATTCCAGCTTTGAAATCTAGCAGATATTTTTTTTTTCTGAAAGTGGAAACTACTTCAACTCAGCTCCACAAGAATATACTTGTTCACAAGAATAGAGTTTTGAGCATCAAAACTTGAAGATTACTGCTTTACTTAAGTAATGAATTTTCTGTGTTCAATACTATAAGCATTTAAAAGTGGAATGGAATGGTCTTTTTTGCTATTTTCAAAGCAACATTTTCTCTTCCTTAATATAATCCTTTTATTACTATTTTGAAATTTGTAAGACAGTAGAGTCCATCAACATATTGTTTCCATGCTTGCTCATAACTTTTGCAGTAGCTCTGAATCTGCTTTAAAGGAATTTACTGCAGAAATGTACAATTTATGGAGCAGAAAGAATGCAAGGTTTAAATCAAGTTCAGTGGATAAATGCAGGAACAGAAAATAATCTTAGGAAATTATTGAAGCACAAAAGACTCTCAGCTTGTTGTATGGTGGCTGTGGAAGAGTGCTCCAAACAATCTTGAATATCACCCTTCAAGATGTTTTTCAGTTGCTGGTCAATATTTTAGACTTTGTGTTTTATGCCAGCAGACTGTGGTTGTGCTTAGCTTTGAACTAGGAAGCCAAACTTTGATAGGTAAGGAAATGTCATTTTGCAGATCCTGTGGAAGATCAGTAAGTCACCTGCTGTGGTGATCTCTCTAAGGTCAAACCAAAAATTCCTGTGAGTGTGAAAGGGAGATTACATTTGCAGGCTGCAATAAAGTATCTCTCATTGTTTAGAGAAAAATTTTTCAGCATTTTAGCAGTTCAGCGGATGCAAAAATCAACATTTTTTTAAAAACCTTTGTCTTGAATGATTGTGATGGACTTCTGCTTCCAAATAATTTTAGCTTTCTTCAGTGGCTTGTATTAAAAGAATTAATGGGTCCAGTTAGATGAGGATTTGCTTTAAAAAGCTACAATCAAAAGGAAATATCATTTCCTGGACCTAGTGAGTCTCCTTTCTAATCACTGTTTTTTTTAGTGGAAGGCTCTATCTCCTCCCTCATCACAGCTGAAGTAAAATACTCTGACTAGTACTTTGCACATTTCCAGTAGCACACATTTAAAGAACTGCACCAGCCCTGCTAAACTTCACCTGTACAGAGCTAGTGAGAGCACTTCAAGTTGGGCAGGACTAGTGTTCCACTACTGTTTCCACTTTCGCCTGACAAATACAGTTCTTTCACTGAAAATGAGGGTGTATTTGCACATACAGCCAGGTACCTTTTTTAAAAGAAAAGTCACACTAATTTGAAGACAACAGCTTTACAGAGCTCTTGCCTTGTACAGGATCTTTCTGCCAATGTCCTGGTCCCCAGCTTCATCTTTGACTGCTATGGATAAATTATGGAAAACTTCCCAGCAACTTTGGTACTTGGCTGCTTTCCAGAGTCAGCCCACCAAAACTGGGAACCAGGGCTTACCCGTGTGGGACCAGTGCTTGGCACAGGCATAGAGAGGGGGCTAGGAAGAGGCCTGGCTGGAATTCCAAGTTGTTGGGCTGGGGTTGTGGAGAGAGATGCCCTGGCATGACGTGGCCATCACATGGTGTGAGCCTAAAGCAGCCCCACTTGAGGGGTACCTTACAGCCCATTCCAATCCAGCTCCATCCTGGATCTCTACCTCAGGCTCTGTCACTGCCCCTGGCAGGGCTGGCTGGTCATCCACATCCATGCCAACCTCAAAACAAGTGTTTGAGGAAATTGACAGAGCACACAGAGAAGGTTCTGCCATGACTACTCCTTGCCCCATGTTAATGTATTTTCAATCATCCCTTCTCAAAAGCACCTCTTCACCCAAATAAAACACTAGAGCACCTTTGTAACACTCTTATAATCATAAGATGCCTCTAACATCAGGGTTGAAAGGCTGTGACATTTAGAACAAGAATGTGCTGACTCTGGTTTTCCTGTAAAGATCAATAAATCCCATTTTCCAGAGCAGCATTTGCAACCTGTAGTTTCCAACTTTCCAGGTTCCAAAGAGCGAAGGTGACACAGTAAATCCAATTGTTAAAGTCTCTCTTCTGAATTTTACCTATGAGCTTCTGTTGTGATTGCCAACTTAGTCACAACCCCCAGCACAATCTGTATTCACACATTGAAAAATACACTGATATGCACCTTGTTTAAACAAGTATGTAGTATGAAAATATCAAATCATACTCTCTGGTATATACTTTAAAGCTTTTGCTATAAAATATAGCAGTTTAGATTACTTTGTGGAAATACTAAAGGATGATATTAAGAGGAAAAGTAATAATTCAATTCAAATATTTTCCAAAAAACCACAATTAGAATGTACATTTCTTGCTGCTGAAAAGACACTGTATCTGAGCACTTCTACTGCATGTTGTGCATACAGAATGGTTTTGTAACTCACCTTTTGTTTTTATAAGAATCACAGAAAAAATTCCTTTCTATATTCATTTTGTAGGGCTTTAAAAATTCTGTGCTACTTAAAGAACTTAATAAAAAGAAGAGAAAACAAAATAAAAAGTTGCAGTCAGACTTTGGTACGCAAAAATTTCCAGGTTCATTTTGTGTATGAAAATCACTTCTGTAAGAAGTTAGAAACTATAAATGGAATTATTCTTTTAAGGAGAGATTTGGTAGAATCTCCCTCCATGTTAAACCTAGGTAATTAACACTGGGTTCTTAAATGTAACCCAGATGATTAACATTGGGTTCTTAAATCTACCTAGGTTCCTAAGAGTTACATTTAAAAAGTGCCACATTTTAAAGGTGCAGAATGCTGAGGACTTTTGAGAATGAGTGATAATTTAAGTAATTAAATGTGGGATTTGAAGCTTATGGTTAGACATTCCAGTCTATAAGTCTTGCCTTGCGATTAAATGCATTTTAAATAATTTCATTATTATTCACAGGTATAAGTCCTTAAGATGGAGGTATTAAACAAATTTTTATTGCCTGTTCCTGAACCAGCTGAAGCTCTGGGAAGTAAAAATTATTTTTGGACAGTTTGTTGTTTTCTACCCACATTGAGATATGGTAACAGAAAACTGAGTCAATGTGACAAAATCTGACAAAAGCAGCATAAGAAAGAAGGGACAGAGAGGAAAACAAATTCAGAGAGTGTGGAGAAAGGCAGGCAATAGAAGATACAGAGCAAAATTCTGTCAAAAGAAAAATACATTGAGTATGCCATTGGGTAGTTCTGTGTGTGCAGAGCTTTTGTCAGTAATAGAGGGCACAGAATTCCATTTCAAGTTTGATGCAGCCTTCAGAACTCTTTCCGCTAACTTCAGTGAGCTTTGGATTAAGCACTTGGGGGGAAGACTGGTTATGCTTAAACTGAATATTTTTGGGGTTGGTGTTTGGCTGTTTGGTTTTTTTTGTTGTTGTCGTTTGTTTGTTTTTTTTTCAAGAAAGGACTCTAAATTATGGAAGAAAGTTTTAGGAAACTCTGAAAACTCACTGAGCTCCCAAACCCTTAGAATCCTCAGAACTTAGTGTCACCTTTAGACCTTACACTTAAAAAGGGAGAAAAGTAGCTTATCTCAGAATTTAAATGAGTTCAGTAATTACTCAGGGTGCAGAATGTAACACAAGATGTATTACAAACAAGCCAGCAAAGCAGTTTATTACAACAAACGTGTGCAGGGGATTAAAAAAAATACAAGGGAATCCCTGATTCCTATTGTGCTTCATGATTAATAGCATTCAAAGCAGAGGTGCTATGTTTTAATTGTCTGAATCCAGCAAATTTGCATTTGAAATACACTGTGTTTATAAGTTCTGGAAACACAAAAAAATAAGTAAACAAGACTTTGAAGATAACAGGAATATAAGAACTTTAAAAACTATATATATTTTTCCCTTTCTTTCTGTTTCTGATGTCATAATTTTCTTTTATTTACCAACATTTACTGTGGGCAGTTGGTGCTTCTGAGATTTCCAGCCATATTTCTTTATTTTGTCACTCAGTCTCACTGCCTGAATGCATTCCATTTCCAATGGAGACTTAAAGCCCAGCTGAAATATTCTCTTATTTATCCATTGCCAATGGGCCTTCTCGTTCCTCTCCTATGTCACACCCTCCTCCAGAGCTGTCTCTTACTGCCTGCTTCCATTGGGTGTGGATGTTGATGTATTGGCAAAGGGGGTCAGGCTGCAGCCCTGGCCTCTATGAGGAGAGGCCAGAGTTGCTCCGTGTGGGAGATAGTTAATTCCTGTCAGCTCCTTTTCTGGAAGACTCACTGCTGGACGCAGCTGCAGCCCTTCAGTCATGTGTGGGATGTGTGAGGTACCTCGGGGAAAACCTATTTAAAAAGGACAAAATGCTGTTGAGTAGTGAGTGAAAAAGTGTGAGAAACAGTTTGATCTATGGACCCTAGGAAGGACTCCGGGGGAGGATGTGCTCCAGGTACTAGAACACAGATTTCCCTGCAGCTCCTGGAGACACCCCAGTGGAGCAGCCAGTAGAGAGGAACATCCCGGAGTGGATATCCATACTGCAAACCATGGAATGCCAGGTAAAATCAGCTACCCATGCTGCAGCACCCTGAGGATCCCATGCCAGAGAAGGTGACAGGCTCTGAAGGAAGCTGCAGCCCATGGAGCGCCCATGCTGGAGCACTGAGAAACTATGTGCAGGAAAGAGCATCAGAGCTGAACTGACTGAACTTTACATATTGACCACAGGCCTCATTCCCCATCCTCTGCACCATGTAGAGGGAGTAAGGAGTCGGAATGAAGAAATTAATTTGAGACCAGGAAAAAAAGTGAAGGGTAGGTGGCAAATGGCTGTTTGTCCTAATTACTTACTATTCACATCTATTTTAATTGGTAATATCTTTTTTCCCAAATTGTTTTGCCTCTGATGGTAAACTATAAGAGACCTCCCTCTTTTTATTTTGACCCTTACTTATCTTATTTTCTCCCCTTGTCTTGTTGTGGGAGGGAGTGGGGAGAATGAAGGATGGGTGGGCATCTGGTAGTTGGTCAAGGCACAGCCCAACATGCTATTCTGCAGATACATAAGCAGCATATGTTGGAAAAAAACAAGGGTACACATATTGCAGGAGGACTTCTGTGCCCTGTTTTAGTCATAGAAAAAGTGGAGGAGATACAGGTTTTAAAAAAAGAATACAACCACAGATTGCAGTGTCCATCAACAAAAGCTACATGACATGGGCTCCTACAATGTCTCATCGCTGCGTTGTCACGTAGCTGCCCACCTTTATAGATCAAGGTCAGATCTGATATTGGCAACAGTTGTGCTGTTGTCCTCCTTGGAGCCTCTTCTAAACTTGAGCATTCTTTAAACTTGAGCATACAGGCATTGCAGCTGCTTTTTCCTGCATCCAATGACCTTTGTACAGTCATACTTTTCTGGTCATAATCTATCTGCTGGCTCTTACAACAAGCTCCCATGAGCTTGCCAGCATTCAGCATTCATAATATTTCCCTCAATCACAGAACAGTATTTTGCTATCTATGACCTCCAGAGTCCCCAAGAATCAGTTTTCAGCACTCTAGTTCTTTGTTTCTTCATTTCTGCTGGGTACTGTCAGCTAATCACTTTAAACTCCTGCAGTGACTGAATACATGATTTTTCTCTTAAAGCATCAGACATTCCATTGTGCTAAAGTACTCTTGTTTAACTGAAAAACTAATCTGGGTGCCAAGTCTCAAATACTCCCCATCTGAAAAATACATGTCCAGCAGCCCTCATAGCAAATCCAGGTTTCCTGTTTTTTGAAATGCATGATGACATGAAAACTGCATTAAATGCATGCAGAATTAATAAATTTATCATGAAATGTAATTATAAGAAATGTAATTCACAGCACCTCCTACTATCTTTAGAATGCTGTTACTTATCAGCATGGGTGTGGACATATTTAATGAGAACAGACACACTAAATGACTTTGAATATTTGTTCTCTCTGACAGTGTCATAATAAAAATTAAGAGATTTTAATTATTTAAAAGCCCTAAGATTTGTACTGAGTTTCAATAACTGGTTAAACATATTCTATCTTCTGTCATATCCCAAATAATTTCAAATTAAACATTGCTTTCCAAAATATTTAAGTTAAATGGCAAGTGCATAAGAAAGTTTGACAGTATTCCACTAAGTTTTGCCAGTTCATAATGATTTGCTTTTACAAGTTGTTAGGATACATTCCATCAATAGTCTGAGAACTTCCATAATATCTCAGGATTATGTTTCCCAAAAATGCTGTAAATGTGCCTAGCTCAAAGTATTCAGAATATTTTTTTTTTTCCATAGCACTATGGTTTGTGAAGGAAATTGCAGCTTCTTTTCTCATCCCCCAAAATATCACTTGCCAACCCCACAAAAATTCTCAATTAGTAAAAATTTTAAAATAGTAATGGTTAAATATTTAATCTTGAAGCTTTTTTTTTCCAAATGGAAACTTTCTGTATTTGAGTACTAAAACGTTTTATTTTAACATATTGAGATGAACTCTGCTACAAGGTAATTCACACTCAAACTTAATTTTTATTGCGGGCTATATCACTTCACTGGAATTCAGATAGAGGTTGGATCTTACCTGATCCACTGACGTTCATGAGCTTATTTAGGAAACCTGAATTGCATCACAAGTAGTGCAGGCCTGACCTGACTGGAGAAAAGGGAAAGCCTGAACACTTATTATGTGGCACACTGAGAAATTATAATTTAACAGTCACCCAAACAATGAAGAAGTATTATTTCAATTTTGATAATAGAGTGTTGTTTTTTTATAAATTTGTATTTCTCATAAGTATAATTAAGAAATTCCAATAGAAAATGCTCAGCAGCTTATATTATTTATATTACTGTTCACCTACTGTTCACTGAAAAGCTGAAAGCATTGCCTAAAATTTTATTCTGAAAATATGACAAATAGTAGCAATTAGCATCCCACACAGAAATCTATCCACAAAACAAAAATCCCTTGGGATAACCTTGCAAAATAGTATTTCTCATATGCCAGGTTCCTGGATCGTATCTTGAAACATTTTTCTTTGGGAAATACAATATTTATTAGGGAACAAGAACTATCTATTTATTCTGCTAGGTTCTTCAATCACAGTTTAGAACATTTTTAAATTCAGTTCTCTACTAATGATGCCTTTTGTCCCTTCTTGCTCCTCTATTTATGTGGTTCCAATCAGTTTTTGTTGTCTTGGGCCAGCCGAGTCAGCAGTTTGGATCAGATAAACTCCAGTGAAAGTGCTGCAAGGCCTCATTTGAGAGCATTCCCATTTCTCATGGTATAAGAATTATAACCTGTATTTAGTACTGCCTTGGGAGACCTTGCTGGAATCACTGTTTCTCTGTGAAATTTCACCCAAAAGTTCTCAGTCTTACATCACTGGTATCACAGCCAGATGCATCTCTTTATCACTTCATTGCAAATAAACACCTGCACTCATACCACCACCAGTCTAAAAAGAAATCAGTATTGTATGGGTCCTCAAAGAGCACAGATAGCATAATGGATCTGCTCACTCCAGGACCTGGAGCACTGGTCAAAACTGAAATTTGCGCCAGGACAACTTAAATTCACCTTCCATAGTTTTTCTTCCTCCTCCCATTGCTATCATTGATTCATTACCTCCCAAGCTGAAGTATAAACCAAATATTTACTGATCTTTTCCAAAATTGAAATTCAGCTTAAAGGCATTTGCATATCATCTCACTTTGCCCCAGAAAATGCTACCAGTGGTTTCTTGCTTTATGGAATTTTTGACAGAAACAGCTCTGGGCCACTCTTCACTTTGCACATCAGCAGGAATTATTATAGAAGCTTCTGAGCTTTAAGGTTCAAGACATTATTAGTGGACATAGATTGAAAGCTTGTATTTTCATTTCAGATATAAATTAGATTTAGGCAAAGGAGGAAGACAGGGAATATAGAGTTTCCTACTTAAGTGCTCTGTCCCATTTTTTCTCAGTACCTGGCACTGACCTCTGAAACAATCTGAACTGGCCAAAACTGGGCAGACCAGTTGCCTCCTACAGTTTTCAGATTATGAGTTTTCATATTATATATGATCCTTTTTTTTCATGCTTAAAACTTGCTCTAATATTCAGTTTGCTTTCATATCATGCTTGCAAAATTATGGTTCTTCAGTCTAGAAAAGCGTTAAAGACCTTCATGTTGTGGAGCTTTATAATTTTAATTCCCCTGGTCTAAATGCAGCAGCCCTTTTGACCAACTTCCTCATTTCTTCAGATTTTCTCTTTTTTTTTCCATTATCAGAAGTTATTTACATTTCTCATCAGTTTCTGAATTTTCAAATCTGGACTCCTCTGCTCTTCAGTTCCTGGATTCTGCCTGAAAAATCTTTTGCAACTATCCCTTTATCAAGAATTTTCAGTTCTGCTATTAGATGATGTTATACTAAATAGATAAGTATCCATCTAAGCAGAAACTGAAATAAAAAGTCCTTTTCTGTCTGGAGGAAAATTGTTTGATCAGAAGTGAATTGTGCTTTGCCTAAAGCAACTCACTCTCTCAAAACCAAAATACTTTTCTATAGCTGGCTTCTCAGAACACAATAGGGAAAAAACATAGACCTTTTTCTCAGACACCACATAATTGCTGTAATTAATACTGTGATCTGGTATTATAAAAAAGAAAAAAAGTAGTATGATCAAAATTTTAGGAAAGTACACAATCCCACAGAATTTGAGTAGGAAATAGGTTTACTCTTGGCATTTAAATATTTCCTCATAACTTTTGCATTTGTACTACTCTAGCACAGATGTAAATACCATTCATAAAAAAACTTAAAAAAAAAGTGAGAAAAATCAGATCTAATTAACTTATAAGCCTTTAGGGGGGAGATTATTTTACATTGTGACATGATAACTAGAGTAGTAACCCAGAAAACACAATCTTGTGTATTTTCCTTTGCAGATAAATTATGAGTCTGATTTTTTTTCACATATGTAATAAAATACCTGCATTAATTCATGTTGACATACATTGCTGGGAACAAACAAAAATCTTAATCTTGCGGGAAATAAGCAGGCATAACTCACAGCATGTCTGACAGCTTTAATCTAATTTGAATACCATCTTCGTTAATAATCCCTTGGGGCACACAATTTCAAGCTATCCATTCTGGGTTAAAATGAATAGGGGTATGTTTTGAATCATGTTTTCTGTTTTTCTCCTTGCAGCTTATAGAGGAATGTGTCTTAGGAATTACTTTATGTTAGATAAATATTTCAGAACACAGTTGTGTGCTCAGTTCCAGAAATCAAATATGAAGAACACATCCCATTAATAGTTCTGTCCCAAAAAACAACTTCAGCTCATGCATATCTCCGTGCAACAAGCAGTTCTAGCATTATACCTGTGGAAAACTGCAGATGTCAGAATTATTTACTCTTTTGCAGAGCTTCCCGATAAACCACCTCTGGAGCTAGCCCACCCAAATTTCAGTGTCAAACCCAACACAGCAAGAAACTCAGAGAAAATGGCAGAATACCAGAGAGTCGTAGAAGCACAGTGCTGAAGAAAATCTCAGGTGTTCCCTTTGTTCATCCTGATGCCCAAGGCATATTCAGCTCTGCCAGTGTCACTCTTGGCAAATGTTGTCCCAGTCTCTTCCCAAAGAACTTCACTGAGCACAGTTTTCCCAAGCAATCCTGTGTGTGATAATGGTGGGAGGTCTTTCTTCCTGCACACCTCACAACGGCCAATTTGAATCTTTGTTGCTTTTAAACTCATTACTCTGTGGCCTACTGTGGCTTCTGCGTTATCTCCACCTAGCACCCATACATTTCCTGAAAGTGCTCCCTACCTCAGATGAAGTGCTCTCAGTGATAAGAAAGACAGGATTGATACGTGCTCTGCTTTATACAACCTGATAATATGTTTGCCTTTTAAACAACACCATGGAATGCCTTCAGGTCATGGTGCCCCACAACACCTTCAGACCCATTTCTGAGCAGGACTTCTCCAGCTAGCTGGCTTCTATCACACATCTGTAACAGTTTATTGTTCAGAGGTGTTACTCTTTGTTTGCCCATATTACTCTCCTAGATCATATCTTCATGCCATTTACAATTTAATGGGCACATTTTCTGTTGCTGCATTCAGGTATTAATAAAATTTGAAGAGGAGATAAGCAGTGGGAGAGCTCACATCACTCCCCTTAACATACCCTTCCACACTACATAGTCAGCTGGTTTTACACCTTCCTTGTAAGAATTCCACCAAGACTATGTTTCTTGCATAATTTATGGGTAGGTCATGTGAGGATATCAATACTACTGTTAAAGGCAAGATGAAGACATTAGTGATTTCTTTCCTCTGTCCAGCCTATGCAGAATTAAATCAGTTTAGATTGACAAAATTTATATGTAGGGGGAAAAAACCAAACCTGTTATCTTGATGGATGCCGTCTGCATGTAACTTCTTCCTTATTTGCTAGATAGCTGCAAACATTTTATCATCTCCTTAAGAAATATTGTGGGAAGATACAACTTTAATTCTATTAGTCACTGGATCACAGATGGCTTCTTTAGTGGTAAAAAAGGCATGAAACACCTTCATGCTCAAATTCACCTCCAAGCTATTTGAGTAGAGTAGACATTGCTCTTTCTTTCAAAATTAACAGTGAAGTTGAAAAAAACCTGTTTCAAAGTATTATACTAAGTCAATAATAGAATGAGCACTTTTTATCCCCAAAGTAATTGCTTGATAATTGCACCTCATATCATGCCCTTTTTTGCTTTCCTGTTTTTCTGATTGGTTTGTTTTGGGGGTCCCCCCCCCCCCCCTTGTGTTTACATGCTCCTGCTGCGTTTTTTAATTTAATTTTTTGTATATCTACCATTCACCAGTCTTTAAAACTCATTCTTTGGGGTGGAGTATATGAGAATTTTATACTTTAACCAAGTTTATCTCTTATGATACTTTTTATTTCTCTGCCTAGGGTAAATTATGACCCTTGTATTTTTCCTTTAGTCTGTTTTGTCTCTTAATCCTTGTTCTCGTTAGCCAGTGGCTACAAATTCTCTCTCAGCACTGTAGTCTACCTATTATTTATATAACTTTTTCTTTCCCTTATTATTTCAATAGGCACAGTTCTGTGGTCATTCTTTGTCCTCCTAAAAATTGTATTTTTTAATATAAGTTTTTCAGTCCCTTTTCCTGTATGCTGTTCATTAACATACATAAATAAATAGTCTGACCTCTCATTTCCTGTTTCTTGTCTTTTGATCTTATTCTGAATAATCCTTATCTCCTCCTACTCAAGAAATGTTGATACTATTATTCAACTTTCTCTTTTATTTCCTAACTATGAACTTCTGTCACTCACGCTGCCTTTCCCTCTCCAATGTCTGTTTAAAGATTTTCTTTAAAAGTAAGACAAGTAGTATACTTATAGAAATTAGACTGTTTTCTGTCTTCTTGGGGTTTCTTTTCATGTGCAAGAATATGCAGAATATCATCTCTATGGTCATGGGAGACAAAGGTGTCCTCGTGTCCTGGAATGTGTTTATTACTCCAGAACACCTAGATTCCTAAGCCTTTGCAGTCTTTAGCTAGGAAAACAGACACATATTCCATACTAACCTGTTGCCTTCCCAGATTAATAGCCATTTTTGATCCAAGACTGGTCCCTGAAAGTAACTATATGACACAAACAGAAGGGCTCATGAAGATCACCGTGAGAGATGAACTTCACCCACTTTTACAGTAATTTGTAAGAGCTGAGTCCTTTGATATCAACATGCTCCAGGCTCCAGATGTCAGCTGGAGCTGGGAGATGAGGCCTTTAGGAGGAAATTGCCAGCCTCTTCTACTTTTTTTCCTTTCTCTTTGGATGGGAGGCTGTGAATGTTAAAGATCAAAATGTCTTTTATTCCACTTCCAAGTGACATTTGACTGTCACTTGCTGCTAGAACACCGTCCTGTTCTTGACCTCAATAGTGAAACAGCACCAATTTCCAGCTGAGACCAGCGGCCAGCTTGTCCCTGACAGAATGGCCATTTCATAGATGGTGTTGTTACGGACCCTGAGCTGCAAATCTTCCATAAATTCTGGTCAATGCTGTCTTGGCATGAGTGGTCTCTGCATTTTAACAAACAAGTAAGAGATAAAAAGATAACAAGAATGGATAAATAGCACAGCTGTGTGGGGGTTTTTTTTGTTTTTTTCCACTAGAATTTTAATAAAAGAGGAAATCCAAAAATACAAAAGCTCCAACAGTGAAAGAATTGTCTAACGCTCTTCCCAACAAAAACACACACAAATTTCTGCATGTCTATTCTAGTTGCTATTGAAAATAAAATGACCAGCCTGCCTCTTAATCCATCTTTTCCAGGACATAAAAGAGCAGTTTTAAGAATGGTCAGCTCCTCTCCATTTGAGTTGCTAGCCTTTGAGACTGCTGTAATCCTGACACAGCAGAAAAAGAAAGTAAAGGGAGAGAACCTGGCTGCTTAGTGAGGTTGAGTCCTTTGAGGAACTGAGATACAAACTCCTGAAAATGCTCAGGACCTTAATTACCATTGCCTGGAATTGACATCTTTGAGGGTCAGGTCTTCATGACTCAAAACCTTATGTGCTCTAAAAATGTCACTGGGTCTCAGTGACAGACAGAATTTGATTTCTGAATTTTCCAAGTTCAGTGGAAAAATATGGGAAACAATGATAATTATTCCAAATCAACAGTGTCATAATTCAAATATTAATATTTGCATGCCTTTTTGAAAACTTTGATGAGGCCTAACCTTGTGGTTCTTGGCCTTTATGAAAACTTATATGCTCAAGTTAAAGAAGCAAAAATATTGGATCTTTATCCAGTTGTGGCTATCATTACACTAACCATAAAAAAGTTAATTCCAGCAAAATTTCAGTCTATCCTCTAAATAATGCAAAATACCAGCTGTATGTTGTGCAGTTTTTATTCATCAGCCATGAGAATGATTTTGCCTTTGAGCACTTTTCTCCCATGAACTGTTCCTTTCAGAAATAGGCAGAAATCAGTACACGTGCAGCATGCTAGATCATTTAAGAGGTATTCTAAAAATGAAAGAAAACACTAATTCCTAAGAAGAATGCACTTATGTGAATTTGAAAATACATGGAAAGTCTAATAAAATCTTTTTCAGATTTTAACTTATTCTGTGATGTTATAAGCTGAAGTGAGTGAATTGCTATATAAAAGAAATTCTCCTTCATTTCAATAATTTTCATAGATTTGGAATTATTGTTTGTTTCTTTGGTTTTATTTTTTTTTTCTGTATTAGGCATGTATTTTTTGAGTGAAATTAAAAGAAGTCATATAAACGTATTGAAAATCTGCATTATGACATTTTGAGACCAATTTTTCTGACATACACAAACCAGTCCAAAGTTTGAATGGTCTTTTTGGGCCTAATTTAATAATGTATTATAATGAAATAATTTTAAGTACATCAACATTCATAAATATGAGAAAGGGATCTTTTACTTTTATTTGTTGCAGTAATAGCTGCTATATTGTATGTGAACAAGATAACCTGTGGGTTTTTTTCTTATTACAGATATCATCTCTCTTTCATTGAGTCAGACATAGAAATTACATATGGTAACATTTTTCAGCTGAAGCATATATGTAATGTATGTAGCTACAAATATCTGTAGCTACAAAATCAGACACTATCAAATTACTAGACTTGGTATACATAGCCTACCCTTTCACATCAGTCTCCAAGATAAAGGACTTCGGAATATTTCTGTCCTACTACAATGAAAAAAAATCATAACAAACTCAATGAGACTGTATTTATTAAAACAGGTCACACTTCAAGACACAGTTACAGTACATAATGGATTTACCATGAAAAGGCAATTTGCAACATTCAGCTTTCCAATTTTTATATGTTCAAGACAACTGTGAATGAAGATTAAGCACTTACTGCGTGTGATCTTGGAATTTGCATGAATTTATGCTTAAAAGCTGAACAGTAGCATCTCCAAGATGAAGCCTGTAATTTTAAAAGTATTAGTAGTGTGCTAATTTGAAACATGCCTTTCCCACAAAAGAATTTTCTAAGCTCTTGAGAGGCAAAATTAAATTTCTGACCACTCTTTCATTTGCATTTCCATACTCTGACAGTTTCCATAATTGGATTATTTCTAAAATAAGACAATCATATTTTATTTAAACAATGGGAAGTGGAAAGTCTTGTGAAGGAAATATCTACTTTATAAAGTCTACAAACTGAAAATAAAAGTTTCTATAAAGTTCCTATAAACTGAAAATAAAAAACAGTTTTCCATTCCAATTTTTCTAAGAAAATTCTCTGTAGATAAATGTTGTCTGTTTAATGGAATTTGCTTAAAAAGATGTTTACATTCTAGTAAAATTACTTTGTAGCAAGGTGTCTCATATTGTTCCAGGTCTTTTTCAAAGTACATGTCATAAAAAAATAGAATGAGTGGCCAGAAAGTCATATCAGGGCATTTTGACATTTAGACTTCTTTGGCCCACTGCACAACTCATTCCAGCTGGTCTCTTTCATTCCCTTTGGTCTGCTGTTTATGGCAGACAACCTATGGTTCTGGATGTTTAAACAGCTCCAGCACAGATAATCTTCAAGAGTTGGTTTCTCTTCCCGACATTTTCCCTAATTTCTGTTAAAATAATGAGTCTTTTGGCTCATCCCATTTCCTTAAGCAGACCTGAATTATAATCCCAGTCATGCAAGATTATTAGACCTATTTTGTGGTACTTTCTAAAAGAGCAAGTAAATTTTTTGAACTATACTTTGCTCTCTAAATGGAAACATTTTTTAAGAAAGTAGTGAGTTGAGATAAAAGAAAAAGTGAATGAAAACAAAAAAGAAGGTAAGTTTTGCATTGAGGGGGATCATAGAGCACTTAACACCTAGTAGACTTTGGAGATAGTCTCAATAGTTTCTCCATATAACCAGGAAAGAACAAAATGTTCAAAGACATTTACAGCATTCCAGAAGGGTTCTAGCTAGTCTGATCTTAAAATCCCTCAGTGATAAAAACCAGAACTCCTGAACTCACCTACTGTAGCTAGTAGTCTTGCCATAATGGTGGCATAATAGCTACATTTTAGCTCTTGAATTCTCAAGTTCTGAGGACCATTATAATTTAAATATTGTTTAAAATAAATTTAGTTTAATGAGAAACTTGATTTCCTACTTTTCCTCATTAATGATGCATGTTAAAATATGATCATACTAAATAATGCAGTGAGCTCACCCTGATCAGGGGATATTCTGAAGGACTTTAGCTTGAGTGTGTCTGAAAGTCCTATCTCCATGTTATACAGAGAACATATAGACTTATAAAGACTACATTTTTGAGAAAGGAGCACCTTGCTGGCTATAGTGACACTTCCTGGAGTCTAACTTGGGAATAACAGCCATCTTCTCCAGGTGTTTTTTCCAGAGGTTTATTATTCATTTCCATTATTAGCACAAGCATAATGACTACAAGAGGATGTTACATTTTATTCTTGGCCTTCCCTCAGCCCTTCAGTCTCTTACATGATCAGATCTTTTCTTGCTGATGATATTTTTGAAAGCTATACTGTAGTACTGGACTTAGTCTTTTAAGCAGGACATAATGTTGTAACATTAAGGACAGAATTCTCTCCAGCTTCTCTGTGTCATAAACCTGTTTGTTTAATGTTATGTTTTATATGCTGGGAGTCCCAACACTGCATTAGTCAAGACAACACTTTTGCCATAGTGAAGTATCATCCCACCAATTCTACGCTGGAACTGCACTCAGCAGAAACAAAAATATGCTGGTGACCATAATGGATTGATTGGATGGATGGATGGATGGATGGATGGATGGATGGATGGATGGATGGATGGATGGATGATTTCGATGGATTATAAAGTGTACAGTCAAAAAGAGGATCACAGAAGAAAATGTCAAGAGTACATGGCATACATATGCTACAACAGCGGCAAGTGATCTAGTGGGTAACTCTATGAGGTGAACGAAATCTAAGTGGTACACAGATGGTAAATTTCAACTATACTTCTATATTAGGGAATATGCTGCAAGGAATCCTCACACCATGGCAGGTATAAGAAAATAATCTGGCATGAAACAATCCAGACTTCTTGGAATCAACATTGAATATGGTGTCCATTATCCCTTAGATATTAAGTAAGTTAGTTGTTACATCCCATTCAACAACTGTTGAGCTGAAGTCACTGAGTTAGTCTTAATCTGGTATAATTTTCTTTTTTGTTAAACCAAGTAAGCTTCTCACTGTGTAACATACTCTCCAGCCCTTTTTTCATCCAGGTTTTATACAATTTCTTTTGATTTTTCAAAGTAGGGAAAATTGGAAAAAAACAGCAAACCAAATCAACAATACAGATTCCAAAAGAGGTTAGAGGAAAGTTGTATTGCTGCCCTACGTTAGTGAGCTGCAGTTTGCCATTGCCAGGCATACACAGACTGTTGACTATGTCATTCTTGGAGAGAACAAATTGATATTTTAGCTCTGTTCTTTCAAAGTCGAGTCTATTCCTGGGTCCTTATGTAAGTATTTGATAATGGAGGGAGACACAGGGAGAGGAGGGGTTACTGACAGAGGTCCTCTCATAAGGATGTGCACACATGCCTCTGCTGCATATGCTTATTGTGTGGGAGGTGCTGTCAGCTCCAGATATCTCATTAGTTCTGGATAAGAGAGAAGCTAAAAAAGGTAGTTCTGCTCGTCCATTCCTGAACTTTGAGAGTTGTATATTCCACTCCTACTCAAGGTATCTTTCTGGTCAGTTTCCTGGGTAAAATAATGAAAATTAAGTGGTGCTGTCACTCTTTTAATGTCTTTTTCATGCCACTACAAAATTTATTTCTCCATTTTTTAAGTAAAAAAAAAAAAAATCAAATTTCCCAATAAGGTAGGTTTTCAAGATTAATTTATTGTTTTCAGTGCTCAAATATTAAACCAGCTTTAAGTAGTTATCTTGAATTTTTCTCTCTCATTTACAGCTTTTTCAAAAAGTTCTTGAGAAAAGGTTACTTTGTTTTGTCTCAGAGCATGATAATGAATCAATGAAAAATAACACAGGAATTGCTATTTCAAAGAAAGGAGGATAATAATGCTTTTTCCACATCTGCACCAATGATTTTATTACATCTCATTATTATGCAACGTCATCCCTGCACACTTTGGTAAATAATGCTGCTTGAAATATTCTTGATGTTAATCAAAACACTTGTCTTGTTCATGTCTCTCGCAGGAAGTATTCATGATTGGAAATTGCTTCAAATTTGACCATACCTCTTATTATTCGCCTCTTTATCTTCCTCTCTTCTCTTCCTGTCCATCTCAGTGCACACACACATAAAAAAAAGAATTGTACTGGATTTTGAGATACAAAGACAGAAATATGAGCAAACTGGATATAACAAGTTCTATATGACATTTAAAAAGACATAGATATATTTGCAAAATAAATATATGTATTCACATGTGTTTTGTCCAAACAAAACATGATTTTGATACGAGCATGACAGATCCAGTGAAATAATTAAGGAGGTACATATGGCACCTATAGAACAGTCTGATGTTCAGGTAGCATTTCAGAAGTAAGGAACTGAAATATTACAGATCTGATCAGCTTATTTAAATGCTGCTCTTGGTAATTAGCAGTTTGCCATTATTTTCGGAGAGATACTGTGCCTACCAGCCTCAGTACAATGAAAAAACCCCATGTAAACCTCCAGGGACGTAGCATATTGTCAAAAAGGAAAAAGGGCATATAGATAACATTAATTTCTTCTCATGGAAAGAAGACATTAGCATTCATTTCTTACATGTCCTAAAAACAAAAACATAAAAGAGAAAATGTTCTGCAGTATTTTACTCTTGACTGATATGACTTATCTTCACCCTTTGAAATTCTTTTTTCATTACATTTATATATTAAACCCCCTACACACTTTTTATAAATAAAATTATGACTTTTCTGTGTCAATCTTTTGTTATCTTTACACCCTTCAGAGCTGTAATCTTATTAGTTATTACTTATAGAATTACTTTACAGCAGTGCTCAACAAAACAGGATACACAACTAAAATGACTTATGAGTGAGATAAGAAAATCATAACTGGCTTGACGTACGAAGTCATTGGCTTAACGTGATGTCCTACTTTTGACTTTTCTCTCATATTATGTCACTAGTGCTTCCCACACCGAATGATGTTTCCCTATGGGTATCAAACAGCAGTTGAGTGTTGGTAAAACAGGCAGCATGGTAAAGCAAGAAAAAAATTACTTCTCACATTATCTCCTGATTTAGTTTTTCCTTTAAGAACACACCCTTCCATAGTCAACGTCCCTGTTTTGTGCAGCAGAAAAATCAATATGGGAAAAAACCCCTCTAGCTTAATGGAAGAGTCTACTTCATTGCAATTTTTGAAACATTGCCTAAAATTTCAATATTATATGGGATGGAAATTCCTTCTTCTGGCTGCTTCAAACTTCCCTCATTTATCATTCATTCAGAGCAAGGAGGTAATAGGTAGGAAATGCAATCTTGTAGTTAGGGGTCCAAAGAGTAATGTATTTTGAATCTAAATAGATCTAAATATGTGCAATGCCTCTTAAGCTATTTTTACAGCTCTGCATATTCCATAGGGAACTGGGAAAAAAAAATAGAAAAAGGATATTCAGCATGCTGTATTTACAATGAGCCTCTAGGAAAACCATTCCTCCGTTTCTTCACAGTTATTCACTAAGAAAAGTGACCATAATCAGATCTCTTATATTTCAAAAAAGTAGTTACTTGGCAACTGTGACTGTGATTCTAGAATACAGGATATATGTGCATTTTAGGTGATTTCCCTAGGTGCTCAGCAATATGTTTTTATTTTCTGAATGAGAACTGGGATTGCAAAAGCATTTCCTGTGGAAATAAATTCAATTCATCCCTGTTCTTCTGCCAAAGTGTACCACAAATTGCTCATATGATTATTGTGTTCTCAAGAGCAATATATAGAACAGTATATGCAATATTTCAGTTTAAATGTGAACTTAAAACCAGAAGAGTGCTCACTGCTGTCTCCCCTAGGGCAGAAAGTTACTGACAGTTGAGCTGGAGTACTGATTAGATACTGAATATGAAATTCCAAAAATCTTCTCCAGGAAATAACATACCCTCGATTCCGCCACCCTTCCTCCACTGTGTTGTAACTTGTGCAGTACACAGCACCACTAAAGATATAGATAAACTCTCTGGTGTGTGTATTACTCAATCTGTTTAAGTGGCAGAACTAGAACTTCAATAAATAACAATGAATTATGAAACATAAATTTCTTTGTTTAAAAAAAAATAAATTCAGGTTTCTGTGTAATCTTGCTTAGTCCACAGAACCTCTTTTATAAGATGCATTTGTGGTTTGGGAGCAGGATGGACAGTGTGCAGAGGCACTGTCAGAGTTCAGCTAACTGTAACCCAGGCTGTAATTTTATTACTATAATAGTGTTGAAAGTCTTTCTCTAGACTTATTTAGTGTGGGTTTTTTTTAAGTCAGTAGAAAGTGTTTAAGTTCGTTTTCATAATATTATTTCTCTTCCCCTCTTACATAAGAGATGTGTAAGCAAGACAAAAGCATGACTATTTTAAAACTACATACATGTTCTTAATTTCATACAAAAGGGACCTGAATAGGCACTTAAAATATTGAATGTCCAGTATTGAAAGAAAACAGGATACAAGGTAAGCATGATGCATTCTCACTTCAGGATTAGTGCATTTAAAATGTTCCTAGTCAATAAAATACAAGGAAAAGGAGCACCAAGCCCTCTAAAAGACATCTCACTTGCTGCCCTAATACTTAGACAGACAAGCATCTCAGGAGAAATTATGGAAAAACACTTCTAGGAATTTTCCATTTGCAGTAAAACGGAGTGCCTTCGTAACTACAGTTATTTGAACATTCTGTTTCAAGTTGCCCAAGCACGTAGTCCTCTTACATTGTAGTATATCATGCATGTTATTGCATCACCATAAAAGTACTAGTGTAACTGTGCATTCTAAAACAAAGATCAGTCATAGCATGTCTAAATGTTAACATTTAGTCCTAGTTAAAAACATCTATAATGTATCTTTCACAACTTAATCTTGGTGTTTACAAAATTTGTCACAGGGTCTGAGTGGTGTTTTCTTGCTTCCTATAAACTCCTGATTTTTGGTAGTGGTCAAGGCATATGTTTTAGAGTTTTGTCATAATTTTGTCAAAATCTGTGTTATGGTCTTGACCACATCAGTTCATTCATTGAACTCCAGTTTTCTTATCTGTAAGATATGTCCAATAAACCCTGCAGTTTTAAAGCCTATTCATAGCTTTGGAAGTATAGACAAGTGCAAAATTTTAATTTTTATTACAAATTTTGGAGTTTAATCTGTGTTCAGTAATTCGTAAAATGAAAAGGAACTCGTAGAACTTTGGTATTGACTCATATAATACTAGGTATAAGAATTAATCTAGCTGCTTTTTAATTATGGTCCTTTGCTGAAATTTGCCTATGCTGTCCCGTTCTGGTTTTGGTCTATTATATATCTGTATTTCCTCCCTGTAACTTACCTTACCTTTCGTACATAAGGTATTCTATTTGATAAACCCTCTGGAGGCAACCCTAATGTATTAAATTCCTCACACTCAAGTTTTCAAGGCGAGGCTGGATGGGGGTCTAGGCATCCTGGTCTAGTGGAAGGTGTCCCTGCCCATGGCATGGTGTTGGAACTAAATGATCTTTAAGGTCTCTTTTGATTCAGACCATTCTATGGTTCTATAATTCCATGATAAAACACAAAAAGGTTCATCATGGGGTGTAGTTTCAAGGTTTTTTATAATGTGATGTTGGTCAGAGGAACAAAACCAAGAGTTAGTCCAGGACAAGACAAGGTTGACTGAAGTTTTTCCCTTATTCTATAGTGTTTTCTTTCTATTCTGCCTGAGCTACTTCTCAGGGTCAAAAATCGTCACAAACATGTTCAGACAAGGTTTTGTTTGGCTGGCTTGTTTAGGTTTTTTGTGGTTTGAAGGTCTTTTTTTGTTGGTTGGTTTTGTTTTTTAAAAAAAGGATGTCTGATTTTTCTTTTTTTTTTTAATCTGTGATTGGAATGATTTTATTTATTCATTCACTTGTAATGTTAGATGCTTTTTGCTCCATGGATAAAATGAAGACTATGTTAAAATTTATGTCAAAATGTCAGGATAATGAGTGGACCAGGATTTTGCCATGGAGTCTACCTGTGCATAGCTCTGAGAGAACCTAAAGAACTAATGAACATAAAACACCTTTAAAGTGACTTATCTTTAAATACAGAAGGAATCTAAGTTACTGAGATATCTTCAGCATCAGTTGTGTAAAGAACAGATGTATTGCATGGATGCATTTATGTGTGTGTACACGTGTCTACTTTATATTTGAATGTTAGTCATTTGAGCTGAAGGATGAGAATTTAGCTGGAGATAGATAAGTTCCTCACTTTATAAAGATGACCTTTTATTAATGCATAAAGGATGTCATGTAAAGAAGCCAATTCTAGAGCCAATTTCTTATAGAGGGTGAAAAAGCTGATCGGTGTGTCAAAATGTTTTTTATATATCTGAGAACCTAAATATTGTGAAATATCCCAAATTTATTATCCATACTTCTAAATTACTGTGGGCAACTGGCAGATTCATTCAAATGCAGAGCAGCAAAAGGAAAATTTGGTGCAGATTTGACAGGTGTGCTGTGAGGTATACTCCAGAAACATTTCACCTTATCACAGTATGATCATAACCCTCAACCCTCCCCAAATTATTTTCAGACAGAGAATCGAGTTTTGCTTTCTACGGTAAAATATAATTTTTTAGAAGTATGTGAAACATAGACAAGGTATTCAGCCAGCACAGCATGATTCTGAAGCAGGGACAATGAAATTTTATAAATTCTGTACCAACAACTTTAAACCTTCGAAGGAATTGGACAGGAGAAAGGTAGCAAAAAACCTACAAAATAAAAGTGACATATTTCAGATGGGTTTGTAGGTGAAAGTAGAAGAGAAAACAAGGCTGTAGTAAAAGCCTTACAAAAGAAGGTAAATAAGAAATACAGTTAAAGAAACGCCAATCTAAGGCAAATGCAATTGAAAAGCCATTAAATGGATTCAAGTGCAGGATGGGAAGATGGGAGGGGAAGAACAGAAGGAAATCTGGGCACTTTATTCAGTTTCTCAGATGTTTGGAACCAATATGTTCTTTAACATCATTTTATACCTGAACATTATGAAAGAACAGGATAAAAGAACAAAAAAAAAAATTCACAACCTTCCTTAATGACAACCCTGTCTTCTTAAATTGCAACATGCCTAATAAGGTGTCAGCAGTTTTCAACCATTTTTTTGTCCATCATCTTTTGTTTTCTTACCTACTGAACTCTATTTTATTTTATTGCATACTTTTGCTTGCTGTAACTTTCTTACTTTTGAGTTTTTTGCTGTAACTGCCTTTCAGATTCAGTCAGCTAAGCGCAGCTATTTTCAACAATTTCAATATATATTCATTATCAGACTTCTGTTTTAACTTGCATCCTTGGTATGAAAGTGAGAACTGGTGTGCTGTTTATTTTCTCAGCCAAAATGCAGTTTTTTCATTATAATGATAAGATACTCATTTCCCATTGTGATAGATCATCCATCTGGAAGCAGAGTTATTTTTCTAATAAGAAAGTTAAGAATGAAGTTCAGAGCCATAGCTGTGTAAAACCATCTACTTTGAAAAATCTGCCAAAATCAACTTGTACAAGTATGATTTGAAATTGTACTGTAAATTGTTAAATTTCTATTATGAATCTGTCTCCATGGGCAGTCAGCTTTTGTAGAAAGAAATAGGGGAGGAGAAAAGGCAAAAAGAAGAAGGGGTCAATCAGAAAGACAAAACATACTGAGAGAAGGAAAAACAGGAGGGAGAAAGAAATAAAACAAAACTGGTTTGTTTGAAACATCACAATTTTAGCCTCAGCCACTTTTGTAATCAGAAGTAGTTTATTTAATGCTGCCTCAGAGATATGCTTTCTTGTTTATCAACATATAATATTATTGTTTTACAAGACCATCTCTCTCTTATTACCTTTTAATCATTGGGTCTTTTAGTAACTCGGTGCTACTTTGAAAGGATTCAACAAAGCCAGGAAAAAACAGTGTATTAAAAAACCCCAAAATTTTCTATGTGTATTTAGTAAAATTTTATATTTTATTTATGGTAATAGTATGTCAGAGCTAAAACTAGACATTGATACACCTTCACAATATATTCACAATTATTTACTAAAATAACAAGTATTTACCTCTATACTAGCTACTGGATTATTCTGCCTTTTTTTCCAAACTTTGTCTGCATTCATACATCATAACAGAATAAAAAAATAAGCTGACCTCAGCAAGCAATATTTAGTTATTGCAAAACATTCTTTTGCTAGTTTATTTACACTAAATGTACTTTTTAAATGCTACCACTACAGGCAGTCAGCAAATTGATTTAAAATCTCAGTCCATTTGGGCCAGATTCTGACAGCACTCCTCCCTCTGAGTAAATATACTTTATATATATTGTGTGGAGATTAATAGCAATATTCACAGAGCCAATAATTTAGTTAAGGTGGAGGCAATTAAAAACAGTTTTTGCATTGGTATTACTATTTGCTTTACACTTCTATATATTGCTGGACAGTGCTTTTATTATAAATATTAACTTTATTACTTATAGTTTTTTCTTGGAGAATTTTGAGATAAAACAAGAAAGATATTTTTCCCTGAAAAAATCTTTCTATTTTCCCTTCTGATCTAATTATTCACTATATATCAGAGCACTCAAGTGGGAGGTCTATTTTGCATTATGCTAGAAAAAGGGTAAAAATAGCAGGCAAGAGACTTTACAGAAAAAGGTTTTGACTTGGCAAGACATTTAAGTGCACGCTTCATTTAAAATATGCAATTAGGCCCCTGGAAGCCCCAGATTTGTTGTAGGAATAGTCTGTGGCTTTAAATTTCTGTCTGTGCATCGTATATTTCTGGTACCCAGTTGTTTTGCATACATTAGTAAACTATAAAAATATCACAGGAAATTTTTATGGTAGTGCATCAGTTGACAGCCACCAGCATTCAGAATATTTTTGGTCCCACTCATATGCAGGAAGCAAACACACGTTAACTTAAGAGGATCACTAATGGCAAAGATACTTTTTAAATTCTATGCAGCTGAAATACCCCTTTAAACCTCTGAGAGCATTGGAGATTTTTGGTAGGTATGAATCATACTCAGATATGGTACATTCTACACAGAGCGGAAAATAACCTGTTCTTTGTATACAGTCCTTAAGTGTAATCAAAACCATATCTACATCTGTCCCTACAAACATACACTGATCTTTTACTACTGGTTTTCTGAAACTATTGCTGAAGGCAATTTTCACTTTGTGTGTCAGTTGAATTCAAGGTGCTTAGAATTCAGTAGGTATTGATTAAAGAAATATTGTTTATGTGGCTAGAATAATTGTCCTGAGTGGTACACAGATGACTTTGAGGGACTAAGGTAAGCCATTTCTTACCAAATCTTGGAGATGTGTACAAGTATCTAATTTTATTTCATGGAGCAGTTACCCCAGGCTGGAAGTTAATGGTTCTTCAACACCATTCAGGGTAAGCCCTAGCAAATAAAGTCAAAACTCCAGAGCCATCTCTTGGAGCACTGGTCCCTTGGAGCACTGGTCCCCTAGAGCTCTCTGTTGGAGCCATTCCTTGGAGCACTGGTCCCTTGGAGCTCTGTTGGAGCCATCCCTTGGAGCACTGTTGGAGCCATCCCTTGGAGCACTGGTCCCTTGGAGCTCTTCTGGAGCCATGCCTTGGAGCTCTGTTGGAGCCATTCCTTGGAGCTCTGTTAGAGCTATCCCTTGGAGCTCTGGTCCCTTGGAGCTCTGTTGGAGCCATCCCTTGGAGCACTGGTATACACACTCTCCCCTTATGGTCTGCAGCTACAATGGTTGGGCTGGCTATTTTATGGACAGCCAAGGGAGATGTGGAGAGAATGGCACAAATTCTGAGTTATGAGCTCCTTCCTGCTTTTGGAAAGAAGCATTTGCTTCTCCCTGACCTTCCCTCTGTCTCTTCCCGCCTTCTGCAACTGGAGGCACAGACTGCTCTCCTGAGAGATTTAGGATCTCCCTCACTGCTCCCCATATGCATCCACAGGATAAAATAATCCGAAGAGACAAAGCAGCTCACTGCTAATATCACATTCTAGTGCCCTCCTTAGGGAGCCTCAAGCCTCAAGTGCAATCTTGCAGGCAGATTATTAAAGCCTGCCTGTGGAAAGTTTATTGGCATGGATGAGTTTTCATTCCAGTGGGTGCTGAAGAGTTTCAGATTATTCCTGTATAAAGGAATGGATGAACTGGTGAGCAGCTTGTAAACTCTCACAGCTTTAGTTTTCCCCTGGCTGTTCATGAATTCAGGAAAACAGCTGCTAGATTCCTGACAAGTGATTTACATAGTTGATATAATTTAGTTTCCCTGCCAAAATACCCTTACTTCTAGTTTTCTGTTTAATTGAATCACAGAAAGAGAGTCTGAAGTGTCTATCAGCTGAAAATGGTAGTATGAGTGTTGTAAAAACCCCTTTTCAAGACTGTTCCTAACTTACCTCATTAGTCTATTAATGTGCTGAAATAGGTTTTCAAATAGTTTTAAAAAATTCTGTTAGGCTATATTTCCCCTCTTTACCTTTGCAAAAGGCCTAACACAAATAAGCTGTTCTCAAAACTTAGGAGAATAAAGGCAGTTTGCTTTCAGAATCACCTAAATTCCTCCGAAGAAAGTATATTTCGGAGTATTCTCCTTCCTATTTTAGAATTACAGGATCACAGAAACAGTTTGGTCCCCTCTGTTTTTTTGATCTAAAAGTGTAAATTACTGGAATTGGCTCCACTTAAATCCACACAATATTCACTAATGGTAAACAGACCTTGACAGTTCTCTTTTTCTCGGGTGTGACACCATTCATATTCTGAGAATTCTTTCTTCTGTTGACTTCAGGGTATAAATATCTGCTATCCATAAGTAAGCATGATTTGTTGTGGGCTTTCTACCTTCGCATAGCTTTTTATTTACTTCTGATCACTTACCTCCCAAATATTTTTTCTTTCTCTTCAACACTGGGACAAAAGGTTGCACAAAATATGCAAGCAATGCAGCTGTATGAGGAGCATTAGATAATCTCAAAGGCCTCTGTCAGAAAGTTTCTGCAGTTTGGTGTGTGATAGGCTCCATGTTGATGCATGAACATTGTAGTGGCTATGGCAAGGAAAAACTTCTCAGTACAAAGACTCCTATGCTACCCCCAGGTGTAGCATTCTTCTTAGAAATTCTTCTTAGAATTTCTTAGAATTATAGGATTATTACAGAATGATTTGGGTTGTAGGGAACCTCAGAGACCACTTGTTCCAACCCCCTTGCCATGGGCAGGGACCTGTTCCACTAGTCCAGGTTTCTCAGAGCCCCATCCAGCCTGGCCTTGAACACTTTCATGGGGTGGGATATCCACAGCTTCTCTGGAAAATCTGTTCAGTAGAGTACAAGTTATGAACCCAATTACAACTTACCCTGGTAATGATTTGGGAATCGTCTGACAGAAAAAAAAAAAAAAGTGCTAACAAATGAACATTTTCAGACTTTCCAGCTTCCCCACAGATGCTTTGAAATAGTTGTTGAGAATGGTGGTTTACTCACAATTGTGATTTCTGCAAAACTGTGGTGTGTACCTTTATATGTGGAAAGTACAGGCCTCCTCTTCATAATAAACATTTCAGCAGGTTAAATTGTTTTGTTTCATTTTTCTTTTTTAGTTTTTAATTTCTTTTTCCTTCTTGCTCAGTTTAACAATTGTCTAGGAATATCTAGCAATATGGCCCTCAGATGAAGTTATTTTGCTGGAGGTACTGGATGATTTGGACCAACACTACCTGCATGAAAGCTAAATGGCAGCTTTTTTTTGTCTCCCCACTCTCAGTTTTATATTAAATAGAATTAATTCAGGTAGCTGGCTAGATTCTTTGACTTTTCAACCTTCTGGGAATTGCAGAGAATGATTAAAAAGTTATTAGATTAAAATGTAACAGGTTATTTATCCAATCACCTAAAGAAACACTTTCTTTTAGGAATTATTTCAAGAAAATGAGACTTCTGGATATCCAAACCTTTAAAGTAGCAAAAATGAACTAAAAGTTATATGAACAAAAACATTTCACATACAGCCACATAAGAGAACATCTGTCAACCTTTCTCTGTATTTGTGTCCAATAAATTATGAGCATCACAGAGATAATTCAAATGGCACTTTCCAGGCTGTAAGTGTTCCTCAATCCTTCCTATCTATTTCTGAACATGTCCTCTGTTCCCGAGGGAGATCCTTTGCTTCCTGCTGCTTCTTTTGTCTCTGGGGGACTCAGTGCAAAACCTGTCAAGAAGGCAAGGCAAAGCATCTGTCTAGTTCAGGGAAACCATTCCCCAAAGAAACCTTGTCAAAGTTTCTCATCAGACTTTGGTAAGTCTCAATCAAGTGGATCTTTTCAATACTATGGTCAATGGCATTAAAATTAATTTGGTTTTCATACTGCAGAGAAGCAGGAATGTGGGTCTGTCTAAAGCAGACCTATGGAGAAGGGAAAGTAGCACAACTATAGTCTGGGATGCCCTCCCCTCCACTCCCACCACCACTGCCCCTGTACCTCTTGTGTTCTTTCAGAATGAGATACTTTTTGACAGAAATCTTGGAGCATATACCCTAGGAAGCAAACTTACTTGCATTTCTGATTTGGTAAGGAAAATCCATGGATCCATTTGCTTTTTTGTTTTATTTTTCACCTCTCAATCCAGGAGATGTGTTATTTTGCTGCTTGGGAAGCAATACCTGCATTTCTATCCAGTGTCTCAGAATGAGAAGCTTCTCTAAAAGCCGGTAGAACGGTGTAAACCATCCATCTGCAAAGAAAAACTTCTCACTGTGTTATTCAGATTGTTTGGGTTGCTTGTTTTTAAAATAGCTAAGTTACTACAAGAAAACTGCAAGAAAATTGCAACAGGATTAAGCTGTCCCAACAGTAGACTTTTATTGTAATGTAATGTATTCCATCAATAGATTAAAAAAAATAAGAAGGATAAGAGAAGGGATTCAGCACCAATCTGAGAGTCATAAAAATCCAAGCATTCCCATAGTTTCCTGTCATGTGATGAAATGCAAAGAAAGGGCAGCCAAAATAAATAGAGGTACTTACCCTATTAAAACAGGAGCTGGCTAAGTGAGCTGCTCTTTAAAGTACTAGAACTAATGCGTGGAGAATCAAGACCTGCAGGAATAGTCTGTATAAAAACCATCATACTTTTAAATGAGAAAAGGATTCAAAGCATAAACCTAGTGTATTTCTCCCTGCCAGACTGCAACCATAACTGAAGGGGGGAAAAAAAAGGAAATATTTTGGAGGAGGAAAATTAAGAATGAGAGGGGTGGAGATCAGGACAATGATTAATGTGTGTGGTTTTTATTCCTCCTTTATTCTGTAGTATGGAGACCTCTGATGCATATCTCCAAACTAAAGCATAATTTATTTGGCACTCTGTATAGAAACGTGACTGCATTTGCATGTCAGTGAGAAAAATGTGTCCTAACAAAAGTTATTCATTTATTTAAAAGTTATTTATTTAATACTACAGCCCTTTGTGGTATTAAATATAGGGGTGTTCTTCACCTAAATTATTCACTTGAATAAGGGCTGTGGATGCTGTGATCAACAGGGACCAGTCTCCAGTGTAGTACCGCCCAGCTAAAGTAAACACACCCCCAGGCAGAAGCATTAATTAAGAGATCAAAATTGAATTAAATTAACCTGTTTGAGGTGCCTAAGCTTGGAGTCAAGGCTTAGTCATTAGAAAGGAATAGGCTTCTCAGAGGAAGGGATTGCAGACCAAGTTGAACTCACCTGTCTATAAAGACAAGGAGGAAAGTTTTTGGACAGTCGTAGTGAATGGATTTACAGTACAATGATTTATTCTTTGTTTTACTTCCTCACTGGAAAAAATGGTTTTCAGAATGAATTACATCTATTAAATCTTTCTGACTTGTGCTGCACAAATATCTCTGGAGGAGTTGCTGTGCAATCAGAGGGCTGAACACATGAAACTCAGATCTGACTTAGTGAAACAATGCTTTCTTGACTTCCATATGCAAGAGATTTTTACTTTTCATTTCTTTGTCATTGTCTATTTGTTCTATCCTTAACAAATAATGTACCAAGCTCTTGGCATTATCAGAGGAAAATGAATATGTCCACAAATAGGCTTTCCTCTGTATTCCTGTTCTACCAAAGGATGCAAAATGATAAAATTGTATTATAAGGTTATATTATAAGGTTAATCCTTTCTCCTTCAGGAAGAATATATGAGAGCTGATTACGAGGTTAGAGTAACATGTGACAAAGGAAAAGTTATAAACTGTTTGGCTGACATATCCACTGAAAGCAATGTGAAAGGTTAAAGGAAGATTGTCTTAGCATTGGATAGACTGAGGTTTTTACATTACATTGTCATAAATAAAACAATACAGTAGTGGTTATAACCAGGCAAGAGTAGAAGTATGGCAATTTTTTTCTATCTGTATACTGAGGTGAGTTAGATGCATATCAAACTTCATTCAATTGTCCAAAGGACTCATCGTAAGGAGGACAAAGACAGTCAAATAATCATTCAGTTGGTTAATTAATTTAAAAATATTATTTCATTCCTTTGAGACCCAGCAATCATAATTATTTATTTAACATTGGTCCAAGATCATTAATGTAAAGATATGGCTGTTTGCCAGATGACTCATGATCCACTGAATGCTTTCCTAATTTCTTAATAATATGCACTTTATAGTCTCTCAACATACCTCATCAATGCCTGTAAAAGTTATTTTGCATTTGTATTTCGTTAGAACAACAAGGAATCATGCTGGGTTTGTGACTCTTAAATGTACTCACTCAAAGGCTGGACTTGATTTTGGATGTCTTTTCCAACATTAATGATTCTATGATTTTATATGTGAAGGGAAAAAAGCATGAGGTAGGCTGCTCATTTATGGGCAGCCCTTGGGGTGAGGGATGGAGGGGACAGAGGATAGATCCTTTTGTACATGAGCACTGATAGTGCAGTGGAAAGGATGCCTAAAATACAAGTCTTACAGAAGGATCAGCCCCTGATTTTGTTCTCAGTGTTTGTTCTGTGGAAAACAAATACATGGATATCTATACTTGAAATTTTCCCCTAGCATTAAATATACAGTGCTTTTAATTGTCAGCTCTTACCTGATACAAATTGCTTTGAGTTCCCTTGAATTTGTAGAAGAGAAATGCTGATTTACACCACCTAAGAACCCAATGAAATAAAAAATTCTTAGTTACATGCCTGTTACAGACTGCCTATGCAACTCTCTCTAGACCAAAAAGTGACAGGAATCATGTTTTGTCTCTAGCTTGAAGGCTTTTGGTTCAAAAGTTCAAAGCTAAAGTATTATTGGATTACCTGTGCATTTAAGGTCACTTGTGGTAAAAAAAGGAGAGCAAACAGCAAAAACTAAAAAGAGAACAAACCTGGCATGAAGATGTAAGGCAAGGTAAATGGATACAAAGAGACTAAAAAGAGAACAGGAAAAAGATGAAATAAAAACTCCAACAAACTCTAACCAGCAATAGTGATAGACAAGATACCAACTCCTCTTTTCTACCCAGGGCTTAGGAGGAATTAGGGCTTCATTTTATGACATGTGAAAGTATAGCCCTAGATAACTCTTATAAAATTGTTGACTTAAAAAATAGATTTACCATCACTCAGAGCTTCATTTCATGTAAATTATTTTAGCTGCATAAAAGTAAATCCATTCACTAAAGAAACAGAAATACCACCACTGAAGTTACAGTGTGTCATTTTCTCATTATAAAATGGCCATTACTTGGAAACTGCTTAAGCTGCTAAAGTGCAAAATCTTTTTCATTCCTCTCCATCTCACTGGAAATAAGCCACATTCAAGTAAAACCCTAAGGAAAGTGATGTTGGAGGACATGTTTTAGTCATAATTTATCATGCACACTGATCACCAACAGCAAAGGAAAGGAAAATCTCTCCTGTCCTCATGAGATTAAGACTGACAAATCACACCATTTATCGTTGCTGCCCTCAGGACCTAAACCAAAAAGTATTTTCCCATGGATGCAGAAAAGAAAGCTTGCTTTGCCACAGGGGATCTTCTAGTAAGAAGCACATCTACTAGTTTAGCCTTATCTCTATACATCTGGTGTCCTATACTCTTATCTAAGCAAGTGTTACGGTCAGATGGAGGATATTTGGTTGCCTGAATCTTTTAGTCCAGCATCGACACTTCTACATTCTAACATCTTAGAAAGGCAGAGGGGGAAGCACGTTGTTTTAATAGAGTAACAGAGAAAACATAAAAATATGTTAAAAAGTAGCATTCATTGTTTCTCACATATGCCAGAATAAGGCAATGAGCAATCAAAGAAAACCAGTCAGTGAGAATGCAAGAAAAGGACAAGAAACATTTTCATACGCTGTCTGCAATGTACCCACAATTAAAACACTGAAGTGCTACAAATACTTCAGAGCAGATAGAGACTTCAACTCACACCCATTTCCCATTTCTTTCTTGTTTCAGTCAGGAGAACAGCTATTTGAGACACAGCTTTTCCAACAAGCTTGCAGAGGAAGAGTCCCTTTTTGTTTTCCTCCTACTAGTGAGGGCAGAGGCCACATTCTTGAAATACAATCTGTTTTATATTCTTTCCCCTTTTGTGCATGGTCAAGCACCTAGGGCATTGACAGATAAAAAGCTAAAATGAATAATTATTCTAGAAAAGGTGTCTTAGAAGAATGGAAAGGATCCATCCCTATGGCAGCTCATTATGAGACATACTACCACTCAGATAGTGTAAAAAGTTTCACAATTTCACACAAAATAGGAATATAATTTATAAGCACAATTAGAATCCAGAAAAAGAATGCATACTGAATTGCAACATCTTTAGAATTACATTTTATGCCAGAAAATAACACACTTTCCATTTAACTGTAATTTCAAATGCAAATACCGGTGTCTTTAGAATGAAGCAGATGTTGGGCTTTATTTCAGTAGAATGAGCAGTTGTTCATCTCTGAATCCTTGTCTTCTGGGGAAATATTTCAATGCCTTAATGAATGAAAGACAGACATTGCTGGGCTTTGCAACACATTCCCAGACAAACCAGCTTTACCTCTGTCTTCAGAACAATTATTGAAAAGTTGTAGACTGTTACAGTGATAATTCCACATTAGTGTCATGTTAGGGGAGAGTTTTTATTTTTTTTATTCTTCTGGGAGAAGGTTTTGCTACACTTGACTGTAAATTGTTCTGACAGTAAATAGAGGACAGGCAGATGCTTCCACACATAAATTGAAAGTTGCTTTGGAAGGACCTGGAAAATAAAATCCTCTGGGGTAAAAAACCTACCTTATTAATCCAATTTACTAGCTGTAAAGGCAGCTACAACTGTTTGGATTTAGGTACGACTGGAGAAGACAATATACAGCTGACAGAAAATCCTACTTTCCTGCACATCTGGGCTTTGCTTTCCATTCTCCCATACCCTGAAGCACAAACATAAGCATATCTATCTAGATATCTAGATATATATTGTATGACCCCAAACACAGGGAAAAACCCAGGCAGGACCAGGGAGATGACACTGGCAAGGTTTACATTAACAACAAATGAAAATATTCAGGACTTTGCACAGCATGGAAGGTCTGACATCCTGTTCTCTTTGTGATTTTGCAATTTAGCTGGTTTTCCTCCTTAATATATATTATAATTTGTTTTCTAAATAGTATTTTGTGATATGGCACATCCTTTTCACTGTGCCAGCTGACACTTTATGGTGAACACTGATGAGTTTTACCCGAGGAGATGTCACCAGTAGCATCCTGTGATGGACACAGCAGCTGGGGGAGGCGAGTTCCATGCTGGGGATAGCTTTGCCCCCCGGGTAGCTTGGAGCAGCTGGAGCAGGTTGCAATTTCTGGAATAGAAAAGACACTGAGACAAAAAGAAACAACTGAATCATAAACGTTTTTAGCAACCATATCCAAGGAGTTATTTTTAAGAACTTTTCTTAGGGGTCAGTGGGGATAGAGACTGCATGGATTGTAGACAAAACCACAGGAGGTTCAAAGACTGTTTGAGCTCTGCAAAGGTGGACCAAGACCTCTTAGTCAAGAATACATGGCAACAAACAGTTTAGGTACAGAGCTCCATTTAGGGGCTAATTCTGTTTCACTGAATGGCAATGATTTTGTTCTCTTAGATAGACCTGATGGTCAGTCTCTGATATTTGATTATAATAAAACTGCTTTCCCCCCATATTTTTGATCATTTAGAAAATCAACACAGAAAAAACCTTAATTTCATCTTGCCCAAATTGTCTTCTGAAATAAACTGCACAGCATCACTCGAACCAGTGATTCATTGTCTGTTTGAACTGTTGTAGAAACTGGATCAGTGGGTTTTAAGAGATTTCAAAGAAAAGTTAAAAATAAAATCATAAATAATGATCAAGACATACATTAAAAAAATCAAGCCATCTGATTTATGCATAAGAGAAAATATACTGGAAAATTAAGTTTCAAAGCATAACATGTCATGCAAAGTCCTGTTAGATTATATGAAAGGACATTATTTGACTGTTCTTATATAAATACCAAGAACTGGACAAATGTACATTTAATTTATTTTTTTTTTAATACGGTGCATAAACTATTTTTGGATTATATGTTGGAATCTAAAGCCAAGTAAATATTAAAGGATATGAAACAAGAAAAGATCACTTGTACCTTTTCACTGTGATTACTGATTACTCAATATGACCACCGATACTTGGCAGCCAGTTGGGAATGTCCCTTGCACTTCTGTAAATTTTAAAAAAACACTATATTGAGGCTGAGGACATAGGCTGAAACCTAGACTTGGAATAAATTTAGTACAAGACTACATTTTCTGGGCTTAAAATCAGAATCACATTGAGGCTTCAAGCATTTAAAGAAATGCATTTCCTTTTCAGGTTTACAGGCGTGTTATGTTTGCATGGCACAGGGCTACAGAAGTGGCTTCTGCAAGAAGCAGCCAGAGGCTTTCCCCATGTCTAGCACAGCCAAAGCCAGCTGACTCCAGGATGGACTCACCACTGCCCAAAGCTGAACCCAGCAGTGACAGTGGTTGTTCCTCTGGGATATTATATTTAAGAAGTGAGAAAGGAAATTTGCAAGACATCAACAGGGAGAGGAGTGAGGATACGTGAGAAAAACAGTCCTGCAATGCAGAAGGAGGGTGAAGAGGTGCTCCAGGCACTGGAGCAGAGATTCCCCTGCAGCCCATGGTGAAGGCAATGGTGAGGCAGCTGTTCTACATGGAGGTCCATGATGGAGCAGAGATCCACCTGCAGCCCATGGAGCAGGAGGATGCCTGAATTGGGCTATGACCCACTGCAAAACCAACACTGGAGCAGTTTCCTGGCAGCTTCCTGTGACCCTGAAGGGAGAAAAGATCACATTGAAGCCAGATTAGTGGCAGGAATTGTAACCTCAAGGGGGATCCATGCTGGGGCAGCCTGTTTCCGAAGGACAGTATCCCATTGAAGCAACCCACACTGAAACGGTTTGGGAAAAACTGCAGCTTCTGGAAAGGACTCACATTGGAGAAGTTTGTGGAGGATTGTCTCCCATGGGAGAGAGCCCATGCTGGAGCAGGAGAAGAGTGTGAGGAGTCCTCCCCCTGAGGAGGAAGGAGCTGCAGAGATGATGTGTTAAGAACTGACCACAAAATCTGGGCATCTGGTAGAGAGGAGGGAGAGAAAATTGGCAGGAATTAATTTGAGGAAGAAGGGAAGGGTAAGAGAAAGGTGCTTTTAAGATTTGGTTTTATTTCCTTACTCTGATGCAATAATTTAAACAAGTTCCCACAAGTCAAGCCAGTCTTACCCATTGTAGAACCTGGTGAGAGATCTCTCCCTGCCCTTATCTCGACCCACAAGCTTTTTGTTGCATTTTCTCTTGCCTGCCCAGCTGAACAGGGGAGTGACAGAATGGTTTTGCTGGACACTTAGCATCCAGCCAGGGTCAACCCAACACAAAACACTGAACCATGTGCTATTGTATCTTTCTGGAATGTATCTTGAAGCTGTATGGTGACAAGGAACCTATACCTATCAGGAATGCATGCCTGGATAAACTCATGTTCTTTCTCTGCACAGTTTATAAACCAAAGTTTTGATAGTCAACCAATAGAAGACAGAAAATTTTAATTATTAACTCTAACGTTATGCATTAAAAAAAAAACAAAAACAAAAACAAAAACAAAACAAAACAAAACAAAAAAACACACACAAAAAAAAACCCCCACCAAACACCTAGGGCAAGCCTTGACTTCGGTACAAGAAAATCATTTTAAGAAACTGGTGGACAAAAGTCCTGAACTGAAAATCTACTTTTAATCTTAAATTCACAGTAGCTATTTCAGCTGACCTTGATACACTGAGAAAGGAATTTTTTGTATTTTTTTCATTATTTAGCTATAATATTATCTTTTCTCCTTGGTGTTTTGTAGCTGGTGTTTTTTTATGAGAAATCCTTCAAAATAACTGTAGCCTTTCTCATAACACAATGTAAATCCATGATTGACAGTCCCCATGGAAAGATAGGATTTCATGGTCAATAAAATATAAATAAAATACATGGGTAAGAATGCATTTCCATCTCATTACAGCTAGGATAAGCTTGTATGTACAGAGCAAGAGCTTTGCATTCTTCATTCATTCAATAGTCCAAGTTCAGACTGTCTAGACACAAGGCCTGGGAAGAGGAATAAAATCAGGGGCCAAAATTCGTTTTTACCCCTCTGTGCTCTTGTTACCATCATGGCAGGAAATTATGAATATGATGCTGAGATACTTCCTGGGAAAATAAATCATTATGTCATAACCTTTGCGTATCCAAAGAAGAGCAATGAGTCTGGTGAGGGGCTTGGAACACAAGCAATATGAGGAACGACTGAGGGAGCTGGGATTGTTTAGCCTGGAGAAAAGGAGACTCAGAGGTGACCTTATCACTCTCTTCAACTTCCTGAAGGATGGCTGTGGTGAGCTGGGGGTCAGTCTCTTTCTCCCGGCAACAACAGATAGAACAAGAGGACACAGTCTCAAGCTGCACCAAGGGAGATACAGGCTAGACTTAAGGAGGAAGTTTTTCACAGAAAGAGTGGTCAAATACTGGAATCATCTGCCCAGGGAGGTGGTGGAGTCACCATCCCTGGATGTGTTTAAAAAAAGACTGGATGTGGCACTTGGTGCCATGATCTAGTTGAGGTGTTAGAACATGGGTTGGACTCGATGATCTTAAAGGTCTCTTCCAACCTAGAGATTCTGTGATTCTGTGATTCTGTGAACCTGAAGGAAAATCCGTGTAGGAATTTTCTCTGCATCTGTATTCTTGAAATAGTCATTCCAAAGGGAATGACTTTTCTGCTTATGTTGAGTGTGTGAACCCACCCAGGCATGCTTGTGTCTGCGTGTGCGGCGGGCATTGGATCAGGGCTACACACTCAGAGTAACCTGATTTTCTTGATTGGATTGGAAAGTGGACCAGAGGTCTCAGAAGAGAGGAAAATTGACCATACTAAAGTCCGGACTTACATAATGAGATAGAGCTGTGTTTCTTTCTGTTGGCTTTTTTCTCTTTACTCAGTTTTGGCACAATACTGTTTGGCACAATGCATGCAAATAATTAAAAAGGAAAAAGCACTCTTCAATAAAAAACTCACAAAAACCATCAAAACTGTAGTGGGTTAATGCCACTGGGGAAAATCTCCCTGTTTGCCTGTTTATAATTTAACCAAATAGTTTTAGCACAGTGTGTCTATATTGCCACTTTCTATTCCCATATACCTCACAATTTCTTAAGCCAACACTCTATATGTAAAACAGACAAGGGCACAATCATGGCCTTAAAGACACCCCCAGCTAAGTTGTTTCACTGCGTTGTGGTAAAAGTAGTTTTAACCATCGCTTCTGGAGACTTAACTGCTTTTTTTTTATCCCTGCATTTATTTTCCAGTCCAATCCTACTGATGCCAGAATGATTTTTGCTTTTATATTTACTTCATATATATTTGTAGCTCTGTAGATTATTGTTGTACAGTTACACAGTTTCTAGATAGCTCAAGTACTTTTCTCCATCCTTTTCCCTGCTCTGACAGGCAGAAAGACAGAACACATTCCTGAGGCTCCAAACAGACCCAAAGCCCCTATCCTATCTTGGTTCTTTCTGGAAGCCAAGGTTGAAACCAGCTCTTCAAGTCACATTTTCATAAACAAAGTTTAGTTCCTATCTAAAGGTGGGCAACAGAAAAGGTGGAACCAAAAGGGGGAATTATTTCATCATTTGTGCTTCTAATTTATGATTTTTGTCAGTTATGCTAATTTGCTAAACTTCTAAAACTGTATTCACCTGTGTAGGGGCAGGTATTTCAGGCATTTTCCTTATCTGTTCCTGGAGGTGTCCAATAAAGACCAGCCTTTATATTACCTCCTATGTTAATTTTGTCTCAAAAGAGTGTTTCTAGGTCTTTAAGGTATCACTACAGCTGACACCTCGTTTCATAATTTCAGATAAGGCATGTGACTTACCTTTCCTTGGCAGTCCATCCAGTGCCTCCTGCTCTGCCCTGTAATTACATGAGACATAGGTACCTGCATTTCCATACAGAGTTGTTACTGTATTTTATAGCATGATAAGTTCTTTAAGGAATCAGTATCATATCAAAAACTGCTGTACTGATGGCATCAAATACCCTTTTTTCCCAATCCATGTTCTAATTTTAAGACTTTCACACCTTCTAGCACAATAACCCCACTTTCAGCCTTTTGCTTCTAAATTTTAATCAGTTTCAGAGATGGGCCTGAAGATTTCCCATCTTGTTTGAGGTCTTCTGAAACACTGGGAGTACTTGACAGCTCTGATGCTTTTCATAAAATCCCCTAGCCCTCCATTATTCCTCATAATGATCTATTTTTGTGACCTGACATCATAGCATGAAATCACTTTTTCTCCATGGTGGTGTTAAACTTCATTGGAATAATATATTCACTCTGAAGACCCATACATAATTCACATCTTTCCCTCCACAGTGGTGATGGCCAGGTTTTTTTGCGGTTTTTGGTTATTTAGATATATCCACCCCACTTCTCTGGATCTTATTCCTCAGAAGGAGCTGCATCTCAGGCTTCCCAGACCTGTTCCCGTGTTTCTATTTCTTTTGCTGCAGTAGCCTTTCATCTCAGCCTGCCAGGCTTTCCAAGGCTCAGTGCACTCTGCAGCTGCCTGTGAGCAAGTTCAGTTTTCTTTCTAGCCAGCTACACATCCCTTTGGCTGCCAAGTTTCACCCTCCCCTTTTATAATTGCCTCACTCCCCTCTCAGAGTGCAGTCAGTAGTTGTCACACAAATGGCTACACAAAGCACAAACAGTGAGTTTTCACATAGTGTTCTTTGCTTTAGCTAATTCAGAATGCAATTTAACCCTGCTACATTGTACAAGTCCTAACAGATCCTTGTCCCAGAGACAGAGATTATGATTTTCACAGTTACTTTAATTTGTCTTGGGCCTGGGACCAGCAGGAAGTCAGTGTTGACCCCTCATTCCCTTCTGCCATGCTCTTCTCCTCTGTGCCATTCTGCTAACACACCAAAAGTATCAGTAATCCACATTTCATTTTCTTAAAAATTACTGATCCAGAAGCCATCAACTTAAGTTCATGACCCAAGCCTTTATTGTTCCTAATGAATTCAATAGATTTCGTATGCTGTTCAACAGAGTTTTGGCACAGGGAAAAATCTGCACAGTTCCTACAGTTTAACCAAATATGTTTATTGGTTTATGGTTTAATAACTGTAGTGAAATCATTTTATTTTTTTACAAGTTTTCCAGAGAGGTGGTAGCTGCTCCATTCTGGAAACAACAGGTTGTACATGGCTTTAACCAGCCTGATCTAACAGAAGATGTCCCTGCTCACTGCAGGGGGATTGGAGTAGACAAGTTTTAGAGGTTCCTTCCAGCCCAACCCAATCTATGGGTCTTTGATAATTAACTGGAAATCAGTGAATTATGAAATGCAAATAGACACCTACAGCTCTTGGAACACCTTTCTAGCATCAATCACAAGAACCTCTAGTCCCACCCACACACAGGTGCTCGCTCTGCCATGGGTGCACGTCCCATCTGCTCTCACCCTCACCCACTGCAGCTGTGCTGGCAGCTTCTCATCCTTTCTTTGGGGAGGATGGGTTGTCCCATTTTCCCCCTCTCTCCCATGGATGTTGTGGGGTCTCTGGTCCCACGTGTGACCCTGCAGCTCCACACAGTCTGTATGATGAGACAGTTCCCATGACCCCAAGCAATTTGGGGTTGGGGGGGGTCTCACATGCTGCCCGTGCTGCCAGCCAGGCATGACATTCATAGCAAGGTTCCTTCCTCAAGTGTCTGCCGTCACTCCAGCGTTTCTCAACCTCCACTACTGCTTTTCATTCCTCTTTATTTCTTTCTAAGGTAATTCCACCTTTGTTTCAAAATTCCTTCTTATGCCCTGCAACTGTCTCTGTGATGACATTGACCCCAAATGATCATGAATATGTATGTGTGTAATAACAGACCTAAGTCTTTTCTCTACCACGTGCCATATTTCTTTTTGAGACAGGTATAAAACTGATTTTTCTTCTCTGATCCCAAAAAAGCATAAATTATTGGTGCTCATCAGGTTGCTCAGGAAAAGAGTTTCCATCCTGCATATCAAAAAAGTTTTCCATACCATTATCAAGAATTTGTCCTGGATGTTTAGCAATCATAGCTCCTAATAGCTCCTGCAAGAGCCACAGGTTAAAGCATTTATGTTTTATTCTTTTCTGTTGATGACAAGTGATCCACTTTTTTAACAGCCTAGAAAAACTGGGCCAAATATTGAATATCCCCCTTGGCTGCAATTCCTAATAAAATGTAAAGTCCAAAATGATAGGCAATTTGGCTGGAGCAAAAGCAGAAACAAGCAAAGTTGCCAGCTGCCATTCTGACAAGCAACAATTTCACTGAGCCTGGACATTGGCTTATTTCTCCTGGTTAGAGCAATCATTTTTGTTTTCTCCAATTACTTATGTCTGTTTATGCTGCTAAAGCATCTGTTTGATTATTATATTTAGGAATCTAACTTGAAATATCATGGAAAATCCCATACTTATTTATATATTGTATTGGCTAAACCTGAAGAGCCAGAATAAAATGTACTTTGAAAGATACAGAGAATAGTATTTATCCATTTTTTTCAAAAAGGTTTCCCCTTTGTTCCTCTGGTAGCAAACTGAGGTAACTGAGTATAAAACATGAGTGCTCTCTCTCTCTGTCAGATTTTAATTTGGTATAATATTAATATTCTAAGTAGGGAGAAAGGAAGGATAGACACTTTCTTGTTTGCATAGTTTATTAAACTTTTAGGCAAAGTTATAGTAAAAACCATAATGACACTTTGAAAGCTGATAATAATGATATCATTAAAAGCTGCTGTCACTTGGACTGTAAATTTCCTAAGGCAGGTGTTTTATGTTTATTTACTCCTGAAAAGATGCACCAATCCAGAACATTGTGATTATGGAAAGGTATTGTCTCTTAACAGGTGCTTGATGTCCTACCCCTCTTAGACCATTTAGTTGTCATTTCTGTGCCTTCTCTTACTATCCTGTGCAGTACTTGAGACTGGGTACCTTGAGGTTGTATTCAGTGGCAAAATGATGACCCCTCCCATTTTCTTCCTTATGCTATCCTAAAAATGTCTTTAAATTTCTGGCCTATTTTTGCACAATGTGCCGAGGCAACACCAGGAGTTTGAGCTGTAACTACCGGCAGTGAGTTCAGCTGCAGGTAAGCAGAGTTTAGATTATTTTCCCTTTGCCTTACATTTGGCTACACTGAAGCTCTTCTGCTACTTCTTTACTGATGGAATCAAGCTTTACTGAAGAGGGATTTCCTGAAGCACTTTAGAAGGACTTCGATGGTTTGAGAGATCACTGCATCCTCTCAGATTTTGAGACTTCATTGTTGGTTATTTTCCAGGTCAATGGTGGTGTTTCAATGATGATTCAATAAATCCACTTCTAGCACTGATCCTTAAAGAATTCCACTGCTGATCCTTCATCACCATAAAGATGGTCTTTAAGACCTACAATTTGCTTCCTACCTATTAATAAACTCCAGTCAAGAAAACATTTTTTCTTCCTGTCTCGTGGAAATTTCTTTTTCCTTAATAAAAAAATGTGTTCAAAAGCTTTTTGAGAAGACAAATACATTACATGCATCAGACCACCTTGTGACCCCGTGCTCATCGATGTCTTTTAGGACACTGCCTGAAAGACATCAAGCGGGGGCTGCTAAATTGCTGGGGGAGAGAAGGAGAAGGGAAGAACCCAGGGCCCTGACAGCACCCTCCTGGGACTCCTGTAGTTTAGACAGGCAGAATTTCTCTCAACCAAAGTCTTGTGGACTCTTTCCTAATGTACTGTTCTTATCTATGGTCTTAGTTCCTGGGGATAAACAGGATCTTACTACCAGTGTTGGAAATCAGGCTCATTTGTAAATGCCTATTTTCTGGATATCATCTGTAATATTTGACTTTCAAAATGCTCACAAAATAAAATGTCATTTTGGATTCAGCCTGCTCTAATGTGCCTTTATCACTATAACAAGCGATATTTTCCCTAAGTATAGGAAATAAAGCAATCCCTTGGGAACTTTTTAGAGACAGTATGACATGTCTAGGAGACAGTTTCTCAAGCTGTGCTTGAAGTTTGTTTTTTTTTAACTCCCTGTTTTTTTCTGCTACCCATTTTGACTATTTTAGGATTATCTTTCTTAAATTTCTATCTGTTTTAAATATTGTAGAGAGAAGTGGTTTTGGTCACACTCAGTCTGAAGTCACTTTCTACTGGGTTTTATCATTCAACTCAATTTATAGCAAAGGTTTATGACTTACGATCGGGTGAAATAACTAACTTTGCCACCTAGAATCTCAAATGCTGGGTAAGGAATCCAGGTTTTGAAACAAAGTCTGGTTTGTTTTGAAAGGGACACTGGAGATCATGTCATTCTAACCCCTCTGCAATGGGCAAGGACACCTTTCACCAGACCAGGTTGCTCAAAGCTGTGTACAACCTGGCCTTTTTTCTGTTGTGGTGATGCTTTGAAAAAAAGAAGTTTAGAATTCTGAACATGGACAGTCCCGATGTCTTGTTACCTCCACCTCTGAAAGGTCTGTTTGGCATGCATCTCACCCACAAACTGCTCCCAGCACCATGAAAACATCATGCTTACAGCTTTGTAGTATTCTGTTGCTGTATGTTATAAAATCTCTCTGGATCAAGGCTGACTCCTCTGAACCTGGAAGTTCATTTTGCATTCTTCCCCAGATATTTCTCTGACTATATCACAAAACCAAGAAGTGATGTTGGAGGCTCATATATAAAGCAAACTTAGTAGAAATTTGTGAGGATCAGCTGAAAACAATGCAAATATATGTAGCATATTAGCAACTAAGCAGGCCATGCTTTCTGGAACAGCTGTCTGTTGTTAAATAGTTCTTGTGAATCTCTGAACTCTGTCACAACCCTGTACCTGGCTGGGTTGTTGCATTTCTTTAAATAACCTCATACCAAAGCATATATTTGTCTCTTTCTTTCTTGTACTGGAAAGATCTTTTTAAAAGCTTGACTTGGCAGACATGAGAGGGATGACTGTCCTATGTACCCCCCAAATGTTTCTATCATGGTTTCAATGAAAAAGCCCAGTGTTTCCTGTCAGTATCTGACCTGCAGCTGTGCAGCCTTGCACACCAAACACCAGGCTCCTTACTCATAACTTTTATATCGGGTCAAAATCCATTTAGTGTGTTTGCAGCACGATTTTTTGCTTCTGTTTTCCCACATTGAGGAATATAGATTCTGATCGGTTTAGAACATATTACAGTGTGTTTGCTTGCATGGAAGAATGAGATGGGTTTTGATAAATAATTTTAATTTAGAGCTTTTCTCCTTTTGGACAATCAAAGTCTACACAAAACATGTCTTGCCACATTTTTCTTACTTTAACTTCCAACTTTCTTGACACATTCACAAAATCTTTCATTTCCAAGCACATTCATACTTCATTTGCACCTACAAAGTTCTGTTTTTATACATCATAAAGAAAATATGCAAAAATACCTGAGGGAACTAAAGCAATATAGTGACACATCCTAGTAACTCACACATTCATTCTTCTTCTGCAATAAAGCTGATGGGCAGGGGAGTTCAATTGCTCTACTGGATCTCAGGGATGGAGTATGAGAAGATAGGAAACTACAAAGAGAATGGAGCAAAATCTATTTTGGGGGTGAAAAGCAACAAGTTTCAGCTAGCATCAAATACCACAGACATCCATAGGCACAAATGTACCTGCCATAGAATGAGAAGCTACTTCATTTATTTTTCTTTCTACACTAAAAATGCTATTACCCATCTCTAGTTCAGTGACTGTTTTATTGACTGTATTCTTTCTGGGCTGGCATTTTATAGGTTTTAAATAGCAAAGGCAAAGTATTGCCCTCAGGAAAATCTTCTCCTGAACCAAAGAGATCTACTATTTGGACTTTTGAGAACACTGAGTGAGCAAAAGCAAGCAACAATAAAGGACTAGAGTGACAGAAAGTCTTATGAAAATATAGGGGTTTTTTTTTCTTAAATAGAACTATATAATGGCTTGCCTAGTGGTGCTTTAATCAGAAACAGAGAAATTATGGTGAAATACATGCAAAGATTGGACAGTAGAGGGTTGCTTAACTTGCAACTTCATAATGTGCACATGAAGTAGGTTATTCTGTGACCCTGAGCAATTTCACATAATTCCCAGCCTAGATTACATTTCCATATGACTGAAATAAAAAATAATGTCGTGAATTGCAGAAACTGGTCTTCTCCTATCACTTTGAATATAATGTATCATTTTACCTCTGGAAATCTGGCAGCAAGGCACAAGTGTCTTTAAAAATGTCTGGAGTTAAAAAATAAGAAATGATCTTTTCAAATGAACATTTATCTCATAATGCATTGTCAGTCTTGGGGAAAAAAGTCCCACCTTGCTCTCATACACTAAACCAGCTCACAGGCCATAGTACTACTACATTGACTGGAATATATGCAACTTGCTGATGATAGCCCCAGTCATGGGATTGTGTTTTTATGTGGATGACCTATATCTGAAAATTTATCCAGCAAAACAGACAAAAAAAACTCACACAAAAAATCCCCAAAACCCCAAAAAACAAACCAACAAACAAACAAAAAAAAAAAAAAAAAAAAAAAAAAAAAAGACTTTTCTTCAAATCCAATTGTGACTTGCCAAGAGATATGTACATGCATTTTGTACAAGGGATGTGGTGATGCACAGTGACATTTTCTTTGAAAATTACCAGAAGAATGGGAAAAATTTGCAAAGTGGACAAGGGGCAGACTAAGCATCAAAACTGACATGAAAGGTAATTTTGCTCAGCAGCTGATTACAGTGTATAAAGAAGCTCTGAAATTCTGATGCACTATTAGACTCACTTGTAGCTCATAGACATCTGTGTGGATCTTTCCATCAGCTAAGAGTGAGATGGATCACATCACATATGCCTTTATCTGTTCCATACATCTGTTGAGAAAAAATCCAACAAAAAGTTGAACTTTAGCATGCACTAGCCACCATATTTTTAAACATATGCACACAGATTATTCAGCAGATCCAGTCTGATAGGTTTTTACAGCGAGAACTCAGGGCTGTGAGAGACCATTCAAGACTTTAGTGGGACAGAAGCCAAGAGGCCTTAACTGGAAGCCCTGGAGTAGGTTGCATTAGGTGTTTGGCTAGTAACTTCTAGAAAACTAGTAACTGCATAGAAATGGAGTCAAAGTTGTTTTCTGCCTTCCTTCTTTGAATGCATCTGCCTCTGTCATCCTCATCCTGAATTTAGGGGAGATTTGTTGGTTTGCAGCCATCCATCATCATTCGGATTCCCTATGCAAACCCTTCAGCTTCCTCTTGACCTATTTGCTTTTCCAAAGGTGAAGCACAGAAATATGCTCCTCTTGCTTAATATGCTATGCTGTTTTCTTACTGTTTCATCAAATTTCTCAGAACTAGAATTCAAGTGAGGAAGAAAAAAATATATATATTTTTCAATATCTCTGAAATATGTGAAGAATAATATTTTTTTTTAAGTGCTGATCTTTGCACCAAGAAAGCAAGAATTTGGGGTCAAGATTTTTTTTTTTTTTTCAGGATCTAATGGGTTAACTTGTGCCCTCATAAAATATTCACTTCTAAGATACGGTCTGGTCTAACTAGTAACTGCGGCATGCAGCTGACCAACTACTAGAAAAGAGCTGTTAGAAAAATTCTGATTATTTGTTTTGGTTCTTTCTCAGCGTTCATAAGGAAGACTTAAAAACCAGTCTGTGTGTACCTCTCATGCATAAGACACATTTCTGGCTAAAGGCAAGAAAATTTCTAGAAGCAGAAATAGCAGGAGCTTTGATCTCTTTTAAAACCATTGAAGGTAGTTTATCTCAAGTTGCACAAACATGGATAATCTTTCTGGCGATAAATATGTTCCAGCTGAGATTCTTCTTACTTCTTTAATGGATGTCAGTACATCTTTAGTAGCTAATAACTTAGTCCCAAAGTAACACAAAAAGAAGATCAAGTACCTCTGCAGTGGTCATACAGTTTGTAATGGGGTAGCACGGTGGAAATAACTTAAGCTGTGAACCTCAGTTAGGGAACAGAGCTACCAGCAGCTCTGCCATGCATTTATGTATGTAGGAGGAGAAAAGAAGTACATGTTTCATAGGATGGCAACATTCCTAAGTACCTATCAAGCTCTTGTCTAATTTCAAGACTGCTGCCTTTACAAGCCATTTTAATTCCTTTTTAAACCAATTCTTCCAAATGGACTACCAAATGGGATGTTATTTCACAGTCATCTCCTTGCAGTAGGATCACTTGCAGGGACAAACACCAGCAAACACTGAATAAGTCTAGCAGAAACTGGCCAGTGAGGTCTTACACCTTCTGTGTAAAACTCTGCAGGCTCCTCTTTGAGCACTTTGACTTCACAGCTTCAGAAGTCTGCTCCATAGATTCAAGTGTCATTGCAGTTATCTGTAAAGGCCTGTACAATAATTCTGAAGGAGAATAAGGAAATTAATCTCATACTAATCTAATTATTCACAGTATTTGTGTCTTTGTGTCTCTGTTGCTCACCACTCTTGCATGTAAACCCTTTAATGCATTTGTCCTCACAAACACTATGTATTATTTATATTTCAATTCTAGTGAACCACTAGGAAAATTAATGTACTGCAAAATTAAAGTGTCACATCCTGAAAAATCCTAATGGAAAGCACATTATGAGACAAAAGACCACAGAGAACCTCCAGACACTTCCCTTGATAACCTGACATAACACCAGGCAGGCTTTCAGCCCCTACACACAGTGACAGTTTTCCTGTTACTCTTCCTTGCCAGCAGACTTAAAAAAGGAGGGAGCAGGCATCAGGCATTGGGTCTGCCTTTCCTCTCTTTATGGGTCTTGCCAGGCAGCAAGGCTTTTTGAGCCCACAAATACCATGTGTGGGCCTCTCCAGACCCAGACCTAGACCCAATTTGTGAGAGACAAAACTGGGAAGGGTTAAGGCAGAAAGGCATTCAAACAATCCCAAAGGCATTCAAGAGCTGCACAGCAGTGGAGCTCAACTCTGCCCAAGGTGTTGGGCATTCAATTTGCTACAGGTGTGTATTGGCAAAATAAAAGATGAAGGAAAGGAAATTTTGACCTTTGAAGATCAGTGGACTTAAGCATCTCACAAAGAACCATGGTCCTGACTGACTGGAAGCACAGATATGTAATATATAATTTTTGGATTTTGAAATAAAGACATACCACCCAGTGTGGGGTCAGGGACATCGTATGGTAGCTTACAGATTGGTTTCTCTGAACCACTCCAGGACTGGAAACAGCAAAAGTGATTCTGGAAAGAAAATATTTATCTCCATAACAACAAAAATGAACACTTTGCATGTTCAGGCAAGTCCTGGCAAAACAAACCTAGCAGTGAACTCCATAGGATATTGTACAATGAAAACCAATTTCTTGTATGACTTCTGATTTTTGAAACTGCTCATCTGTTTGTGTGACATTTCCTACTGCTTCCAAGTGCACTGAGGGTACAGTCTTCCCATGCTCCTTTTCAACTCTTTCTTCAGTAGTTCTAAATCAAACCAACTAGTCACAAAAAACCTCTCAGAATGAATTACTGTGAAAAAGAAGAACACCTCTTGGAAAAATCATTTCAGTACATGTGAATTAGCAGCAGCATGCAATCACAAATTATTCCTTCTGATGACTGAAAAGAAGAAAAACTCTTGAACAATCAAGACTACCCTCTGTTTTTGCTGCGAGACTCCTGTCAGCTCTTTAGTGACTCAGCACCTGGAACATCTGGATTTGTCCTTTATTTCTTCCTATTCAGTGATCCTTTCTGATTTTCTGTTGATGACATATTCTCTTTTAAATATTTCTCTAAATTATGTTTTGTACAATTTCTCTACCTAAACACTCAGATAGGTGTATTTCCATTTCTTCAAATGTCTGGGAACGAAAATACAATACAGAGACAGACCTTATGCTTTCTTAATGTATCTCTGCCTATCCCCTCTACATACTCAATCTAAAACACTGCAGCTAAAAATCAAAATTATTTCTCTTAGCTCTCTTTAAGGAGAGATAATGCTGGTTTCTTATTAAAATTTGACACATGGCTACCAAATTTATTAGTACTCTAACTTTTGATTCTTTTTGGTTCTGAATATAATATGTGTGAGATTTGCAAAGCTACATCCATGTGAAATAATCCACAGAATATATAATCTAATTTTGGAGAAGTTCCACACTAAGCTTACGTAGTAATTAAACATGACTGATCATTACTTGAAAAGCATACTAGATTGGTATTGTAACATTTGATAAAAAAATCGGAGTAGCTGGTTGAATAATGAAAGAAATGTTAGCTAGCACATCTAGTGAGGAACAATGGATTTTTTTTCTTCAAAAGCATTATTCAAGAAGTAATTTTTTCAGTCAGTATTAAAGGTGATATTGGACAAAGTACAGGAATAATGTTGCTCATTGTTAAGGGGCAGTTTGGTATATTTGTTGTTTAGCAAATTTGTCATTCTGCTGTATATCTGAAAAGTTCTGTGAACCCTGCCTGAGGCCATCAAACTTTGTTCTTCTGGAGCTGATCATTTTTCATCCAGTGTGAAGATAGTTTATAATTCAAAAAATTGCCAAGACTATTACAGTTTCAAAAAGGTTATTTGCACACAAGCTGCAGAAATACTATGTGTTTTGCTTGTTTCTGAAAGCACTTTCAATATCAGGTAAGAAAAAAAACAGCCATGAATGTTTTGTGTTCATCTTAGTGTAAAATGTCAGAGCAAAAGTCAAGAAGTGCAAGGTGCTCCCCTAACACATTCTGACATTAAAAATTTTTGATTTTATGATTATGTGCCCTATAGCTTATAGATTTTTTCCCATTTCTTTGGTTTCTTGTACTTAATATTTTCTCTTATTTAGTACTCATCCGTGGGAAGCAGATTGCATTTCTAGTCAATTCTGGGAGATGTTTTCATCAGAAAATTTGATTTTTGGAAGTTCTGGCATTAATCTGGTGGTTGCTTAAAGAGCACTGTGTCAGACCCCCTGAAGACCAGAGACTGAACATCCATTCTAAATGCTGATAATCAGCATATTTCTGATTTAGTTGCTGGAAAAGTCAACTCTGATTTTCTCAGCTGACAGTGACATTTTTCGGCTCAAGAACCTGACAACCATAAGATGTACAACATGCTGACCTCAAAGAAGGGGTAGAGTTTAAATGCAAAAACACTGCACAGATTCACGTCACTTTGATCGCATTTGGGGACACAGGAAAATGGAGGAAAAAGGAACACCAGGTAGGATAGTTACCAATGACCTAATTATTCCTTCAATAACATTTTGGAAATGATAGCCATAGCATCACTGAGCATCCTAGACTTCAATATATTTAGGCAGTGGGAGAGGAGATGCTTTTCTTCCCACTGTTACACGTTTCCCATATCAAGAACAAGTGCTGCTCAGTGTTGAGGCTAAAATACCTGATTTGCAAGTAATGCCTTTCCTTTGTGATACTACTCTGCCTTTGACAGTTACTAACCAGTATGGATCTTCTTCAGTTTTGATCTTCTTCACTGAATCTATAAACCTCTCCTACATACCATCTTATTCCTGGCAGCCTTTGTTCCTTCATATATGATATCAGCTTTCTTGAGATCACTGTTGCATCAAGCCTCAGCTTGTACTAGAAAACCTAAAAGAGAGCCCTTTGAAAACATAATCAAAGTGATTAACTGTGTACAAGTGACAGAAGAAGACAGGAACATTGAAAATAAGTGCTCAGCAGGTACCACACTTCATCTTCTCTCTGGCAAATTATTTAACATGGTTGTCTGAGTATTCACCAGTCGGAGTCAGCTCCTGCCATTTCCCTCTCCCAGCTTTCATCTCCTTCATATTAAAACAGTGATACTGGACAGAGGATTTCTCTGCAAGGTCTGAGGTTTCTCACAAGGCAGAGGTATCACTTGGGACTTTTGGACTGTTATAGGACATCCTTTAGATGTCAAGGAATCCCTGTATCATTGTTTCCAGCACTCCTGGTCTCCCCTTCTTCATTTTGCTGAACTACTTCTTTACTAAATGAAAATTGAGAGGATTTAAGAAATGAGCCTTATTTGTTCTGGTCAGGTCATTTTTTATTTCAAAATATCCCTTCATCTTCAAACATTGCTCAATATCTTGAGGCTGACATACATTATACATACAAATACAAAGGAACAAAAAATCTTCTGTGGTTTTAACACACACAAGCAGAATAGAATCAGAAATGTCACAGATTATACATATCAAGGGAACACTTCTATAGCCAGTATTATTATTTACTACAATATATTGTATATTTATTATTATATTGTCATCTGGATAATGCAATAATACAATGCAGTAATCATGTTATAATAAATGTATTGCCAGAATTGCAACTGGTTGATTTGACAACAGGATAAACAGCAGATTATATATAATATACACTCAGATTTCATACAAACAAATAAAATTATAAGTTTTGATCAATTTGTGATATCCTCCATCACAGCTGGCTTTACCTCATGTGACCAATTAAAAATTACAAAACAGTTTCTTGTTGATCCCATAAAACAAATCATGAGCTATAAACATGTCAGCCTTAAATTTGCAGCTAGGTGGTACAACCATTTTGATTTTGCTGATGCTCAGTAAGTCTGTACTTTATATAAATAAAACCAAAATGGAGATTATTTACAATGTTCTGACACACTACAATATCTAATGTGAAAATACATTGATTCTCAGTACACTTCCTTGCATATAAATATAAACATTATTGCAACCATCAAAACACATTAAAATTTTTTATTCATCTTTCTTTCATCAATCCAGTCAATCATTTAATTCTGAATATTAAATATTTAGCACAATTTTTGTTTCTCTGACCCCAGAGTGTTATAACAGCAGTACTTATTGCTATAAGCCAAGTTCAGTCCAGCAATACTTAATGGGTTTTTTTTGAAATGTCAGCTTCTTCTGCCATGTTAAGGGATAAAAGTCTTCATACTTAAAATAAACACTTCAAGTGCTTCTGGTTTCAAAGAAAAAAAGTGTAAAATTAAAACTAAATAAGTAGATGAGTTTGTATATGAAAGTCATACCTTTTTTTAATATTCCCTTACGAGATTTGAAAGCTATGCTTAATGTAAGACACGTTTTCCTCACATTCTCATTAAATTTGTGTATATTTAACAGTGTTTTGTGAATTCCATTTTTTTACACAATAACATATTCTTGTTTCAGTATAACTGTTTTATTTCATTATTCCAGTATGTTTGGTCATTAAAAAAATTAAAAATTAATTTTCATTAGAGTATGTTAAACATCATCCTGTTTCCTTTCCTTTCCCTTCACTTGATCTTGTAAATAACCCTGTATCATCACTATTTGAAGTAAATTATTAGGAAGGATAAGACAGGATGCTTGCCTTGAAAATTGACTCCAGCTGCTTTCCTGTTGCAATAATTTTTGTTATCTTTATGGTTGCTTGTTCAAACAACACAAAAAAAATTGTTCACGTTCTTTCGTTAGTACTTTCACTGCCACAGGCTTAGGAAAAAAATGTTTTATACCTCCATGTTAAATTCTTTATATCAGCAATTTTCAGGTTTGGTACACAAATATGAAACTTTAAAAATGCAAAGTTGTTTGGAGAATTGAAGACAACAGCATCCAAGGAGAACAAGATTACTGCATTTCTGACCTCTTCTACTGTCTGCTGGCATTACAGTGGCCAAAAATATTCTGATATTTGAAGTGTGTGATGTTTTGTTCCTATGTCCATACAACATGGAAACAAAGCATAGCCAAAGCAGGGCAAGACTTCATGTGCAGCTGTTCACTGGGTAAAACACCCGAGTGCCATAGACCCTACAGCTCTTTCCTGTCCAGTTGGAGATTCCTCTCCTTCTTTCTTTGTAACTCCAAAAGCAGCTGAATAGCACCTGGGTGCATCAATCCTCCGAAGCAAGCACAGGAGGAGTTGAGGCAGATCCTTGAAGGGTCAAACATGCTGCTACTTCTGGAGCACACATGCTGAAGAATGGGTTTGGCTCAGTTGTCATCCTAAACCACAGGTACTTACTAATTTGTGTGCCACTCACATAATAAACATGCTGATGTTCCAGGTACTAATTTTGTACATTTGGTGAATAAAATTCTCATGAGGTTCTCTGGAACAGCTGTCCTATGTGCAGAGGTGCTGGGTGTCTTGGTATAAAGTCATCAAGACAGCCACAGTTTTTTTATGCTGTTGTTCACTTCCCCACCACCCTTCCCTACTAGGTTAAACTAGCTACACACAGCAGTTTAAAAGTATCCAGTTTAAAAGGATACACCTGGCCTGGAAATCTGTAATGCCATTAAATGCCTTATGTCTTGACACAGCACAACAAATTGGCATAACTTTTTGTCCCATATTTGGGTGTATTTCATTCCTATCTGCTTATATTCTTTGATGTTCCCCGTAATAACTACCAGTCACTTGGGTCTCTTAGCTATCATCTGCACAAATAAAACCTGACACTGCTTTCATAAAATAATGTCAATACTATATCAAATTCTCCAACATATTCCCTGCACAGCTGCACCAAGTGACAGAAGTAAAACTGTCTTCAAACATAATTTATAAAAACATGAGAGGAGCTCCTTTAAAAAAGCAAAGCTTAGCTAACTTGTAAACAAGATGACAAATCACAAGCAGGTTGGTTTCGGCTTTTTTTTTTTCCAAAACAGAAAAGGTCATAAGATACATTTTTTTTCTCATCTGCCTCCTCCTTACCGGAGGCAGCAATATAAATGTGAGAATAATCAGTGAAAAGACTTATCAAAACAAAAATAAGTTTTTATGCCTCCCTCAATTTAGAAACAAAATTATAGGAGCTGAGGGATAGCTATCCAAGTGCTTTACAAATATGACAGGCTTTATTCTCCTTTCCATCTGATATTTGCTCTTTCTGATTGAGTACAGACACAACTTAGACATAGTCACAATTGCATTTGGGATCTTAAAATGGCTAACATATGCTCCTTACAGTTAGAGAACTGACATATCAGTATAGACTTCTTTCATAACTTTTTTGCCCAGCATAAGATCCTGTTTCAATAACAAAAAATCTCCCAAAGCATAAACAAGACTACCCAAAAACTCAAACCCCAGAAAATTATTTGCTTCACTCACCTTTATTTTAGATAAAATACTACCATGTAGCTGTTTCTAGCAGATATTTTAGAATCAGCCTGACTTTTGTCAGCAAAGTGTCTTTTCTAAGACAAATTATCTTTTATATAAAAAATATAATTTCTCCACTTAACCCTTCTGAAGCAAATATCATTATAGATGGCTTTATCAAGACCAGCAATTATTTAAAGACCAATTACTTATTCCAAATTACTCTACTGTAAGTTAACTATTTTGAAACCTAATACATATTTTGATGTGTGTAAACTGAAGTAATTGTAAGCTATGAACAAATGACCTAATTAGCTCACTGGAAAGCATTAAATACTTGGAAAATTTTGAAACAGACACACTTTCAGCAAAGGTGTTGCAGTAAATATAAGCAGCGCAAAATGCTAAGGATGATGGTCATTTGCTTCCTCTCAAACTTAAATTGTCAGCTCTCAATTGGTGTATGTAAAAGGAATCTGAAAAAATAATCTTTTCAGGAATTTATTATTAACAAATATTAAAATCCACAGTTTAATAACAAGTACTCACATACAGACCAGCATCATTATCTGTGAAAGAAGTGGAGATAAGGGAGCAGTGACTGCACCTTTCTGTACCTCTTCAGATGTAATACGGAGCATTATGATATTTTGGGTAAACCACTGGAAACATCAATGCTTTTTGAAAGTTAACTGGGCATGTTGATCTTGGAAAATATATTTAGCTGCAGAGATACATAAATTACTAAAAAGATGTGGATCAGTATTCTTACAAAGGCTGCTGAGCAGCTACTCAAAGCAGTCTAGACTGTGGACCCCATAGTACAGCTATACCTAAATACTCTATAATTTTTAACAGAAAATGAAATTGTCTTTTCCTTTATGAGGCAACATTTTATGAAAAACTAAGAAAGGATGTAGGATGACTAGAAGAATGTAGAATAAATCCTGCCTGTGGTCTCCTCACCAGCTTAGAAAACTAGCTAGGTGCTGAGGAGACTGTCTTGCCATTTCCTAAGGATCTGAAGATGTGGTGAAAGTAACATCCAGGAACAGGATGTAAATTCCTGGGGTCTTCTGGAACATCCATGATGTGAAGCAGTTCTGATCTTCCTCTTACACTATGATTTCACCATCCACAATGAGACTCTTATCTTTGTTTGTAGTTTCTGTACTTCACTGAAAAATAAATAGTTAATAGTAATAATAACAATAATAATAATAATAAGCAACTTGCTTACTGCTACACATGAGAAAGAGACAATTTAAATTTAGGTGAAAAAATAATATGCCAGCAGCCCATATGAGAGCAATACACATCTCATTTTTATTTGTAAGACATGATTACTTATACTGCCACGTACCATATTTGTAAAATCAATGGTTAAGTGGTATTTACAGTGACCAATATAGGAGCATAGAAAGAATGCTGCTTAAGAAGCAATGTTAAGATTTACCAACAATTCAGAATTGTGAACACAAGAAAAATTAGTGAGCAGCCATGATGAACTATTTCTGTATGGACCGACAATTACATCAGCAGATGTTCCTTAGCTCTTAAAAAATGCTTCATGAGGTAGCATAACTGGGTTTGATTTTTGTTTTTTCTTTCTCCAAAACTGGGCAGAACACTGTTCATAAACTCCATATTTCAACTATAAACATGGCCTGTTCTCAGTATAAATTGGTGGAATTACAATGATCAATTACCTTGGAGTAATCTACATCCTGAAGCCAAGAAGATAACATTAATCTTGATTGGTTGGCTCAGTTAGGGACTGTGACTCCAAAAGTTATTACCTTTCCTCCCTTCAAGGGAGGTAGTTATTTTACATCAATTTTGAGCTGATAGCATAATTTTTCTATATAGCCAGTGAGATTTGGCAGTCGTTCTATGCTTTTTTTTCTCCTCTTGAAGAAGAATAGGTATAAGACAGTCTTGTTATTAATTTAGAATACACCAAGGAAGATGGAAAGGAAACCTGTGAATTGAGAAGGCAAAAAAATACTTCTATAAACTTCTTAAAATGCTGCATCTGGGACTTTAAAATCTTTCTCTCTAAGGTGTGACTCATTTAGATCTTCAAAACTAAAGAAGTGTATGCTTCCGTTTTTCTGATTTTTATGGCACCTAATTGCAGCACACTAGTATTGCAGCATGGTGAATAAACACCACTGAGATATTCCTTAATTTTTCCAGTTCCTTAACAGCTTCAGCATCCTGTGGTCCATGAGAGGATATCTCACTAAAGATTGGTAGAATAGGGTCCTTCTAACTTCTAGAACCTCTGTGGATTGGGCAGACAAGCTCCTGTCAAGCTGGGAATGTGGCAGGAGCTGGGAATAGCATAATCTGTATATGGGCAGAGGATGAGGACTTGATGACTCTCATCTCCAAGATCCTCTGGCTAGTATGATGCTGCTGATTGGATTACATGATGTCTTCCCTGTTTATTCCTTAGGCTTTTGATAATCATAAATACCAGTAGAATTTTCTGAGTGATATTTGTTATGCCTACCTTCCTCAAGAAAGCAATAGTATTTCTCATGCATTAAGGACGCAAGGAAATAAGGAGAGCCTGAAAATGTATATTAGGTGAACTACTGTCATTACACATTAGATGATTCATGAGAGCTGGGCAAAATGTGGACCTCAGAAAAAGAAAAATGCATATGAGAACTACAGATTCACAGGCTAGGCAGTAACTGGTGTGTGTTTAATTAATACCTAGCTGCTGGAACTTGTCATGGTCTGATGAATTAAAGACAGTGGCACTAAAACTATCTTTTTAAGCTCTCAACATCTTTTAGTACAATCATTCTCTCAATGTCATTTAGTTGCAGTTATTCCTATCACAATGTTTCTCTGTGCTATGCAAACTCTGTGGCTAGTCCTGAAAGGGGTTTTTTTTTTAATAATTGCCAATTTAACACATTTTGTAATTATTATTTCCATCATTGTAAGCTGTAGCATAAAAGTCACATGCAGAGCTGCTGTTATTGCTTACAAGCTTTCTTTTTCCCCATAACTTGTCAAACGTGGCCTGATTTTGTAAAACAGCTGAATGTCATGCACAGTCTCTGAGGGCTTAAAACTCCTTCTAGACATCAAGTTGTGTCCTACAGAACATGGTTTAGCCAGAAGCAGATTGACCTAGAAGCAAATTACTATATATAATAGCATATCCATTGAAGATGTTCATTGAAAACATAATATAAGATTAAATACAGAATTAAATTCTAAAGATAACTTGGATAGCCTCCCAGAAAAGGAGAGGAGAAAAAAAAACCCCAAACTAATGAGAGAGAAAAAGAATGGGGATTCAAGGCATCTTGATTAGACATTGAAAATATGCACTATACATTTGTAAAACAAATTCTTTATACCTCATGTAAAACAATTAAAGCATCCAGGATTAATTGTAGCACAGTAGTACCTCTCATATTCATATTTAGCTCTACCCTGACTTCCCGCCCTCCTAAAGACAATGTAGAATGCTTTTCTAGAATGTTTCATTTCACCTTATACTTCTATGCTATCATTCCTGCATGTTTTTCCTCTCCTTCATTGCAACCAGCTTCTTGCAGCCTAAGCATCAAGTACTAACTACCTGAGGCAGAGCCTTTCAGTCTCCTCTGTTACTCCTCTCATATAAACATCCCTATTGTGTGCACCCAGATAATTTCTCAGTTTCAATGATTTATGTAAATAAGTCAGACATTAAAATTAACCATCATTAATGTATTATTCTTTACATATACCTGCATAAATACATATTCCTGGGCCTAAAATATATCAGTTACTTCATTAATAAAACTGATGGCATAACAGAGACCCGTCACTCATTTTGAGCTCATTAATTTAGCATGCCTCAATTTAAAGTAATTATTTTTGCCCTTTCTACTCTACCCTGGTATTATCTATTCATTGGAGACACCTTGTACATTTTTCAGTATTGGAAATCTGTACTTTTTCCATGTATTTATATTTGCTGCATATACTTCAGAAACAGACCTTCTCTGCTTTTTATTTTCCCTTTCTTCCTCTACTGTGATGTGACCCTGTCTCTTTCCCTCTCACAGTTTGAGGACTTAATGGAGTCTGCACCCCTGAAAACCAGACTAGACAAAAGCCCTGAGTAACCAAGTATGATATGACCCCTGATCCTGCTTTGAGCAGGTGTTTAAATGAGATGACTTCAAGAGATCCTTCCAACCTGAGTTAGCCTATGATGCTAAGATCTGAGTACCTTTAATCCTTCATGCAAAGCAAGCCATCCTTTCCAATTATAGCATTAAAGAGCATGTGAACTAAATGACAGTAGCAGCAGGGACTGGAGGAGGCCTCCTCTGTGGCATGTGCCTGATGGGTTCTCAGCACCTTGTGGAAGTGCAGTGTGATGTGCAACTACACGGGGATGCAGGATGTCATTCTTCATCTCTCTTTGATGTAACTCCTGTCTCATTCAGAGCCTTACACAAAGGGGCTTTCTGCACTCTTTTTGTCTACCTGTTATGCTGCATGTGACTCTATCCCCAGTTCAAGGCTTCCTTTGGAGACAAAAAATATTGTCTAAGCTTTAGCCTTCCTATGGTTCTCACAAGTACACTGTGTGCTAGAGACTATGATGTAGCCTAAGTCCTATGTTTGCATTTCCATAGCATTCAGCTACACTCAGCATGATAAAGGTAAACTTGAGGCAATCCTCAGGAACAAACATGTGCAGCATTCAACACCACATTCTGCTTTAACACCTTCATAAGAGAGCCCTTTGGAATAAATTTATCTCCTATGTAAGAAGAGAATACAGATGTATATTTTTGAACAAGCATAGACACAAATTGATCCTGTGAGGCTCTGCTCTGTGCCCTCTACAGAGGAAAATAGGTACCCTCCAGCTCTACCACCAATACTACAGGCCTCTTGTATTCCTCAGTGTTTTCTAGGAAGCTGATGTGTCCTTTTCTCCTCATCACCCACTCACGCTGCAAGAGAGTCATACCATCCAGGCACCATGCTCTTTGGGCCCTTAGAAGATCCACCTCTTCATACGCCACAAAGACAAGATGGATCCTTTCTTTTTTTCTTCATATGTGAGCAGAAAAGCAGATGGGAAAAGGAAACCTTAATGAGGGAACCAATACATCCAACACCTTGTTGTTAGAGCTAAGGATGTATCTTAATGACTGCAGACATTTAATCATATAACAAAATGCCCAAAAGTATTTTTCTTAACTGTCACAGTTCAAAATTTATTAGTCACCAGTACTCAGAAATCTCTAGTTAAATTTCTTTACTACAAAGATGAAAATATATTGCAGCATGCTATTTTACAATTCCAAGGCTCTAACTTGAAAATTTTGGCCTATGGGTCTTCAACATGAACATTTTTAAGATCTGTAGGAAAGTCTGAAGGGAACACTTCCAAAAGTAAAAAAGGATGAAAACAAAAGGTTGTATTGTTATAATACTTTTTAAGCAACTTAAGAGTTGACTGTGCTGGAAGAACTATGCACCATAGTATATCTCCTGCCTTTGGCAAGAGAACTGGAACTTTACATCAAAGAGAGGAACCTCAAAAGATTTGATTATGCTTAGATAATGATCATCTTAGCGATTCAGTGGCTGCTGTACTTCAGGCATGACCATACATCTGGACCCCTTTGTTCTACCCTTTTACTTTTTCAGGAGGCGAGTTGAAAGAACTGCTTTTTCCACCTTTAGAAACTTCCACAGTTTGGGCTGGGGGGGAAGGGGGGGGCTGGTTTTTGGTTTTTTGTGAGGTTTTGTGGGTTTGGGATTTTTTTTGTGGGATTTTTTTTTGTTTTTTGTTTTTTGTTTTTGTTTTTTTTTTTGCCTTGTTTTGTATTTTAGAATGAAAGATCAAGCTGATTAGTAACCTATTGATTTTAAGGTAAACCTTTATGAGATATATTTCCCAGAGCACTTCTGTTAGAATTTCCTTCAAGTAAATTGAACATCTGCACATCAGAAAGCAAATAAACCCTGAGTTAACATTTTCTTGTGAAAATCAAAGCAAGCATTACAAAGCAGCACTCATTACCTTTTCCTGCTTGGTAAGACAATATTGTTTTGAAGAAATCATCTTGGGAGGAAGCAGCTCTTCAAATGTCTGTTTTACATAGTCATTTTTTCAGCTAAGGTTAGCGTAACACAGTTAAAATTTTTAGCCTAGTGTTAAATGCTAGTTCTATAAAATGACATCAAACATATTCCAGAGCTATTGCTTTTATTGTGTTATTAATACAGTTCAGCTTTGCAGGTCCTATGTGAAGACATATAGTGTCCAGTCTGTACACATGCCAACTCAGAAAGCCAAAAAATTGTGTGTTCTTTTCACAGACTAGCAAACAAAGCAATGTTATTTCTTCTTTGACCAGCATAATAATATATTAACATCTTCTAGTCAAAGGAAAACACATTTATATCTTATACATGCTTAATAAATGTTGTAAAGTACATGTCATGCACGTGAACTATGTAGCATGTATGACTTCAGACTTGACTGTACATTCTGCTTGTTAAAGTGATTCAGGCAATAGACTGGAAGATATGTCAAACATTTTTGTGTTTGTTCTCACAAAAATTCTAAGTGCTTCTGTGTGAAGAGATGAAAAGATGCAGTAGTGTACACCCCTGGAATCTCTTTCCAGGAAGACCATGAGTGTTAGAAAGTTAGGAATCTGGGAAAAGTCTCTGGGTGCATGATGTGGAATGTAGTCTTCTGCCCTCCCTCTGGTCAAGACTTTAAAAGGAGGAAAAGGCTTCTACATAGTCTCATGCTTTTCCAGTCTTCTGGTTGTATGGCTTAAAAAGAAATCAAAATAATTGGTTAAGGATGGGGAGTGGGAGTGTGGCTGTAAATCTTAATTGGATTTGATCCTGTCCCCAAACTGAAATGGTGACCTCAGTCTGAAATCAGATGAAAGATGAGTTTTTCCTGCTTAACCAGCATAAATTTTTGAAAATTGCTTCCTGGGGATATTTCCTTAGAAATTCAATCAAATGTACTTAATCACCAAATCAGATGTACTTAATAAGGCTGAGGGAATTGGATTTGTTCAGCTTGGAAAAGAGAATGCTTAGGGGTGACCCCCTTGTGGCCTTCCAGTACCTGAAGGGAGCCTACAAGAAAGACAAAGAGGAACTTTGCCGTGTCATTACAAAAGAGCTTGTATTCAAACTAAAAGAGTGTACATTTAGATTTGGATTAGATCTAATTTAGATTAGCTATCTAATCTAATATGTAATCTAATTTAGATTAGCTATGAGGAGGAAATTCTTTGTTGTGAGGTGGTAAGGGACTGGAACAGGTTTCCCAGAGAAGCTGTGGATGCCCCATCTCCATAGGTGTTCATGGGTAAGCCTGGATGAAGCTCTGAGTAACCTGGTCTAGTGAAAGAGATAGGCATGGGGTAGGAAGTAGAGAATCTTTAAAATCCCTTCCAGTCCAAACCATTCTACGATCTGTGAAAAAATTATTTGTTCAAAAATTTTGTTTAATTATTTGTAAATATGTTAAAAAAGAGCAACCTCCAGGTTTTTGCTTTCTTTCAAAGAAAGACTGAAACTTAGAATTATAAGAACTGTGAGTGATGAAGTTGTACTAGGGTTGCTACTGAACTTGTGTCCAGCTACTGAAAATAACAGGAAAAAAAATCTTTTATTTTCACATCACAGCAAATAGTCCAAGGGTTAGGAAACATTTGCAGAACCCAACAATCTTGCAAGTAGGGACGCAAACCTGTAATGCAATTGAACAAAAAGTTCAATAATGTTGAAGATCCTTTTCCCTGGGTTTTGATATTTAATGAGCCAATAAATACTAATAAATTAGTCTAGCTGGGCCTAAGAAAAGCCTAAGAAATCTCTGCAATGAAACAAGAAACATCCCTAAACTTACACTATAGTTGCTTTTGATGTATCTAGCTCAAAATTTCAACTAAATTCCATGCATAAGACAACCCCCTAAAAAAGTGGAACTAAGAAGAAAATAGCAGTTAAAATCTGACAAATGCAGATGATTTAGGGTATTGGATTTGTAGGGCTAAGCTTTGGTAGCAGATGGGGTCTACAGGGTGGCTTCTGCGAGCAGCTGCCAGAAACTTCCTCTATATCCAGGAGAGCCAATCCTTGGCAGCTCTAAAGACAGAAGAGCTGATGATCAAGATTTGGCCAATAAGAAATGGTGGCAACAACTCTGTGATAACATATTTAAGAATAAGAAGATAAAAAATATTATTGCGCAATTGAAATTACAGAGAGAGAAGAGCAGAGAGAGAACGTGTGAGACACAGCTCTGCAGACACCAAGGTCAGTGGAGAAAGAGGTGCAGGTGCCAGAGCTCAGATTCCCCTCCAACTGGAGGTGAAGACCGTGGTGAAGCTGCTGAGCCCCTGCAACCCATGGAGGACCATGGGGGTGCAGAGGTCCACCTGCAGTCTGTGGAGGAGCCCCATGCCAGAGCAGGCAGATGCCTGCTGAGGGGAGGCTGTGATCCTGTGGGAGGCTGTAGAGAGAGATGTCCTGCTCCTCTGCTGGAGCAGCCTGTCCTTGAAGAACTGCACCCTGTGGAAGAGTGACCCGCAGCAGCAGCAGTTTTGCTGCCCCTGGGATGGACTCACATTGCAGCAGTTCACACAGAGCTCTTGCTCATGAGCTGGACTCATGTTGGAGAAGTTTATGGAGAACTGTCTCCCTGGGAAGGATCCCATGGTGCAGCAGGGGAATGACGCTTCTCCCTAAGCAGCAGGAGAAACAATCTATGGAACTGACCATAAACCGCTGGAGAACTGTCTCCCTGGGAAGGACCCCATGGTGCAGCAGGGGAATGATGCTTCTCCCTAAGCAGCAGGAGAAACAACCTGTGATGAACTGATCATAAACACTCATTCCCTGCCTCCTTGTGCCATTGGAGGAGGAGGTAGAGCTGAGAAGGAGGAAGAATTGAGAGGAAGGTGTTTCAAATGTTTTGTTTTATTTCACATCATCTTGCTCTGATTTTGTAAGTAATAAATTTAATTATTATCTCTCATTCAAGCCTTTTTTGCCTGTGGTAGTGTTTTGTGAGTGATCTTTCCTGGTTCTTTGCTCATGAAGCTTCCATTTCATCTCTCATCTGTCCAGATGCAGAGAGGAGAGATGGAGAGGCTTTGTTGGCTATGTTGAGTGCCTGCAATCCAGCCAGGGTCAATGGACTACGGTAACACACAAACAAGCTCATAAGAAGAAACTAAGTAACTTTCTTCTGCCTTGATTGTCTGTGGGCTGTTAACACGGTGAGACTTCTCATTGTGATTCAAATGGCAAGTTAGATTCCGTGGAGCAATGCCTTCTAATCTTATGGTTTTAAATTTGTAGCATCAACCTTCTCAAGATGTTCTTGTCCCCTGCCCATATGCAAAAGGAATTAAAAGCCATGAGTCTGGTCAAACCCACAGACTGCTTCACACTCCTCCGTTGTTCTGTTTTCTCCAATACGTGTCCCGCTGCCGCATCAGCATGCGCAGCACAGGAGGATTGGTAGGAGTGACAGAAAAGATCATTCTCTCTTTCACATTTTCTCCTTTCAGCCCAAGCACTAAAGCAGTGCAGGTTACTGCAGGCTGCCTCCACAGGGACTTCTGCATCTTCCCCCCACTCCAGGAAATGCAGCAGTTCTGACACACCATCTTGCAAATTAGTCACTTAAGCTAGCTGTCAAGGTAAATCAAGAGCAAGCAGATGGATCACAGAAGGAATAGAAGTTACTTAAACCTCTTATAACACTTACTTCTGTTCAGTAGTCATTGATATTCCACTCCTTACATAAAAAAATTAAAGTTGGTCCTTATTTAGGTATATAGTTATGTTTTATTTCAAGACATTACAGAATAATTTGAATCAGTTCCCTAAAATTATTTTCCTATTTTCCAGGTGGAAGCAGTTCAAGAAATTCTCCTACTTGGGTTTTAGCATGCACGATGTACATTTTTTTAGCTCTTCTTGAAGAGGGGAACCGAATAATGTCTTACATCCACTGGCATCCCTTGCTTGATATAAATGAGCACTGCATGATATATTCAATTTTTGCTCACTTTTTGGAATATATCAACAAAAATATTCATGTGCATAAAACATGCTAGGTACTGCTGTCATCCAATTTCTCACAGATATGAAAAGCAGAATTAGAAAAAAAAACCAAAACAACAAAATAAACACCTCTAACTTTAAAGCATACTTTTGCATTCTTGTCTCCTAATCTGAAGGTTTAAAGTCTCTCAAGACTACCACACAAGGGGTAAAATATTTCTTCCATAAAATATGATACAAAGGGCAAAGATCTCTTCAGAATCCACTGGTATCCCTAACTGAAGTTTAAATACATATGTATAAACAAAAATTATCCTGAGACAGTGAACAGTAATGCTTACACATGCTAAAAAGCGAAACCTTTCTCTCATGTGCCCCTTTTATTGAAAGGCAGCTCATAGTAATTAGCCCTTGAAAATTACAAATGCCAATCATTTGCTTTCAGCCTACATTATTTTGGTAGGTAAGGTTATTCTAGTCCTATGGGGTCAACAACAGCAGGTGAAAATAATTTAGTGAAAGAACATCCTGTCTCTTATCCCTGAAGAAAACCCTAAGGGAAAATAAAGCAACATCAAGACTGTAGGCATCAAATAAGCAATAAGAATGACAGTTTTCCCTTATAAACTAATGTTTCTGGGACTTCCAAATACAAGTATGCTGAAGAAACAGTTATTAAGGAAAATCTGGTTAAACAACTTTTTTTACTTATGTATTTAAGAAAGCTATTTCTATCTTTTTGTTATCAGTCAGCACATGGAAGTGCCAGTGACAGTTCCAGATGGCTGCTGCTCCTTGACTTGTGTTCTATTGCATGAAGCCAAAGCAGCTCAGGAAAAAAAAGCAAAGAGGGGAAAAAAAAAGGTCAGTCATGAAAGAAGTAATTTTAGTCCCTCTAAAGTAACTTTCTATTGTGAAAATTTAAACTTGTCCCAATCAACCTGTCACTTCTTTGAAAGGCAGTTGGCTTTGGCAGATATGAATAAAGGTCAACAGAAACCCCAAATCCAGGAGAATCAAAAAGATTGCAGCCTGGAGTGAAGCAGGCCATGTAAAGATGAAAAAGCATGGGCTATCATGGTTGGAATTCCTACTCGTGTTTCTTCTTTGGTCCAAAGTAAGAAATAACTTTACTGATTGTGACACTAGAGATTGCTTCTCTATCTCCACTGTTTCAACTGCAAAGTATGACTCTCACCTATTAAAAGAGGAAAAACAACCTCAATCAACCATGGTATTGCAAAAACTAATAATCAGTAGGCCTAAGTACAGAATATGGCCTAAATATGGAGGAATGATGACAATTTCATGTCTCAGTAAGCCTGAAAGAACAATCTGGAAGATTAAATAAAACACAAAGCAGAAGAGCTTCTAAAACCAGCCATGAGAAGTACTAGTCAGAGACTTAAATGGAATTTTTGTGAACTGAGTAGCCCAATTATCTTTTGACACATCATATCACAATGGATCACATTTTCAAAACTGACTTTGGCTCTTGTGTGCTTTTCTTAGACTCGTGCATCTGTGAATATTTAGAAGACTATTTAAGTATAAATTTGAGAGTTTGAGTTTCTGTTTCAAATATTTTCTTGATTAGTAAATTTTAATATACAAGTAGTGGAAATGTTGAATTTTGCATGACATCATTTCTGTAACTCCAAGATAGACAGGACTTATTTGAAGTTGAAAAGACTGTTATTTCATTTGGGAAAAGATAAATACCCAAGAAAGTGCTGAGCTATCAAAACAATTCTGAGATACAAATTACATCCTGAGCTAATCATTCTCATTCACTGCCAAAAGCATCTTCCTTCCTTGCTTGCTTACAGTAGTAGAAATAGCAGCTGCTGTTGAAATCTCCCCTGGAGATTGTTAGTATCTCCATGAGGAAAAGCTTTGCACTGGAGGCCAATTTCAATAAATAACATCAACTTCATTGTATCTGATAAGCTTTCTACAATGATGCAAAAAGTTGGCACTTATTTTCATACGTGTCAGCCAATGAAAATCTTTCTAAATATATTGTAACTACCCTTCTGTGGAGGCAAATCCCTATGTCTTGTTCTTCTGCCCTAATGGGAGGCTCCACGTCCCCTGCTCCCATAGCCTTGTGCATAAGGTGCTCACTGCAAGACATAAGGCATTCACTGTAAGAGACTGTCCTTACAGTAATATTAATGATGCCAAATGTCCTCCTAGATGACTTTCAGAGACCTTTGGTTCCCAGCAAAGTAAATGAGGAACTTTTTTACATTCTGATTCCATTTGTGCAATTGTTTATAAATACACACTGACTTTCCTGAAGCCACAAGAACTGTGAAAATAGATTGATGTGCAATGCACATAATCCTTGGATTTCAGGGGTTGAAGAAAATATTTTTATTGCTGTAAGATTTTCAAACCAATCTTCACTTGCTGAATTATATGAGAAAACATTTCAGATGCACTAGTAGCACAAAAATAAAGGGAGTGCTAAGATTTTCACTGAAGGGTGTTTTATGGTGTCATATTTGATCTCCTAAAATCAGACACTTGATCAAGAGTTTTGGAAAATGCTGCTCATGTTTACTTTGATGCAGCTAAGGTCAGAGCTACTCTAATCATTGCTTGCTTTAAACACAACCTCCAAATAAATTTCTCTATGATAAATTAAATCTTCTTGACAAAGAAGAAAATATTTCTGAGCAGGCATCAGTAACAATAAGAATAGTCTGTTTAAACAATAAAATGAAGGGGTGCCCAGTAGAAGAGCTTGAAGAAGTGTGTTGTCTTTTAAAACTAGATTATTTATGAAAGTTCCTTTGCCTTCTTTATTTACTCTTATTATCTTGTATTGGCAGTTTAATGAAGACTAATGACCAGGTCAAAATTTCTTGCACTATTGATCTAAAATTAAAAAAAGAACACAAAAAATCAGCATCTTCAAACTGTTCTCTATGGAAACCACTGTATTCTAAGAAGAACAGTTTATAGCTTCATCAATTTTTAATGAAGTTATTAACTATTATTATACTGCTTTTTCCTTACTTGTACCTTGATTATTATATGTTCCACATGGTCATAAACTCTTAAATTAGTGTATAGAAAGGAGGTACTAAAAACCTCTGAATTATGGAATACATAACAAAATGTAGCTTACTAATACCACTATATAAAGGGAAAATATTCATTATTGGAAGTTTGACATATTCAACACATAGAGAAATTGGCAATTTTCCACTTCTGTATTTATTCTTTAATACCATATTTTCTAATAAAAAATAGAAAAAATATTACATAATTGTGAATGTAACTATAGTGAAATATTTTTTTAAATCAAATATAATAAATTACTTAAACCTTGATATTAAAGCACTAGAGAATCTACCACAGGTAGGAGATGGAAAAAATAACTTTTCCTTCACCAATTACTGTATACTTTCTCTTACATGAGTCCAAATTTTTGGATGAGATGGTGAGTACTCGAAACTTCCCTTAAGGTATGACTTCAGTTCAACTCAGTTAGGGTTGCCCTCTCATGCTGTGCATTTCATGAGGGAGAACAGAAGTGCCCTTCTGGGAATTAAGCTTTTCTGACCTCTGTCTACTGGCATGGAAAATTGTCTACTCCGCTTTCATTCTCCAAGTATGTTATTTGAAAAGTATAGTTACAGGAATCAGGATTAGGTTATTTTTTCCAATAACCTAAGTGTTTTGCCTGGGTATTCTGCTTGTACTGACCTAGTGGAAATATTCACTTTCCATCAAGCCCAATCCCTGCTTTGTTGTTACCATAGTCTTCCCCATATTAATAACATCTTGTTTGAGTCTGCCACTCATCTCACATTAGTCAAAACCTGGATCAAAGCCAGATGAAGTTAACAGATTTACTCTGCTGTAAGTCCAGTGTAAAAGAAACTACTTTTCATGCAGATTGACTTGTCTTGCTTTTCAGATTTCTTTACCCATGCATGTAAAGCAAACCACTTTATATGCTACTCAAGGATAAAAACCTGTCATGCAGAAATTAAAATTTACATCCAATTTCTTTTTCCCTCAGTAGATGCTCTGTCAAAGAAAGTAAAACATAAACAGTTGGTATTTCTTCCCAGACAGATCTTTTGAGCTCTATACTGTTCTATGAAATTGTTTTTGTGTCTACTCCAGGTGTCACCTTACTTGAAATTTTAGCTATACCTTTGTTGCAAGTATAATGCTTTATTATACAAAGTAATAGGTGAACTTCTGTGTTTTTGTATGTTGTGCTTTCACAGTAAAAAATGTCATCTGATACAAAAAATTCAAATGTTACAAAGTTACACCAATACAGTAGTACAATATCCCTACAAAAGTTTCAGTCACATACATTTTCCAGACCTTTTCAAACTACTTGAATTGATTCACTGAAATTTTAAGGCAACAGAATAAGCAGTAGGAAAAAGAAAAAAAGGGGGATGAAGGATTGATTTTTTTTTTTATTTTTTTTTTACTTTTCCAGTAGGTACTACAGGCTTTCAAATCTCCTGAATAACTGTTTCATGAGAGTTGGACCTGTGAAGTCATGGGGTTCAAGAAACTTTTCTCATTCCACTTTATGACAGTCTATATATTTCTCTTATTAGTTATTTTGAGGGCAAGTATGCTACAGACCATGCAGTTTCCATAGGCATTGTACCTTATCATACATGACATACAAAAAAAAGTGAAATAAAGCAAGAGGACTGAGAAAAATAGCATGTTATATTTCATCAAATAAAAATATCCTTTCATTTCTGCCTGAAGCAGATCTACGGAAAATCGGATATGATATAAAGTATAGAGGAAATTTTAGATTTCAAAAAAAGTTGGATATTGTAAAAATAAAGAAACAAAAATAAGAAAAAAGAGAGGAAGAAGTGTAGCTAAAAAAAATCATTACAACTTGAAACTCAGAACTGAAAAATCCAAGAATTTCTATCCAACTGTCAATTTCCACTAACTCGTCTTGCAAACTTCTCTGTGTAAGACAGGTGATGCAACACTTAAGTAGCTTGTACAGTTGTTTAAACAATTTAAAGAGAAAGTTATTGATACCAAATGATCCTTCTGCAGATAATTTCCCTGATGGTAATGTTTGTTTATGTTATTGCACTGATTGCTCAATGCTACTCTTACTCACTGCTGTAAGGCTCAACATTTGGGTAGCTCTTTCATATTGCTGTAGATCATCAACAGTACTGTGCAACCCTGCTGCTAATGAGGCTTGCTTCACATAAAATAAAATGAAGTTGTTTGTAGTCCAGATCAGTTCCTCTACTGAACTTCTCATGCATCACCATGAAACAAACAAATCAAAAGACCCAACTGGGCTGAGAAGAACAGAGATAGCAGGGGAAGGATAATAACAGATGACTGACAAAGACGAGGAGACAGGTGTGAATTGCTTTAATCCAGAATTGCTTCAAAAGAAATGGTTCTGCTCTCCTAGACTGCAAGAAGTGGTAAATGACACAAAACCTCTGAAGCATAAGAAAAGAGAAAGCCATGATTGGGGAGATCAGAGAGAGTTGATTTGTAAACAGAAATAGTAAGTTTTGTGAGGAGGTGAAGCAATCTTATGAGTGCAGAGCACTGTTCTTTCACAGTTCAGCTGCTGCTTGTGACTCGGGGAGTGGAGCAGACTGCAGCAACCCTGCAGGAGGGTGGGATGAGTAAGCAGCTTATACAACTCACAGGAGAAGATGCAAATCAGTAGGTCTGCAGGACAAATAAAGAAATAACCAGTCAAAGATCATAACCATAAATCACAGAGCAGGCTAAGGATTATAGGGTTAGTGGCTAGAATTAAATTCAACACAATGTGTAAAAGCAATAAGGCAAGGAAAATATAATTCCAGGAAGTGAGAAGAGAAATGCTGAGCAACATGCTGGATATTTTTTCTTGACACTAAACAAGGGCACTAATGAGGCCATATTTCAAATGTCACATTGATTTTCTGTCTGATTCATTATCCTATAGATGAATATGACTTTATGGAAAGGCTACAGCTTTGGCAGACAGCTGGCTACATACATATCTATGAAGAAAACAAGACCAAGAAAGGGGCTTTAGCCTATCATGGGAATATCCACACTTTAACCCTTTGCTTGCTTTCTGGGCACTGTACTGTCCAGGAGTTCAGCTCACTAATTAAGGCCCAGCTTGACATATCATGGCTCTGGAACTTTGACTTTGTTTCACTGAGAAAACTGGTACAGATATGTGAGAGTCTATAAAGTAAAACAAAGTAGAACAGAAAAGCCAAAATGTGGAAGTGAAATTGTTCAAGTTGTGATGCTCATTTCTCCTTCTGAGGACCCATTTCAGCTTCCACCCATGCCAAATTATTTACTTTCTCCTAGTCTACATCCATCCTTGATTTCTTGGCAGTCTTCTAATTATGTACGCATTCCTTTTTGGAATTCCAGATTCCTGTGAGGCCTTTACAAACCTTGTCAACATCTCCACAGGAAGCAGGGAATTAGCCTTCATGCAGCAAAAGTGAAGTATTTCTTGACATCCACCCTGTGAATACAGGTACTGGCATAAATTCCTGAAATATTGGTCCCATATTCAACGTTAAATTACTGCAAAATGTACAGATAGACTTTTAGAGTCAGAAGTGGAGTTTTGGTCCAATACCTTTTAAAGAATATGTCACAGTTTTTTAAGGCAGTTCTACATTTGGACCAGGTATAAGAAGCTTGACAGGAACTAATGAGAGAAACTTTGCTATTGTACTAAATGAAAGACCATAACAAATATATTTGCTTTATGATCCAGACACACGAACAAAGGACACATAAAAGTTTATGAATGGATGTAGTAAAATATCAGTTCTCTCTTCAGTATATATACATGAGTAATATTTCATATATATCATTATTCTGAGAAAAAGGGATAAAACAAACTGTGTTTTGAAAATGTAAGAATCTGTGTTACAGCACTGTAATATAGATCTTAAGTGAGTGGCATGGACTAGCTGCAGTAAAACTGAAATACACAAAATATTTTTCCATGGACCATTCAACAGTAGGCATGTGTTTTTAAACACGTTGTGACACTGAGGATAGGAATAATATGGATGTGGGCAAAACTAGAAAATAAGCTTGAAATCACTCTCTGGAAAATCTACTTAGAAATGTCTTGAGCACAAAATAAAGACCAATGAAGGAAATTACACATTCCAGGTAAATTCAAATTAAATTCTCCTTGCACGTGCATAAACTAATGCTCTGTACTAGGTAAATATTATCCAAGGATGACTATTAAAAAAAAAGTATTCTGATTACCCCATGCCCGAAATGGTTGATTTTCTATGGCTTTCCCTGAATTCAAACACATCTGAGTGATCCATATGTGAATGGTTTGTTAGTGAGAGGTTAATTGACTCTCTTTAATAAGAACATCAGTGATTTCTAGAAGATAAATCTAATGAAAAAAAATCTTTAAAATATTTGAGATTCCCATTTTTACTACATGACAGTTCCTCTAGTAATTTAATGTCAGTCTTGTTAATCCTTGACAAGCTGACAAACCATGAAATTCAGCATTATTAGCATGGTAAAGCTGTGAAATCCTTCATCTGCTACCATGATCTGTACAAGCCAATGTAAGGAATAGTACTACAGTAGTAGAGAGTTATTTGAATCTCTGCCAGATTAGCTCCTGCCTGCATAAATAAGAGAAAACCAAGTTTATTCATATCACCTGCCCAAAGAATGTGTTACAAGGTCCCTGCACACAGCTTTTAGTAAATTCCTTTGTGGCCCTCACAGATGATGGTAAGCAAACTGATTTCACAGGTTTCTGGATCAAATAAACCACTTGAAGCTGCTATCTACCTCCTTGTGCCCAGTGAAGTGTTTAACATAGAAACGTATTTGGCAAATATCCACACTTTTTGTAGGTACAACTCTTAAATAATCTATAAAATAATTTCTGATAACCAGTTAAAGTGAAAATGATACTACCTGTGTTCAACACTTTTCTGAGGAGAACCTCAGTTTCCAGCTTCCTGCTTCAACTTCCACAGCATCAGAAGCACAGGAATGGTGTGGGCTATGTGATGTCTCACTCCCACCACCTGTGCTTTTAAATAGGGTCACTTGATAGAAGTAAAAGGGAATAAAAAACCATAATGTAGCACAATCTCACAATGTTAATAACTTTTAAATTCTTACCACACTAAAATTTGGTGGAAAAGGGAAAGAAACTCCTAAAGGAAAAGAGAAAGCCTCTGTTAGAAAATACGTCATTCTATTAAAGAGATTTATATAGAAACACATTTCTAAAATAAAACACTTCAGCCAATTTTCTTTAAGAATGAAAAACCTGACTAAACTTTTCTAGTTCTTTCTTCTTCACATGAGAAATCTCACATATGGGCTCATTTTTCTACAAGATTTTCTTTGAGACTAACAAATTCTGAAAGCTTTGTGACCTTTCTGAAGAAGTTTGATTTTTCACCTATGGCATTCATAAACAAATGCAGGCTTCTGTTCTGAAAGAGATATAATTAAAGATGGCTGTTGTGGTTTAACCCCAGCCAGCAACCGTGTATCGCATAGCCTCTCATACACTCCCCCACTAGCAGGATCAGAATCAGAAGAGAAAAAAGTGTTAAAACTTGTGGGTTGAGATAAAGACAGTTTAATAGGGAAAGAAAAAGTCACACAAGCAAGCAAAACAAAACAAGGAATTAATTCGCTGCTGCCCATGGGCAGGCATGTGTTCAGCCATCTGTAGGAAAGCAGGGCTCCATTACATGGAATGGTGTGGACTTGGGAAAATAAATGCCATAACTCTGAATGTCCCCCCCGCATCCCCACTTTAAATACCGAGCATGATGTCATTCAGTATGGACTATCCTTTGGGTCACTTGGGTCAGTGGTCCCAGTGTGTCATCCCAATTCCCCACTCACCCCCAACTCCCTCAACAGCGTGGCCATATAAAAAGAAGAAAATACTTTGTCTCTGTTTAAGTGCTGCTCAGCAATAACGAAAACACCCCTGAATTATCAACACTGTTTCCAGCACAAATCCAAAACACAGACCCAAACTAGCCACTGTGAAGAAAATCCTACTCCAGCCAAAACCAGCACAATGACCCATGGAGTTTATTAGCCTATAATCTTAAAATAATAGGTATTTTCTTTTTGAGAAAGGCTATAGTGGTTCTTTGTCAGGTAACGGTGGTTTAAAGTTTAATTCATTAATGTTTATAAGAGGGTTTATATCGTTACTTGCAATATGCTGCAGGGCTATGAAGCAATATTAATAAACATATTACAGCAGCCACAAGTCACGTAACATGTATTTAAGATCACAAACTAAACTAGCTGGACATAAGTTTTCTCTGGTAGAAATGAAAACACCACCTGGCTCTTCCTCACTGTCAAATGCATTGCAGGAATAGACATATCATAAGATATGTGACAAACTAATTTTTAAAGCTTTTGAATTTATTGTTTGATGCCCTTTATTCCATTACTAAATTGTTTAAAGTCATACAATTTACATAAAGAAACATCTGAATTATTTCGCTCAATCATGAGCAATACAGAGATTTAACATTTCCTGGTCTAAACTGAAATAAGGATTTAAGGCTGAAGTGTTGCCTCAGTTTAAGACTAGGTAATAATCAGGATAGCTTGTGATTCTCTGCCTGCCTGCAACCACCTTCCCCACTCCCTTATCTAATTCTGCTCATGGCCCCAGAAGAGGCCATTGGTCCCCAACTGACTGTCATCCTTTTTGCCCCAGGCAGCAATTTTCAGCTCCCCTAAAACCATTAGATTGGGTAGTCTTAGAAACGAGGAATCCACTATCCACAGCATGTACAAATCCTAGCTTGCCAGGGAAATAAACAGGAGACATACTCTGTTCAGTGTGAGTGACCTGTAACAGTAAAAGGCCTGTAATAACGGGTTTTCCCAAAAAAAGAAAAAAGAAAAAAAAAAGAAAAAGAAACAGCTAACTATCTCACCTAGTCATTAAATTAGAGAAAAGGAGGTGAAGGAGATGGAATCCTAACTATTGCTCTTCCTTAATTCAAAGTCAATTTAGACATCCACATGACTGATTCATATCACAATAAATGGGCAAAACTAATGTCATATTCCTGAAAGTAAGATACTACACAGATCTACCACTTTATTTAACTCTTGTTGAAAAAAAAAAAAGTTGCTGTGACATTTTTTAACTATCAGCTAGGTGATTTCAGTATGTACTTGCTGGCATCCTATTTATCTTATTTATCTCTGAGCCCAAGATGCTGGTGGTGTTGAGAACATTACCTTTAACAGGAAAACACTAAATATTTCTTATTTTACAAATATCAACAGATACTTGGATTAACTTTTTAAAATTTAATTTAAAATTTAATTTAATAATAGCCTAAATTCTAAACCAAGCACATCTCCACAGCTCCAAGTGATTAAAATTAGTCATGCAAAGCCAGAAAGACTAATTTATCAGTACAAGTACTTTGGCAATCCTAGAACAGCTAATGCTTTTTTTTTAATGTGCTATTGCTGTTATAAAAATGCAAGCTACTCATTAACTGTCTGTAAAAAATTTTATGGATTTATTGCTTAATTAGGTTTGTACCTTTATTTGACAGGGGTTATTAAATACAGTACGTAATACTCTCAATTCCATGTAAAAGTCCAACTCAGTTTTTATGAGAGCCTACATTAAAGCAGAATTCAAAGAAAAATAAAATCTCTTAATTCATTGCAAGGACTCAATTTTATTGCATGTTGAAACAAATAGCTATTCATTTATATTAGTTGAAAAAAATTTTCTGACATTTTCTTTCTGATTAAGAAAAATTATGTCTCCAAACATTGAATGTTGATTTTTCTCCCTCAAACACCTATCTGCACCTTCCCTGTGATGATGTGCTAAGTAGCAACATTGAATTTATGGCACTCTCCACAGGGGAAGACAGGGGGCATCATGAATGTAACAGTCCCATTTCTCTTATGCCTTGAAAATCTGTGGATGCCCCACTCCTGGAAGTGTTCAAAGCCTTGTTGGATAGAGCTTTGAGCAACCTGGTCTAGTGAAAGGTCCTGCCCATGGCAGGTAAATTGGAACTGGATGATCTTTAAGGGCCCTTCCAACTCAAACCATTCTATAATTCCATGGTTCTTCAGGGACAAACAGAAAGGGAACACCCTGTCAGCTGATGTTTAATCCAAACTCTGCTAACCCTTATGGCCCAAAATAAATATTTTTTTCAAATACATACGAAAAGGAGAGAGAATAATCCAGACAAATATCTGGAGAAGAGCAAATACATTGCTAATCAGTTGTGCTTTCTTTTTCTTGTGTGGAATTTAACTATGCCTTGATAATTAACATCAAGCAGAATTAATAGTTAGACATTGAGCCCAAATCTGCTTGTCATGCTCAACATGTATTGCTACATGAAGTAAACAGTGCAGATTTGACTCCGGTGGTGGCAGTCCTGTCTCACCTGTGCAAATTACCACTTGCCCCGTGGGACCAGACCCTGTTATTCAATCTGTCCAAAGAGCCTGCAGCTAGTTTAGTGTCAGCCCAGTGTATTGCCATGGGAGAGCTGCTGGCATTTCTTGCTCAGCAGACATGCCAGCAGTGTCAGCACGCACGAGACTGGGGTCTCATAAACATTTCTGTGTCTCATGGAATTATCCTAGCCAATATGATATTTCTGGCTGGTGAAAAAGTGCACTTGCCACATGAATTTTATTGACCCTGGCGTGTAGAAGGAGAAACACGGATAATAAAGTTACTAAGGATATGAAAACTATGAGGCAGAAACACAAGGATTAATGACAAACTGGCAAGTCTTCAAAGTGCTCTGAGGTCTCTGGTGCTTAGAATGAAATCCAGTCCTGCTGAAGGCACAACAAAATGCTTATGCCTCACTGCAACTTTGGTTAGAAAGTTTGAAACAGTTTCTTATGCTTCCCTTAGCATGGGTATGAATTTCCAACTTCAATGCACAGGCTGAAAAGAATTTTTTTTTGAAGATGAGTGAGAAAAAAGAACTAAAGAAACAAATTTAAATAATTTTGCACTTTAAAAAAACCTACTCAAAGTACTTTGAAATTTCCAACCTAAAAGAAAAGGCTTATATAAAGCCAACAGAAGTAGTGAGCAGTTTCAGGGCAAAACAAATACGCATAATTTTTAACACAGATCTATTATTTGGGAATAGGAATTGCTGAAAAGAGAAATGAACTGTCATATCTACACCAAACAAATATTTGTGGGCCTACAAAATAAGATAATAAGGATAAAAACTCATTAAATTTCAAGTAGATTGGTTTTTAAATTTCTTTAGTTAGAGAGAGGTCCTTGGGAAACAGAAACATTAAGAATATTAGTATCGGTGTGCAAACATTAGGGCTTACAAAGCACTAAAGCAGCAAAGATATAAGTCTTACATTTCACCTCAGAAAAACTGTAAGCAAATGGAAAGATTGATAAAAACTTGCAGGTAACAATAATTTCAGAAGAACTTACAAGCAGCTAACAATAAGCAAACTCATCTACAACAGGACAAAAACATTTCTAGTATTGTCCTATGGGAGTAGGTGTTATAAATTGGTATTTGACTGGAATTGTGACACTAAGCTAGACTGTCTCCCCTTTGCAAACCAGGCTGAGAGCAATATTTTCACTAATCTGTTAGTAAAATTTTTCTAAATGTAATCCAGAGCAATATGACAACAGCCTGTTAGGGCCTATGCTGTATTTCTGTCTTCACATGGAAAGGAACATGGAATGACAAATACACCTGGCTGTTTCACTCCCTTGTAGGATCTCCTCCTAAATGTTTCTAGTTCTCTTCTACGACTGCATGAAGCAGGCAAGATATTTCTCCCCCACCTCATCCCAGCCACTGCTTCCTCCATACCTGCCATACTGTTTTCTCTTATCCACCTCCAACATAGACAAGAAAGCATAGACAAGAAAGGAAAGATGTTGGCCAGCACATGGACAGCAGGATCCCTGTGTGCACATGGGGTTTAGGGACAGAGATTATCACCTCTCATCTCTCCTTTGACACGACATCTGCTGTAACATAAACTGTTACTTGCATTTTGTGAGATTACTCTAGCATTAGTAGCATGAATTTACTGCAATGAACATTAGTAATCATGAAAGTGTGAAGGTATTGCAGAAAAAAAGGCCATGTTAGTATAAAGATGGTACAAAACACAAAGAGCATCTCCTAAAGGAGATTAGCAGACACTTTGATTCTATCTGTATTTTCCCCACTTTTTTATAATTTTGTGTTGAGCCCTTTCATGATATGATAGATGTCGGAGCCTAAAAAATCCACCTTGTCCACTATGGTTACATGTCTGAAAAAAAATTTACAAATGCATTTCTTTCTTAGTATTTCAGTTTCATTAGAAATCTTGAATTTGGCAATGTTGTTTGATAATTATAAAGGCTTTTACACAGGACTGATTAAGTTTTGGCCTATATGAGGGCATTAGAAAGAAATCATACCTAGAGCTTTCCTCTGTCAGAAGTGTCCACTGATTGGGTATAGACTTGTAAGTTCATATCCATAGGACAGGATCACATCAAGACTGGCATCCTAATAAAATAATACTTTAAATTTTAAAAGTCAAACATCTTTAAAGAGAGAATGGTGGCACTTTTTTTTAATAGGTGGAGCTTGTTTAGTACCCATTCAAACACAGAAACGCTGAACAATTTTCAAATCACATCTTAGTCATTCATGAAGATATTCCTCATATTATTTGCAGCACAGAGGGGAAAAAATATATGGGAATAATTAGTGACATTAGCATTTGTATTAGCAATGCCCATAGTATTTCTTAGAACCTTTATTTTTATTTTTAATTTGCAGATTGACAGTTTTAAATGGCATCTGCCCATCACAATTTCTCAGGCAGATGTAATAATACTTCTAGCTCTTAACTAGACAAATGTAATTATAAACCTGATTAAAAACCGATACCTTTAAATGAAAACAAACCTGATAAATGGCAGTAAAAACAAACAAACAAAAAAAGAAAATATATGTCTCTTTCCCATTGTACTGGGAGCTTAAGGCAAGATTCCCTGAAAAATTAGACTACTGCAAAAGTTATTGACTGTTTTAAATTTAATTTTGCCTCATCATTTTCATACAAAGTAATTATTTACATCTTAATAGCAACAATGAAGCTAGATGCTTGTGTGACTTTTCTGTCTAAACTCTGGCTTAGAGAGCAAGGGCCTTGGAACTCTTGTGGTAAGCATATTTTATATTTTTTTTTCTGTATGCATGAGTTTAAAATAAAATGTCAGTTGTACATAAAAGTTTAAAATCTACCCTCTATGATCACATAATTGTTCAAAACTTATTGGAAGGCATATATAAATTTGAAACAACTATACCTAAAGCACATGGAGCATTGTTGTGAATTCTCCTGGAGCAGTTTTTATGTTAGGAGCTCAACACTGATTTATTCTTTCAAAGATACCCTTTGTGACCTGTCAGACCTCAGCATTCTGCTTTCAAAACTCCCTTAGGATCTATTCTACACACTTGACCCAGCTTATTTGGGAAACCATAATCTTTTATGCTCAGCTCCTAGATCTCTTGAAGCCAGAAGGGACCTCTCTGGCTGTTTCATCTGTCTGCCCACATAACACAAGCACAGAAGCCTCCACCCATAATTTCTGCCTTAAGCCCATCACTTTCATCTGAATGGTAGCTTCTCTTTTACAGAAGGCACATAAGCCTGAAAGCCAAAATAGACTGTAAAAGCGGGCATTTGTCAGTGATGGTTATAGTTCCCAGCTCCCTTAGGCCTCGGGCAAATTATTTAATCAGAGGATCCCAGCACTGCAGCTGTTCTCTAGGAACAGCTTTATTTTCTGTCACATATTACAAAGTCTGAAATTTGCTGTTCCTTATCTCACACTGTTTGAATACTTTCTACTGGGTACATTTTAATTCATCTCACAGCAGGCAATAAACAGCTCTGTACCTCTTTGTACCTTTGAACCCACCTCTCGTGGTGAATTCTCCATATTGTGGTAGAAATTAATGTATAAAAAGACCCTTCTTTTCACAACACCCAGCACATTCCTACAGGATAGAAAACTTCTCCTGGTCTTCAAACACTCCCTTTTGAGTAAGGGCAGGAAGGGGTGGGTAAGTAGCAGGGGTGATGAGTGTACTTATGTGGGGTATCTCCACACAGTATGATTATGGGGCTGCTTTTTGTTTTGTTGGCTGGCAGGAGCCCTTGTTTGGCCTTATGAAGCATCTCAGAATAACAGGAAAGACCAATGTCATTAGAGAAAAGGGCTGGAACTGCAGTAAGGCAAGGGTAGCTGGTTCATCTATATATACTGTCAACTAGCTGCTGCTGCAGGAGAAAAGAGAGGTTTTACCTTGCCATATACTGAGTGCTCTAGCTATTATCCCAGGTTACTTTTAGACATGCTAAACATCACCACAGCCTTCAAAAGGATAATGACTGTCCTAAACCTTCACCCTCCTCTTTTTTTCACTCATGAGTTATTTATATGATTATGCCATTTAGTGTTTGAACCATTTAGAAACTAGAGGGTACACATCTTTGCTGTGTAATAGGAACAGAGAGAGCACAGAGCAGTCTAGAGAAGATTTTACACTTATAGGAATGTGAGCACATGCAAACCTGGTAATGTGAATCTTACTTGCCCCACAGTTGGGATTGTCTCAGCTTTTCTGCAGTGTCCTTCAGCCACACCTGTGACCCCACACCATCCCCACACATTTGTAAAGTACAAAGATGATATTGTGTAAGGCATTTCTCTTCAGTTTGTATTTCACATTCACCTAATGCACCAATTTTCCTCATAGAAAGGACAATTGTTGTCTATTAAGACAATTGTATCATAAATTCCACCTATTGTGTCATGTACTAAGGCCATCCCTAATGCGCAACACTGTACAAGATTCAACCTGGAAGCAAGAGTTTCCTGTACTAAGTTCCTTAAATGTATCTAGCAAGCTCATATTTCCAAAGAGCTCATGGATTAAAGAAGTTCTAAATCTAAAGACAGAAGGAATAAGAACAGGTATGAAGTAGAGGACCATCAGATAAAACAGTGAAGGGATACGTTAAATATGTTCACAAGTAGATATGACATTAGGTATCACTAATTCATTACTTCATTTCAAAGTACTTCCGGGTTTTTTGATTAAATGGGCTACATTTTTAAAGAATGTTCATTGTTGGGTGTTGAGAACTTGTAAGGAGCAAAAAATAATTTCATCTAAAAGATAAATGCTTTTATCCCTCATTAAAGGAAAGGTAGGTGAATATGTAAGTGTAGAACACACATCTTATTGTATGCCTTAGAAAAATTATTTAGTAAATGATACAACCAGGAAAACCAAATCTTAGTGCTTACACTGCCTGCTACAAGTACAGCATTGGTATTATAATTCCTTGTTTACAGTTATTGTTTACACAGCAAAGTGAAGAGCTTAAACACACATCAGAGTCAAGGAAATCATGAGAACATCTCCTGGTTGTGTTTTGGGGGCTAGGGTGTTACTTTTCTGCAGGAGAAATCATCTGCTTTTTGTAAGATATTGAATGAGTAGATTCACAGTAGGAATAAGATAAAAATCTTTCTTATCTAACAACTAAAGAATGCCCTTGATAATAACTGAACAACTGTTAATGAATTCATTAGCATAGAACAAAAGGAAATAATAGCCTCATTTAGCAATTTCACACATTATTTCTATGCAGTTTCAGCAACCTTTTAAAAAGTGTGAAAATGAAAATAAGCAAATCTTGGATTTTAAGTAATATATTAATAATCTGCATTACATTAAAAAGTATTAAAATACAACTTTTTCAAAGATGCATCCAGCTAGTTTGTAGGAGTGTTACTGAATAAGTCAATAGTAAAGTAAGGAGAGTCCCAAAGAGGCCAACATTGGCATTTGGAATGCATTTTTTAAAATCCAATTTTATATTTGTAATTTGTTTTTTAGGTCATGACATGGACAGTATCTAAGATGTTTTTTAGATGTAAGAATAAGGCCGACTTGCACTTAGAATAGAGAACAGTGTAATGCTATTTCGCTGAAGGAGTCAGGGAATCTAGGCCAAATAAATTCTGTATTATCTGGATACGCATCACTTGTGCAGGTTTGTCTAAGCAGAGAACTATAGAATACCGTTTTAGTCATTTCACATAGCAATGAAGAATGAGTGGAAAGTTCTTCCACTGTCTTACACAACAAATGTTTTTCACCTCCACTTTGTTTATCTTTCTCACATATTCTCTTTCTGCTTTTAAAGGGGTATTTATGAGAGGTAAGACCCCAGTTTTCTTGAGTAGCACATGAAAGTAATTTCATTTTAAGTGTCTTGAGATGTGCCATTTTGTTGATGTTATTAAGGAAGTTCCAGTTTGTTCCTGGTGATCTTATTAGCAGCATCCCATCAGTAGACATAATTATTTGTGATCTTTCCCCTGCCCTTAAGCAGGGAATTTCAATCCTAAATGGAGAAGCCAACTACTGTGATCAATAAAGAAACAAATATTGACGGCTTGTGAATGGCACATCTGAGCAATCCATGCCAAGATTTAGAAGGTAAATAGAAGATAAAGAAGACCAGAAAATGTTTACACTCCACTTTTTACTCTGCTTCATGAACTGTAAAAGGTCAGCATCCTGTTTACACAAGGGAAGCACTTCTGTTTTGTGGGTATCTATGAAATGTTGTAGACTCTTAAAGTTCCTTTTTCCTAACAATAAGCTGCTATTTTCCTTCTCCAATAAGGAAAAAAAATCTGAAATTTTAAATTTAACTAGAATTTAAACTCATGGGGAAAACATGCTTCTCCTTTTGAATATGTGCTAATTAGGGTTGACATTTCAGTTGAAATTACAAATGTTTTTGTATATGCACAAATTTATGCATATAAAATATACACATATGCACTCCATACACAGGTGGTGTGCAAAGCAAATTATGTTGTTACATAAGTATTCACAGATGTACACGACTTTGCTTTGCCCAATAGAGAATAATATAGAGATAAAGGTTTAAAGAGTGAAAGAGTTTATACAGTCATCTGGCAGCCAGCACACCTTCATTGCTCCAGTAATTCAAAGACCAAAAAATACCAAAAAATTATTTTTTCCTCCAGAAGTAGTAATATTATTGGCCTGTATCAAATGCAGAAGCTTTGCAACGCAGAAAAGGTGTAAAGGTCTCACTCTTCCAGAGGGTTACAAAGGTCAAAGAGATAATAACTTGACCTGAATCAGCTAGTAGCTAGGAAAAGCGATCTCAGATTTGCCTTAAGTGAAGCAATCTCCAATTTATAAAACCACCTATACTCCACTGAGGTGTGTGTTTGTAAGAAACAAGCAAGGCATAGAATTAAGTGACAAACATGATTTTTTTTTCTAACAGCATAATTATTTTCTTCTCTATTCTCTGGTGACCAGCAACAGGACCCAAGAGAATAGCATGAAGATATGTCAGTCAAGATTTAGATTGGATATCAAGAAAAGGTTTTTTCACCAAGAGGGTGGTTGGGCATTGCAACAGACTCCCCAGAGAAGTGGTCACAGCACCAAGCCTGACAGAGTTCAAGAAATGTTTGAACAATACCCTCAGGCACAGGGTGTAATTATTTGGGTGCAGGGCTAGGAGTTGATCTTTGATGATCCAGTCCTTTCCAACTCAGGTTATTCTATGATTCTATGAATTATGTCCCTTTTATGAACATTTTTTCCTATGCTGGACTTGCATATGAAAGATTTTCATGAAGAAAGCTTTCCATGGAAAAGCATTAGTCTTTTGTAACCTTTCATAATCTTAAATTGTGTTTCAGAAGTGATTATTCTGAAAGGCAAGTTTCTGTGAGAGAACCAAACTTTTACCACATTTGACCTCAGGATAACAGAATGTGAAAGGCAGAAACAAGAAAAAATTACTGTGGCATACTGCTCCCACAGAAATGAACAGTGGTTTTACCTCTGACAGTGCAAGAGGAAATTCAGTCTACTTCTACTTGCTTTGGAAAATCTCACTCAATGTGCAGATTCTTGTAAAACAAACCAGCAGCAAATAAATGAGAAGATGTCAATTCCCTTTTACCACTGAAAGACTTCAATACAATTTTGAAGAAAAGTGCTACTGATGAATCAGGAAGATTACTTATATGTGTGTGTACACACTGAATTTTTGGCTGGAGAAAAAGAACAAAAAAATTACTTGAAACACATGCATTTGCTTTGTGTGATTTTGGTATTGTGTGTGAAATACTAGTCTCCATGGAACTAAAATTTTGGATGCAAATAGCCAGAATTCTTCACATAAAATGATTCACAGTTGGTAATTTCACTGGCTCCAATACCAAAAATAAATGATACACTTGAAATACCCTGCAACATAATATGAGCCAAAAACATGACACTTCTAGCAAAAGAATCACTGATGTTCTCCTAAATAGTGTTTGGCTAGACCCTTGATGCCATTCCTACCAGTACATCTGCTGAGAGTGGGTGATGCCAGCTTTGACAGGACAGGTCACCTGGCTGGCGACAAATCACGGCAGCTCAGCCCAATTTGTGGATTTGTATTCGACCGCGTTTTTAGCAGCCTTGTCCAGAAGGCCAGTGCTGACATCCAATACGTGCAATGAAGCAAAGGACAAACGGATGGTATGACCAGACTGAGTGACGAGTAAAGGTCAGTTTGTACTGATGGACAGTATTTGTGCAGCCACTGGAAGCTTGTCTCTGTCCCTCAGGGAATGGCAAGAGATGGCCAGAGGAATGAAATTTGATTCTCAAAACAACGTTCCTAGAAACAAAGAAAAGGTCAGTCTTTTCCTCCAGTAGCTAGTTTTTTCTCTTTCGTACAGTCCTTAAGATTTCTGTTCAGAGTGTACTTCCAAACATTCCCATAACCAATGCTTCTGATATGATCTCATCTCTTGCTATCATTAGAAAGAACTACCAGTTTGCAACACTGTCTTAGCAGAAGCCAAAAATGAGGCTTTGCCCAGTGAAAGGCCTTTTTTATTATTATTTTCTAATACAAGGTATACTTCAGGTCAAGAATAGAAGCCCGTATTAGCCTGTCATCTCTTCATGACTGTTTTCTGGTAAAGAAAAATCCTAAAGTCAGTAATAAAATTACACTTATTCTAATGGGACTGTGATTTCACTGACTATGAATGCTGAAAGGAACAGAAGTAAATACCTTTCTAAACCTTTCTAAGGTTTCCAATCAGCTCATCAGTGTAGAAGAGTTAATCAGCTCAGATAAGTATTTAAATGGAACTAGCTGCCTAGCTGGATGAAATCTGAATGTTAATGCTCTGCTGAAAAAATATTATATATATAATAAGCTTATACATTTGTCTCCAGATTAAATTAGATAAAATGCTATGATGAGGTGTGTTATGGACTTTGAAATTCCATTCCTATGGGGTGAAAGGGTAACAAAGATACAGATACAAATGATAAAGAAATTTATGTGGAACATATTTATTCCCCATTAGATCACACATTAATTTCTACATTTTTGTGGGGAGGGAGAATACTAACATGTGGGTGTCAGAAAACTAACTAATTAAAAGGAACTGGAAGTAACTCAGCAAACTTTCAAAGACTCCTTTGCACAGTATTTAAGTTTGGCAGATTGCCAGAGAGCTATAGTCATCAACAAACACTGAGGAACTGCCAACATCAAGTTTAAAAGATAATTAAACAGCCCAAATGCACCAAACTCAGGTTTTGAAAGTTTGTTAATCTTTAAATAAGTTCACTGAAAATTAGAAATCCCATTTGTTTTGAGCCTTTTTGTATCATGGTCCCAGGAAAATGCAACACTCCATCATTTAAAGGGAGGTTTATTAAACAACTCAGCTTCTCAAATTGTTGCTCAAATTTCACTCTACCCTGTGTCCTTGCAGGAATTGTGACTGTATTTGGTCCTGAAAGCCCATCTGCTCTTAAATGCAGCTGCATATCAGAGAGGTTGAATATGCTCTGTATATCACTGTATCAGTCCTTCTGGAGCTGTCTCTCAATAATAACTTGACCATCTCTAGACCTGTGTAAGCTCACTCAGTGAAGTGGATAACTATAGCTATGCTTAATACAAACAAAAAATATGCTTTAAGCAAGTAATAAACAGATATATTACAATAAAGCTATGAAACACAAGGTAGTTAATAAATGACACAGTTACAAAAGTTTCTTTTTAGTTGAATTAGGTGGAATTGTGGGAATCCTTAACATCAGAGGATTTTGGAAAAGCTACAAAAGGCAGGCCTCAGAGACAGCAGAACTGTGATTAGAGCTAAGCAGTAGCCCCAAGATTTGTCAGCAGAAAAATTATATAAGTAGTAAAATAAGGACAAATAGAACAATGGTCTGTGTATTAACACTTGTCTAGAATAACTCCCTAAGCTGCAGAAAAGTATATCTAGCAAGATATTAGGAAGTTCTAAGCTCAATAATGGAGCTCTGTGCATTGTGTTTTAAAGCTTACAAGCAGGTATTTTATTCAAAACAAGCAATATTTAACCAAAGTACGTGTGCTTGGATTGGTTGGATAAATCTACTGTCAATATGCTTTTGCTTTGTGTCATTGGTCAAAAGACTTTTGAAGTTATAATATTAAGTTCTTTGTCTGCTGCTGGGAATGTGAGCTGATGGCATCTTCCCATTGTTATAACCATGTAATGAGGCTGATGCTGGAAAATAAAACAACTTGAGATGTGTTCCCCAGCAGTCCCGTCCCATTCATGATTTGTACATAGATCCCTGGTCAGCAATAGATAACCTCCAACAAGAGTTCATATCCTCTGCTGTATCTGTGTTTATTTATGATGTGCTGTTCCATTTTCCTCAAGAGAAAAAAAAAACAAAAACAAACAAACAAAAAAAACAAACAACAAAAAAAACCCCACAAAACAACTCTGAAAACCTAACTGGTACATGAATCCAACATGCTGCAATGAAAGCCTGTCACGCCAGGACTCAAGTGAGAAGAAGTGTGCCCTGAACTGCAACAACAAAATCATAAGGGGTGTTTTAGGTTTGTGTGGAAAAGATTGCTTTCTGCTGGGTTAGGGCTGGGTTTGCCTTAAGGCAGGCTGTCTGTAGATAGCCTGTGGCAGCCTGATAAGGCACCGGCGGTACTAAAGGCTGTTGCACTGCTGAAGGACCTCCATGCTCCCGTTGGCTTCCCCGTGAACTGTCAGACTGCGGTCGCAGGGCGCTTGTGCTGCATTTCATGGATGAAAAGAGAGCACACAGAGGTAAACCTGGAAATGCTAGAAGGTAGCATCTTTCTTCCTACTGATCAGACTTCAGTAAAATTACCAGTTCTCCATTAAAACACTCAGTGCCCTCAGTAAAAGTTAATTGCAAATCCTTGTCAAAGAATGCAGATTGTACTCCAAATCTATCACAATGGACTTGTACTGGCATTTAAAATTAATGATAATATACCATGTTCAGTGCCAAAAAAATTAATATTACCATGGTAACAGTTAGAGGCTTCTCAGAACCACTAATTGCTACATCTGCAGAGTTTATTATTTATTCTCTTGAATTTGTTTCAACATCTCCTAAACAGATCCTGTTATCTGATTCAACTGCAAAATATTCTTTTCTGCATGTTCAGTCATTGAGAAGTCCCTCCTTTTACTCCAGATGAAATCTTGTCTCTGTGTAAGCCAGTGTCAAAATTAATGTTAAATTCATTAAGACTTTGAAATTCAGTGCTGGTTTAATAATTCACAGAATGCATTTATGAAATATGACGTAAACTACAGAGCTAAAAGAGATGATGGAAAAGATTTTACATGGTGGAAAAGCAAAATGTAAACTATCAGAAAGCAAATATAGTGCTTTGGAAGTTTATTTGTTTGGTCGGTATCACCAAGAATTTATTTAATCCCTTGAATCTCTATATATGTTTGTTATGTTAAAAAATTAAGACTTTTGGCTGCTTCTCAAATGAAAAGAGAATGTTCCAACACCCATTTTCAGCCAGTCTGGTCTGGGTCTCTTGTTGGTACAGAGGTTATCCAGGACTCTAAATTCTGTTTCACTGATGTAATATCCATGTTAATGAGAATCGGTTGAATCTGACTGGAAAAAATAATTTTGAAAATATGCACAGTTTGATACTATGAATTTCTGTAATGGCAAAGTAATACTAAAATATCTTCCTTCAGAAAAAAAAAATAGGTTAAATCTCATTAGCAAATTTAAGACTGTTAAGAAGTATCTACATGTTGTAACCAACATTTAATTTGTACTACCAGATGCATGAACAACTTCACCTACAAAAATTACCCTGTAAGGTGCTCCTCCTCCAAGCAGTTCAGAAGTATGAGTGTATTAGAAATTTTAGATTTGTTAGCTTCAAGCTATCTATTGTTTTCAGAAAAATGGATAGAAATAACAGTTTCATCACTAACCTTCTACAGTGTTTCTTGCCCTCTCTTGCAACATCAGAAGATGAGCCTTCTGCTTGTTGCTGCAAATCATCCAGCTTTATGCATTCCTTTTCAGAAGAATTCTTAAATATCAAACCTTTCATCAACTAGTGCATCACCACATGTTATTTCAGTGAGCGTTACAGTTATGAGCCAGGACATGTTACTAAAGGCTACCAGAGAATTTAGAAAGTGAATAATTTGAATGAAATCTATAGGAAGAGAGATAGAGGCTTTTATTCATTTCATAATGAAATTCACTGATTTTGCACATATTTGGGGTACAGAATCCAGATTCAGTTTGAAAACAAGTAATAATGTAAGTACAGTGGCAAAGTAGTAATGGAAACAGAGCATTTCTAGTCACACTATGCAATAGAATTTATTGGATTATTAGACCTATGGCTCTTACTACAGGCTATATTTCTAACCACCACTTGTCTTTACAGTGAGATGGGCTTGTTCCATTGTTCTATACTCTGGCTATAGTGCAGTCTCAGATTTTATCAACATGTACAATGAATATAGCAGTTCTCCTGAATTTGTACATCTTTTTTCCTAAGAACTTCCAGGACAGTCCTTATGGCTTTCTATGAACTTCAAACTTCTTAATTAGATTCATACATAGAAAAATTCCTCGGTTTTTCACCTTTACAACAGGGTTGTGATTTGAGAAAGATAGAATATGCTGATACAGAAATAAGAGATGGAAATTAGCCCTGTATATGCTGATACTGGCAAAGAGAATGCACCTTTTATAGACAGCAAATACTTAGATTCTCCTCTCATTTTCATTAGATGGCTGACACCTTCTTATGCTAAATTTTTTATAAATAAAATGGGAAATATGTAACTTCAATGTTTTATAGCTGTAGATTACCACAAATGATTAATTTTTATATACTACTTAATCAATTAATTATTAATAAAAGTAACTACTGGGAAATGGTGTCAGTACTTCAGCAGATGAGATGGAAATTGACAGAAGATATTAAATTAAATGGAACCTATGAAGCATCCCTTAGAGCACACATGGGAGCAAAGAGCATGGCAAATAAAACTTTGTTGAAAAATTTAAAGACTTGAAGGTAGTTAACCAAAGCTAAGAACAGACACTGTTTGACACGTGAAAACAAGAAGGACAGTAAATACAATTAGGAAAAGAGACACAGTTATTGAAGAGACTTATTTTGATGTCTAGAAGGTGCTGCTGAAGGACTACTTTTCTGTCATTGAAAATATGTTTGATAAACAGCATCAGTTTTGACACCACAATCTCTACTCCATCTCATATATTTCTGCCTGTTGGTCCTTATACCTGCACCAGATTTCCTTTTGGCCTTGGAAAAAGTAGTGAATGCAAATTCTTCAAAAAGGAACACCCAGCACTAGCCACTTCAGTAAGATCATTCCTTAATAGAAATTTCTTCATTTTTCTCCTCTCTAAATCATACTGAACATCCCTGCCCTTAAGCAATCTAGACTGCCTCAATGGTGTGCACAGAGGTTATATATTACAATAAATTAAATAGGTATTTAATTGGTATATAAAATCCACAAAATGTTATTATTAAGTTGACTTGTGTTAAGCACCATCATAACCTGTGAGTTCTGCTTGTCTCCTGCCCTGTGGAAAAGTAGGTTTTTCTGCACAAATTTACAGAGACTTGCTAGATTTCTGGCCTTTCTTCAAATTTGATAAAAAAATAGCACATAGGTCCTGAGTTTTTTGGAAAGAGAACAAACATTCATATAACAGGCTAATGGACATCCTGCCAGCACTACCACAATAAATATTACTCCTTTAGGAAAAAAGGTTAAAAGTACAAAAAGACAAAATTTTACAGGGACACATCTCCCCAGTATTTTCCTGCACCTTGTTTAAGGTTGTATTGCTTACTTTACCTAAAGGATGTGGAATGTGGGGCTGAAGAAAAAAAACTCACACACAGAGTTATCAGTTAGAATAACCTTAATGCTGAGTATGGCATTTTTTTTCTTTACAGCTGCAATTTCTATTCCTGTTGGGTTAATTTGTTGTTTGGAAATGTCTTTTGCATGAAGGAGCATTTTGCTAGTAGAGAATGATTGTGCCCTAGAGCTCTGCCTCTCTGCATTTCATCATATTATGTAACTACTTCATGTCTATAAAAGCTATCTTCCCGTGCATTGTGCGCATCCCTCATGCCCCCACAGACACAATTCCCACCTTTGCTGACAGCTTTTTACAATTTGCACCATGCTTCCATCCCTCTTTTCCATTTAATCTGGAAATTATCCTTCTAGTCTTGCTCACCTCCCTTCAGAAGGTGAGCAAGCCTACTTAAAAATTTCCTTCCATTTAATCTGGAAATTATCCTTCTAGTCTTGCTCACCTCCCTTCAGGTGAGCAAGCCTACTTAAAAATTTCCTGAATGAATTTAATAGTTTGGTTGCTTCTTCCTCCTTATTATGAGAATGAGATTTTTTTTGGCAAGACAAGTATTTTGAGGACTAAAGATGAGTCATGATGTTAATGAACAAAGACAGCATTAAGTCCAGCACTTGTTTTAGGGCATAACGTATTAAACAATGATTATCCTTCAAAACTTCAGGGAAATATAGAAAAAAATTATTTTTCTTTCTTTCTTTCAGATTTAGAAGCCATGATGTGAGGAAAACAAATGCAAGAGCTTGATAAAATCTACCATTTAAAGCAAGTGGAGATGCATATTCATTAAGAAAATGGCATTGCCTGAAACATTCTAGGAACTAAACTATGGTTCTCTTGACATTGTTACTGACAATTGTTGTTAACATCTCAGAAATCCATAAATATAGTGAATTAATGGATTTAGCTGTCTGGTTTCGGGACATTTTTAACCACAAACTGTTTAGTAATAACCCAGTGCTGGAAAACATAACATTGCCAGTGGCATAAATCAAAGTCTAGTTAGGAAGAATACTTCCAATAAGCTACCCTTTCTGTGAAATCATTCTGAGTAATTATTACCCTGCTTTCCTTAGTCTAAACTTTGGTAGTCAGCCACAAAATTGTAACACAGTCCATAATGAAATGTTAAATGTATTGGACTGACAACTTTGTATTTACAAGGATGACTTTGATCGATAGAGTGAGAGGGAACAGCATCTGGGACTTTTGTCACAGTTAGATTTCTCTTCAGCCACGGGGGAATGAGGTGGAAGACAATATCGTTCTGTGAGTTTAATTCCTATGAGACTTTTTTTTCCTTCACAAACAGGAGTGGTGTTTGGATGAGAAAGGTAGTTTGCAGTAGCAGACTAGTAATATATGGCTGACACACTACCTCCTTTGGGATGCTGAAGGCAGAATGCAATTTTAAGAGATTCTTATAGGTGGACTTAGGAAGAAAGCTTTTCTTCGCTCCTGGGGTTTGAACAATCTTAAATCCAAGTCTTTCATTTGTGCTCTTTTCAGTGACAGAGCAGACATACACTGATGTTTTTCCATGCCTCTTGTAGTTGATCATTAGGACAGCAAATGTACTTATTTCCCTCCTTTTCTTCAACAGACATAGATAGCTCATAGTCTGAGGAAAATGTCTCAGGATGTGAAGACGGCCACTTAAATGAGATTTTGTCTGTGCAGGACAAAAATTCTGAGCTTTATGTAATTCATACAAGGACCAAAAGTATTTTGCTTTATAAATAATATTTGTGAAGAACTCCAAAGTCTCCTGAATTAAATGGCAATCTTATGTCTCTGCAGAAAAGCTTCATCATGAAAATCCTGAAAGCACAATCTGTGTGAAACACAAGTTGAGAGGGAAGAGGTTGATTGAAATGGAGATGGGCACACCTCAGCTGTCAAACTAGATTAGGACTGTAGCTAGTCCAGTAACATGCTTGCAGGAATAATCAGCACTGCTGGCCTCCCATAACTCCCCTCTCAACTATCCCTAGAAGATACCTCTTGGCAATGTGCAGCAGTTCCGGCTTGTCCTGGAGCTCAGCTGTCATTATTTTTGAAGGCACTCACTTGCAAAGAATCCCAACAGGCTCCTTGTGTCATGCTGGCACTACAGCCCCAAGTGCTGGTCTTCAGCACCAAGGTCCCTCCTAGCTCCATCATTGGGAGTTCTTTTCCTAATTACACAATTAATAATTTTAAAGACAGGAAAACAAGAAAATGAGTAAAAATATTTTCCTCCTATCTGGCACTTTGGTGACTGCATATTTCCTCCTCTGTCTTCTCGCAGTCTCTCCAGTCCAGGAAGGACACTGATGGGTGGAGTGTGGCCTCAGTCCAGTGCTTTTGGGATGGTGAGGTGCCATGGCACAGAAGTACCAGAGGTCAGGCTGAGTAAGCTGCCTTTGGTCATGAGGGGAGTGAAACCGGTTTCTCAGAGAAGCTATGGATACCTCATGCCTGGAAGTATTCAAGGCCAGGCTGGATGGAGGTTTGAGCAACCTCCAATAGCCTAGTGGGAGGTGTCCCTAAATAACCTTCAGGATCCATTTCCACCCAAACCATTCTATGATGCTATGATTTTATGTCAGTCAGAGATATCTTTTTTCCAACCCCATTTGTAATATCAGGAAGTGACTTCTGACACTAATAGTCACATAATACCAATCTTTGCCTTGTGAGAGTATTTCTAGACAAAGCTAAAGAAGGTCGTTAGCCCGTTTCCAAAGCTCTGCTGTGAAAAGAAGCTTTTGAGGCAGTGGATTTGGACTGATGCATAACCTAATGCGATTAATGCGCTGCACTGTGGAGGCATTAGTGAGCGTGGCACAAAGGGCAATGTGTGCTGAAATCTTGCGAACTATCAGTCAGATTTGTTCAAGTTTCTCACTTCTATTGCACTGCCTAAAATTGTCACGCTTCACTCAGGCATGGTAAAGGCTAAGAGAGTTGTGCTGTAATGTTTTGAACAGCTGACATGAGTAATGGCCTTCAATATAATGGCACGAGGTAAAGCACTTGCAGTTCCCTGTGATGTGATATTGTGGTAGTGCTCTGCATCTCATTTATCCACAGCTAGTCAGGCTGTTTACAGGGAGCATTGCACTGCTGGCTCTTGACTAGAGCACCTCACAAGAACCCATTTGCATGTGTATAAACTTTTGCTACACATTAGCATGGATTATGCAAAGTAGTGTTCAGAGGTTTACACACAGAGCCTTCGTAATAAAAGCCCAGAATTACATGGCTATTTCTCTTTTTATTTTATTAAATGAAATAAATAGAAGTCCATCCTCATGAACTCAAGTGAGCTAAACCTTCATTTTTCTCATAGTACAAGAAATAAACTGTATCCTAATAAAGATCCTTACATCTTGTTATCAAACAAGTAATGCTTAGCTCATCTGATCATTGCATTTCACAGCAATGATTCAAAATACAAGAGTCTTGGTGGAAAATCAACTTTCAATGTAAATTTAAATCTGTTGAAAAATCAGTGAGTTTGAAAAAGTTTTAGCAGTGGAGTCAAATTAGATTTCTTAAAAAAAAACCATCCAAGACTGACTATAAAACTTATTATGAAACTAGGATTTTGATATTAGGGTTAAATGTCATATAGCTTTGGTTTTAACTGCTATGACTCATGCCTGAATTTTGTATTACAGATCAGCTGCTCAGCATGTTACAAACACCAACAACATGCTTCTGATGTATATTTTTTTTCTGTTTGTAATGCACACATTAAATTCAATTCCTCTTTTTTTTTAACAAACACCTCCGCAGTGATCACAGATTCCCACACAGTTTATACTTAAATATCTTGTTCAGTATATTTGCCAGTAGTCTTTATGCATTCAGTTAAAATAGAATAAAATAAATAGAATAGAACAGAACAATAATCTCTTGTATTGTTCATTCGGGCATCATGTTTATTTTATTTTTGCATTTCTAAAGTTATAGTACAATGAAGAAGTGTCCTTTTTATCTTTTAAATTTTTTATATCTTTAAATACTGGTATTCTCAATTAGGTGCATTATTTAATATAGTAATAACCTCTTTTGTCTAAAAGTGCTACCAACCCAATGGTGCTATGATAGAATTTCGTAGCTTTAAACAATTCATAGCAAAATTAAATCAACAACTTAAATCTAAAAACTTAATCCAAAAAATTCTCATGAAATATTTAATATGTCATAGAAGACCTGAAAAAAGCTGAATATGAGGAAAATGTGATAAATGAACTGAAGAATATACCTCAAGATTTTCTGGGGGAGAGAGGTTGATATTTTTGCAGCTTTATGAATTTTTCTCCCTCATTTTGCATTACAATCAAACTGACTCCTTAAGAAAAATATTTCTACCCTCTCACCATGTCAAAACTACCTTTTTCCAGAGTTTATTTTTTTTCCAAAGACTAATACCTAAATTCTTAAATATCTAATAAAAAGGGCAACAGTTTCATCTGTGACATGTACTTAAGAGACAAGAGTCTTAGTTTTAATTCCTTCCTTTATTGAGAGCAGATAACACAGATTCAAACTTGGTTATTCTATATACTAAGAAAGCGTTCATGTAATTCTCCTGCTTCTCTCCTTAAATTTTGACCACAGACAGCAACCTAAATGCTAGAAATTTCTTTCTGTGAAATGGTTAAGTTCTTACAGTGTTAGTTTTGACTTCAGTAATTCAACATTCAATGGAAAAAGTGGTTAAAATTTCAAAATAGAGGATTTTTAGTAGTGTAAGTGGTCAGGCTTTGTTTGGATTTTTTTTGCTTTTTGTTTCCTGTTCCTCAATCCAATTCTGTAGTCATATGCATAGTATACTATAATGATATGTTGGGTTTTGTTCTCAATACTCATCAAAATAAATGTTGCCAAATACATATTTTATATGGCTTTTTGTTTTACCCTGGATATATTTTGGAGATCTTTCATTCCTGGGGTGAATGCATACATCAGCTTCTGAAATGCAGCACAACCCTACCTAGAGCAGTCACAGGAGTTGCAAAGCATTCTTTGTAGGTGAAAGGATCAGTCATTTTCTTAACAAAATTGAAGATTACATTCCTTTAATTGGTTTGACTGCTATTATCAATGCCTGTCTCTTGAAATGTGTTACAGAACATGCTCATGACATACCTGCCATCTGGGCTCATGAAATTTAGATAAATCATTGAATTTACAACACACATGTACATCATAAAAAATATAAAGGAGAAAATGTTTTCTGAATCTTTATCTGCATTTCAGCTAATAAGCTTATCTGAATAATGCTTTTTGAGACACATTGCTAGTTTCTTGTTCTTGAAATTGCTATCTCAAACAGAATGTGTTTACTGAACTTGCATCACAATTTTTCCTCAGCTGAAGAGTGAAATGTCTTGTTAGTTGAGAGGACAGTGCTTGCTGCATCTGTGTCACAGTAAAAAGTCTATCCCAGTTATCAAAAGTCCCAGGAAAGACCTGTGGTCATTGTGCTGTAGAACTGGTCTTGTACAATGTTCTCTGTTTGGATAGCTCCTCTTTATGCTAACAAGTATGAATTTCTGACTATTAGTGTTCGAAGAAAAACATCACTGGATTCTCACTCAACACATTAGAGCACCCTAATCTGTTGGTGTTTAGTTATTCCACAGTTCAGAAGTTCTCTCTGCAGTTTGGTGAGCTAGAAGAATTGGAAAAGTCTCATTTACAGATTGATGTGGAATCAAAACACAAAAGCACTAAGACCCTTGTAAATGGAATTCAGGGACATGTTTGGCTTTGTTTGGCTTGTGTGGAGTAGAAAATAATGATGACAGAAAACAAACAAACAAAACTAACCCAGCTTTTCCTCCAGCAAAAGGAAAAATAACCTCTAGCTTAAGTGTCCAAATTTTGCATGCTGTCATACAAAGGCTGCTTCATACTTTAAAAAATGTTTCCCTAACAAAAAATTACATACTGTTGTACTTTTGCTGTTATTAACATTCTCAAAACAATGTAGACACAGATAATTTTCTTTCCCTGCAGCTTTTATGTCTACATGTCATTTGTTGGTGATTGTTTACTAAATCTTTCTGAGAAGATACAAAAACATCCCACTAACTGTAGAGTGCATCAACATATTTTTAGACATGTTAGTTTCAAATGCCACAAAATTTGGTAGTCACTATTCAGATATTTTTGCCTCTGTTAACATTCCTTGATACCCTGATGTCCTGACCTTGCAGTGTTTTTTCTGATAATTTTCAGCTTTCTTCTCTTTCGATCTTAATTGCCTCTGCCTTGTAAGTTTTCTTGCATACCACTTCTTCTAGCACTTGAGGCAGAACTGGCTGAGATGTCACTGCTACACAATAGGGGTTTCAGCTGCTTCTAATTTGCTCCCTCATATACAGAAGTGTTTTCCAGAGGCACTATTTCTTGCAATTATGTAAAAATATGACTTGCCTAGTGGAAATAAGGGAATGACAGACATTATTTTCCAACACTAGAATGGATAACTTTTAATAGTGAAATAATTAATTCTTTCATAGTATGTAACATCTTATTTCTGTATTCCAATTATAATGCTAAAAGCCATCAAGGCTTAGCAGTTATTTTACATTTAAAATGAAATTATTAAGTAATACTTGATGTTCTCTATAGCCGAGATTTGGGATACATGGACATTGTTTCATGGCTGTCTTATCTCGCAGTTGCTACACTTGCAGATCCAATGAAACAATTGGTCCACTGAATTTAAAAAAAAACAACAAAAAAAAAACCAAAAAAACAAAAACAACTTTTTAAGGAAATGCAGAATTTGCTGGGAAAAAAAATCTTGCATAACTATTAAATTAGAGTTGTGTTCAAATCTTAGTTCCTATTACTCTGTATGATCTTACTGTGTCTATATACTTTTTGGAATATTTTAATTGCATTTTCTTGATATTAAAGACATTATAGGTAGATATCTGCAACAATTTGAAAATCAGCAGAAATAATTGATATTTTTCTCCTGTTTGTATTTACATTACAGAATTGCTTTAATAATTCTAAAAAAAAGGGAAACCAGGTTTTTTGTTATAAAGTTGTCTAGCAAATATTGCAGTATAACCTTCCATAGTTATTATTTTCATCTTAAATCAATACATTATAACAATCAAAACTACTATTTCCATCAATAATAACATTGTTATTTACAATACATTGTATTTAAGAACTTTGTTGACATCTCATAAATAAATCAGGTTGCCAGGAAAACTCAAGAGAACATCAAAGCACACCTCACAAGAGTAGCTGCCAGTTTAATGTTAAAATGTGGATGCAGTATGAAAATCTTAGGCCAGAGAGATGAGATCAGGACAGGCCAGGAATCATACTCGGAATACTGAGTATTCTGTCAAACAAATGATTTGTTAGGGATGTAATCAGATCTGAACTCAGAAAACTGAAAGAGTCTACATTAAATACTGAGAGAATTAGTTGAAGGTAAATGTCATGTCAGGTTAAAGGCTGGAGAGCCAAAGGAGCTAAGCAGGAAAGAATATTCTTGGAAGCAAAATAAGGCCACAAACAAAAGCCAGTGCAGGGCCCTCAGACAGGTGGAAGGAATTGTAATAAGGTCAGAGCTCTCACCCAAGCTAACACAAGACCAAAGAAGCCACAAGGAGCAGGAATCTGATGAAACTACAGCACTTGAAAGTTTGAATTCTTTAAATTCTAGCTAAGGAGTGAAGGGAGTGATCCCTATATTAAAAAACACTGAGGAAAGAGATTGGCAGACCATTGCCAAGGTGTGTCTGACACGAGCTGACAATCATGGCTCTGAAGTTTTTACTTTCAAAAAACTAGGGAGCAACCATTCTGTTCTATTTTGAAGTTGCAATCTGTTGCTCCAATTCTTGTAAAAGGATGCAGATAATCCTTGCCACTCAGCCAGCAAATACTCTTCTAATTAATCGAGTTACAAACACATAAACTTTCTTCAATGCACAGGCATTCTTAATGATGAAAATGATCTCATATTTTTAATAGCACTTAAAAGAGCTCAAACTTTCACAAACCATCAACAAGAGACAAATAATAAAAATAATAAAACCCAATAACAATAAAAATAATAAAATCAACAAAAGGGCAAATAATAAAATGCATGATAAATATATAGTCTCCATAAATATTTGTAGCCCAGCTCCTTCCAAGAAGTTCTGAAAAAGATTATGAAATCAACAGAAATTAACAAGCAGCAAAACAATTGAAATTTGGTTGCACACTGATTTTAAGATTTTATTTTATCTATAAGTACCACTGGCAATTCTGACTGTTGGATTACTTTCTAAGCCCTTCTATTCTGTTGAGGTGGCATGAGCCTGAGTCAGGTAGTAATCAGCTGGGGAAGAGGTTTCATGTGTTGTGATCATGCCAGAGGGCTGCAATGAAGCTAATGTCTCTCCCTTATCCACCACCCCCCCAACCAATTTTCAGTGATCTTAAGGAATTCTGTGTTTTTTGATCCTGATTGATCTTGATCAGTGGGCACAAGCATCCCTGGAGGATAGGTGAAAAGCTGGCAGATGGACACTGCAATTCCATACGTCACATTTCCTTAAAAAAGCAGGACAAAAAATATTCCAATCCCACACCTTTAATCTTAATTCTTAACAAAATTTGCTTTTCACAGGTTTCATATAGCTTGCTGCATTATTAAAAACACAAAACCAAACAAAATAAAAAAACCACAAAATTCCAAACTATTACTTCTTGCATGCTTCCCTTTATGCTACTTTAGAATAATTATTCTTTTCTATTTATTCTTTCATAACACACTCTCCATGGGATAACATTTAATACAGATCAAAAGATAAGTTGGAAGTTTCACTTCAATTACATCCTGGACCAGCAGCTGCAGAATGTCTAACAGTACCTGCACAACAGAAAAACAGCAACTGACTGGAAGAAAACAACTGCAGCTGCAGAATATCTATGTATTTGCTTTCAACATTATATTCAAGGCTTATGCAATATACAGAACCATTTGCACACATGGCCTTCTATTTCTAGATTCCTGATGGTAAACTCCTTGACTTTTCTTTCAGTGCTGTGTTATATTTGTCCTATTCTTGGATTATCAGTGGTGCTGTGCACATCCTCTTTCAGACAGAGGTTTATCTGGGCAGAGAAGTTTTGTCATGCACATGCAAAAAGCCACATTTATATATGATAATGGCATAAGATATTTTTTTAACCTATCCATAATGATAGCTCCTTTTCTAAATCAAGAGAGTGAAAAGGAAATATTGAGAGTTCATTCCCTAAATTAGCAGAAAGTTTGCATTATGCTGTTAATCCATCTAAGTGGTACTCTAAATGACTTTCTATCTGCAGCACCAGATGATTTCTCTAACCATAAAAAGAGACCTGTGGTTCTATCCTAAACTATAGAAAAAATCATCAAAAGCAGACATTATTTGCCCCTGACATCATTCCCATCTGCTATTTGCTCAAATATTGCTGCAGCTAGGGGGATATGAATTAATCTGCCAGACTCCAAGATAAAATTGTTGCCACAACAATTTCAAAGATCATGTTTTTCCAATTGTCAAGTTCCACACTTTCATTCAGAGGAGAAATAATATTTTGTTCATGATGGTGAAAAGTTAAGCATATAGACAATAAATGTGCTGAAAATAAAGTTTCAAAGAAGTTTGCAAAAAAACCCCAAATCAACAGAAGAGTTTTCCTCCCCTATAAAACCCATTCAAACACTGTTTTTTCCAGGTGGCAGATGCATTTTTCTAGAAGTCGTGATCTAAGAAAGAGGTAAAACCCACAGATGTCTAGAATGGCAATCTGCAGGTAATTCTGCATATTAGAATGGTAATTGTGCATATTACAGAAATGCAGCTGTAATAATGTTCCAAGTTGCTGCTATAACTTGCTTACTTCTAATTTTATGATTGCAGAATCAGCCTGAATCTTGTCTTGCTTCTATACACAGGAGCTAAAGGAAAACACAAACTTGCAACATGTTTTCTACTTTCTGCAAGATGAGCCAGCACACTCAGTGCGCAAACTACAGATCTTCTCTGCTGAGGAGCACCAGCACAATTTGAGAAGTAGAACCACAGCTGTACTATAAAGTTTCCCTACCTGTTAACAGAGTCATAACCTCCTTTGGAAGAATGGTGGGTGTGCAGGTGCTGCTGTGCAACCAGAACATTGTATAGAGATCATAAGACCACTGTTCATCAGGGCATGAGGGAAATATAATTAAACAGGTTGTGTTAGTGGAGAAAAAAAAAAGGGGGGGAAAGAAGTGGGTTATAGCCTCTTTTGTGCCTCTTAGTATATCTGAATCTAGAGAAAAAAGCTCATTTAATCCATCTTTAAATACTTTTTTTCAAGATATCTATCCAACACTTGGCACTTTTATCCCTGTTAGACCCTACTATTTAATAAATCATGAAGGCAGCAGCAGAACTTTACATGGTGCTTGTGTTCATGCATAATAGATTTAATAGATTTTGCATATAAGGAACAGCAGACTGCTTGAGTACTGGCTGGGATTTGGCCCATTCCAAGGAGTACTCTCTCAACATGCAAATAACCCTGCCCTTTCTTCTGTAATTGCCATGGATAGACAACTTGCTAAACTGTGACAGGAATGCTTTATCTCATCTTGGACATAGGAGAGTTGACTAAGGTGAGGTCTGCCCAGAAGTGTGTTACCAAGTATTTTTAAGCAACAACAAGAAGTCAGTTTACTGGACTGCAGCATCCTAGTACTTTCAGAAAGGTTTAATTATGGCTGGTATAATCATATGAGTATTGATCATTTCCCCACATTATGAATCCTGATGGTAAAGCATGTTAGCCACCAGCTGGCTTCCAAAACCTCAGCCCCTCATGCAGTGTTCATGCAGTTGTGTATCTCAGTACATTTTTCCACTTCAGGGCAGATGATCCCATAGTCTTTTGGGAAATACCAGTACCTAGAATATCTGGGATCACCTATTCCTTTAAAAAATTGATGGCTAAAGTAGTATATGATAATGATAAAGATTATTTTGTGATGATTGTCTCCCTGCAAAATTTTCCAAAATTGACGGCACACTCATCCCAAAGAAGCCACCCTGAAAAGAAACCACCTTGTCTATGTCAGGAATTTCATTTAGAGGAAAAAATTGTGGAGTTAGTTCTTCAATGTCTCAGAATTTTTTATATTCCTGGATAAGCTTTTACCAGTCACATTGTTAAGTTATTGGTGTTGCACTCTTTATTCAAAGTGATTAAATGTCAATAATGTAGAGAGAGAATATTATACGGAAGCAGATTGAAGGGATTTTTAATTGGACAGAGACTTCACTTATCATACAAAATCAGTTGCTCAGTTGAAGTAGTTTTTGTCTCTGTGATTAGAGAGATTACTTCTGTCAACTGAGATAAACCTCATAGTACTGAGATGCATTTCTTTTCCTTGTTTTGCTCACATCTGTTATTAAGATTCCTACAGGTTCCAGATAAAATAGATATAATAGCACACTGAGAATATGTATAACTTATCCTCCCATTTTGAAAACAAACTGTCCCTTCATACTGTTAATGCATCCATGTTTGAGCTTTCCATCCACTTCTTCACTCTGCTGCCCAGTCCTTCATCTGCCTACTCTTCCCCTTGCAGCTCCTTACAGATGTTACCTTCCAGCTGACAGATGCTTCATTCCACTCCCAGAAGAAAGGGAAAACAGGAAACATTTATAAAGAACTGGTCTGGATGCACTGTTTTAGCTGTGAAAAATTCCATAACTTAACATTCCACGCATCATCGAAAAAAAAATCTTCAATGACATTTCCTGGCACAGAAAGGAGAATTACTAAAACAGGCAGTTCCTTAAATTTGGGAAATCTGTTCTCAAACAAGGTTACAGACTTTTCCTCCAGTCTGTCCAAAGAGCTCAAAATGAAATAGAGTTAATAACTACTGAACAAGGCCTTTAAGCAATATAGAGCACAGGCTGTACGATGCATGTAGTTATCATTTAGCACATGTGTAATGTGCAAATGCCATTACACAGAGTAGATTGATGAAAAGTCTAAATCATACTGTGAAAATTGTTTTATGACACCCACCAGTAGGTTGTTGGCAATTTGTTTCTATTAAGCACATGTTAATGGAGATTAGACACCCAGTCCCTTGAAAACAGATGTATTTATTTGCAAATATCTAAAAGGCATCCACTAACCTTAGATAAGTCCTAGTAATAGATGACATTAATTCTCCAACTCCTGCAGGGATCACAAGACTGAGCTTTTAGAAATGCGCATTTATAAAGTGACTGCACATTCTTGGACCAAACTGGCCTGGTCATGCAAATATCTAAGTAAAATTCTGGCCCTATGAAACTACACCTGAGCCCTAATGAGAGTGAATTTTCATTTGTTGTATTCACTTGTTATCAAGCTTGGCAATCTTCAGGAAGCAATATATTTTCAGGAAACAACATATTTGCTGAATCAGACTCCTGAACTTCCATTGGGTCTAAGTTTCTTTTAACAACTAAGCTAACTTTGGCATCATAGCCAGTTTTAGTGTGTCTACCATTATCACTCTGTAACTGAGTGTGTATAGCTGTCTTGTGATCCCAGGAATTACAAATAAGAAAAATAAATTCACACAGAATACAAAAATAATTGGGACCAGTGTTTTAAAGACCTTTAATGTTTAGCATCACCATACACCATATAATAAATTACTTATTTAGCTGAGTTGAATCTCAAAATTGTGTGATGAGAAAATAATAAAATAGGAACTCATCAAGAACACTCCCAATTAATTTGCAATACTTCTTTATCACTCTCTGAGCAGCAGTGTGATGCATAAGAAGGTCTTAAGTTACAAATCAAGTTGCAAAATGGAAATGCCACTTGGTGAGTTGACCTCAGCTAGATGCCAAGTGCACACCAGGCCGACACTATCACTCCCCTTCCCAACTGGACAAGGGGGACAAAATAAGATGGAAACCATCTCATAGGTTGAGATGAGGTAGTTTACTAAAGCAAAAGCAAATGTTTGTGGGTGCACAAGTAAAGAGAAAAAGCCAATAATTGTATTCCTTACTTCCTGTCAGCAGGCTATGTCTGCCACTCTCCAGGCAGCAAGGCTTCAGCAGATGTAGAGATTAGTCCAGAAGGTAAACATGGCAAACATAAAATGCTCCTTCTTCCCTTAGCTTTTACATCTAAGCTGGCATCATAGGGTATGAAATACCCCTTTGGTTAATTTGGGTCAGCTGAACACATTGTGTCCCCTCAGAGGATCTTGCCTACCCCCAGTCCTTGGATGAGAGTTGAATGTTGAGAGAAAGTAATAAAGCTGTGCCAGCCCTGCTCAGCTCCCTGCAGGAGCCCAAACACTGGTGTGTCATCAACACCTTTATAGCCAAGCACAGCACTGGGAGGACTGCTGTGGGAAAAGGAACTCCAGTCCAACCAGACCCAATATATAATGTCTAGAAAAGGATAAATGCCTATCAGTTTTATCTTCATTATTTGCAATAAAGTTATTCTGTCTGAGACATCACAGTCAAAACTATCCTGCCAATTTATCACCTACTGAACAAGGATCAAGAAACCATGTGACTTTCTGCCTTTGTTCCTCATGTAGCTCATTCCATATAGTATGAACACAGGAGCACATACAAAACCAAAATTGGACAAAAAAAAACTGTTGTAGGCTCCACTAGGGTAGAATTCAGCCCCCCTGCTCCCCCATTAAGGGTATTCATTAAGAAAGACTGTGACTGGCTTCAGTCTTCTCAAAGCAACCAACTTCTGTTCTTTTCTCTACCTGAAAAAAAGGTAAACTAGTACCTCCTTCAGCCCAGAAGAGTGAAATAATAATCCAGTTGAAGGTCATATTAGATATTATGGTATTTTTTATCCAAAAGTACTGTTTCAAGATGCAATAAAGAAGTGAAAACTGAACTATGGAGACAAAGCAACAGAGAACATAGCTCTGCTGAGACAGAGAAATCCTCTTGCCAAAACATACAGTTTCTTCAGCTTTTCTCATAACTCTATTTGTTCATAATATCTTCTTGCAGAAGAAGAGTGAAATATTTTTCACTCTTTCCTGATTCAATGCTGCAACTCACAGATTACAGCATACTAGCAGAAACACAGACATGATTCTTACTCCAGTGACCAATCTTCCTATTCCAGTAGGATTAATTACATCCACAGAAAAAATAGGGAAAAAGATAAACCTCCAGTCTGGGGCTTTTATGCTATTTCGCACCACATACCTCTATATACCACTATACACCAAGAGCTGACCAGGTGCTGCTCTGCTGACTATATGGCCTTTTGGAGATCCCACTAGAGGCATCCAAGTCTGTTATATGAGGCCTAGGAGAAAACCTGGATTCTTCTACTTGACTTGTAAAAGATAACTTTTACATTTAGCAATGTCCTCCAAGCCTGAGCCAAATGCCATAGGGCGCTCCTTCTTTCAGCAGGTGCAAAGACAAGAGAGTTATGCTCTTATTTTGCTGCATCCCATAATATCTTCCCAGAATTCAGTCAATGAGCATCCAGAATTTTCAATCAAAGTAATAAAAATAATAATTGTTTTTCAGACACACAAACTTGTGAAGTGATTCTGGTTCCACTTGGAGAGAAGGAAAGGAAACGGCTCCTTAAAATAATTTGGTTACTATCTATCCTATTACATGAAAAAGAAAAAGGTTGATAATTCTAAGCTACAATGTTTGTATTGATTGTTAGTTTCTGTGTGGGTTATTGCACTCCACCGGCACTGAACCGTGCAGCAGCAACACGGAGTTAGGAAAGTAGGATTCATGAGTGTTAGAAACTGTTCTGATGTAACTCATCATGCTTCTAGAAAATACAGTCATAGCTGGAGAGGTTTTGACAATCCCCTTCTCTTGGAAGTCAACAATGAAATTGAGAACAGGCCCTCAATAAGAAAGAATTATCTGTTTAAATGAAAAAGAAATGTTTCAATACAAGCTGCATTAGTGACCATTTCTGACCTGCTCTAGTTCTGAAAAGACCACCAGAAATGAGAAATTATGATGCCAAACAGAACTCTTTGAGAGTTAAGGAGGGCAAAAGAGGAAAATTTAATCACAAGGATTAAATATGCAAGTATCTCCAAATGATGCCATTTTGACAGTGCTACCTAAATGAGTAAACAAAAGCTATTAAAACTGGAACAAACTGATAAAACTGCTCCCATTTTGTGTGTGTGTGTCCTTCTTGTTGCATTAGTGGGTCTTTTCATTCTAACACTCGACAAGCGATTTTCCTCATCAAGGAAATGGTGGCTGGGACAAAGCATTAAACTGATAGCTGGGAGCTGTGTTTTCAAAAACCCTTACCTAGCTAGAGAGAGGCTCCAAACTTTATGCTAGTCTGAGATCTTTTCTTTATTAGCAACCTCCTGGATTCTGGGCCCCCAAGAAAGAATAAAAATGGAAAGGCTTTCTATTCAAATCCCAAATCTAACCTTAAATAAATCCAAAGGATTTAGAGAACAGTCCTCTGCTTCTACAATATCTTTTCCTCCAAAAGGAGAAATGATACAGACCATCTGAAGGTTCAAAAATGCTAGACTGAATATGCATAATAGAAAATCCCATAAGGATGCCAGCTGTGCATTTATGGATGGATGAAAAGTACAGGCTGTGAGCTGTGCAGTCATTTTCTTAGAGATATTAAGATCTGCTGCTAAAAAGCAGCAAAATGCAGTCCCAGAGCCCACAGCTGACAAGCTTTATTGATGAAGGGATTTTTTTTTTCTTTTTTTGTTCACAGGCTTGTTTTCTACACATTGAAGAAGTGGAAAGGAGGGGTAAGATTGATATGATGGGTGAGTTAGAGTGGAACAAATTCATATCAGTGGTTTTGTTTTAGAGGGGGTGGATGGCAGTGAAGAAATAGCCAAGTTAGTGATCATGAGGAGAGCACGAGTCAGTAAAACTGCCTGAGCTCTTTCTGGGTCAGAGTGGGGGCCAGAGCAGGCTGCAAAAGCAGAAGCAGAAGCAAAGGGATCCACAGGGAGCTGAGAGTTATAACTGTTAAAGATAAAATTATGATAGATATGTCAATGTGATAAAATTATATAATTCCAGTTGTGTTTTGAGCAAAAACAGAGGGAAAGGAGGTAAAATTTCAGTGCAGTCATTCCTTGCATTCACACAAGCTCTTACATCGCACACAGCAGCTGCCATTCCCTCTGCCATTCCCCCTGCTGGCTGAGGCACTGGCTGCACTCCCTCGGGAAAGTATAGCAGCACATTCTGTGGTAAACAGATTGTCAAAAACAAGACCTAGGAGAAATCAAGGAAAGCTTCACTGATCTGTCAGATCTGTTCTCTTCTTGTCAAAAAATTGTTTCCTTTGATACTTCAGAAACTCAGGAGAGCAGATACCAGCTGGTTAGACGCCAGCCAAGTGCAACTCTGCATGTGCTGGTAGAAGGACAGGAGGAACCCTAAGCTGGGAGGGCCTCACTGCAGACGCCAGCCAAGTGCAACTCTGCATGTGCTGGTAGAAGGACAGGAGCTAAGCTGGGAGGGCCTCACTGGTCCTGAACAAAAAACTCCTCATTCCATGCTTCACATTTTTCTCCTCTCCAAAGTGAACTTACTTTTCTCTCCTGCTCAGTGTCTGTCAGAACTTAAGATTTAATTTAGCCTGTAATACATCAAGGAAGGCTTCAAAATATTTGTGGGGCGTTCATTGATTAACCTGAAACCAAAATGTCACACTCTTTAATTCATAATCCTAGGTAACACCTGTCTATTACTGGTGTAATTTAAACTTTCATTTAGTGTGACAGCACTTGGTCATACTCTTGTTTAATTTACCTTCAATTAGAATGTTATTATAATTAAATTCCATCAGAAGTATTGGAACTCAGCTGAATGCAGTGAGGGATTTATACAGCCTTATTTTTCCAATATTAGAAGAAATAAAAGGAAATAATTCACTTCACTTCTTTGCTTAAAAAACCAGCAAGTAAATAGCTTTGGCACAGGCACACATCGCATCTCTAGGGAAGTACATGGACACACAGAATTATCATTGACTAAGGCTGCTGACAGTTCAGAAAGTGCTGGCTGAATCTCATTTGACATCTTCACAGCCATATTTGCTCCTTCTCAGGCTGAACCACCTAGGGCAGCTTTTCAGCAGAAAGGTAAGCAGAAGAGGTTAGTTAATATACTACTTGTGGCCCACGTGTGTTTTGTCTGGAGAAGAATTTGTTGCATAACTGAAATATGTCTAAGTGGGCTGTCACTCATACAGAATAATTACTTGATCTTTTACTGGTTCATTTTGATTATGATATACTTTCTGTGTATATTTTTTAATCATCAACGCTCTGCTACAACAAATTCTGCTCATTAATACCTAGCAAGTTCTGGAATGGATATACTCAGCTGGCTCTTGCAGGGACAGGTGATGTGATTAGCTGGAGAGAATCTCACTGCCTCAGAATCATCAGAATTATAAAATTCCTCGTTAATTTAGCATGGATTTTTAATTATTATTTTCTATTGTTGGCTATATTACATGAAAACAGGCAATCCTCCCACTAGGGGATACAAACAAAACGTGTCTAAGCACCAGGATGTGCAACTGAAGTGAAGCCTGCTTAACATGTTATAACTTGTTAAAAATGAGCATAAGATGAGAAAAACTTTTAAGTAGTTTTAAGTAAATACCAGTATTTCAGTATGGCGTTCCCATATGTCCATATGCAAATCCACACCTTTTTCTCATACATCTATCTTCCAGAGACATGAGGGACTGCTTTTTATAGGTGTAATGGGAACAGTGCTGTAAAATGAACCACATCCAAATTTTTTCTGCTATAATGCACTGCCAGGAGAAAACACAAGTGAATTGAACTGCAGAATTGCTAACCAAACAAATTTCTAACTCCCTACAGGACAAAACATGGAAGATCTTCTCAGAAAATTATATAAATTATATGCATATGGTATCTATGGCATCTTTGAATTTATTAATTTGGGAAAAAACCACAAGAAGTAAGGAACTGCAGAGTAAGTAATGAAGCAACAAGCTAGTGATAATGATATATAGTGTCCCTTAAATTGGAATGGTATTTTCATGACCTAGTGGAAACTTTTAGGGTTAAATTTTTACGTGAAGGAAGTAGAAGTACTTTTCCCTCAATCTCACCCTGCTATGTTCAATAATTTATGAAATTTTGGGAATTTGTCCAGCACAGCAAAATTATTTCCACCAAGTTTTTTAAATGCAGATTTTTCTGGATGGTGGCTCTAATACTGTGTGGAAGTATTCTATAAGTCAAAAAGGTTATATTGCTCTTTTTTTACTGGGTAGAATGAAAGACAGTGTTTTTTGTTAAGGTAGAATATTCTAGTTGCTTGCAAGAATTACTTTATTAGTAATCCATCTATAAACTAAGTTTTAATAAAATTATTACTCTTTTTTATGGTAAATAAGTGATTGTATAAATTTGATGTAGATGTAAATACTTTATAGGAAATTTACTGCAGATTCCAAAGGTCTGGTTAAGAAAAGATTCATGTCTGAAAATGTACACCAGATTAAGTATAGAAAGTGTATTTAAGTTTACAGTTCTATAGAGTTTTTCCTAGAGAGCAACTGCCCCAACTATGTCTCAGTCACCAGGCCACCCAGGCCACAAAAAATTTATAACAGGTAAGAGACAAGAAAACAAAGCTTTCTCTACTTTTTTTGTTTGTTTGTTTGTTTGTTTGTTTAATAACTAAGAAACTCAAAACTTATTTTTACTTTACAAATAATTGGTATTGGTTTAGAATGTATTCAGAATAATGGATCAGAATGTATAATGGAATAAAATACTGGAACATATTTGTTAAGTCCTGTTCAAATAAACCTCCTCTGGTAAATGTGGATGTGTGTGAGCTGTGTATGCCAACAAGAAACCTCAAGTCTTTCAGGCAGACCCCACTTCTGCATGTTATCTGAAAATACAGACCATTTATAGAATCATCCAAATGTCACAGTGCCAAAGATCCTTCTGTCTCACATAAGTTTTGAAATCAAAAAGAACCAATTTGACAGAGGAAAGAAACCACACTTGGATCGTAAGTGATTTATTTTCTCCTAATTCAAGATCTTGTTTATAGTTTTAATAAGATTTATCAGAATATGGTGGCATAAGACTACATGGTATACTTATTTATTACATTAATATTAGAGTTTAGTGATTTAATATGACATTTACTATTGGCAATCCTTCTATGTATGATTTGATGTTACTTCTTTTATATTAAAGTGATAACTATTTTGGTCTACTTTGTCATTTGGATACTTCCCTAGAGACTAGCTCCCAGTAATAGCAGATTTAGCAAATTCTTTCTCATTACTTGTAGAAAAATGTGAATATTTGACCAGATAAACACACTTCTTGTATCCAAAGAACTTGTACTCGGACTTAAATTGTGCCAAAGACATTTTGATAGCATTCATACTTGCTGGTTTGTTAGCTTGAGTGTGAAAAGAAACCAACATCTGCCTGTTGCCAAAATCCATTTTGAACCATACTGGATAAAACTCACAGCTGAGGCAATTTACATAACAAAAGAAAATCACTATTGTCTTGCTCAGAGAACAGTTTTTTATACCTTTTGTAGTTTGTACTGTGCTTAAAACAGTGAAGTAGATATTAGATTTATGTTCTCAATATCAAGTTTTTCCTGGTTTGAAACTAATTTTTTAGTTGCAAGTTAGTATTCCATATACTTGAGCAATACTAGCATGGGACACCAACAATGCTGCCTGAATACTGCGTATGGCCCAATACCACAGGAAGGTCAACCCTCTCCAAATGGAAAAAAATCCCCTAACCACAGCACACAGTCTGTCTGTGGGGTACCCTTACAGCACTGGAGACCATGGAAGCTTGGGATTATTTGTTTGTCTTCTTGAATAACAAATTCAGGATCTTCGTTACTGTGCAGTGCTTGTGCCGCTTTATGACTGCTATTTCCCCATCTCAAACCCACCTGCACTTGGATTGCACATGCCTGACCCAAACGTTGATGACTGTAACTCCCTGAAACGTCAGCCCACAGCTCTGAAGTGCTTCAGAGTGAAACAAAACAGACCACCACAGTGCTAGTCATTCTAAAAGAAAGGGACTAGAAAGATAAGTGATCAAGAGGTCACATCAAATGAGGAAATTATATTCCAGGATTCAGCATTTGAGATCCCATAAGATAAATAGTTAACGGTATGAACTGATATCAAAGTATCTTATTTTGTGAAATCAGCATTATCTGTTGTGAATTAAATATATTTTGATTCTACTGGCATTCAGTATTTCCATCTATGCATAAAAGAGACCCATGTCGTGATATGGAATTTGGACTTGCATGTGGTGTTTTAACTGTGATTAACATAGGTCATAGTAAAATTGTCATAAGTTAAAAAATGAAATTTTTTTTAAGTTAACTGAAAAGATAAATCATTAGGTAAACAAAAAAAGTATAGCTTCTTACAAAAACTCCCTAGTAGTGGATTTTTAACATTTATTTCACGTGTAAACTTACAAGGATTTATCCCATTTCTTTATGAATTATGACTTGAGTATTTCTTTAAGATCACTACAATTATTCATGCTAAGGTGCAGACAAGGTGGGACAACAATGGAGAGCTGTACACCCTCTCCATCAGTCTCATCCCACCTTGTCTATCAGTTTTGTCTCAACTCACCAGCACAGTAACATATTGCTGGATGTCTCACATCTTTTATTCAACACTGCTTCTTCCATAGAACTGGAGATAAAGGCAAATTTTGAACCTATTGTATTTGTGGAGTGCTCCGATGGACGAAGGAATGATGAATCTGACTCCATGTTCTCAGAAGGTTAATTTGTTATTTTATGACACTATATTACATTAAACAATACTAAACTATACTATACTAAAGAATACAGAAAGGATACTTACAGAATGCTAAAAAAAGTAATAATAAAACTCATGACTCTCTCCAGAGTCCTGACACAGCTTGGCAGTGGTTGGCCATTGAATCAAAACAACTCACATGAAACCAATGTAACAATCACCTGTTGGATAAAAAATCTCCAACCACATTCCAAAAGAGCAAAACACAGGAGAAGCAAATGGGATAAAATTGTTTTCCTTTTTCTCTGAGGCTTCTCAGCTTCCCAGGAGAAAAATCCTTGGCTAAGGGATTTTTCAGAAAATATGAATGTGACATGAACCTACTTGTAGAAAAGTGCTAATGGCACCATTTTCTCCCCAAAATGTATACATGCCATTCTCAGTCATAAACTGAAGGAACAAAACCATTCCTCTGAGTTGGTAAGGGAAAAGAAATTTAACCATTCTCAACTGATTTCCTTTGTTCTTTGCCTTCATGACTTTAGACACAGACGCTGAAGCCCAGTGTCCTAGATCTTGACAAGGGCATTGGGATTTTTAGATGTGGGCAGTAGAGATTATTTTATTACTTCTTTGTGTGTTTTTTTTCATAGAGAACTGAGTGACCTTCTGATAGTTATTGTTCATAAATGGTAAAGGGGTAACTCCTCCTATAAAGATATGTGGTCTTTATAGGAAGAGTTACCCTCTTATTACATGTCTACACTCCTCTCCTGATGTTGAGTCCACTTTAGAATCTCCACTTACAATGGGCTGCTTCCCTGAAAGATATCTCATTGGTTTTTTCTCCACAAATATAGAAACTAGGGCAGACTGCTTTTTTTGTCAGCCGGCCTACTTGTAAGGAAAATAGGAAAGTAACCGTGGAGTCTTAACTAGTTGTAAAGTTTATACTTCTAAAACATAATCTTAAAATCAATTCCAGCTAATATAAATGAATTAATTTCCCTAGACCTACCTGGCTTTTAGGTTATTTCCTCATAAGTAGGAAATCCCTTATTAGTTACCTGTGATAATATAAGTTCAGTCAGAAGCATTTACTCCATTCCCTGAAATACTGCTATGGCTTGGTCATATTAAACTTGATATTATTTTCATATGTTTCATCAAGTAGTGCCTTAAGACTATGTGGTTTGACCTCTTCTCTACTCCTACATTTTCTTCCATTATGTTGCCAATAAAATGGCTACAGACAGCAGCAAAATTATACAAAATAGAGCCAGAGTTCAATATAGAGTTTCTTACCTTTGAATAATTCAGGTAGTTCTGACTGTGAACAAAATTCATTGCCATCTGTCATCAAGTAAATTTAATGTAGGTAAACATGGCAATCCCTTCCTACTAGACAGCTGGCCACATAAACCATGCCACCACACTTTGGAAAATCTCAGCAGAAAAACCAATAAGTGAATGAACATGGAGTTTTATCCCTATCCAGAATGAAACAATGCATATATTTCAATTTTTATGTTTATATATTTACATATATGTGCTTAATACACATACATACTGAAGAAAAAATACCTTCTCATATTTTAGGAGCAAACACTTAATGGAAAATATACTTTAATAATAATGACTCTGTTTCTTCTTATATCAATATTTCAAACTGCACACTTCACACATAGATAAATAAAATCAATAAAAATCTCAAAACTCTATATCACCCTAAAATTACCAGAATTTTTGCATTTTCCATTCAAAACCAAGTTTTTAAATAGTTCTGTGGGACCTTCACAAACCTGTTGGTGAAATTGCCATGTGATAATACCACATTCAGTTTATGCTTTCTTTTGACAGTTTCTTAGCAGGAAGAGGATGACCTTTGCTCTGCAGTTGTGAGGTGATCATAACTGTTAGAACCTATGTAAGTTGAACTGGATGGATATAACACAAATATTGACTAAACAAACCATTTATTTATCCTATCAACCTTTCCAGATATCTTCTAAATTTACTCCAAGTTTGTTATCTCTCCCTTGTGACTTGAAACCTCAAATCTGCAGAAGCAGAGCAATCTGTACCCAGAGGGTGAAACAGGGTACTTTCTTGAGTGCATAAAAATAATGAATGCATAAAATGTACTGAATGCACAAAATGCACTTAGAACAGAGAGCAGAATCTGTTGTTATTGGTAGTTGAGGAGTAGAGAGACTCATGTCACTACTGTAAATCATCATGATCACTCAAGCAACCTCCTTAAAAATATCGGTTTCATATTTGTACTAAGGGATTAGGTAAGTAACCATGCCTAACTTTAAGAAAATGTCCTTCATCTAGCAGCTAAAAGCCCTGAAGTTCATATAGTCATAGAAACACAGAATGGTTTGTGTTGGAACAAACCTAAGAGATTATCTAGTTCCAAGCCACACACCATAGGGAGGAACATCTTCCATTAGACCAGGTTGCTAAATGCCACATCCAACCTGACCTTGAACACTTGCAGCAGCACTTCCAGGGCTGGGAAGTCTGCTCTTTTGGCAGACTAAACACTCTTGTCAGTTTCTGTTTTTACCCATAGCCTGATGAATTTCATTACTGATACAAATTGCTTTGGAATAATCCATAAAATATTGAAAGACAATGGTATAAGTTTTAACCAGCCAATTCTTTCTCAGGTGCAGTTAGACACAGATCAGCCTGACAGGCTGATCAGTGTGCTATATGAAAGTAGCACGCTTAAGAGCTATTACATGAAAGAGTACAATTAAGTGGGATTTCTTATGTGACTTCTAATGTCACTGTTGATAAGCATCTATGGTTGTCTTTGGTCTTTACAAGGAAGTAGACACTGAACAGCAACATAAAAGAAAATATAGCAGGTCATTTTTATTAGGAGGAGTTTTAAGGTGAAAAAACCTTAAATTGGTAATGCTGACATGTAACAGACTATTTCATGTCTGTGGATGAATGCACATGTGGATGAAAGACAAGTGGCATGACCCCAGTCTGCCAGTTGATAAGAGACAAGAAACACCACACTTAGGGATGCTCATATATTCTACTTCTGCACAAGGACTATTTAGTTTGGGAAATCAAGGGCTTGAATTCTGTAAAGAAGAGCAGGTGTGAAAAAGAAAGGTTCCCAAAACAAGGTGACAGTCTTGAAAACATGAAGATGCATAACCTGCAGATCCTGGATATCATATTTTTGGTGGAAATCAATGTCGTTGAGCAGCCAGGACCTTGCTCAGTAACACCCAGAACTGGTGACTGAGCAGGTGGTAGAGCAAGAGCTGATATGACTTTCTGGCCATCATTTCTGGGCTGACCTTCAGTCTTACCTGGGGGAAAGGAAATTCAAAACCTGGGAATAAAGCCCATAGTAAGGTGAGTGAATCAGTGTGCCATGAACAAGCAGGGTAAAATATTTAGTTCTGCTGGTTCTTAAATAAATGCTAGTATGCAGGACCAGCAGGGGTTGCAATTTTACTTTGGTTCACTTGGAACAGAAGAAAAATAATTTCTATAATCTATTCTGGAAATGCTTTTTATTATCCCAAGATGGTGTAATTGTTGGTGTACAGTGGAAAAAATCAATTACAGATATAACTTGTTAGAAAATGTGATGCTTTGAGACTGACCGTCTCTCCTTCCTCACTCCTAAATGGCAAATTAGTTAAATTAGCAAGAAAAGATCTTGGAATAGAAATGCAGAATATCTAAAAAAGAAGCTTGTACTGAATTACTTTTTAAAAATTGTTGTTACATGCTCTTTATTTAATGGGAAATTGTTTTGGTTGGCTGTGCTTCAGTTGCTTTGGGGAATATGACAGATTTCTCAGTGGCCAAAACATCAAGTGCTTCACCATAAAGTCACTTGGTAGCAACCAAAGTCTGCATTGCTTCTGGAACAAGCGCAGGAGCCCCCACAGCCCAGAACAGGTCACTGAGCAGGGTGAACACTGCTTCCATGGTAGCCACCAAACCCAGGGCTCTGGGACATCTCTAAGAGACTCCCACCATTTGCTGTGTAGGTAACTAACAACACCAAAGTTAGATACCAAAAAAACCTGACATGGATAGCTTGGAAAACTCTGTGCTTGCGTCCTGCCCCTTAGAAACAGTAAGACATGGCTCTCCTTTCCTCACAGACACTGCTGTGCACTGTGACTGAGATCTAAACCACAGGTACCCCGTCAAAACATGGAAGGGAGCTTCCCTTCTCTGGTCTGATTCCCTTGCACATATGACAGTTCAAGAACTAACCCCATCCACAGAAAGAGGGTATGAAAGGATTTATTTAGCCATCTCGGCCCACCTGTGCTGATTTTTGAACTTGTGTAGGAGATTTAAGCATCACAATTTCCTCAAACACTGTCAAGGCCACACAACAGCAGGAACTTGAGATAAGCAAAGAAGAGAGGAATTGGCAACAAGAAGGTGTTAATTCCAGATCAAGTGGAGTTCAGATTTGGTTAGCACATCCTAGTTAGTGCTTCCTGACAAAAAAAAAAAAAATCCCACTGTGGCAAACTCTGAGAAATGAAGCAACTGCTTATACACATGGCACCCCAAATTATTGCAACATCTGTGACTGCCCTATGGATACCTGGAACTTCAGAACTTGGTATAAAAGTGGTTGGTAACTTCAGAGGAATGACTCTTGAGACCCCCCACCACCAAGAAGAGCAGCAGAAGAAGGACCAATGGGTTGCCATGTGCATCTACAGGTGGTGGCGTATTTCTACTTAATTTGTCTCTCTCTAACTGTGTCTTCCCTGCGCTCCTTTATTTCTTATTTCTTTCCTTCTCTCTCTACCTTACATTTACTGTTACATAAAATCTGTACTATTGATTTTAGCATATGGTTTTCTTTGCACCTTAGTTCAGACAGAGACACCTCTCAATAATCAGCTCATAACAGCTTGGGGCATCGGCAGCATGCTCCATATAAATGTTTTTGCTACAGAAATATACCAAGTGGATACACTTTGTAACTTTACACCTCTTAACACATGCAGGGTATAAAATTAGGATCTGTAACTTCAACTGCTATATGACCAAACCCAGCAAAATTAAATAAGGAATAAGCCATGTTTTTCCTCAGTATTTATCTTTAAGAAGAAGAGAGAACATGAACTGAACTTCTTTCTGAGGACACAAAATCATGCCATTAAAATTTTACCAAGGATAATTCTTTTTCTGGTAAAATAATGTGAATTCTTACACAGATAAGTAGAAAAACAGTGGTTCTTTTGTTAAATTATTTTGATCAAGATTTTGGTTCAGTTAATTCCCTGTGTATTGCAAACATAAGAAAGCACTTGCTACACGAGTCACGTAGCTTGAGAGGCAAAAATTGCTGTGTCCTTGTGTCAGCTATCCAGGTAGCTCAGGGCAGTCTTATACACACCAACAAATAGCTATAAATGTACTTGCCTGCCCACACTCTGTAAAACTAGGCCATAGACTTTTGGAGCCAGGACAGGTGATTAGCATTTAGAAAAACTGCTTTTAGAGTACAGAGAACAGGGGAGGTTCAGTGCTTTGTGGGAATTTCACTCAGATAAGAGTATCAGATCCAAAAATCCTAGGTAACCCTTTGGAGCTTGCTGAATCTCCTCTCAACACATTGATGGGAAGATATGAACCTGAGTGTTTGCTGGTAGTGTTGCTTAAGCCATCCCTGCAGGAGCAACATGGACAAGAAAAGCAGCCAAGGCTCACAGAGAGCCTGTGATCCCTGAAGTGACTGTAGGGAGTAGGAAAGGGCTGGAATAGTGTAAGTTTCTCACAGTCCTGTTTATGCATCGTAGCAATAAATCATTTATAAAAGGTAGGGGGGGAAATGGGGAAGAGGATAAAGAGGGATTTATATTTAGTATGCAGGCATATCTGATACCACTGTTTCCTACTGTGACATTCCCACTCAGGGAGTGTGGTTTGCTTTGACTTAACACATGCCATGTGAGCCTTTTCCTAGTAAATCCACTTCATCTTTTTTCTAAATTAGCAAGGGTAATCCTGTAAGGCATACAGAAAATCAGTGTGTAACAAAAATATGTGTACAACCTTCAGTGTAAGACAGAAAATATTAATCAGAAAATTTTATCAGAAATATATTACATTTCAGAAAATTCTAGATAAGCCCCCATGTTTTTTTTTCCTTAGCTTTTCCTTAGATGCAGAGGAAGCTATTAAAATATTTATTAAAAAAAAAAAAAACTCAAAAAATCCATGACATTTTAGTGCTTTTTAAAGAGCAATTCCTGACAGCCTTTTATCTTAAGCTCTTTCAGCTCTCATTATGTAAAGCCAGTCATAGACTTGGAACATAAATAATCTGTGTGCATACAAGCTCTTTGTAAAAAGTGCAGATAAGTATTGTTGCAGCTGTATGCCTACACTTGTTTAAAAAAACTACCTTCAAACTGCTTTAGTGTTCACTAGTCGAGTCATATATTAATGGAAGTATGCATGAGACCATGACTTTTGAAAAAAGATTACCTTTAATGTCGGTACTAAAATAGACATAGAAAAACTATATTAGTGATGAGACACTAAATTGACAGCCTAAAATGTGGTTTTAATTTAGCATTATATGTGGAAAAATAAAATTCTAAAAGTTATTGCAGACATATTTTATTACACATATGAATACATTACCTCTGTAGCATTGCCTACCAAGAATAAATAGTTTTATACAAAAACAAAACAAAATATTTCTGTCATTTTTGATTAGCCTAAGGAACAAGAAAAGCATTTATGTAGCTTTCCTGACCTTGAACAGAGCTTGGCTGAGCTGGGGCTTTAACAAATTTAAGTTTAAAAAAAAATGCTTAATTTTTCGTAAAAACAAATGAAATATTTTCAGAAAGATATCACTTAGCAAAAGCTTGTTGTGTAAGACTTTGCTGTCTCTGAACAATGACCATTCTTGGGAAACATCAGAGGAGGAAGGTAGATCACAGATGTTTTCAAATTTATGAAGCAATTAATGGGAGTTTCATATCTCTGGACATTGCTGTTACTTTAAGTTGTAAACAATGTGGTGCGAAACCTCCCTACAGGACAAGAACAAAGAGGATGCCTACTAAGCAAAACATCTAGTGCTTTCAAAGAGTTCATGAAGAACGGGCATCAGACTGAAAGGGCCTTGGTGCTCTAGAACAGCATTGCCATCGCTTCCTCATCGTGCTGGGTTAGAAACACATAGCACATGGCTCTCTTACTCCTAACACTGGAGTTGTTATGCAGCCAGGCAGGTCTATCTTTAAAAAAAAAAAAAAAACAACAACAAAAACAATCAAACATGGAGAAAATTAAAAAAAACCCAAAACGATGCTCCTTTGCACTGTAAGGTGTGTAGCTCTGAGCAAAATCAAGGTGCAGGTCAAGCAATTTATTTTTCAGTAAAAATCCCCATGCACAGTTCTGTGGGTGCCTATAGAAAGAAAGAAAAAAAAAACAATTCTTGACAATAGCCCAAGATTCTACTAAATCACTTGGTCCGGGTACTCTATCCTGTGATATTATTATTAAGAAAATGTGGCTATTGCTTCCACAGGTTGCAGATCTCCTGAGAGGAGAAGCTAGATAAAAGACAGAGAGATAAAAAAATTAAGAAAAAAAAACCATCAGGCTTTTATAATTTTCACTTAGAATTTAGAAAGCATCTGACTAGTATAAATTCACTAAATTGTGCTTGTGATATTGGGCTTGACATCAGCTGAGGATTGAAGTTATGTAAAGGAGAGATTTTTTCCTGTATTGTAGATTGCTGAAATAGTATTCCCACTGTGTCTACCTGCTTTTGTGACACTATAATCTCCATGGCCTGATGCTGCAGCATAAAAAATAAATGGCTTTTTAACTACAAAAATTAATTGGAATTTCATCTCACATAGTACATTTTTATTAATACTAAACAGGTTAATTATTAAAAAATTACCATAAATAATATAGCTATTAAAAATTTAACATCTAAATATAAAAAACACACTGCATAAAAGAATTGCCATTTTTCATAAAATCTTACCTAATCACCACTTGGATTGCCCAGAAAATTCCATGCACAGTAGCCCAAGTTTTGTGCTGTCCTTGTTTTGCACATTGAAAGCTTCCATTACACTAATTTAGGTCTTAAGAATGTGACCAGCTTTTTCTGTTGTATCCCTGCACCTGGGAATTACACAAGCATTAAGTTCTCACTTTAGGAACTGACTCTATAGTAGACTCTATAGTACAAGATTCCTTGTATTTAAGTAAATGCTACAGCTTCAAGTCAGAATACAGGTTTCAGTCTTGAATCTAGTTCAAGTCTAACAGTATGAGTGACCTTATGCATAAGAAATTAATTTTTACATGAACATCAGATATTGTCTGACTCTGATATCTTACTGGTTACTGGGAAAAGCCTAAGATAAATGAATTCAGTTATTGGTTTGGATGCCTTTGGTGAAATTTTCCATTCATTTATTCCACATCTTGTCATTATCTGTGAAAAAACGACAATTAATTTTTCTTCCAGCCATCATCTGCCTTCTCTACTTTGAATGTAAAATTAAAGATGAGAAGGCAACGGGGGCAAATATAGATGTGTCCAGTTCTCATACTCTTCCCTCAGCATCCTCTTCTGTCTGCTGTCATAGGGTGTAGGATTTTCTATATCTTTGGTCTGCCTAGCTTGATTTTAAACTGAAAAGTGGTAAGTTTAGGTTAGATATTAGGAATCAATTTTTTCCTCTGAAGGTGGTGAGGCCTTGGAACAGGCTGCTCAGAGAAGTTGTGGATTCTCCATTCCTGGCAGTGTTCAAGGCCAGGCTGGATGGGGCTTTGAGCAATCTGGCCCAGTGGAAGTTGTCCCTGCCCAATTCAGGGGAGTTGAAACTATATTGTCTTTAAGATCACTTCCGATTCATAAATTCTAAGGTTCTATGATTTTAGTACAAAGCTGAAATGCTGAAAAACATAAATTAAATGCTGTCTTTACATACAAGGAAAGAACTAAAGAACAAAAAGGATGTGAAAAATGAGAATCTAGGACCTTGTGCCACCTGGAATAAAAGGAAAACAAACCTGACAGAAATCTGAAATGAATTTTCCTCCCAATTGTGCACGACATAGAGCTATTAGTTATAACGACATAGTTTTCCAGAAGTACATTCACACAAAACCAGCAGGACTGGAGCTCAAGATAACACATGCACAAAATCCATTAGCAATTTGTAAGAGCTGAACCATGCTGACAGACTAATTCCTCTAAACAGCAGTTCTGGGCTGAGCTGTGCAGCGCTCGCCACAGCACTTCACCGTGCAGTGCTGGCAGGCTTGGCACCACCTGCCACGAGCACCTCTAGAAATGTCAGTAAATAACACCCTTTTTTCTACTGCTGCTGACAGAAGAGCCCAAAGAGCTGAGGTGAAAACAGGTCCTGTGTGTTTATATAGGCATACATCAACATTTAACACGCCAAAGGGCGAGGGAGGTGATGCTCACCTCTCTCTTTCCTTCTCTCCGGAGGGAATAATGCTCTCCACCTTGTGGCTTTGCCCCCACTGCAGGGAACAGCTAAGGCTGGAAGCAGGTGTCCTGTGCTTCTGTAGCTGGGACAGCAGGGCTGCCCTCCCTGCTCCACAGCATGCTGTAGCAGGGAGTAACAAGGCTGTGGGGCCACTGAGTCAAAAATACTTTTCATACATTTGACAGAGACTCTGCAATTTTCTGACAAAAAATAACATGCACTCTAGCCAGCTGAAATAAACCAGTAATGTCTCTGTAGATCTGCACTAAAGAAATAGCATAAACTTCCTGTGGACACCCGACAAGCAGTTTAGCTGAACTGCACCAGTTACTGGTAATGAGTCTGAAGGAAGATCCCTGCAACTCAGAAACTGGGAAAATTGACAGAGTGGCTGACAGTTTAAAAATCAAGGCACATTTTACATGCCTTGCTATCAGGCAGTCAAGCTGTGATAAGAGATTTGATTTCATGGTGACCATGTGTGAAAATCAAGCTCCTCCATGGTACTTCAAGCTGGGCAGTAATAATCAGAGGGCCCTAAAGTCAACCTAACCATAATTCATGTCAAAATGTCACCTTTTTAACCTAACTCCTGTCCAATTCATACAACTGCCTCTTGCAGTACGTACATTAAGAGACAAGAAAAAGGAATTTAAAATACAGCAGTATAATCTTCCTGCTTTGCTTTATTAGCCTCATAAAGTAATACTAATTTTTTACTATTCTCATATAAAAATCCAAAGGCTTTCTGTTATGAAGTGAACTGGCTTTTCAAATCATAGATTATACTTCAATTAATATGGAATTACTATGTTCCAATAAAATATGTGATGTGTAATATGTGGTAAAGGAGGCTTATTTAAAGGATAAGAGCAATACCATACAATATGTCACAGTATTTTTAATTGTTCTAAGCGAGTTGTTTTAGCTATTTCTTCAATAGTTAAAGTAAATCTTCAGAGAGAGAAAAAGAATGTGGCTACAGTTACCCTGTTCTTGTTTCTGCAAACACATTAATTCATTATTGCTGAATTTGTGGTGAATTTGTAACACTTTATTTGCTTGCTATAGAGGAAGGTTGGAACATTTTTTTAAACATTCCTATAACTCCAAATAATTATTTAACTGTAATGACAAGATGCAGGCTCTGGATACAGAGTCTAAGATAGAAGCAATGTTTTAAATGCCAAAAACTTACTAAATTTTCTGTAACCATGATATCACTGTAGCTAAATCTTCAAGGAATGATGAAGCTGCAGTATAAGACAAAGAGTAAAATTAAGATCTCATCTTTGACTGCATGACAGAATAAAAAAAGAACAAAAAAAAGTGTCCACCTGCTTTTTAAAGGAATATCTAAACCCTTAATAATATTTCTATCAAATGTTTTAGATTTTTCCCCAAAATCTTAGGTGTAGCTGTGTTTTGTGCAGCTGGCGTACAAAGAAGGAACAGAAGAGTTTGGAAGCAGATACATAAGATGATCCTTCTACCACATGCAACGTCAGACTAAGAGGCAAATCCACCAAAAGAAAAAAGACTATATTGAAAGAAAAAGGCAGGTTACCTTACATTTCTCATTTTGAAACTTTTTTTCAGGAAAAAAATTCCTGTTGTTGTCAAATTGCATATTTTGAATATTAGTAATTTATTCAGGATCAAAAAGATCTTTCACTGATTTTTTTTCCTCTTTTATTTTATTTAAGTCCTCTAAATAAATTAATTCTTCATAAAATGTCATTAATAACTTTTCAATATAATAGTACATTCACTTCATTATTTATTTTTCTATCAGCTTAATTTTAATTCTGGTTTTGTAGTTTCTTGTGGTTTTCTTTCCCTCTCTTCTGAATGAAACTTTACTTTTACCTCTCAAACATTCACCCAGGTTAGAAAAAGAGTTGCTCTAGTTTACTCTGTTTGCTACTAAAAAGATTATTTTCCACTTTTTATTTCCAGGTATACAGAACAAGTGGTAAATAAACCTCTGTTTGTCTACATTTTCTTACTAAGTCCTAAAATAATGTAGTGTAAGAGGAGTACCTGTGCTTAGACTAGAAGTTGTTAGCCATGGTTGGTTTGGTTGGCTCACTTTAGAAAAACATCAGTTAAAGTATTAGCATAAGGAAAAAAGCTGACTCCTGGCCATTTAAACAAACAAACAACCTTAGTCCATCTCCAGGGACACAGATATATACTAAAGAGGGGCTTGTGGTTGTTTTAGAGCAAAAGTAGAATTGAATGAATATGTTGCCTAGGCAACAAAACATCTGAGCAGAGGTAAATTATAGAAAAAGCTGGCCAGCAGGAAATGAGTCTGGTGACAATGTCAGAGACTTCCCCTGTAATAACAAGAAAATAAAACAAAATATTCCAGAACTGAGCAAAAATTTTAGAAACAAATCCCTACTAACTTTACTTAGAGGTCAAAAGTTATAAAGCCTAATTCAACACATTGTTTTACAGCTTGGTCTGTTGTGATGTACAGTGACTTCTGAAGGACAATTTTCCCATGTTTGTTTTCATCAACTCACAATCCTTTCAGAATAGTCGCCAATGCAATCCACAACTTCAAATAAAGAGGGAGAGGTATACAGAAATGGCATGATCTAAATATGGGGCTTTTTTTCAAATTATGTTCCTGATAAAGTCAATGCCAAAGTTTGCACTGACTTTAATTAGGTGAAGAAATCAGTACTTAAAGACCAAATTCAAAGTCACTAAGCTCTGGAGAAGGCTTACATTTAGGAAGGCTGGCTTTGTTGGTATTGATTTAGCCCATGGCTGAGAATAAGTTCCTTCCTTTAATACGCTTTTATCATATCAAGGGGGGTTAAATTAATACTACTTTCAACTTCTGAATATTTTCTAACTTCATACCTTTCAAATGAGTACAGAAAAGAAGTTTTAAAACAACAAAAACAAAGCATCTCATTATGGAGTAAAAAAGAAGTTTCTATGACTAAGAAATGAAAAGATTTTATGCATCAAGTCCCTTGCACATATAATGAGACTGGAGAAAATAAAAAGACAAAATTTATTTTATCTTGGCATTGAAGCTAAAGAACTGTTTGAATAGAGGAGAGATGACATATTTAGTGTCACATCTGTTTATCTGCATGTGGTAATCTAAGGGGCCTGTCAGTGCTGCGTGTCAGGACTTTATAGGTGTGTGCTCGTGGGTGGGGGGTGAGACGTGTGTATGTACACAATGGGAACGATGAGAGGAACACAAGGAGGGAGTCAAAGGGCTTCAGATACCTAACAGGGATTATGTGATTGACAAAGAATAAGCCAAACAAAGGACAGAGAAATCAAATTGACATCATTTTTCTATTTACCATGTTTCAAAATAACCCATTTTCATGCGAGAAAGAGATTAGAAATGGAGACAGGTAGAAAAATATCTTGTCAGTTAATGGCATAGCCCGGTAAGTAAAGACCTTATGAATTTTAATAAGTGTGTTGGCCCTGTACAAATTCTTTTTAAGATAGTGACAAACTTTCTGAAAGGAAACAAGATGACATTTTTTCCATACCAATTATATTGCTTAGAATTAGGCATATGCCAATCCTCTCCCTCCTTACCACATCCCCCCTTCCCCAGAGCCCAACTCAAAAAACCCTGAAATCTGGAATTATTCTGCATATAAAGAATATTCATTATTAGCAGTTAGGCAGAGATTACGGATGATCCTTTTGTCCTTTATTATGTCCACTGATGGTACTTGTAGTAAGGCTAGAGAGACCATTTTGAGGTGGTGTACAATGAGGCAGCTGAAAGGCTTTTAGTCACACTGAGCTCTTCAGCTGAATTTTTTGCAATAGTGGTATGGAAGAAAAATTGGTGCTGCGTCAGCTCACTGAATGTAAATCATACTGAAAGAAGGAAAATGTTGTTACAATGCAGCCCTTGGGAATAGAGAAGGTCAGAGATGAAGCAAAAAGAAATTCTTACAAGTATGTGATGAGAAAACTTTTGAATCTTATGCAATCCAAATCTGGCCTCCTTTATAAGTAACTCCTTCTGTCCTGTGTCTTTCTTGGAGAATCCTTCTGGCCTGACTTTGCTGTCAACAAGGTCATTTGGTTATTGAGGAGCCTCTTTTTTCTCCCCATCTCACTTTTCTGAGAGAGGGCTTAGGCTTGGGGAAGGTGAGGAAAAAGGGGTTGGTGGACAAGAGCAAAATCATAAAAGTTTGCCTTTCTTTCTTCTCTCCCTTTTTTTTTTTTTTTTTTTTTTTTTTTTTTTTTTTTTTTGTATGTGTGTGGTTTTGTTTGTTTGGTTTTGGTTTTTTTTAGGGTTTTGGGGGTTCTTTTGTTTGTTTGTTCATTTTGGGTTTTTTTGGCGGTTTTTTGTTTGTTTGTTTTTTTAATCAGGTTGATGGTATCTCTATGAAAGAACTTCACTGTTATTTTTTAACCCAGTGACAGAAAACTAAGTGGATTCCTTAGCCATTTGCAGTCCTACATATCCCCTATTCAGCAGATCAAACAATTGTCAAAATCTGGATACTAAACTCAGCTCAAAGCTTGTTAAATTCAGTGCTGGACTTTCTACTGAGTCAGAACTCTCTGCATCTGCCTGAACATGACATAACTAAGTAAGTATTAAAAACTAGATGCAATAAATATTCCTAAAAAACCAGTTGTCTAAATATCTACTTTATTGCTTATGAATGTTTTGTCTGTCTTAAGGTCTTGACCTCATTGGAAACCTGTTTTCAAGGAGATGTATGTGGATAAGGGATATTGAACGAGGTGATTGTAAATACATTATTCATTTCTAGTCATTACTGGTGACCTTATATGTAACTCGTGAGTGACAGAGCATAGCACAGCTATGAATGATTGTTGTGAGGTCATCAATCAAGGGCAGAAATTAATTCTGCATCTACAAGTGCTTCATTGCAAATCCTGTGTAGTATAACCATGCTGTTTCAATATTTATGATTTTTGTAATTCAGTATTTTTTAAAATTTAAGTATACTGCCTTGAGGAATGGAAGATGAAAATATATCAACAGGTTTTAATCTAAAAATGTCCTTTTTTACCTGGAACCCTGAGAAATCAGAGTATTGTCGGGCTTTTCTGGGAAGGGACAGATTATGCCTGTAGCAAGTTGTATTTATGTTAATAGGAGTTCTGTCATTGAATTTTCAATAAGGACAGTGTCTCTGAATTTAGTGTAATCCATATATTTGGAAACAGCTTTTTAGCACAAGTTTATAAAAAGATTTTTTTTTTTTTAATTTCCATAGGAAACACTATTAAAGAACTAAATTTATTATAGAGTGTGATAATTTTAATATAGCAATACATAACATAATAGACTAACTTAAATACTTTCACAGTGCACCACAGCAGTAAATTAACTCCTTATTAAGAAGTATGTGTGTGTCTCTTGTGTATTAAGAAAACACTGCTCTAATATTAATGGTGAATTCTTAATGGAAGAAATACTTTTGCCCTTGAAAACTGACTCAACCACAGATGAGGATTTGTCTGTATTTATTCAGAGAAGTTTTTCAAAACTTAAAAAAAGCTCACCTGATTCAATAAATAGGTAGACAGACAGACAGATAAATAGAAACATTCAAAAGTAATGCAATTAATTATCACTATGGAACCAAGTTGAATCCCCTGCAAGTAAGAAGACTTTTAAAACTTAATTTAGATTACCTATAATAAGACATACTGCTAAGCATGCAGAATTAGACTATTCCAATCAAGTTGTACAAATATGAAGATTCTAAGCAAGAATTAATATAGCTTACAGCAATATATTGAAGCCTAGTTCTGACTAAAAGTGTTTATGGAGCATCCAATACAAATCCACCTATCAAGTAAAAGTAATTTCAATATATTTTACTAAGAGTCTTCCTCAGGATTACCTTCCAACTATACTGTATTTTGATCAAGTTTTCCTTAAAATGCAGTTGATGTACTCTATAATCTATACTCAGCTGGATAGTATTTAAGTAGGCTTTAATGTCCAGCCTGTTAAGAGCCTGGCTTGCACACTGAGGCATTGTGCAGACCTTCCTTCTGAACATGTTCCTTTAATGTCCTAGTGGAACACAAACACATCTCAGGATATTTTTCAACTGAAGCTACAGATTTAAATGGGTCATAATATCCTGCATAGAATTCAAGTAATAAAATCCTGCATCAAGCAAAACTCAGACCCTCTGAGGATTTATTAGGAAACTTGCAATTGAGAACAGCTTACCAAAAGGCTTTTGAAATGAACCTAAGCCAAATAACGTGGAAAGCATTGCACTTTCATACTGGTAGCTATACAAAGAAGGGCTTGTCTGAAATGAGAGCTTGTTTGGAGACAAACATTCCACAACTCATAGCTAGAGACAATGCTCAACCATGCTCTGCTGAAGAGAAGCTGCTGCACACCAAGCATGTTGGCTTAGCAGCTGTGGGCCCAGATGACTGCTTTTCAGTGCAAAGAGCAAACTACCCCCAACTTCTACAGGACCAAGGTTAGACACATAATGACTCCTTGCTGAAATTATTAACAAAACATAAAAATTTGGCTTTACAACATGACATTTTTATTGATAAATCAAAATGCATCAAGCAATAAACAGGCAAAAAAACCCCCCTAAGAACACTCATTGCATTATTTCAGTACTTAAAAGGCAGCTACTAAGGACAGAAGCATTCTCCCCTTCACAGGAAGTCAGAAACAGGGAGCTGACAAGGGGCAACAGGCACAAATTACATGAGGAGAGGTTTCGCCTTGGTTTAAGAATGAAAATTTTTATGAGAACAGTCACCCACTGAGACATGGTGGAGCACCCATCAGGAGGCTTTCAAGATGCAGTTGGACAAGCTTGTCTTGGCTCCCTTTCCCACAAAAAGTTGGACTGGATGGCCTCTTATGGTCCTTATAACCTGAGCTGAATAGTTTTATGATTCTATCACCATCTCACCTCATCAGACAGAAATTTTTCAACAAATTTTCCTCAACGTTGAAGAGCACACCTCAATGCCTTTAGGTTTTCAGGAAACTATCTAAAAACCAGTATTATAACTGTAATTAGGATTAAATACTGACAAAAACCCCCACAGCCTCTCTCCTTATGCTGTCTGTGGGAAGCAGGGAGGAGTTGAGGGAAAATAAAGGTGTTTTTAATGGCTTATGTTGCCTCTCATTATCTTGCTCTGAGTTTGTTAGTAATAAATTCACTTAATATCTTTAAGTCAAGCCTGTCCTTAACTCATGAGCTCTTCATTAAATTTTCTCTCCTCTGTCCAGTTGTGGAGAGGAGTGACTGAGACGCTTTTGTGAGTGCTAGGTATTTGGCCAGCATCAAACCTCAACAGTAGGCCATTTTATGGTTCTATGACTCCAGCAGTAAATTAAAATCATAAGAAATTCAACAATCTCATTCAAGATGAGATGATCTCATCTCACTTAGGCAAAACAGGGAGTAATTTCAAATCCCGTCTTTTTCCAAAGAAAAATCTAAAAGAAATTACAAAGCAACCCAAAGAGTGGACAAATACTTGGATTGGACTACTCAGAAGGTGGGAAATAATTACAGTAACAGTATGCAAAACTGATTATCTTCCCACAGAAGTTTATGCAAGATTCTACCCCAAAACAAATGTAAATTAAAATCATAAGAAATTCAACAACAGATGATGAGATCTCATGAGATATACACTTAGGCAAAACAGGGAGTAATTTCAAATCCCGTCTTTTTCCAAAGAAAAATCTAAAAGAAATTACAAAGCAACCCAAAGAGTGGACAAATACTTGGATTGGACTACTCAGAAGGTGGGAAATAATTACAGTAACAGTATGCAAAACTGATTATCTTCCCACAGAAGTTTATGCAAGATTCTACCCCAAAACAAATGTAAATTAAAAAAAAAAAATCAATTTGAACTTTCTTGATCTGATTCCTGCACAAATTCCCTACAACATCATTGGGATCACCCTTCTCTGCCCTAAATTAAGTAGCTAGAATAATTTAGGTAATTTAGGTAACTCAGCTTGCCAATTAGGATTGTGATTTGACTTATAGTAACAGGAGCTGCCTAGAAACATTTCATTAGCACATTGCTAATTCCCCATTTATGTTTTTTACACAAAAAAGGAAAAAAAAATGACATTGCTAAAAAGTCATATTTCAAAATAGAGAAAGTCACCCTGAAATAGGAAAATTCCGTGAAAAAAAAGCACAGCAGTAACAGTGAACAAGAATATTTATCAAACATTCGGCTCAGTTTTAGGTCTTTTTAAATCTCCTTTTTAATATTTTCTTTCATTTTAAAATTATTTTTAAGAATATAGATAATAATTTCTATACCTGTTGCATTTCATTTGGAAAAATTGTTTTGTTTCTCTGGGTTAACAGAGAGCCAAGCATCTATTCAAATTCATATTTTGGTGCAACTTATTATCAACAAGCAAATGCCTATTGTACTTCATCTCTCCATAGACAGATTTTTCAGTGTCAATTCAAAGTGAAGATTATGGCCTTTCCTTACTGAAGCCCTAATGGGAAAAATCTTTTCTTTATATACCTCTGTAACAGCTGCAGCAACAGGGGCAGTGAAGATGTGCATTCATTCATACTCCACCTTCAAAACTTTGAAATTTCAATTACACAGAAGCTTCACAGAATGTTCTTTTGTTTGCATTAATTTGTGGAGACTATCTCTGTGGACAAAAAGCAATCTCATCTTGAAATCCAGAGGGTATCACAACAAAAACGGTAAACAAACAAACAAATTGAAAATAAAATAAAGAGAGGAAAATATAGCAATTTCTGGAGCTAAATCTGGCATTACACCGAAGGACTAAGAGTTTCAACAGGAAATAGATCTACACAGTGAATGAGAGATTTTTTTTAGCAATGTCCTGCCATTTTCAGGTTGAATATACTTTCTGGATAAACCCTTTTTCCTATGCTTTTGCTTCCTACTCTTTTTGCTTCTATATGGTCCAATTAGCATTTAAATCAAAAGCAGGTCAGGCTGACATATAACTAGCTATGTCTTCATATATAATGAACATGTTCTCAAAGTATGTATACATGTTTTTTTCAAAGTCTTGGAAAATATAAATAAGAACAAAAGAACAAAATATATATGGCCAGATGTTCAAACTGAATAACACTCCACCAAATCCTGTATGAGACAGGATGGGGAACTGGTCTGCTTTCTCAAGGTTCAATAGAAACAGAAGGTAGGAGTAGTGAGGGGAATTTACTACATCAGTTAGTATGACTACATCTCAGTTATAGATGTTATGCACAATATTACATAGCTCTTAATATTTTCTCTTGTTAAAAAAAAAAAACCAAAAAAAAAAAAAAACCAGGAAAAAAAAAAACCAAAAAAACCCCAAAAAAAAAACCACCAAAAAACCAAATACCCTCAAAACCAAACTCATAAGAAAACCCAACCATGCCCACCCAACCCCAGACAACAAAACCAGAAACACATTATTTGTTCTGGTAAAAAAGCATCCAAAGTTTTGAGAATTACTTAGTCCTGTCCTATCTTTGCCTGGTATCCTCATTTGAGGAAGATGTCACACCATATCCTTTGGATGCAAATAGCTTCTAGGCTTGAGTTTTTTCATTTTCTGCAGTGAAGAGCTCAATCAGCAGGGGTGGAAAACACAACTAACCTGGGAGGCTCAGGTCCAACCTTTATCAGACTTGCAACTGAATTTTGAGATGTAAACTCTGCAGTGTAAAAGCCTTCTTTGGCTTGTTTGGAAAGATGAGCAAAATGCATTTGGACTTCTGTTGTCCGTGTAAGAGCACAGTGGCCATGACTTGGTACAGCTACTGAATATGTTGATGTACACAACTAGGACTATGAAGTTCAGGACTTATGCCTTTTACCTGTCACACTTCTGCCTAATATGAATATTCTAGAATTTATTTTTTTTTTTAAGATATGCTTCAAATAATGCTATAAAATGTTCCCAATTCATGTTTTCATTCTACATGTATAAAAGTGCTGTTGGTAGTAAAATGGCTAGTATTAAAGAACCTTTACATCCTTCTAAACTAAATATTTATTTATTTGACACAGGCAAATGTAGAGAAACAAGCATCACCCTTAGAAAAGACATTACATCAATAACACATTTAGACACATGATTAGAATCCAGGTATTCTCTTCTTCAATGTTTTGCTCTTAACCAACAGTCCTCAATATCACTCTCCACAATCTGCTGCATTTTTAGTCTAATGTAATCATCCCAAAGTACTCATACAGTTAGAGACTTTTAACTTCATTATTACTGACGGAATTTGGACTAATTAATAATTCCCAAAAGAACACTTAGCATAATCTACATTTTGACAATAGAGCATGAAAATTAAAAGAACAAATGTATGCACATTTCCAGCTGCCTTTGAATTATGATGTGACATTAATAATTTGTTATATTCATTGCTCAGTATTTATTGAAACTGCTCATAGAGCAAGATAAACATAATTAAAATTAATGAAACCTAAGGAATACACAGAGGATCAGAAGTCAATGTCAATTGTATTTGCTACTTACAGACAACTCTGAAGTTGAAGGTTTGCTTTTATGTGATTGATAGTTGACTGGTATATGATTAATTGCCAGGTTTACTGCTACTGAAATTCTAGTAAGAGGTTACCAAAATGAAAGCAATTATTTATGAAACAGTTCAGTGTTAACTTTTACATTTACTCCAAAGAAATTCTTGGAGGGATGGAACTTATGAAACTTTAATGTTTTGCAATGAAATTCTGCTGACCACTCTGACAATACTGTGTCTTCAATTTTAGTTAAAAGCAGAAAACTTGGCATATCTCTAATAAAAGATAATTTTAGCTGTATGTTTATTATGTGGTCTCTATCTAAAATCAACTTTTTGTCTTGTTCTTAGATAGTTCAAAGTTTTCTTTTAAATTATATTCTGTAACTTCAATAAATTCTTTGGATAGGCTTTGAATCCCAAGCTTAGAGCAATAAGCTTTAAACTTGTGCCTTGCCCATAGCTGGGAAGGAGAAGGCTGTCATCCAAGAGTTTGCATCCCAATAGCATTTCCTCCGGCTATTATTATATGTATCATGGGATTTGACTTCACTTCAATTAATTTTTTGCAAGGACAGGCTTGTCAGGTGCTATAGAAACCTTATCCTGTTTACAGGCAAGGCTTATACTTATGAAAAATGTTAGTTGCAAATAATACATCACAAGATTTAAACAGAATTATGCAATAGAACCACGTCAAATCATTTTAACTGAAGATACAGCCTGAATTCATTGTTGGAGGGAAGGAATCGGGGCTACTAGAGTTTTACTACCAAGTTTGACCATCCTTTGCTTTATCATTACCTACCATCTGGACCTGTGTCCTAAAACAAACCTCAGTGAACAGAAGAAATATTTGGCCAGTATGAATTTATTTATCTCTGTCCTCTTTTTTAACCCTGTAATCCTTAATTAACATTTGGATACAGATGAACCGTGTTCTATACAACATCTAGCTCAGGAAGTGTTTAATTGTACGTTCTTCTGCACAAAGTGTGTCCAGGTAATTTTTCAGTTTATATGAAGAGTTATGGCTACTCATTGATATTTCAGGGACAGCATGTTCCTTTATGCCACATCAAGAGCTTTAACTGTACTCTTTTATGCATTCAAACCTTTTGTTGAAACTTCAAAGAGCTAATGACATTGTAATAAACAGGCAATATATTTACAATTTTGACTGCCAACAAAGTCTTCTAAACTAATGACTCTTGAATAATTTTCATCTTGTTTCCCACTCAAACTTCTGGTTTCTTTGGATGAAATAACAGAAGAAAAATTAGACATTTTTTCCCTCAACCAAGCAGCAGACCAAAAGGATTAAGTATCTTGTGTGTTTCTTGGCTGACAAAATCCACCAAACTCTAGTACACCACATTAGCTGGCAATTTCAGATTATTCTCTCCCCCACCAAAGTCTGTTCATTGGTAGTGGAGGTCACCAATTCGATGCCATCTTGTCTACTTTGCACTATTTTCTGGGATGGGCACTCGTTTTTGGACTCCCTGTGGTTTGAATACATCACACTGAGCCTGACTCGTGTCTCTTCTGAGTTAGGGTAGCCCTGCATGACGGCAAGCCAACAAGTCATTTTCTGTTTCCACCACTGTGTAGTAGAGACTACAAATAAAGTGGATAGTATCTCCACTGGGGACTTTGGAAGCCTAGATGATCTGCACACGAGTGACAACATTCTAATGGAAATAGATACAAGAGACTTAAAGTACCCCGAAATTCAATTTGATATTAACTTGGATTCAGTTCATGTACTGCTTATGAAGAATGCTGAGAGAGAGAGAATTTATTTTGAAAGATAAATACACATATGTATATATACATAGAAAAATAACTACACACGGATAAGAAAAGCTTTGAAAGATAGAAAACAAGGATGCAAAAAAGGAATTATATCATTGTAGGGAGCTTTGTTTTTTGTCTCCTGTTTTTCAAAATTCTCATCTGGGATGCTCTTTTTAGACTGTTTTGTCTCTCAGCATATATGTATGGCAGAATTTTAAATGTCTGTGAAAAAGAATTACAAAGTCAGAAAAAGTGGCTCCAAAAATAATCCACAAGTGCCTCTAAAAAAAGATTATCTTCCCATTTAGGAAATGAGTACATTAAGAATCATTTAAACTATGGCCTATTATTAAATTTGACTTTCATCTGAAAAGCTTGATTACTGTCATTGGCAACTTTTGAAATTACAATCCCGTGTACAAAATTGCCATTGCAGAAGACTTGCTCTTTTATTTTTGAATCTTTCCTTCCCCAAGGCGAGTACAAATCAAACATCCTTTTCACCCAAAAATTCTACATGGGGTTTTTTGTTTTTTGGGGTTTTTTTTTGTTTTGGTTTTTTGTTTGTTTTGTCTTTTGGGGGTTTTTTGTTTGTTTGTTCGTTTTTGTTGTTGTTGGTTTTTTTAAATAAATAAACAACAGAATATGCAGATAAATCCACAACCTGCACACATAGCCTTCTAAAATTTGGCCCACAAGTACAAGCTGTGACATATATTGATCTACATCAACACTGTACTTCTCTGGGTTGTTAGCTGCTATTTCTTTCTTGAACTGTCAGAGAATTATCACATCAAACTGTACAGAAAGATTTACTTATATTGAAGAGTGGTTTAAAATCAGCTGACATGCAGTCCCATGAGACTTGTGATAATCATGGCAAATATCATTCTCAACATGAATAGAAATGTAAGTGTAATGTCAATTGACTGTGTACCCAGATCTGGCATAAATTTAGTAAAGGGATCACCATAGTCCAGATCATGCAACAAATAGAGGGAATTTCTGTGATTCCACACAGTTCCATACAATCCACTTATTGTTTGCAAATTTATGTAGCCGTGACTTAAATTGTCAATTCTAATTTTGTTTAGTTGCCTAAGGTAAAGGACTGTCTTCATCTGGCTGCTAGAGCTTTCATAGATAATGCCATGATGTTTTTTCCTAATGAATGGTGAAGCTGAGCAATCCTAGATTTCAGTGCAATGAAAATTATCCTCTGGAAGCCCCTTTGCCTCATTTTCTTAAGCCAGTGAAGAAATTAATTGCTCTATCTTATCAACTAAATACCTTCACAAATTATTTTGTAAGCTCTCAAGCTTGCTTTTTCACTGGTTTCACTGCAGTGCTACTCATCCTATATAACATTATCTATTTCACCCCATCTGAAATCCTACAATTCTAGGTACAGCTCCTGGCTAATTATAGTTCCTGCTGGAAAAAACAAATCAAAACAAATTTCTTAACAAAAATGAAGCACTGATGAAAATTATCCTCTGGAAGCCCCTTTGCCTCATTTTCTTAAGCCAGTGAAGAAATTAATTGGTCTATCTTATTAACTAAATACCTTCACAAATTATTTTGTAGGCTCTCAAGCTTGCTTTTTTACTAGTTTCACTGCAGTGCTACTCATCCTATATAACATTATCTACTTCACCTCATCTGAAATTCTACAATTCTAAGTACAGCTCCTGGCTAATTATTGTTCCTGCTAGAAAAAACAAATCAAAACAAATTTTTTAACAAAAATGAAGCACTTAAAGTCTTCTAGATTAATAAATATTCAACAAAATTTAAAAGAAAAAAGTTCTGTCATTTTTTCTCTAAAATGTTTGAAATAAAAAGAAATGTCAGAGAGAAGGAGGGGAGAGGGGGGAGAGGAAAGGACAGATACAGAATAGAGACTTTGGGTGGGATGACAAAGGCAAAAAAAAAAGAGAAAGAAAAATTCTGCCAATAAAACTTGATCCAGTACTCTCCTTGAGCTGGGGTTCTCTGATCCTCTATTTGTTTTTAAATGCTTTGTCACAACCAATATTACTGTGCTCATTAGAATGGCATTTTGTTTGTTAGTGATTTAGATGTTGTGCCAAAATGCCAAAATGCCAACATACACAGTGACAGCAGCATTCAGACAGTACTTCTCTTGATAAAGTGGTCACAGATAGATGCTTTTCCTGATGTTTTACTGTCAATCAATATAATGAATGAGCTAACCATCAATGGTTTCTGGAGTAAGCCTTAATGCATATTAAGATGCTTACACAAGTACAAAGAGGACACTTAGTTCTGAATGAGGTAGTTTGTCTTGTGTTTAAAAGTATTTTTGGGAAAAAAATGTAATTTCATTGCCTACAGATGCAGAGACGGTTGAAACAGAATACCTGTTGTTATGAGTACATGCATAAATTAGGAGTGATCTGCTCTGAAGGTGTTACTTATTGAGCTACTGAAAAAAAGCCTGACAGCTGCCAGAGGCAATGTATTACCCACAGTAGAGCTGAATGCTGTGCTGATTCTGTGCTTTGTTAAACTCATTCCTTCTAATGCTTCACCCTGTCCAGACTGCCTCTCAGAACTTACACTACAAACTGTGTGGTTTCTTTGCAATTATTGAACTGCATATGCAGCAGGAGAGTGACCAGAAATTTTTGTGGTTCTCAGAATAGAAAAATACTTTAATGGAGAGTTACATTTCTATAAACCAAGGCACTGAATATTTCTTTAGTGTTTTTGTCAAAAGACCCCTAGTCTTTTGCTGAAGTCAGGCCTTTTTGCCTGTGATGGTAACTGGTGAGTGATCTCTCCCTGTTGTACGTCAATCCACAAGCCTTTTGTGATATTTTCTTCTCCCTCTCTAGTTGAGGAGGGGAGACAGAGCAGCTTTGGTGGGCACTTAGCATCCAGCCTGGGTCAACCTACTATGAAAGCATCACATTGAAATTAAAGTGCTGCTACACAGCTTTTTGCCTATTTAATTTTCATTTATAGGTCAAACAGTGAGATCTCTGTAGGTGGCAATAGATGACACCAGTCAGGATTCCGTCAAATATAAAAAGCAAAAGCAGCAAAGATGTCAAAATCTTTCCGCACATTGCTGTTTCTTTTTTGTGGGTTATTTTGTTTTGTTTATTCCCAGAAAAAAAGAAAAAGATGTAGCTTCCTGTGGCAATCTGATAGTTCCAAAATGAACATGTCTGTTTAATTTAAGAACCAAAACCTGACTAGACAGAGTCCTGAGCAATCTGATCTGGCTGACACTACCTGAAAAGAGAAAGCAAGCTGGACCAGATGATTTCCAGAGTTTTTTTCCAACCTTAGTGATTCTGTAAGTGTATGAATATATTTTATATTTTTGCAAAAACTGCTGCAGAAACAATCCAATAAAGTCTGTTGCACCAGTCTGCCACCCCTATCCAAAGAAGACTCATTTGATCTTATTTCGTGCAGCTAGACTCCATGTTATTTACAGAGAAACCAGGAATAACAAACAGCATTTTGGCTGCAGTCTGTCACACCAATGAGTCTTAAACATAAAACTGTGACAGCAAGAAAAAACAATGTACATATCAAAGGATTTGGAGCCCTGATGCGTCCATATGCAAACTTTAAGAATTAGTTTACATCATCAAACTTCCTTGTGAAGTAACTCTGGCGAGTTTGAAGGGATTTTTCCCTTCTGGGTGTTGTGAAGAATTTTCCAAAACACAATGAATTTTCCTTCAAAGAGGATTATGTTGTGTCTAAATGTTCTCACTCATGAAGAATATTCTTGCAACTGTTGTTAGCAAAAGAAGGCTGGTTTTTCCTGCATCATTTCAATTTATTCAATGCCAGACCACATGATGATGCAAGTTCAGCTCTGCCAGGTGAACTAGCTATGAAAAAGAGATGATGCAAGATCAGATATCTGTACATCAGATATGATGTACTTTCTCTATGAGAAAGTTTGCCTTAGGCTGTCAACAGATTATTATTATAATAATATAACTATTATTAAATTTTTTCACATAAACCTTTTCCCCAATTTATGGGCAATAAAGGAATTTAAGTGCTTTAATTTTTTTAATCTGCATCATGTGATAACAGTGATGAATTCAATCTCTCTTTAAATAATGTATGTTGCAATAGTAAATCCAGAATGTGACCAATCATTACTCACTTAACAGTAGAATATATAATATTCTTTAACGAATGGCTTTTCCCCCAATTTTATGCTACATGCTTATCATTGCAGTATGCAATATCACTACAGTAGTCAACTTCAGAACCAAAAACTATGAATAATAAATAATTAGTATATATTAGGATTATTAAGAAATCAAATGTTTTTATTTTTAGTTATTCAAATGTTTAATTATTTTATTGTGAAAGGATACACATTATAAAATAATAACTTGATAACTTAAGAAATAATTCCTACTTTGTAGAAATGGGAAACTAAATGCTCAGGCCAAAATAATATTTTTTGACAAAGTTGGGGTTTTTTTACTCTGATGATATTCATGGGAGAAGTTTCACTTTATAAAAAGCTAATCTGTATGGATGTGTGTGCATACATGAAAGATGAATATTGAGTAAAATAATCACTACCTTGGGAAAGGTATTTGATTAATTAACATACAGGCAAAATAAATAGTCTAAATTATTTCATATTTCTGACTTAAAAGCTAGTGTTCGATTAGACTGTCATGGAAACTGTCGTATGTGATCTGATTAACACTTAAAAATTACTTGCTTTAAGAATACATAGGCTCTACACAATAAAAAAATCATGGCACCAGAGGAAAGAATTAGAGATAATTATCTCATTTTTTGATGAGATTGAATTGAAGCATTAGGCATTAAGTCTTCCTGAAAATAAGTCATGACTATTTGATTTTAAATTCACACAACTAACATTATTATTACTGGCATCCAGTCTCACACTGATTACTCCAACAAAATTACTTACTGCCAAAGTTAATTTCTAGAAGTTCTGCTAAATGAGAGCCTTGAAATTTGGTTCATTTTCTGTTGCCAACTATGCAAAACTTACGTATTTGACCTTGTGGCCTCCCATCACATACCTGTTACAGACATAATACTCTCTCAAAACTAGATTATCTGCTATGCACATAGTGGCTCTGGAGTCAGTGTGTGATAAAAGGGGCACTGCCATGTAAATAGATTGGGAAGGAAGGGCAGTCTGCCTGCAGCCAGAGTCAGTCCACTCCACTAAAGGTCTTACCAAATCCATGCAAAGCATTTGGAGCTCACTCAATGTTATTCTTCTAATAGCAGAAGGCTAAACAGGGAGGGAGTCCAAGGACAATTGTATGATTCTGAGTTCAGAAGCAGTGTCCAAGCATTGAGTGGTTGGGAATGACAGGTCTTGGACAACCCTGGCACTCCTCTCCAGTTTGACAGAGGCTAGCCAGTTAAGAGAACAATTCCCACTCACTCCCAGGCAGCTGCAGAAGGAGAGCTAGCAACACTCGGTCCTGTTGCATATTGTACTGACTGCCAGAGCACGGCTCAGCTGCAGCAGTTTCAGAAAAAAGGGCACTAGACCCTAAGGAGAGACTGAATCTTTCACTATTGTAGTAGTACCAGTGACCCCAGCCCAGGCCAACTGAAGCCTAATCTGCCAGGTGGACAAACTCCAGCCTGGCTTGACCAAGACAGAAGTCCATCTTGTAGAAAGGAAGCACATCTAACCTCAGCAGAGACGAGCACAGTCACCCTCATGGCACGGCAATGCTCCCAGTGAGGACAGCTGCACAGCGCCAAAATCACCTCCTGCAGCTGTCCTCACTGGGAGTGAGGGAAAGGGAGGAGGAGTCCTCGAGCGTGGTAAGCTTATAGGAATAGGATGAATTCCTTCAAACTAGCATATGTTTATTGATTGATTTCAAACACAAAATCACATTTCTATGTCATGCTCTGAAAAGATGGATGCTATTGCCAGCTAAACAGAGAAAAAATAATGCCACAGGGTGAACAAGGGCCAGCACAAGCAAGAGGGTGTTCCAAGCATAGCAGGGTGTTGGTCAGCAGCAAGACCGTGATACAAAACAGGACTTGCTGGACTTCAATATTCTCCATTAAATCAATTTCTCCATTGAACTTTATTGTCTTACAGTCAACTCTACCTCAATCATGATAGATCTGAAAAATTCAAAATTGAGTAAGTTCTGTTATTGCCCTGCTGAGTAAAAAGGAAGAAGTAATTTCTTTTATGTTCTTCCCAAGCTCCATGGCCTGTGGTATTGGCAAAATGTTCCTGCTCTCTGTTTGGGGCCTATTGAGTCCAATAGAGAACTACATTATTCATGATTCACATATTTGAAGGACTTCTTGTACTGACAGATGCTCTCAGCTCTATTTTTATAGAGTTCCATTTTTAATGTATACATCTCTCTTTCTTCTCCATTGCCTGGGTGATTTTGATTTATAAGCACTGTAGGTCAACTATAAAAAAAGGTTTTGATTTCCTGAGATCTCTCTTTGAAAATGAAATGGCTCTTTTGAGGAGTAAAACTTGGCATAGAGCAGAGAAAAAAGTGAAGCACAAATAAATAAAAATATCCTTGTGGCCATCATAGAAGGATGATGATGTGGGTTATCAAAACTATATATGACCTTTATTCCCTCTGCTTCTGGCAGTTTCTGAAAACCAGAAGACTTTGCTGTGGTAACAGCTGAAACCCCAAAGGCATATATATAACTATTATAGTGTTCCCATACTGAAATGTTCCAAAGCTAGAGAAGTTTTTATTGAGCTGAAATTTTAGAATTAATACTAAGAAAAAATAAGGCGTACACACTGAAGATCTCAAAGAAACATAACAGGTATTGAGAATTAATACACTGTAATTCGGGCAGATGTCATCCTGATCTGCATATGGGCATGACACAATTAACCAATGATTATGATTGTGAGTTGTCTCAAAATAAATAATGATTATGGTCTTACAAGTTATTGGGCCAGGTTTCATGCAATGAACATTTCAAAAGCCTTTTGAGCTGGAAGAATATTTTCTGAGTTTGTTTAGCCTTCTTAAATGTTTCAGAATTCAGAATTTAGAGTAATTTTCTCTAAATTTTTTACCAGTTTTACTTTCATCTTCAATTAGGCTACTCTAATCAAAATTAAAATTAAAACACTGATTCTAAGCAGCTTATAACATATTTGAAACATTTCTTCAGTGAAAAAATTAAAGCCACAATACATGCAATGGTCTTCAGCAGACCTTGTTTTCCACATTACAAAATTTAATATGTTATCTTAGATGACTTGGAAATTATTTCTACCAAAACTTATTTTAAAAAAAAGTTACATATTCCTTGTTATGGTTTATTGATCTATTAATTGTAGATTTCCTTTTCAATGTTGAACTGCAACTGTATTCTCAGGTATAACTTTATTAAATGTTCATTTACTGCTTTGCTGAGGTGCTCTCTGTTATTTTCTAAACAGTGATCTTATGTTTGAATTTTCTAAGCACAGCAGAAAAGCTCTGAGTAGATAAGCAAGTGCTCCACTCCCACTTTTGCTCTCCATTCTACAGGGGTGCTATGACTAGCAAGGGAGAGGGAAAAGAAAAGTTACCATTTCAGCTGGAAGTGTGCCTTTCATTCCTGCTCTCTCCTCTAAGAGTTAAAATTTATGTATATAAACAAGTGTTTGTGACCTGCCTTGTTTTGTGGCCCAGTTACTCTCTTCTGAGAGGAAAAAATGGAAAATTAGACAGAATACATTTTGCTATGTTTAGATGGAATTACATAAACTAGAAAGAAAGTATAAGCAATCTGTACTTTGTCTGTACTGGATCTGTAATATTCCATTACTTTTTGGGTGATCTACTGTTGAATATAAAGTTTTTTGCCTAATTTATAGAAAGCAGTAAAAAGGGTTTGGAAGACACCAAAATCAAACACTATGTTGCAAAATAGAAAGTAACACAGGAAGAAATTAAAGAAAACCAAGAACAATGATAAACCTAAATTGTATGAACTACAGCAGAAACAACACAGCAGGCATTAACTGTAGGAAGATGACACCTTTCATAGTACATAAACAAAAGTCATCAGTCTCAGAGATGAGTCAAAAAAGCAACACAAAGTTAGTAACTAATCATTGAAAGCCTAAATTGAGCAAAGTCCAACAGGCCTATTCTGAATCGAAGTGATCTTACAGAAAAAGCGCAGAACTCTTGACCTTCCAGGAAATTGTTGCACACAAATGTATTATCCCTTCAACAATGAGTAATTTCACCATTGGTTTCCTGCATTTTCTCTCCATGCTGTTTGACCACTGATTGTTGCACACAAATGTATTATCCCTTCAACAATGAGTAATTTCACCATTGGTTTCCTGCATTTTCTCCCCATGCTGTTTGACCACTAATTACAATTTTCTCCAATTCCACAGGTTACTGTCCTGAACATATTCTCTCTTTGAATTTAGAAGGATTTTGTGAAGAACCATCATTTATACTTCTGCAAATGAAAGAGATTTCATTTTCTTGGTAAATGTAGAATGAAAAATCAAACCTAAATCCTCTGTTATACTGTAAAACTTTAACTAAATATTGACATCTTACTTAAAGGAAAATTAAAACACAGAGCTATAATGACATATTGTCTTGTATCTGCAGATATTAATGTGACGCCATTTTCTCAGCATCTGAGCTCCACCCGTTTTTCACATCAGTAATATATTGCTGTCTGCTAAAAAAAAATTCTCCCATTAAACTACAAAAGAGTGCAGAAAATTATAATTGGGAAAAAATCACATCTCTTAAAAGTAGTTCTATTGTATAAAAAAAGGAGCATAACATGCTGTTTCACATCCTACCACATGCTCTATAGATTGTCCAAAACAACTTATGAGACTCAGTAAGAACTGAGCTGGAGGGAATGTGGAAGCACAAGACACTTTATGCATATTTGGAAGCAACACCCTTAAAAGAAACCATGCTGGCAACTGACCAGGCAATTTGGCTATAAGATGTGGGGGGAAAAGTAAATAAAATGGGAGCCTTTTCCTTCAGAGAGTGTTCAGTTTTCACAATCTGCAGCAATCTCTCCCTTTGTGCGCACAGGAGATCTGATGAGTCATCCTACATCTCTGCTGGCAGTGAGAAACAATCTTGCTCTGTATTGAAGATCAAAACCACACACATCTGTGGGCCATACTGAAGATAAAAAACAACCAGCCTTGAAAGGAAACAGGAGTAATTATGCTATTAAAAATAATAATGCATATTAATTATACTGCTGTAAATGGCATGTGTCTTTCAAGTTCGGTGAAGGCTTTTACAATCTCAGTGGAAAATAGCTCTAGTGGAATTGTTTCCCCAACCTAAGTATAGCAGCCTAGAGATTTTGGCTTTGCACTGTGTAGAACTCACCCTTTTAATTTGTCCAGTTTAAAGAGAACAGATTTGTTTTCTTAGTAGGACAGAGAATTATAATCAGTACTTCCCTGCACAGTTTTCAGTTCAGTTGAATGAAAGGAAGGTTCATTGCCAATAGGGAAGGGTTAGGGAGTACACTCAAATTGTCACAGCCTTCAAAGCCTTATTCTACAGTTATCCCTACCAAAGGATACCGACATTTCCTGAGGATGCCAAACCAGATATCTGATTGAAGAATCCAAATCCTTGCATCACATATATCACCAGTATCAGCTTACACTGAAGCCAACACAGGGCTTTGTTTTTACACAACCAGTGAAGAAGCTGTTTGTTTTCAACTTCATGAGAGTCAATTTTATAAAGAACAAATATAGTATTTAAGATTGTTCTTATTCATTTACACATTAAGGTAAAAGAAAAAAAACAACAAAAAACACCCACAACTGCAGCTGCTTTAGGACATGGCATCCCACCCCCCTCACCCATTGACATTAGAACTGGTAAAGAAACAAACTTGTTTCAAACAGAACAGAATATACAGTCGATTTTTACTTCTGCATTGAATAGGTCCTCATAGAGGAGGTTATAAGTGTTCCAATACCAGCAGCTCTTTATTCTGCTTTTCACAGAGATTTATAAATATGATCAAGAAGGAATCATTGTAGTATCTACACTGATCCTTATTAAGATTTTTGACACACAGTCAGAAGCAGACACAAGAGAAGAAAACATCACTTGTGAAAATATTCACTGAAATTATCTTAACCCAGTTCGGATTCCTCTTTTTCCAGGTTCATATTTGTTTCTGCCAAATAGTTTCTCCCTTTCCTCTGCTCTGCAACTACAGTTCTGCTGTCAGTTCTACAATATGATGGCAGTTCATCATATGGCATGCATATTTGAGGATGTCACTGAAACTGGACTCTACCTCTTGTCTGTAGATGCAGACAAGTCCACAAAGGCAGTTCAATTATGAAGAGGATGAAAAGCTCTTCCTCAGGAGCCATTTCCTCCCCATTGACTAGGGACAACACCCACAGTGACTACACGCCTAAGCATAGTACTTCAGCTGTGCAGGGCTGATTCAAACAGTTTATTTACTTAAAATAAAAGACCCATTTCTCTGCATTGAATATATCTGTATATATATATTTGGCTTAAATTTTTATAAGGTATGATTATTTTTCAAGTTGGAATTATAACTTGAGGTGCGTATTTTGGGGTGCTAAGCTTGGGTCGGAAAATAAGCAGGCCTATGGAAAATCAGGATGCAAATGAGAAAATGCCACCAGAAGAGGTCTCATCAACTTTTGTTTCATTCAAATCTGCAGCGAAAGGTTTTATTTTTGTACAAAATATCACTAGTTTTATCAACATCTCAACAGCTGAGCAACTAAAATTAAAATCAGCTAAGCTTCAGTTCTCTTTGTCCTCATGGAACTGCTACTCAGCTCAATTTAATACAAACAAAATTGACACTGCCTTTTTATGAGGGCACAACTGAGACTGTACCTTCAACTACCCCTTTACCTGTACACAGATTCACAAAACAGCAAAACTACAGCGAAATGCAATTTCCCCCGAACAGCAGCCTATGAAAGAAGAAGAGAATTTGATTATGAGAGACAAAGAGATGAGGTGTCAGTTCCTATTTCGAAATGAGCTATCAAGAGGCACCACTTAAGGAGAGAGATTGAATAAGCATATTTCAGTTCTAACAGCTTTACTCCCTGCGATGCCACTACACAATAATTATAATGCATTGTAAGTGATCCAGGGAGGGCCTGTATAAAGAGAAAAAAAACACAATTTAAAAGGGGCAGGAGGTAACGCCTCCTTCAGTCACTGTAATTTGTGTTACTAGAGGGCTTCCTAACTTGTGTGTTATGTAGTTCAGACACCTGAAAATTAAACACTGCAAAACCAGGATTAGATCATGCCAAGTTTAATTTGCAAATGTCCTGTCTTTGCTTTGCACTATATTTACCATTTTTAAAACATCATATTATATATTGGTTTTCTTTAGCCACTTCATAGTACAGCTTTTATAGTGACAGATGTGCCATTCTGGCAATCTGCAAATGTGGCTCAGCACTTTCATCACTAAGACCCATTCCAAGGGATTTATAACACAACTTGGAAATAAAAGCTTTTCTGTATAAAGGACTCCATCTCAAACTGAAAGGAAAAAACCCAAATACAAAAGAAGACAATTTTTTTTCCTATCTTTCAGAACTACATGAGATAAAACACAGTGGATGGAAGCTGTCTCTGAAATATTTCTAAGCATGTCTTAGTTTCCTCTACTGTCATGAAATAAAACCCATCTGATCAGGAAAAAGCAACCCACCGGTGATTTTTTTTTTTCTTGAGCTCATGCACTGGATTCCTGTGCTTGTTATATTCTAAACATTCATTTGCATAAAAATGTGAACCTTGTTAGTAGCAAGTAACTCAACAACTGGATTAGAAGTCAAGTTTCTTCCTCCTTTCTCCTTCTTGCTGAGAACAGTACCTCTTCCATCTATAATTTATGTGGGATCACAATAACCAATTTAACTCGTGGTTGGAATTATCTTTTATTAAACATGCACAACTTTTTATAGTGAAAAATAGATGAGAATTTCTTCAATGTAACACTATAAGACAGGATATTTTTATAGTGAAAAATAGATGAGAATTTCTTCAATGTAACACTATAAGACAGGATATTTTTGTGCCCATTCATGCATCTACTTTTGATTTATATGTTTCATTTTGTGCTTTTGAACAGTCACATGCACTTCAAATTGCAATCATTTTGCTATGGTACCTTTCAGTTTTCCTGTTATGCCCCAGAAAAATAAATTCAAGCAATAGGATTACTCACACTTAGAAGTACCTTAAACAACTAAGCACTAAGTGAAAACAGCAATATAAGCTAACAGCCCATCAGAAAATAGTCTCTTAGCTAAAACTCTTTTGAACAATTGGAGTATTACAGTTAATGATATGGAATATTCAAATTTTAAAGTCAAAACATAGATTAAGTTCACCTGGAAAATAAAAAATATAAAATTACTGAAATCTATTGAAATATTTTTTTCAATGAGGGAAGAGAGAGTAAAACCCTGAGTAATTTGATCTGATTTCACAACTACCCCAGCTTTGAACAAGTTGCATTATAATTTTTCTATAATTCTGTGGAGAAAGGTTCCATCACATAAAATACCAACTGGAATTTCACATAGACAATTAGCAAGGTATGTAATCAAAAATTACAACTGAATATACAAGAGAGAGAACTTGTTATTCCAGCAAATGCACATTTGATCTTCACAGAACTAAAAATCACATCATAAAAAAATCACAGCATAAGTTGCAACTTTTGCCAGTTAAAATCACCAGGGGAGAAACCTCTGTGGCCACACATTTGCTCTGTACTGAAATCTTGGCACAATTTATGTCAGAAAGAGTTGCAAGAACAATAATAGTGAAGCTGATGGACAAATTTAGGAAGACACAGTGCACTGGATAAATTCCCATGTAGTATAGCCTTTAGCAAGAGGAAAGGAGATACCAGAGAAAGATATATTTGAAAGCTAATGTTCATTTTTGTAGAAATAGTTTTGGCAATGATGTTCATTTTCAGATAGTTCAGACACATTCTTATTTAAAAGCAAACACAAGACTTTGTTAGAGAAATTACAAGGTACTTTTTTGGTATTTTAAAAATATTTTGTATTCTTTTACATAAACTGGCAACAATAATGGATCTTTATCTGAGAAGCTCAAATAACCACTGTGCAACAACATACATTGTTAGAACAAACTTTTTTGGCCCAACTGGTAAGATGCATCCCTCTTCTCAAATATATATTCAAAACAAGACCAAATTTCTGAGGAGACAGCACTCCTGTTTGCTTTCCTGCACCAAGCTCCAGACAGTAATTTTCAGAGGACCACAAGTAAGCTGCTGTAAATTTAAGCATTCACAGCTCGATCTCAGTTGATTTTTATTAAATTTATTTCCATTTTCTTTTTGAAATTCTGAGATGTTTGAAGTTTCTATGCTGACCTGGTGGTGTGTCTTCAGTAGATTTTTATGGCATTAACTCATAGTGAATTTTTCCACAAAAATATGGCATAAAAATATTGTTTCAACTTTATAAAAATAGCCAGGATTTTATTTGAATACATTTGAATATTTGAAACATGAAAATTGCTGTTTTCAAAACATTTTCTGCGAACTACTTGCAACTGAACAATGATAAAAGATTGAAGAGCACCATGACATCTGAGTCCTGGTTTCTTTCTTTCGTCTCTAGTCTAGAAGAAAATCTCAGTAACATTACAGTCTTTTATATAACACTTAACAAATGATGCTCAGCATGAATATTTCCACTTTTCCCTTATGCTTCTTTTTGCTTTGAGACTCTCATCAAATGCACTGATTGGCTTTATTTTGAGAACTAGAACATAAGTGATATAACTATAAAAATTTCATGTGTATATTTCCACTTTTTAGGATGGAACTTTCCATCTTAAGATATTTCAGCTTAGCATTAGTGAGATCATTTTTCACTCCCTTTTTTATTCAGTTGTTTGTTTGGAACCATTCCCCTTGATATGGAAAACAAACTGCTTAAATAGGGAGAACAGTGTCAGTCTGGTATTCAGACAGTGATTTTCTTGCTCTGTTTAAAACCCAGGACAGCCACATCCTTAAGTGTTGCCTTATTCCAGTCTTACATCAGTTATGGGCAAATTATTGCCCAACATTAGATGTGGAGTGGCAATTGAGAACAAGGGCACAGGGATGCTTCTGAATAGACACCTCCTTGCTCTTGAGGAGAGGAAAAAGTGGGGATTTCCTGACTGCTACCAGTGAATTTGAGGACTTTTCTTTCTGTCCTTGTCTCTGTGATGATGCTCTACAGCCTGAGCTGCCCAGATCTGCTGATGCTGCAGGACACTGCTGAAGAATGATGCCGTATTTCCACCAGGAAAGCAGTCTTAAATCCACACTTTTGCATGTGCTTAAACTTTTCTATATGTGGACCAGTAGACAAATAAAATAAAAACCAGAGTAAATTTCCTGGCAATGATAGAAATTTACATGTTTTCTCACCTACAATTCTGGGGCAATTAACCAAAACCATAAGTATATCATTATTTAATTGAATAAAAATTATCCAATTTGATAAATCTGAGAACCTTTTGAAGCAATTTGTGAGTATTTGGGAAAAAAAAGCAAGAAATGTGTGATAAGTATCATAGTAATAAAAGAAGGGGCAATTAACCAAAACCATAAGTATATCATTATTTAATTGAATAAAAATTATCCATTTTGATAAATCTGAGAACCTTTTGAAACAATTTGTGAGTATTTGGGAAAAAAAAAGCAAGAAATGTGTGATGAGTATCATAGTAATAAAAGAGCTCATGTCAAGCCAAACTATTTGCTTCTTCTGCAGACAGTGGAGAAAACATAAATCTCAACTACAGGTTTGAAACTGCCTTAAGGTGGCTTGCTGAAAAAATAATTTGGTTGATGAGATTTCTAGATTATGGAACTCAAACTTCCCGAAGCAGCTGAAGTGTAAGACAAGCCAGGCAAATGGGCTGAGGCAGAAGGACAGAGGGAGAGGCATGGAGGGAGCCTTCTGCTTCACTCAGCATCAGAATGGCTTCACGCATGGAGGCTTTGTCTCGGGCCAGATACAAAGCTTTGTGTTTCACAACCAGAACAGAAATGAAAAATAAATCAGTAGAAGGGAAAGTATTGCCACCAGTATTTTTGAAAGAAAAAATAAATATGCAGGTCGTTACATTCCTGAAGCATTCAAACTACAGGGAAAAAAAGCGAGAAAACTTAAAAATTACCATACCTATCACAAATATAATAATCCATCATAAAGCAAATGCACAACACTTTTCCATAAAATTGTGCAGAAAAAGGGAAAAGATTAAACTAGTAGGAGAAATTAAATATGAATAAAAATAAGTACTTTATGCAACAGGCAGTCACTTTCTGGGACTTTATGCTACAGGAGACTGAGTAGGCACCTGTCAGCTGTACATTGAAAGGAGGATGAAAGAAACATATGGATCCACAACCGGATAACAAAAGGATAAAACTCTGTAAGGGATTGCAGAATTAAGCATGGAAACTCTAAGAGGTCTGGGTGCTAGTGAAGTACAAGTGTACAGAAAGCATTGATGCTGATGTGCTCTCTCCAAGCAGCATATCTCTCATGAAGAAATTATTTTCTCTCATGTATTGAGGCATTTCTTATCTTCTCAGGGTATGTGGGATAAAAAAACCACCAAACTTATTAAGCAGCCACTCCTTCCAATTAAATGTTCTTAAAGTAAAATCTGTAAAACATTAGGACACACAGTTTTGATAATTAGGTAAGAAAATTATATTAATGTAATAAAACAGGTACAGTTAATTCTGCCTTAAAACTATGTATGTTTCAAACCTTTGGCACAGAACCAGAAATATCTTTGATTGTATTTCACCAAAGAGGTGCCCAGGGTGACAATTTATGCTGCTTGCCAGTCAGTTTAGCACATATTTTACCAGTTCAGGATCTGGCTGTACTTTATAAAGTTAAGATCCTTGGATCTCCCATTGTCTTGCTGTCCAGATTGCTGCTGCTGCAAAATTAGCATTGGCTTAAACCACAAGCTTGCAGGCCTTATGAACAGAAGTATAGTTTTATTCTAAACTATATTTGACAAGGAAATTACAGAGAAATCCACAGATATATAGCCTGAATTTGAACACCATCTTCAGTTCACTGTCAAAAGTTCAGTCAATCAGGATTGTAGAAACATTTCTGCAGATTATCTTGATATCTTTAAGAGAACTGGGGGCACCAGAGAGATATGATGCTAGTTTAGAGACTGGTGTGTTTCCAGCCAACTCATAACAATTACCAGCAGCTATAACCACTGTAAAGATAGAATTTGTTAGTGCTGTAACCCCCTTGTATATAGCCAAGTGAGGGAGGATACATTCAGGATACTTAGCTCAAAGAAAATCTATGAAATAGTTTTATACATTGCAAGAGTAGCATCTTTTTTATGTGAATATATAATATTAATTAAAATCCAAAAGCTTAGCAAGGAGTATCTAAAACAGTCTTATTCTTGAATGGCCTTGTAAGTAAAGGGAGGAAGCACTTGATGAATTCATGCCATCCTTTTTCAGTGCAGAAATTCCAATAAGTTTAGAGAAATTGGCCTAATGACTCAATGAATAGTACATTTCCTACTTCATCTGGCAGTGAAGATGTAACTTATTGATGTATCAGGCTCCCTAAAGTATTTTACATGTATTTTATTAAAAGCCCCTTAAGAAAAAGTAAAATGCCAACAACATTAGCTACTCTACTACTGATCATGAGTCTCCACTGACTCTATGCTCTCCAGAAGATATTTTCACCACAGATTGAGTTTGGGTAGAGTGTTACTGTTTTACATTCTGGATATTGCATGTGTTTGGATGAGCTCTCTATCCCTTTGAAGCTAAGAATAGCCAGAGATTTAATTTTGCAATTTACCTTAAGATTAAAAGAGGGTATTGATCACCAGCTTAGCATAGGATATTTAAACAATTAACATGAAGCTCTAAGTTTATCAGTAACTAACCTCTCCTAAAATTTATACTACTTACTGCAGCTAGACCCCTATATGCAGTTCCTAACTCTTTTCCACTTCTGTTTTACAGAAAATTATCTACTGGGTAATTTTGCAGAAATTTAAACAGTAAAAATAAACAGCTCATTTTAAACAGTAAAAATAAATAATAAATAAATAATAATTTAAAAAAAAAATATTAAAACTTCAAAATTGTAATTACCACATCAACACTGAAAATTACTTGGGTTGTGTAAATAAAAACCAGAAGGACTATGCCATCTATATTAAGTACCTGGGCTACTGTATGACAAACGCAATTTTACTGCAGGTAAATGTTAACATATTTCAGAATAGATTCAGTGTTGTAATGAATCTATCTGCAAAGGTTCAAGAGAGAAAATATAAATTACATTAAATGGAAGGATGATACAGCATAATGGCTTAAAAAAGGCCTCCAGCATCTATATCAACTATGTAATTTGTTTCATTTTCCCTGCCTACAATTCCCCATGCAGTTTCAAATGTCTGATACTTATCTTCACTTCTTTGCCTAAGTATTTTCAACCAATATTTGGGAAACAGGTAATTCACACATTTCTAAGGACTGAACACCTCATGAGTAAACAGATTCCACCTGAAATATTTAATTATTCATCAAGTACAGTTTTCTCCAATTTAAGAAAGCATTCAAAATGTTAACATGGATGGGGAAAATTACAACCATAAGGGATTTCCCTTATTTACTAATGCATTCTGAGCAAGACCTGAGAAATCAGTAGAATTTGGAGTCAGCAAAGCTTTGTAGGGCAGAGCACAGCAGAGACACAGATGACTAGGAATTTCCCTCTATACATTGAATGGCTATGCTGCTTATCATAGAGCGAAAATTCATTTCAGCCCAGTGCAATGTCAAGCAGATTTGTCAGAAAACTTCTTGAGCTAAAACGCTGAGTGGTGGCTTCTGACATTGCCCATACCTTAAACCTCAGTGAAGGGAATTATGGTTAGGCCACTTTACCTCATGAATGTGATGGTAATTCATAAAAAAACAAGGCCTTCCTCCAGTTGTTGAGTCTAAAGAGTTAAGAGGCTATGGTAAAACTGTCAATTTATCATATTTTGACAGACATTGCATGTTGGCAATTGCACCTAAACTCAAGTCTCTCTATGAGACTTTTCTTCTTATTTAATGAGAGATGAAAAATGTAAATACTTGCTGAATAGCATTCCCATAATTTATCACTGGTGCTTCCTTCCGCAGTGTGATAGGACCTCCAATGCCCAGAGAAAAGATGAAGAGTTGTTTATTGAGATAACGGGTGTGCTGGAAAATAGAATTGCAGTGAAATATAACTTTAATCTACATTTATTAGGCATTTGAGAATAGATGACATTGCTAGAAAAACAAAATGTTAAAGGTTTAACATCAAAAATATTGTGAACCAGTCATAAAAGCGTGCTTTTTCTACCCATGCAATCACAGAAATTAAGAAAAAAGAAATACTTTTCAGGTGTGCAAAATAACATCCTGTATCTGGGTCTCTTGCCCATTGTCATTACTCACTGCTACCAGGGAAAAGACAAATGCTTTGAAGTAGGATTCTAAGCCAATTGTTAGTCTGAGAGACATGATAACCATGGACACAAAATAATTACAAGGGAAAATCTGGGGAGAGCAGACCTGTATCCTGCTTAGAAAAGCTGAAAATGCTTACGCCTTCAACTCATTTGCATTCCAAGTTATCATCAGTGGTAATAATGACAAAAACCTTAGTGACTTAAAGGACATAATAGCATAAATTACAAGGTCCAGTTTAATTTTCTCTTTCCACATACATTCCCCCCACCCCAGTTTTCTGCTTAATAGGTGTGCTTATTGCTTATTCAGCTTTGGCTTGCTTCTGCCATTTGTTCCTTACTCATTGTTTTATTACCAGGGATGAGGACCCTCAGCTTGGCAGAAATAAATAATTTTTCTTCTCTAAATATTTGTTCAGTTACCTCAACATTTTTGCTTCCTTTAAGAGTAGACTGGGCTTCTTTTACTTCCTCACTTTCCTTTTGTATCAGACCGAAATGGGTTTCAACTCTGGCACTGACAGCTCATTATTAGAAACACTGATTTTGTAATTCAATATCATCTTCATTATACCTATTATCAGTACCTACTGAACTTTTTCACAAACTTTTCTCTGTATATTTCAATAAACTTCTCACATATCTCTACTAAAGAAACATATCCATATCATATGATAATGCCTTTCAAATAAAGAACTGTTGGCAACGTCCTTCTTCAGTTCAAAAGTAGATTGTCAGGTGAGGAAACAGGAGGTTCTCTCTGTTTTAAAACATGAGTCTGTGCCAGACTTCTCAAGTGACCATGGGGCCATCACCTAGGATGGATAGGGGTCTTGTCACTAGGGCCATTCCACAGATGTGCCAGTCCATATCAGCCTTCTGCGATTTTGGTGCAAGGGATTTCTTTATGGTCCACTTCTCTACTGTTAAACACAAGTATGGCTCACCTGCCTTTGAAAACTACAGATGAGCAGTGCAGTGTAAAAGCCCAAGGAGATTATTTTATGTCTCATTTTCTTGCAATATTTTCTTTGCTGGCATTTTACTAGTGCTTTATCTACATGATTGTCTGTCTCCATCTCTGTGGGTGCCTCTCAGGAACCCCGGCCAGCCCCGGGTCGGCAGACAATGGGGGGCATCCCCGAAGTGAGCGACAGCGGGGGGACACTGTCTGGTGCCCCGAGGGTACTGAGGGCAGCTGGGCCAGTCACCTTTGCAGCAGAGGAGACACTGGAGACATCGGTAGAGGGTAAAAGGCTGACTCTCATCAACATGATTGTCTGTCTCCATCTCTGTGGGTGCCTCTCAGGAACCCCGGCCAGCCCTGGGTAGACAGACAATGGAGGGGGGGCATCCCCGAAGTGAGCGACAGTGGGGGGACACTCTCTGGTGCCCCGAGGGTACTGAGGGCAGCTGGGCCAGTCACCTTTGCAGCAGAGGAGACACTGGAGACATCGGTAGAGGGTAAAAGGCTGACTCTCATCAGGGGCCAGTCCAAGGTTTATTTGGAGCTCCTCAGGGAGCCCCACACCTCAGTGTGCACCTTGCTCAGAGTAAAACAAAAGGAATCTCAAGGTTACATTTAAAGTGGGGGAGGAAACTGAAGGTAGATACATTTGCTGACCAATAAAGACCCTCCAGGGATGCAGTGTTAGGGATGGACATTTGGGATAGCACATAAAATAATCCTTGGGGGACTGACCCCTGGCCTCAGACTAATCACTCAATGACTTTGACCAAAAGTTCTAGATAGAGGGGATGGGATACTGAGTGACTGACAGAGAGCCAGGGCAGGGATTTGGGGATAATCTCAACACAGGAGAATGATTACACAGGTAGAGGAAGGGGGTACAAAAAGGGGTACACCCTTTGGGGAAAATAAGGGGATACAAAACCAAAACTATGACAACATATTACAAAGTATAAAAGCACATTATAACAGTTGTCCATCTTCCAGGGGTAGCTGAAATGAATTCTTCTCAGAAATGAGCAAGAAAACCTCTTGGATATCTGCTTCTCTCAGAGGTAAGATGTACATTTGGTAGAAATACAGCCCAGGGAAAAGTCACTTATATTGATGGAAAGTCTGTTCTTTATGGAAGAAGTTTGTGTGAGCATTATTTTGCAATGTTAGATACCTTAAGATTAAAACAGGGTATTGATATAAACTCAGTTGGAGCAGTATAAGAGAAGCATACCTTTTTTGAATAGGAGTGGCTATTTAAAACACATTTTAAGGTTTTTGAATATTAAAACTGTTCTATAAAAACAGACGAACAGTGAAGTATCTGAGATGCATGTTTGTTCTTAGGCTCTCACAAGAGGCTGTCCTTAAGTCACACTTGTGACCATCATATGGCAGCAAGATACAGAGACAATAATTTTAGGCTGATCAGTGCTACTATAGCAGTCCATCTGTGACAAAACACTTTAAACAGATCTGTGATCTGGTAAATCTATTAACCTGTTAATTGTTTAAGCTAGTCTACATTAATGGGGTTATCCTTTTAATGGGACCTAAGCTGCCTTGCACTGTGTAGACTTCACAGGACTAGTGGGCAGTACCTTGAGCATTTCCAAGCCACAGAGGAAGGGTCTTTTAGCAGATTTCTGTTGACAGAAATCTTTTTGCCAGGGGCAGCAACAAAGATCCTGTCTAATAGCTCTTTTAGTGAATTAAAATTCTTGTGCATTTCAGTTTTTTTCTCTCCTACCTTGCAGTCCCTTCAAGTCTCTTTAGAAAAAGTCTGGTTCTTTCATCTGGAAAAATGAGAAACATCTGTTCCTGTTACATAAACAAAAAGTCTCAAGCAGTCATAAATACAACAGGACCTTGATTGACTCTTCCAGAAATCAAATAATATGACACCTTGCTCTAAACTCACAGGTCATCAGAACATACTTTAGTTAGTCATAAATGGACAAGTGTAAATCAAGAGATATGCTTTGAATTAGGCAATTTGCCATGGCATGTGAATATTTTTATTAAAGCCTAGCTCCAATTTTTAAGTTACCATGGTCAAAATTCAAGATTTCTTTAATCTAAAAATAGGTTTTCCCACCAAAATGCAGAACAAGTAACAGAAATCATATCTCTGTTGTTCTTCTTTTAAAAATAGCAATCTTTTATGATTATTATAATGTCATCATTTATGCAAACACTATAAGTATTTTAGATCTCATGGGCCTGAATCAACAAACACAATTATTTTGTATACAGATCATTAAACAGAATACTTTAACAGGAAACATTGTTATTATTTTTATGATTTCAGCAAGCAGTGGAATTCTGTGAAACTGTTATCTAATTTAAGGTGTTTGTTAATATCTTAATTTTCCTTGTACAATTATATAAATTTTCAAATATTACTTCTGAGAAACAACGGCAAGTGGATTTGATAATAAAAATAGTATTATAACTGAGCTATATGATCTTCTGTCATGTATTTACTGTATAGCAAAGCCAAGAGGAAATCTGAAGGGAAATGAGTGAATAGTTTGGGGGCAGGGAAAATGTGTCTATTTTTCAAAGGACAGAGAAAAAAGAATTTCATCACAGCTACAATAATTTTCAATTTTTATTCCAAGCAGTCATTGTAAGGAGTTTTACAATTATGGTCTTATAATCTCTCATGTAAAAAGAAATATAATGTATACAAACTACCCAGATTTTTGAGGATTCATTCTACCGATTGTCTACCTCTATAACAAAATGGGAAATGAAGCTTGATTCAAGAATACTTGATATCAAAATATAATAAATTAGAATCAGAAGCAAAATATGTCATTTTGCATTCGCAGACAAATGATCTACTATTTTGTAGCACTGAATATTAGGGCCATGCTGCACATTTTCTAAATCTCAGATTTCACAAATTTGAAAAAAAAAAATCAATTTCCTTGCAAGTCTTGTCAAGAGCAAATCCAAACTAGATAGAAATTATGTGCATTTTTATTATATATAAGTTTAGATCTTATATTTTTTCAGAATTTATGTTTAGTTTATTGTACCTCACATTTCGAGTCACATTTTTATAGGTTTCTCTAAGAGTATCACCATTTGATGCAAAGAATGTTTAGATATGGTGTTAATTTTCATTTATATGCTTACATGATTTTATATTAATTAAAAAAAAAGAAGAAAAGCAGAGAGCATGTATTGTTTACCTGGGAACAATCCTGTAGATTAGATCATAATGAGGGAAAGATAAGAGAATATAATTCCTAGAGAAATTAGAAAGTTGTAAGATAACAAGATATTAATAAATCTCGTCTAATAGAAGTAAAGATTGTTTTCATTGTAATTCTAGAATAAAATTAAAGACTATCTCTTTTAATTACAACTCTCCTTTGAAAATCAAAAATAAATCCTGTTTATTACCTCCCACCAATTGATTTCCCTACTGAGAAATGCTCATTCCATATACAAAATCGTATTTCCTAGCTTCAAACACTCTTCATATCCAGTCATTTTTTTGGTCCAAATATTGCTGTTATTAGTGCAGATACAGATCAAAGGGCGAACAACACTTCAGAAAATCTCATAAAGCTCACCAGAAAAAACTTCTGTGAATGTAGCGTTATTTGCTTTATACATCTTACATCAACATTCATTTAATTTCATTCCGTACACAAGAGCAGTAGCCTTGAGTGGGAAAATCAGACAATGTTCAATTCCTAATCTAAGTAATGAATAGATTTTTTTTCTCTCTGTCAATTATGGCCTCAAAAAAAATCCTGGTACTAATTTGATTAGACAATGAAAATAATCCAATTAACAACACTGTTAAGGGGAAAGACCTGTTGAAACTGGATTCAGTTTCAGCTCTGTAGGGTTTTTGGGCTTTTTTTTTTGTCTTTTTTATAAGAAAAAAGACTGACCAATCATGTCTGAGAATATACTTTTGCAAATTCATTAAACAAGGAAAAAACTATTGCTTTCAAATGGGTGAACATGACACTTGCTGGACACTTCCTGTAAATTCTAGCACATTGTCAAATTGGGTGACCTTTCACGAGCATTGATGCAAGATGGTCTTCTCCCATAAAGAAAAGCCTATTCAGTGTCTTTTAAAAATTTTGTTTAAATATTGCCAGACTCAATACAATTAAAATACTTCTTATAATCAGAACCTATATTTCTTCAAAAGACAGAACTTTAACATATTATTTGGATGATTCGTGAGAACAACACTATTATATATAAATACAATACTGAATCTTTTACAGCCTAATGTTCTTTACTGTTTTTTTGAGATAATTGAGTTTACAGTTAGTTTCAGTCTTGATCTCCCTTGAAAAATTGCTACAACTGTTTAGAACTAGTTAGACAAAAGGTATGTTAATTTTCTCATTTAAGTTTGCAATATTATCCAGAATATCTAAAAACTAGTAACAACATTTTTTAAAGTAGTATAAAATTTCTTTTTTCTGCTATATTTTAAAACCATTTTTCCTGCTTTTGGTTTAAACATATTAAGACATTAATACTAGAAATTAATTCCTCACCAATGATTCAGATGGAATGCTTCTGGAGTAAAAGAAGGCCAAAGAGGAAGGATGTATTTAATTTTAACTTTAAGTGAACTGGACTGCTGGCTTTTAAAGACAAAAATCTTGCAAATTAACTTTTAAACTGAAGATTGGGGAAAAGTTGAGATGTATAAAAGGGTGTGTCTTTTACACAAAACACCATGTAAATTGTATGACTCGTGAAGGAAAAGAAACAATCCAGTAAGAAGTGACAGAATGCCATTTAAATGGGATGCTCAAGGGACCAAAATGCATGATTTCACAGCATTGCTAAAAATCTAGGAAGTAAGACATCAGAAAAGGAAAGCTGAGAATGAATAAACATGCTGGAAACTTAGTGGAATAAAAACACTGTCAGTCAGAAATAATCAAAGTACAAGAAAACTGAGAGAGTGGTCTGTGCTAGTGATTTAACCCTGGCTCTTTAAAAGGCTGTTCCTATTATGACATGAGGACAGAGGGTATCTTTGAGCTGCTTTGTACATCTACTCACATCTGGGGTTAAAATGAGAGAAGGGCAATAAGACACAGAGTGGCTACTGGATGAGGGAAAAGTAAATTGGGACTCTTTAAATTGGACAAGTAATAGAGTTTTACACAGTCAGAAGAGGTAGGAAGCATGCTATAGGATGAGCCAATTCTTTGTGCCCTCTTCAAGGACAAATACTGAGAGCAAGCTAGCAGCCAGGCTCAAATCCAACAGAAAGCATGCAACAGGATGTTAGATGGAGAATATGCAGGCTCATGTTCACAGAAATAAATTACTAATAGCTACTGTATATATACAGATTACAACAAGGTAATCAATCCAGATGACCATTAAATGAAACATGCCTGCCTAATCTTACTTTTCCTCTATGAGATGTTCATGACCTCAGTTAGAATACACTGTTAGAATGTTCTAACAGTGGGACAGAAGGACATGATCATTTTGTAAAGTCTACTAGAGCTACTTTTCCAATTGTGATTTGAGGAATATTTAATTCATAATTCGCTACTTATTATGTGTTCTTCATCATTCATCTCACAGAGGGTATTGCCTGTGTTTATCAGATATGGCCCAAACCTGAAGGAATAGAAAGTTAAACCCTATGAAGTCTGCTTTTAAGCTCAAATTCAAGTATGACTGCAAATATACGTGCATACATGACTGTAAGCAAAAAATTGGTCCCAGAAGGAACAGATGTGTCCACAGTGAGAAAAGAAATAAGTTTGTGCATCTCTGGCATGTGTAATTTTTTTTCAGAAAGTATTATTCTGTTGACATTTTGATCTATTTCTATCCCTTTGAAACTTACTCCATGACAGCAAAGAGGGTGAAAAATAAACCAGCCAGAAATAAATGTCACTTTTATTTGTACTAAAATTAATTTATTATCACTAGATACAAGACAACTGGAATATAGAACCAAGTGACTGTACTTGTCTTCACTCTACCTGAGCCTATTTAACCTACATCTGATTTAGCAAAATCAGTGTTTATTACACTATTGGGCATTCCACACAATAGCTCAGATCTTTGAAGGATATAAAGGAAATTTGATCCTCTGAAGGCTGTATGAATCAGAAGAAAGTTGTTAAAATCTACTCTTTAACAACAAAAAAAAAAATTGCAATATATTAGCTTTGTATAAAATTATTTGTCTCTTATTTTAGGATCAAATACAGACAGCAATGACACAACAATTATCCTGTCAGAGATTGGTTGTCTAATTTTAATGTCTATATAAGCAACTCCTATTAAGGAGTAGCTAAAAGAGACATCAAGCATGTTTTTTATAGTCTCTAGGTCCCATGTATTTAGGTAAATAGTATTATCTATAAGGGTTGCAGAAGGACTAAATTTTGACATTAAATATTATTGTGGTCACAAGGCAAAACGCTGTTGTTGTTTAAACCCAGGCAGCAAATAAGGCCAACTCAGAAAGGGAAAAGTTTGAGAACATATGGGTTGAGATAATGGCAGTGAACTGACAGATAGCAGCAGATAACTAACTGTTTAATAGGGAAAGCAAAATCTACACACAAGCAAAGCAAACCAAGGAATTCACTGCTTCCCATTAGCAGGCACATGTTCAATCATCTCCAGGAGAACAGCACATGTAATGCTTACTTAGGAAGACAAGATCACTCCAAATGTCCTCCATTTTCATTCTTATTCCCCCCACTTTATATACTGAGCATGATATCATATGATCTGGAACATCCCTTTGGTCAGTTTGGGCCGCAGTCCTGACTGTGTCTCCTCCCAACCTCCCATGCATCCGTGCCAGCCCCCTCAACAGCGTGGCAGTACAAAAAGTAGAAAAGGCCTTGGGTCTGTCCAAGCCCTGCTCAGCAATACCAGAAACATCTCTTTATTATCAGCCCTGTGTTCAACAAAAATCCAAAACATAGCACCAACCCAACCACTGCAAAGAAAATTAACTCTACACCAGCCAAAACCAGCACCAACACAAGAATCTCAAGGATCAAAATGATACGACTGGAAGACAGGCAGCTGAGGTTAGATAGATCTCATCTGTTTCATCTCCTTTATGTTACAAAATAGTCTTTGGTGTAAGAGGGTGTGTAGTCACAAGCCACAAGGTGTCAGCTTCAACCTGGTAAAAAAATATGCACATGGAAATAAAAACATTAGATGGTCAAAGGGTGAAAGAAAGTGATATATAAGCTTTTTGGTCCTGAAGATCCCCTTGGAAAGTCCATATCTGCCAGAATTCTGAAAGGTGGAGGAAGACTATAGAGTTTTGCAAGGGTCATTTGGAAACATCAAATAGCATGAGCAACATTCTCACTGCATGTATATCTGACACTGTTCTGCTTCTTTGAGTTTACAGTACTAGAAAAGAATATTCATTAGTCTCCCTGAGACACCTTGAGGTATGCTACTGTTTTGTGAACAACTGTCTTCAATATTCCAGTTACTGAAGTATTAAAAAAAAAAAAAAAAAAAAAAAAAAAATTAAACCAAAATATTCTAAACCACAACCTCATACAGCCAGGCCACTGACCTAGCAAATAATACATCTTTCCACACCATGACTGCAGATACTTTGTGTCAAGTGTCTCATTTACCTGAAACACCAAACTATAACCCCCATCTTCTTTTTAGTTTGAGTCTACCAATATTTCCAGACTTGCTCATTAGTTTTGCTAGAAAAATTTAAACTTCTATAATCATAGGGAAGAAGGGATGTAATTATCTCACTTATTATTTTCCTGAGTCCTTCCTTATAGGCATCCCTAAATCTTCCTTTCATCTGCCATTCATAGTTACTGAGACTTTGATACAATCGTGATGCCCTTCTGAATTTCAAAGAAAAATAATAACTTCAACACAGTAAAGGCCAAGCTTTCCATCACAAGTCCAGCTACTCGTATACCCCTGGCTTTGTTTGTTTTGATCATCATAAACCACAGTTAGTGTTGGTTTAACATCTATTCCCCCAGAAAACTATTACTGAAGACACTTCTGAAAGCACCAAGAGAAACTGGTAGGACACTTTGAACAAGAGGATTAAGAGGGGGCACTGAAATATAAACTGTATTAATAATGCTTCAAATCAAAATAATGCAATGCTGGCTTCTGACACTGAGGTATTAAAAGGAGTAAATTCCCTCTAAGTCTCTATAATGGGGCAAATGCATCCATCAACATAATCTTGCTCCTACTGTACAATCACCCACAGAAATAACTGCAGACAATTTACTTCCTCAACTCTTCTAACTCCTCAGTATAAAAGCCCTGTGTTTTCACCGTTTCCAGACTCAGTTCTTGACTGCTGTTCTACAGATGACTTATTTTCTCTTTCTGTAACACAATCTTTTATTTATATGCAAGAGACTCTATTACAACAACTTGGAACAAAGCCTGATTTTGTCAAGTAGTTGATTTAAAGGATTTGCATTTCTAAACATTCTGTATGCATTTTAATGCACTTAAATAAGAAAACCATCTGTGCATTTCTTTCTTTATTTGAAACTATGCTTGGCAAACAATCATTACAATTATAAGTAGCATACCATTAAGCATATGGTTAAATGACAACGTATTTGCTTATTTCAAGATCAACTCTCTTGAAAGCACTGCTTTGCTTAATATTGAAATTCATAAATCAGAGTTTTGTAATAATAGAAGACATACACCTGTAAAATAATGCTACTTTTCCTCAGGAGAAAATACATGACCATTGTGTCTAGAGGTTTAGAGCTGTACATAAAGTTAGGTTGTTGGCACAGTTCAACATCCCACTTGGCCTCCTGCTCAAGGAAACATTTGTTATATTCTGACAATCTCAGACACGGGGCCTGGGAAATATTTACCAATTTTATATGAACTTAAGGAGACCTCATCTGAGCTGCAATATGTATTTCTGCAATTCTTGCCAGCCCATAATGAAATGTCACAGTTCCCAAAAGAAAGATACTGTATGAATATTTGCAATATCCCACTGCCTCACAGTCATCTTTTGACTTCCAGGAAACAAGACAAATAAAATGCAGGAGATCAGGCCTTATCTGAAAAAAGTAACTCACATACAAATTTAAGCAATGTAGAGGTGCAGGTCCCCTTTAACATTTATTCCTTCTCACTTTTGCCATGGTACGTGGTAAAGTTTGCCTGTGAATGCCCACATAGAAAACATAATTGTGTATTATCTCTCAAGGTGTGAAAAAAAAAAAAACCTGCTTTAATTTGAATTAAAAATGTGATTCCATTAAGCCATTTGACTTGTAAATTCACTCTGGGATGTGACATTTAGACTACATTTTTTTCTTGCTCTAGTATCATTCCCAGTGTAATATGTGAAAAAATTGAATGAAAAACTGAAAGTTTTCAACACATTGTCTCAACAATACATTTACTCAACGGAATGAACATGAAAATATATGGAAGTAAGAGAAGAAAGTGGATATACGCCTATCTGGTCTTAATTGCATGTATAGGATAGTGTTGTATTTCCTTAATTGCACTCTTTACATGAAGAAATTAAATTAGCAAAATCCAATGCAGTCATATTACCTTTGGACAGAGGAGAAGAAATTCCTCTGTAAAACAGCTTGTTCTTTTTACCAGTGAGGGTGTATAGTCACAAACCACAAGGTGTCAGCTTCAATTTGGCAAGAAAATACTTACCTGAAAATAAAAACTCTAGGTGGTCAAAGGATAAGAGACAGTTATATATTTGAGCTTTTTGGTCCTCAAAAACTCCAGTTAGAACACACATGCCTGCCACAATTCTGAAAGGTGGAGGAAGACTATGGAGTTTTAAAATGGTCATCTGGAGACATCAAGTAACATGGGAAATATGAGTATTTGTTTATTAGTTACTAGAAATAAAAGCAGATCGGGTCCTGTTCTCCTTTTGTATAATTTGCCATAGGATGATGAGCAGCTGATGTAAAGCAGAGGTAATGCTCTGCATATTTAGGATTTAAAATCTAGTGTGGTGACAGACAGTTAGTTTCCCATCAACGTGATGAACAGGAGCAACATAGGGTGCAAAGAGATCTCTCATGAGGAGGTGTTTTGTACACAGAAAGCAAAAGAAAACTTTTTCCAAGATCAATTCATGAGAGGTTGGGCAAGTCAGCTCTGCTCCCTCAAGTAAATCATGCAGCATTTTTCCTTTTACTTTCTCACTCTGTGCTTTTCATCAGAAGAACAGGTCTTTCGGTCCTCTTCATTCCTGCTCTGACCAATCTTTTAAACTTACACCATAAGAAAAACTGATTTTTTTATTTGTCACAGGACGAAGCCAGGGTATTGACTAAATCTATTTCTCTTCCTTTCTTGTCCTCTGAAAATGTTTGGTTTTTTTGTCAGTGGAATACTCTCAGTAGGAGAGCCCAAAAACCCACCCTCAAGCTTTGCTATAACTACCAGATTAGAGCCTTAGTCTCACATGCAAACCACGGGTTCAGACTCCTCAAATCCACTAGACATCCTAACTAAAACAAAACTCCAGTATGATGTGTGTTTAGAGCTCTACCTTATTAACACCTGCAGAAGGACAATTACTGAATTCTACAATACTTGGACTGTTTTCCCTGTAGGTTTTTTTTCTCTTAACCCACTGTAGCCTAACAATTGTTCTATGCTGCTTTTCACTGCAGTCTCTAATTTTTTTCCATGACCTCCTTCATAAAACCTTAGAGGAAATACTATCTTTGTTCTGGAGTCTTGATAGTTTTCATTTGTGCTAAATAACTAAATGCTTCTGTCTCAATGGTGACAAATTCATTCACAGGACTGCATACACAAGCAGTGTCATATGGCATATTTGTCCTGATCTCTCAAGTAAATACTGGGAGAAGCATCCATGTAATAGTATACTTTATCATTCCTTCCATCTTCTTTTCTAGTTCACTCCTGTGATGTTTTAATTTCTTTCTTCAGTGAATTCTGAGGGCTTTTTCACCTAAAAAATAGTCTTGTCTATGTTTCTATAGGTCTAATTTTAGTTCTCTTCTAATGCATTCTTCTTTTTATAGCATCCAGTATTTTTGCTTAAAATTTATGATTTATGTCTTCTTCTGTTGTTGCTTACACTTTTCACATAGCTGTTGACTTTTATTCTTGTCTAAATCGGTCTAGTGATTTTATACTATATTTAGTCAGGATTTTTCTTATGCTGAATAGATATTTATATAAACTAGGATATTTATTACTGAGTCCTTCATATTTCACTCAAGTTCATTTCAGTCCCATAAGAACTTTCAGGTGCTTGTTATGTAAAGGAAGTAAAGGAAGAATACTAATGCCTTGAATCTAGCAAATTATCTACGAGCCCCATCTCTCCTACCCCAATTCTGTTTTCTTAGCATTCATAATTTCACTTTCTATGTAAACTAATTTAAAATTTATTCAACATTTATTGTTTCATCCTCTCCAAGAGTGATAAATAGCAATATTTTGCCTTTTGGATGAGCCAGGCAGGACAAGTAGCCTTCAGAACTGTCTCTGAACTGTCTGTAATGTAGGATGCAGGAAGCAGAAGATTTGCAACAATTCAGATGTTTGTTCTGCCTTTTGTGCTATGGGCATTATTATGGGGAACTTGGAGCCAACAAAGATGCTCCATGTCCAAAATTATTCTCTGCACAGCCAGAATAAAAGGTTTTTTAATGAACAATGGATCAGGCCTTCAGGGAAGATTTTATGTAAACTGTAAATTATAACAGTTTAGATTCCTTCAGGCTAATCTTTAATGTTGACCATTAGTAGTTTTCTGCTGTAATGTGAGCCATAATCGTTTCATTCACTTTGCTCTTTTAATTATACACATCTAATGAATATTATGAGGCTTTGTTTCCCTGTTGTATTCTGTCTTTTTGAAATATCGCATGACCTGAACTTAAGACCTAAAGGATGGATCTTTAATGATCTGTAGGTAATGAGCCTCATAACTTCCTCTTGCCAAATAAGCTTTCATTTCAGACAATTTTATTACTTCTTAGCAATATAAACACAAGTCCACCTCTTTTGTTTATGAAAGTTTCCATTCTTAGTGTTTTATGCATCCCTTGCCCATTTCATTTCTACAGCTGTCAGATTTTACAGTCTAAATACCCAGCTAGGACACCCTTTAGGACACCCTATACAAAGAGCAATTGAACTGGATACTCACTGCTGACTCACGCAGGGTATTCAAAAGCAAAGGGTATGTGGATGATGATTTAAAGTGCTTAAAATAATGTTACATTGAAATGAGCACAGCAGAATCTGGTCTTGGTCAGTGTAAGGGTTTCTCCCAAGGAAGAGCAAGGACCTTCATTTACTTCCGCACATGGTGCACTTCTAAAGGTATTTCCTTTGCATGTCTGAGGCTGGGAAAGGCTAGTAGCCTACTCAGGTCTCCTTTAGTTTGTTTCCTTTCCCATCCAAAACATACACTGGTGTCACATGTCTTGGAAGGTTGACTTCACCCTATCATCATCCATTAACTGGGAAAAATTTGTGATTAGAACAGGCAGAGTATAAAAAGTGAACAGAAGTGTTCTGCTGAGCCTTAGGCTGAACCACATAGGAGGAAACATCAAGCATTTCTGTTGATTGACAATTTCAGTTAAGGCTGATAGGTGTGTTGAATATTCAGCAGGAAATCAGTGCTCCAGCCACACTGCGAGTCATAAGGATGATATAATTCTATATTTGCAACAAGACTCACTAAGGCTTTCAATTATGCCAGATATTGGATCCATGCATCAGAGTAGAACATGTGGGCTCCTAGAATCATAAAATATAATTATAGAATGCAACCATAGAATATAATCATAGAATAGTCAAGGTTGGAAGAGATCTTGAAGATCATCAAGTCCCAGCACCATCACTGTAACCCCTAAACCACTAAACCACAGCACCTCAAATGCCCTTAAACAGGAACAGTGACTCCACCACATACCTGGGAAACCTATTCCAGTGCCTGACCACCCTAACAGTGAATATTTTTTTGAGAGTGTGATTTTCTCTGTAATTTCAACATAAACTAATGACACATATGCAAGTTCTGGTCCAAACTGCAATAGTCCATCTCACCTCTTCAGGGTGTTACATTTTGTGGTTAACTTGTCCCATAGTCAGCTATACTACTGACAAAATATAATATCCACACTAACGGAGCTTACCTTAAAATTCTTCTTTGCAGCTATTCTGTGTGTTTCTGTGCTATCATGCAAAAGAATTACAGGGTGTACTCATAGCTTCTTAAAAGGGCAGAGAAGGTAATAACCAGATACCTCTCTAAGTTCTATAAACAGATCTTTGAAAACAATAAGTCTCCCACAGTTCAATTACAGAAACAATCTTCACTGAATATATCTGTCCACAGAAACCTAAGAAAAGACTCAAGAATATTTGTAAGAGCCCCGCTCTCTTTTCAATGGAAGATTGCAGTACTGACTTTCCTGTGCATCAATATGTGAATAATACAGAAAAAAAGGGAGCAATGAATGTAGAAATACTGCTGACTTGCTATTGCCAGATGTCAGATTTGTTCTACTAGATAGGGAACAAAGAAAACAAGCAGAAAAATGTCTTTGATATATCTTGATTGCTTAACAGTTTGTTCCTGTCAGCAACCTCTTAGAAACTTCATTGCAGCAAAGAAGCTGTACCCCAGAGATAGATGGTAATATGTTTATTTGGTTGGGAATCACAAAGATTTTTGTGCTGTAGCTATGTGCTGTCATCCATTAGAGGAACTGCAGGACTGTCACAACCTACTGTTTGCTCTGATTACACCTGTAGTCCTGATTCCAAAATGCTCTGCAGTGTCTCCAGTACAGCCTTCTTTGATCTATGCTGTTGTAGGAAGGTATAGAAGTATGGTAAAAATTTACACCAAAAAAAGTGTACCATGTATTGGTACAATCTGATATCAATGCACATGAATAGAACTTCTGCCTTCGTTTGGATGACGAATATCTGTTAGGTTAAAACTGTACCTGGATTTATACAGGCTACATAATAACTTTTTTACAAAAGAAAACACTGACTGAAAATTGAAACAAATAATGATAAAGTAAAATCAAACTGAAGATTGGAAGACAATGCATGACTTTGAGGCACAATTGTTTGCCTAGCAGGAAATCAGCCATAAATTTTGGTCACAAATAAAACTGGGACTTTTCATACCATCATCATTGATGAATCCATCCAGTTTTTCATATTTATCAGACAGTACTAAATCATGCATATGCATGCAAGGCTTTTTATTAAAAATAAATATTTTATTTAAAAATAAAATTTTATTTTATTCTTTTATTATAAAGAATATGCTTGCATATTTAGATAGAAATCTACCGTTGCATATAGAAAGGCTAACTTTATCTGCTGGGGAAGAAGATCTACTTCTTGTCTTTTTTATTCTTTTACAAAAAATGGAGAAATACAGAAATACTATTAGACCCACTCAGCAGGATAGTAGGATGCACTGTTGCCTGTTACCTTCCTTTACAAGCTCACTAAAGCTTAAACTACTACTTTTTCTGAACACCCCTCTTTACTATCTACTGCTTAATAAAGAAGTTTAGTAAACAAGAAACTCATTCTTAGACATGAGTTAGGTGAACAAGTTCCTGGAGATATCATCAATCCAGTCAGGCAACTACAAAAAACTTTGTGCATACTTTTAACTGATTGGATGAGAACATGCTTTCCCTTATCTCCAACGTCAGTGTTATCACTCCATTCCACCTTACTTTAGGAACACATACTGGAGGCTGAAGCGATAGGTACATTTAATCATTTGAATTTAGAGTCACCTCTTCTAGCAGACTCCAACAATTCATATGGGTAAGAATCAGACTCAGCCAGCTCAACCTCAACCCTTTCAAAAAGCCTTGTAAATAAACCTGAGATATTTGCTCTGGGACTGATCCTCTATGCAAGGTAAACATACAACTGAATATCACCACTACCCTGCTGTAACAGGGTGAAAACACTACTGCTGTAGACATCACATGAATTTTATATATCATATCAATCCCTGGAAGTGCTCAAGCACAAGCTGGATGGGGCCTTGACCAACCTGGTCTAGTGGAAGTTGTACCTGCCAATAGCAGGGAGGGTGGAACTAGATAAACTTCTAGGTTGCTCCCCTTTCAGATATTTATAGACAAAGATTTAAGGTAGAGTAGTCACCATCTCCATCATTCCTCATTTTATACCTGATGTTAAATACATAGGTGTCCAGACTTCTTTCATTCAGTACTCTCAAATCTGATTTCAAAGTATTTTATTTCAGAACTGTGTGGCCTCTCCTACTTACAGCAGGATTAGTACAGAAATATATGTCATCTTTTACCACTCATCCCTCTGCAATCCCTTTTATTTACTGAAAGTATTACTGCCATTTTCTCATTCAAGGAGATTATTCTCAAACATCACTGTCAGATCTCAGTTTAAAAAAAACCCTTTGCAATTTGTGCTACCACAAAAAAATATATTCTGGCATGTCTTTAGTGAGATAAAAATGCACACAAGAAAAGGCAGGTCATTTAAAAGTTTAAAAAATCTGTAACATATAACCTGAAAGATTGAAAATAAGTGTCTTCAAGAACATAAATCTGGAATTAACAATACTTTTATTTGAGCTTTTCAGTTCACTTTTATGACAAATTTTTGAACCAGCAACTAGTGAAGTGCAACAAGTAGTGTGATTACTTGCAGACATCATCTCCTGGGAAATCTAGTGATTTCTATGAATGTTGTCCCATATGGAAAAGAGCATTCTTTTGACTGAACAGCTTCCTGTGAAAATCCTATAAAAATTATTTTAAAAGATAACTCCCTAAAATGATTAAGTATAGATAAAAAGCACTTAAAAAGCCTAGAAAAACATTTTTCAACTATTAACTGAATTGTTTTTTGCGCATGAAAATAAAGCTCTGGCCTGGATAATTTCACAGAATCAGAGAATATTAATAGGTTGGAAGAGATCCTAAAGACCATTTAGTCCCAGATTCCCTGCAATGGACAGGGACACACTCCATAGACCAGCTTGCCCAGGGTCTTATCCAATCTGATTTTGAACTCTGCCAGGTCAGAGACATTTACAACCAGGGTAACTTGTTCCAGTGTATCATCACCCTCACAGTAAAATTTCTTCCTTGTTTAACCTAAATTTCTCCTCTTTTAATTTGTACCCATTAGTCCTTGTCCTGTCACTTCTGTTCCTGATGAAGTGTCCCTCTCCAACTCCCCTGGAGTCTCTCTTTGAGTACTGAAGGATTGCTAGGAAGTCTCCACAGAACCTTCGCTTCTCCAGGCTGAGCAGGCCCCACTTTCTCAACCTGTGTTCATAGTGGAGGTGCTCCAGTGCTCTGGTCAACTTCATGGTCCTTTCTGATCTTTCTCCTGCAGTTCCATGTCCTTCTCATGTTGGGAGCATTTTCTTCAACTTTTTTGACTTTACACAGAGAACCTTGCATTACCTTACATACCTTTTGATGCAGTATGTTCATAACCTCTATTATACTAACCACAAGGCACAAGTGACCAATTTAATATTTCTACTTTAATCACATATGGGAGAACCATTCACATGTAATTGCTGCTAAAAAATTCAATGTTAAGTATAAGTTTCTAGGCTAGTAGTACCTGACATTACACCTGCAATAAGGCACTTCAAGACAACCTGGGCACTGAAGGAGCCAAGCAGGACATTAGCTTAAGAAGCATTTCTGCTGTGTTGCAGTAAGCATTGAAAATCCAGTACTTCCCCATAACCTCTATGTGTGCTGTATGACAGCCCTCAGAGTCTGTCTGCCTTAAATCAATCAGCAGCTTATAAAGTTGCTGAAAAGAAACAGGCAGCCATTACAAAGTGCTCACTCCCTCCCTTGAGAAACCAAACTACTGCAAAAGAAGCTTCTCAAATTATCTTTTCAAGCTGTAGACAGCTGCAATCAGACCTGCACACGGAGGACAGAGAATGCAAAAAAAACCCCAACAAATTCCATGTAAATTCAGAAATCCTCAGATTCTATTCCACCAGAAGATACAAAAGAAAACCCTAGTGATATAAATCAGTTCAGTTGTGCATGGAGTGGCATGCTCTCACTGAAAACAAAACGGGAAACAAAATGTTGGGCAAAATAAATTAATAGTTACTGAAAATTTTTAAAGCACTGAAGTCAGATCTAGCTTCATGGAGATGTCAAACCATCCAATTGAAAGAGAAAGGGGCAAATTGAAAACACAAGCCATATTTAACTGACAGTTTTTTGTGATAAAAGTGGAATTTTCTTTATGTGCCCTTGGGAAGTTGCTGACAGTTATTGAAGCACATGTTCTTTCCTGTGTAAATCACTTATGCAGAAATACAATTTGTGAAAATGCTCTGACAAAACTCTACTGCTTCATCAACATTCTTTTAGATTTGAAAGTTTTGTTAATTCAAGAAACTGAGGATCTCCAAAGTCCAAACTGCCCTTGAAAATTCTGAAAAACCAACAGTGACATTTGTTCCTACTCAGAATAAGCTTTCTGGTGCAACAATTCATCTCACACCCCATAAAGTCTATGTTAATAATGATCATAATTGCCAACAAGAAAGCACAGAGGCTGTGCATTACTGACTTTCAGGCTTGCAACTCTTATTTTATGAAAGACTAAGGTGCTGTTCAAACTATTTCTCTGTGCATAAATTATTCCACCCTCCCTTTTGATGTAGAGGCGTAGAGGCTTGATTCTCCTTTGCTTTCACAATCTCAAAACTCAAAATCAGGTTTATAAACACTGCAGAAAACAATGGTGTGAATATTCAAGGCCATGAGCTCTACAGTCAACATAAATCAAGCAAAAAAGAAAAATCTAGAGAAACCTGCAGTGAGCTGATGCATGTATAATGGTTGTGGTTTGCTGATGCCCTTTAACTGCTTCTTGAAAGAAAGAAAAGTTCCTGCCAAAATGCAAATTTCATCTTTCTTTTTGTTTCTTAATGCACTGGAACTGCACTGGCAATCTGTATCTAAGATATCAGTCTACAAGCAAAGACTCAATTAAATAGCAAAGTGTTAGATCAGGAATATAAACCTGAGATTATTTAGTAGGTTTTTTTGAACAGTGAGACCTGTGCTGTGTCCAAGTTCAAAGCTGGTTTAGCTGCAGTGTTTATTACTGTGAAATTGAAGCAGGTGGTATTTTTAGACAGGGATAAAAATATACAAAAATCGTTGATATCAACAAATGGGAAGAGATATTTGTCATATAACATCCCTTGTTATGATCCCGAGACATGCAAGCCCAAAACTCTTTCAGAGGTAGTAATGGCATAAAACATCAACCTGAAAGATGATTAATCAGAACAACTGATTCATGTTCCAGGTATCACTCGTTATTCCTGATTTCATCACCAGTGTTTCCTCTCTAACTGCATGGTCCTGGGATTTTCAATCTTTATTAACACAGTAGATTTTCTCTGGGGTGGTTTTTTGTTTTTTGTTTTTTGTTTTTTTTTAATGTCTGGTTTTCAAATTCCTGTATTCCTAATGTTTTTGTTTATTATGCTTTCCCTCCTTTTTAAGAAGGACTGTTACAGAAGACAGTAGCTGCAGGAGGGCAATCCTGCCAATGATTTGCATAATGGCAGCCCACCAGTCTGATTTTGGCCTGTTGCTTTATGTTATGTTTAGGCACCAAACTCATAACAGGTGGGTGCCTTGTCTACAAGAGTGCATCTGTCCTCTAGGCTGCCCAAGGTGGGACTGCAGCCTGGGCGGGTATAACACGTCTGAACCTGTAGATGTGCAGTTTTGGGCAAGGGAAGTACAGTGGTACAGCAGAAGCTACAAAGCCCACCTGAGAAGCCATGTGCGTGTTTATTTAGGCAATCAGGCTAGGCTACACTGCTTCTAAGTGCACTTTGCTGGCTCACTTCCAGCTTCTCATCCACCAGCAGTCCCAAGTCTTTCTCAGCAGGGCTATTGTTGATCCCCTAGGAAACTTACTAATGTTTAGGAACTTACCCACCACACATATCAGGAGGATCCTGGACTGCCTAAATCTTGCCATGATACTTTTCCAATGGATATCAGGGTGGTGGAAGCTCCCCAGCAGGACAGGAGTCTGCGAGTCCTATGCCTCCTGCAGCTGGAGCAGGATGACTTCATCAATATGTCCCCTTTATCAGGCAGCCCGCAGCAGCCACCAGTCACGAGGTTCCCTTTGTTCTATCAGTCCCTGATTCTTATCCACAGGCTTTCAACCCATCCACTGCTAGTCTTCAGACACATCCTCCCAACTGCCTATACCCAAAAGTCAGAAGAAACTCATCAGTGTTTGTACTGGAATTTCATTAGTTGTCCCCTTTGTGTTTCAAAAGATAACACTAACGACACACTGATTGATACTGCGCATTTTTGCTTGCTTTGAATTAATTTGAGACAGATAGGAAATGTCTGATTTTGTTTTGTTTTCTTACCTTTTGTATTCAAAGAGTAAGAGCTCTAATCATTGTGCATCTTCTTCTTTTCAAGAAGAAGATGCACAATGGGGACACAATTTCTATTTTATAAAAGACAAAAAATTCTCATCTTTTACATATTGTTTTGAACTGCTAGTTTAGGAAGTCAGCCTTGATGATGCAATAATAAACAAAGCCTTCAAGCTTAAAAAGTGTCTTCATCTTGTGTTGAACAAAGCACAAAGTGAATATTAAAACAGAAGAGATGGGGCTATACAGTTGTATTGGCAACAAATCTAATTTCCAAGCTGCCTTTTGGTACCAACACCAAAAGAATATTTGAAAGAACTGTGCAGAGGATTATTGTTTGATCCCTGTTTCAAGCTTAGAATTTGCACTGTGCTTCACACTCTGATGATGAACCTCTCAGTTTTCATAGGCAAAGCCAGGCACTTTGCCTCACAACTCCAATTGCCTTCCTGGAGATTAGGTGAGCTTGCAGGGAGAAGGATGCAGCTCAGATGTCCAGCTGTGGAATAGAAACAAAAAACAATTTTGTGCTATGTTTGTTTTGGTTTTGTTTTTTGTTTTGTTGTTGGTGGTGGTCATGGTTTTTGGGTTTTTTGGGGTTTTTTTTGTTATTAACATTATTTCAGTAGAAGTACCATAGAGTTGAACACGTAGTGTGAGAACAATAGCAAGTCAATTTATCTAACTTTCTTGCATTTAAAAATAGGGCAAATTTACATTTAGGGAAGGAGTGCCTGAGATACAAGGTTTATACCTAACTCCATGTCTTTGGGAGCTATTTGCTTCTGTAAATTTTCTACTATTCATAATATATCTCCATTGATACCATGATACCTTTCATCTCCCTTTTGTATTAATCAGGAAATGAAATATTTCCTCTCCAAAACTGGTGCAAAGGGAGGGAAGCTGGTCATCTTTGCAACATATAACACTGGGGTTTTTTTGTAAAGCATTTCTTTAGTACTTCAATTTCAAATATTAGGGGAGACAGTGAAAAACTTTACAATTTTCTTATCAATCCCATGACAATAATTTTCAGAGGAACACCATTAGTTAAAGAAAAAATAGAGCACTAATGAGAAGTTAAGCTTGTATAATTTTCATATGCTGTATATAAGTAATTTTTCAGAAAATGCACAAATTATTTTCCTTTTTCTTGCTTATTTTTAACAGTGGTTCATCATGTTTGGGGTTTTATATATTTTAATTTTACTCATAATTTTGGTTTACACATGTTTGAAGTTTAGATTAAAATACTGTTATTTTGTTGCCTTAGGAATTAGTCTTAATAAGAGTAATCAATCAATTAATTACTTTTTCTTGATGATTAAAATTGTTTCTATAGTTTACTCTAGTACTTACCTATAATGCAATTTGAACTCAGACACCTATGGATATTAAATCAAGATTTTGGGACTTAACATTTAAGAATTATGAAAAAAAAGAATCCAGTGAATATTTTTCACCTTCCATGTTATGTTCAAAATGGAAGTATGTGAATTGGCCAGAGATGACCAAACTTGTCCCTTGTCAGAAAAATAAGTCTGAATATTAACTTTAGGTTATATTTCAGTATTGTGCCATGCTGAGTCAAAAATCTAAAAGGTGTCTGTTCTCTCTAGCAGTATACAAACATTTTTGATTTATGCATGCAAGCTTGCACATACATTGTGAGCTCTATTGCTAGCTGGAAGACAGAAGGGGAAGTAAAGACTTTAAAGACTGTTCTCAACTTTCACTTTAAACAGAAAAATTCTCTCAGCAGCTGTTGCTACTCATTGAAAAATGCTATTCATAGCAGTGAAAAGAAGTGCTGTTCTTCACTGGATATTCAAGAGAAATTCTTTGTAGAAAACAGAATTGGCTTGTGACAAAAGGAGAAAGCTTACAGTGACCAGAAACAGTGAAGGCACAAGCAGAGTCTCCAGTAGTTTTCAGAGGCTCTAATAATTAAAATTATTTTAAAAGAAGCATACTTTCTTCTCCCCAAGTGAGCTAGATCGAATAATTCTATGCTTACTGAGAAGACAGGCTTCATATTTTGTCCAAGTCAAAATAGGATTCCTATAATAATCCAACTTGATGACATAGAGAGAAAAAAATAGTCTGGACAGAAAAAATGCCTATATAAAAGGACTTTCAAAGCTAACATTACGCTGTCTACTACAGATACAAGCTTCACTGGCAACTCAAGGTGATAGTCACTGCAATTGAAGAGACAGGTTAGAATCAATAGCTGAACTTTAAAGTGCTAATCAGAGCTATAGTGTTGATCGATTTTGAACAATTTTAACCCTACTTATCAAATTATCTGGACTGACAATTAAGTAAAATGTTAAAATAATGAGTTCAGGGAGAAATACAGGGTATTGATTGGAAACTGGAGAGGAAACAGAGAAGAAAAGACAGAACACATGAATTTCAGAAAATTTTTTTCTTACGTGATGGTAATACAAGTTCACTGCTGCATAAATATAGACAATAAACAAAAGCTTAATTAGAAAAAAAAACCTGCATTAAGTTTAGATGTGTTCTGTAAAAGAAGAGTGGCAATGGGTATTTTTCATTCTGAATAATGTATTCAGAATTAATTAATGTTTGTGTCTGAACAAAAATTATCCAAAAAGAGTGCATATATACAGATATTAGCTAGATATTTTTAGACTCAGAAGCCTTTGGAGTTCTGCAGTGATATTTTCATGAGTTTTTTGATATCTTTGACCACCTGTAGTTGACTGCTCCTATTGGGCAAACACCATGCTTCCAATATATTTTCCTCTACAAAAGGGACTCTGGGAGCTCAAGATCTGTCTCAGAAAAATGTACTGCCATTTTGCATTGTTGAAGTAGCTCTAAGCAACTGCAAGCATAAAGAGAGGGAACTGTCTTGATTTCCACTACCCAAGGAAAAATATAGGTAGGTTAAGCAAACATCCATCAGAGACAACACAAACAAGTAATGACATCTGAATGCACATGGAAAGAAGCTTAAACTAGAACTACTGAAACTGTTCAAGTGGTGAATGTGCAGATTAGGACACTTCCTGTCATGCTGATGTATGCCCACTTAACACAATGCCCTGACTGATGGTGTCCTTTGAAACAATAGCCTGTGAATACAAATAATCCCTAAATAGCATCAGGTCTGGACTCTGGCATCGATTCTAAGTCCCTGCAAACTGGAGAATGAGGTTTAAAAATACAGTCTTAAACCCAAATTAACACTCATGAATCATCCCTGTCTGTTCTAGCTAAAAACAGGAGCTACCAGCAGCTTTGAGGAAAAGATTTTCAAAATCTGCAGCAGCACTACCACACCATATGAATTACATCTTCCTAATAAGACTCATTTAACAGGTTTCCAGACGAGCTATTTTTGGACAAACACCAACACAACTGCACTCTTGTCATCATATATATGGGAAAGTGACTGATTCACAAGAGGGGAACAAATGGTTCAACAAGCTATACTCTGAATGTTTCCTCTTGTTGCAGTTTCAGTCTCTTGACTGCAGCACATATTGCCCTTGTTTATCTCTCTGAAATACAAACAGGCTCCAAACCACTCAATGCTTCTTCCATGTTCAGCTCTATTTTTTGCTGGCTTTGTAGGATAAAGCTCTTCATGGAAATGACAGAGCCTTTAGTACATACATCAGTTATTCTCTGGTTGCATTAGTAGAATCATCCCTGACCTACTTTCCTTTATTTTTTTTTTGCATCTGCACTTTTGATTATGTTCCTATTTACAGCACTGCCACTTGATGCCTTCCATTTCCTCTTTGAAAATGTCTCATATATGAGAACAATTCTGCACTACTGACCTTTCCAGATTTGATTACTTTGACACTTCCCTACCTGTTATGACAAATAATCATGGTGCTTAGGCTAGTGATTAATAGTAAACCCAGAACAGGACAGGCCTGTGACAGACTATCAAACAGAAACAGAAAATATACAGCTGCTAAATATGAAGATTTAGATATCAAACCACAACAGAAATCATTCTCTTTAATATCCTATTTCAGAAGGAAAGGAGGGGACTATAGCTTAACAAAGTGGATTACTGTGGGGGCAAGTTGTTCAGTACACTTCTGATAGTGCAAAATGTTCTGAAGCATCTAAAAAGAGATGCTTCAGAACATTTTGGGCTAGAGCTAGTGTCTACCACTAGCTCTAGCCCAAAGAGCAGGAGCTAGTGGTAGACACTGAATAATACTTTTCATAAGTTGATGGTAAATGCACTTTCAGAATGAATGCCTTGTTTTTCTTTTTTCTTTCCCATATCATTGAAATTTTAAATAACAGAGTTCCTTGTTCAGAGTTCAGAAATCTCAATATGTGCTCAAAAAAACAACATTTTACAAAGTCAATAAAGGTAGATAGTCACTATAGACAGAATTTGGTTAAGTCATTTTTTCCCTTTGCAGTCTAAATTAATAATTTAGGCTTCCTTTAGAGATTACAGAAACATTCTACACCTTTCTAGAGGCTGATTAATCCTCCCTGTTTTATGATGGGAAGCAGGCATCTAGAGATACAATTTACTATAGAGAAAGATAGCGTGACTAAAATAATTTGCATATTCAGAAAATAAGGCAAATAAAAGAGAGAGATCCATAGATTATACTGGCTGAAACAACAAACACACACGAAAAAAGCCCCAATGCAACAACACCCATGGGAAAAATAAATAACTTTAAGAGAATTCTTGGAATATAGCATAGCCAATAACAACATCCCAATTTTTGTTTACATATTCATTTAACACATAATGCAAAATCATCAGCTGTTATAAACTATCATTTTCCCATTAAAGTCAATAAGACTTCATTAATTTACACTAGTAGGATGTTTGCTTAATAAAATTTACAATCAAAGGAAAAATTAGAGCAGATAGAGATAGAAACTAAGGAAATTTAACTAAAGTAGAGAACACGAAGAAACAATGTCTTTATTCTTTGAAAAATAAACAAATGGACCTCATTCAGAAAATGCTGAAGGAGCATTTTGAAATGTTTCAACATCATTAGAAAACTGTCACATGAAAGAACTCAGGGTATAGACTGAAACCTAAGGAAGCCTCAGGATTTAAAACCAGGAAAGCACACTTTCCTTCAGGGAACCATGCAGAATACAAGCATATACTTGAGCAAATCTATAGAGACTTTTCTTTAGCTGATTCCTATAACCCATAGTTTCCCTGTCCTTTTTGAACCCTGACATGACTGCTACTGTACTTTCATGGGACATTCTGGAATTTTATGTTGCTGTTCCAATACCAGGAATATTCACTGAACAATTGTACACTTCAGTATGATGCACCTTAAAACTGGAAGAAGCAAAGTGCTACACTGCCAAATAATCTTTACGGGCAAATTACTGTGCAAAATGTTTGGCCCTTTATAAACCTGTGTTTATAAAAATTTGTACAGTAAGAACTATTTTACTTGAAGAACATAAGAGGGTATGAATCTGTGAATCAGAAAATATAAATAGTTCCAGGACCAGCTGTTGGCATTCTTGAAATACTTATACCTGCCTTTACAAGAATAAAGCATTGTCACCTGTATTTACAACTAGCTATGATTTTGCGTACACTAACAAAGCTCTGTGTGAAAATTTGCTTTGAAAGGCATATAAGAAAGTTAAAATATTAAGACTGCTTTGCTTTCCTGGGGACATAGTCTGTTCTCTTCCGTCTTAGCTGTAAATTACAGCAGTCAGCTTGTCAAATATTCTTCAGATATACCAGCAAAATTTTTATACAGCTATGCATATCTGACAAACAAGAAGCGCATTTGTCATCAGACTATTATACCAGACTTTTCAAGAGCTCACTGAAATTCTGAGGAGTGTTAGTGGCATGCATACATGCATGTCTGGGGCACAGATGTGGGCATAGCTACACAAGTATTTTTCTGGTCTAACTCTGAAAAACTCAATAGATTTGATATTTGAAATGAATTTTAGGATTTTTGTTATTATTCAAAATCATTGCTGATTATGTTAAAATTAGATGAACTTAGGCTATGTTGTATTTATCAGCCTTTGAATTTAAGCCATAGTGGACCCTCTTATTAAATCCCACAATACAGATGATAGACATTTTTGCATACCTCTATGCTTTTTAATATATTACAGAATCACAGAACAAGCTGAGTTGGAACCATAAGGATCATCAAGTCCAACTTCTGGCCTGCACAGCACCATCCTCAAAAATCACACCATGTGCCCAAGAGCATTGTCCTCATGCTTCTTGAACTTTGTAAGGCTGCTGCTGTGCCCACTTCCCAGGAGAGCCTGTCCCAGTGCCCAACCATCCTCTGGGTGAAGAACCTTTTTCTAATGTCCAATCTAAACTTCTCCTGACACATTTTCAGGATCTATTATATCTCCCCTCTTTCTCATGCTCATTACATACGTAAAAAGTAAATATGTGTGTATATGTATATGTATATGTATATGTATATGTATATGTATATGTATATGAAACTTACATAAAGTCCTCATACATACATTTCTCTCCCACAGAGAAAAGCCCCCAACCTACAGTACTGCTCACACTCAGCTTCCCATACTGCACGGCAAGGCTTCCACCTAGGGAAAGAGAGGAGTGGTGCTGTCTGCAGATCATGGAATGTATCAGGAATGAGGAGCAAAGAGAAACAGCATTCTCAGACTGCACCCTTTTTAGGTTCCTGAAAAGTCTTTGTATTCTGTCGTTAGTTTTCCGTTAGTTTTCTTTAGACTTTCCCAAAGTAAAGATAGCAGCAGAATGTCACTCAAAACTGGGTCTCAAACTGCTGTACCTTCACAGGCTTTCTTTGGGTCTCGCCACCTACTATCAGTTCTGTCTTCCGGAGTCTTCACATCTTCTCTGTTTGTTTGGCAAACAAGACAAGACAATATGATGTTTGTCTCTGTGTACTGGATAAAAGCTTTCCACTTCCCCTTCTGCCCAATGGTGATGTTGCTGCTCAAAAAACACTTTCAAGATGAAAAACCCATAGAAAGCCAGCATACACTACAGAATTTCTGTTCTGTTGCTGACTACAAAATATAAAGCATAACAAGCAGCGAACTGCATGCAGAAACTCTGCAGTTACAGAGACAGTTTCCCTTGCCATATCATCCATCACAATAGCATTTTATGGATCTGATTAAATTCAGCCAATTATTGTGTACTCTGAATGTGCCAACAGCTCCGTAAAGTATTCTTTAAATGTTCAGAATTAATTGCCACTGCTTTTTGCATATGCAAAGGATTAAACTTACAAAAACCTGTTATTAACCACCTTAGGTAGTATTCTACACTGGCAAACAGAAAATATGGAGTAGAGAGCATCCCTATGCCTAGGAATTACTCATAGATCATGCAAGAAAAAAAATCCAGTAAAACCTGCCAGTTGTAGGAGAGGATTGTATGCCATATGACAAAGTATTGAAGAAATGGTTTAAAAGAAGATAAAGGCTCTCATTATTTGTAGATGGACTTTTCATTGGACTGAAAGAAAATGTAAAAGAGAAATAAAGGAGGATTCTTGTGTTTCCTATAATGTTTCTTGAAAATATATAAAAGCACCTAATCTGACAAGAAAGCTAGCTGAATGTTTATCAATTCATTCATTTGTCAGAACAGCTAGCAGGAGAAATAGGATATTCATCTATATTCTACCTTATAACTTTGTGGTCCAACCTGATGTCACATGTTTCTTCCTTCTTTTTCATGATGAACCCTCAAGTGCCCTTTTCAGATGCTTAGGGAAAAAGGAAGCAGCAATTTTCATTATAGATGCATCCCTCCACGTCAGAGGTAGCAAAGATGGAGAAATATTTATGTTGGTAGAAAAGTATGGAAGGCAAGTACAGAATGAATTTATAATTAAAGTCTTTGTGACATCTCTTTCGTTGCCTTAGTATTCTCATAATTTCTAAATACACTATTGGCAATACTGGGATAAGGCCTTAAAAGTATTTTAAAATAATAATTTATTTAACATCAGAATATAGGAAAAAAAATTAAGCTGTTTTCTCACATTGACTCACTTCAAGAGGAAGAAATTATACCATTTAATAGAGCAATTGAGAACTGAGGAAACACAGGCAACCCTCAATGCCAGAGGCATAGTTGCTGTCAGCAGAGTTCTAATGAAAACATTTCCTGAGATTTTTCTCTCCTTAACATTAGAGTTTCTTTAACTTCATTTAAAGGAGTAAATGAGGAAAATACAACTACGTCTTAGTGTCTCTTCCTTTCCTAAGTACAGCTGTAAAGAGAAAATAAAGAGCAATGTTCAAAAATTAGCCCAGAGGGAGGATGATTAGCTGAATGAAAAAATTACCACCACTAAAGCTAAGCTGAACTCATTCAGTTTTAAACTAAGAGACTTTCTCTGTCATGTTTTGGGCATGTAGCCTGACACCACTGGTGCACTTTATGAGAAATATTATGCTTTCAAGTAGTGCTATGGAATTTTTTAGGCTTATCTTGGAGTTCACATATAAAAAACTAACAATGTCCAATGGTAGCTACTTGCATGTTACCATTGCAAATATTTTTGTGAAAAGCTATCCTATGTTCACAAAGGGACAGCTGTTTGCAGCATCTCTTGTGTTCTTCCGGTAAAGAATTTCTTTACTGGAATTCTATTAAGTAATTTCTATTACTAGAAATTCTATTAAGAAGATAGCACTGCTGAAAGGACTACTAATCAAGTATACTTCCACTCTTGCAAATCCTGAAAATTGTTGGGGCTTGTGCAAGGAGGATTAAGAGTTTCTGTAGGGACTTGATTTTTTGCTTTTCTTTTCTTTTTTTTTCCTTTTTTTTTTATCCAAGTAATTCAGAGATGTGCAGCAACAAATAGAGAAACAACATGTCTATTAGATTCACTTGTGTTGTATGAAAGTATAGGGCAGTGTCAGATCTTGTTCTGTAAAACTATTATTTTGTCTTTACTTGACAAAAAAAGTTACTCTACAAATAAATATCACAACTTACATTATAGCTGTGGCTTAAACTATCAAGAAGAGAAAGAGAACTATTTGATGCATTTCATTTACCAGTCCCACAAAAGTATACTGTATATGACATTTAACATGCCTTTGCTTTCTTTTTGAATTCCTTTTGAATTCAGAAGCACAGCTTATCACAGCATTAGGAGGACTGGACAGGAAAAAGAAATGGAAAAAATTAGAGGAAAAACAGCTTGCATTAGGTTGGGAAAAATTCACTATTAGTAGCTGAGTAAAGAGATGCAGTATGTGAGATTGAAGGCACAGAGCTAACCTTATGAATTCTCTTCATGCTTTTCTGCAGATTCTGTGTGGTATTTGTCATAAACAGCCTAATACTGCTAGACTTTAATACATGTACTATCAATATCTTGAAAATAACAGCACTTCTGTACCTCACAAAGATGAGAGCTGAATGCTGGGTGATAATGTGCTGAATGCTGGATATTCTTTTACATCTCCTGTTTCCTTTATTCCTACATTTGAACAGACCTGTTCTGGCCGTAATTATTCTGGCCGTGAAACAAGTAACACCCAGAGACTGCAGTTAATATCAGCCTTGCCCTTCTACGATACACCAGGCAGGAAAAGATGAGCACACATGCCATGGATAACTTTGCCAGTTCAGGAGATGTTTGCACTCTACCTAAAGCCTTCTCAGGTAAAACTTTTCTGCATGCAAGTGCTGTCTTTTTCTCTTGACTGGGGCAGGTGGTAAGAAAACTTTCTTCTTGTGCAGGCCCACGCTTGAAGCATTTCTCTCCAGTTGTATTCAAAGTCTTTTGTAAAAAATATCTTATCTATTCCTGGCTGTCATTGGTTCCTGCATTAATATGGCCATGCATCTAGAAATTATATACCTCTAAAAAGGGCCTGTGTCTGAATAAGTCTGGCTATGTGCAGAACCAAACTGTACTTGAAGGTCCATTGGTCCATCCTCAGCTGTTATCTTTGTTTTCATTCAGCTCTGAAGACCAAAGCAAAGCAATGGGAAACCAAGGAGATTTGCTGAATTTGGTGTGCTGAAGTGGTACCTTTGGGGCTCCTGATATCACCTTGGCCAATCATAGCTGTGTAATAGCTCTTGGGTTTGCACATTTTTGAAATTTTTGAGTATTGAATGATTTCCATCCAGAAGTTCATTAAAATAACAGAAAATTTAAAGTTCTCAATGAAACTTTTGCCTGTCAAAATATAACTCCACCCACCACACTTCTTTCAAGAACATATTAAAAGGAGTGGAAAAAAAAAATCCCAAATCTTTCACGGGTCTGAAAATGGGTGAAATAATTTGTAACACTCTATTTGCAACAATGTTTGCCCAAGAGTGGATGAAAACATGGACAGACACCTTTACTTGAGTGAGACACCAATGTAGGAGCCTAACTGTCCCAAACTCCGTATATTAGCAACAGACAGGCAAACAGAGATGGGCTGAATAATTCCTGGGGTGTGCTAATCTCTTCATGTTGATTGCAAGACACTCTGAGGTGACCACGCCTCTAACTCAAACTTTGCAGATGAGTGTGTCAAATTAGATTAGGGGAATCTGTGGCAGGATAAGGAAAGATGTCAAGTTCTCTAATATCACCAGATCAGTACATGATCAAGAGGCAGGTAGAAATCCATATCAATGTTCCTGATGTGTGCAGTCATCTGTAGCATAGATCTGCTCCTGGTAATGAGCATCCTTTTGGTCAAGTGATTTATAGCTGTACCAGGTGTGGAATACATAAGCATGTGTAGGGTGCATTTACCCTTTTCTTTGCACTAAAGATTACACAAAACTCTTTGGCTATGTAGCAAAGAGAGCATGTCTTTTTAGGAATGTGTAAGCACAGAGTTTAAATGTAATTTGAAGTAGCATATGAGAATATAATTTAAACAACAAGGGAAAAAGAAAATACATGACAAAAAGAAAGGATTACTTTATCAGTCAACAAAACAAAGCACGTATTTACCTTGCTGATGTGCCACACTGCTTTTTGCTCTTACATTAGGCTATGCAGACTCAAATTCATTATTCAAGGACTGAAAATTTCAGTAAAACAAAAAAGACAGAAAAGGTAAATGTATACAATTCTTTCAGGACTCCTCCTGAAGTCATCTTGAGGGTTAGGTCAGGTTTGACCCTCAAGCTTTCTCCTATCTACTGAGTTAAAATCCCCTAGTCTGAGTTTCAAGACACAGCTATCCACCTAGCTATTATGCACTAAAGGGAGTGCTCTTTATGGTTCGTTCTTAATGTGTTCCACATCATACAAACTTCAATTCAAGTGTGTCTGGGTGATAGCATCTCCCAGGGCAAGATATTCTTCTTTATTATTGTTTGGCCTATGGGCTCTGTCTAAAAAACCAATGAAAAAAAGAAAAATCCTGTACTCAGTCTTAAACTATGATTAACTCAGAGAGACCTTTTCTTAACAAACAAACCTATTTCTAGTTTATGGCTAGGAGCTGCTTCCACTGAAATAGCTATTAAAACTCCCAGTGACTTGAAACATTCAGTATCCTGCCCTTCATAGGCGCAAAAATGCCATCCAGTTTCACTGACTTGGTGGAAAGCCAACCCAAGTTTCAAAAGGACCAGGTTCACTTTCATCATTACAGGTATACATTCTCATGCCTGTGAATGAGAAGGTGACTCAAAACAAGCAGTATGGATTTACTAAGTGCAAATGGCACCTGATCAGCCTGGTGGTCTTCTATGTAAAAATTGCTGCAGCCACCATTTAATCAGACTGCTACCAACACCCTGTCAAGCTGTATTCTGACTCTTTCAGTGTTTTGTCATACTGAATTTCATTTTAATTTTCCTATTAAATTATAGTTCTAACTTAATATCTCCCATCAGTTTGCTTTCAAACCAGCAGAGTGAACTAGTGGATTGAAAAAAAATGTCTAAGTGATCAGGCTTAGAGTGCCATAGTTAATGGATGATATAGAGCCTGAAGGCCAGAAAAAAGTTGTCAGGGTTTAGGAATGGTATTTTCCAACTTAGTGCTGCCACTGGAACCACTCTAGCACTCACTCTTCATTTGCCCTACAGTTGGAAGTAAAAAAGTTAAAGATCACCGGTGAAGATGAGAATTTATTGGGAATAGCAATGAGATGAGAGAACAAACAGTAACAGCAACAATACTGACAGCAAAAGTGTACAAAGAGAGGGTGATTTACATGCAAAATGCTCACCAATCCCAGAACAATATAAAATAATGGTGGATAGATTCTCTTCCCTCCATGCCTTCTCTTCAAGGGGAAAGGGTCACCCTTTCTTTCTGAAAAATAAAGAATCCTTTTCTCTGGTCCTGGCAATGATGTAAGATATTATAGAATAACATCAGGGTATTGGTCACACTCAGACAGCTCCAGGCTGTGGCGATGGGATGTGGTGCTGAAAGGAAAGCAGTGAAAATGTGAATTGGTTGTAGTGCTGAACAGACAGCTCCTGTGTGGACGCTGCCGTGGGGAAAGGAACAGCTGGGGATGGCACCAACCTGGCCAAAACTGTGGATCCCAGTGGAAGAAAGCCCAGCTGAACCCAGCTGAACTGACCAAAAGGAGTGCAGCAGAATGGGAAGCAGCAACAGCAGGACTGACCTCCAGCACAGCAGAGCAATAGAAACAGCAGCTGAGGACCCTGTGCAGACCCGAGCCCAGTGGAGAGGTAATGGGATCCAATCGGATGAGCAGCTTTTGTGGGATTTGTTTGTTATTGATTTTTCATTGGTTTTGGCTAGCGGGGTGGGAAACACTATCCATGGAAGCCTCCTTGCTAGCCTGCATTTGTTCTCTACTGTCGCAGGGGTGGCACTTGTGAACAGTCACCCTATTCTCTTTGTCTGGGGAAACCACTGGATATGACCTACAGGGACCATACACCATCTCATTTTTGTTCCCAGAGGTGAATACTTTGCTAGGGATAAAACATCTCTCTTTGCAAACTTTTGGTATTATTTTTGTTGTTATTGTACATTTCTTATTCCATTGTTTTTTGTATTCAGTGAAATTTTACCTCAACCCATGGTCTCTGCTTTTGTCCCTCCCATATCAGAAGGAAGGAAATAGGAAGCAGCTTACTTGGAGTTTAATTTCCTGTTAGTGTTAAACCACCACCTGGCTTCATTGAGGATATCCCAGTATCAACAGGGAAGTCATCAAGGAAATGAACCCAAGCTCTTGATGACAGAGTGTAGTGCAAGGAAAAGACACATCAGCCGCAAATTTAAATAAGAAAGTCTCAAACTTCCTATAAGGAAAAGCTTTTTCACAGTGAGAACACTCAAATGTTAAAGCAAGGTGTACAGAGAGGCTCTTCAAACTTCATCCCTGGAGGTTTTCAAGTCCTGACCAAAACAGTCTTAAGCAACCTGGCCTGATCTACCTGGTTCTGCTTTGATCAGGAGATTGGGTTGGAGATGTCCTGAGGTCTTTTTCAACACAAATTAGTTCCAGAAATATGGATGCAGAAAAAGAAGAATAGACAAAGCAGGATAGGAGGAATTGTAACACATAAAAGCAAATGTAACACAATAAAGCAAATGTAACACTGGATGCAGAAAAAGAAGAATAGACAAAGCAGGATAGGAGGAATTGTAAGTCAAAATAAAGCAAAGTTAGAGCAGTGAAAATATAGCCAAGAAGGCATTTATTAGACATTCTTTAGAAGTCAGGCATACAAGTCTCGTCTTCATAGACCCTGTTTCAAAGTTTTCTCTCTTGCACACATGAAAGGCTTCCCCCTCCCAAACCTTCCTTCTTCCACTACCAGGGATGCCCCCTTGACAATCAAAGCATTACAGAGATCCTAACAGCTGTGATTCTTGCTGACAAATTGAGTCTTCCTTCTGACATGCACAAATCAGTAATTTTATCAAAAGTTAAGTTTCTCATTAGAGTAGGAACTGTCTTTCCAAATATTTCATGACTCAATCCCTTGATAACTATTCTGCAAGATCCCTGCATAGGACAGATAGCAAATCAATTACGTATAAAGCTACTATAAGAAAAACTGCTTTAAGGCATTAGACCTGAACAGTGCTTCCAGCCTTAACTTTTTGAGGTTTGATCTCTGTAACTCGATTCACACATACAAGCATGATATTGTTCTCACAAAGGAACTGCCCTTTAATTCCTCAGTGCTTTGCTTTGCATTCATAAAACTGTTTCAAATGTGGAAGATACAAAAAGTCACTGAATGAATTAGGTTGGAAAGGACCACAGCGAGAGCTGTGGTCCAATCTCCCTGCTCAAGCAGGGTCATCCCAGCACACGTGGCACAGAATTGCATCCAGACAGTTCTTGAATATCTCCAGTGAAGGAGACTCCACAACCTCTCTGGACAGTCTGCTCCAGTGCTCGGTCATCTGCACAGTAAAAAAGTTCTTCCTTATCTTCAGGTGATACTTCCTGTGCATCAGTTTCTGCCTGTTACTCCTGTCCTATTGCTTGGCACCACTGAGCAGAGCCTGGATCCACCCTCTTGACCTATCTACCCTTCAGATACTGACAGACACTCATGAGATCCCCTCACAGTCATCTCTTCTTGAGACTGAACAGCCCAAGTTCCCTAAGGCTCTCCTCACAAAAGAGATGCTTCAGTCCCCTATTCATCTTTGTAATCCTCTGCTGGACCGATTCCACGAACTCCATGTCTCCATGTCTCTCTGGTACTGAGGAGCCCAGAACTGGACACAGCACTCCAGACGTGGGCTCACAGGGGCTGGGAAGAGGGGCAGGATCATTGCTCTTTACCTGCGGGCAATGCTCTTCCTGATGCATCCCACTGCATACAGAGCTGGACTCTGGTGGAGCCAGCAAAGATCCCAAGAGAAGGGATGGTCCCTGGGATCACCCCTGCTCATGTGTGTCTCACACACTGGAGGACAGAAGGACAATGCTATCAGACTTAACCCTGCAAGGACTCATGTAGCATCAGTCAGGCTTCATGGAATTTTTGTGAGTGACATCTCTCTTAAGATACTTTGCTTATAGAGAACAGCAATAACCCTCTTGAAATGGACACGAGAGAGTGTATCCATGCCTGCCAGAATTGGTGCTTTTCAGAGAGGACAAAAAATTACTCTTTTCTTAGTCATCTTCTCCCATTATGGAGGCAAGATACTTGAAAAACACTTTGACAGGGAAAGCAATTTCATATCTAGCAACTATCTTCATGTTATTGGATCTTTTTTGGTATTATCCTGCATTTTTTCTTTCATATGCTGGGATGGTTTCATTTTTAGTCTTTCAAAAGTTTATTCCCTTATTTATTTTCAAATCACTTCCATATATAAACTCCTATACAAAAGTTCACAATATTCTGTTTACTACAGAAACAGATAACTTTTAAAATTGAAATTGTAATGGTTTATCCCAAAAAGCTCTTTCAAACTCCCACTCCACCTTTCTTCAATTCATCTCTGTATTTTTTCAATTATTCTGTCTTGAAATTATGATCAATAAAATTATCTTATAATAAGTTCAAATTGTACTTCTAAAGTTTCTTTTATTTTACAATAACAACAAGAAAAAAACTCTTAAAATTAGAATAGTTCATTTAATCATCTCCGAGATCAGGGTGTTTTCTATGTGGTGTGTTGCAATGCAATTCACTTAGTTGCTCCTTGACTATGTCTATATCATATCCTTGACAAAGATTTTAGAGATGCAACAAAAATATCTTCCTCATCTACACAGCATAAGTGTTAAACAGATGGTGAAGTTTCACAAATTCCAGGTAGTTGTTACAAAATAAAAAATCATGGGGGATTTCCACGCCATACATTGTTGAGTAACTTTGGCACATTTCAGATTCTAAGATCTGAAATCTAAGGTTTGAAAAGAAAAGTTAGGTGCTGGGATGGAGTATGTAGGTAGTCAGAATGCAGGTGTTTTAGTTGGAGGCAATTAACCCATCTGAATATTCCCACAATATTGTAGAAGTTTATCAAAACACTGCTAATCCCAGGAAAGTATTTTTGTTTCAAGACACATTTAGGCATGAGGATGACAATTCTCTGAAATAAAGGTAATAAAAGCAAAGTAACAGCTCATGTCCTTTTTCCAACTAATTCACATAGGAAACACAAAAAAGAATCATGTCCATAACTATTGCAGATTATTTAACAGAGGGATCAATGTATCTTTTACAGGTAAGAAGTAATTTTTTTAATCTCTAAAACTATAAGCACAGGCAAGAAATAAGAAGTAAGGGGAAGTCCATATTCATCTCTCCTTTGTAGACCTGAATTCTTCATCTCTTCATACCTTTTGATGCCGAAATGCACCAAAATCCCTAATTGTGCAAATCCCTCACAGGTACAGTAGTGAACTAGAGAAAGAATACAGGAGGAGAGCCAGGAATCTGGTCTTCTAATCTGAGCACTCCCTGTCTCTGTAGCCTTTTTAAGGCTGACTGAAATCTGTGGTTAATATCTTCAGAATGTGATCCTTGACGTCATCAACATCAGGGAGTGATTATCAAATTCGTCACTCCAGCCCATCTGAAAACCTTTTTCTGGGCACATTCTGTAGGCAGCAAGTTGATACATGAGCATGTACTTGATCATCAAAATTCAAGATGCCCAGTTTAGCTTTAATTAAGTCCCACATTTCATTGCAGTAGATGCAAATGCATCACTACTGGTCAGTGAGGCCCACAAAGGATTTTTGTTGAAATTTGTACTGATATGCTGGGTGAATAATCTGGAAGGATTTGGATTTACTCTTCTAGTTACTCACAACCCTTCAGTATAACTACTCCCACCCTTGCTAGAATAACTGGAGAGAGGAAAAAAGAGGCTATTGGGAATCCTGATTTGATTTATTAAACCACTGGGGGAAAAAAAAAAAAAATGTTTTCACTTTCTATTGGAGGACTGTCCACTACAAACTATAGTAAAAACAAGCACAAAATCACATTCCAAAAACACTGATGTCACTGTAAGCTATCTACAAGCAGCAATACTATCACTTCTTTTCTGCAAATTTATAAAAGACATCCTTTTTCAGTCACAGATAGGCTGCTAATCAACTATATGCAAAGCAAACTTTTGCCTTCAACTATAAAATTAAGATTCCAGGCATCTTCTTTTTTGAGAAGCCTGTTTTTTAAAATAATGCATGAAAATATTTCAAAAAACCCTCACACTCTGGGTTCTCATTTTCATTGCAATCATTAAAGTAAACTCAAATTTTGAAGTTTCCCGCTGATGGTTTAATGTTATGTTATGCTAACTTGATGAGGCTTTGTAACTTTGTGATGAACATTAACAGATCAAAGATATTAGCAAAAGTGGGGGGAAATAACTACTAACAATCCTGGTAGAATTGAAACTTTTATTTTAGTAAAAGCACTTCAGACTGTGATGTCTGTGATGTCAAAATCAGAGTTCAAGAAAAATTGCTAGTTGACTTTTTTGTCAAGGTAATTGGTACATATTGTTTACAAAATATTTATCAATGCTTTCGTTGTAGGTGTACCATCATGAGAGAGAGAAAATACAAAATATAATATACATTACCAGCAATTTCATGGAATTGTGTTGCCACTAGATAAATAATAGGCTATTACACAACAGCAAAAGTAAGTATAATATATCAAAATCCCTGCCTACACCTACTAATCTTCATAACTACTGGAAAAACACAGCACCCAGACCCGACTCACTCAGAGGTCCAGCTGGGGAGGTAAAGCTATTCTTTGTGCAGCTGAAACACTTCACTCCCACTTTGCAGAAGCTTTTCACCGGGGTATGTCCATTTGCACTTGGGCCTTGACTATCTCATTCCACTTGTGCATGCTGGCAGAGCTTAGAGGCTAAAAAAAATATATAAAACACCTGAAGTGTGATCCAAATAACCCCAAAGCTCGACTGTTTCTTATGATAAATAGTACAAATCTGCAGTAATGGCTGACACAGCAGCTGAAAGCCAAGGTAGTTCCATGCTTTATAATGTGGGTATTGCACAGACAAAATGTTCTTTTGACACCTTGTGAACAGCTTAAACACTACAGCCCACATTATCCTGTGACTGGTACAGATGAGCCATGCATTTAATTTCCATGAGCTCAGCTGACCAGAGAGGTCTCTGCATTTCAAATAAGAAGCAAAGCTCTCTCTCCAGGGTGCTTCGTGCTGCACATCTCAGCCTCTCACTCACTTCCATTCACTGCCTTCATATATCAAAAAGAGGGACAGCAAGTAAAGTAAAAATTTTTGAAGACATGCCCAGCTATTGCCTCAAACAAGAGAGCACCTAGAATACTTGCCTTGAGGATCTTCCTTAAGTAAAAAGGTATCTGTTTTCCAGCTTGTCAAAAGCAACTGCCCCAAGAAGGCACTACTTCTGACAGCAAATATTCAAGCAGAACTAAGCTAATCCTGTCTACAGCTACCTATACGCATACAAAATAAATCAAGAGCTATTCCTTTCTCTTTCAATAAGGGAAAAGAAAGGGCACTGGGCTGGATCTTTGAAGTTTGTTGCAAAACTTTATTCAATATCGCATAGCGGTAAAAAGGCTGAGAATGTACATTTTTTGACCACAGATGAATTGCCTGATTTTAAAAAGTGCTAAACACCTGCAGCTTTTATACAAGTGGAGATTGTCTCTGACAATAGATGCATAATTATCAAAACAGCAGCATATCTGGAGTACGAATATGATGAGCTAAAACACTGCCCAATTTGAAGAAACCACATTCACTTAATCATTGCTCTGTAAGTACATAAAAGGATTACAAAAATCAAGATGTTATTTACCCAGTAGATCCATTTCACTTATTGCTTCTGTGGCTTCTTAGCCCAAGCAGGGAAGCAATAAATTGAGGGCACGTGAGCAATTTCCACGACTTCCAAGAAATAAAAAAAATTATTCTTCCCATAACTTTTATTTTCAGGCTTTTCCAGTCTCCAACTTTATGTAAATGCAGAATTACTCCAGAGTTAGCAGCTATGAGCTGGTTTCAGGATAACTGAAAACTTTTCTGTTTTTCTTTTATAATCGGAACATATGAAAGTAAAATGTAGTTCTTTTTTTCATATATAAAAATATATAATTTTAAAAGCCCTACACTTATGAAAAAATATGCAATTAAAATTATAATGAAAACACATAAAGAAAATATATTCTCTGGCTTTGAAAAAAGTATGAGAGTCTGTAAGTATATTCAAATAGGGTGCCATTCATTATTACCCTGGATAATACACAAATATTGAGACCTATTTCATCTAAGGCTTCTCATCCAATGAATTTAACCATTTCATTTGGAAAACTGCTGGGAAGCTAAGATATATTTTATAGCAAAAAGATATGCAGTATACAAGTATTTGTAGAAGCTGTCTCCTAGAATAGTTGGAATTCCAGAAACCTTCACAAAATGGAAAAGAAACCAAAAATATTGCAAATGAAAATTCTTATCATTTTAGCTGCATCAAGATTGCTGCCTTTCATTCCAGAAATAATGGAAAGCAGCAAAAAACCCCCCCCAAAAAACAGCAGAAAAGTTAAACACACGTTCAGAGCCTATGTTAAGCTGGTCATTTGAACACAGAAGGTAATTCAAGATTGAGAGAGCTCACCAGCTTGGCTGATCCTTTACTCCTAATCAAGGGACAGTCAGACAGCTTCCTTAGCCTATGGCTTTCTCTGACTCAAAAAAATTACTATGGGTTTGGGGTGAAAGCTGAGATCTGACCTAAAGAAACTAAATAACATGATCAGAACAATCTAAAAACCAGCTCACAGCCTATGGACCTGGGGCGGCTTTGGTCTCACTCTGAGGAGAATTTGGAACATGATCAGAACAATCTAAAAACCAGCTCACAGCCTATGGACCTGGGTCTCACTCTGAGGAGAATTTGGCTTCAGAAGGAGACAAAGGATGGGACTTAATGTCTCTAGAATTTGCATCCAGCTAGATAACCATGCAAAGATGGACTAAAGCCTTCCTCATTTGCTGAAACATTTTAACTACATGTTAAACTCCAGGCATGCATGAAATTCTCATTGATCTCAGTGAGATTTAAGATTATTATTCAATAATTTCTTTCAGTGCTGTCTTCAGAAGAGACATTTTCCTGAACTGGGATATGAAGTGACTAAGTGTCCTGGTTTAGGCCACAAGAGGATTAATTTTTTGCAGTAACCAGGATGGGGGCATGGCAAGGACACAGGGGTTGTTCCATCCTCCCTCACTCATTTTGTGGGAAGGGGGGAAAGGTCACTTTGATTCAGGACAGCGTGGCAGAGTGAGTGGTCAGGTACTGCCGGTGGTTTCTACAGAGTGAGAAGTAATATTTCTTTTCTTATACACTCAGTCGTGAGTTACTGTTCATTTTCTGTTCATTGCTGTTACTGTTAATTTTCTTATCTCATTGTTGTTTCCAGTAAATTGCTCTTACCTTTTTGCACCCCCTGTTCTCCTCTCCAGCCTGCCACAAGGGAGTGGAGTGGAGGCATGAGGTGAGAGGGATGGGGCAGAATGAGCAAGCAGTGCGTGGTTTAAAGTGGCTTCAGTGGGACCACTGAATAGGAGAATACAGTTCCTAAACCACAACAGTAAGCTAATCTTTAGATGCAGTGTTGTATTGCTAGATACACTACAGAGGAATATGCTTCTGTACAAAACTTTTTTTTTTTTTCTAATGTGTTAACTGTAATGCACTTTGGATAAGTAGCAACTTTAATTATTCTTGCCTTATCTTCTCAAGAAAAACAACCCTAATTCCAGAACTGTTTAAGCCTCAAATTAAGCTTCAAAAGCCTTCTTGACACCTAACCTGCCACAGATACCACAGATTTGATTTTGGAATAAAGTTTTGTTTTCTTAAATAAGGATACTAAAAAATAAATAAATATTGAAGTGCTACTAGAGGAGTTATTAAGGACGCCCACCAAAAGTTTTGGCATCAGGAAAAGTCCTGTAGACTGAATTTCCAGTTCAAGGGAAGAGCTCTGTTTACAGGGATGGTCACTCTAGCAGCTCTCACCCTGCAGCAGGAGTCACTGAGCACATGCCTGAACCCTATTCAGTGTATCACTGCTCACTTCATGGGGTGAGCTACAGTAAAATCAGAGAACTGGTATAAAAGGACCTATTTTTATTTGTTGTAACAACAAAAGCAAAGAAAACTGGGGTGTAAGAAAGATATCAGCAAATATAATAAAGAAATAAACTGAATTTTATACAAAGGGTTGGCACTTCTTTAATTGTCAAGGGAGAATATAATTGCAAGGCAGAAGATATTATAACAAAACTACAAAAGGTGCACAAATATTGAAGTAAAATGTGATATCTACATGCAAGAGGGAACTATTAAAGAAATCTCTACATCTCACTGCACACTGATTTCTCATGCCACCATTGTACCTGTGGTTGGGAGGTGCCACTGCTGCCTGACACCTTGTTGGTATATTTAGAAGAAATATTGCAAGGTGAAGGCCAAAAGAGTCAACAGGGAAGTCTTGAAGTGGCTACGCCTGTGTACATAAACCAGGTGAAAGAAAGCAGGCACTGAGTTTCTTCCCACTTCACCTTCAGAAGAGGCAACTGCATATTGGAATTTGTCCTGCCTCTTGCTGACATCTTGCTGAGTGTTATAAAGTGCAAACAAAGCATCTCTTGGCAAGCTGGGAGAGACAGAAGTCCAGCTCTCTCTATTGGGAACCTCCTGCTACACATGCTCTGCCTCTGAGAGCATTCCTCTAGCACGGGCTGTGGCCACCTGCCCATCCACAGCTCCCCCTAAGCCTTGGGGACAGGTGTCACCTCACACTGTCCTCACACTGTGCATGAGTTGGCAGATGTCCTAGGCCAAGCTCCTCCAAACTTATCCTGCTATTCATTTATCCAAAGTAGTGCTTAAAGTTTCCAAGAAACACAAATGAGAAAAGGAAAAGGAAAAAGAGCATTTAAATTATTTACCACCATGATGCTTGTGGTGCCTCATGAAAAACAGGCTTTTTCAGCACTGTAGAATTGTATTTCAAATTCATTGTACTGGCATTGTTGTTCACAAATCCCAGGAGGAGTCAGCCAGTAATATCCAACACACTAAGATGAGAATATTCCCCCAAATATCTTTGATTTTCCAAAGCTGCTGGCAGATTATAATTGAGACAAACATGCATGTGAGCTAAGCCACTTGGGTAAAACATCAATTTATTGGCTCGGGCTCAGTTCTGTGAATAACCAAAATGAAATGCAGTGCTCACCAGAATTTATTTTTTTATTCTAGAAATAGTTAACATGAGTGGGCAGAGGGGACACTAGGGAGAATATATTCTCATCTGCAATAGTATTTATTGCATATAATTTCTTTTTTTCATTTTCTTTTCTGTTTTGTTTTTTTTTTTTTTTTCCTTAGGAAAGAAAGATTTAGGTCAGGAAATATTTATCATGGAAAACAACTAGTTCATTTGCAAATCCTCCTTGGAATGCACATGCTCTTGGCAGGTTAACATTTGCCTACAGGGGTCTCTGATGAGGAGAAACAAGGACTTCTGGTTCTGTCAGAGCCAGCCCTTAGCAGTAGCCTAGATCAACACACACTCAGCATTCAGAGATATGAAAACAAAAGCATCCCCTCAAAATAATAAACAAAAAGGGAAGGGGGGTGGGGAGGAGGAGAAGAATGTTGTTAGCGTGTGTATGTGAGAGTGAAAAACAATAATAGGACAAAACACTACAAGCAAACAAAACTGCAAAAACCAATTTAAGGTATCACTTCTGTTTTGATTATGGTTTGTGTTTTTTGGAGGATTTTTACTGGTGTATTAGTTTTATTTACCTGCATGGTAGGGTAGACTTCATTTCTAAGATTCAACCTCCAAGTAAGCAGTTGCATTTTCAAGAACTTTTACCTTCTTGCTCCCTCTAGTGCTCCAGAAAACCCTGCACAATTTTATACAGTTCTAACAAGAATGTTTTCCTCATTATTTCCTTTCCCATCGCGAGCAATCAAAGCAACTTGATAGGAAAGGACCAAGACTGAATTTATTTTTGCAATAATTTGAAATATAAGCCTTCACTTGGCAAGCTGCTAAGTAATACAAATTGTTGTGAGGTTCTTCCCATTGCTCAGATTATTATGGTTTATCCTTTGCAGACAAAGCAACACTCAGATTTGAGGCAAGTACAAATATGTGCATCCCTACAATTGCTTTTGAACACTTTTTAATGTTGATGGCATAGACCCAAGTTGTGATCATCAATTAAACATTCCGATTACCAAAGGGGAAAATATTGTCTGAACATTGTACTTAGGAACTTGTCTGCATCATGGTGCAGAGCCATAAAGCTAGCCACTCTCAACTTCAAGCAAACAAGTTAAAGAAGTTTCTACACTTAAATGAAAAGCCAACCTCTACTAGCTGCCACCATTAACATTTCCCACCCTGCAGACTGCTAGAGCTGGCAACAAGCCTGAACTACTTGATTATACATGAGAAGCAGCACTGCTACATTTGCACAGGACAGCAGGTAATGAATTCATACTATTCCCCAAACACCACTACTTCTACATTTTAAGTTCACCTTTTTTTTTTTATTTTAAAGACAAGTTATAAAGTTTGGATCTGAAACATGAACACAGCACAACACACTTACTGCCCATAACTGCAATTGGCCTAAGACAATGCTGCTTCCAGGCACCTCATGGAGCAAGTTAAAATCTGAAATGCCAAGTTAGCAAGAGAAGAGAGTGATAATTAGCTTCCTGAGGAGTAGAAGTAATCTGCTGTGGAAAACATTATTCTGTGATCTAGGCATGGGCAGAGCCTAGAAAACTAGTACTTCTAGTTTTTCCAGCCTGACTTTTGCCAGTGGCAAGCTAGAAATGTCTTCACGGCAATAAAGCATAATGAGACAAAATCTTCTGCTACACCAGCACAATTCTCCTGCCACTGTGTAAATTAGAGATGGGGAACAGCAAAGCCCTTGATTCTCTTAGTTTTCAAAGACACTTTTTAAAGTTATTTTTGCTACACACAGGAATATCATGGATCAGAATGATATTAAAATAAAATATTTTCTTATTTTTTTAATATCTACAGATTACTGTGTCAAGCTTTCCTTAGACAACAATGCCTTAATATATATTTTTTTTCAAGTATCCATATCAAATAAACTGAATAAACTGTCATATTCTTTAAGGATACATCAAGAGGCCAATATTTTTTGTTTGTATGAGTTCAATCAAAATTCTGTGTCCTTCACTATGCTATGTGCCCAAGTCTTTGAAGGAAGACTTAAGACAACTGCTCTGTAGAAGGAAAAGCTATAATATAGCATTGAATACTGGAGAAAGTTTTGTTACATGTCTAATGCTGGTACAATGGCAGATGCTTTTGAGCATCTGCCACAAATGTACTTTTTGATAAATCAGCTCAAAACATTTTAAATGGTAAATATAATTCAAAGTCATATTCCTTTCTTTAGAAAATCAATTCAATGTGAAACAAGAAAATGAGTCATCCTTGTTTCCTCTAAGTCTTTAATGTTTCTGGCTGCTCAGAGTTTAGTTTCAGATCAAAGCAAGATAAAAGTGAATTAAAGATTCTTCTAATCTGTTATTCATATCTGATTAAAATATATTTCCTTTTACCTATTGCATAATAGGTCATATATTTTGTTTTATTGTGTTTTGGCAAGGAAATGGAATACAATGTTTGAGGAAAACAAAGTTTTATTTAAATTTAGTAAATTCTTTATCAGCACCTATATCAAAACACATAAAATCTCTACAGAGGTAGGTAAATAAGTTAGAACACTCATTAACATATCTGCCACCAAAATAAATGCTTCTACTAAGTTGATCAAGATTTGTATGGTAAAAAATTATAAAACACTCAAAATAATCTATGTGATTAAATGTCATTTAGGGTTCTGAAAAAAAGAAAAGTATAGGCTTAAGATAATTTTAAAATATCTGCTATTTAATTTAAAAATTTCAGAGCTGTAAGTATTTTCTTCATCCACTTCTGCTCCTGGTCATTAGCTTTTCCACATGAAAAAAAGAAGATAAAAAAATTCTACACAAATCCTACACAAACCAAAACATTTTGCCACCAAGTTACCACCCAAAAAAAACAAAAAAACAAAAAAAACCAACAACCAAACAAAACATTAAAAACCCACAAATCAAAACACAACAAAATAAACAAACAAGAAAAGACACGCACACTCAAAAAAAAGCAAGAGAAATAACAAGGTACACCAAGAAGAATTACTTGTATTTCCCTGGTCTCTTATCAAAGACTATTTGCTATTCTTAGTAAAAGAAAGCTGTTGATGCTTTTGAGTAGATAAAATTCCACAATTGCAGGCAATATGTCCCTATAAAAAGAACTTACTTTAATAGATGGAAAGTCCACATAAGGATTTTTTGTTCCCCCAAACCAAACAATGGGAAAAAAGCTCTGTTGTATCCTCAGTTACAGTGCTATCTTCGCAATGGTGCCAGTTGACATAAATGCTTCTGCTGCAAGAAACTGGATGAAAGGCCAGGTCCTTGGTTTCTCATGCTCTCTGGTACACTGCCATTGTTCTCAGGTATTCCTCTGTCCATGTTACACCAATCAGAGAGGCTTTTCTGGGAAGGTATTGTCTTTGAGACAGCTCTTGCCATTGACTTTGCCTTCATAACATAATTGACTTGGACTGCTGCACCCATTCTGGGCTTCATTAATGCCAAAGGGCAACATGTAAACATACTATCTGCTTTTTTGTCGCTTTATATTATTGTGATCTAAATTAGTGTCATAACTGTTTTATATGCTTCTTGGAAACAGAAGCAGGAACTTCAGCAACTGGGGTCACCTTGCAGAATTTTGTACGTCTCCCTGTCCCATTCAGTTCAGAAGGAAAGAGTGGACCTGAGGACACCAGTCAGAAGTGAGACTGGCAACTGCAGCCTCACTATACTCTATCAGACGATTCAAACATTGAACAGAAAAAAAAAAAATTGTATCAATTTCCCAACTCTGTTTGGACCCACTGAAAAAGCCCTAAAACCTGACCAATGCTTTTGAGACAATTTTGCTATTTGGACCCTTGGTTGTATCAACAAGGATGTCTCTGTGAAACACCCACATTTTTCACTACTTTCAAAATGACATGAAGAGAGTGGTACAGCCTTCTTCAGTGGATGTAGTAGGCAAGCTGATATTTTTCTCTAGCACATGAAACCAACTAAAACTCTAATTAGTAAAGCCAATGAAAATTAGTTGCCAAAACCCTTCCATAACTTTCTGAAATTATTGAAGAAGCATGTTCAAACCTCAGTACTGATTAGGCACATAGAGAAAATCTCACTCCCACCCTTGAATACTGAATGTTGGTCCAAATAGAATCAAAAGTTGCTTTCTTGATTATTATCTAATGTTTTAAGCAGTTCTTGTGAACACAGCTGCTAGGAAACATTCTTTAATATGTGTGTGTGAAACCCCCCACACACATATTTTATAAGTGTAGAGTGTCTGTTTTCTTTAAGGTCTTCCTGAACCAGCTGTTTTTCACCTGACACCTACTGATGTAATCTTTGATGGAAGTTATGGAACTGTTGGAGCAAGTCCAGAGGAGATCCACAAAGTTTATATGGGGACTAGAAAATCTTCCCTGCAAAGTCAAGCTGAAAAAGCTGTGGCTGTTCAGCCTGGAGGAGAGAAAAGTTGTGTGGAGACCTTCCAGTACCGGAAGGGCCTACAGCGGGGCAACCCTTCATCAGGAACTGTAATGATGGATCAAGAGGGAATGGTTTCAAACTTAAAGAATAAGTTTTGATTACTGGTGAGGGTGATGAGGCACTGGGATAAATTGCCCAAAGAAGGCATAGATGCCCCATCCCTGCAGGTGTTCAAAGCCAGGTTGGATAGGGCTCTGAGCCAGTGAAAGGTGTCCCTGTCCATGGCAGGGAAGCTGGAACTAGATGATATTTAAGATCTCTTCCAAACCATTCTATAATTCTAACATGCCAGATAAGTGCAACTGTGAATTCTGGTACTGAGCAGAATAGAGAGAAGACATCATTGGTGTCTTTGAATTCTCTGAGAGTAATAAATTTATTTACAGAAATGATGATGATTTAGCAGAAGTGAAACAGAAAAAGTCCCAACCCTTCCCTAAAATGACAATGTTGGGGAAGCTTTTCACATCCAAGACCTGGCAACCAATACAGTGAGCAAAAGGCAAAACATCTACCAAGGGAAACATTTTCCTAAGATGCCAAAGCTTTTTCAGATGGGGTCTATTTAAAGACCTGTGTAAGACACAGTATCAAAAAACCATTAAGTCAGCTGTCCTTTTACAACATGGGGTAAAAACTAAAGCCTGAAAACACTGGTTGATAACTAAAATCACTTAAATCTACTAAAAGAAGAATAATCTTGAGCAAATTCATAGCAAATGGAACCTTGGTACAGATAAAAGTCTCATCCTTCCTGAAAGGTCATGGCAGTTTCTCTGCTACATATAGATGGGATGTATGTATGTGCAGTAACAGGTATTTATAAGGAAGCAAGGCTTGCAACAAGAAAGTTTTCAGTTCTTCTTGCAGTCAATACCTTGAAGTGGTTAAAAAGAGGGCTCTTCACACTTTGTAGAGACACCAACCCTCCAGGTGCAGAGTTACAGAGTCTGTTGTCAGTCTTCATCCCTGAGTTCAGACACAGCAGATCGTCAGTGCTCCCACTCTTCTCAGCTCAAGGTTATGGGTTAAAGCTAAATCTATCCATTTCAGCATTAGAAGCATGTAATTATGGACACCTTTATTTTCACTTAGATTTTAAGTAGAAATCTATACAGTATATGCAAAGAAAAACTTAATATTCTCAAACATTTCTGCAAAGACTCTTCTCAAAATGTACTTAACATTTTATATGTGTAAATACTTAAATACTTCTATTTTACCCAGTTGCTGGACACCCAGAAAATCTATTTTTAATTGCACAGTTTGCAAAGATCCCAGAATATAATTTTATGCATTAAATTGAATTGCCATTTTGTCTACAACATGCTGGTAGTAAAAAAAAAAAAAGAGTCTACTAATTGATAAGCATGTAAACAGCCTCAGCTCTGGGCCACAAATAAGAATTTTCAGCGTGTTGCTGGCCACTGACATGTGCCACTTCTAATCACTTAGATAACTTTGAAAGAGAAAATAACCCCCAACAATACAACACTTCATCACGCTGTGTATGACCTTGATTCTTAACTTTCACATACTGAGAATACTCTTTTAGCTAGATTCAATCTGTTTTGTATTCACACTTTGCTAACAGAATTATTTATGATAGCAGACTTCTAAGAAAACAATTTCGGGTTCTTCTTATTAGACAATTATCATTAGCTACAAAGTATCAGGTGACTACAACTCCTCAGCTAGAGCGTTACATGCATATTCCATTATGTTCAGCATGAATGTCATGTGCTGCTTCAGTCACGCACTCAGCTATAATTATGTAAGTCTTAAGGACCAGTTCTCAATAAAATCTAAGTTAAAAAACTCCACAAGCCTTCACATTTTGTAGAAGTTGAATCACTTTTCAAAATATTTTAGTCTGAGGGAAGCACCGAAGTTTTTTGGGGGTGTGGTTAGTGCATATAGTAACGTAAGTAGAACAGGAATTAAGGATGATGTAAAAATGATATATGGAATAAAGTTTGTATTTCCCTGTTTCAGCACACGCTAAGGACAAAAGTGTTTCTGATATTTTTCTCAAATTACATTCTCAGCATTACACTTTGCTATTAACCAGCATTTACTGCCTAAAAAAGTGGGTTAAAAGATTCCTGATTGATCTTACCTTATACTGTTGAACGTTAGAGGATCCTGCATTTTTCTGATGGGCACCTCATAGCCTGTTAACCTCTAGGCACTTCTTTAAATTGCCCATGGCATGCACAGGCAACAAAATTATGTGTGTGTGGTGTTCTATAGCTGGAGTAAATCAGATGCACATGGAAATCTCACCTATTGGCTTTTGCTTATATAGCTTATAGTTCCCCTCTCTCCACCAGAAAGCAGATATGAACCAGCCTAAACTAAAGATGTGCATATACCTCTACAGTGCAGACTCTGATCATGGCTTTTACAGGGCCATTGTGAAAGGAGTCAGAATTTATCCCAGCACATAGCTCCATGTAGCAATAAGCATGAGAGCACTGCTGGAACAACATTAGTATGTGATAGAAAAATTTAATAAAGAAGAAAGATGCTTTGATTTGTTTCAGTGACCCATATCATTATTCAGCATGGAGAAGTCATCTGCTAAAACATTCAGCAGAACTTGGCCCATTGATAGCAGCAGATGTCTGCTTTCTGGGCAAGAATGAGACAGCTGTGATTTCTGCTCTGTACCTGCTGCCCACTCGTATTGCACCTGCAACAGCATCAGTTCTATTTGTAATGTAAGGATCTAATACACAGCCCAGGAAGCATTTTCTCCTTAGCTGTTGTTGGTCTGAGCTAGTCAGCTCTCAATCACTTTAAGTAAGATCTTTTTGCTGCTAGCTTTGATCTCCCTATTCTTAAGAAAGAAAAATTGAAAGTGCTGACATAAAAAGATTAGATCATATTAAACTGAATCAAAGAAAGTGTCAGCTTTACTACTTACTAGGAAAAGACCAGGAAAACAATATCCTTACCTAAATTGCTTTGAAACAGATCTAGAAGTTGAGCAGTTCCAGGAACAGTTTGATTCTGCTTCCAAATTTATGTGATTTCAGACCTCAGTGATTCAAATTTCACAAGGACAAGCAAGCTCAAAAGGCACCTAATTCCTTTCCTGAAAATCATGTTATATGTCTTTCACTGCCATGGGCAAAATTTATCATCCATGGTCATGACTGAACCAAACCAGAGAAATAAGTTCTTTCTTTCCAGAAGAAAAAAAATCTGCACAGAAATTTAATATGCAGCCATATTCAAAGAGGTAATTAGTGAATTTTGACATCCTGTCCACTAATACCATCACCCTTCCACCCCCACTGAATTTGTGATACTTTAAGTTAATGTTCAGACCTACTGTTTATTTTTGGTCACATCATTCTATTACTGCATGAAAATAAAAAGAGGGCCTGAAGCAATCTGCTCAAACGTTGGCCAAAGCCCTTCTTTTGACTTGGGCTGAGGAATAGTCCCTTAAAAGTATGATTATCATCTTCCCAGTTTTACTGTTGAGTATTTTATATATTCAGCTGATTTTATAACTTTGAGCTTAATTCTAGTTTATTGTTCAGGGTGAAGAACTTGCTTTCACAGTCAGAGAAATTTCCAGCTGAAATAAAATGAAACTTGCCTAACAAGAATCACACAAGAGAAGTATTGTTAAAATCCTCAGCTGTGTTTGATTCCAAATCCAGAGGTGTTAAGAGATATTTCTTTATGAATTATGAATTCAAGGATTCTTTCTTTATTAATGAATAATTGACCTTTTCTGTCCAGACTCTTAGTTTAGTGATTTATTTTGATAAATAAATAAATGAATAAACCAAAAATCTTCAAAATACTTTTGTTAAAACTTGCATACATTATGAATGCCACAAGTTAAAGAAAGGGAAAATATCCTCTGAGACAGAACCTGGTACACTGGCACTCAATTAGATTTTGACCTTCTTTACCCATAAAGGATTGGTAGACAGACATTGTTTGCTATTTGCCTGAATTAAATTGGGTCTCCTGAGATGCATATGAAGTAATTTAAAAAAAGAAAAACACTGTTAACTGAATTTACTCAACCATCAGTCTGAAGCAAACCTTATTTACTGTATTCATCTATTAAACTAATATAATCTTTCATATTTTAATCAGAAAAAAGTGACATTTAATTAGTGTTACACAGCTAAGACTTGAAGAAGCTCCCCTATCTGAGCATTCAGCTAGGCTATCGCTTTTCAGTCTCACCACGGTGAGTCTTGTGCTTTTATGCTTCTGTTGGTCAAAGCAAACTGCAGGACTGTTTTATTAATTCAACTGCTTGACACCCTTCCTCAGCAGGAAAAAGTGCTCTTTTTACAATTTCATGCAAACCACATTTTTTGACTTGACTCCCTTACACTGCAAGGATCGGAACTATCTACTTTCCCAAATCCTTTAACTTCCTTGAGTACACTTCATCATTTTTTAAGGACTTGTGGTGGTTGAGACAGTGACATTAGTTTATAAAAACAAAAATAAAACCCAAAGCAAATCAATCAGTAATAATATCAGCGATCTACAGGTCCAGACACAGCAACAAAAATAAAAGAAAAAAGCTAAAAGCCCTGTTCACGTGACTGCCATACTTTCCCTTCTACTTTTTCCAATTAAGTGCTACAGAAATGTTCTCTTGAGTGGTTTCAGACTACGACTCAGAGATCCTTGGCTGTTCCTTGAATGCTCATTTTCTTCCATCCTGAGGTGCTGAAATTAAACAAGCTACTTCAATGATGGCATATTTCCATTTCTACCCAAATTTCCTGCATCTGCCTTCTTTTTCCCTTCACGTTCACTACTTCTCTCACACTTTGCTTTGTAAAATTGACTGGGTTTTGTTCTAATTGGGCACCTTAGAAACCTTCCACTCCTATTCTCATGAAGAAATTAAAGATACCTGTTTTCATATCAAATATGGACATCCCATTGTGCTATGGCGCTTCTACCAGGGTGGTTGCTGTTGGGATTTAATGGTTCCTAAGTGCTTTGGGTCCTGAGTAGCTTGTCAGAGTTCTGATATTATACCAATCCATTCTAATGATAAAGCACTTTCATAAGCTCACTCACTCTGACCCATATGCACATGCAGACAAAGCCTGTAAATCTTTAGGGTTTTATTTATTTTTCAAGGACATAATTTCATCTTTTTAAATAGGCAACCTGAATTCCTGATTTTAAAAAAGCATAATGGGATAAAGCAACATGAACAAATCAAGCCTCAATAAACAGTCTTCTGAGTCAGCTTGCAAAGCATAAAACACTAATTTTATTTTTTTTTAAATATTTTATCATTGTACAGCAGGGGATTATAGCAGCAGCTCTGCAATATTGGCCACTTAAAATCAAATTCTCTGATCTCAAAGTGAACTTCCCTCACCACTGCTCACCCAAAATCATATTGCGGCAAATAACTTCTAAGTCACTGGTTCTACAATTTCAGCTATTTGGCAGTGTAGTCCAATAAAATGGCATGAGCTAATTTCATAGAAGCTTCAAAGATTTGTTTTGGATGAGGCAGCCAATTACTACCAAAAAAATTCACATGTTTTTCTGCAAGCACAATACACAAGGTGTTTTCATCCATTAAATGTTCACTTATTTTATAGAAGTACAGGCTGAAGACTGTAGCCTTGTCTGAAGTACCTAGCATCATAATATATTTATTGAGAATTATATTGATCACAGTCTGAATTTTTATCTTATTTTCCTTTAGCATTCCCATTAAACAGCATTTTGACATTCTTTTTGAAGAAAAAGGAAACAAAAATATGAGAAAAACAAACTAGGTCATTAAAAAAGTACTTGAGAATACTTCCAGCAGCAACCTGCAGGCTTAGGTTTATTGTCAAGCATGATTTATGAAAACTGGTTAAATTTACTTAAGATAACTGGGAGGCAGACGCGGCTAGTACACTAATAACCTCTTTAATATGAAGCCTTATGGAATACAGTGCACCCTTTATACATTAAAAAGGTTAATTTGGCTTGTCACAACACAGAACTGAATTAACAGAGAAATTGAAAGGCTCTCAATTTATGTCATTAAATAAAAATACTGGGTGATACCCAAGCGAATGCTACCATTCAATTGTTTTTTCTTGCCTTATCATGTAAAAATTAGATATTAAGTGTGCATACAAGAAAGTACTATAGTCGAATGCAGAGGTACCACCAAAAAAAAAATTCTGCTATACACTGACATTTCAGATAAGCCTTCTTTTTTTTTTTTTTTCAGTAATTAGGCCATTTGTATTTTAATCCTCAAAAAAAAAAAAAAAAACCCCCTTAAAAAAAAAAAAAAAAAAAAAAAAAAAATAACCCTTTTTTTTTTTTTTTTTTGCAGTAATTAGGCCATTTGTACTTTAACGTTCCAGTTAAATTAAGAAAACATTACTTTTTGGTGGATTTTTTGGTTCACATAATCAGTTTCTTGCTTAACCAAGAACTGGTACCATTCCTTCTGGCCTACACATGAAAACTCACCTCTGCTTCTACTATTTGTTTCTCATACACACATTGTTCACTGTTGAAAAGTTATTGCATGTAGCTTTGTGTACATATATGCAAACACAGACACACATATGTTATGTTGAAGCTGTATCCTGTTCTGAGCCTAGACTGGGAGATGATCATGATGAAGAACAGGAGATCCTTGTGAAGAATGCGAGACTCCTTGTTGCTGTGTTGCAAAATTAATGAATACCTGTAAGACATGATAAAAAGTAGAATTTTCAAAATAAAGGTACCTGAATTCAGACTTTGGGGATATAGGTGATGGCATTTCTTAGCTGCTCTCCTTAGCTTTTTTGGCAAAATAATTAATAACTCATGTTGAGGGAACACCTCTAAAAACATGTTTTATAAACTCTAGAAATAATCCCTCTTCTCCTCTCCAGCTAAGATGGATGGAGGGATGGGGGGATGATAAACGATAAAAATTATGGTAAAATAATTTACCAGGATATGAAAAATACATTTTATGCACAAGCAAATATGAAACAATGGTTTTAATTGTCTTTGAATGACATAAATAAAGAATATGAGTCTGTTGTTTCTGCAAATAAAATATTACAGATGAGGGTGCAAATATTTCAAGGTGAAAGCACACTTCTGATTCAAAAACGAATATGCCTCCTTGAATTGGTTTGGGTTTTTTAAACACAGATCTTCCTACATAAAGGCTTGTTTCATTTTTAACCGCACAACAATTTCACAGTAAGGCATGTAGAGGGAAAAATGGCTCTTTATTCAAATGAACCTCTTCATATGCAAGAAAACTTGGGGTGCATTTAAAGTGTGTTTGTTACTGTGAAGAACTATTTTCCTGTTTAAAACTGACAGTCAGGGAGAGGAAGCGGTGGTAGGTGACTGAGGTGATGCATCACCATGAAAAATGGAAAGGAAGTAAACCTGAGTGAACAATGCCTGAAGAAACAGGCTGAAATTATCTTATATGCAGTCACTCAGTGAATAGATAGTTTACAAGTAGTTAGTAGACCAGCACAGAGGAGAATACTTCAATAATGATTTGCACATGGGAAAAAGGAACAAATTCACACCATCAATCACAGAAAATTAATATTTTGACTAAATGTGCCTCTCAGTTTGCAGAATGAATAACAAGCAGTTGCCTATGAAGATGATGTAACACATCACAATCACCCAGAAATCCCATGCTTGCCATCAACGTTTTCTTCTTTTTCTCACAATAGTATTTCACGGTTTTTAGCAGCTGGGTCTCCTGTCTGTTTGTGCTTAAAACTCTCACAGGAAAATGTCTGAAGGTCTAAGGTTTACCATGATTTACAGAGACTGGTTCAGCCTTTTCAAGGACATTGGTAAGATGCCAACTTTTGGACTGTGGGGATGGCAGTTCACAGTGCTATCTTGTCATCTCACACAGCTCTGGATTCATCTAAGCACAGATTATGTTTGTGCACACTACAAGTGTGTGGCTTGCTGTGACTAGGTTTGTGCACACTACAAGTGTGTGACTTGCTGTGATGCTTTTACTGTGCTCACCTCCAGCATTAAAGCAGTGTAGGACCTGAGATGACCTGGAACTGCTGGAGTATTGCATACATTCAGGTGACCCAGCAAATGATAAAATATTCTACTACATCAATAACTATAATGCACAGTACATTTAGGAAAACAAACAAACAAACAAACCAACCATGGGAAACAAAAAAAAAAAAAAAAAAAAACAAAAAAAAAAAAAAAAACCAACCATGGGAAAAAAAGGAAAGAGAAATTATAAAATACCTGCTCTAATGTAGTTTGGCTAATGGAGTAGTGTTTGATTTGGAGAAAAACTTTGTGATTCTCTAGGACTCTGAAGAGCTCTGCTAAGCATCCCTGACTTCTTGGTACATGGTACTCGAGCAGGTTAAGATGTTGTCCCTGAAAACAAGTAAAAATTATAAAAACAGATAAAAGTGAACGTTCTTTGTGATGAAGCTACACTTGCTTACAATCAGTCTACCTTCAGCAGACTCTCATTGCAGATTATTCTGGAAAATATGAGCTTTTAAAAAATAACATATTTTGCCCACATTCATAGAACAAAGAGCGGTTCATACTAAGAGTACAGATTTTGTGAGGTGACTGCTTGTTAATCTCATAAAAGATATATAAAACTTCAGAGCAATTTGAATGTGACAGACTAGTGCTGTTGCAATGCAGTCTGGGAAAAGGCTGAACATATACAGACACATTGCTGTCTGATCTCAATACAGACTTATGCTCACAAAGAGGTTCATCTCTAAGACAGACTTTGTTTCCTATTATCCTTTTCCTAAACACAGTTAAAGGAAAAGCCTTTGAGAGTGTTTATTGAAATGTAATTGCTATAAGTCTTTTATAAGGCTTTGTATTAAATCAAAGAATCTCAGTAAAGGCTGAGACTTATCAACTCTGGGCCTTGAAAGCAATCAAAGCAAATACTCTCAGTGACTACACTGCAGTCCTACTTCAGGTGAACACAGATTTGAGTTCAACTTCAATAATAAAAGCAAAAGGAAATTTTCAGTCAAAGAAAAGGCCTTTTTATTTACATTGCCTAAATTCCTGTTTGGAGTTGATTCAACCATCATCACAAGCCAATTTTTAAAGAATTGCTTAATAGAAAGATAAAAGGGATATTAATAAGTACTTTTCCCAAGAAGATAAATATATCCAAGCATGTAAATATCCAAACATGTACATACTGTACTTACAAGCCCCAGATTAATCCTGCCATATACTAGAACATGGAATTTTATGTGTACCTTAAACTGTGTTCCAGGAAAATGCATTTGTAGACAGTCCAAAATGATTCTTTCATAACTTATTTCTTTGCTAAGCCAAACCTTGACAGAATAACCCTCTCCAAACCTGGGAATGAGACACAGAAACATAAATCCATGAGGACACCATGAAGACAAGGAGAACATGTGGTTCAATTGATTTTCCTACAATTATATCAAGTATCATGTATGCCTATGCATTATCCCTGTGATTTTATTATAATGCTATTGAACAACAGAACTTCAATGAGAAAGTTTTAAAATTAATAATAACATAGACAATAAACATGTTATGCCTTATTTTAGTTACTAGTGTATTTCACTACTTAATATACCTGAACTTTTGTTAAGTAAACTATGCTTCAATTGCTATATGACTTTGAGTGGTCAGTATAAAACTATGAAGATTACCAATCACATATACAGGAAAAGAAAAAATATCCTTCAACTTTTCTAATGAGAAAAATGGGGACGTAGCACTATTTTTCAAATCTGTTAACAAAGCTGCACCTTCAAAAGAAGATTTCAGCAGTGTGAGTACAGTGGTGTTTTGAAGATATGCAAAGGCAAGTGTAGGGATATTTAGGGAGATGGCAAATTTAACAAATTTTCTTTGACTTCTATGACCATGCAATCTCTCTCAGAATGATTTAGGAAATGAACTTCTCTTTCTCAATACAAATGTGATAAAATTTAAGTACAGGCAATTTAACCAACACTATCTTTTTTATTAGTTTTACTCACTGCTAATGGTTATTTGGGAAAGTTGCAATAAACCAGTGAATATTGAAATGACAACTATGTCCTTATGCACATTTCTTAAGCAATGGAGGTTGTGTTGCACCAGTCCCCAGACTGGAGTGCACAGACAGCTCAGCAGAGACATGGGACAAAAAGGTGCTGTGCTGCACCCTTTCCCTCCTTTGCAGCTACATGAACTCCTTCCTTTTTGTTCTCCCTTTTCCCTTAGGGAAAAACACCAGCAGGAGCCACATCAGAAGAGCTTTCCACCGCCACTGCTCTTCCCTGTTGCCAGCGAGCAAGGGAAAGGCAGAGCTGAAAGAAGGACAGGGAACTTGAGCAGCACTGCCATGTCTCCCCAGAAATCTGTCACTTACTCTATCCTTCCACTCGCCACCAGTCCCACATCCTTCCTTCCAGCATAACCCCCTTTTCTTCCTTCTCCAGTGTGGCAATTGCTCGTTGCCAGATCGTTTATTCCCGTGGTTTGGCTCCTAGTGATTACCTCCGTAATATGCCCTTGTGCCAAAACCCTCCTCACTCGTGTCTTTCCTGTGCACAACCAATGATTCAGGGCAGCAGCTGGCTTAATTGGGTCTGACTGGTGAGAGGCACATTTTCATGTCATCAAAACAGAGGATATATCACAGCACACTCTGCAATGCTTCCCTATTTCAATACATTAAAACAATATCTACAGACTATCAATCAAAAGATAAAAAAGGAAGAACTATTTTGAGAAATATGTCCAATTTAACCAGTGCATGAATTATTCCCAGCAAAATATTCCACATGAAACACCACATGTTCCTGACCTATAATAAGTATATAGCAATGTAAGGGCTTTAACTTTTATTTTGCATTGAGTCAGAAAATCTGTTGCTATAAAGGAACAATCAGCATTGATTTAAGAGCAATGCAAGTTTCCACAATGACAAAAAATAGACTGCAGATTTGATTCTTTTAAGAATTTCACATTAATTCAAAATACAATTTCCAAGGATCTCAAACAAAAATCCTAACTTTCTATGTAGCACAAAACAATGGCAGCTCCTGCATAAAAATGAAAAACTCCACCACAGATAAATGAGCATAGAGTTTTCTAGCCTTTGGTTGTTTGTGGGGTTTCTTGTGGATTGTTTTTTGTTGGTGGTGGTAGTTTTTTTCTTTAGTTGGGTTAATTTCTTTGGTTTATTTTTTTGTTGTAGCCAAATGCAACCACTGAACTTCTTGAAATGGAGTAAGAAACATCTTGATGCAGTGTCCTGTCTGTTGGTTCCTGAAGGATGTTTCATGAACTAAATTGTATTGAGTCCAGACAACAGGGTACTAAATATTTACTGGAGAGTGTAGCCTGACAGACAAACAGTGCTGATTCATCAGAGATCCAGAATTAAGTGGAATCCAAAGCAGTGTCTGGCAGATTTGCTTTGCAAAGATTTACTGTGTTTTAAATAGATCTCTAATTATATGTTTTAAATGCATAGCATCATCCCTGAAAAAAATACAAGTGACAATAAAAAAAGTTGTTACAAAGATGGATATAGTTAACAAGGGTATTCAATTTAGTTGACAGCTAACCTGAGGCAACATTTTACAGGAGATCATTGATTCTGATCAGTTTTTTGGCATTTCTATGCAACGACCATTGAATTACAGTTTGAAAAATGCTGGTTTATGGAGACATTCAACAGTCTCATAAAACAAAATTGCTGTATGCAATGAAGTTTCCAAAGAAAATGAATCAAAATTCTGATTAGCAAAGACAGAGGAGTCTTTGCAACTTTGGTTTAGTTTTAAATTTTGAATGACATAACTGCCAGCATGGTACCAATAAAAAACTTTAAAAGATTTTCTTCTTCTGGCTAGCCGAGTTATGATGCTGCTATACCTTGATTTTCTACTTCATTTTAGTACAAGAACTCCCCATATAGAGTAAGTTGATCAGCAATAGACATTTCCCCCTGCTATAATCAGCAAGCTGCTTTCAGCAGTGCACTGAGGAAATGGAAACCGAGTTGGCCATTTTGTTCACTCTGTTTTCCTCTCCGATTCAGACAATTCAATTAATTCAGAAACACAAAGTGGAATTACAGAGGAAAGCACAATCTGGTTTGATTAGCACTGTTAGCATCAAACCTTTAGCACCTGAGAGCTCGAGACCAAAAGAGGAAGACATTATCATTAGAATGACCTAAGTTGAGCCAGCAGACTCATTCAGCAGCCATCTGCTGCAAAAGATTCATTTCTTCACAGCTATTCAAGAGACAACACATTGTGCACTTTAACTACACCTGCACTTCTATTTTTGTATAAACAAACACACAAAACCACATATTCTGACAAAATGAAATATTTTTCTTCTCTCTATCCTTCCTCTTCTTCCTCAGTCAAACTATTAGTTCATGCTTGAGTTTCACCTCATTAGTGGTTCTGGGAGTACAACTTATTGAGTGTTTTTTCTGTTAAAATGCCAACATGAGACTGAAGCTAAAATATAAATTCTCAAATTGACTGTAAACTAATTAACTTGACTATTTAAAGACAGCATCAGCTGCAGAAGCAGGAACTTAGCAAAAATTACAAGTCCACACTTCTTATTTACATAGGTACTTCAAGGTGTCTGAGCACTCAGATAACAAGGGAGAAAAAGGAACATAAAAAGGCAGCAAGGAATGGAAATATTTCCATGCCAGGAATTACTAAATAGGCTAACAATTTTCATAATGAAAGAAAGATGACAAGGCAGTCAAAAGGTATTTTTAGGGAGCCCAGAATCATGACTAAGCAACAAAAATAAAAAATAATTCTTCACTCATGTGTTTCTCATGAGCAGGGGACATAGAGTTACATTATAGGAAAAGAAATGCCAAGTCAGCAAGATGAAGTAATCCTCCTTACACCATATAGAGAAACGGTAGAACTCATTGACATAGGATGTGCTAGATGTCAGAACTTGACATGAGTTGAATAAGTGACCAGAAAAACTCATGGTGGGAATCCACTAAAATCAATTCTGACTTAAGAAGCCTCCAAAAAAGAAACTGCTGAAGGCAGTTGAGTAATGTGATAAAGAAACTTCCTGTGCTGAACCTTGTTCCTGTACTTTTCCCTTTTGATCACTTTCAGAGAGAGAATACTGTGCTAGCAGGTGTATAATCTGATATCAGGCTTCTTTTGGTATAAATATCCCCAAGAGGAGGTCAGCCTGGGTAAATCACCCAAATGGTTCTTCAGTTCTTAGAAGTTTTGAAGCCCCAAAGCCACACTGCCAGCAGTACAAAAATAGTTTATGTAAATTGACTTCAGATATGTGTCTACACAAGCTGCAGTCACACACTGAAATAAAGTGTAACCAAGTCTATACTGAGGCAGTCCCCTGGATGCTTTCCTGGTCCTCTTTCAACCTCACAATGGTAATGGAAGTGGATTTAGTGACCCAGAGGCTGAAAATTCTCGTGAATATGAAAGACAGGAACTGCCCCTTGGGGCAGGGTAGCTTCTGAATGTTCCCTTCTGCCCATTCCTTGGAGGTTCTGGTTCAGAGGTTTGAATGGGGACAAGAGTCCCCATTGAAACACAGCTGAGCCTGCATTTGGTCACAAGGAGTCCCTAGAGGAATTGACCCAATGGGTTTTCTTAAGCTTAACCCATGAAAACCTGTTTTATATGAACTGTGAAAAAGAAAGTACATTACCAGCAGAGTTCCATTTGCTTAAAAAAAATAAATCTGTATTTTCATTTAAAAAGCTTAAGAGTTTGCTCAAATGAAGTAAATCAAACTTTGAAACCACTGTTTTAAGTTACAGCAGGTCCAGCATAAACAGCTCATCAAATCACACTCTTCCCAAAGGTTATTTATCAACTCTTCTCTCCCCCAGTAAAATTTGCTGAATGCAAACTCAGGAAATGAAGAACATGGCCCCATTTCCTAAACTTTGAGGAATAAGAAGAGCATCTAATCACCCATATGCTTTTCTTCCCCACTAATCAAAGACTACATTTCCTGGACAATGTTGTGTTATATCTATACATATATTCACATCAAAAAATTGCAGCTCACAGAAAGTTTACTGATTGAAATCTAATGTGCATACTTTGTGCATACACTAGTTCAATCAAAGGATTGCTTCAAAATAACATTATTGGATACAAAAATAAAAATAGTAAAGAGAACATTGGCACTTAATGTCTTCAAGGAACTGCATCTTTTAGAATATGTACCATAAATCAAAGATTGGGAATAATAGTCTACTGTGCTGTTTATCCCTCTGCTTTGGTTTGCATTCATTTGCAGGCAGATATGGTTCTACTTTCCCTGAGTGAATAGAATCACGAAATCGTTTAAGCTAAAATAGGCCTCATCTAGGCAAGATAACTTAGTTACACCAGTATAATTGCTGAAGCATGGGATACACATCTAGGTTATTCCTCTCACAGCCCTAGACACAAATACAATTTACAAACAGAACAAATCTTGAACAACATTGAAAACAAAACACTTTGAGAAGCACTGGGAAAAAAGAAAAAAAAATAAAATTATTAAAACAAATTAATCACACTTTAAGATCATTTTGAATTGCACAATATATTTAATTGTTTCATCTATTAAAAAACAAGCAAAGTCAATACCAAGGAAAAAAGGTAATTAATTTTGAAATATTTTTATTTTTAATGCTAAAAATTGTATTTACAATTGTATTTACAATTGTATTTACAATACAATCCTAATACTTATATTTTTAAATGCTAAAATCAAATGCAAATACCCTGTCACTTTTAAAACAGGATTTCCTTCTGCATTTATTCAGAACCTCAGCCTTGCTGAACAGATAAACTTGATTAGATGCAAAGAAACAGACATAAATAAATTATCAAGTCTCTCTTCCATGTACTATTCATAGAGTTTGTTTCATCATTTTTAAGTAATCATGACTTTTCCAGGGTAACAATAGCAACACAAAAGCAGTTATTAAAATGATGACTAACACTTGTTCAGGTATATTGTACATACACTATTTGTTCACACACACTCAGGCTTTCATATCAAACCATCTAACGTAAATTTCTGTAATCAATATTATAATTGTCATAAAAGTGACTGTCCCAGATTATGAGCAGTGCAGGGTACAACTTTGCCTTTCTCTCTGTGTGCTTGTAAATTCATAGGTGTGATTTCCAAATATGTGGTGAAACCCTAAAAAAACTCGACAGTTGTTTATATATGTGCACACACAAATATCTCTCCATATTTTTGCTTGTTTGTCTGTACATACTGCCAAGTATCAGGGATTTTTTTTTATTCTTGCATTATTTATACATTTCACTCCCAGAGAAACAGGAGCAGCAGTGCTGTAATCCTGTGTAAAGCTGATGGTACTTTAAAGAGTCTGAACTATTTCCTTAAAGCAACTTCTGGGACTCAACAGTGAAAAAGGCAGGAGTAAGTAACATTATCATTGTGTTGCTGTGACTGGGTTTGCGTGTACTGATTTTTAATAACATAATAATCATGATATTACACACTAAAATATCTACTAAAAGACCTTATCAACACCTCAAGGTCAAATCTCAAGCTAAAAAGTGTTTAATGGATACAAGATGTAAAATTAAAGTTTAAACCACAGTTATATTTGCTTTATGGAATGAACATCAATTACATCATCACACAGCACCTTGTCATGAAATCCCTATTGTGAATGCCTTACAAGATACACGGGATGTACCTGCTCAGACAAGTGGCTTTATTTACTGCAATGCCTAGAAAATGTTGCAAATAAGACAGCAAATTGATGAAAGAAGGGAAGAGAAAGGGAAGAGAAAGGGAAGAGAAAGGGAAGAGAAAGGGAAGAGAAAGGGAAGAGAAAGGGAAGAGAGTGCTTCATGGTTCTGGAACATCCTGGGGAACCAAATCTTACCCTTTCATCCTCATACACCTGTGTGGTCTGTGGTGACTCAGACCATTTCTTTCTTTAGTGCTTTCCTGTCTTCTTAAGGGCCCACCTTAACTGGAGACAAAGGGCTCCAGTTGGCAGAGGGAATTCACAGTGCCTTCTGGAACACCCACAGCTACAGCTGAAGTTAACTGGAGTTTTGCTTTGAATGCAATGTTGAAACAATGTAAAATATTTAGTCATAAACTGCTTAGATGGTAAAAAACCCTTTTAACCCTTTTAAATTTAGCACCAATCTTTGGTTACTCCTCTATAAAATAGGAGTAATTATTTCAAATCAAGTTTCCCAAAAGTGCTGTGGAAAACAAAGATGTTGATGTTTGTGAAGCCCTAACCCAATAAATGCTGATAATACTGTATTTAAGAACAGGTTTGAAAAACTCCTAGTAAAACACAAGCTAGGGAAAGAGCATGATATGAAATCTCAAATAGCTGCTGCTGATTTAATGATTTATTTAAAGATACAATGTAGCATCCTGTGAAAGAGTATAAAATTACCAAAAAAAAAAAGGCATTCAAATGAACATGCAGAGTAGGACTGAATAAATATTGTACAAAATTTTAGGAGATTCAAAAGATATTGTTAATTCTTGAACTCTTAATCTGTGTGGTTTTTAAGTGTTAAGAACACTTTCCTTCAAACTTTCCTCTTCAAAGACAAACTAATAGCCATGTTACATGATTACACATCCACTGCCTTAATGCATTTTTCATGTACAAAAGGAATGCTTTTTTTTGGTCAAGAAGAATGAAAATTATTTAACTTTTTCTATGTTATAGCATGTAAGAAGCTTATTGGTAGTATGTCAATTAATATCACTGTGTCCACGAAAGGCTGAAATATATTCTCCATCAACTTAAAAAAAAAAAATTGAAGTATGAGCAGTCTGCCAACGTATTTTCCATTCTAACTCTTTCAGTGCACAGACAAGACTTGCAGATCCCTTTAATCCTCCCTGGAGTGAGAGAAAAGGACAGAGTGAGAACAGCAGAGGAACAACATGAAGACACCAAAGTCAGTGACAAAAGAGTCAAGTCCCATATAGGAGGGATGGGGAGATGCCTTGACTTTGGGCCTGAAGTCCTCTTGTAAAGCTATGGAGAAGAATGTAACAGATACATCAAACTCTTTTCCCCTGTAACTCGGTAAAGTATGGGGAAATTAAGTATTCAAATTGTAGATATGAGCAAAGGCCTTCATGCTAAAGTATGCAGATGTTGAAATAGCTGTGATCCCATGAGGAGTTTGAACAGAGTGAGAAGAGTGATGAAGACCCTTTGCCCCCAGGAAGAGAAGATCTCTGTTCTCAGAGATGATGATCTCAGAAATAAAGAGAACCTTTCCTCTTGAACAGCTTACCCCTAAAATAGAACCCCACAAGTTGACATGACCCATAAATGCAGCTGTGGGAAAGCTGTAAAAGATGGGAGGAACTTCATGATTGCAGATTTCTGGGTGGCTGCTCTTCATGGAAATTAAAAGCCACGAGAGAACTGTTTTCTTGTGAAGAAGTCTCCATAAATTGACAAGAGGGACTCCTCTCCCTCTTCATTTGGGACTCTCAAGTGAACTAAAGAAAAGCTATTCTCTAGAGATGACAAACTGACTGAATTGTTTCTGTACATCATTAGAGGGAAAAAAGAAGTTGGCAGGGGGAGGAAGGAGGACTGTTCTGAAGATTTTATTCTAATTCTAATTATTTTTTTGGTTTCTGTTAATAAAGTTTTCTTTGTATCCTTTTAGTTTTGAGTTTGCTTCGCCTTCCTCCTAATCCTATCTCACAGCAGGAAATGAATAAGTGTATTCTAGTGAGTGCACTGTTGTTTGGCCAGCATTGAAGCCACCACATTAATTGGTGCATTGGCCAGGAAATCTCAGATTGGCAAATCAAAACAACTACACAGCTATAGCAAATGAATTAAATGTTGGGTAATTTAATCAGATGGCTTGCTGATAAAATTTGAGAAAAGACTTGATGTCCAGCACCTGACAAATTGGTATGGGTTTTTCTGATATGAGCAGTCTGTCCAGATGGCCCTAGAATGAAGGATAATATCCAAAATGTTGTTCTCAGAGAACTAGCCAGCTGTATCTCACATGAAAATGCTTCTGTGAATTTTTTAAAAAAGCATTAAGTATAATGGAGAATACTGAAGAGAGCATTTAAATGTAATCCATTCACAATTTAGAGTAATTGACTCTGTTGGCAGGAGTTGTCTGAAATTAGGCTTTAATGGTCACAACTGTTAACACATCAATCTCAGACAAACTACATCTAGAACTAAGATGCTAACTTTTTGAAAAATGCCCTTTAGTTTGTTCTTCTACCTAATACATTTCTTGATATTGTTTATAAATTTGCCACCTACAATAGAAAAGCCTTTATATAGAAGTTTTTCCCTTTTTATTCTGCTGATAAATATCTGCAGATACTTTAAATTTGTTTAAACATATATAAATATAATCAAGGTTCAGCAGCTCGGAGCATAAACCCAAACACTGACATTTGTGAGAAGACTTTTTTTTGGAAGAGCATTTTCAAACAGGCTTGCAGAAGGTCTGGAAATATGGAACAAGTCTCACACATTAATAGCAGCATCACTTTTTATATTCCTATGAAGCATTTATGTTTCACATTAGCATCTTCCTGGAGTTTACCCATACCCTCATAGCAGAATTTTGTCCTGCTATCTGACAAAGCTGTACTCAGTGCACGATTATGATATTTCACATCTGCCAAGGGTTGAAAGTGTAGCCAGAGAGAAAGAGCTGAATCCTTGAACTCCCCAACACAGCAAAGAAACAAATTTAGCAGGGCCCCAAGGAAGACCCATTAAACCTTTATCACATATCCATCAAAAAGGTGATCATAATCTGGACTCTATAGGCTGGAGTGGTACTAAAGAATAAACAAATGAAACAATTTTGAGGACTTGCATCAAGATAGAATTCAACAAGAAGGGAAGAAAGAATGTCATTTTAGTATACGTACCTATATTTAAAAGAGGAAGAAATTTCTTAAGACATACTAATAGAATCATGTGTAATATCAAAATATCCTTCTATTTCTTACAGTACAGGATTTAGTCTTTTATAAATAAAAGCTGTATGACAGTTTTCTTTGCTTTAAGTATTCATATAATGGTTAGATTTATCTCCTTGCAATCTTCAAAGCCAGATCAGGACACTTGTTTATTTTAAAATGTTTGTTCAATTTGATTTGTAGAAACAAATTGAAAACAGACTTAAGGATGTCAAGAAGTGCATATAAATATAAATAATTTTTAAAAAACAAGCTGTAAAATCTAACAAAGAAACCATGATAATCTACAACTATCACCCCATTAATTTATTTTAGTACCATTCCCTGTTAATATGAATCTGTATACTACTAGCCTGATTCTTTCACACATAGCACAAAAAAACCACCATCCAAAAATAAAACTTTTTGGGTTTTGGTAATTAAATTAAATCAGATACAACAAAATCAGTTTTGTTTATGCTTTCTTTTGTTTAAACAAAATGTAAGAGGTGATGGGTTTTTTTACTGTGAGATGGTGCATGGAACAAATATAATAGACAGTACTAATTGCAGGAAAACACTGAAACACAAGGAAAAGATTGGGGATTATATTAGTGGAGGTGGCTATTAAGGAAAACATCCTTCCTTCCAGGTAGATATTTCCTAGTAGCAGCTTAGATTTACTAATCCTTGTGGTCTACCATTTGAGAAGAAACTGTATTTTGCTCTGCATGGCAATGAGAACGATAGCGCTATTAAATCATAGGAAAACTGGAGGGAAGGAAACACTTAATACTCTTCCAAGTCCTGGAATCTTTTCAGGATGTTCACAGGTAGAGCAGAAAGTGAGAAAATGAAGATTTAAAAATTATTTAAAGCTTAATTATTTCAATAGATTTCTTTGGAATTCTGCCCCTTCCCCATCTCATGAAGATGCAGGAATCCTCCATGTGGTACAAAGTGGCATACCAGGAAATTGTCTTCAAGTTTGCAACTTTAATTGCACAGAACCCACAATGTTTTTTAATTTCCTAACAATTACTTTAAGTGTTAGGTGTGCGATAGCTTGGGTTTTATGATAAAGGATCATATTGGCATGTGTTGGAAGCATGTTTGGAAACTAGAATAAGCAACTAAATAACAGGAGTACAGGAACAGTCTTTGACATCTCCCTAGCATTCATCAGAAGATTTCCAAAGAAAACACAGAAATGTCTTTTCTGAAAGCTTTAGCAGCTGTGTGTGTGACACTTTAAGACTGTGCTCTCTACAGTGGTTTTGTTCTTCCTGCCAAGAAAATGTATCAGGCAGTCAGAGAAAATTCAGAAAACTGTACGATTTTAATTAAATCGTCTGATAAAGCTCACAGCTATTTTTTCTTAATAAAGATTCTAAAGTTTTAAAAAAATTCAATAGGTCCCTGAACAGTTAGCATGGAAAATTTGGAGACCAAGTCAATCAATAAGCCAGGAGTTAAAGGGATTTTAGTCCTGCTTTAAATGAAAAATCTTCATGCAGTTTGAGCTACACAGTTTGTGTAGAAAGTCTCTGCAATATTGATCTCAAGTGCACATATTTTCCCATGTGAAGGTCACTGATGGACATATATTAAAAAACTGCCATGGAACGCAAACCTACTGACAGTATGAAATATTCTTAATATAGAAAAGGTGTGCTTTTTACAAAGTTGCAATGATTTTAAAAAATTGTTATGAACATGATTGCCAAATATTCTTATTATGACCTTGCTTTAGAGAATTTGAAAGAGGTACTCATAAAGCCTTGATTCCAGAATGGCTGATCTGTGACTATCTCTATAGTAATAACAGTACTAGTATCATCTCAATAAGAAATAATATGATGACACTTCCAGCAGGATATTTCTGCATTGATTTACTAACTGTGATCTGAAAGTAGTTTATCTACAGAGGCAGTGCAGCAAATTGAGAAATAACTGCCTTATTTATATGAATATGGTGCATACTTATGAGAATGCTTTTGATGTCTTCTTTCCATGAGAGGGAAGATAAAAAGATGCTGCTAAAGGAAACATCTGAAGTGGCAAAAAATTACAAAGTCACTGATAAGATAAAGGGGAAGGTAGCCTTTGTGGACTGTCTGATTTTGCCCTCTCAAGGTCAAGCAGACAAGACAGAGATATGCACTCAATCCAGAGGATCTGAAACATAAAAAGTGAAGACTCACATTCATCCCAGTTAACTTTATACACTCAACTGAAGTGCCTAAGTAATACTATTTCTCCTGAGTGGGGAATGCTCAAAAAGCATTTTCAGCTAATATCTAGCCTCTACATACTGAGTTACACTGTCCTCTACGTATGATCTGTTTCTCATACATGAGAAATAAAGGATGCCTTCACACTCACTAATCTACTCCAGCCAGTGAGATAACAGGCTATTCTATGCTACAAAATTTGGAAAGGGACAAGATGGCAAAGGCAAAGACCTAGATATGAAAGAGGAAGAAACTGCTGCCAATCAATTGACTTCTCATGCCTCCAGAAATTGAAGCAAATAGGCACTGAAAGGTATGCAAGCACAAAAAGAAGACTACAATCACACAGAATCATCAGAATTAGAGATGCAGACATCAATGTTTTTTTTCCACTATCTGGATTGTAATGTCTCTAACTGAAAGTCTGTCCTCATGAAAAAAACTTATAAGGAGAGGGATGATGTGAGTCAGGCCCATCTTGCCAATGCGTCTGTGAAGCAAGGATCTATGGTTCTACCCAAAGGGAAGGCCAGAAAGCCAAAAGGGTTGTCACAGCACAAGAAGTTCTCCAAGCACATAACTTCTGCCTTATAAACATGGCAGACAGCAATTCCAAAGCATTTCTGTAGAGCTTGTTCCCAATATCAAGTGCATGTGCACTTAAGAGAGCTAAGTGCTGAGCTGGTACAAAGCAGTGTAGCTTCGCTGCTTGTAAATGAGCTGTATCATCTTACACAGCTCACTGTCTGCGTGTCCTAACAATTACATTTACAACTAAATGTAAATGTTCTAGCTATAAGTTGCAGCAACTTTCCCCTCAGCTTCCAATCCTGTTTCCTTTATGGTGGTTTGAGCACATTCTCTGAATTAAACATTCTCATTAATAGATATTAAATTAACTCATGAGCAGAGTTCAAAGAGAAAAGAGGCTTATGCACACCAGGAAAAGGATGCAGAAAACAGCATAAATATCTGCAATTGTCAGTGAATAAGGTAGGGAGCAGAGAGAGTTCAAAATAGATGTTCGTACTGGTTGGTGACCTGTTAAAAATGCTTCTTTCTGTTATGAAAAACCCTCAGAAGGAACCAAATTGTATTTCATTGCCAGGTCGGATTCCCACAATGTATTCCTTAGGTTATGTGCAGAAATGCTTCATTTCAGATGCAGATCTGCCTCTTTCAATTACCAATGCAGACCACAAAGCATTTTAGCAATGTCATATGTCAATTTAGCTTGCTAAGTTATCCTAATGGACTTCAGTGGCAAGAGGAAAAAGAAAATGTTCTTAGCAGTCATAAGTGCTTATGCCTTAGCACTACTAAAGCATCTAGCCAGCTCTTAGATTGAATAAAGATGCAGAAGATTTGATGTTGATGCATAATACCTGTTTTTAATGTGCTGGGGAGAGCCAAGACACTTGAAAGCTCCATTGACCATGATAGCAAGCCTTGTGCAGAGAGCTTCACATTCTTCCATACTACAAAATAAATTGAGGGGAAAAAATCAAATAATTAGTACTGAAAACAGAGAACATTTTTTATAACTAACTTTAGATAAGGAAGAATCTGGACAGATGCCAAAACAAGTACACAAAACCTTTGACTTCAAAGGGTGATAGTCAAAGTGGTAAGCCTAATCAGTATATACCAGCAGTTATTACCGCATGACAGCTAGAAGAGAGCCTTAAACCATTATTTATATTTTTAGTCCATAACTATTTGGATAATTCTGGTCAGAATATAAAGGTATCATCATTACCACAGGCAAATGCCTCATAAGAACCCTCAGGAATGCCACTGATGGAGTCATGAACTCTGTTATTCCCTTTAATACATGTTTGTGATTATTCTGAGCTAAAGGATAAAGGGAGGAAAATGAAAAGCTTACTCAACCTTTCTTTTGCATAGTACATGGCCTTGAAAAAAAGTTACCCTTAGCCTGATTGCAGGATAGAAGACAATCCAAAACACTACAATCCAAACAGAATTTAGGAAATGGAAATGCATCTGAAGAGAAAAACACAGTCCTCCTAGATGTGACTGCTTCAGATGATAAATAATAGCTTTGACTTGTAAAACTTATGGTAAAACTTATGGTAGATAGGCTGCTACCCTACGTATTCTGCAAATTGTGTGAGCAGCTCTTTCAAAGAAGCACTTTAGACATAAAGAACCAGTCAGGATCCACCCATCATCTAAAAGAGGACTCAAAGGTGTTTGGTGTTCCTACAATTTGCTGTGTGCCCTTCCCAGTCCTTCTGAGACAGCAAAACAAGAGATGTCTTGTGTGCCTCAGCTGTGGGCCAGTCCAAATCAAAGTGCTTTGACAGAATGAACATTGGCAATCAAGTACTGCCCTAGGAACAATTTATTTATTATATGGCAGGGCTGTGGTGAGAACTGCCAAACTGCTGTGTCTGCAAGAGACAGGGAGAGAACTGCACATCTTCCCAAAAATCAGGAAATTCGCCAAGTAACTCCTAATGCTACCCTTGGCATAATGCTCCCCAGCTGTGGCAAAATTACACAAATTTAGGGGTCTAGGGACAGTTGATAAAGCCTCACTCCTCCCCACTTAAAATAGAAGTTTTGTCTGAGATCTGTAAGTAAAAAAATTGTCTTGGTATAGTAGGTAAACATCCCTCAAAACCTGAGTTTTACACAGCAAACCCTCTCTATACCTTACACATGTATTTGCTGACATGTATGACAGTTCACTTCATATGAAAAATTCCTGTACTTATACAAGTAAATAGTCTCAAAGCCCCAGTGACCTTCAGAAAATAGTATAAATAGTATAAAATAATTTCTCCTTCCTTCACCCTGGCACAATAATGTGAACAGTAACATTGTACTTATTGTCTGTTTCAAGTCATCCATTTGTAGAGCTAAATATGTAGTTAGTACAATTTCATGGTTTTTCTTTAGTATATATAATATATATATTAGTAATGAGATCACAGGTCTCTTCTTTTTAGCTGGTGTTTGACAGGTTCTTATACTGGGCTGAAAAGTCAAAGCATATTTTTTCCTGAAAATTACTGAGCTGAATTCACAATGCATAACCCACTTTCTCTAAATGAATGTGCTGGTAAGCACTTGGCCACCAAACACAGGTACATGAATTTTAAAATTAAGCTTCCGTAAATAAAACACTAAAAATGTTTTTGGAGAGTTTTTCCATCAATAATGGACTGGGAAAACAAATACATCTTAAGAATATCTAAAAAAATCAGAAAATAGAAAACAGTGGTGGAAGTTTGGCTGCATCCTTTATTAATTCATCTGTACTTCAAATCTCACTTGGTCAAATGTTTCATTGTCATTCTGCTTTTTGAATTTTGTCTTCTCTGGACATGTTTTCATGATCTTTCCCTCATCTAAAGAAATTTTATATATAGTTATACATACCATATATATATTACCTAAGGGAACATTTCATTTATTTCATTTCACTATAGAGGTTACGAAACAGTATTGATGTTTCCTCCATTAAACCAATATACCAGTGGCCATATCTGAGAACTGACAAGGTATTTAATGTAGATGGACTCTTCTGAAAGGATGGGGTCTCTCCTACCATTTCCAGTAATGCATAAGAGAAGAGCTGACGAATCCATCTTCAGGATGCCATGGCTTACTCTTTTCATATACTGATGCAAATCAGAAAATTTTAAAAAATCAGAAGGTTTTTCACTCATGCTTCCTTTTGTAAGGATTTTTAAGGTAGCCAAATACAAAAAAGTTGCCTGAAATTCGAAACCAAGAAGAGACACTACAACACTGAGTAAAAAGAGCATGGAAATAAAATAATTAATTACATCATCTTTGCTGTGCCTGCAGCCCCTTGAGCAGCACTCTATTTTTTTTTTTAATAAATATGAACAATATTTGGGATTTAAATAGCTTCCTTTTTTGTGAATAGGAAGGAATTACCATAAAATTCCAAGAATTAATCAGTGTTTCACAACAGAGTGAGCGGGTCTTCAGAACATACTTCTCTGCAGCACAGAAATATGCTGGCTGCTGGGATAAGGTCTTACCTGTGGGACGTCAGCACAGCTGCACAGCCATCTTGAACTTCCTTCAGGATAGCTTTCCAAAGGTAGCGTTTAGAGCAGGGGTCCATTCCAGAGCTGGGCTCATCCTACAGGAAAAATGAAAATTACACAGCAGCATGGGAAAAGCATACCACAGGTTCTGCCCAGCATGAAGAATTAACACAATTCACAATAAAATCATATATTTTTCTCTTTAAGTGTCACATTTTCAGAAGGCCATTTAAGTGATACCCTAATTAATGTTTTGCTTTAACACATACAGTTTAATGTCTAAATATATGGAAGGCACATTTTAGTAAAGAAGTGTATATATATATACATGATATTTAAATATAATCTATGTGTATTTATAAATGCTTACCATGTGTATAAATTTTATATATTATACATGTATTGCTATAAGTATTTATTATATCTGTTTAATTAGCTACCTATACTCTTTGATAAGAGAAAATTGTAAGTAGTTTTTCTCAGTTTCTGGAAGGGTTTGGTGACTGTTTCTGATCTGCCATGAGCACAAACAACTGGAGAAATCCTATAGCTCCCAGATGTCTACAGTGCCCATCCCATGTGTTTGATAAGATGTTTGGATTTGACATCTTATATCAGTTACTCCCACAACCCTTTTAAGAGGAATTTTCCCCCACAGAGGAGAGAATTTACAGGATTAAATAACATTAACTCAGTGCAGAGCAACTGGCAAACCCATTTCCCTCTTGGATGGCTTTCATGGAGAAAGATGTGCTGCTACAAAATCTACATTTCCCCTCCATATCTATTACTCCTTTCCTCCCTAAATCCAAGTTTTTACTTCATCCACTCATGGAAACAAAAGGAATTATATTTGATTGACAAATCCAGTCTCTGTTACTACGAAACTAGGAAGAAGGAAACTCTTCCAGTTGCTTTTCATGCAGTGGAATTCCATGGGTAGTGTCAGCACCTGTTAGAAGAGTATGGCTTGGGCCAGAGTATTTTCAGCAAGGAATCCCAGCTGCAACCTGGAAGCAATGTTTTCAAGACACAGAGCAAACAAAACATGCAGTTTGAAGCTAATTTTAGTGCTTCCCTACCAATGTCAGAGGTTAAAAAATTCAGTTCAGTCTCTCATTATCTGTGGATTGCTAACAAAGAAACCATAAAAAGCAATAAACACAAAGCAACCTACAATATTGCTCAAATTAATAGCTATGATCCTGGATGCAATTTAAAAGCAGATTCAGTAGTTTATATTGCTGTCTTTGCTTTCAGACAAAATAATAATAAAAAACCTCTTTTAAAATACTGAAAAACTCCTTTAGCTTTCTAAAGCCAGAAAATGGTTTAAAGAATTTGACAAGTTTAGATATCTTTCTTTCCTCTTTTAATTCCATATGCAACAGTCTGTGCCCTGCAGCAAGAAGTAGGCTGAAATGGATACTTGCAGTAGTACACTGTCATAAAGACATTCAAAACCAGTTGGAGCATTTCCTAAGATCAGGAAAAAACACTGATTTAAGATAGTCTCCTCCTTTTATTAGCTGAACCAGGGTCAGTTAAAGCATAAAATGCAAATAAAATGTTTTCTCTTAGAAGTGAGGCAACAGTAAAAGTTAGAAGCAGCAAAATGTGTCTAATCTTCTGAAACACAGACTCTAGAGACCATCTAGTTTATCTGGTTCTGGTTTACCTGTGATCTTTTCCTGTAAGCCCAGGAATCCCCCTGAACTCTGAGGAGCAGCTTTCCTACCCCGACTGATTTGAAGGTTTATTACACTGGTTTGGCTCTTCCCAGTCAAGTTTTAAGAAAGTGAGGTTCAATATTCTCTAGTGAAACAATGAATAATGGTATGAAAGAGAATGTAGTGTAATGATGCAGTTTTCAAAGCTTTGTAGCTCCCTGGTCTTCGATACAGAAGACATAGTTTACACTGGAGTGGCCAGTGTCCAGCCTGAATGGGCAGTAGCATGCAAGAACCAAAACAACTTGGGATAAATAATTCAAATTAATATAAGTCATAAGTATTGCTTGATTGGGTGACTTGTGGATACAATGAAATGTAAGAACTAGCCAGATTTATGAAATAAATACAACTAGTAAGAATTAGGATTATCCTGGAAGAACATGGGTCAATTAAACACATATTTGGATCATGGCATACAGCAACTGTATTCATGTTAAGGGCTTTTTTTCCTATTCACTCCTAGGAAGGAAAAAAAAATAGGAAAAGAAAAAAAATCACCTTCCATTTTTGTGAGCACCGGAGAATAAAATTAAAGCCATTAATACGGCAGAACAAAGAAGAGAGTTGTTCATCAATTACTCCCCAACTGATCAGAAAAACACCTGATTTTCTTTAGAGCAACATACACGACAACAAAATTCAATGTAGCCCATTTTTCATAAGCACAATATTACTTTTACTCACCAGCAGAAGTATTTGGGGTTTACCAACTAAAGCCACAGCAGTAGAGAGCTTCCTCTTTGTGCCAGCGCTGTATGTTCTCACCAGTTTGTCAGCATGAGCGCTGAGGTGTAACCTGTTAACCAGGTCCTCTGCAGCCTGTGGTTTGCAAATTTGAAGGCCAACAAAGATGAGGCAGATTAGATAACACTTGTGCACAGATTGAAAGAGCATTCTGTTCATGCACATTAAGAAAATGTACATGTTGTTTCCTTATTTACCCACACTTGCTGCACATTATTACTTTTGAATCTTAAACACAGGGGGCCCTTTGTTCTTCAAAAATGATAAGTATTTTCTCATATAGAAGTCAGGCTTTGTCACTGCTCAGCACAGTCATTTGTATTTGGTTTGTGTCCATGTGTCAATGATCTAAAATGTCTCTCATTTCAACTTATTCTCCACTATTTATTTGATCAAATACCTGAGTAACTGAAAATTCAAGCAAAAAAAGTTCTCCATCAGCTACAAAAAAAGATGAAAATGTCAGGAAACAAGCCACAGTTGTGAATTTAGAGCTTCTTTAAGACAAAATGTAACAGGATTAAATTAATATAACTTTTTAATAACTGAGAGGGGTAAGTTGATCCTAGCTGGATCTGGTTTTAATTGCTCCAACAAGAATTTATGATTGGAGCAAGCTGGGAAGGCATGTGAGCACAGCTGGAGACAAAGCTTATGCTGTTCCCTATGGCCTTTCTCTTTATTCTGTCAGAGTCTATCCTGACATACAAGGCTCCCTAAAATACTGGTGCTAGAGAATATTAAATGTAGCAATAATCTTAATCCACCTATATCAGCTACTACTGCTAGACTGCCCACAGAGATATAGCTCAAAACCACGAGGGACACAGCAGCAACTTTTCTGCTTGCTGCTGCCAAATTCACCCTGCTAAGCAGCAGGTGTTTGGCATAGACTCCTGGGGGGCTGTGTCATCAAGGAGTGATCAACTTTGTAACAGAGCAAGCATGTCTTCTACCTGTATGTAGGACAGCGGGAAGATTTTTGTAAAACAAGGAGTTGCATGGTGCCCTTATTGCCCAGCATTAGCTGGCAGAGCACCCCCAGCAGTATGGTTCATTGTCTTTGCTTCCTCTACATTACCTTCAGCAAAAAACCAAGGAGGGACTTGAAAGTTTAATCATATTGGATGGACAGTCTCCACTTAATTCAAAATTCCAATTGAAAAAAAATTTCAATAAACAATATTGTGAATTAATATTCACTATCCATCATAAACAAACTGCCACAAGCATAATAATACTTTCTATAGAAGATTTTTATGCAAACACCTGTGAAAATGATCAAGATATTCATGAGCCTCTGAGCAAGATTTGTCAAGAGATACTTAGAAAAGGAAGAGACATCTTGAGGGCAAGCTGTCTCTGAGAAGGAACCATGCTGCAGTGGTGAGAATCTGCAATATTCTTGTGATGATCCTTGGACTGGTATCCATAGTCACTGTGTTTGGGGTAGCTGGATGTATAACCTGACAGCAGTGCATGTTCTCATACAAAAGCCACATTTCAGAAGTATTGGTCTGTCTACATTAGATGCAGACAGGTTTTTTTTTAAAAAAATTATAACAACTGTTAAACTAGCCATAGGTAATATTACTCTGAAAAGTTCAAGGCTTCTGCTGTATCAAAGTTAATTCACAGTAATTTATTTCCAATTAGAGGTTATAGCTGTGGCTTTAAAATATGGTTAATCGCCTAAGTTACATTCTAAGGTGAGATAGCTGAGCTTTGTTTTGTTATGTGGTTTTTTCACTTCCAAATACAGGTCTCATTATACACCAAAGCAACACACAAAGTGAAGTGTTATAAAGCATGTAGTAGACACCTTATCCTGTCTACAAATCTGACTTGACTGCTACCATCAGGAATGCATGGATGTTAGTGACTAAAGGATTATCCTCCTACATATTCACCAACAGTCATACAAATTACACAGAAGATCTCATAAGAATTTAAGACCAGAAAGTGAAAAAATATGCAACCCCATGTTTACACCAAATATACATTTTAACTATAATAAGCTTCAAGAATAATTTAAAAATAATCAAGAGAGAACCATGCATAACAGCTGAAACATAGTCAAAACTATTCTTTAGTTTATTCTTTAGACTAGAACCAGTCTTTCTAAGACTGCTTTGAAGTGTCATCTAAAGTCAGCAAAATGGCTTTTTTAAGAGACGATGAATGCTGCATGGGGAAGAATTAAGAAGGTCAAGGAATAGTGCCAGAGAGAAGAAAGTAACTATTTAAGTTAGATGGGTCTTTTTGTAGACTGTAGCCCCCAAGGAGACTCAGTCGTGTCAGGTATGAACATAAAGCTTTGTAAGGAGCAACATTAAAAAGAACTAACTTTGCAAAGTTTGTAATTCCTCACATTGAACTCTCCTCTATTTTGTGTGTGCTCAAGCATTTAGCATGACTCCACAATCTCCTGTTTCATACAAGGAGACAAAGTCTGGCAAGCATCCTGCTATAGAAATTTTCAAAACAAGGTTAAAAATCTAAATAAGTAAAAGGAGAGGGGTGGGAATAATTTCCTAGTACCCACTTTGCTGCTGCTTTAAATGTGAAGAGCTTCCAAGATAAACCTTGCAGATCATCACAGAGCACAGCACAATCTGACCTGATATCTGGATATGCTCCTTTGGTACAAAACATATCAAATTAAAATTGATTTAGAACTGAATGACATCAGCTACAAAAAGGCAGAAGGAAGGGCCAACTTTCTTATTCCTAACTGTCTCCCAATTTCATGTAAAAAAATCTCCTATTCCTGCTACCTCCCTCAAATCTTATCTATGGTTCAGCAAACATAAGAATATAGAGCTCAATCTTTGAAGGGATGACTCCAAGACACTTTTCTTTAATGCATATTATAAGATTTCCAGTAATTTTTCAGCTTCATCAATAATACCTAAGCAACAACAAAACAGCAATTTGAATGAAATTAGAAATATTACATATTAGCTCTATTGTAGAGCATTCCAAATATCTCCATTATAACTTCATTTGTCTGCATAGCCAGTGGTTTTTATCATAGTACACTGTGAAATAAATACGAAAAATCCCTCTTAAACTGCTTTAAATGAAAATCAGAATTGAGCATGTGATCAATCTTCAGATACAGATACACACATTTATGCAAGAGAATTACAATTTGAATGATTTCCTTCCTGTAGTGAATGTCAGATATGTACACAAGCACCTTCTCTCCCTCCTTGTCATATTCACCATGATGCTCTATTTGAATAATATTTCATTGACCTTAAGCAACAAAGAGTGAGGAAATACTTCCATTTACTTAGTAAGTTGGTAACATTAAGGCCAAATCAAAAGCTACAGAGTTATATACAAATATATACATTGTAAGCACACTTGAACCATTAAAATGTTTAATGTCTATTCATGACTGTAATAATGTATTTAAACTGTTTCCTTTCTTCCTTCCTCCCCACACCAGCAGTAAAAATTATAACACACTTCACATCTATCAGCTAGCAATTTCCCTATTTTTCAATATTTCTTAAAATAATTTACTTTTTTTCTCATCAGTTCTAATATATTTAGCAAAATATTTTCCCCCAAATTAATTTGGGCTAGTCCACCTAGCTTTAGAACAGGCATTGGAATGAGCCCTTCAATCTGTAGCATCTAAACAAAATCCCCCAATACTTTGGGGAGTTCCTAAAGACAACATTCATTCCAGAAGAGGCAATAAGATAATTTTCTGCACGCATGCCAATATCTGTGTGAGTAAAAGTCAAAGCAGGCATGGCCTCCTCCATCCATCAGGGAACTAAGAGATCCATTCCACTGAAAAGCAGTAATTGTGTAACTACTAATGCCTGCAGGTTTCCTCTCCCTTTAAAAATTACCTCCAATAGTCAAGTAAAAAATTAAGTGGTGGTAAGCACTTTCAGTCTGTATGTGTTCCAGAAAAACTTGGAGTTATTAATTTATTGAAAGACTAGAATCAATCTATTCAAAGACTAGAAACATCACGATTTCTAGTCAAGATCATGACTTCAAAGGCTGTATCCATCAATGTATTAGTTTTCACAATAAATAAAATGCTTAACTTCTTGCTATATATTTTAAAAATTTCTCGAAGCAGATCTGACCAATATTGAAAATTTGTATCATACCCAGTATAAATGATAATAAACATGGATTGAATTCTAGACTCATCTGAAAAATAACTTTATATGTCCAAAGCAGTAATTCAAAGTGTCAGGTTCTGAGTAAGGGAATACAGCGTAGTTTGAACATCCTAAACAGCAATCATTCATTAATTCCACACAAAACAGTATTTTTTTGGCTTTCAGGAAAATTCAGAATTGTTAGATTTCTTACATTTGAAAGCTGTATATCCATGGTCAAGTTTCTGGGGAAGAGTATTTTTTGTCTCAAAATCTCATAAAACTGTACACACTAACTGTCCTTGGGGTCCAAAAATAAGTAAACATACAAAGAATATATGAATTTACAGATTCCTATTTCCTATAGAATATGACATGTAAGGAAATCATTGAGATTCTAGAATCAGAGCAAAATCTTCCTGGAGAGTTAATGAAAAGAGAAAGCATACTCCAAAAAAGTTACCTCAGAAGACCTCATAAAGCTTCTTTAGAGGTTTGCAACAGAAGTTTTAATGCTAATGAGGGATGCCATTTGATGCTATGCTAATAATTTTAATTTTTTAACAAGCTGAGTGCTGTATTTTGGAACAAATAGAGATCTAGGAAGTTGATATATTAAAGAAATAAAAATTAAAAGTACTATGCTTAATCAATATCCTTCTAAATAACCTAAAAGCTTTACTCTAATTTTTCCAATTTTAAACAAAAAGAATCTTCAGAGTAGGTTTATGAAGTATTAAAAAAATTCACATTACATGTGAAGCTTAACACTGATAGTAAATGTCCCATTTTTCTCCTCCTTTCCCATTCATTTAATTACTGTTTTGGAACATTAAGTGCACTCAACTTTATGTCAGGCACTTAACTCCTGCTGCTGATAAATTTGTCTAGCAAAGGATTTGGTCCTTGAAGTTAGTGCTTCAATAGACAACTTCAGCTGCAACACAACCTGGGAGTCACCTGCCTGCTCACCAATTTCTTAAAAAACAAAGTGAATATATGTTTCTTTCATTATCAAACCAATGTACTCTCTAGAATACATGTGTCTGTGCATATTAGTGTAATTACTCACTGGTAAATATTCAGAGGCAGGCTTGGAGTGCTGTATCAGAGGCAGGAGGGAATGATGAGAAAATAACAGCTTACGTTTCCATACAGCTGCTCCTCTAAAGCATTCCAAAGCCCTATTTCCTTTATAGGAAGCTAAAATGCTCACTTTCTCCAGGCACCAGCCATTTCTGAGTGGAAGCACAGCAGCTGTTGAGCGCTTGACAGCCATGCCACACAGTCAGGAGGGCCCACTGACAAAAACATTTGTTTTCCTCTGAGATAGCTGCATTTCAGTTTTTGGTGGAGGAAAACCAGAGCAGCTAAATATTATTTCAAAGGAGCGCTTTGATGCCTTGATCACAAGCATATGGCAACAAAGTCTGCTCTGCAATCAGTGCAGACAAAAAATTAAGACAACTGAAAAGAAGGATGATCTTTCCTTCACAAATGTGATGCTAAGGCACACAAGACTGACTATAAAGAATAGTCTAAGCCTACACCTGGATAATCTGAGGTCCAGGAAGGTTAATATTTATATTCTCTCAGTGCAGACAGTAACATAACTCATACCTAAATGAATTATTTTCATCCATCTGAAGAGGGATGTGTATGTGATGTACCATGCCACTTGAGGAACTCTTCCCTAACTGCTATGGAGGAACTGACACTTCATGGAGAAAACAGGTAATTAATTATAGTTGAGGGTTCTAGTGTAATAACAACTATCCTTTAATATATTTCTTTTAGATCAAAGGAAAGATATGCACGTTTTCAATACTCTGCCAGTAGTCTGAAGTAAAAATTAAGACCAAGAAGTTATGAAGGGTAAACAATCAAACAACAGACTGTATGATAATTTCTGAGCAGACTGCAAGTAACAGGTTGTTAAAACATGTAAAAGTCCGGGCTTTGTCCTGGACAATGGATACTGTTGAAGACAAGAGGCAAAGACTTGCAAGAATCATTAATTTTCCCCAGGCTTTCATCCAGAAATACCCAAATTATCAGCTTAAAACAGTAAAAATTCAAAACATTGCCTGTCCTGATGAATACTCAATATCCCTTACAGGAATCATACTTTTTTCTGAAATAGCACCTTTCTGCTGAGGAAAATGAAAACAGGCTGCAGAGAACCAGAAAGTAGCCTTCTCACATACAGTCAAGGAACTGGTTGCAAGCCACTTATTAGACCCTGAAGCAACAGCCAGAAAAGCACTGGGTAGTAGAAAAAAAAAAAGAAAAAAACCAGCTATTTCAGTTCATGCAATTTTGCTTCTGGAAAAATGAGAAGAAAACAGCAGTCGGTATTCTGGAGGTTACAAGGGCAGTGCTAGAGCAATAGTTACTACTTGGGACAAATTTATACAGCAGGAATTGAAAGATACCAATTTCACATCACACTACAGTTTTCTCATGTTAATAGAGATGCAATTAAGCAGAAAAGACTGAGCAGCTCGTCAGATCATATTGTAAAATTCCATCTGCTGATATAGAAAAACCCATATTTTACACTGTATCTGTTTCATACTTAATTTCTGGTATCAGCTGAGTTGTCTCATTACAGAAAAAAGTTCAACCTGCTGATCAGCACAGCTACACCTGTATCTGTAAATCCAAGAGCTCCCAGTGATATTGCCAAATACTGTCAATTTCTATGCTAGTAAGCTCTCATTTTCTTTGGCTTCTTCTGCTTGGACAACCCAAGCTTTGTGTGCTAGCTGGAGCATTTAAGAGACTGCACCTATCTTGTGAAGTTTAAGACAGCAGAGTGCTAACAGTTCCTATCCCAGCACCCAGGTGTTTCATTTATTTATACAGAATCATACAGCAATTTTTAGTTCCTTCAAAGTTAAATCATATCTCTGAAGAAAATAGTCTTTCAGAGGTACAAGGCTCAAAGTGTGGTCTCTCACAGTTCTTCATGTGAGATAGTGAAGGTATCGAACCATTCATGAATTTAATTTCTTTTAGAGGTTTTGTGCCCAATATTTCATTTGCAATAATGCTATTTTATTATCTGCAGTGATGTTATTGTGTTTTGAACTGGCATAACAGAGAAAAAAAATCCACATTATTTAAATAAAATTGTGGTAATGAAAAACCTTATTACTAAAGTTGTTAAGATGAAATATTAGATAGTTTCTCATGTTCAAAAGGTACAATTGTTCTATAAGCTCCACAGTCTAGCCAGGTAATAGCTCCCCCGGAAATCTGTTCTGGATAGTTACCTTATGGATATCCTGCTTTGGAATTCCACGCAGTGTACAGTAATAATAAAGGTGCTCCCAACCTGTTAAAAGTTCGTCCAGGGCATCTTGTTGCGGACAATATCCAATAAGAATACCTTCAGAGCTAGCAGAGAGTATATCCATTTCAGACCTGTTTAAAGAAAAAGAAAAATATTTGAAGGTTTAAGAAATCCCATAGCCCTGGGTCCCACACTTGGGATACAAGAAAAACACACATAACCTCAAGTCTGCAGATGAAGGAACTTGAGTCTCTCTGCTGTGGTTACTTAGTGCAGCACCACCCACACACAATGCACATTTGTTTTCCCTTTTAGGTTAGCACAGCCACCAGCATGTCACTGCTGTGACAGCGTGTGTGTCAAGGTCAATAGACCAACACATGAAGAAGAGACGTCTATTAGAATTAACACTCACCAGTTTTACTTCTCTTATCTTTTTGGTAGTACCTGCTCCAAAGAGACACATTTCAAACCATGCATTGCTCATACTGGATATTATACCATATACAATATTATATTTGTATCAATCTCATTGAAAATTGAAGAGGAAGGACTTGAGAGAGAAGGAAATTTTGCTGAGTATTCTTTGTGTCTGTGACCACACATATGCATGCGTGCATTCTCTAAACAACAAGAGTAAAACAAAACATAGGATATTAAATTCTAGTAACTTAAAAGACAATACAGCAAAAAATATAAAATTATCCTGATTTAAGAGACTTTAGCCTTTACTTTGTAGCTGTACAGCATTACTTGAAATCACATTCATTGCTAAGAAGCAAGCTTGATTGCAAGGGTGTCTCATTACCCATAATGACACTAAATCTATCTTATTTATTCCAACATCTAATTCAACACTCAACGATGCTGATTTACGTGTAGAGAAAGACCTATGAAATGAAAATACTTAATAATAAAAAAATAATAAAAAAATCTGAGTTTTGAAAGAAAAAAAAGTTTTCAAAAGATTCTGAGTAACAGAATGATTTTCCTCCTCGTGGTTTTCTACATTTCTGGTTGAAAGAACTAAATATATGATTAATCATTTGGACACAAAGTAAATGTGTTAACGCAAGGATCTACAAATACTAGCACTAGTGAAAATATAAATATGTATCTCCTGTTAACAAGATTCAGGAATCTGGGGAGAAAAAAAAAATCTGCATTTTACATAATGAACCACAGCATGAAAATATATTTTAATGCTATCAAAAGATAAATTAACATGATTATGACAAACCTTGCCATAGACTAATTAGAATGGTCCTTTGTTGTTAATGGCAAAATTATAAAACATGGTATCTTGGCTGGTTTGGCTGGTGCTACATAAGTTATTTGCCTGTAGACACCTCTCTAAATAAAGAGGTACCAAAAAATAGAAGGGTGATATGGGAATGAAGGTAACAAAATGTTCCTCATTAATTTATATCCACTTAAATATATTTAAATCAAATACACACAGAATTTTTGCTGTCTCAGGTTCCAACCATACATATGGTAAATTAAACCATTTTTCTATAGTCATCTTTACCATAAGATATGGATTGAATAATCCTGATCTCTTTAAACAACCAGTCAGAAGCAGTGGATTCCTTATTTAATTAGTTCTAACACAGCAAAATACTATTCACACTGAAATGTTAACTAGATGCTGTTGAACATAGAGAGATGAGTCTGAGGTTTGTTTTGCTAGGAAGATTCATGCACAGGGTATTCTTTTGGTGCAGCTGTTGTCTTTTGGGAAAAAAGAGACTGAGCTTTTGATAATATGCCGAATTCAGTCAGAAGAGAACAAATCACACTTGGGGGTAATTTCAGGGACATTTAGTCAGCATGAGCCCTCTAGCTGATAAAAACACCTTGTCTGCAATGGGCCCCTACCATGAAGAACAGAAAGTTAAATATGGACAGCTGCAAAAAAACCAACAAAACGGACATCTAATGTTCTTTAGTAGAACTATATTAGAGCATCCTTACTCAGTTTGCATCAGGAAATAGAAAGTGTCCTCAGTGCTAATTGTACACACAGGATTCTAGTGCTCTGCCTATGTAAAGCACCCAGTCTTAGGTGAACAGTATCCCCACCACTGACCTTTAGCTTTCATAAAGTGAGGGCAAAGTGAGAATGCATCATTTAATATTCTTGCTCAGTTTGGTCCCTTATCTTGCCACTTTATCCATTAGTGCTGACCCTGAACACTTCAAGGTTTCCCATTAAGGCTGAGATTCTACTGCATTCACTAAAGAACTCATGGACCTTTCCACCTCACTCCTCCCTCTCATCTCTGTATCTGTCAAATCAAAAACAATCCAACTAGAAGACCAAAAAAAAAAAAAAAAGCCATATTAGGATACTTTATTTTTGTTAATGTGCAGTATAATGCCTTGTCTTCCCTCATCAACATCACAGAGTAGATTTCAAAATCAAAATTCTGGACATTATAATTCAGTTTTGTTTAGCCAGGTCCTAAGTTTTTTCTGAAGATATAAACAATATAAATAAAAAATAGAGGAAAGAAAAACACATTATCATTTTTAATTATAGTAGTAACAAGCTCTTGTGTTAGAAAATTGATTTTCTTTGAAATTCAGTTAATCTCTCAGATTTCATTTTTATGGGTCTAAATTAAATAAACATTTCAAGTAGTGATGGCTTGATACCAGAAAATCTTCTCAGTAAATCATATACTGTAAATATTTTTTCTTTTTTTTTTAATTTCTGATTCAATACATTAAACTAATTATAATCCTCTTCTTCCTTAACAAACATCATCATATATGTTATTATCAGAATCAAATTCAAAATACATTTTAATATTTTCTGAATTATAGATTAGCAAGCAGCAAAATGCTGATTTTATTCTCAATCTAGAGTAAAACAGCCATTTGTTTTCTGCCTTATTATTATCAGGATGCCATAATTTTTCACTAGACTATTCACATTAAAAACAAGACATACAGGAGGAAAAAATCAGCTCATTTTACAGACAGAGAGAAAGAACACATAAGTATGGATTCCAACCCCTCTCAGGCTTTTGTCATAATACAGTAGACACAATGAAATCTAGTGTAATATCTAAAACTATAGGGAGTAAAACACTTCTACACTAAGCTTTTACACTAAGCTTTTACACTAATAGAAAACTTTCTGTATCTTCATAATAACACAGAGCACCTGTTATCTTTAAATTCTGTTAGCAATTTTGATTACATCATCTGATCAAGTTAAGATATAAAGCATATTTTCTCCTTCATTTTTCTTCTTCATTTTTAGACTACATCCTTATGCTCAGTCAATACTTCCTCTCGTTAGTTAAGTTTTCCTTTAGAGTGAACAGCTGCAACAAATGACATCACCAGCATATTTCCAGAAATCTTTTTATTTTAAATATAGTTTTAAAGTTGCAGAATTGCATTTCTAGAACTCTTTTAGAAATGGTCAACAGAACATCTGGCATCCTCAAGAAAAATAATGGAGTCTAGCACTTGAAGCATGCAAGATTTTTTATTTTATCCCTGTCTAAGTATTTTGATGAGAATCATTATATTTTGGTGCAAGACATCCTGAGAAAATATCCAGGACTCAATATGACTTTCCTCACTATGGAGTGTTCACCTTGTAGGTTTGTACTATTGAGGAAAGAAACTCACCAGATTTTCAAGATACTGGGATCATAAATCAAAATCAGAGTATAGAAAATTTTAGATTCAAAGTTGTTCCTCCACTGATTATTACAAGACTCTTTACATTAATCTATTTATTCTGAGTGCTTAAAGAAAGCCCTGCAATCTGATTACAGGCTACATGGGGGTGGCATGGGGCACTCTGGTCAGAAAGCCTTTGCTGACACTGAAAAGAGACATAACCACTGTGATGAGTGAATATGATCTGGGACAAAACCTGTTTCCTTCTCCCATTTAAACAGGACCTGCAGTTTCCAGAAAGCCAGAGTGGCTATTGCAGAACTAGATCTGGATCTTGTTTTTCACAATGGTTACGACCAACATTGCCTATAGGTGGCTGTGGGCTGTAATTCAAAGGTAAGCCTCAGTGTTGGGTTTCCAGGGACAACTTAGTACCCCTGTTTTCAGACTTATGGCTGGCTTTGGAAAAATTGTTTCACTTTTGGCTCTGCTGTGCACTTTGTTTCACTTTTATATGCTTTTTCTGCAGTTTTTCAATACAATTAAAAGCAGTGATATATATGGTACTTACAATATCACGCACATGTATATCTGCTTTTACAGAGAGATAAATTCCATTAATTAGTCAAAATGAAATATAAATTTACAAATTGCAAAAGTACTTAGACATTTCATTGTACTCATAACTGCACATTCAATTCAGTGCATACTAATGATCAATTAACATCACAAAAATCAAGGTTAAAATATAATTAATGTAACTATGGCTTCATTATAATTAGACTAATTATACTGATATACAGTGTAAAAACAGCCATTTCAGCCATTATATTTATGTAAATGTATTCTTCCTTTCAAGTTAAGCTATTTGAAATACATTTTAATTATTTATCAAGCTGAATATCATACCTATCAAAAGAGTTGAAGTCCTAGCTATAAAGAAATATTTTACTTTTCCCTATTTTGTAGAGCAGTTCCTTGGTCCTATGACTTTGTAATCGAACAGCTGAGATGACTGACACAATTCAAATAGGATAGGGAATTGCTGTCATGGAGGATCTCTGTGCAGAAAGAAGATGGAAATTCATGGGAGATAAATTAATTACACAAGGAAGACTGCCAAATGCTTCAGTCCTTGATGGGGCAACTTGTGAACAAGATGTTACCTGGTTTATCTAATTTTTTTTGCATATGCATCCCACTGCATTCTAAGTATGAACTTAAAGTCATCTCTATTCAGCAAAGTACAACAGAAAAGACTGCAAAATAGAAGGCACCAAAAAGACAAACAAACCACCAGTCACATTATTCATTATTTTACATTGACCTTGCCATGACACTTAAAAGGATTTTGACACTTTCTCTCTGACACTTTCTCTTCAAAGCTGTGTTTAGCACTCTTAACTTTAGAGACATTTTATGACACAGTCACTAAGGAAGGTTTAAACACAAGTACAGAAAGGGGAAGAAAACAAAGCTTGGCCAAAGTACACACAAACAGAAAAAAGTGGAACAGATATACAGTATCTGCTGATACATTAGCCCAGCAGACATTCAAAGACTATGAAGACTCACTTTGTTCTCCTTTGTTATACCACTTTGTTAAGTGTCAGCTTTTCTTTGTACATATTTAATGCAGACCTTACTTCTTCAAGCTGTTTGACAGAAAAAGTAACTACAAAAATGTTTACAGTTTCATTCACTACCTTTCATTTAGATTGCCACACTAGTGGCAATCTAGTTATGGCAGTAGAGGCAAGCATGAGATAATTTTGGTCCATTTTCATTCTTGTAAAGCAACAGCTGTGCTACAGAGAGCACAAAGAACTCTTCTAATTGTCAAGCAGATCATGCAGTTAATTATTAAACATATTTAAGCTTTGCAACTCTTTAAAAGCCTGTCAGTCTCTTAATGTCTTATAAAACCGTACTTTCTAAATACAAGTAAACATACATTAATCAAATAATCTACTTTCTAGCAATTATTGGTTTTGCTTTTGCTATTTCTGCCCTTTATGAAAGGTACTCCTGGTACTTTGCTATCATTATTTTGCTTCCAAGCCTTCTAAAGTAACTGTTTGAATGCTGCTTGTTTCTTTGTCACTCTTCAATATTGAGATGCAAATATCCCTAATATGAAGACACATTCTCTAGAAGCTAATTACTTTACAGTTTCTTTTGCACAGACATGTCACTGATAACAGTAATATTAATGAGCTACACAAAACAGTAAAACTGTAAAATCCCCTGTGAATTATCTTCACATGATTGGCTGTGGTTGGTGATCAGTTCCTATTACTTCTCTGACTGGACTATTTTAATAACAGTAATAACTAGAACGAGCCTACAAAGGTTATATAAGTTGCCTAAAACATTTTTCTGCAGAGGGATATGAAAATTTTAAAAACCCAGGTTTTTTTAGACTGCTCAGCTTGTATAGTATAAATGTGCATTGGTCACACAAATTGTGATATACACAGCTCAGGCACATAGTGCATTTAAAATATCTACTTAATTTATAGTGTGTCAAAAAGAGAAAGCCACAATTAAAACAGATCAGAAGACTTCCATCCCCCAAAATCATTTCCCCACCAAAGAAGTCCTGTAACAACCAATTTGCAGAAAAGATGAAGTTGGCTTTAGTATTTCACAAATATTACCACTTAATGACACCCTGACTTATGAATCCCAGTGATACTGAAAACTAACATACATAGTACCTATCGTCTATGGATTTTATTATCATTTGTTATGAAAACAGACATAGATCTCTCTCAGATTCTTAGGAATTAGCTCTTTTTTTTGGTGGTATTAAGCATTCAGCAAACAACCAACCTAGAGGAGAACAAATATTTTAAAAGTACTTGAAGATGTTGTGAATCTGCATTTTTACACTCTGTTAAAAAGCAAGTTACTTCTCAGAAGCATATTTTTAAAATTTCTTTGAGACAATAGCAGAAGTTCCTTGAATACAAGTTGATTATTGGTGTGTGAGGCTCTTTCTCTATAAAGCCCTGCACTTCCAAGATGTTTTAGGTCAACCTTTTAAAAATTCTACTTTATGTTCAACTTATGCCTTCGAAAAATCCCATCTTTCATTTCTAGAATTCATGTTGTTCCAAGGTGCAACTGCTATCTAATAAAATTCAAGGTCATTATCAGTGCACTTTCCTCAAAAAGGCACTCATTTGAAATTCAGTATCAAACAGGAAAATGAATACATTTATTTATTTGTTTGGTTTTTTGTTTGATTTATTTTTTAATTTATTTTTTAACCAAAAACTTTGAAGCATAGTTATTCAAGAAAACGGAATCTGTTATGAATTAAGGATTTTCTGCATGGAAAAGAATTAGTTAGGTTCTCCAATGTTTATAATGGTAACTTTACATACTCAATTATTTGATCATGAAGAATGCATCATCAAGTTAGTCTTAGATTAGATATTAGGGAGAAATTCTTTACTATGAGGGTGGCAAGTCACGGGAACAGGTTGCCCTGAGAAGCCGTGGATGCCACATCCCTGGAAGTGTTCAAGGTTAGATGTAGCTTTGATTAAGCTAGTGGAAAGTGTCCCTGCCTATGGAGGGTGTTGGAACCATATGACCTTAAAGGTCCCTTCCAACCCAAACCATTTTATGGTTCTGTGAGGGATCCATCAGACTACAGTATCTTGTCCTTTCACAGTGACAGAGGACTAAAAATGTGTTCTTTCCAGTCAAACCCAAAAGAGGTGGGATTTACATCTAAGCTGCATTATTCATGAGGAATAGGTATCCAAGATAATGTTTTTATGAAATCTCCTTCATTATGTAAGTTTTAAGCAAAAAAATCTAATTCTGCTGACCAAGAAATGTTCTGCAGCTGTGATCAGCAACAGCTGACTGTGATCTCTGTGCCAGGAGCACCAGGCTTCTGTGTACACTACCGGAGTAAGAAAAGGAGAAGCCTTCTTACCATACCTTCCTTCATTTATCTGAGTCATAAATAAAAATAAATCCACCTAAAATTCCCTGAAATTAGTAATTTTAATCATTCTTAGCTGCTGAGGAATGGCTCTCCAGACCTGTTGTGCTTACCATCTCACCTCTGGAAGAGCCAGCAAACTTGCCTCTTAGTGATTTTCAAGAGTTCAGCAACACAATGCACCACGATCCACTTAACAGCAGTTTCCAAAATAATGAAGCAAGGAACAAAGTCAGGAGGGACATAAATTTCTTCTCACAGCCTCAAATTGTTTGTTTCGCTAAGTTTAGCTACTGTATAATAGCAGCTCTTACTTAAGGTTGCCTTCTTGAATTAGTGTTAAGTTTTGGAATCTTGGGAATATGGGATTTACACTCACTTCAGTCCCTGCAAACACAAGAAATCCATAAACTCAATTGACACCACCATAGTACAAGGTGATAATTAATGTTGTCAAGGGTATTTTGTACACAGAAATTCAATTGTCTAAGGCTTTCTCTTGAGCCTCCTAAATGTGTCAAATTTCATTACCTATGTTTTAGTATATGGTAAATAACATTGCATCTTAATATATGCTTTCATGTTGGATTTACAAAACACAGTATGGAAAATGAAAGTGACACACAAAATGTCCAGGGACAGCATTTAGCCTATTGTCAAAAGCCAATAGCTGGCTAGTTGACCCCAGAAGCATTTTTGTACAGGTACATAGCAACAAAACAGATAAAAGGAATCCAGGTGAATTGTTTTGTAATTTTTTTAAATTACCTTAGGGGGGTCTAAAAAAACATGTAGTAGTCAGCAAACATACTGTGTCAACATATATAATAATGAACTGTATTCTTATAAATTTCTATTTGTTTTCAAGTAGATGTTAAAATTTTGAAATTTTCACACCAGATCAAATCATTTGCCCAAATACAGACCTGCGACAACATTGCACAGGGATAGTCATATGTAATCCATGAATGCACAGGTGAGACCCAAGACAAGTCCCATTAAAATCCACAGCAAAATACTGCTCGGAATCAAAGCAAAACATAGGAGCTTAAATGTTCTGATGTCCTAAAGGCAATATTTTATTTTTAAAAAATATATTACAGATAATTTTATCTTTCTAAATTTCAAATCTTCTTCAGACTCATACTATAAACTTCTGACTTCCATCATTATCCTGTACCAGGATGTACAATGCCATCCATCAGTTTCAAAAAATAACAAATGTTGATTTTTATCTAATTTTAAATCACTTCTGTAATTTTTAATTTTGATCAATATCTGAAAAAATTTGTCTTTTGTTTAAGACAGAAAACTATTTTTTAAAAAAAGTCTGGAAAATTATGAGTGAAAACAACTATCTAAAAATCTCTCCAACCATTTTAAAGCCTCACTCACACCACTTCACTTAAGAATAATTTTTCTAAAATCTGTTTTTTTAATATGTTTTAAAAAATAATTTCTGCTTTATGATCAACGTTTTTTATGATTTGCTATGAAAGATAATGAGAAAACATCTTGAAGCAAAATTATGTTTGTTATTGGTGATATTGTCCATTTCAAAACTGCAAATTTTCCAGAAAACTGAATTTTGCAATGACTGAATCTACTTACCTTTGAAGTTAGATCTGATGATCATTATCTTTGTAAAGAAGTAAGGAAGCACTGACCTATGAAAGCATTTCATTTCTAAACCAAAGAAATGTAACTTGCCATTTTGAAAATTCAAAAATGTTTCCTTTAAAAATTTCTTAATGAAACTCTTGACTTGTCCTTGTCCAGAAAATATTTTGAAATGTAGATCAATTAGGAAAAGAGCCCAAAAGCAATTTACCTAAGTGTATATACATATTTACTACTGACTGAAAAATATAACTTTCTTTCCCCTCCAATTTTTCTGGGAAAAATGAAAATTATTGCTTACATCTAACCCAAAGTCCATTATTCATTTATCAGTTCAACAGAATGATAAATCTGACAAACACTACCTCTTATCCTTATATATAGAATATTGATCAAGTAATTAATACATTACTCAGAAGTACATTAGTGTAAGAAAATATTTTCAAATTACCCACTTGAAGCACTGCTCACACACCTAAGCCTGGAACACTCTCAGTGCAGAACTTGTAGGGAGATACATGTCCATGCATTTTAACCTGCGTTAGGATTCTTTTAAAAGTTTTAAAAGGATATATATTAAGTCTTCTTAGAGTTTCTCTTTTGCTACCAGACAAGTTTATTCTCAATTAACAGAGCTGCCAAACAGAATTAAATAATGCTAAAAAGCTTTTCCACAGAGACTTAACAGCAACAAAGCAATATACATTTAAAAGGGAACAAAACAGGTCCCTAGAGTACAGTATAAAGGACTGAAGACATGCTGAGTCTTTGATCATGTGCATTATCAATTAGCACTATTCTGATCAAACCCCATGTTATTTACCCAGTAGGAGTCCTGATAACAGCACGTCCTGCAGATGGGATGATATCTCCAGTCAGCATCTTAAATGTTGTGCTTTTCCCAGCTCCATTTGTTCCCAGGAGTCCAAAACACTATCAGAGATATTGGAAAAAAAAATCAATATGCTATACTGAAAAAATAAGAAATATCACCCCTTCAAACTTTTCCCCTTTCCACATTTCCCATTATATATCTGTAAGAAACTATAAATTGATATAATGCGTGTGCAAATTCCCTTTCCCACAGAGAATCAATTTTAAAAAGCCCCATATGTATAATATTTTGATTGCCCCCTAAGTACCAGAAGTGACTTATTTAGGATTCTAGCCATCCTCTTAAAACCCTGCCCAACAATCAAACTTATTATTTATCCATATTATTAGCAAATGCTAATTGAACATTTGAACAGGGAGATTTTAGGTCCTTCTCCCAAACCCTGGATATCAGTCCACAGAGTGAATATTTCCAAGCCTGTCATGAGCTGCTTCATTACAGAGTGAGCACCAAAGGCACACTCATTTTGAACACTTTTTTCAGACCCCTAGCTGCAATAGCTTAATGCTTAAGCTAGGATAGGATCCATATTAAGTCTACAAATAGCCCTTTATGATTTCTAAATACTTTTTTCATGAACTTTCTTATTGATTTATAGGCTTTAATCAACAATAACATCCTCCTGGTTACCTCAGTTACCCAACAGCTGTGAGTAGCAGGAATATCACTGCACCTGTGCTGCCATGTGCAAGATGATCTTCCAATTTCCTCCAATTTTATATTAGCAATCAAGATAAGTATTTTCTTTCTCAGTAGTTTAGAAATTAATACCTGTAATTCCCCAAACCATCCAAATAATTAATAAAGCCCCCAAACACAAACATGCTCAGCACTAAATCTTGATTTATTGAAGTAGTTTATTTGTATATGCTACAGTCAAATGTACTGTGATGATTTCAGCATGGGAACCAAAAACATGCTGTGGTAACAAATTCAGGATGCAGTCCATAGTTTGCTATTGAGTTGGGTATTCTGTTTTCTCTTTGAATGCTAAACTGCTATGCTACTTTACTTACTTTTTATGTTAGCCTAAAAAAGAGTAATTTGGTATAGATAAGCAAGAAGTAAAAAAAAAAATTAAGACTGATGAATGTTTAACAAAAAAAATAAATGAGCAGTTGCTTCTTCAGCACCGCCAGAGTTTCTTCTTTTATCTAATTATTGATTTTCAGAAATTACTACAACTGAATTTTTTATGCCGCTGTCTACAGGCCTTTCACTGTAGACACACTGAGTATGTCTCAACAATTGCTCAGCATAAAGTGTTACTTTATAAAATGGGAAAAAGAAAGACTCCTTTACCTCTCCCCTTGGTATGCCCAAGCTTATGCTTTCCACAGCTGTGTTCTTCTTACTGAAACCTCCATAACACTTCCTGAGGTTGTACAGAAGTAGGACATCATTACCAGTTCTTCCATCAAAGAGTCTCTGTCGCTCCATTTCTACATCAACATCTTCTGCAGGGCTGTCTGTGCTGCTAACTGAACAATGACCCCTACAACAGAGGATGATACAAAGTGATACATGGAAAATTGGTCATAATTTGCTGTGCTCTACATAACTCCTTTTCCTGGTTGCAATCCCTTAGCACATGGTGATCAATTCTCACCAGAACTCAAGGGAAAAACAACTACTTATATTTTTTTCTGTAGTTTGCATTAATTCAGGTACACTATGTTACCTGAAGTATTTATCTTCCATTGTTCAAAGGAACACACCATTTTCTGTCTCTGAAAATTAGTTCAGTGCCCACTGTGGCAGAATACAAATGATAACAAACCTTGGTTTCCAGAGGAGATCCCAATGAAGGAAAAGACGTAAAAGAAGCAGTAGTGTTCCCTGGAGGGACATTGCCACAAAAATCCAGCCCAGGAAATCCATCTCAAAGGGGCTCACGTAAGAATCTATTCCAAAGTTCCTGGTCAGGTCAAACTTGATCTGATTGTATGAAAGCTCTATTAAGCCCTGGCCTAGGCAGAATTGTGGGAATATGATGAATACCCATTTGAGGATATTGTAGATGTTCTGAAAACTCTGTATTAAGACATGGGAAGGATGGAGGAGAATAAAGATAAAAGGGGAAAAAATTAGTTTCCTCCAACAGCCTAATGAGCAGACTTGCAAAACTGGATACTTCATTCAAATCTCACTCAAACTAAACTGAATTCTAAAGTGCATATTGTGAATTATTTTGGGGTTCAGGGTTACATAATATTCCATTTTAGACTTTCTACAGACATGGCATTTTAATCTTAGCTGAAGTTCATAGACAGTACCAAAACACATGTAGCCATAATTCTTCTATTTCCTTAACATTTCAAAATTTGGATAATATCAAATTTAAATCACGAACTTAAACCCAAGTGAGTACCGAATTTGCTTACACACTTGCATGACAGATTAGACAGATTTGACTTTAAACATCAAGTTTTTAACCTGTACATGAATAGAGAGTCATACCCAGTCTGGGAGTCCTCTCCATCAAGTTGTTTAAATACCGTTATGACTAATTAAAAATACATACATGCAGTGAGAATGCAATGTATAAATTACTATTCATACAGTGCATTAGTGATTCTAGGAATATGCAGCTTATCTCTTATGTCAATATTATTCAAACACATTTTACAATGCATATAATCTATTTAATCGACCAGAACAGCTCCCATTATGTGCCTATTACAACTTAATGGTCTAGAAAATGTCAAAGTTTCAATTAACACTGTTTTTCCATTATTCCAGCAAGCTTTTTTGGGTTATAGACAAGTTAAAATTCAAGATGGTAACAGTCAATATAGAAAAATCACGAATATATAAAAACCGTATGTTTTTCTTCTGGAAAAACCTTATCTGTATAAATATATAAAAGACACATGAACATTCTCAAATATATATATGCATGTATGTGTGTGTGTGTGTACATCTCAGTTATGAAAAAGGTAAACCAAAGACTTGATACTGACCTGCACTTTGGAAATTATAGCTAACAAGCGAGGTAAGAGAGTCACCAGCATGGTACACAGGCCAAACACAAAATTTAAGGAGATGTAGGAAACAAAAGCTACATCTGAACTTGAGAAGAATCTGGATGCAAGATACATCCAAGGTAAAGTTGCATATCTGAAAGTTCAAAGAAACAAAACTGTCACAAATAAGTTGTGCTTTTGACCGCAAAAAAGTCAGTTATCACACTAGAAAAATCCCACAATTATTGTTAGTTATTTTTAAGACAGGCAAATAACTCTTTAGAACAAGTGATTTTAAAAAGGGAGAAATTTGGGATACATATTCTTTAAAAAATTGGCTTATACTTTCATAGATGTACACATATTTACTGCCATGTTATATGGAGACATGAGCCATTTTTGCTTATTTGAGCTGCAGGTATTACTTTAACTGTTCCAGACAGACCACAATCCTGACTTCTGAATGATTGCAAATCCATGCAACTTATCAAGCCTCTTACACATATAGAATTAAAACCAAATATTTAAAGCTTAAATTGTGGATGCTGAGCAGTTATCTTTTCTGAGAGGCTTTCACATAAAGAAGAAAAAAAAAAGAAGAAGGAGGAGGAGATTGTGAGCAAAGAAAGAGAAGAAGAAGTAGTAAAAACAATCATTTTTGAACTGGAACGAGTATTTGTGCTAGTGATATGTGAGAATTGAAAAATCCTACAGACCATGTTATTACCTCAACCAGGTTGTCAGTAGACCAATAGCTGTAAAAAATGAGTGCATAACACTATGAGGACAAAACAGCTTGCCCATGGCTACATCATCTTCAATGAAAATCTTTAAAGGAAGGAGGAAAGCACCTCCGTTATGACAAATCAAATGATATCTATCCAGAATGGAGAACACAATGCTTTTTATTTATAAGGAGACATTTATAAAGATTAAAACAAGGCCCAGGCAATCAGAGCATGCATGCCATGTAAAGAAAATTTATTTTCCATTCAACATAGTGAAAGATATTTCTATCAAACAAGCAGTATATAGACTGCAGGAGCATATGTATCAGCATACACTACTGTACAACAATAAGTATATATGCAGTGTATATATAAACGCTTCCTGTATAATATCAATAAGTATAATGGTTTAATAGTAAGCTCAATGCAAGAGCTACTAGCCAAAAATCTGTGAATTCACTTCTTCATTGCCTTAAAGTGTAGTTTAGATTACTAAACTAAGTCATAAAAGTCATTTTACTAAATGACTTCAGAATACTAAACTAAGTCATTCCCTTTTGAATTCAGTATTCTGTACTTTATAGATGAATCTTTTGTATTGGAGAATGCCAAAATCCTTTACCTTAAAAACCAAACTTGCAAACTCTGCTGGGAAATAATAATAACGTTATCTTCAGTTTACAGAAAGATAAAGGTTAAATGACTCAATGTTTGGGTCTCAAATGAAATTGTAATTATTCAAGATCCCATTATACTTTTCAGCATCCTTTTGCCAGTGTTAATCACGTAGTCTTTTCTTCCCTTGATGCACATACCAAAATCACTGCTCTCAGAATAACAATATCATAAATACAAGTCCATCCTTGGAAACAGCTCAGGAAAGACACATGATTTACAGGGCTGTTGCTCCACTGTAAATGAAAGCAAAATTCGATTTTTTTTTTTTAATTTTTTTGCTTAGAAATGAGTAAGACTTTCAGAATCCTTAAAGTTATATGATGCTCAAATGTAGTCTTTAAGGTTGTGGCCAGTTACACCTACATTTCTAGCCTTTTTCTCTTCCTTCAGCTGCAGTTGCAGTTTAGTATTTTCTAAGTATAAAAGACAGAACATTTTGGACTGCTTAAGCATTTGGACTAGAAAACAGCTCTGCAATCACCTAAAAGAGAAAAATATGTAGTTTAGTCTTATTTTTAAAGGAAATCACTTTTAAAGTAGCACACTAAGAAACTTCAACTTTCAACCACACCCTCTTCTCTTTAATTTTTTTGTATAACTGGGCTATTTTTATATTTGTTCTAGATCAGAAAATCCTCACAATGTACCCTGAAGAGAAAAAAACATTTTTAAAGGGAAAAAAATGCAGATGATGATGGCATGCAGATGAGTGAGGATCATATGCACAGTACTGGGTAAGAATAAAATGTCCACAATAGGCTTCATCATATTTATGGTGTAGTTAGTCTGAAAAAGTGTAGATTAGGATGAGTGGAAACTGTGAAGTTTATCAATGTCCTTGAGACATGTTAAACTTACAGACAGCTACTGGATCTTTAATATATGTTAATGCACATTGAATACACAGATTTCCTTGTTAAAAATCACTGCAACATCTGTTATGTCAGCCAAAGCTGAACACTGCAGGAGGGATTATATTGAGCTGATTAAGCTACATCTGCAGTCAACAAAATAAGATCCATTTTCATTCAATTACTTTTTTTCTGAGATATTCCAAGTTTAACTCAACATTTTGATTAAAACAATGCCAGCATAACTGGCACTTGACAGTTCACTGTGGGCAGGGCCAAAGCCCATAGCACACTAGAAAAACCCTGTCCTGACTTCAGTAGACATACAGGTCTGTACTGTGTGCTTCAAGTGCTGCTGGGCTAGGGTTTCTATAGAAGCTTATGCCTCGCTAATATGACAGCAACTGGATCACAAGAAAGATTCAGTGGTTGTAAAGATAATAAAAAAGGTGTGAGATTTCACAATGTGAAATCTTTGCACTAAGATTGGTTAGAATTTGTGCCCTTAACTTGAAGGAATCACTTGATGGAAGTGCAGAAGAAAGGAAGTGAGGGTGGTACACAAGAAAGATACAGAGAGGAGGAAATTACAAACTTTGGATAGTTCATACAAGTTATTTACAAAATCCTAGCATCATGACCTCTAGAATATTTCATACTAGTTTGGCTATTCACATCCAGGAAATAGGAGTTCAAACTGGAATTATAAGGAAAAATTATAAATAGAATTATGCAAGGAGTTTGGAAGGTTTTACAAGAGAAGACTTGGCTTGTTTTGGCTTGCAAAAAGCATTTGATGAAAGACAATTATGAAGTATGGTTCTGAATAAACAGGCAAGAATTTCCAAGAAAAAATCCAAATTTGAGGATACCTAAACAGGTTCTAAAAAATGAGTTGCTGGAGGCACAAAACCTTGAAAACAGTTTTCAAGGAGCAATATAGTAAATTGGGGAGTTTTTTGAAGGCTTATCTGAAACTCTTCCTGGAATAGAACATGTTCTGATCTTGTAGAAGGTCCTTTCTTCTTTCTTTGCCTACCATTCTCTCATTAAGTACCTATATTTCATTATTTAAATATCTGTCTTGTAAGATATGCACTCTCCCCTACAAGGGTAGCAACAATTAGTTGCTTGAAATAAGTAATAAAATTCTCAGAAGCCTTTTCCTTTAACAATTCATCTTCAGCATTTCTAACATCACCTTAGACAGCACATGGGAAGAGTTATGACTCCCACTATGAATTGAGTCCCAGTATGTTTCAACAGACCTGGGGCTTCTGTCTTTATATAAATAAATAACTTCAAAATTAAATTCTATCACAAATCTTACCCTGAAATCATGGTGTATTACAAAAGCTGTACATGTACAGCAAAACAACTTCAATTCTGCCCCTCAAGGGACATGACAGAAAACACTATTAATATAATTGATCCCAGGGCTGAACAGACTTACTTTTATAGAGATCCTTTATTGCACCAGTTATTTAAACCTTCTATTACAGGATTGCTTTTTGGTTGGGTTGGTTTTTTTCTTTTGTTGCTTGGAAGTTTTTTGTTTGGTTGGCTGGGGTTTTTTTGTTTGGTTGGTTTTTTGTTGGTTTTGCTTCGTGGGCTTTTTTGGGTTAGTTTGTTTGTTGCTGTTGTTTTTCATGTGAAGCTAAGCAAGAGAACATGGTAGAACTTTCCCTCTCACAGTACTATTGTGAGACAAATTTCCATCCACACCACTTCAATGGACAGACTTCTCATTGGAAATATAAACTCCTATGCTGAACTACAGAAAATGGTTAAAGCTGTAATTAAAGCTGCTTCTTAACTTCTTGATGATATTCTGCACCTATGTTAATATTCCCTCATTTTCTGAAAGATAACAATCAATTTCTAACAGTAAACTACTGTTATACAGGCTGAGTATCTTCTAAGATGTTTGCACTCCTTTTATTTTAATGTGTGAGTAAATCTCCCTCCACTTTTTGTGTTTAATTTTCAAACTCACGTTTCAGCCTGTTTTCTCACTATGCTTTGCTGAATCATAATTGGTTACAAAGACAGAAAACCATGCATCCAGCAGCAGGTGCAAAGTACATCTAAAGATTTATGTTTGTTTCTTGGAAGCTGTAATTCCATAGTAGCATTTCCAATCACATACCCAAAGAGTATCAGCAGGAGAACAGTGGCTGCCAAGTTCTTTCGGAAAGTGAAGGCTGATAGCTGGAAGGCACTAATAACACCAACACAAAGGGTGACTGGAACCATGTAAAGCAGCTAGAAACAAAAGGGAAAAAAATTGAGCAGGTGAGCATCTCTTACTGGTCTTATGTAAATTGTATAGAAGGGTTTTACAAATTAACTTCTCCATACTCTCAATACAATTATACTACAAGTTAGCAGGAAATAGGCAGAAGAGCTTGGAGATTTGATAGTCTGCACTTGCTGTGAAACTGCCCCTTACACACGAAACAAACTGACAAGATAAAACCTGACTACAGAATATCCCCCTTAATCCTATTTTTATTGACCTTTCCAATACATCCATTTAACAAGCCAACTCTTCCAGATAATGAGTCCATGTGGGGCCATTGCTCCAAAATATCAAATTACACTGTGAATACAGAGGCTTGGTTTTAGAAACAGCAGTTTCACTGATTGGAGCTGCATTCATGTGGGAGAATAATAATGATGTAATTTTTAAAAAGATTTTAATGAAGGACCATGTGTGCTGATGAAGCAAATTACATCTTTTATTGGGAATGTTAAAAACATGTAAAAGCATTACAGTCATTAGGCAACAGGGAAAGCAATTTCTCTCTTTAGTCTCTTGACATACTGGCAAGCAATACTTGAGGGCAGCAAGGTGGGATTGGTACAGGAGATTCATATCCAAGTATTCAAGAGAGAGGCGTTCTGCTTGTAAATAGCCACGTCAGGATGTGAAGACCTTTGCTCAGCTCCATTTTCAGTGTCTGCCTGCTCTGTGCACTGAACCTGAGCTCACTAGGTGCTGACTGCCTCCATTTCTGTTTATGTCATATTTAGCTTTATAGCTGTAACCTAACAGAACTGAGATTCTGAGATACAACTGCAATAGAGGCAACAAATCAATGTTGAGCTAAATATTCAGTGTAGAAGAACAACATACCGTCAAAATTAGACTTTCATACTGAAGCACAGTGAAAACCTGTTCCAAGTTAAACCAGAGGCCATCACATCTTTGCTACTGGGAAAACATACTTTTTTTTTTTAAGAGAAGGGCAATGGAGTAAAATGTGGATGGATGCAATGTTCTCATTCACAGTGTACCTTTTCTTTGCCATATACAAGTATCATAACATACCACCCATAAATATATGTTTCAGTTATCTTGAAGCTGTTTAAAAATATTTTAGAGAAGTCACAATGCATTTGAGTCCCAGTATTTTTCAACAGACCTGGGGCTTCTGTCTAGAAATAAATCAATAACTTAAAAAATCAAATTGTATTGGAAATCTTACCCTGAAATCATGGTATATTACAGAAGTTGTGCATGTACAACAAAACAGATTTAATTTTTCCCCTTTAGGGACACAAGCTTAATCTGAACAAAATGTCTTTATTTCTCTTTAAATTTTCCAAGCACTTACATTTTTTCCATTTGTGGAACATAATAATGAATATCATTCATACCTATAAATACAGTAAGAACAGCCTGATTCTCATGAGAGCAATTTCATAAATCAAACACTTCTGCAGGCCTAGTAAAGATTCTGCTACCAGTAATGCAGGACACAGCCTGTAATATTTAAAATATGTAGAGGGATTTAAAATTTGACAGTTCATATATTCATGTGTTCAGTGTCCCTAAATGATCTGTAGCACAATTAGCATTTAAAGCAGTGTCTATTCTTTCCCACATCATGATTGATCATGTAGTACTGTGTTGAATTTGTGAGAACATTTTGAGAGATTGGCAGAAAATAATGAGGAGTTGACTTTGCTCACAAGGAGAAACCGAATGATGAAGGACTGTTTTTAACCAAGCCTTCTTATCTGAAGCAGCAGCAAAAAGAAATGCCAAGATTGACTGGCCAAGTAAATAACATTTGGAAAAATGTGCTCTTACCTCAAGATTGCTCAAGTGTGAAAATTCTGATTTCAAGCATGGATGGGTGAAGATCTAATGTTTCAGAATTAGAATGGTCTAAATGAAAACAGAGTGTTCCAAAATTTCTGTTCCTGACCAGGGTGTCATAGAATCCAACCTAAATGTTGGAAAGGACCTTAAGAACATCAGGTCCACCCATTAATCCAGTACCGCCAAGTCCACCACTAAACCATGTCACTCAGTGCCATATCTATATGGCATTTAAATACCTCCAGTGATGGTGACTCCACCACTTGCTTGAGCTGCCTCTTCCAGGTTTTGACACAAATAAAAGGTACCAATCATAAGTATCTCTCATATTATCCACAAAAACACATAACATAATTATCCCTTAAAGCAGCTGACTAGTATTTTCAGTTTTCTCCACTAATTTCTAAGGTTTTGCCAGTGCATGGCAAAATTCAAAGCATAGAAATTCCTGGTGTGAGCTGCTGTGTAGAAGATTCTTTCTGTCTAGGCTGATTAGACTACTTTCTTTTTTGTGTAAAATAGTGTATATAGCTAAAGATAGCAAATAATTTACAATGCAACTTTGGGAAGCAAGAACACAATCCCCACCCTGCATTAAAATAGGAATGGTGACTTAATGTTTGTTAGCATGTCAGCCAAGAGCTGTCACTGCGCAATTCAAATTTTATTCATTATCGTGTGACCATATTTCCGTTTACTCATTTATAAGAAACTAGCTTTAAATGTCCACCTGAGCACATGCTGCCTCACATAATACATACCATATCATAGCAGAAGTTAGCAAGCCAGTAAGTTTTGTAACCCAGGCCTGTGATGTGTTGCAAGCGTTTTGTCCCAGATACTCTGTCCTTCACTATGGTAGTTCCAATGGATGCAGTAAGGATGGAGAATCCCAGCATGATACACAGTGCTACCCCACACTGACGAACATTCTCCATTCTAGGGTAAAAAGTAAAATAGTGCAATGAAAACACAAAGGGGAAAAACCCCTTAAATGCAGGCCAGCCCCTCACCAAAACACTAGACATTAGGACCTTTATTCTGATTGCAATCACCCCAGAATCACAGAATGGTTTGGGTTGGAAGGGACCTTAAAAACAGTCTAGTTCCAACACCCTGCAATGAGCAGGGACACAATGTCTCTTCACTGTCAACATCTAATTAAAGAACAGGAGTAAGATGTGTTAAGTTACAAAACTAGATGTGAGTTACAAAGCACAGCATGTGTCTGAGTTGTAAAGTGAAGTTTATGCAAATATTTCACCTTTACAGAAAACTGAAATTTAAACCCTCGAAATCATTTGAAACAGTTACCCTGTTTAAAACTGTTATGACACAATCAGCATAAATTCAGTATTTTTCTTTACAAAATACTGCAACTATTTTTGGTATAAACAGTGGACTTTACAGACAGACCACACTAAAAAAATGCTTCACTCAGTAGAACTGAATTGTGTCTACCAATTCACAGCATCTACTCCAGGAAATATATATCCTTATTTAATTGATAGTTTCAATTGCCTGCTGATTGCTGCAGTGAAACATTTTAAGAATTTGCTCACATTTTGTCCTCGTCCAACAAGGCTCCTCCATATGGTTGGCTGTAGAGTGTTATCCCTGTGAAAAGAAAAATAAATCGTGACATATTAAATCTTATTAAGGACTTCAAGTTCTGGAGTACATGGTTAACACTTGTTATATGTATGAATAAAAAGGCTAAATACTTGGTAATCAACAGAAAGAGGTCAAATACCAGTCTGCAAAACCAAACATTGTCTCCCATTAAGTGATTTCCAGAGTCTGGAACCACTAAAAACTAATGAAACTAAACACAAGTAGTAGTTGCTTTTCTGTGTTCTGATGTTCAAAAATTGATTCAACAATGCAGTATATCACTACAGAACCTACATCTCAGAAGAGACTAAATGCAAAACCTAAAGTAGAATTTGTTCATATACCTAATCTTCTGGGGTAAGGTAGATTGTTACTGCAATTTATACACTTGGTTTAGATTTTATAGTAGATCTTTCAGCAATTTTTAGATTACTGATGTTTTGTGGAGAAAAACTGTTTAGTTAAATTCACAAAAGAAAAAAAAAAATCACACCTTTGGTTTAAACTGTGGAGTTCTACATTAAAAACGTGCTTAGTTTGGGAGACCAAGAAAAATCTTAGGCAGGCAATGAATCTGTAGGCTTATTTTGGTTCTTGGTTCAACCAACATGTACCAACATAGCAAAATTAACTTTGGAACTGGAAGGTAGTTTATGAACAAAAACTGTGTCCTTTTGCTTCATTTCTTTTAAAACAAAAGAAAAATTGTGGGAAGGTGAAGGTGCAAAACATTGTCACTGCAAAAGTTGCTGTTCCACTGGACTTGATGCTGTTGGCAACTTATCTGTCCAGGTGTGCCTGACAGATGTGCCAGCTGCACTGGTTCTATGCCGGATGGAATTCATCTTCTTCACAGGAGCTGATATGGGGGTTTTGGATTTGTGCTGGAAAAAATGAGATAACACAGGGATGTTTGTGCTGCTATTGCTGAGCAGCACTTGGAGCCGAGATATTTTCTGCTCCTCCCCTACTCCAGCAGTAAGGAGAGTAGGGGGGGCACGGGGAGTTGGGAGGGTCCCGGTGGGACAGCTGACCTGACTGACCAAAGGGACATTCCATACTCTATGGCATCATGCTCAGCCTGTAACATGAGGGAAGAATGAGGAATGGGAGGGATGTTTGGAGTGATGACATTTGCCTTCCTAAGTCAGTCTTAGCCATGATGGGGCCCTGCTCTCCTGGGAATGGCTGAACACCCTCCTGCCCACAGGAAAGGGTGAATGAATCCTTGCTTTGCTTTGCCTATGTGTGTGGCTTTTTTTCTACATATTAAACTGTCTTTATCTCAACCCATGAGTTTTATCACTGCTAATGTTCTCTTTCACATGCCACTGGGGGAGACTGAGGAAATGGTTGTGTGAGTGGGCCTTAAGTTAAACCACAACATCAGCATTATTTGATGTGTCTAAATAAAGCTATGCTGTTCCAAATTAAAACAAAGAAACAAACTTAATCCTAACAGCAATTATAATTTTTCTAGTATCTTTGGTAAATATATAAATTGTTGATAGCCTTAGATTGACTCTGTGGGGCACCACTTAATTGAATTTGTTAAAGCCCAGCTGTAAAAAGACAAAAAAGTCTTCATTCTAGTAACAGGTGCCATTTGACTAAAGAGGAATTTATTTTGCCTTTAATTTTTTCCCCCTTTAATTTTTCATTCCTCATCTTCAAGCCAAAGTCATCTAAACATCACTAAGTCACTGCATGGTAAAAAGCTGAAAAACAGGATGATGATTAACTCACACACAAAACTTATACAAGGTAAAGATTTTTGAAATAACAACTAAACGCAGTACACTGAAGCCCAATGGTAGTTAGAAAAACAAAAGAAGATTCAAGCCAATAATGTTTTGATGTATCACTAGTAGATACCTTGCTATTTGTAGAAGTCTTTCATGTCATGTGCCTTCAGGGACTGTTATAAATTTTCCTTTGTTTTTCTTTTAAAGCATTAATTTTTTAAACAATTGCTGCTATTTTTTCTGAAGCAAAACAGGCATATCAAAGAAAACTTTTTTTTCCCCACTGGAACCATGGAATTTCCATTTATGTAAAGAATAAGTAGCATGACAGAAAAAAGTTTAGTTTAGTTTCCAGAAAATTTTTTCTAGGCTTTTCTAATGCTTGAACTAAAGTGGGCATATTAGAAGAAATAATCATAGAATAATATGCAGAGTTGGATGGGACACACCAGGATCATCAGATCCAACTTCTGACCCTACACAGGACACCCCAAGAGTCACACCATGGTCCTGAGAGCATTGTCCAAACACTTCTTGAACTCTCAGGCTGGTGCTGTGATCACTTCCCTGGGGAGCATGTTCCAGCACCCATCCACCTTCTTTTCCTTTAGGATATCTCCTGGGTGAACTTCAGGCAGTTCCTCGAGTCCTGTCACTGGTCACAAACGTGACAGGATCAGTACCTGCCTTTCCACTTCCCCTTGTCAGTATGCTGGAAACTGCAATCAGGTCTCTCTTCAATTTCCTCTTCTCCAGGCTGAGCAAACCAAGTGACCTCATGACACTTCTCCTCCAAGCCCTTCACTATCCTTGTGGCCCTCATTTGGGTGCTCTCTAATAGCTTAATATTTTGGCAGTTTTTTTGTATTGTGGGACCCAAAACTGTATACAGTTCTCAAGGTGAGGCCACTCCAGTGCAGAGCAGAGCAGGACAATTCCCTTCCTTGCCTGGCAGCAAGATCTCGGGGGGAACTTTCAGGTTGCTGCATTGGTATTAAACAGAAATCTACAGCAGTTGACTTGGGTTCCATGCACTGCTTTAACTTTCTTTTCTATTAACTTACAGAATAAAGGGAAACTGTGAAAAAGAGATAATTGCAGGGGAAAATAAAAACCTATGACATTAAATAGTACAATGCTCCTTGCAGTATTGTATCATACAATACCAATCACAAGTCAAAGTTACACGGAATTAACTTCCTTCTATGGAATAGTCACAAAAACTAATCACACATCTTAGGAGTAATAAACATTTTTGACAGTCAATTTCTATTCAAATCGTGTAGATGAAACAAAGGATTATATCTTCTTTTAGTTTACACTCACAACTGAAATTAAATTTCACAAAGTTGTGAATTACAAGTAAGAAAAGTATGACTGTGCTAAACTAAGTTCAGTTGTGTTTAGATTTCAAAATTCTACCATTTCATTAAATGTAATACTTGCCTTTCATTCAGTATATTAAGTCTCTTCAATATAGTCTGGGGCATGACAATCTCTGAATTTGCTACCTTTTTAGTATAATATTTTCTTCATCCCATTGTCAAAAATTAGATGATTTTTGGATAGAGCAAACCAACTGGCCTGTAATTCACAGAGGAATAAAGTTCCATTGAACTCAATAAATGTTATAAATTATCTTCAAATACCACAAAAACCAGCAGAATTAATATATGGTATTTGCTAGTATATATATTTTTTTTTAAACTCTTCCATGTACTTCTATAATCTATCCCTTCCTACATTTCTTCTAACCACCTAGACCATCTTTTTTTACACATATCTCTGTCCCACTACAGTTGTTAAAATGATGTAAAATGTATTTATTGATACTTTCTTGCCTTTATATGCCTTTTTACTATGCAAAGCTGCTATAATGAGACTCATTAAGTTGAAAACTCTCTGCCATGTTTGGGGACTTAAAAACTATAAATGACAGATAAACTAAGAAGTTCTAAATTATAAAGCTCCAATTAAACAGATGCTTCTGGTGTTCATGCAAGGATTTTTTTAAGGACTGTACTTGCAAGCCTTGTGTGAACAGCCCTCAGGGCAAATTTTACCATATCAGTAATCATAAGGGAAAAGCAAGCCAGGCAATAACACCAAACATGATATGACTCAGCACTAACTCTGTCTGCTCCTTTTCATAAATTTCTCAGTATAAAAACTATTTCTTCCATATCTGCAGATTACCATTACATTCTCCTGACTTAATCACAACAAAAACTTTCTTTATTATCCTAAAACATCCTTTGTCTATGTCTTCAGAATGCAGTTGATCACATTCTTTTTACAGTGCTCTCTTAAGCTTTTTAATGGGCAGAGGTGAAAAATTGTAACAGACAAGCATTCCAACTTTTCCAAAACCACACAAAAGCAATTCAGGAGTAGGAATATATTTTCTCAGCTTTTTTTCAGCTATGAAGCTTCTGTTTCTTTCTTTTCTCTGTTGTTTTGCCTTTAGTTCACTCCATTTTTGGTGTGTCTTTTTTTTTTTTCCTCATTTTTGTCTTTCATTAATTTAAAGGGCTCAGTTGTCATCTCTTGTATTGCTTGATTAAAACATTGGGGTTTTTTAATACAACTGAGAGCAAGTGCATTTTTATCAGTCCTGCAAGTCACATTACTATGGAAAAAAGAGGTGGGAAGTAGTCAGAGCTTTACAGTTTAACTATACATTTCAGCAGTAGCACAGCTGGGGCCTAGGCAGGAGAATCTATTTACTTTGAAAACTACACTAGGAACCCCATGCTAAATGCTTAATAGTAGAAGAAGCAGTATACTATTCATTGTATCCCTTCAGCTTCTCTATGATTTCCCTTTTATATTCTCTCTTCCAGGTGGAACTATCCTCCTCCTTTCCTTGCATTGTTTTGATTAAACAAATTTTAGATTCTAATTTGTTAAAAAGCCATTACTAACGTAATAAAATTAATTCTTCATAAAATATTAGAAGGATTGTAACATTTTGTACAATAAAATGCTATACTTCTTCATTTGGGATAGGAAAGCTCACAGGAGAAAGGAAAATTAATCCACATTAGACAGGCTTGCTGTGAACATTCTGCATCCTGCCCTGTTGCCATTCAGGAGCTGCACTGCTTAGGACACCTTCAACCTATACCAACATCTTACTAATAGTCTTCAATCTGTGCCTTCAAGAGAAAGTGCTCTAGATCTTTTTACCTCACATCTACACCACTTGACTCTCTGTCAGAAAATAAAGGCACACACAATTTGGCATAACTTTAGAGAGTTGGATGTTTCCATCCTGAACATGATAAACAGAAGACATGCATAGTCCAGTCCATCCCACCTGGGTGCAACTTTCTGCATAAACACACTTCAAAATCTGTGGTTTTTCAGCAAAAATTAGGAAAGTGATATGAACGCAGCAACACTTTTTCAGTATCAGTTGGAGAAATCTAGATGAAAAAATCTTAAAGGTCTTCAAGCTTGTATGTCATCACCATAGATTAGTCAGAGTTGTCCCTAGGTATATTTTCTGGTTCCGCACCATATTTTGGATGTGTCTCTTGTCACTTCTTTGTAAACTGTCTGTAATGTCAAGTTGAATCATGCATACATAGATCAGTTTAGATCTGTGCTACTGATTCTAAATACCATGATTGTGGCAGACTTGAACAGAAGACCAATCTAGCTTTCTTTATTCAAGACATTTCATTTCAGACCAAATAAAATATTATGTATAAGAAAAATTGAGGTAGTACATATATATACATATATACACATATATATACATATATATATTTCCATTTATGTAAAATGAGACATTGTGAGACATTACTATTAACTGAAAATTATATTGTATGCATAATTTCACAGGCAGCACCATCATTAATGGTTTCTATTTTAGTTTCCCCCCACTAACTAGACATGGGTAAAAAGGTTCCACCCAAAGGACATTTCACAGTTTCCTTTGTAATAAGGTTTAAAGTTATAATTTGCAAAGCATTCAGGAAACTATACATCCACTTTCCACTAAAATTCAGCTGAAAATTACTCCCTTGATCCCTTCTGGTCTTTTGAAGAACTGAATCTGAAATAAATGAGGATGCTACATGAAAGCTACAATGAATCCTAGTATGAAAGCTTTTTTAAAAAATCAATGACTTCAGTATGGATCCTAAAATGGGGCAGCTGCATTGCAAAAGGCCCTTCTATATTGAGACATTTTTGTTCTTTGAGCAATGATGTAAGAACTTTTTTTTGACCACTCTACTTGCAGACAAAATTATAGATGACAACCACTCCTTTTTTCTTTATATAGCCTTACCCTAAGAATGAGATTATACTCCTTCTCCTATACTCCAGCATAATAACCACATTCTGACTCAAGATTATACAATTAGGTGTGAAAAATAACATTTTTACTTGATCAAAATTTCTATCTTAAGCTTAAGCAAAAAATATTGCCTTTTAGTTTTGTATTCTTCTTACTTCATTATTGCATTTTTATCTGCACACAATTACATTACTTAGTTGCAAGAGTGCAGCATTTCAGAAAAAATATTAGAAAACATCATTCATATAAGCTTGAATACCAGTCAGAGGTGAAGGGCTTGGACAAAAATCCTGCATATCTTACTTTTGTTGTTGAAGTGTCTTAGTAACTTTTTAAAAATTCATTTACTAACATGTTCATTTTCATCACCTGCCACTGAATTTATAACCCTCTAGAAAACAGACTGCATTTGATTTCCTCCACAGTTGAGACAGATGACTTTTTCCACAATGGGATCACAGACTTACCTGATGATAAAGGTAGGGGTGGATATCCACATGACAGAGGAATTGACATATTTTTTTATACAAGAAGTATTACTGAACTGCTGTTTCAAAAGAGACATCTGATCCATTTACTACAATAAACTGACATAAACTGATCAGGCCAATTTCTGTCGCTCCATCTAGTTACGTGCACCTCCAGCTCGGCAGACACATTTTCTTCAACAGACACATCACTATTTACATGAAAATTGCAAGAAACAAACATTGTGACTTCTGAGAAGTCTCATCCTCACTGAGAAATTTACCAACAATCCCAAATTGTTAAGAGACAGGGATGAGGAGAAATCTCTCTACTTGCAGAGAAAGTATTTGAAGATCAGATTATACAATAGCAAAAAGGACTGATTTTTTAATCACTGAACAGATATAATTTCCTGCTGCTGCATGCTGAAGACTCAGTAACTTGGACTGACAGAACAAAAAGTAATAATCAATTCTTTTCAAAGCTTTTTTAACAGATATTAATCCCTAGAGATATAAACCAGTGCAAGGCAGCATATGTCCTCTATACTCTTGGGTAAATTTTTTTCCTTTAAACTTTCATTCTAAATCATAAGTCTATATTCTATGTATCCTCATGACTGCAGAAAATACTTTAGACAAAAGCAATTAGCCTCCTGCTCAGATGCTTTTTATCAAAACCTCTCACAAACTTGGACTAGTGCTACTGATCTCCACTGAAAATTACCGGATCTGTCCTCTTGGGCAAAGCAGGTAGAACTCAGCATGTGGTCTGTAATGACTCTTCCCTCCTCCAAAGATCTCGGGAGAACTCCTACTGGGTTCATGTTCAAGAAATACACATAGGATATCACTGCAAAGTGAAAGGGTTTCTTAGCTTTGTATGAGCACTTAAACAAGTGGTTGATCTTGTTGGCCTCGCTCAAGGTAGTTTCAATATCATAGTTGCTGCTATTGTTTACACCCATGGCAATGCTCTATTCCATTGTAGTAAGCTTCTTTCTGTAAAGCTTTTTTTTTGTGAAGGAAGAAAAGTGTTTGTTCTTACAGTCCCTTTTAAAGCACCAAATTATTTTTATGTCACTTAAAAGTAGTACAGAAGCGCTGGTTCTGTTAGAAAAAAGTTGTTCTGTGAAATAACATGTCATTAATGCAAGGCACAACTACAAAGCCATGTCTCTGCAACATCTTAACAAACTTCCTCACAGCAATTTCCAGCAATATTCTAGAACTGACCTTGCCTATAAACAGAGTTTAGAAGAAGGAAAAAAAATCAAAAATAATAGATTTCAGTGTCAGAACACAGTGTGAGGTCTTCTGGCTACTGACTTACAGGACTGTATGTAACAATTTGAATAACAAAAGCATATGAATAGTTCTTCTCTGTTAGAACAGTATCCTTAAATAAGAGAAAGTTAAAAGTCAAAGTGAACTGAGTTCAAATGGCCCATACAGCACTGGAAAACTGTTTTGTAGAAATAAAATATACATATATATTGGTTTCCACAAACAATACACATATATATATATGTGTGCACACACACAAAACCATGAGTACATGAACAAATATATATATATACACAGGCATCTAGGTAGGTAACTTGACCTATCTTCCCAAGATTTCTATCACAGTTCCCTCTGCATTATGCATCAAGAACATGATCAGTCCATCTTCATTGTACTTCTCCAATACATAAACAAACAAACAAATAAACAAATAAATAACTTTCTAGTTCTTTAGCTCTACTTCTGCAGGCAGCTAACAGATTCTGCCACAAGATTGTACAATGAACCCATACTCATACAGATGTCAGTACCAGACTTGAAGTATTTCTTAAGCACTGTTATGCTTGCTGCATTTCTGTGTCATGCAATATCAAAAAATAAATAATTCCCAAAATCTTTGGGATAGCTGTCATTTTCTCTGAGTGACAGTAAACCCTGATTCTCCATGATAGATACAAAAGTAAGGGTACACAAACATTTACATTCCAGAATGAGATATCTAATGGTATAGAAAAAAAAGCTAGCATCAGTCAGACGCATGAAGTGCAGGGAAAGTTGATTTTAAATTGATTTCTATTAAAAATTCTTGTTCAAACATCTGATTTCACTTCATTCAAAGTTCTTGTGTAAACACATTACTTTTGATCCTTTCTCATAATTCATTTAGAGAAATGAAACCCCAGCCATCCTGAAAACAAGCCATTACTCTTTTTTCTTGGACATGCCAGAAAGTTTTCTTAATGAATCTCTGGTTTTAGATTCTCTGGTTTCCTTCCCCATTTTCACTGATTTAGTCTTTCTTCATTATAAAAACACTTAAAATCATTTTACCATTACAGAAAATCATCCTGACTTTACAAGAACTCTTAAAAATTGGTCAAAAGCTCTTTTTAAATTTCCCTAAACCAAATTCCTATTTAACAGAATTTTTAAGAATGAAAGGAACTGGAATTAATAGAAGTTAACATGAACTTGTGAAGTTAATCAAGCCCAGATTTCAAACTGGATTTGCACATCCTAAAGTTCATCTTTGTTAACAGCTGAGTCTTTGGCAGCAGTCATTTCTTTAGATATCTATTCATCTAGGTATTTTTAGATATCAATTCCTTTTAGATATCTATTCATAAAATTCTTACTTTAACAAATTTTTATAAAGTTCAGGATATATGAATCAGAGAATTCACATGTCAGATATTAATTGCTCTTTTGTTTTGTACAATTATAATATACAGCAGCCTTTCCTGTTCCTTGAGTAACAGGATGCTATGAAACATCACACTGCTCTGTGGATTTACAGGCCATTCTGGATTTACCCTGGATATTTATATAAGGAGATATAGCAAAGTGCCAAAGGAGTTATAAATCCATAGTCTGTTGTGCCTTAGTCATGCCATTTAAGTAAGCCCAAGCAGCAGTTTCAGAGGGACTAACATTCCAAACCAATTTACACTTACTTATTCCACAGGAATGTCTTTGTAAGGAACTCATATATGTTGAGCTTTAAATTCAAATTTTACCTTACTGTGTACTATATTCTCCAGAAAAAAAAAACAACCTTTCTTTGTAATTAAAATGTTCGTCACTTTTCAGTCCTCTGGAGAAATGGAACTCTGAAATCCTACTGTAAACCAAAAAATTTTCATACTTATTATAGTTTATTTAAAAACTACTTTCCAAAACATATGAATAAATACAAAGAATATTACCATACTGTCTCCAATCCACATTAGAAGGTAAATTCAGCCACAGAAGGAAGTTATTGAGTTCATTTAAGTAGGATGGCAGCGAATGGAAACCTTTTTGGTTATACCACACCTGGAAGAAAGAATGAAAAATGTCAATCAAAAATTGGTTCAATCTGCACGCTGATCTGAAAGTTCACATTCCTTTAAGAATTGTATGAAGACTATCTAATTCTTCTGTTATGACCTTTATTTATAGAAGAAAGTCAACCAAGGCAGAACAGAACTGGTTGATTTGCATAAGTCAACAACATGCAGCAGTTTTATTGTTAGACATGTACACATACCTTTATTACTAAATTGAGATTCTCTGATTTAATGGAACCCTTTCCTTTAAACACATGTGTTTGAACAAATAGAGGGATAATAATGTGGAAATAACACCAGCCAGTTTGATCAAAAATACAAAAAGGTGAGTAAAACTATTGCTTAAATTGGAAGAATCATTGAAATTCCAAAGAGATTCCTCTGAATAATACCTACATATGACACAAAGCATAAACTATTTAGGAACAGAATATTCTAGAAAGAGGGGGAAAGAAGGAATCAAGGAGGCACTGTTTACAAGGTATGAAGCTGTTCCATAGACAAAGTTGTTCACTTTGCATTATGATTAAGAATCCAGCATCAGTGGCTTGTTAAACATGGAGGAAATTGATGCAGACAAACTTTAAGGCAGACAAGGCAAGCCAGTCTCTCTGAGGAACACAAGGAAACAATTCTGTTGTAACATATACTTTATCTTCAGATCATGCAGATTCACTTTGACTTGATAAAGTACTCTTAATCCACACTTCCACTTGCTAAGACCATTGCTGAGAGCTTGATATGCCCCAAAACCAAATATACTGAGCTTTGAGTTTCCTCTGCAGTTAGAAATTGATTCTTAACACCCATTACTGTTAATCATAGTGCCTTTGAATCTATATTATCCATAATGAAAAGGAAGTCAAATTATTATGGATGTTGATTTTCAGTCTCAGTGACATTTAAAACCACCTGATTACTATCCATTTCTCAAATCATAGCACCCTTTCTTCTCCCCCTTTTTTTAAACAGTTGAAAAACTCCTAACCTTTCTGTCTTTGATATCAGCTGTTTGTACTCTGTATTTTGTACATCCCAGGTAGGGCAATTCTCATTGTCTCTCTGGACTCTGAATCATAATGCAAAGTGAACAGGATTTAATATACATCTTTATTGCCCTAACACTCCTCTCTTAATTTCATAGTTTCTAGAATTGCCATCTATACACTTACATATTAGAAACTTCCCTAAAGATTCTCTTATCATATCTTGATGCTGCTCTCATTTACTTGCAGATGATTCTGCCTTTTTTTTTTTTCTTTCTTCTCATACTAACAACTACAATCCTTACTTGGACCATAGTTCCAGACTCTGACTGTTTTTTCTGACACATTCTCCTCTATATTTCCCAGTGTAGCCTGCCTTACCTTCAGTTCTGTTTCTCTGTCTTAATAATTTTCTTCTGATTAATTATCCTGAGTACGTACTTGTTTGAATCTTCACTTTTTTGTGAGGTGACATTAACAATACTCCGAGTCTGTTTTATTTCCTCCCACCAAGAACCACTCTGAGGTCCACTGTCATTTCTTCTCTTCCTCTCACCCTTCAATCTTCTTTGCCACAAGCTCTGTTAGCCATTTTGTAAAAAAATAGCAGCTTTGATCTGCCATTATGCTTATCTGCATTATCTTTCACATTTTCTACTCTTTATGTGGTATTCACAACTGCTTGAAATCTCAACAGCATCATCAAACCAAGGTTGGAAGAGACCTTTAACATCACCAAGTCCAGCCACTAACCCAGCACTACTGTTATAACTCCTAGACCACTAAACCACATCACCCAACATCAGATCCAAAAACTTCTTAAACACCTCCAGGGATGACTCCACCAACTCCCTAGGGAAACTATTCCAATTCCTGACCCCTGTAACCATGATTTTTTAGATTTTCCAATATCTAATCTGAATCTTGCCTGTTTCAGCTCAAGACAATTTTCTCTCATTCTCTCTGCAGGCACAGCAGAAGAGACCAGTCACCATTCCCTACGGCCTTCTTTCAGGGAGTTGTAGAGAGGAATGGGGTCCCCCCTGAGATTCTTGTTCTCAAGACTAAACAAACCCATCTCCCTCAGCCATTTCTCTTAAGACATTTTCTCAAGACCCTTCACAAGCCTTGCTGCCCTTGTTTGGATACGCTTCAGCACCTCAATATTTTCAAGTGCAATATTTTCAAGTGAGGTGCCCAGAACTGGATACAATACTTGAGGTACAGCCTCACCAATGCTGAATACAAGGGGAAAAACACTGTCCTGGTCCTGCTGGCTATGCTGTTCTTGATACAGGACAAGATGTCACTACCTGGGCACATACTGGCACATGTTCATCTGGGGGTTAACCAGGACCCTCAGGTCCCTTTTCTGCTGATAACTCTCAAGCCACTCCACCACCAGCCTGTAGAGCTGCATGGGGCTGCTAGGACACAAGTTCTGGACATAGCATTTCACCTTCTAGAACCTCGTGCAGTTGTCCTCAGCCCAATGACAGAGTCTGTCCAAGTCTCTCTGAAAAGCGTTCATACCTTCACAAGCAGATCAATACCCCTACACATCTTAGTATCACCTGCATATTTACTGAGGGTATCCACATCCAGATCATCAACAAGGATGTTAATTAGGACCAGCCCCAAAACAGAGCTCTGGGGAACACAGCTAGTGATCAGCCACCAAGAGGATGTAGCACCACAACTCTCTTGTCCAGCCATACAAGTTTTTAGCCATCAAAGAGTCAGCCATCAAAGCCACAAGGTGCCGGTTTTACACGGAGCATGGTGTAGGAGACAGTGTCAAATGCTGTACTGAAGTCTGGACAGACAGCATCTACAGCCTTTCCCTCAGCTGGTAAGCAGGTCACTTTGTCATAGAAGGTCAGGTCATGCAGGATCTGCCTTTCACAAATCCATGAAGGCTGTGCCTGATCCTCTGGATATCTTCCATGTGCCATGTAATGTAGTGGCACATGGTACTCGAATGTCTCAAACCCGTATGTCCCCACATTTAAAGAAAAGGAAAAAGAACAAACCCTAACATCTTCCCCTCTTTGCAAAGTCATGAAATTCCTTTGTTCTTCTCCGGTTTAGTTCCCAGAAATTATTCCACAAACTAGATGTCCCATTCATTAATCAACAAGAGTTTTTAACAAAAGGTAGTGAAGGAAAATCTAAGATTCACGAGGAAAACTGAAAATCTTTGCACTGCAGGACCTCATGATTTCCCCTGTAGCAATCAGGGCAAAAAGACAGAAACCAGTGATCAAGGGTAAACTGTCTTTTTCACAGCCCCATACACCTAATTCTAATTCTATTGGTTGTCGAAAGTTTTTCACAAAATAGAAAGTTTTACATGCATACATAATGAAACTCCACTGCAATTGTGTCTTGTATTGGGGAAAAAATGCAATTAAAAAAAACAACAAAGCAAAATTCTGACAACACATCCTCATTTAATTTAGTCAGGGGAAAGGTCACAAATGTTCAGAGAGCATTTTTAAAATAAAGTAATGTAACTAGTATTCAAATTAATACAACAGAGCATTGGGTGTAACAATATATTTTAATATCCAACAAGTTAATTGGAATTATCCTCCAAGCTGCATTATTTAACTGAATAAAACCATGAGGAAATAACCAAATGGATATTTAATTTATTATAAACAGGAAAAATAGACATTTAAGGTTGCTTACTTCACCAGAAGGTACATTTAAGGCCTTTTTTCTAAAGACTTGTTTCTTATTCAAAATTATTAGCAAAAGTAAAATATAAAAAAAAGGAAATGTACTAGCTCTAGCTGAAACATCTTTCATATTTCTTTTGTGCCACACAGGTAATTATTTACAGATGGCAGAAAAGAGATGAGGAACAGAAAACTATATACAGCAATATGATTAATTTTTACTTTATATTCTATCCATATTTAGGAAAATTCTTTCCCAAGGAAAAACACAAACCCTCACCACAGCAGATTGAAGTTCTGTGAAGACATATTTTACATTATTACATAATCTTTTACTTGCCATTAATATTCCAGAACAAAGCTAGACTGACATTTCCTCTAACATATGGCCTATCAAGAAAAAAGGATGAGATGGAGCAGAGAAGTCCCTCAGCATTGCTGGACCAGATTCATGATTGATATTAAACTAGAAAGATGTAATTTTTTCCTATGGACACTTATACAATTGCTGTACTGTAAAGCCTCAAGTCCCAACCTTTGGGATCGGAAAAATATACTCTCCCAAATGACATGTGAACAGAACAATTTGCCTTTCAGCAGTATTTAAAATTATCACATGTTCTTCCTATATTTCCTTATGCTATAAAAACCAGCAGCTCTGACGCTATTATTGAACAATATTTTGGGCATATTACCAAAGGAAGCCAAAGAATATACAGTCAAGAAAATACAAAAAATCAGGAAGTTGTGCTTTTGCTACATAGCACCAATCATCAATGAATGCCAATAATCAATGTTTTTAGTTAGCCATATTTTTCATGTCATAGATATATTTTTTCTTGTATGCACATATACACATTCTTCATGTGCATGCATATACCAGGTGCGTGGTATATACAGCACAGTATGATTAAGTGCATTAAAATAGTTACTAAATAAAGATTTTTAATTTGAACGAGAAAAAATTCTGGCTTTTCAAGTACTGAAAAAGAATGCATAAAGATTCAGAAATTTTCTAAAATGAAGTGAATCATACAGTAATTCTCTTTAAATGCAAATTTCTCATTTTATTTCATACCAGACTATGTAAATGGTACATTCACTGTCTCATGAACAGTCCTGAAAGGTCAAAGTAAAAATCTGGTCATTAGTTACTGAAAGGTTAATGCAATAACTTGACATTGCATCCCTTGAAAGACATTTCCAGGAGATGCTTTAGATAACACAGTGCCCTTTATAAATTTACTTCACTATTTGCTTTGGGTCTGAAATATGAAACTTACTTACTAAGAGTATGACTATAATTTATCCCTGTCCTGATGGCAGGTGGTGCTCTATACCAAACACACTAAAAAAAGGACCACAGCGCAAGCGTGTCAAAACAAGAACCTAAAATGATTAAAGATACACAGGAAAAATTGGAAGTCAGAAAAAAATATTGCTGAAAACTTTCAGGTTTCTCATGAAGGAATGACAGAACTGGAGTTCAAACCTATAAAATATATGGAACTAAAAGAGAGATTGCAAATGACCAAAATGAAGATGTGTATATGCTCAGATTTGTATATAAAATAGGGAGATTTCTAACAAATTGTATGCGAAAGGCATTAGAAACAGGAATTGATTTTGCAAAACTAAGCATGAAATTACATTGAACTGGAGAAAATCTGTATTTTTGCCTAACACTTTGTCTCAAATGGATTTTGGGATGGAGCTTATTTATGCTGTTCCTTGTTTGCTTTTTTTTCTAAGAGCAAATAAAATCTATATTTACATTTAAAAATGTAAAGGCAGAAGCACCTTTCTTTTGTATCCTAATCTAGAATCTGGAAAATTCACAGCTTCCTCTTAAAACAAAACTTGTTTGCCCAAATACAAAAACAGAAACCTCTCACTGCTATGCATCAATACTTCTCCAAGACTGTTATTCCTCTACCGGTAATGCATCTACATTTAAATGGATCCCAAAAATCAAAGAAGGATTATTCTAAGCACAACTGAAATAAAGGGCTTTTCCTTAAGGCCTTTTGGTATGCCGTGGCCATGAGAGGTACAGTATCTCCATATTGTGAAAACTTGGGATGAGACCTGGAGGCTAACAAGCACTTTCCAATGCAGAGGATTTTATTTCCCTTGGAACATTTTAGAAAGGTTCATTTGAAAAAAGAATAGTATGTTTGTTATGCAGAAGGAGCTGCTCATGGAAGATGTCTTTACTCTTAGGGAGAGGGTGGTGAGAGAAATGAAGCAAGGTAAAGTAACCCTTGTAGGCATGAAAAAGCATCAACAGAAACCCATTACTGTGATGTTCAATGCACTTTGGTCAATTCTGACATCAGGTTTTTGCAGAATACAAACAAAAAATATTATTTGGCTGACTACCTAAAAGCAAGTTTTAAACTTAGATTCGAAAATGTGTTCACAGGGACTAAAAAAAAAAAAAAAGGTATATCATTTGACTAATTTAAAACAGGTTTCTCAAACACAGGAGATTGCTTCAAGAATTATGAACAGAGTGAGACGACAAGAGACAGAGGATTTTTTCCCAATTATTCAAGTGCAAGAATTTCATGTAATGATTTATTATTTGCTAAGTCCTGTGATGTCTGAAGCCTGAAAAAGTAATCAATACAAACATACAGATGTGCACACACACGTGCAACTCTTACCTTAGCCAGAGGCTGAGATTTGGTGTTATTCAATTTTTTATCTTGCAGTTCAAATGTTTTCATCCCTCCAAAAGACCAACCACCGTATCTGGTAGTAGAAATTAAAGTAACAAAAAATTATCTGCCTTAAGCTCTGCAGTTTTCTTGCAAAGGTAAAGTTGAGATAGGTACACTAAAGCTTTATTTTTCAACTGAAAGTAAAACTTCACCCCCCACAAACTCCTTCCTTGTTAAAAAGAAGAGGGACAATGCAGTTTTTAATTGGGTGAATATTATTGGACTTTTTTCCAGCAAAAGATAAGAATTTTTGCTTTCTGAAAGCTGAAATCTTTGATCAGCAGGAAGGGGTGTGAGCAAGTGAGGTATTACTGACTTCAGAAGCATCTTGAATAGCTTTATTTCTTCCTAAACCATTCATATATTAGCTCAAATCTTTCATTCAGAGATGCTTACCTCTATCAAATCAGATGCCCTTTCTTTTAATATATAAGTGGCTAACACTTTCTTCTCAATAAAATCATACATGGTCTAATATTGCCACTTACATTATCAGCAGTGGTTGAGTTGTAAAGGCACATAAATAAAATAAATAAACTTCAAAATACAGTAGATAACCTCTGTTGCTGACATCACAGAATATGAAGTATTGCCAGGGGCACACCAGCCCTTTCTACTTCAAAGAAAATATTAATTGGAGCATATCCACCTCTATTAGATTGAGTCTCTGAGGAATGGAAATTATTTTGTTCACCTGTTTTAGATATGCATCTCTGAGATGCTGAAATAGCTCACTACTCCAGAGTACGTCTAGAGGTGATCACCATGAAGCTGCTGGAGGAAGTTCTGAGATGTGACCATTGAGGATCTTTCGTGTTACTTTAAATCACAACCTAATGCTACACCTTGATAACAATCACCAGATAAAGACAATGACCCTTTATATTCTCAGTGACAAATGTCTATGCTTTGCATCAGGAAGGACTGTGGGGTTTATACACAAAGGATAAACAAAGGCTAGATGTTTTAAGGTTACCTTGTTTTGTTGGAAGACCTCACTAAATACTCTTCCACAGGGAACCCTGAAAGATTATACAAAATATGTCCTTTCTTATTCTTCATATAGGGAGCAGAGGTATTGAAAGCTGGGCACATCTGAAAAAAAAGTATACATAAAGTAAGTAAAGCACTTTTAAATAGCAGTGGCACTACATTTAGCCTTATTTTTGGATTTTGATGTAGATTTTATAGCATTTCTTTTTAACTCAGTTTGCTTTTCCCAGCTTTAACAGATTTTCAATAAATTATGAATATTTTTATGTTTATAAGGCAACTCAAATGATTGTGCCACCTACACATGAGAAATGCCTTTGATTTCCCTTGCAGCCCTGTCAGTCAGTTGGTTTTGAAAACATCAAAACTTTTATATAAGCTTAGGAATGTTTACAGCAATGAAAAAGGCAAGACTGCTTTTTATTTGTTTTTCCTGAGAAGAAACACAAAATAGGCACCAGATAAATATGAGATGAAAGCAAAATTCTAATTAATGTTATAAGCTTCTAAAAATTTTATTGATGAGCTGAAGAGAAGAATAAAGGAAGATGTCTTTCAATGATTCAGTGGGACATTCTCACAACCAAAGAAAAGGTGAAAGATATTAGACTCAATTAACTCTGAAGCTTTACAAAGAAATTTATGCCAATCAACAAACCTACAGAAAATAAAAATTCACTTTCAAAGATTGCTCTTACATAGCTCACAGAAATTGTGCCTCCACTGTCAAGTGACTTCTTTCAGTTTTCATGGTTAATAGACCTCTCCCTGTGAAAGTTCCCATTTGTTTTTATTCAGCCTTCTTGTTTTTGAAGTCTCCTGAGTATTAAAGGCAAACTTATTCCTCATCCAGAAAAGTAAAAACTAAGTTTCCTCCTTCCATTTTTCCCAAAACTGTATCGCTATATTTCATATGCTACTCTTATTCTAAATAATTATATCATTATAAACAAAATAAACTTTTTTTTTGTAGGATACTCCTTTTTGGGGAAATACATTTGTCACCTCAGACACAGTTTCATATTTTTGTTTATTATTCAACTCAGAGCAAGTCAGCAGGAAAAATAATTCATTAGGAAGGTCAGAAATTCATTATGTTTTTCAAAATCCTTCATTTCTTGAAGCCTGTTGTATTTTGAATCCAGAATCCAAACCACAAGCAAACTCTCACAATTAAATCTCATTCATGTGTAAATTCTCTGGTGGGTTCTACCAGCTAGGTTCACCCACCCTTCCCTTTGAAAGTCTTCCAGATGTTAAGGAAGTGTTATGTTCAACCTTGTTTTACATGAAGGTTTTTCTAACTCAAGAGTCCTATAACACATTTAAAGTAAGTTACATCTGCTGAAAATAGTTCAGCTGCCTATGATCCTGTTATTTCAGATCAATCTATAGCCATTTCTAGTGCACATATGTGTTTGTATATATATAAACAAGAAAATTGTGTACAATTTCATTAAGTGAAACAGAAGAAAACCTCCAATCATAACAAAGTTGGACCTGTGATGATTTATTTCCTCATCACTTTCACCAGCCCTTCAAAAACAGCAGCCAAGGAATTAGAAGTAATTTACACACATGCATTTTTTACATGTGTTAGTAAATAAAAAATTACCTACCTCCTGTTCAGATACACATCTGCATGAATCCTGAGGTGACACAGATGCCATCTGCCAGCATGAATTATTTTTTCTAATAGGAATAAATGTAATAAAAATTATAACTACAAAAAGAAAGTAATATGTCACTTAACAGAAGAAATCCAGAGAGTAATGAGCAGATCTGGCATGCTAACAACTTCTTAGCATTTGATCACAGCAGCAGCTGTGTCTAGAGTGATACAAATTTTACTCATTTTTATCAAAGTTGATTTATTAAAAATATTTATATAGGCATCAAATGAGCTTCATGTCTCATATTCGCAGCAATTATTAAAGCATTGTCACCACTTCATTCCTGAATTTGGAAATCTAGAATGCTTCTTAACAAATATTTTCTTCATTGTCTATTCATCCTTCATATGGACACCAGGCTTGATCAAAATCATCTTGAAATTAATCGGAAAACTGCCACTGACTTTTAAGATGTATGGATCAGACCTTTAACAGTAAAGCCTACTTTGTTCTTCACCTGGATGCCAGTTCCTTTATCAGAAACAATTTGTCACTAACTCCATGCTGCCAAAAAAAGGCTAAGATAATCCATTACACAGAAAATATTTAATATTTAAATATTTGATATTTAAATTAAGGAAATTGTTATATTAGTTACAATTACCCATGTTGTGAATGTGTGCATCTGTGGTCCCAATCAGAGAAATATCCCAGTAGAACCTGAGAAAGTTTTCCTAGGTTATCATCTTCAGTGCTGCTCAAAGAGGACCATAGGAGTATAAGGAGTGAAGAGGAAAGAAAAATTAAAAAATAAAATAAATAAAGACATGTTGATATGTCTAGCTCTATTAACCTTCAGTCTCAAGGTCCTATATATTTTCCAAGAAATTAAAGCACTATAGAATCCATGCATAGGAAACATACCAAAATAATCTCATTTCAAAGAACTCTATGACATGTAAAGAAAATTCATTACAATTATGGCTAAACAAATCTCAACATCTATCCATGGGCATCCTTCTCCTTATAGTCATGCATTTCTAGCTGTTGGCATTACTAAAATGTTTTTATGCTTATAAAATAAATTTTTATTATATTTATAAATTCAAACAACATCTTGCTATGTTCAACTGTATATTTGCACAATAAAGAGACTTATATGTGTGATTAGCACTCTACATATAGATTAATTCTATAGACACTGCACATTAAAAATAAATAAATAATCTAGTTTATTTTGAAGTTGAACATACAAAAATTAGGTTGAGTAAGAAGAGCAGCAGGTTTTCTAAATACTGTGTGGCATTTTCAAACCCAATAATTGTTTTGAGAAAATAACTTCAGGCCTACACAATTTTTTTAAATGAAGCATGCAAAGGCTTGTTCAAATATGCTTGTTCAAATACACTTGTTCATTTACATATAAATGGTCAGGGCTGGTATTGATTTGAGTTCAGTCTTCTCCAAAGCCTTTGCATTTTCCTCCAAAAAATCCTTCACACACAAAGCTTTTCCAATTTTATCTTTACCTTATAAATATCTATAAAAGTGTACTAAACATCTATAAAAAACTCCACATAACTATTGCAAAAAGTAACCTATCCTTCTTTCTAGAATGCAAGAAGGTCTTTACAATAGGAGAGCTCAAGGGTAAAGGTCCCAGAGCCCTGGAAATTGATGATGATGGATGAGCCCTTTACCTAAAGAAGGATTCTGCGCTGTCGTAAAGTCTTGGTGTTAGCTTGAGAGAAGGATAATCGATAGCCAGCGGCTTCACACTAAATAACGCCATTGCCAGTGCAACAAAGAGGACGGGCAGCAGCACATTTGACAGGCTTCCTCTCCAGTCTCGCCTTGTGTGGTGAAACCTCTTCATCAGAAGGGCAACAATCTGTGTGAGAACAAGGCGGGCTCCACGCACACTCGAGGCTCCGGCAAGTGAAATATCTAAGTGAGACAAAGAAAACAACCTCTTGACAAGCAAGGAAAACCAAACTGAACTTTTTCGTGTTACGTTGTCAAATACAGAACATGACAGTAATCTACCTCTAATAAAATCAAACTACATAAGCTCAGCATGCTCTCCTGAATGGAATAGTATAGCCCCATATCCCATCACTTCCAAGTATGACCAATTAACTAATTAACTCGTCCTATGAAGGAAAACAGATATTCAGTTAACACATTTCTATAGGTTCCTATGCACAGCTAATGGCTTACTGAATACTATTTTCCCTAGGTACTCCCTATGGGCCTGTACTGATTCGACCACTCCTTGTGCATTTCACCTTTGTTCCTGGACAAATTACTCTGACAAACATGGTCTGTACTCACACTAATATCTTGATCTACCTTGACTGGGATCAGCAGCAACTTTTCCACAAAAATTTCAATGGATCCTCATCAGAGCATCACAGCTGCTAGGCACATGGATTCTCATAAAAGCATTCCCTTTATTTCCCTGCTCATATGAGACTGATAAAATTTTCGTATTTGTTAGTTACTCTATTCAGTTTTCAGAGCTCATGGGCTGTCCTTCAGATTCACATGGGAGCGTGTCTACATCTTATTCAATCTTTACTGATAGACTCCCCCTTAATTTTATTTGATCATTCTCTATCAGACACTTGTGAATCACACCAATCACTCTGCCTCTATTTTAGTCCCTAATACCTTCTAGTTATGTGCAGGTTTTTATCAAACTCTCTTGGCTGTGGCCTTGCCCAGTTGAATGTCCTTCAACCTCTTTCGTTCCTCACAGCATTGCAGAGTGTCTGACAGATTTACTACCACCGGTATTTGTACCGTAGCAAGACTGAATAGCCTGTTTATTACAGTGCTCAAAGTCATGCTATATTTTATGAACACTTGTGATTTGCCTCTTATTACCTTCCCTTCTGCTTATTGAGGGCACACTAACCAGCATTTCCACATTCCATGTTTAAACAGCTACGTGTATGGAAGTTCTCAAGTAACCTCAAATTAATTGTCCTTAGAACAGGTTTTTTTTCTGAGTTAACAGAATTTTAATCCCAGACCTTTGGCATTGTTCTAACAGAGTATTTTTAGCCAAGCAGTGAGGCAAAGAGGGAGAAAATTAATCAGATAATAAAGTCAAACTTCTGACCATGGTCATTGAACAAACCGCTCAAATTCTGCCCTCATTACTCTAGGTAAATACAGGTTAATCACCCTCAGTGCCTGGGAAGGTCACACATCAAATTCTCCAGAAAATGACTCCCAGGATATGAAAAACAAGAAATGACCAGGAATAAACATGATACATTTGAACTGTGTCACCTGAGATCTTAGCATGAATACAGGACCGGTTTGGTGAATGAAGGATGAGCAGTGTGCGCTATTTTGATTTAACAAAGCCTGTGACGTGGTCTCCCACAGCTGAATAGGCCATGGAGGACAAGGTCCACTGGTTGGACTGACAGGCACCACCCTGCAGGCTGGGAACAGGGATACTGGATCCAACTGAGGAGCAGCTGGTGAGTTGGGGTGTCCCTTGGGGAAAAAGATGAGCAAAACACTGGCTAAGAGTACCTTTTAACACAGACGTGTGTGTGTACCTGCACCTGGAGGGGATCCACCCTATTTGGACTCATCTTTCTGTCAGCCACTGGGATCAAGGAGATCCTAGGAGCACCTAAGAGCTCTAGTGGCATCAGGGAGCAAAATCTCTGCTCAGGGAAAGGACAAGCTACAACAGCCACCAGCTGGTACCTGGAAAATTCTGATACCATAAATCAGGAAAAGAAATTTCACTCTGAAGAAAACAATCAAAGCTCAAGACTGGCCTGGACATGGTACTAAATAACTTGCTCTTGACCTGCTTGATCTGCATTTTCAGCATTAATATTCTCTGATTTTAACAGACTATAATTAACTAATTTGGGGGTTATTTTGGGGGGACAGCAAGGGGGGAAATTCCGGTATTTATTCCTTTAACTCCACAACAGAATTTATTTCCTTTTTCCCCAGAAAATCCCATTGAGCAGAAATTCTCTCTTTAAGACATTCTAATCACAGCCATAGCTTGCTAATTTGACAGCTAACACCAATGGGATTTCAGGTTTTGAATCTGTGAAGAGAAAAAGTAGCTTCTGAATTCAGATTCTGATTCAGCTTTCAAGTGCTCTGATGAAGAAGGGTTACATTTTAGGCTTGGAATTTTTTGTTACATAAATTGGAGTAGGAGGAGGAGACACTCTTGCTAAGAATTTTTTTTTTTTAAGAAAACTTCTTAGGAATGTATTAAGTTCTTAGAATTATCATGGTAAGACTCTTAATAGTTGTCTCAATACAGAAATTGAGACACTCAGAGGCAGAAAAAATTTCAAGGTATGAGTGTTTTTAGACTAAAACACACCCAGTAAGTGCTTCCAACTCAACATCCCTGAAATCGTAAAGTATACAATCTCTCATTCATCTAAGTAGCAAAATGCCAGAAAAGAAGCACAGAATTCAATATTTTCTGTAGTCCCAGACCTCATTAACATGATATGTGAATGAAAGAGTCTTCAAAATATTTGACCCTTTGAATCTCTGAAAGGCAACTATGACATCTTCTTTCTGGGGACAGAAAGGGAAATCAAAGCTGCCATCCATTCTTTTTTTCTTGACAAACAGAGCAGAGATAAATTATACAACTTAATCCGGATTGCCAAAGGAAGCAAAACTGTCACCATGAATACAAATAATTGCCTATTTTGTATATCCTGACTCTTACTCAATGTTCACAATGCCAATGAGCCAAGACACACCCCAAGAAGATGCAATAAACCATTATAGTGGAAGTATATGTTTGGCTGCTTAACTCAGGCACTTTAAAGTGATTTATCTTTTCTAAAACCTCATATGTTTATTGTTTAAAATTCTAATTGAAAAGGGTGCCAAATATCTTTCTGAATTATCTTAAATTTCCGTATTTGTGACCTTGAATTCCGTCATTTCTTTGTGTTTCAGGTACAAAACAAAATTCTAGTATACTTGTTTTGAATTTTTTCTATTTGAAGATACTGGATTGGCTCTTAAATCTTGCTTTAGGAGACAGGTTATAGAAGTTTTCAATCCATCTTCTGCATAAATAATCTCAACCTTTCACTCTCCTCTTATAAAAATCTTTATACTCCTAATCAACCTTGCTGCTTGTCTCAAATCCTCTTATATTGACACTGTATCAGTCTCAAGATATAATGTGTTCAATGCAGACGTCTAACAGATGTGGAAACACTACTGATTTATATGATGTTATTATATATGCTTGTACTGATCAACTTGTTTTCTTTATGCATCATGCCACTTCATTTGACTGCAGCCACACTGTGAAAAGTGGTCTGCATTGGGCTTTCCATAATAGACTCAATATGGCTTTCAAGATTCCCAAGGTATTAAATCACTCTTTGAACTAGAACCTACAGAATTAATTTTTGCTTCATAAAGCTTCTAAGTAATTCACCACCTACGTCTGGTGTGTATGTCAGGATGCATAAAAACAGCATACATTTATGGGAAAACATCTTCTGATTACCACTGAGAATGATAAAGGCTGGAAGACAAGACCAGCTGACCTCTCTGTTATGAAGCCACTTTTTATGCAGAAAGCTTATGAAAATATCTTCATTAATAATTTAGATCACAGAATTAAAAACCTGACCCAAGTGTTAGAAGCTGTCTTGCTTGACTTACAATTGCAATTATCCACCAGAAGTGCAATTATGTTCACAATTAACTTGTACTTCCCAATTCATTCAGACTCTCTTTTGTATTACAGACAAGACTTTTGCTAGATGCCAATATATGTGAGGTTAATATGAGGTACAGGGAAACAGAACAAGGCCTAAAATCCAGAACCAAAAATTATCAAAATCCTTGCCTATAGACTACTCTAGAATTAGGACCAGGAACAATTATTGTAAAAGTGTCTAACTTGGTATTAGATGATCCTTTTCTCCTGTGATTTTCACTTCTAGAAAACAATGTAATTCTAATGCTTTTTCACAGTGCAGAAGGAAAGATGGGCTATGCAATAGATAAACTAACAGCTTGGAGCATACATTTTCAATTCTGCTTCTGTCACTTTGGCATTTAGGCAAGCCCTTTAAAGGACCTCCAGATTTTGAGAAGGTAATGCTTAGAGCTGCAATACCCTGGCAAAACAGGTGAGCTAGCTCATATAAAACTGATTGCATTTGGAGGCTGCACATATTTATTGGTTTATCAGAAGTTTTGTGCCAAAAAGTAGTTCTAGGCTGAGCAAGTGAAGTGACATCATTCCGCATGTCAGCACACGCCATACTGGCCCAGAGGCAGTGCTAGCCCACCAATCTGTGCACAGCACTTCATTAGAAGATATAAAAATGTCCTTCCTCTTCTTGCACATTTTTCTACTCATTATAAAAATTATTATTATATTGATTTTGTTTCCAGGAGGATTTTGAAGACAAATTTTCATGTGGGGAATGTGGATAAAAGGCAGTTTGATAGTATAAAGGGAATGCTGAATGCATCTGGTCTGTGTTTCATACAGTAACTGATCCCTGCTTATATCTAATGGAATAATGAGTTCTCTCTATCCAAAGTTGATCAGAAAAATATTTATTTTGGGGGGAATTTCACAAGAGAAGTTCTCTTGGGGCATTTTTAGATATAAATCCTCCTATTCCTCCCCTCAGGCTATTTTTAATTTTAGGCATTGTGAATATTTCTTTTAAAACATTGATTCAAATTGTTTCCATTTTAAGAATTTCCTGTCTGAGTTTCTCCCTGCTCCATACATATTGATTAATCCAATTAAGTAATATTTTTGAAGGCAAAACATGTAGGGTTTTAATTAAAAATTTGGCTTTACATTCTGAGTGCCAGGTCCCAAAATAGGATTCCGCATAGGCATGAAGACCTTTGAGACAGAGTAATAGAGATCTAGGCAACTGTAGAATTCTTCAGTAGAATTAACATGTTTTAAAGCCAAGGAATTGGTGTCTGTCACTCCCCAGCCTCGTAAAGAACTGCCTTCACAACTGAGATCTCCCAAGCCTTTTTCCTCAAACCAGACAGTTGACTGATTAGACAATTTCCTTCCTTTATCTAAGATATTATTCTTGTTCAAAATCTGACATGCTTAATATTTTATCACACTGAAGACCACTGAAAGGATAGTGTGAACAATACATCTGATTCCTATTGAAAAATCAAGAACCAGGGTGACCAGAAAATGTGCTGCATACTCTCACTGAAGAAAATCCAACACCCAAATCTCACAATCTAAAAACCTGTCCCTAGAAAAAATACCAGCAAACTCATAAAGGAGCCTTTTTAAGCTCTTTATTATTTTTTATTTCCTAGAATAAGGGATATGAACAAAAGTTAATTTGTACACAAAAAGCTTAGGAAAAGAATGGGGCAAACTCTTTTCAAACTTATCACTGTATTTAAAAGAAATACATCCTAAAATCAGGCCTAAACAGAATAGGCATTATCTACTCCCAGCAATGTGTAAGGGGGTGAAGAACTGGCAGGATAGAATTGCACTTAAATCTTAGAGGGAGAAACACTTTACAGTACCATCACACTTGACACATTGGAATGAGGTATATCTGACTTTCACTAGTTAAATGAAAAACAGAAGTGTAAAGTGGCTTTCTGCAAAAGAAAAGTTAAAACATCCAGGTGTTAGAGAGCAAAAAGCAAAAAGCCTTCATCCATAAAATAATTTTCTTTACTATTACTTGCTGTGCTGTTATTCAAACAGTGACAGAGGTGTATCTAAGCAAGAGCATTTGATCCTGAACATCACTCTTTGCAGCCAAGATTTCCATTCAGGTTTGTCACAGGGTGTAGATGCACAGTACAAGTAACATAAGGCACATAATTAAGTGGCAATGGAAAATACGTGTCCAAAGGACAATGAATCTGATGAATGGCCTGAAGCACAAGTCTTAAAGTGGCTGAGGGATCTGGGGTTGCTTAGCCTGAGGAAAAGGAGGCTCAGGGAGGACCTTGTCATTCTCTACAACTCCCTGAAAGGTGACTGTAGCCAGGTTGGGGTCAGTCTCTTCTCCCAAGACACCAGTGAGAGGACAAGAGGAGTCTTAAGCTGCGCTAGGTGAAGTTTAGGTTGGACATTAGGAAGAATTTCTTCACAGCAAGTGTAATTAAACATTGGAACGGGCTGCCCAAAGAGGTTGAGGAGTGACTGCCCTGGAGAAGTTTAAGAAAAGACTGGATGGAGCACTCAGCGCCATGGTCTAGTTGATATGGTGGTGTTAGGTCATAGGCTAGATTTCATGATCTCAGAGGTCTTTTCCTAGCTAAGTGATTCTGATTCTGTAAATTTGTTAACCAAAACATGAACTCCACTTGTTTTTTATTATTTTGTTGGGAGAGGAGGAGCTGTTAAAACAAGGAATTTTCACCTTAAAGTTTCTCATGAAATATGACTCATACAAACACTTCAAGCACCAATCTAAAAGACTCTACTCCTGTTGAACCTTAACCCTACCATGGGATAGTTTTTGAATAGATAACTAGCGGACTGGGAAATAATTAAAATTAGGACTAATTTTTTTAGTACTGAATAACCCAGTTGAAGAGATTAGGATATTCAACAAGATAGCTCTCAAAATAATCTGAATAGAGTACATCACCTAGATTCTCAAGAGTTCATTAAATGCAACAAATGACTATACCTGTCCCCCAAACTCTCCAACTTTTGTAGAGTTTACTAAGTGAACTTGATCAGAGTCCCTACCTGAATCTAATTTCTTGACATCCAACCACCATCACTCTATGCTGCTACAAAGATCTACAAAATAGTCTGAACAGATTTTAAGTGTAAAAAAGAATACAACTTTATTTTGTCTCGAGGCATAGCATAGTCTCATTCACATTATGAATACCATCCTTTCATTTCAAGAACTTGCATTTTCTCAAAGTTAGAGCATACTAGAGGTATGAAAAATAGATGAAGAGATGAGCACCACTGAATGCAAGCAAAATATTTCTTCACAATTATACAAAATAGATTACAACTAATCTATCTTACATTCTAGTTTTCCCTTCCTTTACATGTTCACAATCACAACTACTTATATGAAATCTGAATTTAGGTATCTGAAATGCCCATTCAAGACAGAAAGAAGGTAAGCCAGGCTCTTCAGCTAACATATAACTAATACTCACATGCCTACAGAATTTCCTGATTGTTTTACCCTCTTTTTAATGCAAGAATACTCAATCTCATATCAATGCAAAAAAAACATTAAGCTTTGTCATCACTCAAATAACAGAAAATCTTCTAAATGTGCCACACCATGTACCATGTGTGGCAGTAGATAAAAACTTTAAACCAGATATGCATTACAACCACACTCTAAATGTAAATTTGAGGAAGCAAGAAATTCCAAATGGCATTTAGCAAATAAATAAAATAGTCAGAAAGACAATTATCTGAGACTTCTGCTTTTAATTTTTGGACCTGCTTTATACTCTTGCCTTCCCAAACCTGCTTTTCTGTTCTATCTAGTCATTGCATTCAATCTTAAAATGAGACTGCAAGCTGTCAGAGGTGGTAAGGACCTGGGTTTTTTATTCTTACTATTACTCTGTAGGTTATCTGGAACAACAGGGCATGACTTTAGACTGGGTTTCCAAGGCACCATGGCTCATACAATAAACAGTAATAGCTACCACAGCAGCTAGGAAAAAACAACACCCTTGTAGCTGCTCAAGTGTGAGCTGGTGTCAAAACATCCCTTGTTTTTTTTTTACTAGTGTGGAAATGGGCAGGAATGTAGCCAGAGCAGAACTTGACTGAGCATATATTTATTTGGGAATGTAACACTTCTATGTTAGAAAAGCACAGTCATTACTTTCAATGAAGGGAATTAATTTTCTAGTGCAAAATACTCTGTATCTTTTCCTTCTCCAGCCATAAGAACACATGGAAAAAATGGGAAACAATGGTGCTGTCTTCCTATCCATCACCCCACAGACACCGTGGAGAGCCAAATACAGGTGCTACACTGGCAGCCAAGTTAATTTGGTGAGTGGCCACCTAAGCTGGTCTGGGCCTGGCGGAATAGGAGGACACACTGCTGAATGCACCATTCCAACCATTCAGAAATAGAGCGTTTCAACTGTTTCTATATTTGTGATGCCTAAAACAATCTCTTTTGTTACATTTCCATGGTTTTTTCCTGCTTTGCCATAATTTATATATCTTCATCCTAGTTGGGATTTTTGTCAGCTTAAACTATGCTGAAAATAGTTGGAATCAAACACCAAGTATTTTTATTAGACATGTGTGTTGAACTCTACTGTGGCCAGGACAACTTCATCATTATGGGATGGGAATATTCTTTGAAAATAAAACAAAAAAACAACCAAAATGAAAATGAAAACACAAAACAAAAAAACCCAAATATTCAGTCAGGTAGACAGGCTATCATGTCTTGGAAAAGAAAATTACTGCAGATTTGAATATTTTAAGTCCCTGATTTTGAGTTTCTGCATGGTTAATTTGTAACATTAACAACTATGCTAATTTCAATTTCCAGGAGATAATTTTGCAAATAGATACCCTTTTATTGCAGTACTATCTCCCCTGCAGTGATGCACCTGCAATGAATTGCCACGTGGAGGAGGAGACAAGTAAAGGAAGAGCTGGAAAACCAGGACAGTCTGTGGCTACAAAATGGAAGCTTAGTTTCACCTTCTGTTTGTACTTTTTGAAGGTACAACAGTAGAAGAGAAGCACAGACTGTCAGAATTGCAAAAAATATCCCAATTCATTTCATATGTATCAAATCTATGTCAGACTTGGCCAAGAGAAAGAATACATTTGTGCATGCACAGGCAAGCAACCATCAGATACATCTTGTGCACTAGAATATACTCTCTTATGACAATAAGCAGCATGCTTAGTGAGGTTGGCTCCTCTTCTTATTAGAACTGAAAATCAATACTCAGAAAGTTGTTAGAATTTAACCCACTGAATTCAACCTATAGACTCAAGTTACAACATTTCAAGATTGAATCTGATGCAGAAAATAGGGCTACAACCCACAGTACTTTTGCTGGCACTAGAATATACTCTCTTATGACAATAAGCAGCACACTTAATGAGGCTGGTTCCTCTTCTTTCTAGAACTGAAAATCAATACTCAGAAAGTTGTTAGAATTTAACCCATTGAATTCAATCTATAGACTCAAGTTACAACATTCCAAGACTGAATCTGATGCAGACCATAGGGCTACAACCCTTTTGCTATGTTTGGTGAAAAACTGGTGAAAGGGCAGGACAGCAAGAAAATCTGAATTTTGGTCTACCACTTCCCATAACATTATGTGTGAGACTTAATGCTAAGTATCTTAGCATTTCTAACTAGACAGATTAAATAGAGCAACAGAAGAAAGAACTATATATTCAAACCAGGTGTTCTCAAACACTTCTCACTCAAACCTCCCAGAAAAGGAACTTTCAAATAACAACTGTCCGTTGTTGGACTGCAGATGGCTTCTGTCATGCAGCTGCTCAGTTTGCATGAGTGGCCTTTGAAAACACTGTGTACAGCACTCTGGAAGAAGCCTCTTGGAATTGCTCAGAGGAAACTCAGACATTAAACAGAGGAAATAACTCGACAGACAAGGACATTCTGACTCACTTTAACTTTCAGAATTTTTGCATGTATTGCCTTAATACAAAGAAAGCACTTGGTCTAAAATACTGCAGCTCCCATAATCAGGATTTTTAGACCATATCTGTACTGGAGTTATTCTATTAATAAAAAAATCATATCAAAGTTTGTGCAGGGAAACAATTCAATACTGAAAATTCTGCAGGAGGCATGTTTTATTCAGACCTGAAGCTATAGCAAACAATTGAAAAACGTGTTTGATGAATAATCGCATTCATCAGGCATTCAGGTATCTCATGAATAGTAGTATTAAACAGCTTCAAGGATCTGGATTAGCAGAAACAACAGATTCATTTTTTCTAATGTCTCCAGTGAATATGGTAACCTAAATAAACTGTAAAATAGACCTAGAAACAGATAGAAAAAGAAAAAAATTACATGGCTAAAAATTTCCACCTACACAGAAGTCCAACACCAGGTCTGCCATCATGAAGTCCCACTTATATTTTGAGGATTTGGCTAGCAACAGTGTACATCTTGTATCACCTTGTAACAAGTTTACCATATAAAAAGCTAGCAAAAAAAGGGCAGTCCTAAGTGCTCCACAACACTGAAGCTACCTTACATGTGCCTTACATGTTGTCCCTGTAACCCTAAACTAGGGGTTTTTTTAGTTTTCAGGAAAACAAACAAACAAACACCCAAACAAAATCCATGTAGCACTGCAGAATGTTGCTAGTATCAAGAAAAAAAAGAAGTGTGAATATTGCTAAAGTCTTTGTAGGCTTTTGGTGCACAAAAGGAATATTTTAGCAACAGAGAAGAGACAACAATTTCACCAAAGCAAATGCTTTTGAGAAGGAACTGGACAGGTGAAAATCTAGTTTCATATAGAAGCATCAGCCTCAGTGTCTTACTAGCCCGACTAAGATGCATAGCACACCTTCTACATACCTAGGGTATTTACTTAATAAATGAGGCAAGACATTAGGAAGATTTCATGAAGCCCCTTCCCTAAGCAATGTTCTGTTTCAGAATTAGAAGTAAGCATCTTACTCTTGATAAGCATTTCTTTAAAAAATTGGTCATTTACATTACATAATTGAAGTTAAAATACCTGTGTTGCTAGTGCAACAGCATTAATAAAGCAAAACTGTTTTAAAATACTTGTATGCATGTGTGTACATACGCACACACTTTCTTCATCTGTAAAATATATATACACAAACACAAAAAATGTATAAAATATACACTCCACTTGTAAGCTCAAGCAAGGCAAGAAACCATCAGAAGTTACTTTCAGTATAAAACCTAAAGACTTGCTATTAGCAACAAATACTTTCTGACATCCTATGTATGACTTGGTGTTGATTATCTAAGTGAAAATTTTGTCCAACACATAGGCCCCATATTATGAGGGAGAGAAATAATTTTTTATGTAGAATATGAGGTGTGAGGCAGGCAGGTGTGGTTAACATACCTTCATGTCTTTGAAATAGTTACTTCTAAACAGAGACACTGATGCTTCGTGTCTACAATATTCTTCTCATAAATCAAGTTATATTTTGCAAGGTGGAATATTGAAATAATTCCTAGGTTCTTTTATGCAAATTTTACAGGGAATTCAAAGAACTGAGTTCCATTTAAAAATGGATGTTAAAATATAACTTCAAGGATATTTTAAAAATCACTGTCAAGCCTTTTTTTGCAATTACAGTGAACTCAATTTGTCATAGGGTATTAAAATATACTATTTAAGAATACAAGAAACCACTTAATCACCTACCAAAAGACATCAAATTCCGTTCTGCTGCTCCTGTGCAAAAATCCATACTACCCTTTTCTGTAGCATCTTTTCTGTGAAGACCCAAGTCTTGTGCCAAATGCACCAGAGAAGCAACACACTTCCTTGGGTAGAATAACTCCAACTGCTAATTAAGTCTTATCTGTCTTTAGATTACAGCTATTTGCTTACGTTTTGCTTCCTTTGTTTTATTTCCCTCTTCTGCTCAAATAAAATGTAGAATTATATGTTAACAGACAATATTCTCCATGCATTAAAAAAAAAACAGGATATTTCAACAAACCACTTCTCTATCTTATTTTTGATAAACTACATCAAAGGAGCCCTGATAGTGCATTTATAAGGACTTCACTGCCAACCTCCAAATATTAATTCTTCTCTGCACGCTTTCTGAATTCTCAATTTCTCCCTAACGTCATTCAAACTTAAAAATGTGGGCAAAAAGGTTGTACTAGTATTGTAGCATCAGTCTCATCAATTTTGAATAGATAGTCAAAATGACCTCTTTGCATAATTTTGTACATTCAGCTCAAATATAAATCACCTTATCTGTGTTAAAATGCTTCTCAACCACGATCAGCAGATAACTCAGAGTCAGTGTTTTCCAGGATATTACTTCCCATTACAGAGACATGTTTAGCATTTGGCTTAATTAAAATAACCTTTATTTAAAATGGATTCAGCTTTTCAAGTGATCTAACTCCGTTCATAGGACTGGTCTCTCTTGTCACCTTTTAGCAGTTGTCTTTCTTTTTCATCAGCAAGGTTATGGTTACTTCAGCATCAGTCATGAAGATAATTAAAAGGCAGAGTTGAAACCCAGGTGAAATTCACAAAAGCCCTTCATTTTGAGATTTCCTTATTAACAACTGCTTTTTGTCAGCTACAATTTCATAGTAAATTAGCATTTAGCTGAGCTGTATGAGTACTGTATATTGTTGATCTCACCAATCCTAATAGGAGCAATGTCACATTTAGCCCAATATGGTTCAAAATGGCTAACACCAGTTGCTTCAGGGAAAGGGTTAAGCAACATTAAAAAGTAATTATGCTTCCACACCCACACTTTCAGAGGCTAGCTTATCCAAGAAGTCCAGAGGCATATAAGTTTTAATAGCACTACTGTTACTACAGCTATTCATATTATAAATCCATTAATAACCATTCTTTGGCTTTTTAAAACCTGTTGCAAGGTTTATTGCAAGTCTCTGTAACATTATATGTCAGGAAAATTCAAATGTTATTTATAACTGTGTGCAAAAATATAATGAAAAAATTTTGAATTTTCTACAGTTTAGTTTCATTTTACCTCAAGGGTTCCAACTGTAGTTTACTGCCAGAAGGGACTAGATCCAAAGTCAGTATCTCCTAGAAATTTCTAAGACAACAAATTCTACAAAATTAAATAATTTTGCTCTTCAGCAAAATATCTGAGTATTTTAATTCAACAATATTGGTCCTTGAATGAGCCAATGAGACCGCTCACTATCCTATTACCTGCTTTTGCATGTATTCAGATTATTTTGTCATTTATCCATGGTTAGCTACTCACCTTTTGGACTTGCTCTTAGCTCTCCTGGTTATTTCTGTATATATACTGCCTACTGTGGATTATGATAATTTTATTGCCCTCCATAGAGTTGGTTTCTCCATTTTCTCTAGGCTATTTGGCTTCAATGGTCTTGTCAAACAGACATTGCAAGCTCTGTCTAACCATTTCTCTGCATGCTCTGTATACACCTACAAAACAATAACTACTGCGTATTCCAACTGTGTATAAATTAATAATGCATGACTGTATTGCAATATATCCATGTACTATGTCTGCACACACAATAATCCCTGACTTAAAAACAAAATGTTAACTGTTTTCACAAAAGGGTCAGTTTTAGTCTAAGGTTTTTTTCATTGGAATAAAACTAAAAATTTTGAGAAAACCATTCACAATGGAAACAAACTACTATATAATACAGTGTGCTTTGCATCTTTAAAATTACCAATATTCAAACTGTTACAATTAATTTAATTAGTGGACTGATACTTACCTATAATATTTTCATTTAGAAATGCTCAAATAATTCTGAGTTAATTTTACATTATTTTCATTGCTGATTTTAAGCAGCAGCCAACCACCAAACAGCTGCTAGCCCATACTCCCCCTCCTCCAGCAGGATGGGGAAGAGAATAGGAAAAGAGAAAGTGAGAAAAATTGTTGGTCAGGATACAGGCAGTTTCAGCAATAAAGGAAAAAGATGGAAAAAATAAACCAAAACCAAACAAACCAAGTAAAACCAAGAAAATCCAACCCAGATAATGAAAAGGCAATCACTCACCACCTCCCACAGGTAGACATGCTCAGCCACTGGTAGCAACAGCTACCTCCTCAAAAAAGCTTTTGTTGCCAAGAATGGTACTCTGTGACAATAAATAACTCTCTGGTCAATTTAGTTCATCTGTGCAGGCTGTGTCCCCTCACACCCTCTTTCCCATCCTCAGTTTACTCATAGCAGGGACATGGGAAAAGAGAGCACCTTGGCACCACAAATACTACTCAGTGATAGCCAAAACAGTGGCGTGTTATCAACTGTTGTGACTGTTTCAGTCACAAATCCAAAGCACAGCAAGAAAGAAAAATGAAGAAATTTAACTCAATTCCAAACAGAGTACACTAAGACACTCTAAAATATGACTAGAAATTATCTCAGCTCTGACTTCAGTGAGATTCTGTCATATTTTGCTGAAATAATGTCTCTTGTGTGTTTTTGGCATTGGTGGTCAGCCTAAATCCTGTACTGATTTTCTGCAGATTCATTTAAGAAGAGACATACACACTTCTCTGCTATGCCTCCTAGTCCAAATTAGAGAACATTTTCATTTCTGCACAATCCTGACACCTCAAGAGCTCAGCAGCATTAAAGGATTGCCAACACCCCTGCTTAAGCTCAGAGCTGTGCTTTGTGAAAGCATCTCTCTAGTCTAAACTATTTTACAAATCAAATAGCAGCATCCTGTGATCTCCTCAATAATCCCAGCTGCTTGCTCTAAGGGGTTTTGAAAATTCATGTGACTACTTTGACAAAAGAAAGTTTGACTGCCTTTGAACCTGCTTTCAAAGACAAAGTTATACAAGTCAAGCTACTGCCCATGGAGTATTCTGGTTAGCTTTGACAATGATGGATACCTTTCATGACCATTTCCTAGATCCCTTATGCCTACACTTCACAACTGTCCTTAATGATGAATGACAGTCATCTGCAATGAATGACAATTTTCCAGTACTCTCATCCTCAAAGAAATGGCATTATCATCACATATTCTTGCTATAATTTATCAGGGTGAAAAAATACAGTCTCTGATTACTCAATTCTTTATTAATGTAATAACTTAAACAAATACTACTTTATACATTTTGAGATGCAGATGGGAAAGCATATCAAGTTCTTCAGTAGAATATACTGTATTCATTACTTTAGGAACTGTAAATCTTACTCTTTAATGAAAATGCAATGTGGAGAAGACAGATTGTTATGATTCGAAACTAGTTCAGATGTCCTATCTGAGTCTTGAATAAATAAATTGACTGCTATAAAATAAGGGATATTCAAAACTGTGTTTTGAATAGAAGTCTCATTCTTGCCACTGAGAAAAGTGGCAATTTTATTTGCTTAGTGAGGTTGTTTTAGTTTTATACACTTACATCTTCACTGATTCCAGATGGAATAGCCCAGCAAACACTACCTCTGGAAACAGTCATCTATTCAAGCTTGCACTTTGTGAGAAAAGGTCTCACCTTAGACCACCATTATTGACAATGATTACTTATTACTGGCACATTCAATTGAATTTATCTTAACAAATAAAGAAAACTTGGCTGAAAATTGTTATTTCTGTTACAGTAACATTAAAGGTCCACAGATCAGGACTTCCCTGTGCCTGTACTTTATAAAAACATAATGAAAAGTACTGCACATAGAACAAAGTGCTTGACATCTAACTAAAGAAAACTATAATCTAAATGTCAATCTTCAAATAGAAAGAAACATGGTAAGTATAGAAGCATGAAAATCCCAGAACCAATGTGAAAATTTTCGTCAACTTGATGGGTACTGACATTAGAGAACTTGAGTCTTGGATTTTGTAATGATGTCACCTTATGACCATTAGTGATGATTAGTGATTCTTCTTATGAAGAGAATTTTTAAAGGGAAAAATCTTCCTGCAGTTTCAGAAGTGTTCACAAGAACCTTCTCCCAGGCTTGTAGGACAGAAAAAGAGAAAGTATGGAGGGTTTTTCTTTAAAACAAGATGTAAAGGAACCTAAAATAACACGTCACTTAAGAAGATGTAAGATTTCCTACTTCAAGGGGAACCAGCTTTTTTTTTCTTCTTTTGAATTGTATGTGGATGAACAAGAATCTACTTTTCTTAGAGTGTAGAGATTTTATATCTGTGGGATATGTTTGTAATATCCATTTTCAGTACGAGACAAAGAGGATAATTAGCTACCAGGGACTGGCACAAAGGAGTAAGTCAATGCTGCTGCAGTGAGAGAATGCATGTGTACACAAAAGGGTAGGAAGATGACTGTGAAGGGATAGAGGTAAAACACAGCAGACATATAAGAACTACTTCCCAAGGCACACACACAAAAAATAAATTACCAGATGGTAGAAAGAAGTATTCTCCGTTTGCTTGGGCATTTCTCACCTTTGGGAACTTCGTGCCTGCTTACATTTGTGTTTTTGATATTTATAAATCTAATTGCTTCAGAAGGCACATAATTTTTACTTACAGACTGATTCAGCACCATTTGTATGGTCCAGCTGTGCTGCCTGTGGCACATAGGGCATCTTCTCTGACTCCTGCAGCAGCCTCAGAAAAACCTTTCATGAAAGTAGAAAAAATTGATTTAGAATCTATTTTCTAAAATTATTATATATATATGTATATATCTTAAACCATCCAGACTGTCAGAAATTACTACTGACTGCTGTAAACACCTTGTTGGAATATGACTATAAAGTTAGTCAAGCTCTTTGGTTAAAATCCTGCGGATAAAGGAAATGAAATAAATGTCAATAGATGCAAAAACACCCATGCAAAACATTGCTGACCTCTGAACACTACTATCTGCAAAAATTTTTCAGTAGACTGTCTGCCCTTGATTGACTTTTTATGCTCCTAAGCCTTGATATATGTTGGAACTCAGTTACTGCAGTTTTTACCAAGGAAACAGCTTAACTCTTTTCTGATGCTCCAGCTAGAAATCTATGGGCACAACTGGAACTGATACCAAAGAGCTCTAGCTGTACTAGAACACCTAAATCTAATGTACAAAATCCTACAGAGCTGAGAACCTACAGATTCCAGGGAATTCACAATGTCTAGGGACACTCAGGAAATGTTCCTAGATATGTGCAAACACATAGACAATAATGTTACTGAAAGACATTGAAAGGACAAGGCAATCATCAGAGACAGCCAAGGTGAGTAAAGTCTTGTAAAACTGATACTGCAGAGAGGACTGGGCAACAATGTGTGGTTTGTAGCAAAACATTAGTGTGCATAGCCCAAATTGGGTAGCGATGGTAGGGTTTTGTTACCTAAAATCACCATGAGAAAAACTGAAATTACTTTCTAATAAAAGCAACAATCTAAAAATATGCACTAGATTGAAGTTGAAAGGATTGATTTTTCTAAGGTAGGGAAATTCATGTCAGAAGGGACTTAAACTTATAAAAACCCAGCAGAATTCACCATTTTCATGATCATGAGGTCTATTTAAATTGTATATACACTTTGTCAAACAGATTTGCGTTCAACCTACTGTATCTTCCTTAAACCTGTTTCACAGTTCTGTCCACATAAAGCCCTTTGAATTTCACAGACATGCATTTCATTTATCTGTACCTCAGCCTTGCAGAAGCTTTCATAGTGAGCCTTATTCACACACTCCCCACTTCTTGTAAGCTCAAACTAAAAGCACAATTAACATTTTCTTATCTTAACCTGAACTGCAATTTAAACAGTGATCTAAGAACCTCAAGTAAAAAAAAAGAAAAATTTACAGAAAATACAGGTACCATGATCATCTCAAATTAAACAGAAAAATAACAACCAATTCTTTTCTTTGTCTTGATGAAAGTTTTCTTTTGCTCTTTCCTCTCTGTTTGGGTTGAGCTGCAAGACAGATTATACCCACAGTGCAACTTTCAGAAATCATTAAGAAACCATTTATTTCTTCCCATAAAAGAACCTGATCTCAGCTATAACAAAAAATTCCTTGTTTCCAAGGAGCTCATACAATAGACAATAAAAACCAGTCAATGTGAAGTACTTTATAGCTCTTGAAAGATACTTCTTGACTTTCTAAGGTCTAAATGTTACAAAAAACATATTTTGCTTAGTCAATATAATTGCCATTTAACAGTGGTTATTGATTGCATTTGTTACCTGCCAGCTTTCAGGGAACAACTTTGGCCATTAACAACTGCAAGACCAGAAATTTCTGGCCTGGTATTTCTGTATTAGACCCTGGAGGCAGATCCTGACAGTCTAAAGCCACATTCTAATTTGTTATCTTGGACCTGCTTGCTGGTGGCTCTGAACACTAATTCTGTCAAGCAAACCAAACTAAACTGCAACAACTGAATCACAGAATCACTGAATGTCCTGTGTTTGAAGGGACCTTTAAGATCATCTAGTTTCAACCCCTCTGCCATGGACAAGAACATGTTCCAATGGATCAGATTCTTCAGAACTCCACACAGCCTAGTGTTGAACACTTCCAAGGATGGGACATCCACAGTTTCTCTGGACAACCTGATACACTGCCGCACCACCACCACAAAATAGAATTTATTCCTAATGTCTAATTTGAACCTACTCCCCTTTGTCCAGTCACTGCATGCTCTTGTAAAAAGTCCCTCTCTCTCATAGGCTCCCTTCAGATACTACAAGGTCACAATTAGGTCACCTCAAAGCCTTCTCCTCTTTCAGCTGAACAATCCTAACTCTCTCAGCCTTTCCTCATGGGAGAGGTTCTCCATCCATCTATTCACCTTGGTTGCTTCCTCTGCACTCACTCCAACAGTTCCCTGTCCCTCGTGGGCTGGGCCCCCAGATCTGGATATCTGGATGCAGCACTGCAGGTGGGGTCTCACCAGACCAGAGGAAGGGGAGAAGAATTCCCTCCCTTGCCCTGCTGCCCACGCTGCTTTGGATGCAGCCCAGGACACGTTTGGCTCTCTGGGCTGTGAGCGCCCATGGCTGGGTCATGTCCAACCTCTCATGCACCAGAACCCCCAAGTCCTTCTGGGCAGAGCTACTCGGATCTGTTCATTCCCCAGCCTGGGTTGGTACTGGGGGTTGCCCAGACCCAGGTGCAGCACCAGGACTTGGTCTTGTTGGACATCATGAGATTCCCACGGGCCCAATTCTTAATCATGTTTAGCTCTCTCCAGATGGCATCCTGTCCCTCAGGTGTGTCAACCACTTGGTGAAACCACAAAGTAACTACACATCCGTGGTCAGGACAATGCCTACACTACAAAACATTGCCTGCATATGTTTACTTCAGTGCCAAAATAGCTGCAGACACATTTTCTTATTTTCTCTCATTAAGTCACTGTAGAGAGGATGTAGTTATACCCTAAAAAAAAAAAATAAACAAACCCACCAAATGGTTTCCTATGTCTGTTGTAGCTTTATTGACACATACTCTAATACATCTATAAAGGCAGAAGGCCACCTGCATTGCCCAGTCCCCCCACCATGGTATCCAGTTTTCAAACCTCCTCTTAAGAATGGGAATCATTAGGGACTACATTGCACAGATGATGTGATAATTTACCTGGTGTTGCACCAGATATTGTGAACAGAAGTGGTATTAGCCTAACAATGTTATTAACAGAGTATCTGAAACACACAGGTATGGGAAAGTCAGGATTAGACACCATGATAAAGGGACAGTATGTTCTTGCTACATTTAAATGAGGGTGTATTCTAGACCTCAGCAGAGCATCCTTTCCCCACATGCCTTAGTAATTCCTGCTTTCTCAGTTGGTCAGAGCATGGTGTTAATGAAAGCAAGGCTGGTGTTCAATCCCTATGTGGGCCATTCACTTAAGACCTGGACTTGATGACCCTTTTGGGTCCCTCCCAGTTCAGAATGCTCTGTAAAATTCTGTAATTCTCTGAAACTGTTTTAATTTCTGTTTTGACTAGCAAGTCTATACCTGACTAATGACTTGTCCTTGTCAAGGACAAAAAAGGGCTTTTCGTTCTTGAGGAAACAAGTCTGGCCAAATGACAATATTACAGTGAAATACATTAATGTGACTGTGCCATCACCAGAATGCGTTGGAGCACCCTGCATCTCACTGGAAGGTGCACATCAATTCTAGGAGGTATATGCCTTTCCCTGGAAAGTTTTGATGCAAACTCTCAGGTAATTTCAAAGAAAATAATTTAAAAGCAGTACTCAATTAACAAATCTTGACACATCTTATTTTGAAAAGGTGCTACAATTGTTTTGTTCTCCCCTCAAAGAAAAGCAAGAAAGCAATATGCTTTGAAACCTCCAGAGTTGCCAGAAAGTGAAAAAACATCCTCCAGAGAGCTCTTAGAATACACTTAATTAATTACCCTTCTATTCTCCTTTTGGTTCTGTCAACACTTTGGATTACAGGTATTATAGAATACACAAATACAAATGGTTGAAAAAGATATCCAGAGCCTAAATTTGAGCAAATATAATATTAGTGAGATTTAAAGGTGTCAGAAACTGATTTGTTAGAACTTCAAGATTCCTTTGAAATATGAATGGAAGTCCATTTTCCCTCAGTGAACACGATTTTTAGAGAGTGTGAGTGTCCCTCAGAATAGAAAGAATAATGGTGAGTATATAAGAGAATAAAAAAAAATTATAATACATTTCTTCCTTTAAACCCAGAGTTCTTTGTTTCCAGATTGAATTGCTTGAATAGATTAAATAGTGCTACTATGTGCTATCCTTTTAGTTCCAAACACAAAGGGCTTTTGATAAGGTAATAGAGAATTGAGGTTGTAATGACAGCTAATGATGAGATGCAGAGATGACAGAAATCAACCCGAATTAATGCATTAAATCTTCAAGCTGAAGAATGATACATTAATATCTAATATCACATTTAAAGATGTTTTAAACTTCCCCTTCACAGAACAGCTAAAAGCAAGCTTGTAACTGAGTCACTGATTCAGCTCATTGAGGAATCTTCCTCATATCATGACAACTTCATATTTACTTTATACATGTCATTTCTGGAGAGTCCTGTGTTATCTCATGGGGATATAACCTAAAAGCATTCTTAACATATACATTACCTCCAAATCTGTAATGTTTGGCAGTGAACAATATTATTCCTTATACCATGTTAATCATCCATCTTCTATATGAACATAAAAACTTTTCAATATTTTTATTTGCCTCATATAATTGTATCTCAGGAATCTAATTTACTTAATATTAAATTAAATGTTTATTAAACTTGTAAATTATGTATGATAGGAGACATTAGTCTCTTATCATCACTTGAAGTGAAAAAAAATTATTTCTAAAGGATCTGTAGTACAGTACTTGGGTAGTGGTGATTTAGGGAATCTTGTTATTTAGAAATTATAGATGGGGTAAAAAGAGTCCAAGGAAGGGAAATAACCTCTTGCTGACATGGCTATGTATACAGAGCTAAATTCAGAATTATGTAGATGCATAACAGACTCTCTTCCTCTGATCCATTTAGTATATGCACACACATACATGTACATTTATGTGTGTGTATATATGTTGATGTATACATATATCAAACACTTTCTCTCCTGGTATACACAGAAAATATTCTTTTGAATATAGGTATTTCATCACACAGTTTGGCTAAGTCCTAAGCTTCAGAACTAGTAAGCTCAAATGTATTCTTAGCTTTTTTTTTTTTTTTTTTCAGTCCAAAGAGCCACCTAAGCTGAATCACCAGACTTGAAAGCCCAAAGCTTGTTCCAATGCTATGGGCTTAGGACAACACTGCTTCTCATCAAATCAATGACACATTACATTTCCCTTAAGTTAATGTAGAAAAAAAAAATTAAGGGTTACACAGTTCATCAGTCTTCACATAAGATTCTTAAAATAAAAAGATATGCCATAGTAGAGTGGGTGCTGAAATTAACAGCAAAGCAAAACTACACAGTATAGATTTTACCTGATTTGGGAGGATGTGTTTGTTTGTTTGCTTGCTTGTTTTTGTTTTGGGTTTTTTTTAAACGTGCTTCTCACAAGAAATTGTGAAACATAAAAGATACTATCAAGATTTTCTAACCAAGAAAATGTCATTACACAGAAAAACTACAAGTACCTCTTCCAAAGTTGTGTCAGAAATGCCATAGCCAGTCACATGTAGATCCTGAAGGCTTTGATCTAAAGCGTGGAAAAGACCTTTAAAAGAGGTCTTATCTGCCCTTTCTGGGATCAAATAGGTCAGCTCAGTTCCACTGTTATCTTTCAAGAAGGCTTCTGGAATGTAGGTCTGTACCAGAGAAGTGACCTGAACAATGTGCTTAGGGTCCTGGATTTCAAACACAGAGGGCTATGAAGAAAGAAAGAAAGACAATCATGCAGAAAAAGTTAAGTATTACCAGAAGTATTGGTCTTAATATTAGAATTCATACAGGAAAAATTCCACTGATGAAACTGTATCACAGCTGGGATACAGAGACTACCTTCCAGGAATAAAGGACAGTGAGACAAGCCCGTTTTCAGCTAAATACTGATAACATTTTCAAAGATTCCATTGTGTTCATCCAAATAGAAATAATAATACCATCCATCCAAAACAACCAAGGAAGCTGATAAAAACATGTTTTGCTGGTTGTCCAATAATCATATTACTAAACATATTACTTCCTGTCAGGGACATACATCTCCCTTGAAATGTACTTGGTAGGCACTCTCCAGTTCAGTACAGTACATTTTTAACTTACCTTTTTTATGAGTGTTAGACTGTGTCCCTGGCCATATGTCTCCCTCAGATAGGAGGGAGAACCACAGCACCTCAGCTGGCCATGCTGCAGGATGGCAATGCGATCACTGAGCACCTCCGCCTCATCAAGATGGTGAGTGGTAAAAATCAGGGTACAACCTGCATGACAAAGACTGGTACAGGTCTACAAAACCTGGTTTCTAGAGAAACCCCTCACAAGGGTCCTTTAGCCCTAGGCAAACATATTTTCAGGACTCTTCAAAATCTTAACACAGGACGCAAACAAAATATGCTGTCAGAACGGTGAATTGAGTTAGATTCAGTTCTAAAATTACTTTGCCCTGTTTTATACAAAGCTTTTCAGGACTCTTCAAAATCTTAACACAGGACGCAAACAAAATATGCTGTCAGAATGGTGAATTGAGTTAGATTCAGTTCTAAACTGAATCTAACTTTGCCCTGTTTTATACAAAGGAAACATTATTAAGTCTTTAGAACCTCCAGTTTTAAAAGCTTAAGAAATTCCTTAAAATTGCATAACAGCAGTGTCTCTTTCAATGGATCACTCAATGTGAGTTATTACAGCTGACTGAGTGATCACTAGCTGAAGAGTTTGCTTCCCACAATCAGTTTTATAATTAGTGTAGCAGACTGACAACTAATATATTTTAATTAGAAGTATATAACCATCTATATACAGGTATGTGCAAAATAGAAAATGGAAACCAGAAAGTAATTTTGAGAAGCAGAATAAAGGGGAGAAACTTTAGAACAGGACTTAGGACTAAGCTCAGTCTTTTTTAAGATTCAGGGTCTTTCTGTGCAATAGCAGATAATTCTTGTAATACTATTTGACTTGCCTTAAAGTTACCAAGATCAACTTAATGTTTCCTCATAAATTAATGTTTTCAGCTTCTGATAAAATTTTGACTACACTTTGACTATCTAGTTTAAATTTATTGAAAAAAAAAATCCAGAAAAGAAAATAAGAAGCAAATAACGCGCATAAACTTTGTACCAGCTTTGTACTTCAGAAGCACATCCCAGATACTACGGCGAGAACATGGATCTACTCCACTGGTGGGCTCGTCCAGAACAACTGTCTTTGAGTTTCCAATAAAGGAGATGGCAATTGACAACCTTCTTTTCATTCCCCCAGAAAGGGCTCCAACAGGTTTGTACTGATGTTGGGATAAATCCACATCTTCCAGAGCTCTGAAAGAGGAATACAGAAACAGGACCAATTTTGAAAATGCTTTTCTTGTCACATTCTGTCCACTCAGAGAACAAGTACTGAAAAGACATTGTAAATGGAAAGCAATAGAATCACTACCTCTGTCTGATTACATACTTTTGTATCAAAAAAAAAAAAAATAGGAAAAAAAATCTCTACCTACAAAGCAGAAATGCTTATCATCCTCAGATGCACAGATTTTAAATAATATTGTAAAGGAAAATTTTAAATTAAAGATAATAAAATTAATATTAGTTTGTCCAACAACTTCAGCAAACTACAGATTATAGTCCCTTTAAATAATTATAAAGACTGCTAATTTTGTGAAATAAACTGATAAGAGATCCCTGGGTAGAATAATACTATCTAATCAAATCTAATCTAATTAAAATCTAATCTAATTCCTATGTTAAGGACTGGGAGACATCTCACAGATGTTTCCAATTCAGCCCTTGCCCTTGCAAGATGCTGGTCTTGCATCTGAGCATGGAAATGGTATGGAAACATGATTAATAAGGGCAACACTATAAAGACTTTAACTTATTTTTTATCACACTGAGCATACAGTCACTGACCTAAGAGCTTTCAGCTGCTATCAGCTTGGCAAGCAAGACATAGAAGGCTCAACAGTCCTAAGCTAAACTCCTGAATCATTTCAGTGCATATGCAGTCTGAGTGAATAAATAATGCCATTTACCCTGAGAGAATTTCAAAATTTAAAAAAAACACATCTCAATAGCTGTTCTATAGACATATAATGAGAAAAATTATTCTTAAGCTCTTCAGAAGCCTGCTTCTTTAGTTAATAAAAGGCTTTTGCTTCATTCTTTTTTTTTGTTTTTCTAATTTCTCTGAAGTAAGACATATAATGAGAAAAATTATTCTTAAGCTCTTCAGAAGCCTGCTTTTTTAGTTAATAAAAGGCTTTTGCTTCAGTCTTTTTTTTTTGCTTTTCTAATTTCTCTGAAGTCTTTTAAAGCATTTGTTGCCTTTAAAAATAATTTTTCTTAGTAGCAAGGCCTGCAGAGTTCTGAATATTCTCATGTGCCATTAGCACGACAGACTGCTGCTAGAATTACAATTCAGCAGTCTAAGTACATTAAGATACAGAATATTATTTCACATCAATTTTAAACCATTTAATAAGTTTGTTTTATCTCTGTAGTTCTTGAGAATTCCTGCTGTTGCTTCTGGAGAGACTATGATGTCCACACCTGAGTTTGTTCAGATTGAAATTTAAAAGTAACAGGCTTTTATGATTGCTCCCAAAAAGGAAAGCCACTTTGCCAGAAATGCCTCTGCATATGCCTGATTGTACACTTAAGAAGTCCCATCAACCTGACATTTGTTTCCATTGAAGCATGGAAATGCCCAGCCCTTCACAGAGCCTAGCATGAATCAGAAGGTAAACAGAAACTATTTATACTGCCACACTGTTTGAAAAGCACACCTTTTATTTCTGAAGTAGAATAAACACAGTTTGGTATTAATGCACCAGATCTCAACTTGTACAGTTTACTAGTTAGTTTAATATACACTAGGAAAAATTGAGATCTAGTCCTATATTGAAGTATCAGCAAAAAACACTAGCAATTGTTTAGAACCTGACAAGTGGCAAATCCTCTGAGTTCATGTCAGAGCTCTGACTTTTTTTTGCTATTGCATTTTTCATTTTTAAACCTCATCATTTATCAAAAATATTTCAAGGTTGGATTTGGCAAAGGAAAATGAGGTGGCTTATTTAAAAATATTGTAACAATCTCTGCCTTTACCTGGATTTTCTGGTTTTCTAACCTTCCTTCTGTTGCAGGTGAAGGAATAAAGGATAATAAATATATAAAATCATTTTCTTGATTTACTTAAAAACTCGGGGCAAGCACAGCAGTTTTCTTTCTATCTGTTTCTCCATCAAGGACAGAGGTAAGGCAGACAGCATGAGGTGGAACCCCTGCAACTTTTACAAGGCTAACCACCTCCTCTCCAGTGAAAACATCATTATTTGATGGTTCTGTATACCAGGTTTTTAAACATTGACAGCTCCTTCTACAAATATATTCGAGTAATAGTTAGACACTAGGAAATATATTTTCAAGTAACGATTTCAGAACATAAAATGTGACAAAAACTCACAAAACCCTGCAGTTACCATTGTTTTTTTCTTGTAATTTTTGCATTTTCTCTTTTTTATTTGGGTGGCTTGCAACAGTCATTACCAATTTACTTGAGAGATTTCAAGAAAGGGAAGGAAAACTCACCCACTGACTTGCTCATCCAACTGTTCCTTTGTCCACCCTGGTGCCTTCACTGACCCGTAAAGCAGGAGATGCTCTCGCACCGTCAGCGTGTTGAACAGGACGTCGTACTGGGGACAGACACCCAGCTCTGTCCTGATGGCAGCCAGCTCAGTCCGGATGTCCTTCCCATCAACAATAATGGTACCAGAGCTCGGTGGATACACACCAGTCAACAGGGATCTGATACAAGAAAAGAAAAATAATAATTCAGCAAGATAACGTACAATTAGTTCATCACTTAGATATCCTTAGACATGTTTTAACATCCTTAGAGCAACACCAATTCAGTCAAGTATAATTATAGAGATATCACTAATGTTTTAGGTTTGGGTTTAGATACTTTTTTAAATTGGTGGCTTTTTGGGTTGGGATTTTTTTTGGTTTTTGGTTGGTTTGTTGATAGGTTTTTTGTACATGATCTCAACAGTTCCTAATTTCCCTTCCTCCAGAGACAAATCTTTTTTTTTCCCCAAGCAAATCTAACAGGTGGTTGTTTCCTTCTTCACATGGGTATTCTGTAGGTCCCACCCTGCATCACTGGATTAATGAAAGCTGATTATGGCTAACAGAAAGGTAGAAACATAAACTTCTTAGTTGAGACATTTTGAAAGGTAATTTTTCATTTTATTACTTTCATTTCTGGTCAACTGCCAAGAAAGAAGTCCTCTGTGAATTCTAGGGACAAAAACACCATAAAACTTCATGCTCTCTATGTGATAGGTTGCCAAAAAAGAACACTCCTTCAAAATGTGTTCAACTCCACAACCAGACATGCCCAAGTCCTACTTAAGGTGTTCCTGAGATATCACATCATGGTTTAAGTGGCACAGAGGACTCAGTTCTCTACTCATTACATTCCTTTCATCATAGATTTACAACTTTCACTTTCCATGAGCTTTGAGGAGTTTATTAAATATTTATCTGGGTGGGGGAAGAAAAAGCATGGCAAATAGTTCACAGAATTTTAAACTGAAAAAGCATAGCAGAGATCAGAGGGGACAGTAACAGCATTAAAAGTCAGGCTTACATAACTGTTGTCTTTCCAGCTCCATTAGGTCCCAGGAGCGCTGTTATTTGGCCCTTATGGAAAGTGAGGTTGAGATCTTTGACAGCCGCCTTCTGACCATCCACGTGCTCCTTGGTGAGGGACAGCAGCACAACACCGATGGTGGCTCCTTCAGTGCAAGGGACTTTCCAACCCTGAGGTGCAGGGTCTGTGTGGGGAAGAGTACCAGAACGAGCAGGTTGCTGAATCTAAACATGTGTTTGTGCATAAAAGGAATAACAAAATAACTTAATTTCTCCTACCATTTACCAAAGCCTAGAACAGATGTTCAAGTTGACTGAACTGACATAAACTACATTGAAATTAAACTTATCACGCCAATTAATATTTGCTAAGAATTTGACCCATTTGTTATGCCAAGTAATGTGCATGTCTACATGTGTCTTGATAAAGTCATAAAATAGTTGCTATATTTTATTCCTAGTAAAAGAAATACTTATAATAACATTACTTGAATAATTTTTTATGCCCTTAAGCATTAGAAAATTCTAACTGCATAAGCTACTTCATGTATGTCATCCAGTTTCAGGCACACAATATTGACATCACATTCACAGCACAGGCAGTTAATCTTCTCAATTCCCCTTAGTCAACTAAGCAAAGCAGATCTCTGAAACAATTCAGAGCAGCAGCCTACTCCAAGTATAATTCAATATGTTCAAAGCAAGCAGATATCCAACACTTTTCTAGCTGTGAGGTATCATCCTCAGGAAACTGAGATGCCATATGACATCAATGAAGTTGCCTTCCTTTCCATGTCAGGTTTGCACTACTTTCCAAACACGAGCACAGTCAACCAGCAGCCCCATTACATTATTCATGTTTAATATTTTATTGACTCATTACTACTTAGAGATCTGGCAGTGAGTTGGTTTATTTTATTTTTAAGCAAAGGCAAGCCAAACTGGAATGTTAGTCCAAAGTAACAAATGTTTATGCCTGAGAATTATGAAAAGAGAGAACTATCCTTATGAATATAAATAAGACATTTATGGATTATATTTATATTCTTTGCAATGCCTTTACTTAAATAAAATGCAAACATTACAAGAACTATCCTATACATAAAGTACTTGAATTGGATAAATCAAATTATAAATTAAAAAATACATAATTATTTCAAAGATTGGTTTGTTTACACTGTGAATGAAGAAGTTTGGTTTGCCGCTTTCACACTCAATTTTAAGCTTCTGACAAAAATTCTTTCTAAACTTGAGGTCACTTGCTAGCAAGGTGCTACTAGCAGTTGTGACACTACTAAGATCTCCTACCCATGCACCTCTCTTCCAGGTACCTTTCTGCTGTTTCCTAAACTTGCATCCTTTAAATTAAAAAAGAAACATTCACCTGCAGAGGGGCCTCAGACAATGTAGCTCAGGAAAGACTCAGAGTGAGAGCTCCAAGTTCCTTGCAGACACTAAATGATTACCCTGGGAGTTCTCAAAAAGGGGAGCTCCAAGTGGGTACACTGCACCCTGGTCACTGCCAGCCCTGCTGTAGTTCCAGTTCCAGCTGGTAGGACCTGTGCTCCCAGCTCCTCCCTCACACACCTCTGATTCCCTAAATGTTCTCTCTGGGACCAGCCCTTAGCTGGGCTGCAGGGAACAAGTGAAGAAATTGCCGGAAGCAAGTCACTTTGCTGTTTCTAGAAAATTCTTCATGGCTGCTTTTATCCCATTGTCAGTACAATGGCACACAATTCTTTTAAAGGACATCAAGCTCCTTTGCTGCAGACAGTTTTAGCATTCACACACAATTTGCTATCAACCACGCGACATGAGGAAATCACAAAGAATGTGAGACAGAAACCACACTAAAACTGGTCAGGCAGAGAAGTTTGTCTTTGTTTTCTGCAGATTATGTGGTGAACCCAGAAGGAAACACTGGAAATCTTCATTTTATATAAGGACCAAACACAATTGTCTTAACAAAATGGAGTTGTTCCAAATTGCAGGAATTTAGACAAAACGCATACAAATAGTTTTTTCCACGAGTGTTTAAAAGGAACCTCAAGACATTTTGAAGCCTGCTCCAATCCAGGAGACACCTGAACAACTGCTGAGTTGTTCAGCTTCTTCACCTATGCTACAAACAACTGGATCATTTCTAAGATAATTGTAACTCCCAAAAAAGCACAACAAGCCATCACGTTGCTCTAAGGCCCAAGATGGAATACAGGTGAAAGTAACTTACTCCTTCATTTCCAAAACCTAAACTAAATGTGGGAACACCCTTAAAGGGACTGGGGAGAGGGAAAAAGGCAAAAAAAAAAAAATCTGAATTAATTGTAAGCAAGTGAGCATACATAGAAGAGCAGTGAAATTGGAGGCTGATAAAAAATTAGTGACAATAAGAGCTTTCTAGACAAAAGGCTAAGAAGCAGAGACAGAAAGAACAGTGATTATCAAAGAGGAAGATAAGTAACAGAAGGGAAAGAAATGAACAAAGTTAATTTTTCCACTGAAACAAGAAGAAAATTTTTTAAAAGTTAATAAAGCCCAACATGTTTCAGATTCAGGAAGAGTATGAAAGGATTCAGTGAATTCCAAAAGATCCAAACAAAGCAAGGGGGCAATACACTGGGACAGGATGAACCCAAGAGATACTTATTTTACATCTTTCAAAGAGTTTTCTTAAATATTTCTGTACAATAGTTTCCACTGCATGAATCAATCATTACAGGGGGTAGCAAAATGTAACAGTTACAATATAATATTCATAGTATATACTACATAATGAAAGAGAGAAAGAGATAAGATATAAACATAAAATAGAGGACCAAGCCCTGACAAAAGTAGATTGAATATGACTAGCCCACCATTCAGAAAAAACCCTATTGTTCAAATTCTATTAATACAAACCTTTTTCTTGGAAGTTTTCATTGAAGAAAAATATATTAGAATTCAGATAATCTCTCTTGCTTCTCTCTGTACACAGGTTCTTCCAGTAGGAAACAGTAAAGGGAAAGTACCACTGGTTCTTCAATCCAAATTTTCCTATGTTAGAATTGTGACATAAACTGTTGAAAAACTTATAGTCATTTTGCATCTGACTGTACACTAAAAATGTCCTATTATTGCTTACAATGTGTTGGTTAGACCATTTAATTAGACCAAATACTTTTCTCTACTTAAAAATGTTAATAAAGCGCAAAAAAAAAGTCATTTGGTCATAAAACCAGGTCCTTCCATAAAATAATCAAGTCTCAGTGATGCTTTACCCTGTCTCCAAATCAGCTTCAAAGTGTAACAGAATCATAGACCTTACAATCTTATAACCCACCGGGAAGAAGATGGACGAAATAGCCTGCCAAGACAAAGAGCCTATTTTTTTAATTATAAAAATAGTTCATTACACCACTTCTTCCATTAATATCTGCAAAATGCAAACAAATCAGCCGCCAAAAGAAACACTTATTGTGGCACACAAACAAAAAGGACAAAAACGTAGTCATGTATAAAAGCTAATCTTTGGCAGTGCCTGATCTTTTCAGGCATTACTTACCCATCACACACTCACTCTGGAGTGTCATTATGTTGACACTGAAGGACAAGTGTCAATTGATAATAAAGTTTTTTAAATTCAGTTGCATATTCCACCCACCCCTATCTTTCAAGGCAAAATAAAATTTAATTTCATTAAAAAAGAAATACAAAGTAGCCAAAAGAAAAAGCGACATATGCAAATCAGAGGAAAGGTAAATCATCAGAGGAAAGGTAAAACATACAGTGAGGCATGAGGCCAGGATTAAAAATACATTAAACAACTCAGTAAGACTTATAAAACTTGGTTCATGAAAAAATTTAAATAAGCACACCATTACTTTCTGAAGATATACTTGAAAACCAATTTGTTTTCTCTATACACGGGACTGTGGACTGATTGGGAACAAGATACAGTTACTGTGCTGTCTGAAGTTTTTTCGTCTCAAAACATGCTGTTGTGCATGGGTTTCAGCCCAGGTACTGAGAGGAGATTCACCATTTTTCCAAGATGTTTTGCTTCTAGACTAAGCTCTCTTACTGTGAAGATCCAATGAATTCCTAATTCTATCAAATATTTGGCATACCCATCAGCAAACAAAAGATATTTCATGCCTGGCTACAAATTCTAGTCCATGTGTTAGCACTAGTCAGTATTTATGTATTTAGGGAGATGTTGTTTCTCAGTCCCTAAAGAAAGTCAGACAGTTTTGTACAACAGAACCATAACTCATAAAAATACATATTTTTTTATTTGCATAAAACCAAGAAAGACAATGCCACAATAAGTGTTTTCTATGGCGACTGAATGTTTATATTGTGAAGATATTAATGGATGAATAATATTAAATAACTTCTTCAAAAACATAAGATAAGAACAAGCCCATGATCTTACCAGGAATAATATTGCTGAAATACCAGCCACATACAAAATATAAAATAGAGTCAAAGAACATCATCCAGCACATCCATCCAAAGGTCATGTATCCTCCTTGTGCCGTTGACTGGTGCACATTATCCCACTGAATTCCTGGTAGTAATAATAATGATTTTTTTAAAGGTCAAAGCTAGATCAGTGCAGCATTAAAGATCACAACACATCAACACCGCACATTTCTGGACATTTAAGCACTGGCACACGACAAACTATAGTTAATAACAATAATCCTAATGAACACAAGAAAATTTCTATGCCTCTACAAGTCTGTGTATAGAACAGCAGGTGACACTGCTGCTGGGAAAATGTAGGGAAGATGTTTTAGAAAGGGTTGTTTATGAAGTTTAAGCTGGCCCTTAATTTGGCAAAAGAAAAAGAACTACAACACTGACAAAATGAATCAGGCTTTAAGCCACTCTGCTAATATAAAGACAAGGATTACACAAAGTTTAATGCCATTTCTATAATGCTAAATCTGAAGATTTAAATCTGTGAATTCTAACTAAGAAGCATTGTGTACATTGACTGCATTTAGAAGTAAACATGAATGAACTCACTGAATAATTGCTTCATAAAATTATTACATTGCAGAAAACACGAAAGGAAAAAAGAAGGCACAAACACCAGTGCTACAGAAAGCTACCATACTGCTAAATGGAAAACAAAAGTAACAAAGTTGTAAATTTATTAATAATATTGCATTTTTTAAACTGAAAATGCCACTTTGTTTGCAGTACAGTGGATCATTATATTTCTTCTACAATTCTTTTTCCACAATTGTCAAGGAAAGTGGTTTCTCCCAAAACACATTTTGCCCTTCCTTCAGTAAAACAAGACATTTTCATGAAGTGTCTGGTGGGAAATTTAAGTAATATATTCTGCAATTGTCTCTTCTACTCTTACAAACTGTTGTACCATTATGACACTTTTTCAATAGTTTGAAACATCCAATGTCATGAATATTGTTCTTGCCATAATAGTAAAAAAATTGTTACATCTATTAATATATCTGAACTTGATCCAGCTTATTAATTTATTAGAGATTTTTCAGAACAGATTGAAAAACATTTCCAGCTGTAGCTTTTGAAATAATAATTACAAAGCTTTTCTCCTAACCAAAGACCTTACCTATTTCTTGGCCCTCAAAATATGTAATGAAAAATATTCCTTGCCCAAAGGCGGTTGTAGAAAGAAGACACTACAACATCAGAGGAGAAAAAGTATGTGAACATCAAATAAAAACATGCTGTTAACAAGTTCCATGAAATAAAATATACTGTGATACTAAAATCAAGCACAAACTAAATAGACATTTTTTTCCTCCACATGGGCCAATGGTTGCTATTTCATTTTATGTTTTAACCATACTCCCCCACAAACCTTCGCAGTATTTGTTCCACCTAACAGAGCTCCACTAACCTAGTTACTAATACTGGAAAGTGTTATTTCATCTGACCAACTGACACTGAAAAAAATGAGCATTTTTTAACAGTGTATGTATTATTCCACCAGCCTAATTTAGTGAGTTGTCCTGAAATAGTGAAGCCATAATGTGTGAAATATATTTTGTTCATATGATGGTGATACTTCATGTCACATTCAGGGATATGGTATTTTAGCACAGTACAAAGACATAAAACAGGCTATGGAATACATAGAACAGGAAAGGACCTGAAAGAACCTACACCAAAGAAGCACATACCTCATATTATATGGTTGGACAAATTTCTGATCTATTCTCCAATTACATTAACAGAAAATTAATCACTATTTTTTTTCCAAATAAATAATGACTTTGAGAAGTGGCATGTCATCAGCTGATCTTGAAAATACACTAACGTTAAAAATATTTTGAAGTCAAGACATTAAGAGAACTCATGAGTATGAGGAATGCAACTTCCTGATATTTTCTGTAGATATACAAAATTACCCTGGCACATTATTTTTCCTTCCTTTCTATCTCTAAATATTTTCTTGGTTGAAGATTTATTATTGTGATTTATTTCCTATAGTCACAAAAGCAAACACGGGAAAAAATAAATACATTATGCTCTGAAGTTTTGAAACTATAGAAATTCACAGCATAGCTGGAGGAGGAAAATTAGAAAAGAATAAATATTTACCATTATAATCTGGTTGGTGAAACTCAGCTGGTTCTGCAAGACCAACAAAACTATGTAGGGTAAAAAGCTGATCATATAGACAAGGCTGGCACACAGAGCTGCTGTATCGGCACTGCTGAAAAACACTCCCAAAAAATAGCTTAACATGATGACTGTAACTCCAAATTCCAGGAGAAAAAGGAAGATAAGGAAACCATTGCTATAAGCAAAGATACCACTTGCTTTTAAAATGATGGCCAGAGCACAGCTGCTTACTGTGAGCACAATGACATTCTCCAAAAACCAAGCAAAGAAATGAATGGCTGGATACACACCCATTGTCTTCATATACTGCAAGACAGCAGAGCAAAGAGAATTAAAGTCAGGAAACAAACTTGCTTTTCTTTTTTCTTTTTTAAACAAAAAAGGATGTTATCTTTCCCTTAAATTTCTTGTTTCTTTGCTCTTGTGCTGTGCTCTCTCCTGGATCAGACAGATTGAGCAGGGCAGTCTCTGAGATCAACACACATGAGCACAAGGAATCACCATGCTCAGCAAAATTCTCTTTTGCATAGGGTTTCAAAAGCAGAGGTCAGACTACTGGTTGTTCCAGATAGGATTTTGCCTTTTCATACTCTAAAAAGTACTGAGAATATACAACAGCAATATATGTACAATTTTTTTTTCTCAGCCTGTTGCTCTTCTGAAAGAGGCATACAGTTTGTAACCTTTATGTATTACCAGGCAAATAATAATTTAGCCAGGTATGAAGTACATCCCTCTTTTTCTAAAAATATGCTTTTGGATACAAGCTAATAAAGCCTTTGAAGCAGTACTCATAAAATCATCAAAATTAATATTAAGTTGATTTAATATTTTGAAGCATTAAAAAAGCTTACCTTACAACAGAAAGATTAGAGAAATTAGATAATTCCTTAATAATTCCCCAAATTAAAAATTTTACTCAAGCAGTAATTCTGCTGATACAGTGAAATTAGTGTAATTCTTTAAAAAAGTGTATTTATCCCTATAGAAAATGTATCACAAGGACCCTGTCCTTCCAAATGCTTAACACCTGGGAAGACTAGCTGTTGATAGAACCAAATAATTGTCTTTTTTTTTTTTTTTTGGTATGCAATTTCCCTTTTATTTCTGATAATTACACAGTTCATAATAAATTCTTAACTAATTTTAGGTAGTTTGATCATTACAGACTACATAGAGCAAAATATTAAATAATCCAAAACAAAAATCATTCTAATCAAAAGGCCTTCCCAAATAACACTTTCCAGCTTCAACTTTTGCTTGTTGCTTTTTGTGTCATGGACAATATTTGCATACTGATGCTCAGATAATGTTTTGAAACTGAGTTGGCAGCAAGAACTAGAGTCTAGTGCCCAGAGGAAACAAGTGAAAACAAAGCCATCTGGATTACGAGTACTTAAAAGTACCTCACAACTTTTGTATTGCAGCGCACCTAAATTAACACATTTTCTTTTCAGACGTTAATCTACCTCTTACCTCTTCAAGATGAATTTCTCTTTCATAAACCAGCTTGCGAACCATACCAGCAACTGAAACCATCCATGTTAACATCATCATGAGAGGGAAAAAAAACCCTATGTTGTTCAAGAATCTATGAAAGAGCAAATATGAAGAGTTGTCAGTCCACAAAGGTAAACTGTTTTCTGCAGAATATTCATAGGTTAATATTGGAACTGTTCTCAAAATAAGATCTGACATGAACAATGAGATTTATTCCTGATCTGATTAGAATTACTTATTTTTTATGTAACAAGCTAAATGTATGTACTAGTACAATATTATTATACTAATTTTATATATTATAGTATTTTAAACCATACAGCTGATATAATTACTCTTTAGGGCTCCATTCAACGTCAAACAAAATTCAGATTTTTATTGATGGCAAAGTAATATATTTGGACAACAAAGAATAATATGCCCCAGTGAATTTTCACTCCACTTTAACAAATTTATTACCACTGACTAATTTTAAAATCTGACTAATAGTTGGGATGTTTTGATGTTTTACAAAGAACAACCCTACACTTTTGCTTCATCAACTTTACCCTTCAAGGGACCAATTTACAGTTTGTGTACAGGACAACTAAGGATTTTAAAAGGGATCTCTTACAATAATTTAAGTTAATTGAACACTATGTTGACATAGCCTCTGTCCAGCAGACAACTCCAAATTATGGCTGCAAACATTTTGTAGGGGGTTGTTTGCCAGACCAACATTGTATAACATGTTATGTTAAACACAGCTGTTGGGCAATATTTGCTCTGCTGTAATACATCTTGTATTGGATGTACTTGTTTAAGCCTGTGTAGAGATATACATTCACTCACTGATAAGTGGGAACGTAATAGGATGCCAAGTTCTTTAGTACTAATTTAACAAGGAAAATACATCAAATTAAAAAGCTGAAATTTTACTTACAGATCACTGGTATGACAAGGGTAAGGCATGGCTTGCACTTGAATTGCTGTTTCTGAGGTGTCTGTCCCAGTCTGTGCTGAAATAATTGCCCTTTCAATCATATCTTGAAGAGGAATAAAGACATGGTTGTATTTAAACCCATCAGCTGGCAGCTTGTGGGGATGGGATTTCCATGTTGGATTTTTAATCAAATCTGTTCTCATGCTGTAGAGAACACTGGTTCTAATTGTATATGAAATGCGTCTTGGAAGGAGATTGCTGGAATCTTGCTTCTTGTCCTCTGGTGTACTGAAGATGATACCTGGCATAAGAAAGGAAGCTTCATAACTAAGCTTATATAATTTATGCTATTTCCATAGCTAACTCATTGCTAATTACCACATGATATAGGATGCATTAATCTGTCAAGGCAGGCCTCCAAACTTTCTTGATCCCAAGCCCAAAAATGGCAAGTTTCAGAGACACATTTTTCACGTTCATGAATATGAAATGTAAAAGATGATTCACATGATAAATGGGTTCGTAAAAATCATATTTATCTGAGGTGATTTGTCTTTTCTTGAGCTGTAGTTTTCTCTTTGCATCCACATTTAGTTCTTTTTGGGGGACTGATATCAGTTCCACAGTAAAAGCAGCAGCCATAAAATTTGTGCATCAAAGCATCAACATAAGTAGATGACAAAGTAAACAGCACCAAGCCACTAAAATATATTCTGATATTAATCTTTAAGTCAGTTCCAGAAGGTCTAGTTTAGAACAGCAGAATTTGCATTTGTTTTCTCTAGCTCTCTATAAAGGAAAAGAAACCCCAACCAAACAGATGAAAGCTTAACATGTAGCTGTAAAGATGAAGCCAAATACATGAAACTGCTTGTGTTCTCTTTTTGTGTGATCCAGACCTTTTAGGACTTCCAGACAAATTCTAAATGTTGCCCTTTTCTTCCCTGGGAAAAGGGAGAGATATCTTACCTACCAGCTGGTTCTCTGAAAGATAATAAAATACAGAATACTTTACTGCAAACCCGATTTCTTTCAACTGGTCAATCTCATTTTTCCATTTACACAAAGAGTTGATTTTCTAAGAAATTCCATGAAGCTATGAAGACTCTGAAGACCACAAAAAAAGAAAGGAAAATTCTATTCCAGTTTAACATCTTTCTATGGAAAGGAATGTATGCCTACATCAGAGCATGTAACATTGACATGTTGGACACATTATGTTCCTTAGAACACCATCTTCTTGTTCTCTAATAATGTGAGGAGATAATAAGGCCAGAGTACTGAAAAATACTCATACAAAATGTCTTTACTTATATTAGCATATGACCCTTCCCTAGGTAAGTGGAACAAAAACACAGCTATTACTTGGTAATTCAGTTTTCTGAGGGCCAAGACTTATCTGTCCATTTCTTTCCTTAAAGAGACAAACAGTTTGCCTTCTCTGAAGTACTCCTGAGCAATTCTCCTTGTCTCAAGGTATAGCCTGTTTGCTTCATATTGATAAAGGGTGGCAATTGCCAGGGTACTGGAGATCACAAAACAAGCATAAGATTCCAGACTGAACAGTTTCCTTCTTTACAAGTGCTTTCTCATGTCTTCTGTTATATGCTTACAGTCATTAGGGGGATTAAAAAAAGACAGAGGGAAAATGTTGTGGAATACTTTATATAGGCTTAAGGGGGCCTCTCTTTTGGAAGCACTACATGCAATCTACAGCACTTTCCGCAAGACAAGCACATTTGTTAATGGAAAATATTCTTGCCTTTTAAAATCTTTTATAAAATTAATTGAGTCTCAGCAATAAGCATATAATGCAGGAAAAAGAGAAAAAGTGTAATCCCAAGGAAGAAAATAAATTCCTTAAGAACTTATTCACTCTGAATAAATAAACTAATTTCTCTGAGGGGTTGGTTTAAAAGTAAATCTTAACAAATGCCCTTCCTTTCCTCCTTTTTGTAAAGTCCAGAATATAAAAAATAAATTTTGAAAGGATGTAAACAAGACGACCTTGCCATCTTGTTAAGTTTCCTCAGTATTCCACATTTTTTTATCTTTTTCTTCTTTATATATTTATGACAACTCCTTTGAACATTTTGATAGAAATAAGAGACTCCAAGGATTCATTCATTCAGCCATTCCACAGTTAGAACAGTATAATTAGTCTTTCCAGCTTACGTTACAGCATTTAAATGTGCTTTATGTTGACTGTATTATATGTGATTTAATGCACGCTTCGAAACTGTGTAACCTTTACCTACCTTATCAATAAACACAGACAACAAATAGAAAGTCTGAAATTTTCTGTAAAAATACATTTTACATAAGGGACTTACTAGCCAAAAGATTGTTTTCCTGCATGAGTTCATGAGCCTTCTCCTCCAATTTCTCTATAGAGTCAAAAGGCTGGAAACGGTCCAGTAACACACAGGAAGATATATTTACAACCAGCTGTGTCAACAGGTCAATCTGTTTACTTGCTGAGCTGTTAAGCATCTTGTTCGTCATAGTTTCTAAGATGAGGAAACAAATAGGACTTGCTTAGTTTTAATGATCAGAACAGAAAGGTATGTTGTCACTTGCGCATCATATGAGACTAAATCCTCATTGCATTAAAAAAAAAAAAAAGTAGTTTAAAAGACACAGAAATTTTAGTGTGAACTTGTGGAAATGCAGTTCATGTTTCAGTGTCTTTTACAAGCCCTCAGCTGCTCTTTCCTTCAATTTCAGAGGAATAAAAATGTAACAAATTCTAGCAGAATTACAGAAAGAGCCCACACCCTTGAACCTTTTCTGATGTTTCTATAAACAGAAAGGTATGTTGTCACTTGCGCATCCTATGAGACTAAATCCTCATTGCATAAAAAAAAAAAAAAAAAAAAAAAAAAAGTAGTTTAAAAGACACAGAAATTTTAGTGTGAACTTGTGGAAATGCAGTTCATGTTTCAGCGTCTTTTGCAAGCCCTCAGCTGCTCTTTCCTTCAATTTCAGAGGAATAAAAATGTAACAAATTCTAGCAGAATTACAGAAAGAGCCCACACCCTTGAACCTTTTCTGATGTTTCTGTAAGTACTCCCACAAATACAAGGGAATTACTGTATTTCAGATATCATAAAAGATATTAATCTCTCATTTAGCAACATATTAACCAGTTCTTTTCTCCTTGATACTGTGAATATTTCAAGAACCGTGTTAAATAGAGCATAAGCATTTTGACAGGAGTCCTACATTTAAAAGAATCTGAAAAAGTCTAATAATCTCTTCATTTCTACTTTATCTATGGATCCAGGAGGAACACATACTTCAATCAAAACCTGGTTTCTTAAAAAACTCAACCTTTGGAGGAATTCAGATCTTCATCCATTGGTAGAGAATGTAGGGAAAATGCTATATGCTTATGTTTGAGAGAATAATCAGAAGGACAGCATGAGCTAGAAACATGCTATCTAGATTTAATAAAAACACCTGAATTTCTCAGGTACTAAACAATGCTATAAAACATTCCACACAATTTCCCATCTGAAATTTTTCAACACTCACTTGAAGATACAATCTTTAAAAAAGGAGAGGAGGTGACCTCCTGTGATAAGAGTGGTGACTGACAAATCCTGGATCGTAGACATTACTCAGCATCAGCACAGGAAACATTACAATAGGAAGGCAGATAAGTGGGAAATGTATGAAGCAGTCTGAAGAAGAAGCATGATTAACAGTGAGAAGGGTAAAGTGCACAAGGAGAAAAAGCAGAGGAACTGACAGTCTAGAATTCAAAAGATAGGCAAACAATGACAGGGTGAATTCATAGGTTGAGAGAAACTATAACAGAAGAAGATAATAAAGATAATAAATGTATTATTTATGGCTATCCTTGAAGAGGACAATAAAGGAAACACCCATGCTGCCCCTTTTTTTCACAACATTAGAGAGAAGAGAATATTCCTAACATTAAGCCTGGATGTATATATTCGTATACGTTTTTGTATATGTGTATGTAATTATACATAGCCCTATATGCATTATTCTGTACGAAGACAGGCTGAGAGGGTTTGTTACTCAACGTGGAGGAAAGAAAGTTCCAGACAGACTTTATAGCACCTTCCAGATTTTATTGTGGCCTGAAGGGGGCCTACAAAAAGGCTGGGAACAGACTTTTTGCAAGGGCATCTACCGGTGGGACAAGAGGAAATGGCTTTAAACTGTAAGAGAGTAGGTTTAGATTGGAACAGGTTGCCCAGAGAAGCTGTGAATGCCCCAAGCCTTGGAAGTGTTCAAGGCAAGGCTGGATGGGGCTCTGAGCAACCTGGTCTAGCATAAGGTGACCCCGTGGCAGAAGGATTAGAATTGTATCATCCTTAAGGTCCCCTCTTATTGAAAGCATTCCGTCATTGACTGATAGATAGACCTTAATTTGAAATCAATACTTAGCTAAGAAAAGCTTCTCTCATGAGTTAAATTGTTGAATATTTTAGCATAAGAAGTAACATTTATATTGCTGTTGGCTTGGAGTGTGGTATACCTAAATATTTCTGGAAAAAAATATTGTCTTAATGTGCATGAACTTCTATACTCCATCATAGAAACAACATATATATATAAAATGCAATCTACATGAACGTTTTAAAATCAAGACCTATAGAGTTGATTACCTTGCTTTTTCCTATTTATAAATGTAGCAATTATGAATAAAAAGTTTGGTAAATCAATGTTCACTATTATCTTCATATTTCATTAAAAATAATGTCAGCCCTCATCTTCCACTCAACTTGTTTAACCTATCATTAAGTAACTGGGAGGAAATACAAATGGTTTATGTAAAACCATTGGTAGAAGTGGTGTTTAAGTAAAAATAAAAAGTTGCTGGAAGAATAAATTAGAATAAATCAGGAATAAATAAATTTAGGTCAGAAATTAGAAGAAAGTTTCTAGGTATCGGAAGATTTGGGTTGGTGGCACAGTTTTCAGTGATGGCACTACAGCTATTTGTTTCCTGCCTTATAAATACACACAACACTATATCATTACAATGAGGGCAGCAGAAGGGTTGCACAAAGGAAAGCTGCTTGTTTTGGTATTTTTTTTTATTGTCCTGGCTGTTATACACATGGTCACATATAGCCCTCTGTAAGGAGAGCCCTTGATAGTGAAAAAAGAAAATTCATATCTGGAAGAAATCACAGAAGAAGGACAAAAGAGAGACCCAGCAAGCAAGAATTTAAAAGAGGAGCTTGCAGCACAAATGCCACCCAGTGCCTCCTGAAGGTTTGTAAGGATTGTGCCCAGCAAGGAGCTCACAAGTTCTAGTGGGTCAGGGTTTACACAAGATCAGTAGGAAATTATTCCAAGTTGCTGGGCTGCAAAGCAAGCATAGAGGAAAACAATTGCTTTGCCTACACACACAGCAACTTAGAAAGTAAAGGGATTAAAAACAAAACCACAAGCTTTTTAGCCCTCAGCCTAAATATTTACCTTGCCACACCTGAGTAAATATGACACAGTAATCCTGCTAAACAGTTTTAGAAATTGATAACTTTGTCAGGTATTGAGACATGATGATTTTATAGAGACATTGGAAGAGTTCTACATCTATTCACTTTGTCTATGACACTTTACAGCAGGAGTAGCACAGAAGAAACCATCACTAAGTCTGTTAACATTTTTTATATTATTGTAGAGAAATAAAGAAAAATACAAAGACAAGCACCTTGTATTTGAGGATAATTAAAAGTAATCTGTATGAGAGTGCAGATGTGATAAAAGAAGATATTTGCTTTGGTTAGAAGACAATCACAGAGATCAGGAGATTTTAGAAAGCTGGAGCTTTGGATGAAAATGAAAAAGATTGTGAGTAGTAAAACCATTAACATGGATATATTCAAGGCTTTAATTGGATACAAGCAAGGTAATTATAGGACTGAACAGCTGATGCAATATAAGATGAAATATAAAATGAAATTTTAAAAAAACAAACATAAGAACAGGTTTATAGTTAAGTTACACATGATTATGGTCCAATAAAATAAACAAAAAGTACACAAGCTAAGACAAAAATAAGAGTGCATATCATTTTTCAAGAAGTAAAACAACCAACTGAATCTATACAAAGAAGCATAATAAATGCAGAGGAGTGCTCTGGTGCTTTGGAGAGATCAGTTTCACAGAGGCATAAATGCTCTTGTGATCTATAGACCCTTTTGATTTCCAGTTTTTATATGATGCGAATTTTACCAACTGTATTCCCTTAAAATAAAGAAATCCTAGTTTCACAAGCCACTCAAGCCATATTTTGTCTTGACCATCCAAACTATTAATCGTTTATTACATATTATTAAATGTCCTAGGTTCTGTTAAAAAGCTATAGCTTGAGAAACACAGGTACAGATTTCTTTGATGTTGTCTGCATCAGTGAAGATGGATCTGATAATTCCAGATGTCATGATATCTATTTAATGGAATATTGTTTGTCCATAACCCATCATGTTGCTCTCAGTGTTAGGTCCACACAAACGAAATCCAGCTATTACTCAACTAATAGATTGAGATAGCTCTGTTCCCAGCACACCCTGAAGCTTAAGAGACTTGCTCTTTTCTCCATCCTATCTTTCCAGCATTGTGATTTTGTGGGCTTGGTTTTTAGCTGTATTATGATCCATCTTCACCTTGAGGGGTGAGCTGAGCCCATCTCAAACTAGTCAACAGTTTCCTGGTCAAGAAAATCATCTGCAGAGAAAGCAGTTTCAAATCTGAGTCCCTTGCTTAGGGATGACACCAAGTCCAGATTCGTTCCAGTTTGAATTCCAGATGCCATTTGCCATTTTCCTTACTGAAAGCATGCACAGGAAGTCCTAGTCTTCAAAGAAAGCCTTCAAACTAAGGCCGATTTCAACTCAATCTCACAACCCGTCTGCTAAAGAAAAGCCACACCAGCTCACACCAACTGTGACTGCACCAGCTCAGGGCAGTAGTACAAGACTGAGAGCACACTTCATTTACAAGCTCTCAGGAGCCGCTGTGGATTTTGTCCATCTCCTGCCTAGAGCCAGATTCTGAGAACCAATAAAATTGTATTTCAGGTACATTTATTTATTTTAGCTGTAATCTTAATTCTTTGTCTGCAAAGCAGACTTAATGACTTACATTTATGTAAAGTCAATTTTTTAAAATCAATGAGGGTCACAAAGTTCCTCTGTGGGGGCACCTGAGAGCCCATCACTGCCCTCCTGCAGAAAGCAACTTGAACAGACTTCTGTTTGGCTCATAATTAGCCTAACAAGCACTGACCTGAAACCATACAGATCTGTCCTTTCTACCACAATCCTCCTCTGGGAACTACTCTGCACCCTTTGTCCATGATGTGACACTATCTGTTATTGAATTTTATCCCATTTTTGTCTCCTCAAAATCATGAGCTTTTCTTACATGACATTGGAATCTGCTTCAGTACAGAGTTTTCCTTCTGGCACATGCTGGCGAGCATTTTAATGATCGTACACCTACCTTACTAAAAGCTGAACACACTGAATTTTTTTTTCAGTTATCAAATTCTTGTAAAATCATTAAGGAACATAAATTTACAGCATAATCCTTTTTATTCTCCTACTTAAATTCTTGAATATCCCAAATTAGTCAAAATAATAATTCCCTTGCTCCTCCATTAAGAACCATCCCCCCTGGGCTATCTCTCTAACCCTGGAGGCTCTCTGTTTGACTGCCAGGGGTCACTACCAATGCAGAGAGGGACTTGCCCAGGGGGAGGCTGCCAGGCAGACCAATGAATCAGGGTCACTCCTTTCCCACCAGAGCTGCTGGCACTGGGCCTGGTCCTGCTCCAGGCTGCAGCTCCCACTGTTTCACACCTGGTTGCGGACCTGGGCCCACAGTGCTTCCCATGGGGTGCTGTTCTGCCCTCAGCATCATCCCCATGGCCCCACTGGGCTATCCCAGGGCTGGGACTGACCTAAGTTTCTTCCTATTGACAGTGTAGCTCCCTGGTTGTAACCCTGTCTCAGGCTTTTCTGAGGCTCAAGGACACCCCACAGAACTGATTCTGAATAAATGGAAAACATAAATACAGAGAGGTTTTGATCAAACACTGCATCCAATCTCATTTTCTATTTATTTCCTTCAAAATTTACTACAAAACTATACTTCTGCCGAATGGAAATGTGGCTACAAGGTTTATATCTCACTTCACTCCTTTTAAGTATGGATGATATGTTTGAGACTCTCCCATGACACTTTTTCACTTCTGACTTGTTACCAATATTGTTTCAGTATTTGAAATTCAAATTATCCAGTCACTCAAAAGAAAACAGACAATTACATTTGAGACTAACTCAAGAGGGTAAAGTCTCTTATTACTTTACTTAAGTATCACTGAGGTAAGTAAAATACTAAATTTCAACTAAATGTAGTTCTCAGTTGAAGTCTAACATGACTAACCATTACATGTACTTTCATATACGCACCGTATGCTTGCATTTTTTTAAGAAGTTTTTCCATGTTGATATCCAAATTACTTTCTATGAAATGTTGTACAAAATTATTTTGTAGTGCTTCCTGAAATGAAAAGTGATAGATGTTACATCAGGTTTATCTTCTCTACGAAAATACAAAATATACATATGTATTGATGTTCAATTCCATTACCAAGATTTCCTGCATGACTGCAGAAGTCATTTAGCTTCTCCATGTCTTTCCCTCTTAACAGGTTAACACCACACATTGCAAATAAATGGCAGGGGTGCAGGGAAGAGATTTAGGAAAGGTGACAGAAGAAGGCACAAATATGTATAATGGACAAACTCCAGTAAGAAGAATGCTTTTCTTTTATAGTCCATATTTCACTCATCAGTTTTTTTTCATCAGTTTCACATCTTTCTGGCAAACACAAGCAATGGACAAACAAGTACCAACACCATTTTATTTTCCCTGCTGTTCAGTGATACTGGAACGATACTGGAGATAGTGAGGCAACATTTCTTTTAGGTATTTTCATGTCAGAAGTTTCTCAGCATCAGTCTTTAGGTTCATAACATTAAGCTAATCTGCCTCTTTTTCAGCTTGTTTTAAATCTGAAGTCAGATATATGGGTGGTTTTGCATGTATAGAAGAAATACTGTCTAGATCAAACAGCAAAAAGTTGGAAAATTGAAAGATCTCACAGTTCACCAACCTGCAGTCGTGAGACTGTGAGGACATTTCCACTGGTTTTGAAAACCTCAGACATCCTAAGCCATGTCTCAGAATAACTCTTCAAGTTTTCCACAAAACCAAAAGTGAAATTAGCCTGGGAAAAAAATACATGGAAACAATTTAAGTGAAATTTGTGCACAGTAGATTTTAAGAAACAGAAAAAACTGCCATGCTTTTGATCTTGTGCAACTCCTTTGCATTCTGTTTTGATAGTCGACAGTAAGTATATCAGTTTTCTTTTTTTTACCTAAGAAATTAAACATATTTTTTTCTATACCAAGCAAATCAAAGTTTTCCTGTGCTCTGTATATTTCCCATCTAAAGTATCAATAAAGATCTCTTTATTTTACAGTGTCTCTTTCATAGAGAGAATCATGGGTGTGCTTGAGAAAGACAGAAAAATAAATATAGTTGGGACATATTCAAAAGAAAGGCTCTCAGTTGTGGGTCTCTTATTCAAACTAGTTTGACTGAGTACGTAATAAAACTGAAATTTGGAAGCACAGTTTGGACAATAAATATAACTGATCAATCAGCCTCTTTCAAAATACTCTCACAGGGAAAAACTTGAGTAAAGCAAACCATTTTCTCTCCCAGTCAAACACAGGTTACAATTTCTCTCTTAGTAAACAACCAGCAATTTTTTCCCAGCCTGTTTTAAACAGATCATAAGTATACTCAAGACTAGAAAATATTGCAGTATCTTTTGTTTAAATTGGTGTTATCAGTCACAGAAGTGCATTTAAGAACAAGCCAGCATAGTTGTTATGATAAAAATTGTGACATTTTCCAGCAAAGAGTGTCTGCAGTGAGTTGTAAACTCCAATTTAGTACCAAGCATTTTGGAATAATTCCTGTTGAAAGTATACCATTTCTACCATAGTATCTTAAGTGCCTTTTTCAAAATCTCACTTTCAGCACAACATGAGAAGAAAATTTCTGGTGGCTCTTTCTTCCTCTTTGTAACACAGAGCACCCTAAGGAGACCTTGCATGTAATTTTGTTTCCCTGAAAAACATTATGCATTTAACTTCTATGAGAATCGCTAGTCCACTTTAAAGAATGATCATTCATAAGAATTAAAGACAAAGCGATTCTAAATGTTAAACTAAATCCTGCTGTCAAGTAGACTAAATAAGTTCTTCTGACCAGAAGTAACACAGAAACCTCATGGATAGAAACCCCCAGACCAGGCACGATGGTGACAGGATCAAGGAGACCAGGAAGGCTGCAAGGGTGGCAAACAGGTAGTCTGGGAGATTGCTTTCCCCAGAACAGAGCAACTACAGTTCACACCAGAACAAAGGGGGATTCTCGGAGTTTCTGAAGTCGAGATGACCCTGAGGTGTTGTTAGAAAGTCTCCTTTTCGCAGCCCAGCGGTCGAAGGAGGAGTCGGGATTCCTTGGCTCTGGTTTTCAAGGTTGTTTATTTTCTCTTATCTAATACATTCTCTTCCTGACCCACTGAGGTCTATCTGGCAGGTCAGTTCATGGCACACTGACCGCCCTTGGGTGGGGTGGTGTCAACATTTTATACTAAGAACTACGTGTACTTTATTTACAATAATTTTCCAATACCTATCAGCTATGTTAGACAGTCTGTCTCTAAACCAATCTAAAAGTGCCACCATTAGAGAGAAGATGGAGGCTAAGAAGGAGAAGGAAGAAGGACATTGCATGCTCAAATTCCTCCATCTTGCCTCCTGAACCCCCGTTCTAAAAACCCCAAAATTCTACCTTTTCACCCTGTTAGTGACAAACTAGCTATTATTCTACTTAAACTCTCGTGGCTTGTAAATCTTCACACAAAGTTGGTAATTTTCGCCATGGATTAAAATCAAAGGCCTAGGTGTCTTTGACTCCGTGCCAAGGTCTCTGAGTCTTCTGCCAGGGTCTCGAGCCATCAAGGGCAGTCAGAGAAAAGTCCTGGGTTCTGACAGGAGATCAAACTTTCAGACACCACTAGAAACTATTATACCAAGCAGCTTGTAAGATCTGTGCTCAGTAGAGCTTAGTGCTTCCTGACTTGATTCTGAACAGCACAAAGGAATAATAATAATAATTTAAAAAATAAATTTAAAAAAAGGAATTTGTTTAAAAGTAGTTTTGCTTTATCATTCATTCATTCATGACCGTAGGCATTTGGGAAGTTCTTGTGTCAGAAACCTTCCCCACGCAGAACACTTTGGAGAATCTGTCTCTTATCGAAGCACCAGTAAAAAATAAAGTCCTATAACTTAATGAAGTGAATGATAAGTAGTTCCCAGGAAAAGATAATATCAAGCCAAGAATTTCAAACTTACTCAAGGATTAAATAGCTAAACTACGCACTGTAGTGTAACCTCCTGATTAAAATTCCCTTATTATGAGGGAAGTGGAAAATAACAAATACAAAATTATTTATAAAGATGCTACTAATGCAGACTAATAATTCTGAAATCTAAGTTTTTTTATACTAATAATAAATTACAATAAAGAGTAGTAGTAAATAGAGAATGGAAATAACTACAGCTGGGAGATAAAAACATAGAGTGTTAAAATAGAAGGTGCCACAGTCTGAAGTGGAAGAACAAGCAAGCGAGGAAGAAGAAGTGGTTGATGCAGAACTCACCACAGGCACAATAAATACCTGCACAATAAATACAATAAAAAACTTAGTTGTGAAAGCAAAGATCAAAGACATCACACGAGGCCTTTGAACTCCTGGATGCCAGTTGGCACTGAAGTGTTTTACCCTCCGTCATCACCACAGCCTCTTTCTGTGACTCTCACCACCACACTCCACACAATAGAATTGCTGCCTTCTCTGAAACTCAAACCCAGTAACCTCACATTTTATCAAAGAATGGTCAATTACATGCCCTCAAATTTAATAGCCCATGCGGAAAACTTAGAGAATATGTCAGAGCATACAAACATCATCAAAGCTGTAATCTGTTACTTTTTTCTTCTAGTAAATAGATGGCATGTGACTACACAATCTAAAGGAAACTAGAACTTCTCCAATTTCAGTAGGACATGAGGCTTGTAAGGTTGGAGTTTAGTAGCAACATTTGAGACACTGGGGACAGTAGTTTGCTTTTAAACTTTGTGTTCAAGCAAGAGCTGAGAGATTTCTGTAATAGAAAAAAGAAAATTTCCTACTACTTTCATATTTACACATAAACAGATACCCATTCATAACTGCTTGTTACATTTACGGGACTGGGAATACGGGCAAGAGTGTATTTACAGAGATTTCTGAATAAGCTGATGGAACTGTGAATATATAAGTAGAGAATATATAAGTATATCATATACATATATATTAGAATATATAAGTAAATAATATATAAGCCTGAGAATATATAAGTAGACTGAGAGTTTCTACCGCAATCTTTGTATCATTTCAGAGCACTAAATCCCACCACCAAAGAAACAACCAATCAACCAACAAACCCAAAACACTGACCCACAAGTTAGCTTCTTTCTGAACTGTGTTACTGAGTCCAGATTTCACTAAAAGATCTGTGGGGAATATACTTTATGTGAAGATATTCATCTTTCCTACAGATATTTTTTAGAATTGAGGTTTGGTGTATTAATTGGCAAAATAATGTGGAAATGTTTTAAGTATTATATTCTAAATGTCATCGCAACATAGACTATAAGTTCAAAAATATATTAAATATTTGTCATTTTTACAGCTCTTTCTTTATAGAATTTCCATCTAGAAACATGAAGAACAACTTTATTTTTAACTGACTAGAAATTTTGAGTTAATTATACTGTACTCCAGAGCAATAAATAATGTTCCCCAAATTAAGTTATTTTACAGCAAAACATGAGATCACTCAATCCTTTTTTCCAATTCAGAACAGAAACTATAAAGTTATATAATATCTGCTATCTACAGAGGGAGTTTTGGCTTAGATTTTTACTATATTTTTAGAACAGAAATCATAATACCACAAAGTTTTCAATTTACAGAGAATATAGTTACCATCACATTTAAAGTTATTGTGGTCTTTTTGTGTGCCACTTACAAGCAGCAATTACTTTTTTCCAGATTTCCACTCTTGAAATAACTAATATTGCAGGTTAAAAGTAATATATTTAGAAGATCAATGCAAAATTTGCAGAGAAATGTAAAACAAGTCATAAACCCTTCTCTTGCAGAAGTGCCTCTAAGCTAGGCATGCAGAAACATGTCATTGTCAATAATCCCACTCAAGACAGAGCACCAACCATAGCAGAACTGCAGAGATAGCAAAACTTTTGAATACCATCATCAGCATCCACACATACAGCACCTCAGTTATTACTGGTCACTCAACTACTGGTGTTAGAAAGAATCAGTAAGGATGAACTACAGATTACATAATTTTTTTTCTTTTCAATTCAGTTCAGTGACTCTATAAGAACAGGCTTTTTTTCCCTGGGGCCATCCCTTCCCACAGGTCTTTATGCAGCCCCATTACAGTTCCCATGACAAGAAAATGTAAAAGGCAAAAGTTTTCCTAGAATATGTGCACCCTATACCTCAATTCAGCATGATTCACATGACACTTCTGCGAACGTGTTCTTTTTAATCTCTCTATACATGCTTTAAAGGATTTTGAGCAAAATTCTGCTTTTCACACTGAGTTTGAACCACTGTAACAAGTAGGATAAAAGTTAAGAGAAGCATTAAGTTTAAAGTGGGAAACAGGTGAGGGCTCAGGGGGCAGGCTGGATCTATTTTTCTGAAAGGCAATTATCCAGTTGCTTCTGCCTACTCTGAAAGAAGTGGATGTTTAAAACAAATTGCAAAGACAAAATCAATACACAGAAATAGTGACATTTTTTGATACTCACCTTCTCCATCACCAGGTCAATCATGCTGATGTTTGAATTGTACAGTATCTTCCCATGTAATAAAGGTTTCAGGAAAGTCCACAGCAAAGCCCCATTAGGAGCCTGCAAAATCTCTTGATAGAGCTTCAAGCAAAAAGGAGCTGCAAAAACAAAGACAGATTCACATTTAAGATGGACAACACAGGTGAGATTGAAATTTTTTTATTCAAATAAAAGCTTGAGTCTTATTTTAGAGTCTACCACAGCACCATGCCAAAAACTGTTACCAGAGTTTTTATAACAACACCATGCAACTGCCACATTAAGCAATCATTAGAGGTTCCTATAAAAATTGTTTAACAGTGTTGAGGAAACAGAACTCTAAACACTGAATAGGAAAAAAATCAGAATCTACAGAGTTCCTCACATTTCTGAAAAGCAGTCTGTATGAATTCTATCTGTCCTAAGTGTTTCATTAGTGCATTTTATAGCAGAAGGACACATGCAAAACCGTTGCCCACACAAGTGAATTCAGAGGGAAAAGTCACCTTAAAACAGAAAAAAAAAATTCCTTCCACACCCTTCATTGTTTGGCAGCTTTGGATTCCTATATAAGAAAGCAGTAGAAATATACAAAATCCTTCAGAAACACAGAGTTTTCTTTTTGTATAATCTTAAAAGAACCTACCAAAAAAACAGGTAAAAAGTTTTCAGGACACTTAACTTCTTGATTTGAAAAATCTAATCAATTGTCTTTTCTATTCCTTAATAGAAAATACATATTCGTACATCACATGGGGCAACTAATGCATTAATTAGGGTGTATATCCTTCAGAACTAGGACCTAAGGAATAGTTTCCAAGATAACCCATTGCATTTGTACTCATGTAAAGGCAAAGATCTATAAGAAGCATCTAGATTTTTATGCCCAACTCATGGTTTTGGAGGTTTTATTATTTATTACAAGTGCTTTCAAAATATCCTGTTTCTAGTGCTCTGAAAAAATATTAAATTATATCATTAACTCCTCAAGGAAGACAAATCTTTTTACATAATGGAAAATTAGGCCAAAACCATTTAAACTCCTGACAAAAGTTAAAGAAAAAAGTGTCAGAAATGTTTCATCAAGAATGTTTCTTTTAATCAAGAGTTCTTTGCCCAAATTTTTACTTCCTTGAACAAAATAATCATTAGTAAGCATGATCCTTGCTAAACAACAGCAGAGAATTAAGAGGCTAGAAGTTGGCCAGACATAAATGTCAATAGACTAAGGACACAGAAGACTTGCTGATCTGGGTTTGCTGTGATCTTCAGAAAGTGATTAGGAAGTATTTGGTATACACAAAATACATAAAAGTTAATCGCTGTGAAGCAGCATAAATCAAGTTTCTGTGGCGTCAGGTTTTTTTCTTAATTTTCATTTCCATTGTTCCATATACAAATTTTTAAAACATGGACAACAGTATTAATTCACTCATGGAAATGTTGGAACTAACTGATGCCTTAAATATTGCAGAGTCCCATGGTAAAAAGGCCTCACAGCACAGCAGAATTCTGACAGCTTGAAAAAAAATAAAGATCAAGAAACAGTGCTTCTGGCCTAAACAGCTTTTAAAGAGACTAAGTTCCAAACAATCTGTCTAATCATCCATACAGCTGACTTCATTCTTCCAACAGGAAAGAAAAGCAGAGCTGCCTGGTTACCACTACATCCCACACGTCAGTGAAAAGGCCAAAGCAGAGCCCTGGCTCCCTCCCAAGGGTCCCAGCCCAGCCAGGAGCAATTTCTGCCTGTAGAAACCAATAGATGACAGAGGCTTCCCTAGTGACACTCTATCACTGTATTCTTCTCTTGCACAGGGCCACCTGAGGCACTAACAAGGTTATTAACCATATTAAAATTAATCAGGGTAAGTCAAATGTGTACTGAGGAAAGGGAGCAAAGGTGAAATGAGAGCAAAGGGATTTTTCTGAGCACTTGACAAACAGAATAGGAATATAAACCATTAAAATACTCATTCTATCCAGCAGGTTTGTATATTTTACTGCTCAATAATACCACACCTTTGTGTTCACCAAAGAAAGGTAAGCAGCAATAAATTCTCAATCTTGTATCTCAAAGATATGTTTTTAATACCAAGTGCTTTAAAAATGTTAATAAAAATGTCTCAAACACAGGAATATTCTTATTTATTATTTGCAGAGATAGAAAAAACAGAATCTCTTCTGTGCCACCCACGATTATCTCATAGACACTTAACTTCTATTGATCAACACTTGGTGCTCAAGATGACTGTGTCAACTGAGATGTCAGTGGGCATATAAACATTTCCATTTAAGTGGAAAAAACTACTCTTAAGTCTGAGTTCATACTGCAACTTGTCAGATGTTTTTTCTTACTTGAGTCTTCAGGAATGCCATATTTTGCCATATTTTCCTCCAAAAGTCCCATGATTCTGGGCATGTCTATGAACAGGTTTGCATTGCTGAGAAATGAAGATTCTTCTTTACATACTGCTTTGATTACAGATTCCAGGGATCCAACAGCTGAACTTCTAAACTGCCCACCCTGCAAAAACTAGAACAAATGAACAAAAATACAGATGAATCAAAGTTGCTTTAAGTAGCCTCAGAGAGTAGCCCTGGTGTTCTGTCAATATTGATATCAAAGGAGATTGACAAAATTAGACTGTTGAAACAGCTTATTTGGATGAGGGCCTTCTATGTTCATTTCTATTCTTCTGATCACCACTATTATGGGGAAAGGTAATGTAGTTTTAATTGTCAGGATACTCAATGAAAGCATAATGTACCAAACTGAAACTGGAAAAATACTGTGTAGCAGTTAGGCAGGAAAGGACTAAAAATATCAAGACAACTGGATAACAGATGCCCTGATTCCAATGCCAGTTTTCATGAAGCATGCTCTTCTGGTAGATTATTCCTGTGTCACAAAGGCAGCAGAAACTACCAAAGCCATTTTGTTATGAACATTTACAGTGAAAAAAAAAAAAAAAACAGATGCCCTAAAAGCCTATTTTTCAAGTAGATCTTTTAACTTGTTAGATGTGCTTACAGTTTTTGCATATCTTGAGTCATAGCAGCATTTATTATTGCTGTTTGTTCCTGACTAGCATACTTCTAATGAGGAGAGAGAGCAATCTGACTGCTTTTATGGCTTAAGCACCATCATTCACCACATTCAAAAAGGAAAAGGAACAACAATAGTCTCATCCTCTGTGCAGCTCCACTTTTCAAATAATGGGCTTCGATTGTAAGTGATATCTCATGGAAGGCTGTACAGGTGCACAGCTCTAAGAGGACACAACTGCAAGGCATCTTGCTGCTGTGGTACAAATGAAGAGTGCACTGGCTCGCCTGATACTCATTACTGTAACAGATGCTTGTCAAGAAAGGCATAACTAGACTATCAGACATCATTCGAAGACTCCACAACTGGCAAGTAGAAAAACCACTGTAATATGTCAGACACACACATTCGGCACAAGAAAAAATTAGCATTTTATTGCTGGAATTTTTTTAAACAGAAGAGTCAATTTTCAAAGTAATACAGCACTTTACATAAAGACATAATCACAGACAATTTGGAAATTGCGCTGTTAGAAACAGTTTATCCTGATCAATGCATTTATTGAAGTGCCAGGTGCTTCTTTGGTAATTCTAGAAGAATATTAGTAAGTGTTGTTTAAAACTCAGTGTTAGCTGCTCACAAAATCTTACTTTTAAGGTACAGTTTCAGCACAGAGAAAAGTAAATAAGTAATACCCATGTTTCATAATAAAATCATCCACAGCCCTTGAATGAATCTGCTGGCATGGACTTCGGTGGAGAAATAAACTTTATTTATGCACAATGCTGTATAAAATTGGTTATGAATCTTTATTAGTGACTATTTGCACTAGAGGGATAAATGAGGCCTATTTCAGTCAAAGAGCACAAATGTGCTAATTAATTCTAGTTCCAATCAAAATAATTTGAAATTGAAATAATGAATATTTATGCGGTAAGCTGCCACTAACAGGCTGCATCTACTTACTATCTTTCAACTAAATATCCACTGACTCAAAAAGATATGTTTCTTAAAATTTGGCTTTGATAAAGTATGAGGAATATATAGTATGGCTCTCACCAAAAAGAAAAAGAGTTATCTTTGATCTAGTTTAAACTCTATAAAGTAGGGCTGTAATCAAGACTGATGAATCCAAACAACCAGCCTCCTACAAACTAATCAGTTAAGCAAGTCACTGTAGCAAAGTCACGGAAGAGGAAAGCTGGTATGGAAGATTAAAAGGTTGTCTGGAACTGGATTTTCAAATGGAGACAAAAAACTCATAGCATAGGAGCTTCTGACTTAACAGAACAGCTGTATGCCAAAAAAATATTATGAATAAAAAGAAATTCACATAGAATAGTGGATAAAAACAAATTCACATGGTATTTGCCATTTATTCATAAAAAGAGACTTAAAAGTCATACTGGGCCACAGCTTGCACATAAATCTAAAATACATTCTGAATCATTACATTAGAGAGAAAGAGAGAGAAAGAACAATAGAATTTTCCTGGAAAACTACAAGGAGCTTCAAGATAATTCAAAATTTGATGAAACCAAAGGGCCAAAGGAAATAAATTCAGAGAAATAGATAATCCTAATTCTTGGGAAAAAACCAAAAATACAACAAAGTCTTTTTCATCCTGAAATTGACAGAATCAGGAGAATAATAGCAAATTTGCTGATTTGATTAAACAGTTCTCAGAAGCCTATGAAATTTAGATAGCACTATTTGAAAAGTAGAAAAAACATCTATACTCAAGAATAAGAAGTATAGCGATCCAGGAAATAATGGATATCTGGTTCTCATGTTTATTTAAGCAAGATATACAATGAAAATTAAAGGGAGAACATTAAAGATAAAAAATATTTGAGAAGCAAAATTTAATGCATTCTCAAGTTATCATGCCTGACCAACACAACATATTTACGTGGGAGGGCAATTCCTTTCTCCACAAAATGTTACAAGCTGACTCAAGTTTAGGTGAACTCTAGCAACCAACTCATGTTCATGCTCCAGAAACTATTAATCATCAATTAATCTAACTGCGGATTAATAGTGGTGAAAAAATTGGCATTAAGACAATGTTGCAGGGAGCCTGTTAACAGGGAAAAAAGCCACAGGATTACAAAGAAGTTATTACTGTTTTTTTCTGTGAGCCCCAAAAGAAGCAAATTGCCTAAATTTGCCCATCATTTAATACCAGAAGGCATTGCAGGAGAAAAAAAGATGAGAATGCAATATGGCAAAAACCCAAATGTGTAATTCAAAGAAAATTGAATAGAAAGATCACCAGTGCAAAATCTTATTTTTCAACTGAAATCATGAGATGTTGCTATAAAATGGAGGTCACCTCAGTATATCACTCATCCTTAATCATCTAAGAGATCAAACTGTGTGCAGTTTATGAAAAAGTTGAATGCAAGTTTAGGGAAGTCATTTTAGTAGGTATAGACAAGAATAAGTAGGCTACAAAAGTCATCAGTTCTCATTCCCCTCAAACACTGCACATATTTCTTCTTTCAGACGTTCAGGATTAGCCTTAAACCAGCATTCCAAAACCATGCTAGGCTGCCTTAAGCAACTGAGAGCCTGATAGAAAAAGCTAAAGCAAAAAACAAATGCTAAAATTAGTCACTTCAACCTATCAAAGCAGAGAAGGACTGTGACTGGCCTTCCACACATATATGAGCAAGCCAGAGAAGTTAAAAATGTTACATAAATTTTTATATACAAGAATAAACATAGTAGCCACAAATAAACCTAAGTCAGAATTTATTTGTTTAAAACCCCAACAGGTTGTTCTACAATGATAGGTTCAACAGGGAATTTGTTCAAGTTAGTGGAAGGATTACAGAGTGAGACCACCTCCTACAATTAACAGCATTTAGCAACTCAGGAAGTCCCCTGCAGCTTATCTATTGACAAGTGACAAGCATCCAAAAAATTAAGTATGAAAATATAAGTGAATAATTTCAAACAGCAAAACACAAGCAAAAATCATTCTTGAAATCAGCAGTGTTCTTCTTCAGGGAGTTATCCATCTATTTAGTGTTTTTAACAGTAGAATCTGGCACCATATTCCAGTTAATGCTGATAGGTAAATAATGAGCTTTTACATCATCTTTTATTACAATACATGTACCTTTTCAATTCAACTCCACATTTTACAGATATATTAAAGTTATTTCTTCCTTTCCAGTTTTTCTTTCAGACAGTAATCCATTATTAGTATGCATAGTTGACAATTACTTCATTACCTCTTCCATTATAGAAGTTTGGGGTTTTTTTAATTACCTTCAATGTCTTTCTGACAAAGGTCCACATATTTTACCCTAAAAACATTCACATTCTTTATCTGATAATCTTTCAATGTCACTGAATTACTTTGCTCTTGGTAATCATGAAAACAAAAATCTACAAGTACAGGCTCTTTTGGAAATAGAAGAAAACATTTAAGGAGGGGTATGAGCAATATATGCACTTCAATGGAGCATTTATTCAATAGTACAAGTTTGGCAACCATAAAAAGCAAAAAAAAATCAATAATTAAAACTTATTGGAAAGTATAAAAAATCAAGTTAAAAAATAAAAGAAACAATTTTACTAGTCTTCAAAATTTAAAAAAAGTTGCAGACACAGAAGGACAGAAGAGCCCTTGAAATCAAAAATGTTACTTATTAATAAAATAAATGGGCACTGATTATTTTAATCTTCCACAAATTATTAGGTGACTAATAAGCCCCAGCAATTTCACAAGGTAAGGGATTTAGCAAAACATTAGAAAATAAAGATTGTGTGGAAAAAAAGTGATCAAAAAAAGTTAGGAGTAAAAAAGAACAAAAATTACAACGTTAAATCTATGGCATATTATGGGATAATAGGGGTGGTCATGGAGCAAAGCTTAAAACTGTGAGCAGATGGCCCTCTGCTGTTCCATTTGTTCCTTTGCAAGCTTTTTTTTTTTAATAGCACCTTTTGAGAGGTTCTTCTAGCAAATAAGAAACTTTGTGATTTTAGTCCAAAAAGAGTATTTCATTTGCTGGAAGGAAAGTCTGATACAAACTGACCTAGTTTAAGGAAAGCAGAAAAAATGCAAGTGTCTGATGAAAGTCACCATTAATTGCAGCAGCCAAAGAGAGAGGCTCTGACTGATAGATGCACCAGAACAGCATTTTTCAACATGCCTCTATCACACAGATTAGAAGATCTTGAAAAATGTATCACTAAGGAAAATAGTACTTAGGGCAGTGTTTACTCTGTACTCTAGCAATAAACCAGATTGCACCATCTATCACTGTGGGATCTTTCAGCGGTTTGAAATTTTAAACCAGATTTAATCGTCAGATTTCCACAAAGGACAACAAACCCAAAAGGTAATGACGGACTTCCTATGGAATTGGAGCCTGTTTTGAGACATAAATCTTTCTGGTCATTCATTTAGCACTAGATCTACCACTGTGCTAGCTGTGTAGATGTGCATACAGCAACTGCCCTTAAAGGCAGAGACAAAAGAAATACCCCCACTCAACCTCATGCCACTTATTTTAGTGCCAAGCAGAACTATCACACAAACCCCTCAGGTGACACAAACAGAAACATGTAGCAGATAGAAGAACTGCATAGGCTGTCTGGAACTCATATTCCTTAAAATGCAAAGCTATTTCATGTAAAAATAAAATGGTCTGCTCTTAAAAGAAACAAACAAAAAAACACTCTTAGCAGAAAACGCCTGGCTAGCTGTCTCTAAATCACAGATGAGAGATAATGCTAGTCAGCTGACAAACACTGAGGTAACTTAGACTATAATCTCTTGAATTACCAAAAAAACCCAAGATGAAAAAAACAACAGAACACCAGCCTTGGAATTACCAGACTGCTTGAAAGAGATCAAATGAATCTTCCTAGGGTTTATGGACTCTTCTCAGCATTCCCTACTTTCTAGGAAATAATTTCTAGTAGTGTGCCTCCTTACTAAGCACATATCCCTACCTAATCACCTCACAAGGGGAACTAATTTTGCATATTGAAATCCTACACATACCTGCTGCAATGCAGAGATGTCAAGCACACCAAGACTTTGAATTCCTTGGAGGAACACTGGAAGCTTCTCCATGACATGTTGGACTTTATTGAGAAGTGAACTGATACTAGAAACCACATCCAGTAGCATATTTAATACATTGCCTATCTCAGGTGGTATCTGGACCTTGGAATAGAAGGGAAAAAAACACAACAGAAAATTCCAGTTAGAAACAAATGTTAACCTTTGAATGAACACTCAAAATTATTCAATCTTTTTCTAAAACTGATTATACAATGTTCCTACAAACCATGCTTAACAGAACTCCTTTTGATATAACTCTCCAGTTACTCTCAGATGAAGCTGAAGATAGGCTGTCTGTGATGTAATGTTAGATTTGGCTCATGGCAAAACAGAAATTAATATTCAGAGAACAAGTTTACACCTGCCAAGTTGAAGAGAGCTTTCCAACCCAAGATGCTAATGGGATCTGCAACATTCTATCCTTTTAGAATTCAGAGTAAATGGAAACTTTTCCTTCACCACTTTTAAAAGGTTCAATGCAATAATTCCATATTTTAAAAAAAATTTGTAAGTTAAATTAAATCTAGAAACCACTTTTATTGCTTAATATGACCCTTAAAGTAACTAACTTTCCTGCCACACTCTTCCTGTCTTTGAATTTTTCGTGCCCAAAATAATTGTGTGCATTTTATTACCTACTTGACCTAAGTTCAATTGGCTGTTTGCTATTTCCACCATGCAAATTTGTCATTATGGATTTTCTCTCTGTTTCCTTTGCTTTTGGGGATTAGCTAGATGATATGATAATACAAACTGATTCATTGTTACCTCTCTATGCAAAATAATAAAACCACTATAATCTCATTAGATAGTTTCAGTGCTTTCTCTGATTATCTCTTTTATCCACTTTTGTCTTCTGACTATAATGTCTGTGCTTGATTTTCTTCTCAGCTTTACATAGTTTAAAAAAAATGAAAGATACCCATAAAAAAATCTTATTTAGCTAAAAAATTATTATATTTTTTATCCATTATAATCTAGGATGAGCTGACAACATTTTTTACTCTTTGCTAGGATTTGATTAGGTTTCTGTAGAGTTCAGTAGAAACACTCATCAGAATAAGCACTGGTTTATTTTCTTCTATTTTTTCCCCCTTCTAGGTTTGCAGATAATTCAGGAAGTAAAATATTTTCTTTCCCCTCTGGTATCTTTACCTACAGTGGGAAATTATCTTGTTTTTTACTTTCTGTATCTGATCTGCTTAACTGAGCATGCAGCATCCAGAACACAACCTGAAACATCCAGAAGAAAACCAAACCTCTGTGGCTTTAGAACAAACCATTCTTCCTCACAATTTTATAAGGATATTTCAGCTATTCATGCTCACATTCTATGTTCTGTCAATCAATTACCCCCAAAAGAACTGAACGAAATGTCTTCTAACTATCCCATTCAATAATTCTGTGCTTACAGATAAAACCATTACCTCACTGAATACCCATACTAGATTCCAGATTATCTACAGTTATACAGATAATAGTTGTGCTATAGACATTTGCATCCACAGTGCTATGAACTCTTCTTAGAAAATAGTTTTGTCATTCTTGTGATGTGAGCACCTGTGCTGGTTTTAGTTCAAATATTGCCAGATCAGTCTTCCACTCTTACAAATAATGAAGTGACTAATTGCATGAACTGCAAACTCTGCTAAAGATTATTAAAAATATGTCTTTGACCTCCTGTGTTTTCTGCAAAGCTTTTGTAATTAGCTCCTTAGTGATAATTTTCCTGAGGAAGCATCTATCAGCCCTATTTTTCAACTGTTTTATTTTGGGGAGCCAAACAAAGACAAAAAATGCCATATGTCCTCTATTTGCTTTCATGGAGAAAGAACATCTGAAGAAAAAAACATAATTATTAATGTATCTACCTGTATGTTTCATACTACCTTCCAATAAATTATCTTACCTTGTAAATGATGTGACGTACATTCAAATTTTGTATAATTGATACAAACATGGTATACAAGTCCAGTGCTGGTAAAGAGCATAATTCTGCCACTACCAGGGATGTTCTATTGTCTTCAGGGAGCTTTAGCAGCAGGCTAAGTACTTCTTCATCACATCTTCCAGTTAAAGCTACCACAAAGGCACTGTAAAGAACCTATCACAATATATGTGTATTAACATTTTTTCTCCCTGAAATGCATCACCATTTTTTATAGTCAATAAGGTAAAAAATTGTGTCACAGTAACATGATAATTTGTAGGCACCAACAGGCCTGAAATAATAAACCATACAGCTTTATATCAGATTGCTGTGTTCTTACTTTATACTCCTTGTACACATAAAAAGATGAAGTATATTTCTTATAAGGATTTGCTTTCATTTTTCACAGGTCAATCATTCATTCTTGAGCATTCATACCATAAGCAGGCATATTTACAATGCTGAGCATGCTCCATCTAGCAGATATACACCTCTGCTGCAGAAACACATGAAGATCACAATCTAGGTGCGTGAATCACTAACATCAAACAATGTGGTCCTTTCCTTCTTTCAAAGGACACACAAATTTACCACTTGGGGATGCCTATATGGCATAATGTCTGCTCTCAGCCAGCTCACATTTCTCAGTTAAGCACTGTTTTAAAGTCTTATTTAATAGCAGGTGAAGGGACTGCAGACCCTGGGTGAGGCTATAATGAAACATTCTTGGATAATGGCAAGTGCTTGAAGTCCAGATATCTCAGGAGCTCTTAGCTACCCATTCTCACCAAGTCCAGAAAAATTAAAAGTTTTTTAGGAGCCTGTAGGAGGCTCCATTGTACTGCTCAGGACAAAATCTGCCTCTACTGCCTCCGCTGAATGCATCTCTTGCTGCTAACAGTACCCAATCAGGTAGAGGACTGCCAAGACAGTCAGGATATGCAACTTAACCCTTTAGTTCCTACAAACATTTTATTTTCCAACTTAATGATTTGATTTTTTTTTTATTCTGGAACGGAATTTTGCCTTTGTGATGCTACAAGGTTTTCTATGTATTTAAAGATTCACTTTTTTGTGTGTGCGTTCAAGGAACAGAATATCAACATAATTCTGCGAGCCGCCTAAGATGATACTGATTTGGATTTCTTGCTGGGAGGAAATTTGACTGTGATGCAATTTGATATTTATTTCAAATGTGCCTCACAGGTATATCATCAGTTTGTTGCAGTTTTAACACATTCTATGTTTTAAGTTCTTCTGAACTTTCCTTGCAGCTTTCTGAGAACCAGAGCTAATCCAATCTCCTACACTCAGTAAATGAACACTTATAGTCTTCAGGTTACAGGTTTTAAGTGATTTCAAATCACTTTATCCCATGGTAATGAGCATGGCCAGCACATAACATCATGACAGATATTATGGGTAAGTGCAATAAGAACAAAAATTCCCAGGGTTACTCTTACTGTTCCAGAGGAAAGCACAGTAGTAGTATCTAATCACAGAAATATAGGGCTACAATGGGCCTATAGCTATCATTAGGTTATCAGACAGTGGCTTTATAGACAATAAACATAATGGGCATGCTTACAATATAGCTCTAGAAAGTACTTGTGCAGCTTTCATAATCAGTAAGAGACACAGGCCTTTAATGCTCCAGTTGGACTGGGGGAGGATTTAAGCACTAAGCAAACAAAAAATTCTGTATCATTATCCAAATGTGAGATGTGTTTATATATCTAAGCTCTACATAAGACTGGCAAAAAGTAATGATGGAAAGTAATTTGACAATTCAGCCAATTAGCATTATTATTCCAAAGGATCAAAGGTGCACTGAATCCCATTTAACTGAATTGCTTTCAGATGATTTCTCTTATTACCATCTAGTGATATCACAATAACAAGCTAACAATAAAGGCAGTCACAGTGCCACAGAAGCAGAAGAACAAATCATCTGTAAGTAGTTATGATGGTCTGAACTGCCTTTTTAATGCTGCACTTTTCAGGAACAGAGCTTGCGGCAGTTTCTGCAAGCGGAGCATCACTGACACCCAGTGGCTGCTTGACCGAGCTGATCAATTTGCACCAAATGCACCTCCAGCTCTTCAACAGGCACTCACAGCAGAGGGAACATGTTAGACAGCTGGCATTTCTCATGATTTCGACTGATCTCTGGGATCACAGGAAAAAGCAGAGGTAACACACAGCCTTTCCCTCAGAAAACTTTCTCAAAAGTCAACACCTCAAAGGGAAAGTAAAGCAGGACAGTGGTAAGATAATGTAAGAATGGTGAGGAACACATAAGGCAATTTAAAAAATAGATATATATAAGACAACTCCATACAAGGAGCGGAGGTGGTAAGGTACAAAATGGTAATTCCAGAAACCCTCATCTTTTTTACAATACCAAGACAGCAAAGTTCCAATTGTGCATCAGCACAAGAGGGTAAAACAATGTTGATAGTGATAAAGCAGTGTCATTTAGACCAGAGGAATAGTGCTACTATAAATTGATATCGTAATGCATCACATTATTACTTTAAAGTCCTAAAACTCCCAAAGTACTTCACGTGGAAGTGATAAGTGAAAAGTTAAGATTCCACAGAAACAATGTGGCTTGCTTTGCTTCAGCTGGCACACCATGCCATAGATTTACCCACTAATTTGATACCTCTTTTTCATCTTTTACCTCTGAATGAGAGACACTGGCTTCCAAAAGAGTATTGACAGTTTCTTCAGAAATATTGACAGAAGAACCAATGTCCAGACTCAACTGAGTAATATTCTTCACAAAATCTTTGACTTTCGCATCTGGAAGAGAAAGAAAATAGTACCAACAGCACCATATTTATTAATTAGATTTCCTACATTAATAAGGTTTCCTACATTCAATTCACTGTGAGTGACAAAATTGCCATATGTCAGTAGTAGTAGTGTGGTAATAAACAGTGTCCCTTTGAAGTTGAAAGAACAAAGAAACAGTTATTGTCCTACAAAGTTACACTAGAGTGACTTATAGAAAAAGCGAAGAAAACTGGAACCCACCATTCACAAGATTAAAATTGCTGAGGAAAGCTGCCGCTGGATTTTCAGACAATTGTAGCTCCAAATGTTCTGTTACCCTGGAAAGATAGCCTTAGTTTCACAAGTTATCAGAGCCAAATCATTGGCATTTTGATGTATAAGGACAAACAGAAAGAGTGAAACAGGACTAAGAGAGGCAATAGGGTCCCACTGTGCTCTGTGTGCACACACTGTGCATGCAGTCAGCACCTCCACAGACCTTCTCATGCAGTATTTACATGGTGCAGAGGTCATCATATGAGACTGCATACATAGAGATACACATGATACACATACATATGTAGAGATAGATTCCCACAATGACTAAGGGCCCTAGCAAACTGTAGCTTATAGAGAAGGACAGGTCTAGCAACATCTTGCTTCCATGTTTCTCACTGAACACACATTTTTAAAACCTAGAGATCCAAATCACAGTTCAGGATGAAAAAAATGTCTAATTATAATTTAAGTAGTAAAGAGTATGCACACATTAGATATTATTTTCTCTTTAAAACTGGACATGAGCCTGTGCTATTTAGGAGCAGCATTTAGTCTCAAATTGTTCTGTATTATTACTGTAATTCATAGACACCTCTCAAGCCTGTTGTGAAAACAATCCAACAGTCAAACCAGTAAAGCAACAGTTATAACAATGTCTACTTCTAGCTGATTGCAAATATGAAACACTCTGTAGTACCAACTTTACTTAAAATCTAATGGTTTTCCCCATGCAAATTACTATCAGAAGTTGTTTGGACTTAAATCCCATCAGATTACAATCACTGTATTGTGTTTCTAAGTCTTTGAACTGCTGAACTGATCTGAGTGATTAATATTTCACAAAAATATATGCAGCAATTGAGAGGAAAAGCCATATCAAAAGAGTTATAAACAAAAAAAATTGGACTCAAAATTTTGACCTAACTTGAGTCACAGGAAATTGAAAATTTTCTTAGTTATCATCCAAAGCATTCAGTTCGTGGAGCAGCAGAATCTGCTGCAAGTGCTCGGCAACAAATGGAAGAGTTTTTAGAAATATTCAGTTATTCTAAATTACTTAGATAATTTGTATATTTTATCCACTCAGTTTTAAGCTAAATGAACAAAGCTTAAAAAGACAATATGTCTCCTGTAATCACTCAGTTTAGAACACAGACATATGCACAGAATAACATCACTAATGGTGAGAAACCATTTGGGGTACCAAAATGAGAAAGGCTTTACATTTGCAGTCGTCTCTGGATGTTCCCCAACATTAGGTGGCATTCACAGCTGTCACTGCTGGTATTCTGCAAGACTCCCACGAAGCTCTCCAAAGCATTGGAAAGTTTTTGGTTAATATATGCCATACTCTCACAATCTCCCTTGTTGAAAGCTGTCAAGTATCTTCCAACATCCTGCAGAACACAGTGATCATATGGTTAATGAATTCATGAAATTGTGTTATAGCTAGAACTAGCAGCTCTCAGCAACCAGATGATTTATAGCTTCAAATGAGAATTTGGGTAAGATAATATTCTTTTAGTCATTATATGATTAATTAAAACTAGAATAAATATTTTCAAGAAGCAAGGAATTTTCAAATATTTGAGTTTTGGAAACAATTGGTTTGGGAATTTGAACAAGCCTGTCAAGGAGAGTCATCCACCAATAGAAATGCCAATCTTTTAAAATTTATTTCAAAATTAAATGAGCTGTTCTTTTTTCTTTTTTTTTCCTTTTAGTCTGACCATTTTTATCTTTTTCCAAAAAAACTCGTTTTGAACACAGATGATTTATAGCTTCAAATGAGAATTTGGGTAAGATAATATTCTCTTAGTCGTTGTATGATTAACTGAAACTAGAATAAATGTTTTCAAGAAGCAAGGAATTTTCAAATATTTGAGTTTTGGAAACAATTGGTTTGGGAATTTGAACAAGCCTGTCAAGGAGAGTCATCCACCAATAGAAATGCCAATCTTTTAAAATTTATTTCAAAATGAAATGAGCTGTTCTTTTTTCTTTTTTTCCTTTTAGTCTGAACATTTTTATCTTTTTCCAAAAAAAACTTGTTTTGAACATCAGTTTTGATTCAACAAACCAAAATATCTGGATCCTCATTTCCAAAGTTCTTCATGCATTACCTCTGTATAGTATGGACTTTTATATTTTCTCCTGACTATTAGCAGTTTTGACTTTGAGAAGCTTTTTTAATATTTGCACAAACCAAAATATCTGGATCCTCATTTCCAAAGTTCTTCATGCATTACTCTCTGTATAGTATGCACTTTTATATTTTCTCCTGAATATTTACAGTTTTGATTTTGAGAAGCTTTTTTAATATTTGCTGAAGTAGGTCATAGAACAGTGGTGACTACACAAACACATTTGGCCTGCAAAAGTCTGCTTTGAGATATAAGTAATGCAACTTGTCATCTATTTACTTGAACACATGGCTGTTCATATCCGAAAAATGTCCAGCTAGACAAAGCAGTAGAACCATTTAATAAAGAGAAGACAGATTCTGTACTAAAAAGCATGACTTTAGTATTTTGTCTGCATACAGCACACTCGTCTGTGTACACATATGTGTGCTATCCAAAGGCCTGCTTCCATCTATAGGTGAGTCTCTATGTGCCAAATATTAGTCTCATCTGCTGGCAATTTCATGTTAAAGGAGAACAGACTGAACCAACTGGTAATCACAACTGCTATTTTAGCTGGAATTATTCTGGCTAAGAAGTTGTTTCTTTTCCTTGTTTAATTTCACAAATGTTCCTGTGAAAATTTAAAAGTATAAATGTACTGTAACTCATTAAATGACAGAATGACATAATTTAAAGGAATTAAAAATGGGCTGCTGTTTGACATTGATTAACAATCCAATTGTCCTAGTTATAGGACTTGTAACAAATCAAAGTCATACTTAAAGCGTTTAAATATTTATTTAAGGAATTTCTTCTGGGTATCTCTATCAAAATTAACAGAGGTATACCTATTTAAACCTCAGGTTTGTATAACCACTGTGGGAACTTGTCCTTTAGACAGTGGGGAAAAAAAGGAAACTTTCATTAGTTTCCAAAGTTTAACACATGTTGTAAAGTACACTTGTAGGTGAGGGAATCATTCAGACCTGATAATGATCTTGAACCACAGCAATCCCTTCAAAGATAGCGAGGAGAAAGTGACCCGTTAATCCATCTTTACACTTTGTAATGGCGCAGAAAATGTTGGTAAAGACAATGGGCTCTTCTGTAAGAGAAAATGTCCAGATTTAATCAGATAAAAAAACCAACTTTAAATCAAATTTAAAGTTAGCCAACAAGCAAGGAAGATTTTTTTTTTTTTTAAAAGGAAGGAACATCTGATGTGTTAAGGCGCAGAGAAATATTTCTAACTAAATGTATGTATCATTTCAGAGGACAAGAAAGGCTAGTTTGATTCAATTTCAGTTACACTTCTCCATTACATTTTCCTGATCAGTAATAAGAGCATCCCTACCTGCTGCAGAACCAAAGACCATTTCCTTTTTGCTCTTCATTACCAAGAAGCTCATAAGTAAGAGCTCACAACTGTGAGAAGCTGAGTGTATTAACCACATCTACCTTCTCCTCAGGCAGGCTCCCCTGATGCTGTTTCCCTCTAGGAACATCTGGGTGTTACAAACCCTCCACTGAGCAGTAGCTCTCAAACCAAGTAACAAGGGAACAAAAACAGCATTACATAAGCATTTTCCATATCTTGGGATAATGAACCCATATAGGATGATAGTGTTATCCCCCTGGTCATCCATGGAGACTGTTTCTACCCAAGCTTGCAGGCACCATATCCTTGGAAAAAAACCTGCTTTTTGCTGTCTGCAGTGGGTTTGTACATGGGATAGTAGAGAAGGAATTTGACTCAACTGCAGAATTCTCATTCAGTCCTAAGGCAATTTTTTTAGCTGTTTTTTTTTTCCTTAAGTTTTTTTCTTAAGTCAAGTAGAAAGAATAATAAACATTAAACACTGCTTCTAGAACAAGCAAACCTTGATCTTGCTCATCAACATAACACAATACTATTCCTCAAATCAAACCAAAACAAGCAGTTTTCATCTTTTCCCATTAGGTTTCATAATATTTTCTGTAACAAATGAAACATTATGAAACATTCCCACAAACAGAGGATTGAAATGAGAATGACAGAAATTTAGTTCCCTAATCTGAGTTCTCTCAATAAATAGACTGTTCTTCAGAGGTCAGGGACAGAACACAGGTACCCGGATACACAATTCTAATATCACTTATCCTATCTCAACATCACTACTGTTTTACTCTTTGGAACTACATCCATCACAGGAGAGTGGAGAAGACAGTCAAAACTGAGTTATAATCACATCTTACACTCTTTTGGAAATTAATTTGGCATAAGACATTACATATTTCATGCCTTGCCCTAGAAGGGCAGGTTAATGTCTCCTAATTGCTCTTTGCAAACAATTCTGGGCATAGTTGGCTAAAATATGAGCTTTGAAAAGCACTGGGTTTTGTTTCCCACAGAAAAAATAATATGAATTTATACTAAGGTCAATATCTATATTCAAAGGTTTTAGCCTTTCTTAAAGTGCACAACTTGGGAGCATATACATAAGGAATAAAACAAAGTAACACATTAAAATTTGAACAATTTGTTGAAGATTGAATTTTTCAGCTACAGGTAGCCAATTCACTGGTGTGACAAGACCAGAAGTGGGAGATGCTACTTCCTTTAAATACTTGCCCCATTTTTCCTTACTGTCAAATATACACTGCCCTGTGGCAAGTCTGGCTCATTAAAAAAAAACCCTGTGACCTGACTCAGCTCACTAGCTGAGGAGGAGCAGGAAGATCTCCTGCTTTCCCTGGGATTTTAAGTCTACATGAATGCTCCAGAAAGAAATAATTCCTTTGTATGATCTGTATCAGATTTTTTCCATGTGCCTCTGTTGGTTTAATTTCCAGGCATCAGTATGCTTGCTGTGCTTGGCATCACCCAGATTACCTTATTTGTACAAAAGCTTGCTTTTGTTAAGTTAAGTAAAGCCTTAACTTCTCAGCACTAATACAGGGGTCCCAGAGTCACTACTGCAGTAACCAACCTGAAAAGATTTTGAGAATATTCAAAATGGTAAATTGCAATTTCTGCAATAGTATGACACTATCAGGGTATAAATGTTCCCGAAGAATGTTGCAGATTTTAGATGCTCTGTAGAAATATCAAAAAGAAAACATTATTTTCATTCCAAGGGTACCACAGAAAAATTTCAAGACGTGACAGTGCACAAATGCAGTATTCAATGAACCAGACAAGGATTTCAATATTAAATGTTATTACATTTGTTTGAACTATTTCAAAATCAGAATATAATACTTCCATGTTAAAAAATATACCATAAGAGTGCTAGAAAATACCTTCACAAAATAAGCAAAATCATAATAGCTTCAGAAATACTGAGAAGCCACATCATATGCTGACTTGATGGTAAAGAGCAGATAATCAGCATGTAGGGAAAATAAACCACTTTTCTAGTACTTGCTTTTGATATTTTTCAACAGATTAGGTTAATACTTGACCCTGATGGACAATGGTTTCATGTATTTACATAAAATTAATCATAAAGTTCAAAATACCACATCACAGCATCAACTTTACAATGCCATTTCTCAGTTGGTTTATGTCAGTAGGACCAGGAGCTCCACCAGAAAGATACCCTAGAGCTGTTTGGAGCAACCAGCTTGTGGCTCATTCAATTTTGTTTAAATGCAGCAACTCCAGTCTAGCAACCTTTCTATTAAGTAAACCATCAGTAAATCTGAAGCAGTTTCCTCTGCTTTTGGATTACATCTGATCTGAGTAATCAGGCAAATACGATTGTGAGCTCAAGATTCCTTCAGACAACGTATTTGTTAAACTGAAAAACTTAACACAATAGCCATAAGACATCAACAAATTTAAGTTAAAGAAACTTCATATAGCTGTATTTGGATATAGAAAAAACCTTCACACACCACAAAGAACTAGGCTCAAGCCTCCCTTAACATTTAGCTCCAAAGGCAAAAATAACTGTTGCCTGTCAATTAGTGGGGGTTCAGTATTCAGACCTGCAAGGATTTTAAAACACAAGTATCTTCAAATAATTTTTTCTGTAATTGTTCCAAAGAAACCAATTCAACTATCAATACATATGACTAAACACAATAATTTGGTCCACACAATACCAAATACAGCTGGTCTGAACAATATGAGTTGGAAAAAATCTGAAATGAAACACTAATTAACCTAATAAAAGTTATCATTGAGCTGCTCATAAACAGAGAGCCCTTCTGTCATAGTCAGCACACTTCCTAAAATGTGTACATGGAAAACACTTACCTCAGTTCTGCCATTACATCCTTATGCAAATTCATAAGTAAGAGTTTTACTTTATTCCTGTCATGTTCTGCAGTGGACTGAAATATTATTTGCAAAATCTCTTGCATGATCTCCAGAGTTCTGCTTTGGGACTGTGTAGAAGTATTTCTATATGGTGCATTATAAAAAAATGAATCAATTAAGTCAGCTTTATGAAGCTTGGAATTGTTTGTATGCAAAGGTTCTTCTACAACATCAAGGTCAGCAATTATATGAAGGAGGCTGTTTAGCAAAACTGAAAAAGCAGGTTGAGTATTATTCAATTTCTCTCTGCTAAAATGACTGTCACCAAACAACACACCAGTATAGTCCTTCTTAGACTTATTTTGGAATAGCTCTAGAAAGGCAATAATATCTTTAACAGCCAGCAGTAGGTCATTTGATGAACTTTCATTAGTGATAAGGAGAATTAGAATATGCATTATTTTAGAATAATTTTTATCGTTACACTCGCATAGAATGCTCTTCACAATGTCTTGTATATCTTCAAAATTTCTTGATATGGCATCTACAGATGATGTCTTAAACTGCTCTAGTAAAACATCAGGAGCCATTGAAGAGGACTGTCCAGTGGCCAACTTTAGTAATTGAATCTCTTGATCTATCACCACAAGTAAGTGTCTAACACTGAAATTCATCAATAAATTTTCTATGCTTGTAACTACAGGAAACAAGAAGTTCTCAAAGTTGTCAGTTATATTCGTGTTCCCACTTAAAGCTGATATTGTCATAAGCACTGTGTGTGTCTGGTTTCCAACAGATGACAGTGTCATCAAAGGCTGAATTACAGAAAGAAAAGAAAGGACAGCTTCAGTATTCAGGAGTCTGGAAACTTCACTGGTCATGTTCTTAACATTAGTAAGAACATTCTTAAGTGATATTCTTGACTCTCTGTTCCAACTTAGGCCACCATAAAGATTATCCAGCTGTTCAAGAAGTCTTTTGGCCATCTCCATTTCTGACACTGAAACGCTGCCCAGAGTTTCTATGATTTGTAAAGCCATTTGGCTCTTTGGTGTGAAGGAACAATTGATTGCATGTGTATTATTCACCAGCAGTGGCACAGCATGAAGGGATAGCTCATTCCAAAAATCTAGCAGCTCTTTGAGAACTGAGCTATTTATATGATGGAGCTCAGAAAACTTCAAAATGATAGAGTTCCATTCTTTAATCTGATGAAAAAAGCAAGTCAAATTGTGAATGATATCCAGGTGAATGTCCTCCATAGAACAAGCAAAACTGTCATCCAGAGTGATAAGTTTAAGCTCCTTAATAATTTCAATGACTGCATTGTAATGAAGAGTAGAATTGGTGTGCACCAAGTCACAAGGTTTAACAGTGGTATCAATTTCAGGTGTTGCTGTTGTGAAAGTCCAGCAGAATGCTGCAGAAAAACAAGCAGAGGCCTCTCCAGGTTCATCCAAGATGTCTGACAATGCCTCCAGCAATGTTAGAAGATCTTCAACCTGGTTAGAGAACTCCTCATCAGTAAACATTGGCATTTTTTCTTCCTGAGTCAGTATGAAAGCATATATTTCAGCTAGTGCTTCTGTAACATTTCCATGATCCAATCTTTCTGTAAGGTTGATGACATCAAAGAGAAGGTTGAACACATCTTCTACATTGTAGAGCTCATCATGTTCAAAAAGCTGTGTTATTTGGCGCACACCAGTCAGGTTCCAGTAACATGAGAGGTTCTCAAATGCATCCCACCAGTCTGTTAAGGTACCTAACCCAGAGCTCTCAAGGTTAAAATGTTTGATATTTTTAAAGAAATTTTCTAGGTTCTCCTGGACCTGTTTGAATCTACTTATCAAAAAGTCAACATCCAGGTTTCTCATGTTTTGCACCAAGGCAACCATATGCTTTAGAAACTCCTTTTCATCTCTTAATGGAAAGACAACAAAAGCAGGAGACTTGAAAACTTCAAGTGCCTTCCTTACCAGTTCAATATTCAGACCTGCTGTTTCTATCATTTTCTGAGGAAATGTTTTGTGTTCATCCTGCAAGTTTGAGTCAAGTTTTCTAATCATATATTGGAAGTACTCCATCAGCAAACTGATATTTTTCTCATGCAAGAAAAGTTCAGTCTCAGTGTCCAAGTAAGAAGAGCTGTTTTCTTGGAATTCAAAAGTTTTGTTTTTCAGAAGACTTTGGACTTCTGACAAGAGTTCCACTGATATAAGATAAATGTGGTGAAAAGGATTAAGGAGCATTTCTGAAGTCTTATTAAAACCACGGGTTGACTGACTAAAATAGGTCTTATTTGACATATGCAATGAGGTCCCAACTAAATCACTGGTAATGGTTTGTATTTGCTCTCCAGAATTATTTAAAAGTTTAAACATAAATTCAAGCACATTAATGTCATGTTTTACATAAAGTTCAGGGAGAATAAATTTCAAAGTTTTTGCTATGATATTGAAATAAACACTTGCACAAATCATATCAGAACCACCTAGGGAACATTCAGGGAGTGTCAAATTAAAAACCAAATTAACAAAGTTCATCACATTCATTAGCTTAGCATCTGTCTCAGCATTTCCCAGAGATTGCAGAAGAAATAAAATATGTTTTGCACTTTCAAGGTGGGAAGGTGACTTGTATTTTTCAGTGAAATTACTTAATCCATATATCCATGTGTTACAATCATCTGCTTCATCCATTGCACTATAAAAGTTTAGAAAGGAGTTAAGATGAGATAAAAAATTTGTTTGCAAGTAGCTTATGTCTTTCAGACTATTACCCACAATTAGTTTGGTAATATTCTGGAAAATGCTGATACAAACTATATATTTGTCTTGAGGTACACTTTTTAAAAAAGCAGATGTGTCATTTATCTCAGTGAGAATAATTTCAAGTTCCTCTTGGGAGAGCTTAAGAATAGTAGAAAGGGAATTTTCAATGGAAAATATACCAGCACCCTTATCTTCTCCCTCAGATCCTCCTGAGATGAAAGCATCAGGCCAAGAATTCAAAACCTCTTCATTAACAATCTTCAGTATAGATTTCTGCATTTTAGTTATCACAGCTCCTATTGTCTCTAAAACACTTTCTAAACTGCTATCTTTAAGCAAGTTTGTGACTTCAAATGAATTGTTAATTACACTTTGAAGATTAACAAGGAAAGCCTCAAGATCTTTCAAGTCATTTGAATTGCCACGTTCCTGAAATACAGCTTTTAAAAGCTTCATTGCTGCTCCTGTAGCTTCAACAATAGCCATAGCTGTATTATTGCAGAGTTCATCTTGAGTTACATTTAAAAGGTTTTCAGAGAGATATGCCAAATCATCTCTCAGGCAGACAAACCAGGTTGAATTCAAATTTAAGATTTCTGATGCTTCTTCAAAAATCTCGGTCCATGCCTGAAGCCATGTAAAAGTGCAGTGCAAAGCAGAAGGCACACTTATCTTATCTCCCCAGTTGGTTACGTCAGACAGGACACTGTCCAATGGAAGCAGAAGTAAGTTATAAACCTCTGCTGAATGTTCTATTGAACTCATGTTTGCTAGATAGAAATCAGTGCACCCATTATTTACCAGGCATTCTGGAGGCAGATCAAGAAACTCTTCCAAATAACATAAGAGATCTGTTTGGAGCTCTTCATCTATAAATAAAGCTTTAAGACTGCTCAGAGTGTCATAAACAACTTGTATATCTTTGTTTCCATTCTGTGCAAGAAACTGTGCCTGAAACTCTGTGTAATTGTAAATTAATAGCAATTTTTCACAGAGAGACTTACTGGTGAGGTTCCAGAGAAGATCAAAAGTTTCAAACAGAAAATCAAAAACTAGCTCCTTATTTTGCACATCATGCCATACTTGAGAAGATGACATACTTTTTGAAACCTCATAAAGAAGTTTTAACAGTGTGTTATTGCTTTTCATATTTAAAACCAGATCATCATTCTGGTACAGAGAGAGAATTTTTGGAACAAGTGAGGCCACAAAAGTGCTGTTTAATTTTTGGATATTTCTGAGGAAATAATGCACAAGTTCTCCTAATTCTTGTACTTTATACATAAAAGTTGCATTGGAGAGAAATAAAGAGGAGGTATTACTCACTCCAGGAATTGTGCTAAATGAGACATTGACATGATCACCAGACAAGGATTCAACTTCAAAGAGATTTCTTTGCAAGTGTCCACTAAAATGTTTTAAACGGTCCAAAGCAGTAATATTTAACTCTGGCCAATCAGTCAGGATCTTTTTGAGCAACACCATACTTCTATTATAGATTTTATTTTCTGTAATAGAAGATAAAATTCTAGATAAGGTCTCAATTGCTTCTTCCTCTTCCACTTGACGCAAGAGAGAAAGCCTAGAATCTAGTTCATGGAATACAATTTCCACTATATGCCAGAAATGTTCTGTCTTCTTTTTTGTCCAGATGCTTTGAAGAGGCTGGAAATTTTTTTGTAGGTCATTATGAAGTTCAGAAACTGCAAGTGAAAAATTGGTGGCAGATTCCTCCTCCTCAGCAAAATTTTTTATCCCTATAATTGCATTTCTCAAAGCATTTTCAATTAGAGACTTGTTTGAAGAAACCAAGAAATCAAACATAATTTTTTCTATGACTTCTACAAGATGAAAAAGATGATCCATTTTCTTTTCACCAGAAATCCTTAAGTTTTCTTCTGTCTTCAAAAACTCTTTGAGAGATGTCAAAAGCCTGAAAAATTAATTGTAAGGTTTTTTCTTGTTAGTTACCTAGCAGGCAGAGAAGAATTTTTTAATTGTATATTATTTAAATTTTAGAATCTAGATTTATTTACTTAATTCAGGGAAATTCCAAATATAATTTAAATAGCAGTCATTAATTAATCATCACAAAATCTGAATTAGCAAAACTTGACAATTGCTTTGGGTTTCAAAAACTGTGAAAAAAACGCTACTGGAAAGTCACAATCTCATTCAAATCAAAACCTGACTGCAGACAGCAGTTAGAGAATTGTGCATTTATCAGTACTTATAATCAAGCTTGTAAGCCACAAAGAGTCCAACACCTTTGAGTACATCACATTTTCAGCTGCTGAAAAGATTTTATGTCCCACAGACTATTTTACAGACAGGAATGTATCAATAAAATAAATCAAAACCTCTAATTTTCTATGAATTCTAAAGAATTTTTTCTTTTCTCATAATTATTGAAAGCTAGAACATGCCAATTGACTGCTCGATAGCTGAACACTGCTATTTTAACATCTACAAAAACATGAAATCACAGAGAAAATTGGAGTGCACACACTGATGTTTCTATTGTGTCAGTATTATTTATCAAAATAAAAAACAATTACTAGCTCTATAAGATTGTTCAAGAGGAGGAGGTGAATGGAAGAAAGAGCCTTTGAATGTAAAGGCCTCAAGCTGAAAATATCTTCTCCTTAAACACGTTTTCTTTCTCTCCAGACTCTGCAATCAACAGAGGTAGAGCACAAAAACATTGTGTACTGCAAACAAAAGGGTAAAACTGCTGAAAAAATTGCTTTTGGTTATTGCAATTGGTTATTGCTTACCACTGCAGCAGCACAGCAGTTTTCTTTTATAAATTAGAACCAAATTTCAAAACATCCTCCTAAATTTTTGAACAATTTGACTGCAATCCCTCTCTTACTAGTTGATAATGGATTGTTTCTTTCAGATGTATCCTCACATGTTGACTCGTATAACATGAATCATATCTCCTCCAGTTATCACGTTTGATATGAACAAGTACAAGCAATGAGAAACTGAGCCAATATTCTAACTCCTGGAAATGATGCAAATCATGCAGTGTGTCATTAGAAAGAGGGAAGTATCAGTTCCTGTGCTCTGCCGTAGACCTTTCTTGAGCCTCTGCCAACTCTGACAAACATTAACTCCCTTTATGTACAGCTTAACTCCTCTGTAGACCCTTCCAGAGCAGGAATATTTGAACAGGTTGACAAAACATATAATTCTTAATAAGTACAGGGCTTACAGCCAAATCTTCACATAAAGTGTTTACATTTGCATTAAGTCATGAACCAAACAGAGAACTTGAAACTGTAACGAAAGCTCAAAAACATCAAAAGAAATCAGACTCAGAGTGCCCTAATGAGGTTGCAAACTACATATGTACCACTAAATCTATGTGTTTAAAATTCTGTTTTCCATAGGCTGTAGCTGTTGATGAAGGCTTCTGTTACAAAATCTCCTGCACAACTGAGCTGACCTCTGCAATAAAAAATCTAAATATTTCACAGCCACTAGACTTGCTATACATGAGAACTATTACTGAGTCACACCAACTACTTGTGGGAATTCAACTTTCTTTGCAGAACAAGATAAGGAATTAATGGCCTAGTTCAAAATGCCAATTATCTATAGCTGCTGATTCCTGGGAATCCTGATCATGTAGTAGTCACATCCTCTGCTGAACTTCTAGGAATTATATTATATATATTATATAATTATATTATAGATATAATTATATTATATATATTACATATATAATATATATAATATTCTGAAACATCTCTTTTCCAGAATATGTAAGCATCAGCACAATTATTTGATTGTATACAGGGTTTTGAACTACAGAATAAAAAATAAAATCACAGAACTGACAAAATCAGAAATCAATTAAATGCAAAGTAAAATGAATATTCAGGTTGATCTAATTTTATAAGACAAGTTTCAGAAAGATAAATATGACTTACCAATCATGAGATGAAACATATCCTTCTGAAAAATAGGCATCTGATTTCTCATTCCATTGTTGGATCAGGGTATTTATCTCTGAAAAAAGTTTCCTGCCTTGACTGTCATCTAGAAATTGAGACATTAAATCAGCCATGATTCTTCTAAGTTCCAAAAGGAAATTCTGAGAGAGACTGCTGCTGTCAAGCCATTGCTCAAGTACCTAGTGGATTGAATACAAAACAGAACATCTCATTAATCAAAGCTTTTTAACTTAGGCAGTACACAGAATTTGCATGTCTTTAAAAAATTCACACAGTAAACAATGATACCAAAATTTCTCCCTTACAACCTCTCTAGACTCTGAAATGACTGACATGAGGAAGGTTGATTTTCAATACAGTTTTGACTGACATGCAAAGGAACGGGCTACAGCACACAGACAACTGACATGTGGTGCTGACCTTGCCTAAAGACCCAGGAATGGAAAAAAGATGGACTGAGGCTGAAATAAACCAAAAGCGGACCTCCACAGACAATTACTCAGGCTTCTTTTACCAGACTTCTGCCTACACTGCCAATGTGATGGAAGATAGCAGCCTTAAAATTTTTGGAGTCCCATAACACAGAGATGATGAAGAAACCTGCATGGTCCCAATGTGTAGCCCAGAAATAAGCACAAAAAGGCCTGGCCAAAACTACTGACTGCTCTCCTTTCCTTCACCATTACCTTTCTTTTAAATGTCAAGGAAATATAACAGATTTACTCTAAGAGATATTCTGTTCACCAAGACAATTCACAGTGGCCAGCATTTTACAGTACTTCTGGTTCCCATAATAAGAACATCAACCCGTGCTAAGAGTTTTAAAATCATGTCTGAAATTATTACTGGATTTTTCTGCATAGAAATTAGTGCATTTGTTTTGGCAGTCACATTGCATTATTACCTCCTACTTCATCATACAGCAGGGAAACCTCAAAGATTACCTTTTTGAGGAAATACACAGGAAGCTCTATATGTTTTCTTTACATAATGTTGCAAACATCTCTAGAGCCGCTTGATACATGATTCTTCTTTTTTTAATGGAGAAAAATATGATGTTTCAGTATAAAAACAAATACCAGTGTTAAGGTAGCTAGGTATTTTTCTTAGGAAGCATCTGAATATTTAATTATTTTGTCCATGCAACTACCCATATGTCATTACAGAAAATGCATGGCAAGCTATTTTGCCAGATCAGAATTTTAAGATGCTCTACTGGAGGTTTACTTTTATCTTGCTTCAGCCACCACTGCCAGAGACAGTGAGGGTAAAAAATAAATAAATTAATTATAGATCAGTGGAGGTGTCTAGTCAATTTTCAGTTTTGTTCAACATTCGGTCTCAGGTGGAACAGTAAACAGTTTCCTCTGACAAGTTTCTGCATTGCAGTATATTTCATGACATACCCTATTACATTTCAAATCTGACTAAGTGGACACATGATGATAGATTATACTGCCACTGTAATGATTCTTTATAAGGATCATTTCATTTTATTAGCAAGGAAGTTCATGAAAACAATTTTATAGATAACTTAGATTTTTTAACTGAGTTATTGCTGACAATCTGCATGCAAAAACTAGGAATTCAAAGTATTAACTTATTAAAGTTACCCGTGCATAAAGTTTGAACTTGCTGACAGCATGAACAAGATACAGTTTGGTCTCATGCTGTGCAGAATTACAGCCCTCTCCATTATTCTCTTTATTTGTTTCATCTTCTGGGACAACAGCCAGAGCAGAGCACACAAACTGCTCCAGTGTCTCTCCTGTGGGAATCTGGCAAGGACACAAGAAATTGATGAGTATTTCAAGAGCAGCTGCTGAGTGTTATCTCTCCTATCAACTTACTTATCTAATGAAAATTAGAATAACACTTAGCTTCTTCAGCAAGAACAAAGCCCATTTAACCCAGCCTCACATTTCCGGGCACATACTTCAAAGTACTCCACTTGCAGGCTGCTGTATAAAATACCAGTGGCCCCATTGAGGTGCTCATACAGCAGACAGAATGATGAAAATTGTATATGCAAGGAACTTTCACCTTATAGCTACACTGGTGTTGATACTTCTACAGTAATTTGCAGGCTGGCACTGAACTAACTTGACTATGATACAGTACTCCTACAGTAGAATAACTATATTGAAACAACTTCACAAGTACAAAAATTACTGAAATAAAACACTTAGTACAGTGATGCATCTCAACCAGTGATTACATGCAACATAGTTTTAAATTGAGATTGCTGGGTTTCAAGAGAGTGGCCAAGAGAAAAGCATTTGTTCCTCATAGATTAATTTTTTTAATTCTGTGATGAATGATTTAATATTCCCAAGCCAATAAATATTATTAATGCTTACAAAAATAATGCACACATTTTAATGCTGTTATTGCCTTTCTGAGATACTTTACATCCTTGCTCCTTTCAACTTTGACCAGAGAATTCATAAAAAGTTTTGCAGGTGTTTTGACACCAAACAAAATGGGGCGTTACATACAGAATTGAAGTGTTCCAAACAAATATCATCCAGGCTTCCATATTTGCTTTTATAGTTTTTTACGGTCTTCAATGTTCTAACACAAGCACAAAATATTGAGATACTAGTTTAAATAGTTACCAAGTGAGTAGCCTGCGATTTCACGGTCAACCAGAGCTACCAAGCTGCAGTTGAATACAGTTCATTTGATCAAAAAGGCCATCACTGATATTTCATTAAAAGGCCATTCAAAAGTCAAGGATTTTTTTTTAAATAATTTACCCATTTGTTTAAATCAGCTATTTTTACAATGAGCTCTTCTGGAGTGTAAGTATAAACTCTACTGCTCTGCAAAGAACAAACAGATTTCACATAAATACCAACATGTTCTGTTAAAGAATTTGTGGACTTCAGCACAAATTCAAAAGATGCTTCCAGTTTTCTGCAGTCAAACAAGATCACCACAACAGACAACTTTGGTCTAGAGGATAGGTTAGAATGCCCTATCTGAAGAAAGATTTTCTTCTGGATATGATACCTTACTAGGATATTTGATTAAGCACCACTGAGAAAACTCAGTCTAGTACATTCATATCAAGACTGCACAACTGAGAAGAAAGGATTCTTGGTCTCCCTTAATTTACACACAGAAAAGACAGGCATTCTTTGTCCAGCAAATGAGATGAAAAATGCTGCCAGGCAAGCTAATCCTGTCAGACTCAAATCAAGGATTTGGTTTAAAAGCTTAGTGGAGCAATCCTCAGAATTCTCTACAGGACTGGATAAAAAACTCATGACTCTGCCATACACAATTGTGACTTCAAAGAAGTATAAATTCATTAGTGTAACAACCAGACCTATCAGCATCTTCACGTGCAGAGATTTCAGCTAAAGCTAGACATTTATTTGATGGGAATGAAGACAGGATAGTTAATAACCTTGTAGCTGCTTCACAAAGCTAAGCTTCTGTAATGCAGGAAAACACATTCAGGGTGCAAATGAAAAAAAAAAAATCAAAGAGATATACACCAAAATTTTCAACTAATTTACCTCTGTTAATTGTGCTGTATAACTTAGTAGCTTCTCAACACGAGGGCCATCAAAACCAAATCTGGATTCAAGTTCTGCTTTCACAGCAAATGGATTCCATAAAACATCCCCGAAAGAAAGATTGTATTGAAAACCTGAAAGAAAGGAAATCTTTTGTTTATGTAATTAATTCTTTTTATTCATGTTTTTTCTTGGTGGTTCTCTATTGTTGAGATCCAAGTACCATGTTCCCAGCTTTTTTTGGGGACAGCAGGATGTGTGCATCTGAACACAAATTTACCTAGCCTAAAACCCATGATTGCACTACTGTAAAGTCAGTTAATGTGATGGCATTTCAGCAGTTTATATGATGATGGTGGGATGCCCCTGCAATTGCCAGCAAACTCAGGAGGGTGCCATTCTGAAATGTACAGAGGCATGCAAAGGTGTGTGTGTATGGACTGGATGTGAATCACTACTGAGAATGAGAGCAACGGGAGAATACCAGAAGTTCCAGAGAAATCAAGTTCATTCTCTGTGCAAGGGCTCGAGCACATCACCTTTGTCCCACATCAGCCTCCCCTTTTGCAGATGCAGTGGGATTTAGACTGCATATTACTCTTACCCTGACCTTCCACACCAAGCAGACAGCTCCACCTGTACATTGTGTGCTTCAGTTTGCCTGTGAAACTTACTTCTGATCTTTTCTTGTTTTCCTAGGGCCAGCCTACCTTCTCCAATTAAATTCATCTTCCATGGTGAAACATTAGATGGAGAAATGCAACCCTTCAGCTGACAGCAGAATTTATGAGAACAGAAAAATTAAGCTTAAAGTAAACCAGTCATAATGCTTAACATGCATGTCCAAAAAAAACTGGTCTCCTATCAAATGGAAGAAACTGTCCCTTGCATTGATTTAGTCTCTCTCCAAAATTCATTGCTAAACCATGGCCATTCTAAACACTATGCATTACACCAGCTTATCTGATACTTTGTTTATCTGATAATTGCCAGAGTCTGATAAAATTTAGTAATCAGTATCAATATTTAAAAAGCAGATCAGTAAAGAAGTAGGTTAGAAGTACAGCAATACAGTTTAGTCTCTGCACATCAGGAACTTAGCAGAAGATCCAACAGTTACTATCATATATTTCAGTATTCTTATTAGGTAGTTCCAAGAAAATCTGAAGCAAATTTCTTACCTTCTAAGCTCCTATCCTGTACTGATGCAGCAGTCAAATTCAGTGCCATTTTCACCACTTCATAGAAACTTTTGCCCAGTGGCATCATAGCTAAATCCTTCAGTGATGCTAAGGTACTGAAAGTGGAAAATAAAAGAAAAATCAAGCTCTCTATGCACCCAAAAACCTGAAAGGACTTGCTGGAAAGAGACAACCTTCAAGCAACTGAATAATAAAACACTTTTTTTACTGTTGAAAAATCAATGTTTTATGAAATTAGAGTTTAACTGAAGAAAGCACATATTGAGATTTTACAGTTAGAGGAATTAAGGAAATTTGTCCTGTAAGGACCAATGTCCTCTTACAGAAAAAAAAGGATGAGGAAAAATAAGGGCAAAACTACCACATTCTCTGTTATCCCCACACGAAGGCAGGATCAACACAGAATACTTACATTTTACTTCCCATCAATCTGTGGGAAAAAATATTTTAAAGCAACATAATACTCATTCTCACAGGAGGTTAAACAAAGTGCATTACAGAATGCATTGATAAAAACATATCTATTGAAATTCTAACAATTCTCTGTCACCTTCGCTGTGAACAAAAATTCTCTGTTAATATAACTGTAACTTATTACTTACATTTTATGTCAAATTTACCAGTTATTTCCGACCAAGTAATGCCTTCTTATTATGCAAATAAGAATCCAGCATTCCAGAGTGGATCATCAGTCTCCAACATTCATGAAAAGAATGGGGGAAAAAAAACCAAAACAAACACAAAAAAAAAAAAAAGAAAAACCCACCCCTACCATAAAACCCACAGCTGGTCACATAGATGTGAAAAGTTCTGTTAAGCACCTCTGAGAGACACAGCAAAACATGGTACAGACCTAAAAGTGGGAAATGTAAATTCAGAACCTTTTTACTGGCTAAATTCTGCCTTAGAAAGCAGCACTAGAATGCAGTATGGTAATATGAAACTAGTCAAGAAACAAGCATTGGGTTTTGTGGCTTGCTTTCCAAATTGCATTAATAAGGGTAAATTTGGTCACAGAAGGGCACAGAAATCTTAAAAAACCCTAAGCAAACGAAAACATCAAAACCCATATGTAAACATCCGAGTCTTATATGTAGTTTCACATATAAGACTCAGATGTTTAATGTTAATAGCTCAGAGAACAAGCTGAAATAAAGTTACAAATTACTCAGGCATAGGGAAAAATAAATAAATTTTAAAATTCAAGCGCCAACATAGGTGTTATCCACCTATTGTAAGAGAAACTTATTTCCCAGTTTGAAAAATGTTATGTCATCGTATCCTTCTTATCTGGATGGGGAGTTCTTTTTGTTGGTTTTCTTTGGTTTGGGTTTTTTAGTCTAAGAAAAAAAAAAAAGACAATGGGATGATAAAGGATGGCAGAACAGCACAGTAATTTCTCATTCATGATCTTTGGGCCCCTGCTTCCCCACGGCCTAAGGCTGCTGAGCTACATGGCCAGTCTAGCACAGGCACCCAGGGTCAGAGGGCTTCTCTTGCTTTGTGACTGTGTTATTGGACTACAATGACAATTGCCTATCAATCTACTACAACAAACTGCCTACCCTGGCAAACACATATCTGACTTTCACCTAACAATTACCTTATTTTACTGAAAATTCCTATAGCTATATATCTTGGTCTATGCTTTAATTCTATGTCTTCCTCTGAATCCAACTGTCCTTTACCTGATTCAGAACACAGCCTCTGGGGTGTTTTTCTTACCACTTCATTTCTTACAAGAGAAGATATTTTGAAAGCAAGAGGCTTAAGAAACAAAACTGAGTAATTTTCCTGATACTGACTAAGTGCTACATACATTCAGATCTGATTAGGATCAAAACTATTATTTTCTTATATTCATGTTCTGTCTTTCAAAGACCCCCAAAGTACATTACAAAGTTCAAAGCCATATTATGGGATGGGCTAATTCAGACATTGTTAACATGGAGCTACTTATCAAAGACTCCTAGGGCATCTCTGTTGAGTTTGGCAGAGATGCAAAACACAGTTATAAAGGAATCAGTGTGGGTGAAAATTCCTAACACAGTTTTATAAAAGCAAAATCTGGTAAAGAGAAGAAAATTTTAGCCTCTTTACACTGTAAAGGATGATTATTTCATTAAGTAGACAGTGAGAAGAGCAAGAATTGCAGATAACATTTTAAAACAGAGCACTTTCAAGACTGTGAAATTACTTACTTTTGAATAACTTTTAGAAACTGTGTTATGGTAGCTAACTCATCTTCTGTATAAAAGCTGTTTAGTTCAAGATGAGGCAGTGAATGCAGAAGGTTCCAGAAATATGGTTGCTTGTACAGATTTTCTGCTCTAGAAATAATTTTCTCTGCTTCATTCAAATCCATCTTTAGGTGGAAAAACATAAAAATTACATGCAACACTTCCAACAGAAGAAAAAAATTTAAAAAAAAAGCAGGTGTCTGTTATTTCCCTGAGCCTCTTGACTTTTAAAGCATTCATCATATTTTTCTGAAGTAGAAACATACCTCTAGATTTGGCAATATACCACATTATTTTGGTGGTATTTTGAACTCACAGAAGCTTTGTTTCTGATATCTGTCTCTGCTCTGATGGAAAAAGGGAATTAAAGGTAAAGCTCTTTCTGCTCAGAGGTGTAACCAAGGGAAGGATAATCTCTAGCTCTCAAACCTTGCAATGAATTCTAAGTCCAAGGTAGAAAGATCAGGGGTCTGCCCAGGCCTTGCCATCCTTGCCTCACAGCTCTTTGCAGGGCTTGTGGGGGTCTCAAATAGCAACTCATAAGAATGGTTCTTTGAAGGTGAACTGCCTGGGATAAAACAACTTCCTTCACAGGACTACACAATATGATGCCTATGCAGAACAGGCTTTTATCACACTTTTTTATTATGTGGTCTTTGCTACTCTAAATTAATGTCTCACTAGGGCTTTTTTGCACAATGGTGACATAAGCATGCCTACAAAAAGAAGTTTGTGTATACACAAGCTCTGTTTCTAATAATGATCACCTACTGTCAACTTAATATTTTCTCAGTGTTGAAAAATACATTATTTCTATTCTATATTGCATTCCAGAAATGAAATTTCATATTGATATGGCTCCTTTCAATCAATGAGATCTTATGAGAAATTAAAAAATGCTATCTAATTTCAAGTTATTAACTGGAAATCTAAGTTTCATGAAGTAGCAGTAACAATCAATCAAATATGGAAAAAAATACATCTGACAGATGCACTTTTAAATTGCTCCTAATAAACAAACACCCTTCAAATCGTTGTGGATTTTAGCTACTAACAACCTAGACCAGTTTAAATAAGTAATCTAGAAATCATTGAACATCAAATTTACAAGACATAATTTTTCATTTAAACATCTTTTTTGTTTTTAGATAATCTACTTAAACTTGACAGGATACAAATTTTTAACCATTATAATAAAGATCCTCAAATCCCAGAACAGTAATCTAGAAATAGACTGTAAAAAATACTTACAGTAAGAAAAGTGGTGATGTTATGGAGCCCTGTAAAATTAAATATTTTCCTTTAAAGAGAACATTATTAGCTTTAGAAGGATCAATATTATAAGCAAGAGCTAGCAGTGCACAAAGGATGTTTCTAGAAAAGTAAAGGCACATCAAGCAACTAAAATCCCAAAGATAGCGGACCATTTGATTTTCTGTGCTTGCAATACTTTTACTGTAATCACAAAAACAATTTAAAAGACATTGCTTACTGCTCAATTTTTTAGTGAGGCAAAATCATCATACCAACACTACATGAATGTCCTAGCTGCCAGACAGCCAGGCATGCAAAGTGCCATTTCACCTAAATCTTTCTGCTTGAAAACTCAGCCAGAGACACAGGGTAGTGGGAGGTCTTCAATGCCCCCCTGGTTCAGCAACAAGGCTGTGCAGTGTGGGTGGAAATGCAACAGGAGACTCAGACCCTGCTATTTCCAGTCTCACTCTTTCTGTGCAAGACTGAAGGTCACCTAAGGTCACCAGGTTTTCCATTCCTATACTATTTAGTGCAACAGAAAAATACAGGGAGGGAGAGCTAAATCCTCATAAACTACTTTTGAATGCATGTTAGAACAAGTAACCTTGTACTCTGATTATAATCCTTATCTTTTAAGCTTTCCTCTGTGTTTTCATAACTCTCAAGTATACAATGGCACGGTTTTAGAAAGCTAAATTTTTTCTTTGATAATGTTGATTATCCACAGTATTGATAATCATAAAATGACTTTTTTAAATCAGCTAAAATTTCAGTTGCCTATTTTTTTTTTAAGATCAAACTATTCTTTTGTTTGATGGTTATCACTAACCAACAGGCAAAATAATTAATTTTTAGAAAAATCACAGCTTACCTGAGAGCCTTGAGTTTTCTTCCCATAGCTTTTCTAAGGCCATGGCTTTCTCCGTAGTATCAATAAATTCCTTTGCAAGTTCTTCTATCTCTTTCATGAAGTCTAGATCAGGTCCAGTGGCTCTCTCTGGACCACTGTGGGGGTTTGCACTATTTTTGACAGAAAAAAAGAGGGAGAGGTGAGGTATTAGCACTGAAATCAAGTAGCTGAAAAATGTGTACATACTCACAGCAGTATTCTGATTTTTTTTAATTAATTTATGTATTCAAACAATTTTTGTTTAGTTAAATTCATTAGCATGGAAGTTGCAGCACTGGGTCTCAAAACCTCAAGAAAGTGGGCAGTGAAAAATTGCTGAGGTCACCTATGCCAATTCTGGCAGCAGACAAGAACAGACACATCCGAAAAGTCTTTAATATTTTTGAACACACTCAACTTTTCTCCCAGGATTATCACGTGTCCTGATGGCAGTTCTTTGATGAGAAAGTTCAAGCCTTCCTATTGCATCTAAGGTAACACTTTGTTTTTTTCAAATACATGCAGCAACAGATAAAAAGAGTATTTTATTCTTATTACTGGCTTTTTCCTGATTTTAGCTTGCAGACTTACCACTGATAAATGTTATCTCTGTTATTTCTATTACATTGATGTCTGGTGACTACTCAACAGCACAATTTTCTAACACTTTTAAACTAAACCAGGAGTCAGAATAATTTAAATGCCTCTTTACAGGACAAAATTACTTAGACCCTCCTAAAATACCATAAACACAGGAATAATTATATTTAGCATATTACTAGGCAGTTGAATTCTGTTTTATCTAATAGGAGATTCAAATTATCTTTAGAGCTACATCTTGTCTAGCAAAAATATTGCTATTTTGCATCAAAACCACAATAAACTGTCACAGAGTCAAAGAATGGGTCAAGCTAGAAGGGACCACAGTGGTCATCTGGTCCAACCTCCCTGCTCAATCAGGGTCATCCTAGAGCACACGGCACAGGATTGGGTCCAGATGGTTCTTGAACATCTCCAGTGAGGCAGATTCCACAACCTCTCTGGGCACCCTGTTCCAGTGCTCAGTCCCCTGCACAGTAAAGAAGTTCTTCCTCATGTTCCGGTTCATGTGTGTCAATTCTGCCCATTGCCTCTTGTCCTGTCCCATTTACAAAAATATAATAAAGGGTTATATTCCTTTCCCATCGAGCTTATATGCCAATACTTGCTTTCAGCACAATTTTTATTTATTGAAAGAAAAGCCTAATGAGATCAATTCACAAACCAAAGAAAGCTATCAGTCACCACTTTCTCATTCTCTTATTTCTCTTTCTCTCCCTCCCTGATCCTCATTTGTTCAGATACTCACAGAGCTGTTTGCAGCTTCAGATTAAGGGAAACAAAGAAAATTTCATCTTAAAACGATCAAGTTCTTAATTGTTTCAGTACAGCTTATTTTGATCCCAACTTGGCCAACAGCCAGCAAGATATCTGAAAACTCTTTCACCATCCTCAAACTTCAGTGGGCTAAAGGCAGAAAATTCCTCAATATATATTATGTCCCTTTTAAATGGAGTTTTAAAAAGCAGCTTTTCAACAAAAGCTGCTGTTCAGAAGGTGACTTTTTGGCTGACTAGAAGTGGCACTTTAGCTGTTGTCTTTGAAAACTACCTCATAAATTCCAATATTACTGAAACTCCCAGTGCCCAAAATTTCAGACAGCTGAGAATACTTGTGTCTGGCAAAGAACTGAAACACTACCTACATACTGAAATCTTCCTAGCACTCTGCTTTTTGAGCATGAACAAGAAGCCAGCACTTGACCAGAATAACAGCAGCCACAGTCAGGACATTAAAAAACCAAAACTCTAGCTCAGTTTCCATGGGCTTTTTCACAGATTTTGCTATCTGGTGACTACTCAACAGCACAATTTTCTAACAATACTTTTAAACTAAACCAGGAGTCAGAGTCATTTAAATGCCTCTTTTTTGGTTGTCTTAGTTGTTTTTTTGGTTTTTTTTTAGGGTTTGGAGGGAGTGGTGGTGTTAGATTTTGTTGGGTTTTTTCCCCAATAGTTGCTGAACGGAAAATTGAAAACTAAACTCTCCTAAAGTCACTTAAAATAAAAAATGTTCAGAGGAGTGCAGTATTTCAACCCACATTGTTTGCTCTCCAAACTAAATCCAAACCTTGCATCCCCATCTACAAACCTCCTGATTTTAGAAACGTTGCAAACAACAACACACTGAGAAAAAAGGCCTTAATCACACAGGAGCACACAGCTTTCTCCAGGGGCTGCTGGGGCTGCCTGGCCTCCTGCCAGCAGCCAGGGACACAGATAGCAGTGACAGAAGGAATCAGTAAGTCTTCCCACTCTATCCCTATCACCAACTCTGCTGCACCTTGGATCTGCAAAGCTTGGGTTGATAAACAGCAGGGAAACAATAAAAAAGCATCCTCTTGTCATCTAATTTTATGTGCTTTAGCCACTTGTTTGATGCACAGCGGAAGCACATTAGATAACACAGGCTGAATTGACAGCATGCTCAGCTGGGCTGTCCTTTCACTACTCCTAGGCTGGAGGACTAGGGATACAAGCTACTGCCCTGTGAGGTCCCACAGAGCACAGCTGAGGAAAGGAGACTGGGAAGATACAGACTAGAAATATTAAAGAAATCAGCAGACAGCACTTGGAGTATGGTAGCTTGTTGAGGACTCCCCATGTGTGGAGATGCGAGGCTTGACTCCATTTCAGAAGGCTGATTTATTATATTAAGATATATATTACATTAAAATGCTACATTAAAACTATACTAAAAGAATAGAGAGAAAAAGATCATCAGAAGGCTTAAAGGAACAAGAATAGAATGCATAACAAAATCTTGTGACTGCTCACAGCCTAGCCTATCACACAGGTGGCTGTGATTGGTATCAGTTGAAAACCATCCACATGGACCAATGGAAGATGCACCTGTTGCATTCCACAGCAGCAGACAGTTATTGTTTACATTTCTTTCCCGGGGCTCCAGCTCCTAAGGAGGGAAAAATCCTAGCAGAGGATTTTTCATAAAATATCATGGTGACAGTGGCTCTGAAGAGCTACAGGGCAAAGTGCAAGGAAATCATGTTGATGGTAAAAGTGGAGAGGGAGCTGAGGAACTGTAGGGGGATGAGGATATTTAGGGCATGGCAAAAGGAGCAAATCCAAAGCATAAGACGAAGCCGTTACAGAAGAGAAGGCACATGTGCAATGTGAAAGACCCATAGAAATGCCACTTCCCTAAGCACAAGCCTCTCAGCAGTCCAAGAGCAGTTGTTTGGACATGCTGGCTGTGAGCTATTAGCTTTGTGGGAATTTCCAGGTCAGCAGCCATGTCAGCTAGCTGCCATTCGTGACCCTCTTTTGCCATCATTGTCACAGACCTGCCTCTCGCTATTCTTGGATCTGAGCATAGCCTCTTTATGAAGGGAAAATGGCAACAGGCATGACATTGGTTATCAGACTCAGTTTTATGAAACACATTAAATTATTACAGAGATCCTACTTGCTGAATATCTGTTCTAAGATTAAAGGATTTTATATAGGATTTTATATAGCATGGTAATAGAGGACTACATTTAGCTCCTAATAAGAGTGCTACAAGTTACTACTGATCTCTTAATTCAGCACAGGTTATACAAAATTACAGGAAAATGTCACCATCTTGCCAGAAAGATAAGAAACTACACTTCAAAAGCAGATGCAGACACAGTCAAAGCAAAGAATTTTGAGCCAGTGTGCCAACAAAAGTACTTAATTGTTACTGCCACTCTCCCAAAGAGCCTTCAAAGTGTGTTTTCTGGAGCAGAAGGTGGCATTAACTCATTTGTGTGTGAATGTGTAAAGGAAGTTCAGCAGACGTCCCAAAGAAATTCCTAGCAGCAGTTGCTAGGAACATTAAAGAAGGGAAGCAGGAGATAATAAAAAGTACAAAAGGAGGAAGCAGTAATTTGTAGGAGAGGACATACATAATTAGAACTGGGGTGTTTGAAGAAGGGGTTGGGGAATGCATGTATAAAATTTCATTATCATCCATGGTAGCTCTTCCCTCAACTGTACATTTCCACAAAGTTTGTGAGAACAGAAATCAAACTAAAGACATGCATTGATACAAGCTTTGACTGTGACAAAATACTGCAAGAGAGCAAAAAGATTGCATCTCTTTCAGCATGTAAAAGCAATTGTCATTTCCTAAAGCCATGACTCAGAAACATTAATTCTGTCCAATTTACTCAGTAACTCAGGATAACAATAAGAACATTTCAGAGTTCATCTGAGAACTCAGCTATGATCTGAAATGCCTTTTAGACTCCTGATTTTCATAAGCATCTCAGCAAACTCATCTCAACCTCATCCCTGTCACCACTTTAATAAATTCTCTCTAAAATTGCAAAGCCCTAACTGGCTTCTATTCTGCATTATATCAGGGTTTTATAAGCCTCGACACATCAATACTAATGCACACACTGGACTGTGTGTCTCTCACAGAAAGATCTTTCTCTTCCATGTTGATACAATTATAACCTTCCTAAAATGTAATGGACTAAAATATATAACAAATTTAAAAATATATTCTTCTTAATTTGCTCCAAAATTAAGAAACCCCATGTTTAAATTTCTTTTTCTCCATAACTCTGGCAATCCATAAGCAAGGTCACAAAAACTGCTTCTGTTTTTCAGCTACACAGACTGAAACTACAAAAGTTGGCCCAGACCACAGAGTTAATATTGCAGAAAGTTGCTTCAGCCATAGGCTGTCTCAAAGAACTATTTCTTATTTGAAGATATATGTCACTAAAGAAAAATCTGACCCTTTAAACAATTCTTACACAAAGAATTTTGCTGATGCTTAGACCTTCCTTGATTTTACTTTTCCACACCTGCCGCTGTACATGAGTTCTTCTGATGCTCCTCCACTGGAGAACCCAGGCCAGGTGTTGATAAAGCAAAAGGTTTAGAACAGTAGGAAGAAAGGGACTGGCATGAGCAGAGCTGCTCCAGGAGGGGACCAAACTAGGAGCTGGGGCAACCCTGGAACAGTCCATGCCCTCACCAATGAGGCACAGTCCCCCTGGCTGCCTGCAGGCAGACACAGGGGTGTGTTACAGGCTCCAGAGACAGCTCCAACAAGGCAGGGTGAGCCCAGTCAGGTGCTAAAGGAGACAGAGCTACCACATGGGTATGGGTGGCACATCCAGCAGAAGTGCCAGAGACAGATCCAAACTTCTACCACATCTACTGGGTCAGGCTGCTCAGGCTGCTACTGCTTGTAGCTAAATAAACTAATGTGCTTAGAGAAATAAGCTAATAAAGAGAAATAAACAAATGTGCTTAGAAATGACATTTTAGAGTCTTGGTTTAATGATATTTGTGGTTCTAAGTCTGAGAATGACTTAATTTTCTTTTAAGTCTTTGAGAAGTCTAAGTAACATATATCTAGGAGTCTAGACTGCAAGGGCAAATCCCACCATGTTCTGCAAGATTCACCAGGGAATCCAGAGTACTGGGAAATCATGATGTTTCCATGCACATGCATGAAAAGGTGTGGGTGTAAGGCCACAGGACTTGGGCTGTCTGGTTTTTATCTTCTTTTCATGCTCTCAGTTTTACGCTGTGCTTCACTAAGATGAGGAGTGGAGTGTGGAGTGGAACATTCTGGAAAGAGCAGGGAAAAATGTCCTTTGTCATGGGAGCTCCTGAATACTTCCTTGTTCCTCTGCTCTGAGATACAGTGGGTGTATCAGGCTAGAGAGTCATATCAGCTGCTGCCAGCCAGCAGCTTTTGCAGTGGTGCTCAAAAGAGGAGCAAGGAGCCACAGAGCTCTTACAAGTGGATGCTTTCTGAGGCATCAAGGAGGTGGCAGACCTTGCTGCAAATCAAAGTTAATGTGGTCATAGGCTTCACCTGGCTCATCTTCTCACCATATCACAGGCTATTGCCTGAAGGGACAGGGGCACATCTGTGAGGGCACAGCCTGCAGCAGAATAACCTCACCCTGGGCTCAGCCCCCCTCGTGGGGGATGCTGCTCACTGACAAACAGCTATTTGTGGTTTATGGATTCCATGGAGGTTCCAACAGTAGTCATAGAACTACTTCCTCCAAAAGACAACTACTACATTTCAAAGTGATAGCACCAAAGTGTTACATACTGTGAAAAAAAATTCAAGTGTCCATGCAAACTATGCAGTCTCTGACTCACTTGTAATAAACACATTATTGACATAAAAAGGTTCCTTTATCAGACTTATGGTTTGATATAAATCCTTGAAGGGAAGATAATTGATATTACTGTTCCTATGACACCCCATCTCTCCAGTCAACAGGGACTGGATTCAGTTATGTTTGACTGATCAAACTGACAGTCTATATTCCTAAGGCTGTTGGCAACCAGCATAAGTCAGAGCAGCCCTGAGGTTGATTTAATTTATACTGATGGACCTGGTGGAACAGGCTGACCTCAGAATGAACTTCATCCTACCTTTTTAGCCTTTTTCTTTACCTAGGCTATATGCTACTCAGTGCAGCCTATTGAGTGCATAAATATGGATACATGCATGCATTTTATTTTTCAGTTGAATAATTGAAAGCCACTGAATAATTGCCCTGATTCTTAAGTAGGTCTAAGACTGCCTCCAGGAAATTCTCTGATTTTCTATTGAGCTGGAACATAATTTGGGCAGTTCAGTCAAAACAGTGTAAATAATCATGCAGAGCAGTCAATATAGTTCATAGCTTCTAGAAATTTAACACATTTTGATGGCATCTGAACTAGAGACGTAAATAAAAGCTATACTTTTAGGGAACAAATTTTTAAAAGGCTAGAGTTAGGGTAACTCTTTAACCCAGTAATATAGAATTTCTACTGCAAGTAAGAGGCTACAGGCTTTGTACTGAGTTTGAAAGACCACAGCACAGGGGCTTGCCACCTACCTTTGGTTTGCCTGAATTTGGTTTTGTTTTGACTTGGGTTCACTCTTTCTTTTTTTTTAATTTTCCTGGCTGGACAACTCTGGCAATTTGCTGTATTTTCACTTGTCATTGCATAACACCATCATAGTTTTATTCAGATAGAAGTAGCAAGTGACCATTCAGTGCAAAATGAGATATTCATGGCTAACAAGGCAGTGCAGAAGAACACACGCCCAGTATAATAGGTGAAGCCTTGAGAGGTGAGGACAGAGATGAACTGCACAGGTATATAATACTGGAGTATCTGGGATGATGAGAGGTGGGGCACAGGCTGGTACAGAGGGCTAGAAACAAGTCAGCAGTGTTTAGTTCAAATTCAAAACTGTAGCTGGAAAAAGCCAATTTCTAAGCATCAAGAAAAAACAGTAGGTAGCTAACATATGCAAAAAACACCATATACATTCAGGTGTACAACATAAACTTGAATGTATCCCAGAGCTGCAGACCAATAGAAACAAGCACAGTATAAAAGCACTCTAGCAAACACAAGCAACCCCAAGTGCACTCTCAAGTGAAAAAAGAAGCCATCAACATCACATTCCTCCAGGTAAAATACTGTGTATCGTGACTTACCATAACAACCCCACCTCCATCCATCTGCAGCTGTTTACATGACCCAGAGCACCAATGGAAAGGTGAGCATCACCCCAGAGAAAGGATTGGAAACTCATTGGTCATGTAACAATTTTAACTGTATTAGTGCGAGGAGGAGGAGGCAGAGGAGAATTTTAATATGGGTATTTTGTCTGTAAGTATCTTGTGTAATAATTCATCTTGACTAATGCTGGCTTAAATTGTTAACATGTCGATTCTAGTAACAAATTCTACTTTATGTATAACATGATTGCCCATAAACAAGGTTTATTTTGTATGTCCTTTTGTTCAATCAACAGTTCCCTACATGTACAAATAACTGAAGCAGACCATCTGGATCAATAGATGAGTATTATGGCCAATTACTGTGATAATGAAGCTTCCCAACTTGCTGTATGCTGAATTTATTGCTACCTATAAACTTTTACAATAATAAACCATAAATATTTGGTTCTCTGACACACCTGGCTCAGTCTTCAAAGATCTTTTGGTAGATATTATAAATTTTCTAGGAATAATCATACAGATATAAATGTATATATTCTGATTAGCTGACCCTAATTTGACTTTATTGTTATATGTTTTGAAAGGCTGTTTATGACTGTACCCTTCAGCCAGTTTGCATAAGTGTCTTGCACCTCAAGAATTTGTGATTCCCAAATTACTTCATTTCTTAAAGAAATTACTTCATTTCTTAAAGAAAAATTCCAAATTAAAATCAATCTTTTTTCTTTCTGATGCAAGGGTCCTGTGACAAGGACTTATGGGTAACTTCTTCCAAGTTCTTATTACAGAACTTCTGCTCTTCCTTGTTGGCACTTTTTGGTCTTATATGAAAGTTATTCTTGTTTTGCTTTTCTGGGTTCACTTCTCCCACTGTGTAAGCTTCCAAACTATTCAAAGCTGAAACCCACATATAATTTTGGTGCTCAGCTTCACTCACATGTAACAAAAGACTTTTAGTAAAGGATAAAAGTATGCTCTCACACAACATTACAGAACCAACGTTACAGCAGCAAAAGGGAAAGAATATGACAAGGTACAGCTACAATTTTATCCCCACAGACTGTTCAGTATCAAAAAAGGCATGAAATGCCCAAGAAATGTAAACAAAAATTAGCAAGAGGTACAACTAAGGCCTTACACCTTTTGCAATCATAAGAACACTGAAGGAAACTTTTAGCACAGAATAACATTGCTCCTATTTTTCCTGTCTACAAGGCAGTAAGAACCTTTTTTGTAAAAGAAGATGCACTGTGACGGTGGCAGCTCTGTCATAGCTCACCTAAAGCGGCCGTGTCTCTGCGCTGTGTAACTGGTGTTCCTGCATCTTGAACCAACGTTACAGAAAAGCGTCCGCATGAAAGGATACAGGCCACGACTCGGTAAGTCACGAGCTTCTAAGTAACCTGAAACCAAGCAACAGCAGAAATAGGATCAGTAATATTGCATTTGAAAGCTGTACCATCACATTGTGCTCCCTTGTCCTAAAAAGCCTCTTTGTCATCTGCAAGCAATGAAATTGTATCAATGTCAGGTGTCTCATTTAAGAAAAACTCAGTCATCACAGAAAATGAGTAACCTCTGTGTCACATTGTGACAACAAGCTACATGTGACATTTGAGAGCAATCTTTGAAAAGCTGATTTTCCTGGTAGTAACATTATTGCAGTATCATGTGGTTACTAGCCCCTCTGCCCAAAGTCATGTGATCTGGATTGGAATATAGACTTCCGCACAAAGTGGTATTTCCTATTTTCTCACAGGCTTTCAAAAAATGAAGGAACTGGTGTTCAGCAGTGTCTGAACATGCATCAATCAAGACTGTCTAAACAGCCACTTTTCCATATCTCTAGAATTATCCACAGCTCTCTTATAAAGTAAATATACATAATGCAGGCTACATTCTCTCCAGGTAGTTCACTCTACAGATCTAGAATTGTTTTACCGAACTGATTTTGAATGTAGCCAAAGCTGGTTTATCCCCATTTTACTACATTGGTGAATAACTGAATAGATAATAATATAATAAATAATTATTTTCTAAATGAATTATATTTTGACAAGATAAAAGCAAAAATAGCTTTATAAGGTGGAGGGAGTTTTGAAGTGTTAAAGGAAATGGAAGAATTTAACAAAATATTAATTCTCAATCCCAGGAAGTGAGTAGGGGTAAGGTTCATCTTGTCTAATTGTAAATATCCACCTCTGAGGCAGTCATTTAAATTCCATTACTCAGTAGAAAGCAATAAATATAACTAAAACCCAAATGATCTCACTCACTCCAGAGCTGACATTTAAAAGTTGTCTTACCAATCAGATCGTAAACTTTGCATCTCTTTCCCACATAAATACAGCTTCCTCAGATCTGTATCTGGACAAGATTGAATCCCACTGTAGGACTCTTTCCATTGACTCCACTACATTTAAGTCCCCCAGTCCCCCCTTCTAGGATGTCTTTAGTGTTTGCTAAATAATTCTACAAATAGGGGCAACCAAAATAGGGCACAAATGAACAAAACATACAGTTTTCCTTGTATTTTGGGGGCTCCTGGAAGCGGATGGCAGCTAGAATCAAGAAAAGTACACATGGCCACAGTATTTCGGTGAGAGAGAGGACCTGAAAAAGGAAATCAGAACATCAGTCTATAGAACATAGGGTTTGGGAACAAATCATTAAAATTCATATGTTTTTTACTTTAAAATAAAAACATTAATTATCCTCTCTACAACTATTTAAGGAAAAACAAGACCATTAAAGCAAGCTAACAACTGACACTTCTATTTTAAATCCTTATAGCTTTGAAATGCACTTCTTTCAGAACAGAAAAATAGTTTTCATTTCAGTTTATACTGTTTGTAGATACTTTTCTCAGGTCAAGACAAAGACTGGCAAGATGATGATGGTGACCTTCAACTTTCCCATACCTGAGCCTCCTAAGAAGCCAGCAGCATGCTGCACCTTGGTGAAATTCTTCATGCTCCCCTGAGCCCTTCCTGGTGGCATACCTTCTTGTCCTTCCCTGACTGCCTGGCTGCTGCCATCACACCCTTCCTGTCACCTGCACTCAAATGCTCTCCAAAAGCCACCTTTGTCATCTCCAGGAGGGAAGACCAAGTGAGACCAAGCTAACAGGCCTGAGGCTGCCCACAGCCACACTTCTCATATCCCAGTGTTCCCATTTCCAGGGCCACAACAACAAGGCACACAAGCCAACGTGCAGTGGGACTCATTTTGAGTGTGTCTTATCTGAGCAGACTGCACATACACAGCACACGTTCATGCCTCTTCAGAGAGGGCACAGACTCCCAAATGGATTGGAAGGAAGAAAAAGAAACACCAAGAAAAGCAATTGTGCCAGTTTTAAGCAGCAGAAAGGAAGAAACAGCCATTCAGACAAGTTTCAAAAGACTTCTAGATTCACTGATGACAGCATTAGGAAAGTGTGAATAGGGACAGAAACACAGTAGAAATGACAGCCATGCTGAAGGTCTCCCATTAGAGGCTGTTCAGAGGGATTTTATTTCTAAACTGACAGAGTTGAACCAAATCCCACCACAGAAGTTAACTTGAGTGTGTCAGAAAAATGCCTAAGAACCATAAGATAAGAACAAAATCCAGTGTCTGAGTCTTCCCTGTGGAGAAGGACATCTGTGCTGGACATGACACAAGGAACTAAAGGTTTCCTGAAATTTAGGGATATCGCCATTTATCTAAACTTATCATACTCAAACAATGCAGGAGCCAACCTAATAAAAGGGAGGATGGTGCTTTCTATCTTTTAGGGGTCACCAAGAGCCATCTGCTGCCGAGGGTGCAGGGATCTGTGTGTGACAGTGCCACCCAGCAGGCCAGGGGACCCATCCAGGGATGCCAGAAGGGAAGCAGGGCAAGGCCTGCTATCACAGCCAGTCTTAACCCGGAGTCCAGATCCTCAGCCAATGTCACAGCAGGCCAAGCCAAGCAGTGTCCAAGCAAGGAGAGCAGCACCTGGGAGGAATGGTGAGTTTTGGTAACAGAGCTGATTAAAATCAGCTGATTTTAATTCCAGTTGTCCTCTAAATTAGGGAATCAGAATTTGGGAATCACATTTCATCCTTTACCTAGCTACAAATTTGGATGGTAATAAACATTATTTAAATGACAGTTAAGAAATGCAGTGATGGAGAACTAAAGTAGCCTGGTAGTGTGTATGTCCTGAGCTTCTAGAATCTATAGTAAAAGTAGAAGCTTCTGAAAACAGACATAAGAATGTATCTTTGGCACAACTGCAATTTCAAACTCCAACAAGTCAAAACGTCCAAAAGACCCTGTCCTGCCTTTGAATCATGTTGATAGAAGGTGCTGATGCCAGCCTGAATTTCAGTCACAAGACCCGCTCCTTACAGAACTCTTACATCTGTCACAGCCCCTTCACCCTTCACTGTGCAATATCGACTAATGGCACATGGCACTCAGGACACTTTGCCGGTTCAATAGCTCTCACCTCTCTTCCAGCCCTAACTGCTGATAAAGAAAATTGTCTTATACAGACGGATCTAGGTGGTATGGAACAGAGCTGAAGCACATCAGACCTTTCAGGAGGTGTTTCTCTTCAGATTCACAAGGGTCTCACCACCTCTGCATACGTGGATGATCCCCCTGAATTTCTCTTCCTGTACTGCAGGTGGAGCACCTTCACATCTCAGTGCTTGCACAACAGCACACAAGGAGGTTTTGCAAGTTCCCCAGGGCATCTTCTGCCTCTCAACACACAGAATGAAGTTTGCTTTGGATCACCCACCTTAATTCCTGCCTTGGAGAAGTCTGCTTCTCAGTGAGTTCTCTATTCAGGAAATCTACCAATTAGACAAACTTACAACTTACATGAATTAAGATTTTTTTTCTTTCAAAAATATATGAGGGAAAACCACACAGAACAAGAGGAGAAATAGATCCACATGCAGAAAAACAGGAGATACAGAGAAGCCACTTGATGCACCCCAATTGAACTTAAGAACTGTACAGGCATAGAGAATAATATGACCAACAGCATCCTCCCCCCAAAAGTACATTTTATATTAAAAAACATCACTTTCATTAATTTGGGGAATAAATTCCTCTCTAAATCTCTATTTTATTAAGGCTAAATATTTCTGAATCTGAAAACTGTGCTTATTTAATTGAAATAATCCTATCCAAAGCAGCCAACATGCTTCACTGCAAATCCCCAGATCATTTAAGACAAGTGAAATCTGTGTGAAACTATTAATTGAAGTGACTTTTTCCCCACAAAAATGTTCTCTCACTTGAGAAAATTAACTTCCTTCTATCCTAAAAAATTGTTTTCATCATAGTAAAGGTAAAAGACAACTCATATCTAATTTTCATAATTTTAATTTTGATTTCTGTTTTAAGCAGCTGCCACATTATTTTGCATATTGGAATTTGAGAGGCTAAATTAGGCTTTGAAGAGCAGATAAGAAAGGAAATTAAGAAGTTTATACAATTTTAATGCACAATACATTCCCTGTATCTAGACTTTGATCACAGTCATGCAAGCTTTCTTACATTACCTATAAGCACCTGTAATGTGAAAAAAATTGATTTTCTCCCTTGCCACTGCTAACCAGCACTGCTAGTATCTAATGTTAATTAAAGAAAAATTTTATGACATTTGTCTCATTTGCAAATTGGGAAGACAATTTGCAAAATTTTTATGATATTCGTCTCATTTGCAAATTGGGGTGAATTGGTGTATTCAGCCATTTTAGAACTAAAACAATACATTCTCTTCTTGTGCTTTCAACAATTCAGTGACAAAAGGCAAAACAAGAACCACTTGCAGCCAGCCTATCCTTAACAATCTGCAATGAAAAGGAAAAATCGATAGACACACTCTTTCCAATACTAAATACTAATACTAATATTTCCAGATACAAAAAAAAAAAAAAAAAATTAAATATTCCTTTTTTAATTATTTCCAAACACTCACCGGTTGCCTCACACGACAGAGCCAATTTTTCCAAAACAGAGCCTTGAATTGGTGTATAGCATGCCCCATATCTTCTTTTCTTTCCTTCATCCACTTGCAGAGTGGACTTTCTAACTCAGAATCATCTCACCAAGGAGTCCAAACGTATTATCCAGAAGCTGATTAATTCCAGCACTAGTGAATAGTGCAGGAGATTTGCCTGCTTCCTCAGAAAAGATGAGATTATGTTTCTGCCTCTTGTTTTGCTTTCATTGAGGAATCTCATCTTTCTGTTTTTCTTCTCAGTGCAATGAACAGTAAGGGGATGGGTTTATAGAAATGCCTTCAGGCTGCTTTACTCCACAGCATACATTCTGCATTCGTTTCTACTTTTCTGGAATAAAAATGGATGCAAAAAAATGAAGGGGTGGGGAAAGAATATGTAACACACATTTGTCTTTTTGCAAAGTTTTATGACTTTTTGTCTCTTTAGTGTTTATGTCTGTTTGTTTGCAGATACTCATATTTTTGAAAAAAAAATAGTAGGAAAATAAAAAGGAAAATAACTCTGTTTCACAACATAGCCCTAAAAATGTCAGTATGCTTCTAGAACATCCTTATAAGTACACATCTAGCACTGTAGTGGTCCCAATACATCATCAGATGACTGTTGAATTTTCTCTTGTGGAGTGTGTATGTCTGACATTTCATTCTCTTTACCTACATAGAGGGGCAATATTCCAAAAATAAAAAACTCCATTAATTAATTTCCACATGCCACCTGGGATGAAAATCAGTCTTACAGCAGAAGTTCCTTCAGCAAAGAGGTGGGAGAGCAATTCCTTCTGCAGAAGGGGACCATGTGCAGACCTGTGGCAGCAGAGCCAGTGGGAGACCCAGCAGGAATCTGGTGGTACAGAGGATGACCACCCTACCCAATGTCACAATGACACTGTGAGCAGAGGAGTAAACTTTCTGGGTTTTTTTTTTTTTTTTGTTCTACACAAATGAATTGCCTAAGAATCTGATTCCCAAAAGCTCTCTCTTATGGTCAATAGAGACACATAATACAGCCTTTATATAAGGTAATTCAAACCACCTATAATCGCAGTCATGATTCACACACACACACGTAGGAGGACAGCATGATGCCTGAACAAATATTCTTTATTTCTTATTATTGCTGAGTAAATTGCATCATTGCACTATCTACAAATATATTCCTGTTGAATGAAAGACACAATCTTAACATGCACAGCTATTTTTCCTCATTATGAGTAAAATCTCCCAAAATATAAAAATTTTTTTGATACAGAGGTCATCAAAGAGGAATCCAACTTCCATTAGATTTAAGCCAAGGCAGCAGTTTTAAAAGTTAATAAATCTGCTACTTCTGCAATGAACAACTGCAAATCTGCAGGTCTAATTAGTTGTGCCAGTTTCTATGGGATAAGAATCAGCTTGTGTTGAATGCCTTAGCTTCCCTTTCTCAGGCTTTGTGTTTGGGTCATCCAGCATCAGTTTTGGCCCTTCAGAGCACATTCTAAACTTAATTACTCCACTTCCTGGGAAACTGACTGACTAGTCTGTCAAAATGTCTCTATTTGAAATGGTGCAAATTTCTACTTTAATTTTTACCTTTTCCACAGTTCAAGGAATAGCGAAAAAACAGACTAAGGTGTCATGAATTCATCAGTTTTACATACTGGTCAACATCACCTCCCAAAAACCAGAAATCACAGAGAAGTCATGGCAGAATACAACTAGCTAAACTCCTTCATTTCTCAAATATGTTGAGATTTCCTTTTATATTCTCTGCTCTGAGACTGAAAAATTACTCAAGTAATAATTTAGTTCAAATAGAAATCTGAAAGTCCTCAGGACATACTAAAAAACTAAATAGTTTAATGTTTACCTGAATGACGTTAAGCACATATGTACTCTTGAGTCAGGATTAACTAATACCTTACCCAGGAGCTCTACTTCACACTTGGATGGCACTTCTGCTTTCAGTCAAGCACTGCTAAAATGCCTGCTGTTTCAGAGCATGGACAGTCATTTTTCTTGCTTGGATCAAAGGTGACATTCTGTGATAGCAGTGATGCAAATTCTGTGCACAGCAGAACATTTTTAAACAATTTTTTTTTTCAGGAACTGAAATTGAAATGCTGTTAATTGTTAATATGTGTGAGATCACACAGCCATTCTGGAAAGCCAGGGAGCAGAATCTTTAGAATGTGATTTGTAGGAAGTGATAAACTACTCAGCATAATGAATTACAAGCAGTTACTTATCAAAACACCTGATATGGAAGAGAGCTCCTGTCTGTCTGCGTGTGAGCTACAGCAGCTCGCGTGAACCATCTGCCAAATTATTTTGAACAAACCTTTCTGCAAAATCTCTGCCCATCCGACTGTGATGTGTTAATTTATTATGCTCTATATAATTACATTCTCATAAATGTGGCATTCTGTTTTTACGGAACCAACTATTTTGTATGCAATTAGTGTCCAGTACTAATGAACTACTGACTCCCCATTCTACTGTATAAGACACTCAATAGACAAACACCTTTCACCATCAAGTTACGTTGACTTCATTTGTCTCTTACTTCATTAGAAAAGTGTCTCATTTCCTATAGAAATTCAGTCTTGCCTCTTTTGGTGTCCTCCAGTGGCAGACCTGTTTTTTCTAGAATGAAGTTTAGGAAAGTAAAAGATATCCATTCCACCAAGAACAATCACTGCAGTGACATTCTGGGAAATGACTTCTAAAAGTAATTATAGAAGACACAGATTCTATGAGGTTGATTGTATTATTTTGAATGTCATAGAAGTATGAGAATTATTAAATTAAACAATCACCCCCAGCCCCAAACCAAACCCTTGGCACAAAAGATATAGTATGAAAATGAAACACAGAGGCAGGAAAATCAAAGGAGTAATGAATATGTTTGGAAAGATGCATCAGCTATATTGCTGCCATCCTAGAAGCTCTTTTGAATCCCTAGGTTTCATCAGGAGAGCTTCAAGCAGTATCCTGTGCATGTACCAGCCTTAAATATCTATATTAACTATATAATTATTTCACTATAAACAGGTAATAGCTATATTAACTGAATGTTTTCAGGGTTCCTTGACAAAGTGGCTGCAGTCAACAGCAACATCTTGAGTATTGCAGGGCAAATTAGAAAGGCATGGATTTCATCATGTGCTCCACTCCCTCCTTCTGGAATGGAAACAAAAACAGGCTCAGAATTGGGGCTCTGAGTAAAGACAACACAGAGTGATCTGCCCTTTTTTGCTTCTGCTTCGCTTTGTACAAGTTATCCAAAATCACTGGGCTGAAAAGGCAGAAAAGCTCCTGCCAGCATCCAGCTCTGGTTTTAAAACTTGACTGCTTTATAACATCACACCATCAACACGCCATGTCTAGCCTACAGTTTTAATACAATGTAATTAGAGTAGGCTGGCAAGCACTTCCAAAGAAACGTAATTTTATATGTTAAATAGGTTGAAGCCCGGGAGCCAACAATACTGTTTGGTATGGACAGGAACGCAGTCAAATCATGTGAGAATATGACTGGGAATCTGGCAAGCGAACCTATTTTCCTATCACCACCCACCACTTCTTTCACAAGGTTTATTAAGTGATCACAAGGCTTTCCTTCTAATATTAATAGGAGTACTACTTGTAAATATTTACATGGGCCAGACCTGTGTTCAGACAAAGTGCCTGCAGGATGACATCAATTAGTAGCATCTTTCCTGGGAGACGCTTCTTGTGTGCAAAGTTAGAGCCTGATGAAAAATGTTAGTTGTGGGCCAGGTCAAATAATGGGGCTGATTAAAATGGAGCTATGTGTTAAACCAACAAAACAGACCCAATCTCCCAGGGAGGCTGGTAGTTTGTTTGAACTTCTGGGGAGCTCTAGGAAGTTTACTCTCATAAAATGACAGACTGATAGGAAATTGAAAATTTTCTCACAGCTACAAGCTCAGCACCAACAAGAAGCGTCTGGAATCAGGCTCATGTGTCATGTAAAACCAGCTCTTGTCTGTCTTTTGCTGCTGATTCACTTTGTAGCCCAAGCAAAAGCAATGTAGCTGTCAGCATTACTCTTTCTTCTATTATTGCATCACAGAGTTTCAGATTTAATATTGCTCTATTCAGCAACCTCCTTTGTCTTCAGCAGAAGACTTTCTGCACTTGTAATTTAATCCATACTCTGGAGCATAATATTAAATGGTAATTATTTTAGAAAGATAAAACATGAATTTTAGTCACTCAAAGACTGAGAAACTTTCAGAAAAAGCAAACCTCAACATTTTGTAGCAAACCAAAATAGTAACATCAAATCACACGACTGTGCCTTGTATTCTGTTGTTGCACACAGATGCAATCCCCAAAGCCCTATTTGCTGCTTTGGTTTTCCTTCACCTGATTTGTCAATGGAAATTAAAACCAACCCTGATTCAACCATACAAACATTTTATTTAGGAGTATATATTGAGATCCCAACTTAAAAAAAAATCCAGTTCTGTTACACAATGAACTGAAAATCCTTTACAAAGAAGAATGTTTAAAAAACCATGTTGCTTATTACATGCATATATTTTCAAGAAATACTGAAATTATCAAATTATTTCACTTGGTTTTTAAAGGACAGATAAAAAGAAAAATTGTTGTCTAAACACTTCTGGACATGGGTCATTCCATAATGCTCCTTGTCAGGATTTCTCACACCTTCCTTTAAAGAAAATCCTTCTCTGAGATATATCAAGATGCCAAAAATAAAAAAAAAATCCACTGCTTCAAATAAGTCTGAGTTCCTGCTCTTTTCAGTCTCTTGCAAATGTAAAACCACTGCATTATAGCCTGTCTTCATTATGATCTCAACCATTTCTTTAACAAAATGGTAGGAATAGGCCACAACACCATGAATCACAGAACAAACTATTGGTAGGAACCACTTTTTTCTCCCTTCCTGCTTCCACTCTGTTCCTATCTTATGCATTCCTTCTTTGCTTTTATCCCTTTTGACCCTTGGATTAACTGGATTGTATAGTATTTTGCTAGGTACAGGATGGCACAGAGAACCACAGCTGGCCCTTGATTTGAAATGGGTTTCTGAAGTTTGCAGGATTTGTAAATCTACTAGGAGACACTGAATTATGTAATATTGAACATATATGTGATACCTAAAATATCACCACTCCAGTTCCTGATTCATGTTCTACAGAAAGAATAGTAATGGATATATTGAACAATTGACTTGCATATAAAACCTGTAAATATTGTATAACTCTCTGTAAAACCTACAGGAAGGTAACTTCTCAGCCGGATGCACACAAGTGACTCACTTCTCTATCTCCCTGTCCAGTTGCAGTCATAAGGGAAAATACAATTGTTCTTATCAGAATAACATTCTGGCAAGTTTCCTCTGAAGTCAGGAAAAGTATTTTATTGCGTGTCAGATGTGTCTGTAGAGTGACCTCTTGCATTAGGAACACAGCATCAGAGGAGGGGGAACAGCAGAAACAGGAGGATACTTGGTATCCTTTGGTTTCTGATTTTAAGCTTTCATATGTCCCTTCATCTGGTGGGAAGCACAGAAGTAAATCTTTTAGCAGAAAGAAATGTACAGCGTCCTAAGAAACAGTGGGAAGGAGGAAGGACATACAGGCAAAAGGTTAATGGCTCATCTTTCAAGAGGCTTCTACCATGGTCTTGGCTATTGATTTAATACAACTGTTGCCTCATCCCATGAATGCATGACCCTTATCTCCAGCTTGGCCAGGCCACAAGACCATTTATATTTTACCATCTAGCACATAAGAGTTTTCATATGAGTTCTCAGAAGTGCCTACATTATTTGACTGTAAAAACAAATTTTTTTTTTTCATTTGACAGCACACACTGTTAAAATAATTCAAGAAATTCTTTTTAACAAGTTTCCAGATTAATTCTGTCCTTGCTTCAAAAAGACAAATCACATCATTTTAGATTTATACCTCCAGGACAACTGTAGTAATATCCTTCCCCAGAGCTTCACAAAGTCACATTAAGTGTTTGTTTTCTAGCTAAAACATTTTCTTTGTCTCTTTAGGTACTTCTTATTAAGTATTTCTTATACAATAGCAAACTCTCTCCTCGAAACCTATACCAGTCAATTTGGTGTAAGACTTCCTTCATCACAAAGTGCAGCACACACTTATGTGACCTTGTTTTTATCTCCTTGTTGCTGTTTTGAGAACAGGACCTTGAAGAGAAAAGATGTGCTTTGTTGCATGCTTCCCAAAGGGCCTCACAGACTTCACACAATGCCTAGGCAAGCACCAGGCACAGTTAAACACAGATTTTTTATTTTTTTTTTTAAATAAAGGAGAAACAGTTCAAACAAAATGTGGAGCCATTCCCACTTCCCTTCTTTTCTTCAGGGTAGAAAAGATTTTCTCTAAAAGCTTACCTTCACTGTGTATCAGATAATAAATGAGAAATGTGGTTTTGAAATTAAAAGAAGACTAGATTGTAACTTTCTAAAAGTTACTAAAATGTTTTCCAGCTGAAAAGCTCATTAAATTTAAGGAGACTGATGCTCAATGGCAATTTTCTGTTCATGAGTCACCCTTCTTTTTTTAATATTTTCATCACATTGTTTCCAGTCTCTGTCACTTGGTGACTGTGGCTAATACTAACATCCCTCTCTTATAGTTCTAACTCTTGTGCTTGTTAACAGCACTGCAGACTGCAATCCTCACAAAGAGAATCGCATTTTCCTGGGTCAGCCACTGCTGTTCTGAGAGCTTATTCAGATTTTTTGACCTGTGACCCCTGCTAGGACTGGACCCTACCCCACTGCAGTAGAAAAAAGGAAAATAAAAAAGGAAAAAAAAATTTAAAAAGGAAAAGAGATAAACACATTTTCTTTAACTGACCATGTATCCATGTGTTTACATTCAAACCACAGCAGCAAAGCAGCAAGGAGTATGATTTTTTAAAAAATCCCAAACACTTTGGCCAATATTAGTGGAAAAAACTGCAGTGGCAGAAGGGGTTTTGATGGCATGTACTACTAGCAGGTATACTCTGGTTCTTCAGAAGAACTGGGAACCATTGCAACAGTGAGTGTTACATCCTGAGAATGGAGATGAATACCAATTTAAAAAAAAATAAACTAAGTAAAAGCAAGAAAAGAAAAGGGCTACCATAATACAGGCCTGTGAACATGCTGTGCATCTCCTGGATGCCTTCAGTTCCTCTTCATAAGCAGGAGGCTTGTTTCAGGAAAAGATTGCTAGTATCTCAATGCAAAATTACTTAATGCATAAATATTTCCTGGGTATTGATTCAATTCTTTAGTTAAAATATTGCTGGAATAGTATGTAGGCAGTACAGATATTCAACAGCTCAGTGTCAAGTCCTTAATGCTTAGAAACTTCAGTCCCACACTTTGCAATTCCATGAAATTTTAATATATGAAAATAGTATTGTTTATTTGTCAAAGTCTGCAAAAAAAAAACCTGCATTCACTTTAAGTTTTATTTACAAGTGAAGCAACAAAGACAATTATAAGTTATATAACTGTTTATAACAACAAGAAAATTATTCAGATTTTTAAGTTAATTTGCTGGTATGCATGTATTTGGCCATAAAGTTTGATTTTCTCTCTAGTTTTTCTTTTACAGCAGAGATAAATAAAGCTTTTTCATGTATTATCAAAGTCTTGTCCTTCACAGACAGATCTGCTTTCCAATTCACAGAAAAGTGAGTTTTCTATCCAGCAATGCATAACTAAGTAAAACTTAACTGAAGTCCTTCAGCACATTCAGTTCCCAAAGAACAGTGACATAAATGATTAACTTCCACCGACACATGGAATGCTGTAAGTTATTCTGAGGAAAAACACCTGTAATGCACAGAAGTCATAACCAGGTCTATACAAAGGTCTTCTCCTTCTCTAAAACACGAGATGGATACTTCATACTTTGCCAAGACTTTTCTTAATGAAATATCCCACCAACTTCTGCGGCCTCTGCTGGTACTCCACAAGGACTTCATGTGGGCTGTTGATTTGATCCCCTTCGAGTCGATTCAGAAGAGTGACACACACTACAGCAGCTAGAAATTAAAAGACAGCATTAGTTAGGAATTACACTCTTGCATTTTACAGTCCAAAAGCATAAACATTTGAACAAACCACTAAGAACAGAAACACAAGAGAAAACAAATCCCCAAAAAGAGCGTGCACTACCATGAGATGCAAGGGGACTAGCATGCTGTGGATGATACAAGGTAGAAATAGTTTAAGAGAACTGCTTGCTACACTAACAATAAAGCCAGAGCTCTCAGTCAGCTGCAGACACTTACTGTTATATCATGATTCTTATGTTTTCCCTGATAGGAAGTGTATTTCACAAGTACCCAGGTCATGCCTGGTAGGAAGTGCCTGGCACACGGCTCTAGCAGAGCCAGTTACAGTCCTGCACGGAGTGCCTGTGCTGTAGGTGCCATCCCTCAGGAAGCAGCAGATAAGCTGCCTCCACATTCATGGACAGGGAACACTGCAAGCACACGAGGAACCCATGGATCATCTCAGATTCATATGCTGGCCTCATATGCAGTCATCAGAGCCAAAGGCAAAACCTCTCCTTTCACTCAAGCTCAGGTCTGTCACTCAACCTTGTAACTCTGCTCTGTCTGGAGTTTCTGCCAGTGGCAATTTGCAGAGCACAAACAGTAAATACATATTAGAGGCCTACAAAGCAGAGACAGCAAAGGGCCTCCTGAATTGCTCAGGGATAATACTGGTTGGGTTTTTAAACCCTTTCAGGCCAGTAAGAACTGAATGTGTTTGATATAATGACCTTTTTGCTTATATTTAATCATTTGACATCCTCAAGCTTAAAGGAGTTTTAGAAACATCAGTGTTTTAAATCAGCATATTCCTTACTAAGGAAAGTGAGAGAAGACAGTTAACATGATAAGAAGAAAGACACTGTATTACATTATTTTTAATTTAGCATGCATAAAAAAATTAACTCATTTTATGATTTGGAACAATTTATTCATGATGCTACTAGAAATCCTCAACTGTTTAAGAATTATAGTCTTAAGTCTACAGAAAACGTTCCATTTGATATGAAAGTATAGAAATTGAGTATAGTTACATGTATATAGATCTGAGAATCACCTGATTGTTTAAACTAAGCAGTTGCTTTCTATAAACTTCAAAAGCTAACTGGAAAAAACAAATTAATGCCGTAGGTTAATTAGGTACTTTAATGATTTACATGGTTGCCATGGGCTGGAATAGCAAATGACAGAAGTAAACTGTGTAAAAAGTGCATGAGGAATCATGATAAGTTGTGACACAACTGACACAAATCAAAACATGATAGCAACAAAATTATAAGCAGAAATATATTTTATATATATGTACAGAAGGTATGTTAACATTCTGTGCAGTTTTTAGCCACAAACCCCCTGCAATGCAGAAAATTTCCTATTGCTAGAATAATGTGACTAAGTTAGTTTACCTTTGACACCGCTGAGATTACACATTGCAGCAAATACAGAAGACTCCATCTCGATGTTTCTCACACCAGACTCATAAGCATTCTTCAAATATTGCAGCTTTTCTTCTTCATCATATAAGCAGATTGCACCATCCAACCTGCCCTGTCCTAGAAAGTAATTTTATGGAACATTTCAGAGTGATGAAGTTACAGACCAAATTCAATTTTGGAAACACCCAGTTATTACAGTCTTCTCCATACAGTGCTCAGCTTTTACTACTACTCTTTATTTTTGTGCATAAGACAAATAGGACAAAGTGATTCTTAGCTATTGCTAGAGCGTATATATATTTTTTTGTATTCTTTATAATCAGGTAACTTAATGGTAATTGGTGAATCATGGTAATTTAATTAGTCTTCTTCAGCTTCAATTCTCAAATTCATAAACAGGAAAATGTGTGTTGTACATTCCCACAACAAGTAGGAATGTACAACAAGTACCAAATTCCACAAGAAACATTAAGTTGTATGGAAGAACTGCATTTTTAATATGTTTAATCACTGTCTAAAAAAACCACCAGGCTTAAAAATGCTCTCCTGTTCCTATCTTAAAAGGATGAACATTTTATTACTTACAGATTTTCCAAGGTAAGAGATGTAGAGTCTCTTAAGCTAACTAGCTAATACTGTTGCAAATTCTAAGAAAAATTTTACTCAAATTATTCAAGAACATCACCTACAGACAAGACAGCAGCAGGCTAAGTACAGTGCAGTTGAAATACACTGTATCTTACTCAGTCTCTTCTTGGGTTTGGGAGATGTACTCCTAAATTAATGTCCTCAATCCTGTTCTCAGCTTTTGCTGTATGAGTTGAAAACATCCCTGACACTTTTTTTAGTGTTTTTTGCACCTGTGGTTGGTGCCTGAGAAACACAAACTGATAGTGTGTGCTTCTGCCCAAGCTGGAGCACGACGATGAAGATCATTTGACCCCTACTCAGCAACAGACAGAGAAAGTGGGATGAGGTGCCACTTACACTCTGTTCTCACAAGGTTTGAAAGGTGTTTCTGAATGAACATCTAGATTTGGGAGATCAGAAAAGCACCTGAATACCTGTATGTTTATCCAAAATAGGCCTTGCAGGTTTGTGTCTCCTACATAGCCGCACTGACAACGCAGCAACTTATCTTTGGTTGTCTGATCACTGCTTTGCTCAAACTGAAAAAAGTTCCAACCCTTTTTTCATAAAATATTTACTTTAGGTACTTAACCAGTGCAAGAAAACCAACCCTAAACAAGTCACAAATAATTCCCATTCCTCTAATTCCCTAGGATGCTTCAAAAAAATCACGTAAGTTTTGTGACAGATATACCTGACAGGTACATGAGAAGTGTATAGTAGACTATATATACTTCAGAGAATCTATTAAAGCTGGGGAGAAATCTCCAAAAGTTTGATACAGCCAACTGCTAAGTGCAATGCTTGATTTTAAGTAGATGAAAAATAGTTTAATTGAGATTTGTGAGACAAGCCAGAGTAGGAAACACATATTGTTAGTGAAGTGAAAGCCAAATGTTAACATATTATTCAATATTTATCTATCGCTGTTTACCAATATTCTCCTGTTAGTCTATCACCAGCCTTACCTTCATAGAAATCCAAAGTGCACATGGTGTTTCCAATGACTGTGTGGAACTGACCGATTTCTTTACTGCACTGCATCAGCTCCTTAGCCAGTTGCTCATCCAGGCTAGTGCTGCGAATTACCGTCTTTCCCAGGACAACCTGCTCCAGCTGAGGCTTGAAGGTGGCATCTACAGACTGCCTCGTTATAACCACTGAGCCTGGCTCCAGACCTGCAGCAAAAGGAAATAGATATATCTTCACAATGCTGTTAACTAGTGGTTTCCAGACACATAAAACATACATGTTGACCCAACCCTGCTTCTTTTAAAGGTGGGAATTTTGCCTCTGAATCCACCAAGAGAATTTTTTGTCCATGCCTAGCTGCTTCAGTTTATTATTACAAGTAATTTCTGAAAGAATGAAATTTTTCCTTTTTTACTTCTTTCTTATATTTTCATACAGGACAGGAGCATCCTTCTTGTCACATTGTCAGATCTTTAAGTGCATTTTCCCTATGCAAAAGCAGATGTTGCCTTTACTTTCAAAACTACAGAATGCTGCACCTCCTGTGGAAAACTGTTCCAACCATTAATGTCTTACATGCAGAGAGATGCTTTACTCTCCTGCAAAGACACTTTGGTTTGCAGAAAGGAAGAAATAAATCAAGAGGGGAAATACCTATTCCACCAGAGGTGCCAATGCGAATGATGGTTATGTCAGAACACTTGGCATGATACAACAGTTTGATCAGCTCGTGCAACATGATTGAAATAGAAGGAATGCCCATACCGTGCTGAAAAGGAAACACAAATTAATATTCCACATTCACATAAACAACACAATATATATGTGAAAGAAGCAGCTGGACATTATCTCCTCCCTGATACTATTCTCCCAAATGCCACTTAACTCACTCCCACAAAACTCCCAGCTTCTGGGCCTACAGAAAGGTACTGAAAGGGCGTACAAATAGACTCCCACTAGCTTTGGCAGACTGTGGATGAAATACAGTATTTCTAAAAATCATTAATTAGAGAACATTTACATTCTCAAAAGTATAGAGTGTCCTTTCCCAATATCTGACTAATGCACTTCATCATGGAGCATTTCCTAAACACCAGAAAAATCCCACTCTGATTTTTTACCAACCTTAAGTGATAGTGAATAGTTAAGCTAATTTTTTTCAAAACACAGGCACTGTGGTTTAGTCTTGACATTCAGCAAATACAAATCCACATTAGCTTTCATAATATTGTGATAATTACAGCTCACAAGAAAGGGTGATACTAGATACTAGTATTACAAGCAAAGTAATACTAGAGCTTTGCAATTGCAATTGAAGCATGTAATTCTATCTACAAACTGAAGCTATGAATGCTTCAATTCATACAAATGCACACATGGGTTGGCAGCACCAGTCCCATGGAATGCTACTCTTAAGCACATTTGACAGTGCCACTGCAGGTACATAGATCTAGGTGTGATACAGACATTTTTCCAATACCCCACATGCACCAAGTGACTTTTTCCCCCATTTCAGGGTACAGAACAGGGATAAGGCAACAGTAACTGCTCAAAAAATCTGTAAGGACATTCCTGCAACACCTCAGTAATACACTGAGAAAAAAAGGGATGCAAGAAGGAGCAAAGGTAGTGGAGATTTTCCCTCTTACAAAAAAGGGCTGAAAAGGAATCCTTAATTAGCTGACTGCATGGTTTTGAGCAGCCTGTTTAGGACTGTGAAGTATTTAAAAGAAACATGCTTTCATGTTGAACAGCATGAAAACTGAACCATGTCCCGTGTCAGACGAGGGGAAGCACTTACACTGACGGACAACACGGGCCCCACTTTGTACATGGCGTAGCGGTCGGTGCCAGCACAGATGTTGGGGTAGTCACACCCCGGGCTCCCGAGCCCCAGCTCCTCTGCTATGTAGGCAATGAAAGCTTTCATCCGGGAAGGACTTCCTCCAACACACACAAACTGGGGTGGACAGAGTTCAACAAAACAAAATCAATTGTGTAATTCAGTATGTCAAAGAACAACATGAGTATGCAAATGCCTTCAGTTAGCACAGATTTATCCCCAGATATGGTGCTTCTCTTAATCATTCTAAAATGCCATGAAGAAGAATTATGGAAAAAGCTGTCTACAGCACTCAAATGCCTTCACCTGTTCAAACTAATGAAAGACAAATATTGATATAAAGACCCAACAAACAGAAGTGGTATCTGAGTAGACCCTACAGCATTTGCCTTTTTAATGGATTAAATGAGACAGTCAAAAGCAATTACCCTCAGCTTTGTTGGATAGCAAAAGTGACAAGAACCCACAAAATTTTTCCCCTTTTGAATGTACTCCTCAGTTGCTGTTAGGCTGACACATTTAGTCTTATTCTGAAGACAGCTACACTTTCACCTACTGCAGAAAAGCTCAGGCTTGCTGAACAAAGCAGAGCATCTTACCTTTACATCCCCAAACAATGTTGGAAAATCATGGGTACCGGTCCCAAGAGCAAAATGGTACAGGATGTCTTCTTTCATTTTCTCCAGGTGAGGGTTGCAGAGATGAATAAAATTCTCTCTACCAGGACAGCAGCATTGTGAAACGTATAGAATATATACAAATATATATTGAATATATACAAACATTGAACAGATGACAATTCTTCAAAGTCAAGCAGTCAAAAGTTGGGAAATGCCACGCATACAAGTGCCACACATACAAATGCCTGTACTATCTTATTTTGGTTACTTGTGCATTGTGTTAAAGAAACCCTAAATTCCACAACACAAGATGAAATTGATGAAGAGAAGACCAGAGGCAAGATGCATTTGCAAGAGTGGAATCTTAATCTTTATCTTATTATCTTAAATAGTATTAAAGCTGGGTACCATAGTGGGTCTTTTTGGTGAGCAGAACAATGGGAGCAGGGCCAGGGAAAAGTCAATAACCCACCATAATACAGAGGCAACCTGTAGCAAAACTGAAAAGCAAAACTTGACCTCTGTTTTGACGGAAACTCTGTCAGCCATCTGAGAAGGCTGGGATGATTTGGGCTTTATGGACAAGCACAAACTAGATTTCTGGCAATTTGTCTTATCCTGTCATACAGACAGGAGAAAAAAAAACCCTATGGCATGAAACTGATAACAAGGGTACAGAGGATCTGAAAAACAAAAAGAAAAGTGCAGATCTGAAGCAAAGAGAAAACCATAAAAGTGGAAAAAAAAAAAGGGGAAAAGAGAGGAAGAGGTAAAAATAATTCACTTCTTCCTAAGTGCCTCTTGTAAAGAAATGATGCATCTTAAAAATAAAATAAAAACTAATCCATCTGAAGAGACAGAAAATGACAGGACAAGGAGGGAAACCTGAACTACTTGGCCTGTGGGATCATGTTCATGTAAAATTCAATAGTGGACTAACTAAACAAGCTGAGTGATTTACAAAATGTCTGCTTTCTGTGCTTGATGTTTTAAGTTGAATTGAAACAGGTAGGAAAAGACTAGTCAATAAGTACAAGCTTAAGCAGAACACTGGCCAGTACTTCAAAGTAATTTCTGAAAGATGGAATCAAGCGGTAAATAGCTTCCAGACACAAGAAGATGACTTAATAGCTTAATGAAGGCTCAGTGGAGGCACAGCATGGCTCAGCAAATTCAAACTGCTTTGTCAGAGGAGACAAACAAAAGAGTTCACCTGGACTTCATTCAAAAAATCATTAGGACAACTCAGGAACAGCTCTGAAGCCTAAACAGAGGTGTTTAGCACTATTTTAGATGGTCTAGATTACTAGGTTATCTTATCTGCCTTCTAATTCCTCTTCAGAAAGGAGATAAGGCAGAAAGGAACTATGCTTTCCATTACTTCCTATGCCTTATCTGCCTGTGCAGGATGCAGAAAGTCTACAGTGGCCAAGATGCCCATGCTGAGGTCACTGAACTCTTCCCTGGAAAACAAACAGTTACAACCCAGATATTCTGAGTATAGCAATTTCTTCTGCTCCTGATTGTCTCTCTCCAACATCATTAATTATCCAGTAACAGCCGCACCACCAAGGAGAGAGGTGTCATCCCAACCCACCCTATCTGTCCCTGCCCACCGCAGACAATCACCCTCAGCAAAAACTGAAAGAGCTGCCCACCCATTCACCCCTTCAGTAGGAATTCCCTTCCATCTCCCATGGTCTCCATCTGCCTCCCTTCATACAAATACTGCCTGAGGTGGAACCAAAGGCTTTGGCTACCTTTGTTATTCCTTCCAAAAGACCTGCTTGGCTCTGGGAGGACTAAAGAGCAGGTGTATGGCCTGTCATGAAGCCACAGACAACCTAGGAATTCACCAGCTCATTATTAGCAGAATTTCTAGGCTGCCTCTCCTGAATTATTCCTGTTCAGTTTTGTGGGACTCTCTACATTTATTTACTGGCTCACACACTAGTGTAGATCCAATATCTGGCTGTGCTGATGTCCATTGGAATGGTTGTCACATACAAATAGGATGGCTATGATTTTAAATGATTTTACAATCTATTCTCAGGCGAGCAAAAAAAAAATTTCCTTCCTCATGAGAACACTGGCAATAAAAGCCTCTCTCCAAGAAATAAATTGGGGAAAGGCAAGACCTCTATTAAAAGTTCAAGAAAATTCATGTAATACCACTGTCCTCATGCCTGGCGAAAACACAGCCTCCTTCCTCATCAGCAGCTATATTCCACCCTTTTCATCTCACAGCCCACCAACAGCACTCTCTGACCCACCACCTCAATACACTGAGGGGCCAGTGTATTGGCCCCTTGCTCAGCTTATCCACACATATGATTGCACACTTGGACCCTGGAGTAAAATGAGCAATAAAAACTAGCATAATATTATGTGTACATAGGATCAATGCCATGGATTTACAGGAGAGGCAAAGTTTGCTTGATAAAAATCCTTGGCATGCAAAGTTCAGGAGCAGAAAATTTATTTCCCTAGAGCTGTTGTAAAGCACCTACAACTTCTAAGGGTATAAGTAAAATACAAATCCAAAGACAAAAGAAGCATATAGCAGGTTTTAGTAAAATAAGCTTAAAGTAAGGATTAGAGAAACACACTGAAATATTTGTTTGAACTCTTGAAGCAGCAGCCAAAATCAGCATTTCAGCAGCTCATTGGATTAAAAAATAAAAAATAAAAACATCACCCTGCTTTGAAATATTCACTGTTGAGAGAAGTTCAAATGGCTAGCCAACTCTGTATAGGTGTGGTAAAGCAATAAAGCATCCAATTGTCAAAACAGCTGCTACTGGATACTTGGCACTATTATCATAAAATTTATCTTAAACTGAATGAGCATGTAATGAGTTTGGGGAGGAAGTTGAAGTGTAAACTTGGACAAAATAATTAATTTGTCAATCTTACTTTGAAGCCTGTCCATCATCAGTTTTCTTCTCATTTGAGGAGCCAGGAGCCATGTATGTCTTATACCTAGAATTATATTTAAAAAAAATTATATAAGTGCATCAGAATAGTGCCATCTGTAAAGCTGGAAGCACTAACAGAGAGAGAAACCTTCTGTATTGATGATAACTACCATGAATATTAAATTCCCCAAATAATCCAGCCACACTACAGCTTTTATAACTGAAGCAAAAAAACAAAGTGAGCATCTACACTTTTTACTGCTGAGCATCACCACTTTCAAACCCCTCAAGCCTAAATTAATCCCTTGCTATTGCAACCCCCACATCGCCACTACCTCTTTTCTGTGGGGTGAACAGCTGCAGGTTCACTGGCCACAGAGAGGCAAGTCTCATTGCTAACTAACTCACCCTCTTTCCTCCAAACCTCCCACACAACAAAATAATTAATTTGTCAATCTTACTTTGAAGCCTGTCCATCATCAGTTTTCTTCTCATTTGAGGAGCCAGGAGCCATGTATGTCTTATACCTAGAATTATATTTAAAAAAAATTATATAAGTGCATCAGAATAGTGCCATCTGTAAAGCTGGAAGCACTAACAGAGAGAGAAACCTTCTGTATTGATGATAACTACCATGAATATTAAATTCCCCAAATAATCCAGCCACACTACAGCTTTTATAACTGAAGCAAAAAAACAAAGTGAGCATCTACACTTTTTACTGCTGAGCATCACCACTTTCAAACCCCTCAAGCCTAAATTAATCCCTTGCTATTGCAACCCCCACCTCGCCACTACCTCTTTTCTGTGGGGTGAACAGCTGCAGGTTCACTGGCCACAGAGAGGCAAGTCTCATTGCTAACTAATTGGTGCTCTTTCCTCCATACCTCCCACACAACAGTGACAGCAGTGACTGCCAAAGCAGCTTCACTCCCCTTCCACCTCTGGCTCCAGATGATCTCCAAAGCTCAGCTCTAGGTAGCAGACACCTGAAACCCAAGTCCAGGAAGCATCTTACTCATAATATCCTCCTCATTAAATTCTTCCTACTAGCCTTAAGAGCACTTCTTTCTCCAGCATAAAACAAGGAACATGAAACTAAAATACGACTTCAAAAAGCCACAGCTCTCCAGTTTATCATCTATCCTGAATACCTTTTTTTCTGATCCTTTACCTTAATCTATATGCAAAACCTTCTCCCTGCTGCATTCTTCTTTACATTTAAATAGACAAATGTATCACTGAGACTTTCATGGTGGCCCAAGGACAGAATTATAATTATAGGATGATTAATTTATTATTTTCAGAAGTGACTAAGGCTACGTGCCGAAGTTGGGTACTTTCTGGGAATGCCCTTGTGGGAAGTATTGAATCATAATGTTTTGCTCCACCCTCCATTAAGAAAGACCTGACAGCACAGAGATTATAACAGAGACAGGACTGTAATCCTTAAAAACCCCAGGATTACACTACAAGGAAACAGGAAGAAATTGATCTTGCAAAAGAATTACATCATATGTGATTTTCTAATGAAGTGCACAAGCTAACAAAATAAACAAGAGACCTGCCAGTTAAAAGCTACTGAATAATGGAAATGTATTAAAATTTATAAGGACAATTTGTTTTCTTCATGGAAAATATCGACCTTTATTAAGTAGACCCAAATTTACAGGTACTAGGTATACTAAATGCATGCAACCATTTGTGGTCAAGGAGGGGAAGTATAAAAGTTGCATTTATAACCAACTACACTTCTTATGGTGGTATGAAGTACAGTCAGCTACTACTGGGCAGCACCACATACCACACACATTACAGGAAAAACATATCATTTCTTTCTACAGTGCCACAAGTTCTGATAAAGAGGAGTGAGAAGCTAGGAAGAAGAAACAGAAAAGTGATTTTTATGAAGCAAGAAGAAAAATGGCTGCAAATAAACCAATGATATACATTGAGGTGTTGTTCACAGTACTAAGCATCCACAAGATTTTTAAGTGCTCTGGGTTCTGATCCCCTAAGTAACCACAGGTGCACTTGAAACAGGTACACAAGTGAATACACTTCAAAAAGCTGAGAACAAAGTTCTGACAGTCCAAAGGTGCAGCTTACCCCCTCAAGAGCACCCAGCTGCAGGTGTCTTGGCAGGAACTGAAGGAAGGAGCGAGCATAAAGCAGGTTTCCCATGGCAGACCCCTGAGTAGGTAGCAGCTGACAAGCAACCAGTTAATCTACAACCACAAAACTCTCACGCTGTCTAACCAAATGGAAATTTTTACAGACATGACAAAAGTTTCTGCAGTCTTCTTCAGCCAAAGTCAAAACTTGACATTCAACAATAATGTGCTTCCAGCAGGACTCAGATAAAGAAAAGGCACAGCATGTTTTAAGGTGTGTGCACATCCTAGAATGGTATGGATTGGAAGGAACCCTAAAGAACACCTGGTTCTAACCCTTCTGCCATGGGCAGGAGCACCTTTCACTAGACTGGATTGCTCAGAGCTCCATCTAGCCTGTCCTTTAACACTGCCAGGGATGGGACATCCACAACTTCCCTGGGAAACCTGTTTCAGTGTCTCACCATCCTCAGTGAGACAGTGAGTGAAGGATTTTTTCCTAATATCTCACCTAAGCATCTAAATCCTCAGACTGGTGCTTTAAACCCATGCAGGACCCACTATAATTGCCACCTCTCATTTCCCCCCGCCATCCGTCATTTTTGAAGGAAGCCCACAGTCAACGGTTTCTGCAGGGAAAACCTCTTGTTCGGTGTTCATCCATCATCAGGAAAAGCTGAAGTCGCTGCAAAATTGGTTTTACCCTGCTGGTCCCCTCGCTGCTGGCGGAGCGCTCCCCGCAGACAGAGCAGGCGGCCCCATCCGCCGGATGCCGCCGCACCGCCGAAAGAGCTCCCGACCGGACCGACGCCTGCGCCCATTCCCTACCCACTCGCTGCCCCCCTTCCCTACCCACTCTCCATCCCCGCGGACCGGCGGCCGGGGCTGAGAGACACGGCGGGCACCCCGCCATCCCCCGGGAGCGGACCGCGGGCTGCCGGGCGCACGGCGGGACGCGCTTCTCACCGGGGCAGCGGGATCCGCCGCTGGGAGACGAGGAGAGCGGCTCGCTGTTCCCGGGCGGGCTGCGGGGAGCCGCGGCCGAGCCGCCTCCCGCCAGCGGCGGCACCGCCCCGCCCCGGGCCCGGTTAACTCCCTGCGCGCCGGGGAGGCTGCGGGAAGCGCCGTGCTCCCGGCGCGGCTGTGGCAAGGATGCCGGGAACGGTGGGGATGCAGCCGGCGTGCGGGAGCGCGGGGCTCCGGGCATCGGCGGAGAGCTGCTGCCAAGGGCACGGGCGTTCGGGAGGACCTTATCGGGGAGATAGATACCGATACAGATACTGATACAAATACAGACAGAGATGCAGATACAGATGATCCAGACGCAGGTGTCGGCCGAGGACGGCGGAGTGGGGTCGGTGCCTGTGCCTGCCCTTGTCCTGTCGGTGCGCACCCACCGTGCTCCCGCTCTCGTGGGCATCTGGGCACGGCAAAGGCGGCGCGAGAAAAGAGCAGAGACGGCTACGGCTGCTGGAAGCGTAAATTTAACATTGTTCGTACAGTAACTGAAAACACCAAACCCACAATCCTGCAATGCAATTTTAAAAGGAAGTTTTCCTACCAGAACCACACTGTAGTTTGTCATAGTATTCCCTACTAAAATCTTCATGGTAGAGAACTTTCTGTGCCTCAGGACAGTAAACACATTAGGCACAAGGCATTGCTGAGATGTATTTATTACAAAATCATGTACTGGGCATTTAGATTAAAATTTATTCATATCCTGTCTCACACCAAAGGACTTTGTATGGGAATGTAAGAGAGAGATCCCTTGCACAGATGCATTTCTAAGCACAAACGACATGCAAGAGGAATTGCTTAACAAACTCAGAAAAATGCCACCTGTTCAGCTTGTTTGGATTTCCAGTGGGTGAAACAGGATAGGTTCCTAATTCATCTTCTATTTTCCTTTTCTTTAAATATTTGTCAAGACTTCCAAGCTACAGTAGTGGACAAACATGTTAGAAGAGTGTTTAATTCTGTGGAAGAAAGTTTTCCTTTAAACAGGAATATTACCTACCTCTTCATCTCAAGATCCAGTGAAAAGTTTACTTTAGCTTTCAGGTCGTTTTCCATTCAGCTATATATTAAGCAAATCAATGTAAATTGCTATGTTTCATATAATAAGGTTACTATAGTTACGTTGTCTGAAATGTTCAATAAATTATGCATTTCTATGAGTCTAATATTGGTAGTAACCTTTGCTCTCTGTTATCACTAAAAAAACTTTAAATCTCCTTTTAGCTTCCTGGTTTTGTAGTGTAGTGTTTGGGTTTTCATTCCATTTTGTATTTTAGCGGAAAGGATACTAATGTCATTCAGAAGGGTGAAAAATACACAGCTACATACTGGGGTAATAACAACAACATGTAACCAGTGTCCATTTTCAGGTTTTTATATTGCAGGGATGAAAATATGAGCTATGGAAAATAAGGTTGTCTGTCACAATCAAAAGTATTCTCCCTCGTGCTCACCATAATCCATTTTCACAGTCAATTGGTCAAATAATTCAGTGCAGCTGTTTTACCCACGTCATTTTGATTGTTCAGTTATTCTGGATGTTTTGTATCATGACAACTATTAATAGAAGGACAAAATATGCTAAGACTGAACTTCTTTATTTCTATTTCTAGCTTTTTCTCCCACACTACAGCATAATATGTAACTACATTCTGAAAAAATATCTGCAGAGAAGGGCAAGAATATGAAGCTATTTACTTACAGAAAGAAATTTGGCTTCATCCTACATCTTTTACAACTCAGCCTGCATATTCAGCACAGATAATAGTATTTAAGAAATAGATAAGCCCAAATCAAGGGAATTTTAGATGCTTCAGAAGAACATGGGGCAACTGAATTTTCATTTGTATTGCTACACAAAGAAAGTTAATGAATATGTACCCTTGATCTTTGGAAACATGTTCATATTTTAGTCTAGTCCAAAAAGACAGAAGTGGTTAGAATTATGTATTAGATGTATATTAGACTTCACTACAGTGAAATGGCTGTATATAAAAGGAAAATTACTCTCCGGTTGCTAAACTGTCAAGTTATTGTTAAATCTTTATCTGGAATTCTCTTTTAGAAACATTCATATGCGCAGTATCTTGGATGCAATTCATAAAATATAACTGCACTTTTGTTTTATCTTTGGGCTTCCAAAGCAATCAGTATTCAAAAAAAAACCCAAAAAATCTCACTACTTAAAGGCATTCAGGGCAAAAATAGAGCACAAGACAATGAAACAAATGTTTCAGCATTTAAAACAATAAGGCAAGATTTTGTAATAAGCACCCAGCTTTTGACATTGGCATTTCTCTGTAAAACAGAAATGGAAAACTAGAAGCTTCCACCACTTCTACATGGAACTGCTGATGACTTTGAAAACTGCCAGCTGCATGACTGCATTGACTCAGAAGTAAACAGAACAACGTGATTACTGTGATAAGGTGAATTCAAGCAGCACACTTCCATCCTTGGGTTCAGCTGGAGCTATTTGATTTGTTACACCACTTTGACTTCCCTTTGATGTCCCTTGGAGAACAGGCAAGTTATGCATCTGGTGCAGCTCTCTGTTACTCTGAATGCACAGATTCCAGGATCATCCTCCTGCTCTTGTGAAGAGAAATCTCAGGCTGTTAATATTCTAACTCACAGTATTCAAACTGTGATCCATTCAGATTCAGTTGACCAACAATGCAAATCAATTCTCTCCTCGGATTGACTAAGGAATGCTAAATACACATAAATGGCCATCATTTAAGTTGGAAAAGACCACCAGGATCATCAAGTACAACCTTCAATCGAACAGCACCTTGTCAACAAAACCATACTGTCATGTACGGTTGCTTCTTGAATACTTCCAAGAATGGTGACTCCACCACTTCCCTGGACAGCTCATTCCAATGCTTAACCCTCCTTTCAGTGAAGAAATTCTTCCTGATGTCCAACCTGAATCTCCCCTGGCTGTTTCTTCTTATTCTCTCACTCGCTGGCTGGGAGAAACCAACATCCACCTGGCTACAAACGCCTTTTAGGCACTTGTAGAGTGCTAAAGTCACCCCTGAGCCTCCTTTTCTGCAGGCTAAACAACCCCAGCTCCCTCGGCTGCTCCTCACAGGACTTCCTTTCTCAAACCTTCACCAGCACTGCTGCCCTTTACTGGAGTCACTCCTATGAATTGTGTTCCTCCTTATTTTCTCTCCCCTGTTTTGCTGGGAAGGGGAGTGATAGGAGGCTTGGCAGGCACGTGGTGTGCAGCCAAGGCCAACTCACCACAACTGGTCAGGTTTTAATGCTGTGAGCTCCAACTCTGGCATCCTCTGATAGGGTGGCCTAGAAAACTGGATTTCCCCAAAAGCTCTGCCTTCACAGCAAAATTAATGGTTTCAATGCAACACAAATTGCAAGTGAAAACAGATACAAGGTAAGTAATGTCACACACCACTAAAGTTACAGCTTGATGTAAGCTTTTTTATATTTAGAAAAATTTGCTGAGCAGCCAATAACTGTATATTTAAGCATTTGCACATGTTTTAGCCTTTTATTTTTTAAATACAATTTAGTTGAATTGTTCAAAATAACGGATAGCAAAGATGGACTCAGGTGCTAGGTAAAACAACATCAAGAGCAAAATTTCTACAGTTCACTGAAAATTTTGAGGGTTCAGATTAGCAATGGTTTACCTATTTCCAATCAATTTTTACATCAAGGTTCTAAAGGAACAGTATTAAACCAAATACTCTAAACATTCTGTTCACATAAATGCATATTTATTAATAAATTTTAGAGCCTTCAGGACTTGGATTCAAAGGTGCAAAACATACTGAATGTAATCTGAAGAGGAAATTCTAAAAATTAAGGGTTTACTTTTCATGCTGTTTGCAAAAAACATGGTAATGAAATTGCACCCACTTTCTAGTGGACTTTATAATCAATATTTAATTATTAATAAGATTTCAGGGATATATCCTAATCCAAGTAGATAAAAGAGCAAGTGTTGAAATATCAGTGTCTCTTAACTTTTTCAGAATATTAAAGTACAACATCTATACATTGCTGTTTCAAAGTACAAACTTCTGCTGATGCGAATAAACAGTGATCTACCATATAATATTTTTGTTGCAGTCAAGACTTCAGGATAGATAATTTTATTTTTTTTTATCTAATAGCTGAAAGTACAGACATCATGGATAGCTGAGTCCACAGAACTGTTAACCAATGATTCAGCTTCTATATGACGAGACCATACCAGGAAATGCCACCAGGTCTTTAATTATGTGGCTGAACACTATGACTGATCAACTAGTTCTTGTGCAGCAGGCACAGCAATAGACCTGTCCTAGAAAGCTGAGTGTCTGTTCAAAGTAAATGAGCTCTTGGGATGAAGAAGTAGTCTTTTCAGTGAAGGTTTGACTTTTTTACTGCAGGCATCCATACCAGTTCAATTCTTTCCGTCTGCATTTCATCCCGTACCGCACAGTTGCCCTTCACCTTTTTTTGTGGCATAATTCATGAGTACAGCTGTACTTAACTGAAGAAACCTGTTGATTTGGACACACCAATAGCCTGTGTCTAGTCAAGTTAGCAGCAATATGGTAACCCTGTTTGAGAACAGCAAAGCAGCAGGAGTCTTGTGCAGGAGAAAAACTCAGCTTTGCTTTGTTTTGTTTATTATATTAAGAAAAGGTCTAGGACTAAAAATTGACACCTGTTGTCTGTTCTTTAAAATTTGCTGCAATCAAGCCAAATGAAGTTCATCCATCTCGCAAACATCTCAATCAGGGATGAGTTAAGTTACAAAAATAATCTAGTCAACATGTAAATAGTGGGCTACATAAGCAATACAAAGCTTTAGTTTCCCCAAGAATCTTTCAAGTTACTTATTACATCCCTGAAATGGTGGCTTTAACTCATTGCTTGCAGGTGGTGATTCAGATCGTTCTGAATCTGCAATAGGAAAAAAAAGATTAAAGTTTACAGAATAACTTCAACCATAATAATAAAAAGGTCAGCTAAAATTTTTGGCTTCTTTCTCATGTCAAAATACACATAAATTCCACTACTTTTAATTTCTAATTAACAAGATAAACAAGCTACCTAAAAAATTTGCACTATGATGCAAATCTGTATCTCAAAACAAAGGGATTATAGATTTACATATGGAATGGGTTGTATCTCCTTTCTGATGCATCTAGGGCTTATTCTGTGCAAGTAAGAACAGAGAAAGCTCCATCTCAAGGTGCTCATGCTGCTAATTGCTTTGTATGAACAAAAAAAAGTACACAAGTGAGAAAAAAAGTAAAAACACTACTGTCAGTAATCACCTAAAAGAATGAAAAGGACATGGTCAAAACTGAAGGAAGATACACATCTGGATGAAACCATATTGTTAAGAGCATTAAAAACAGTCTCCTTGTACACTGTGATGCAGAACCAATCTCAATCGCAATAGCTATGATTGCAAACAAAGGCAACAGAAGCAAAGCCGGTATCATATTATCAAAAAAAAACTGAAAAAGATAGCAACTCAAAAATTAGATGTATCTATATGTCAACCTATGCAGCACACTGACTTTTCAGAAGCCTTTACAGCGTACCCATGTTTTTCTTCTCTTTTGCCTAACTGTTATAACCAAACCAATTTCATGTTTACTCTGAAAAATCTTCAGATTTTCTTTATATCTCAGATGTCTTATTAGAGGCACACATATTAAAGAAATTAACTATCACCAAATTAAGGAAATCAAGATTTTGAAATCCCCTTTTAATTTTACTCAGAGTAATGGGAAAGAAAAATGTCAGCACACAAGAAAGTTGAGAAGAATCTGAAAACAAAGAATATTCAAGGTTTTCTTTCATGCTGAGGAAGAGCACTTTTAGACTTCATAGTTGAATTGTTGGGTCACTGAACCTCTCAAAGCAGCATCCTCTGCATGATCAGAGTTTGGATACTTAAGTTAACTTGAAAAGTGGCCTCTTCATTTTCTTTCAGATACAGACCATTATCTGGCTTCATCTCTCAGTTTTATGACATTTTTTCTTCTGAACAAAACCACACAACTTCTAGCTCTCTGTTTTCTCCTGATACCACCCGGAGGAAGAGGTTTTGTACTCCAAAAAAAAAAAAAAAAAAACCAAAAAACTGTAGATACATTAATGGAAGACACAAAAATTAATTCAGACACAGCTGAAGTGTCAGAAAAATTAAAATACCTGGCCTGTAAGACTTTTGTACATTAATATATCAAGGTCAAGGGAATAATGACAATGCCATTGTATACAAAAGGATTCCCTGACACAAATTCTAAAATAAAAAAAATAATTCTGGTGCATGGAATGGGAGGTCCAATAGCATTTCCAAACATTGTTATAGAAAACTGATAGAGCCAGCATGGTTACCAAAGCAAAAGGTCTTTGACAGAAGTAAGAGAAATTTTTCCACCCTGTAACCTTTATATTTGTTTCCAAGTGAACTCTTTCATAACTATTACTATTGTGCATGATAAAGTTTTGAAGGCATGACTTTTGATAACTTTTTTCTCTTAAACTGCTGAAATGCCACTGTCTTCAACAATGTGCATATACGTATTTTGACAAATTTCTGCAAATAATGATCTATTTCTTAAACACGAGTATCAATGACCCTTGTGACAGAAGTTTTTAAAAATAATAGGAGCAAAAGAGTATTCATAATAACTAGGCAACAAATATTTTACAGTCTGCTTAAATTTAGGCAGGGTGGCTAAAACCCTGCAGCATTTTATGGAAACACATCACAGAAAAGCCCCTGGATCAGAACACAGAAGCCCCTGGATTGGAACAGAGCATACTGCAATTGTAGAGATGAAAAAAGTCCATGAAAGCGCCTGCCTTGACTGGCTACAAACAGGAGCACTCCTTTCTTTAGCTGGTCACAGGGTATTGTAAACTAAGCACAATAATTCAATGTGTCTCACCACATTCAGAGAGCCACACAAATATTGAGGCTGCCCTCTGCTGTTACCTTGTGAGTCCAGCTCGTTTTAAAAGAAACAGCTTTCAATAACGTTACCTTCAGAGAGCTCACTATTTTCTGATGTTTCTTCAATCTTTTTTTCCCATCCAGTACTCTGCTGCAACCAGTCAGTCCCATAGCCATTGCTTATTAATTTGCTAAAATTTACTGCTTCATTTTTCTTTGAGCAGGCCTGTAAATACAAATATATTAATGGAAAACAAAAGCAAAAAGTAAACAAAAATGGGGGCTAGGTGGAAAAATAATATTTTGCACAGAAAAGGCCTTATCATTTATTTCTAATTATAACATTAATTTAAAAATGTAACCATGTATAGCCTTATAATGTATTTATAAATAACAAAACATATATTCTACATGTAATAATCTAAGAAGAAAAACCAAAAATAAACAAACAACCAAAAGCAGAGAACTATGCCTGATTTAGTACTGCACAAATTTACATGAGAAGAGACATCTGTTTCATTGGAATTTTACATGTATAATGCTTACACTGTTCTGATCTTAAAGACAAAAATTGCAAAAGAATGTGAAAATGAAAAAGGCTGACAGTACTCATTCTGTGATGCACAAAAGTGAAGTTATGTTACAAATTTTCTATTAAATTCATTTGACACTTTAATCACTTATTTGGCAGCATTAACATAGTTCTAAAAATACCAGGACTACTGATGACTGAGCAATAAATTTTTAAGACAAAGTATACAGAAACAATTCAGCTGTGCACACAGCTGATGATGTGATTATATCACATCACAAATTACATAAAAATTTGTTTAAAATTCCTCTTTCAGATGTTCATCACAGAGTATTTTTGCTCTTATGACCTTATAAAGGCTACAGTTTATGTCTTTCCTTAAAGAGTCAGTTGTACTTGTTTCTCTGTAACCTACACTGACAGAACTAACAATGTAGATTATCATTTTCATCTGTTCACTGGTATTAAGAAAAAAAAACAAATTTAGAATACCAAAAAATTCTGCTACATGAAGATACACTACTTATGCTTAGTTTCCTAACACAAGTTATGTGTTTTCTAACAAAGTTATATCAAATAATTTTCTAATATTAGTTAAAGTACTGTTATTTTAGTTGCTTTAGACACTTTAAAAACTATTTTAGCATCATGTATGATAGCAAATTTAATAGCAATAAATATCCACAAGGCCCTTACACATATCTACTAATTCCTGCATTTTCACAAGGAGCAATTTTAATTGTACACATGAATAAGTTGCAGGCTTAGGTGTTCAATGATTTTCATAAATGTACTACTTACACGGGTGGGAAGGAAAGCTTATTTTCTCCACTAAATTCCTTGTTAGTAGAAACAGTTGGCATTCTGCTTGGATATTTAGGGCTTATAGGTGGAAGCTTTACCCGTGTTAGAGAAATCTTAACTCAAAAAAAGGAGTTATGAAGAAAATAACCAAGAAGATTATATGATAGCATGGCCTTCAAAAGTGAGGATGATATTAAAGGCCTAAATGTATTCAAATTTCCATGTCTCATCTACATTATTTCCACAAGTACTAGTAATGGATTACTGAGGAATAACAAAAGATAAAGCAGCCTCCTTAGTTAGTTATTCTACATGACATTAGCTGCTTGCTCTCTCCACAATGTGCTTTACAAAAGCCTTTCCCTCACAGTACACTTCAAATGAAGCCTCAAATCCAAACTTATCCATAGCAACCTCTCATCTTGGTCCATTTGTTTTGTATGCAGAATATGAAAACAGACCAGTCTTACTAAAGTCAGGAGGACTAGAAACTAACATATGGTTTAATTACTACTTCTTTTTCAGTTTGTTTGAATTTTGTTTTTTAATAAAAAGCATAAAATATCCTATATAATAAGAAAAGAGTTGTGGTATATTAATTAGAGGTTTGATATTCAAAGAAATACACCCATACACACACACATATATATATATTTGGGGGAAGCCTACAACAGAAAAATATATTTTACTTTTTTCATCTTTCCAATGACAGGTAAAGAAACTCAGTGTTGACTAAAAGACTGAAAGATAGCACCTAGAAAGCCAGGGAAATACAACATACATTCTAGAACTGAAAGTGGGAAAACCAATAAGTAGTGGAGAAACACGAGCAACACATACCAAAGCTCTTTATTTTAACATTGATCAAATCAACAGCTACTAATAGGTAAACTTACCTCCCTCTCAAATAAAAGCATGAAATTAAATATCCTCAACAACTCCCAGATATTTTTCACTAATAGCTGCTAAGAAATTCTGAGGTAAAAAAAAACCAGAACATCTTTAAAAACTACTTACAGCTTCCATCATTGCACAAAGAAAAGTGGACAAGGGGGAAGTCTGAAGATAGCACAGAATTTTAAAGGTTATTAACCAAGTTTTTGTTTTACACTAATATATCCTTTTAATTAGAACCTACATATTATTTGACCATTTTCTTTTTTGAACACACAACACAGAGAGTACCCCATGGAATAAATAAGAGATATTACTTGCAGGTTATTTACAAAAAAATCAGGTGAGGGTAACTAAAAGTGAAATGTATTGCTCTGTAAATTTACAAGTACATTAAGGATAGCAATACTTTCCACCTACATGGACACAGATACTGCAATACAGTTAACAGAGCAAAAAATTATGAAGTGCAAAAATTAGATGCATGAACAGCAGTCATACTTGGATTGCAGGCACTACAAAACACCCATGAAAACCTCTATAAGGAGAAGATTACAAAATGTAAACACACCAAGGACTTCTCAAGGAGTTTGTGCACAGTAAGGAAAGAGCAAAGTATTATGGCCTTTGAATACACCTAATTAGGAAGCCACAAAGAAAAAGCAGATCTGAATGTTCAGAGAATGTGTTTTCTTATTATCTTGAAGAAAGTGAAGCCTGGGATAGGCAGTTGTACTGATTCTGAGCTAGGATGTCAATGCAAACACGTGTGAAGTCAGTGAAACCCCTTCCAACTTCAGTGGAGTCACTGTGTGCTTTGGCTAATCTCAGCTCTTCTTTGATAAAGAAGAGCTGAGATTAGCAAAAGCACACAGTGATATCAGAGGCAGCTACGTGAGGTGAAAAGGAGGGTGTTTGTCCAACCTGGAGGTTAAAAACCACATTAGCTGCTTAGAACTGCTTTTCAAGTTTGTTCACACTTCTTGCTGAAGCAGCCTATTTGTGTTTTACATTTCAAAAATGCCATCCCATTGTGCAGAAATCCTAGCACTGCCTTCCCTCTATCACTAGACGACCACTTCAGATGTGGCGTGCAGGTTTCAGATCCAGGACACAATTACCTACAGTTTCAACTGACAAAAACAACCTCAGGTGACATTTGTCACATGCTGAAGTCAGGATGGCACACAGGGCAACACAGAAACACAACTCAATTTGATAGTCAGGATAAATAGCAGATGGAGAGAGATGAGATTTCCTTCTTGACATCAAACAAAAGCAAAAGAAAAGGAGGCCTAGTAATTAAAGAGTTAATTAAAAGACAAAGAGCAGAAGCTAGAGATATTTTTACTAGAGACAGAAAAAGGTTCAAATTGTCCAAAATAAAGTCAAGAAAAAGAAAGAGGAGAGGAAAGGCAAAGAGAAAAGTCTTGAAGGCTGCAAGCAGGAGCATTATTTTAAATGCTGCCTTTCTTGGCATTAAATGAGAGGCTAGCTTATACTGCAGGGATCAAAACACTCCTTACTGTTCAAGTAAACTAATCAATGACAAAGGTAGCAAGGGAACAGATGAGAATTTGGCTTTCAAGGGCACCTGCAATCCATTGAGGTGCTATTTGTTACTTTGCTGGGCAAATTCAGCATTAAAAGCAGACTCTTGTGCCACTAGAATCCAATGACTACAGCTGAGGGAGCTATTTCCCTTTGATAAGTCTCTATTTAGTAGCAGCGATCAATTTTCCCACATAAAACAAACTACACAGGGTATTTTTTTTTACAAACAAACTACACAGGGCATGTTCTTGGTTTAAAGTGTTTTCTCCCTCTGTGAGGAGATGGTAACAATATACTCTAAAAATTGCTATGTTTATTATAAATACGCATTTATTAATCTTGGATTAAAGAAATATGATATAGAATATGCATTGTGCCTGGCTAGTATATGAAGACCAATGGATATCTGCAGCCAGCATGGTAAGATAAAAGCCTTTAGATGAAATCCTGTCTCCTGTGTGATCAAGGACAAAATTCTAGATTACATTTCAAATCTCTCTCTGAGGTAAAATCCTGGCCTCAGATGAGCAACCATTTTGCACATACATACCTAAGTACATATGCATATGTACACAGACATTTCAGGCAAGTGCCTGAAAGAGAGGACTGGGGAGATGAAGGAGTAATCTTACTGGTGGTGCTGCAGGGATATTGCAAATGCTGTTGCAAACTCTGATGACACCTCCAACTGACCTCTCATCCATACAGGCCTCCCTCCTTCTTAAGGTCACAGTTTTTTCAACCCAACCCAGCTGGGCCATAAAATGCACAGGCAAAAGGATCACTGAATCACAGAATGGTTTGGCTTAAAGGGTTCTTAAAGATCATCTAGTTCCACCTCCCCTGCCAGAGGGACACCTTTCACTAGACCAGGTAGCTCAGAGTTCCATCCAGCCTGACTTTGAATACCTCCAGGGATGTGGCATCCACAATTTCACTGGATTACTTGTGCCAGTGCCTCACCACTCTCACAGTAAAGAGTTTTTTCCTATCATCTAGTCTAACCCTACTCTTTTCAAGTTCAAATCCTGTCACCAATCCCCTTGTCCTGTCACTACATGCCCTTGTGAAAATTCCCTCTCTATCTTTCTTGCAGGTCCCTTCAGGCACTGGAATGTCATAACGAGGCACCCCAAAGCCTTCTCTTCTCCTGGATGAACAATCCCAATTCTCTAAACCTTTCTACACAGGAGAGCTGCTCCCTTCCTCTGATCATATTTGTGCCTTCCTCTGGACTCCTCCAACAGTTCCCTATTGTCCCTATGCTGGGCCCCCAGAGCTGGATGCAGCCCTGCAGGTGGGGTCTCAGCAGAGCAGAGGGGCAGAATCCATCCCTGACCCTGCTGCCCACGCTGGTTTGGATGCAGCCCAGGACACATTTGGCTTTCTGGACTGTGACTGCTCATGTCTGGGTCATGTCCACCCTCTCATCCACCAGCATCCCCAAGTCCTTCTGGGCAGGGCTGCTCTCCATCTGTTCAACCTGTGCTGATAACAGGGGTTGTCCCAAGACAGGTGCAGGATCTTGCACTTGGTCTTATTAAGCCTTGTGAGATTTCCATGGGCTGCTTCTCCCTGGGCCAGAAGTCCATTACTTTGCCATGAGCACATAGGCTAAATCCTTCATGCATTACTACTCTTTGCTGATTTGCAAAATCCCCATGTAATGGCCCCCTGGATCTCCAGTCCTCCTCAACATAGCAACAACCACAAGGAAAAGCAGAGATTTTAATATTTCAGAACAAAGCAGCAGAAAGGCTTGAACCTTCAGAGCAAAGGCCCACTTGGGAACAATGTTTTCCAAACAGAGCAGAAGAGGTACCCTTAGAGGTTAAATGGTTTTGCACTTGTTCCTAAGTGCGCCCTTTGGGATTTAACTCCACAATTGCACCATGCATGTCTCTTCTGAATAACTGCTTAGTCACACTCGACTGAAAAATATTTTCAATGCATTCAGTCTCATACTAACAGAAATACTTGAGGCAGTTTGCTGCTGCAGTGTCACCATGCAGTCAAATAAAAAAATCGAATTTTCCTTAGAAATTTGCCTGTGGTGTTTTGGAATACATTATTCTTACCTTTCAACATACAACATGTACGGTGAAAAACTAAAATTTTTTTGAGACTCTTTGGTAGGGCTAGTTCCATTGTCTCACTTCGAAGACTCTTTGGGAAGGCACTTTTAAGAGCACGGCATAGAAACTTCCCAAAAGAGGATATTCAAGAAGTAGCTGTGAGAGAAGCACCATGTGACATTTCAAGATACATGATGTGCTTTTCAGTGTACAACAAAGACACTGTGAAGCACAGCCAAATGGGAGATGGAGGTGTGGAGGTAGAGCTAAACGTACCAACACAGAATCTGTCTTCCAGCCACCTAATCCTACAGAAAAAGATTTGGTAGAACCTTAGGCAAAACTTAACTTCAGCATCCAGGAGAATAGTGTAAATTATATAAGAGGGCCTCAGCATATTAGCAATCTGAGCTGAATATATAACGTATATTCACTGTGCATTTAGTCCTAAATAAAGCACGTGACTGAATTAAACTGGGAACACATGAAACTTTCAGATACATGACTGAATGAAACTGGGTCTCAACCAAACTCCACCAAAACTGAAATGAACCTCAGTTTCACTTTACAAGTCAGTACATGGGCTTGAATTACTGTTATCAAAGTTAAGTTTGACTCTTAGAGCACTGAACATAATTGGTTCTTAAGTAATGGAGTGAGGAACAGCACTTCCTCTCCATCCTAGTTCAATTCCTTTAAGAGGCACAGCATGTCAAGTTTTTATTTTCAGTGCCTCAAATCTATCATAGAAAAAAAAAATAGAAGCTTTACCTACAAGCATCAGGCAAATTACAGTTTAAACATAGGTTGCTTGTTTGCCTGTTGCCACAGACCCAGTAAACACTCCCAAGCCTATTCAGTAATGAGGTGTTCCCATTTACACAAGACTTATTCTGATTCTGCACTAGTTATTCATGTCAGCAAAGGCTGAGGATTTTTTCCTAAAATTCCCAACATCTGCCTTTCTGTTGAAGAAGGGGGGTACCAGTGTTCAAGTACATCAAATGTCCTTCCAGATATACCCCAAAGGACTATGGTAGATGCAGCAACTGAGTTTACAGAGGATATTTACAAAACATAAGGCTTCAGAATCTAAACTGGGCAGGGGCAGGGAGGATGAAAGAGGAAGGATAGCAGAGAGGTCTCCAAGACAAAACACCAGTGTCAGTACAGAAAGGTTTGTTTGGGGCACAGCTTGGGCTATACTTCCTTTGTCTTGGATGCATCTTTCATTAAAGACAGCTAACACAGTACGGTAGGGAATCCCAATTTAATTTCAATTTCAAAATAAATTAAACTCCTTTTTCAGAATAGTCTTCTGTTCTCATCTTCTTTATTCATCACCCAAGATTATTAAACAAAATGTCTCTTCACCAAGAATGAATTGCAGGGGAAATAAAGCATAAGAATAATACTACTGCTTTTTATTTATACTGACGTATATATACCATATAATGTGATGGGAAACTGTTTCTGGTTTTCACACTACACCTGCAGCACTTAAGAAAACATGTCTTTCTTCTTGTTCTCAAACTGCTAATATAAAAATTGATTCTGGAATACGGAAACATGGATTACAGTTTCCCTCCTATAAGAAGCAACAGAGATGTGTTCACAAGCTCTACAAACAAAGCATCATCACAGGGTGCCTCTCCATCCTACCTTCTTTTTCTCTGCATGTTCTTTGTCCTCAGCTTCCCGCTGCCAAATACTTTTTGTATCAAACTCAAAAGGCCCTCTTCTTGTCTCATAACTCTTACCGTGATGGTCATCAGCCATAAACTGTCTGTGAACCATATAATCTGGTAGAGAGGAAACACAGCTCCTGCAGGCAAAGATTTAATGCTTGTTTGTACAAGGTATACAAATCCCGCACTTTAGTACAGAAGCATTCAGAAATGTTAATAGGCGAAGAGGGAGGCCAAGATGTGTTGGGCCTCAGCAATCTTACCGTGGCTCCTCAATCCCTGCAGGACTGGCACAGTGTGAGTACCAGTCAGGTGCAGCGTATGCTGCCAGAGGCGACTTCATTACCACAGGAGTGTAGTGCCTCAGTAGGTCTAGAAAGAAAAAGACAAAAGCCAGTACTTTTCTGACTTTTTATGTAGTTGCAAAAGCACTACCTTTGTTTTCAGATTGATGTTTTGTCAGGAAGAAATTAATCTCCTCATTTTTTCCACGAGTATATTTCAAAAGTCCAGAGGATCCTTCCGTAGCATCTATGAACACTTTACACTGCACTCAAGCAAAGCCAAAAAAACCAAAGGAAAAACAAAGAAGCAAGACAGATGCTCACCAGGTCGGCCTCCTTGCTTTGCCAGCCTCACATAGGCTGAATCAGTTTCTTTGATCCATTTCCTGTGGCACCCAGACAGTAGCACTTCATGGGGAGCTCTTGAAAGGTCACTGAGACCCAGAATCTGGGAGGGAAGTGGGCTCTTCTCTGGTTGTTTGAGTGGCATGGGGTATTGCTTCCTGCAATAATGGAAAAGAAAAATATTTATGGTAAAAGTTAACTGACAGCATCCCTTTTTCGGGCAACTTAACAAATTGAGCCCACCTGGAACATGAATGAGGTGCTACATTTCATCGTGAAGACAAAAGACAGACTTGCTCATTCTGGGGGATATAGCACAAGCAATTTCTGGAGAATCAGAAGCAAAACACTTTTGTTTCAGTTCTGAGACAACATTCAAGTTTCCCCATAAAGTGCTCTCATACAGAGGATCATGCCTCTTCATTCAGAAAACTATTTCCAAGGACACATCAAAATCAGTGAGAGGCACACGAGACAGCAGAAAACACTTCAGCCTTTGGTTTCCTTTCCTTCACATGTGCTAACTAAAAGCAAAGACAGTAGCTGTCCATTGGCAGGTCTTTATATGTAAAACCTAACCCAATCCCAAAATAAAAAAAAATTAATAAAACCCAACACCGAATGCCCTACTTCTCCATGCATTACTTTCTCAACTTCTAGTGAGAAAAAGAAAATACAAACAAATCGTTCAAAATGGGGAAATGAACGGCAGATCGATAAGAAAAAGCCAGTACGAGGTACTGTGCCATAAAAGATGCACAGGCACTTACCGGAGCGACTCCAGCTGCAGCTGATGCCGCTCCGTCGGTGTAAGGACACCACTTCCAGGCAGCAGCTCACAGAGGAGCTCCTGGCACACACCCACACGGGCTGGCTGTGCCCAGACTCAGCCCCAAGAACAGCCCAGGGCGCTGCCGCTCCCGGCGCTCGGGGACGCCGAGGCACCAGCCGGAGCCCGCTGCCGCCTCCCGGCCGGGTCCGTGACCGAAGGGCGATTCCCCGAGGGGTGACCCGCATCCCCCGGGAAAGGGGCGGGATGAAGCCTGAAGGGGAGGCGCGGGCGGAGCGGGGCAGCCCGGCTCCCGGTACCTCCCTCGCTCTTTCCTTTCTCCCGCGGGGTGGAAGCTCGGCGCGCTGCTCTCCGCCGCCAGCAGCAGCAGGCAAGGGCGCAGAGCCGGGTGGGGGCGGCTCCCGGCGGGCTCCTGGCTCGGGAAGCGGCGGGAGCCGTGCCGGGACGCCTTCCTCCCAAAGAGGGAAGGGCGCCCTCCTACTGTGACCGGCCGCCCAGAGCTTGCCGCTACTGGGAAACTCCATCCCAGGAAGACAAAATCCGTCCTGTATTCCATGGCATTTACCATTCTGTACTATTTAATTTTTGCCTTCTGGCCGGTTCATATATTGAAAGCCTGCTGGTACCCTTTCAGTACCCCAAAAGGGGTCCTTGAAATACCCTCTTCTGAGATTTTCTTTGTATTCGTGGAGCTGGCATGCCACTTTATCCACCAATGCTGCTTCTTCATCTTTCCATGTCTGGGACCCAGAGAACATGGGAGAATGATAGGATATAGTGGGAGAATGCGAAGGGATGGAGGCACATGAAGAAAATGGTGGGGTGGTGGAACATGGAGGATATAGTGAGATGTAGAGGAGATGGAGGGCCAGAGGGGTGGTAGAATGGGGAGATGGTGAGTCATGAAGATGCTGGGATGTGGAGGGAATGGAGATAGTGGGACATAGAGATTGTGGGATGTGTAGGGACCTGGAGGAAATGGAGTGGTAGAGAACTCATAGGGATGGTGAGATATGGTGGGATAATAGCCCTTGGAGGAGATGGAGGGACAGTGAGAAATGGAGGGTAACAAGTTGGAGGAGACAGGGCTGTTGGGCCAAGGGGTGGTGGAATGATCCATGGAGAGGCAGACAGATGAAAGCATTTGGGGCAGAAGGACAGTGGGACATGAAGGACAGGGGAAATGAAACATGGTGGGTAGTGGGACAGAGCAGTTAGTCTAGGGGAAGCAGCCAGCAGCTAGGGGAACACTGAGGCCAGAAGCAGCACAAGCTGCAAGCTCAGGAACCAGGAGGTCCCTGAAGGGCTCACCCAAGCTCTGTGCTACATGTGGAGGTACAAGATGCTGCTCCCCATCTCCTGAGGACCTTCCCTCCTTGGTTCTCTATGTGGCCTCAGGCACATCTCTTCCCACCCACAGATACGGATTGGTGTGAGTCAGGTTGAGATAACCTGTGAGGCAGTTTGAGGTCCAGGTACACGTCATGGGTGAAATCATATTGCACTGTGGGGTGGGCTGCAACATCCTGTGGGGTGCACCAGGTCCACACGGGTTGGCAATCCACAAAAATTTTAGGGTTGGAAGGAACCTCAGAAGATCATCCAGTCCAAACCCCCCTGCCAAGGCAGGGTCACCTAGAGAATTTACACAGGAACGTGCCCAGTTGGGTTTTGAATGTCTGCAGACAGGGAGACTCCACAATTTCCCTGGGCTGCCTGTTCCTGAGCTCTGCCACCCTAAATGTAAAGAAGTTCTTCCTCATGTTGAGGTGGAACTTCTTGTGTTTTAGTTTATGGCCATTGCTTTTTGTCCTGTCTCTGGGCGCCACTGAAAAGTCTGGCACTATCCTCTGGACACCCACCTTTGAGATGCATTGATGAGATCCTCTCTGAATTTTCTCTAGACTTAGGCACAGCTCCCTCAGTCTCTTTCCCTGGAGAGATGCTCCAGATCTCAGATCATCTTCCTGGCCTCCTGGACTCTCTCCAGTGACTCCTTGTCTTTCTTGTGCTGAGTAGCCCAGAACTGGAACCACAGCAGATGTGGCCTCACTGTGACCGAATAGAGGGGCAGCATCATCTCCTTCGACCCGCTGGTCACACACTTCCCGATGCACTCAGGACACTATTGGCCCTCCTGGCCCTAAGGACACACTGCCAGCTCATAGTTGACTTGTTATCCACCAAGAATTCTAGGTCCTTCTCCACAGAGGTGCTCTCTCATCTGATTCAGCAGTGGCTTCATATTTTCCCTAATCTCCCTTTTGCTGCTGATATACCTGTAGAAGCCCTTCTTGTTGTACTTGTTATCCCTTGCTAGATTCAGTTCCAAGGTGACTTTGGCCTTCCTCACTGCATCCCTGAATGCTCTGACAATGCTTCCGTGTGGCCTGTCCCTTTTTCCACATCCCATAAATTTCTTCTTCATAAATTTCAGATTTACTAGAAACTTATATGGGCTCCATCCATATTACAGGTACCATACAATGGGATAACCCCACCCTCCCCACACAAATTCAACCCCACACAAATGGCTGCTGCTCAATGGTTTTTATTGGATTTCCAAGCTTGAGGGGCTAGGGGGAGTTGGGCACTTGGAAGTCTAAATGGGACAGCTGCGAGTTCAGGTAGGATACTTAGGGATCCAGATCTTCACTCTTCATTGAGTCCCTTCTGATAGAGGAAAAAAAGGGGCTGTTGTGGGGCAGCCATGGGGTGGCCTATGAGGCACCTGTGGGCAGGGGAGAGTCCCACCTTGGCTCCAATATCGCGGCTCTTGGCCCGCAGCTTGTTGACCTGGGACTCGGCGATGTCGGCACGCTCCTCTGCCTCATCCAGCTCGTGCTGTGCCTTGCGGAACTTGGCCAGGTTGGTGTTGGCCTGTTCCTCCTGAAGGGGGCAGAGACACCAGTGAGGCTCCCACACAGCTCTGTCTGGCCTCCTGCCACCCCATCTGCTCTCCATACACCTGACTATTTTATTGCTCCATCAGGCCTTCAATAGAAACCCCTGTTTCTTCAGACATCCCATTTTCAAACCACCCAACCATCTACTCAATGATCCATCCATCCAATCTTCCACCCACATAAACTAACTTCCTTCCTTCCTTCCTTCCTTCCTTCCTTCCTTCCTTCCTTCCTTCCCCATCATCTCTCAATCCCACAACTAACACACCCTCCTCATTCCCTGACAACCCACCACCCCTTGACTACCTCATCTCATGGTTGCCTGCTACTCTCTACATCCTCTCCCACATCCTAAACCCACACTGTCCTCTCCTGGGGGTGGTCCCATGGCTGCCTCAGCCAATGCTCACCGCCTCCTCTGCCTGTCGCTTGTAGGCCTTGACCTTCAGCTGGAGCTTGTCCACAAGGTCCTGGAGCCGGACCATATTTTTACGGTCCTCCTCCGTCTGTAGGGTGAGACACGTATGGATCATGACCTGACCCTACCTGCTCTTGGAATCACCACCCAAGCTATGACAGTCAGGAGACAGTTAATGAAGTTCTTGGGGAGTGGAGTTTCTTGAGATCTGTGGGTGGCTTCAGCTCTGGGAGCAGGAGGAAGATGTCTTATTGCCCTTGATGAGATCCCACCTGAGGTTATGGATCATGCCCCCATAAGATTCCATGGATACTGGGACACTGAGAGGTGGCCTGGGTAGCTCATGGCCCAGACCATGTTCTGGGTACTCACGTACATACAGTGGGTGGTCCCTTATCAAATCTAGACAGCCTGTGTCTCTCTGGCCAGCAGGTTGGCCATGTTCGAGGTCATGTACAGCATGAAATATGAGGCCCTGAGGCCAAGGGGCAGGAATTGACCTGGGCCAGCCCAGGAGCCCCACCTGGTAGCTCAGCTCCTTGACACGACGCTCGGACTTGCGGAGACCCTTAATGCTCTCAGCATTGCGCTTCTGCTCAGCCTCCAGCTCATTCTCCAGCTCCCTCACTCGAGCCTCCAGCTTCTGCAGCTGCTTCTTGCCCCCTTTGAGGGCCAGCTGCTCGGCCTCATCCAGCCTCATCTGCAGGTCCTTGATGGTCTGCTCCATGTTCTTCTTCATCCGCTCCAGATGGGCGCTGGTGTCCTGCTCCTTCTTCAGCTCCTCGGCCATCATGGCCGCCTGCCCAAGGAGAGAAGCAAGCAGAGAAGGAGGACCAAAGCATGCTCTACTTCACCCTCCAGTGGAAGGTGTCCTAGATGTAGGTCCCACTATGGCACTCACATCAGTGATGGCTTTCTTGGCCTTCTCCTCAGCATTCCTGCACTCCTGGATGGCCTCTTCCACCTCTGTCTGCAGCTGGGAGATGTCGGCCTCCATCTTCTTCTTCTGGTTGATGAGGCTGGTATTCTGGAATTAGAGGAGAGGATCTCATGAGGTGTCTCTTGAACTGCTGACCCATCCTTCTTCAACCCCCCAGTACTTAATGACGCCCAACTCCCTGCCAACTCTGCAGGCTTAAAGGATCTGGAGATCTTGGTAACTCAACCCGTTAGAAGCCCATACCCATGGATGGAGATGACCTCTGTCCTTGAAGGTATGTGATGTCTCACCTGTGAGTGGAGAAGCTGGACCCTCTCGCTGGCCTCAATCAGCTCCTGTTCGGCCAGCTTGCGAGCCCTCTCAGTCTGTTCCACCACTGCCTGCATCTCCTCCAGCTCGGATTGGAGAAGGTTGTTTCTCCTTTCCACGATGGCAATATTCTCCTTCAGGTCTTCATTGGCTCTTACCACATCATCCAGCTGCAGCTGGGTGTCCTGTTGGGATAAATATAATGGAGATCAGCCAGCAGCTCAGGGACCTAAGAAGACCTCCTTATAGGTGGGTAATCCCACCTTGAGGTGAGCCTGGGCTCCTTTCAGGTGGGACTGAGCTTCAGCAGCCACGCTTGTTCTCCCTTTTGAAGGTCTCCAGGTGCTCAAGCGACTCCTCATATGCATTCTTCAGCTTGAAGAGCTCAGTGCTGAGGGACCTGGCCTCTTTCTGTGATGCCTCCAGCTCCATCTGTGACTCTTCAAACTTCTGCTTCCACTCAGATAAGATCTGGAGCAAAGCAAGAGGTCACTCTCTGTCCCCATGTCTCCCATCTGCTCCTGTCTCACCACTGTGTCCTCTTACCTTATCAAAGTTTCTCTGCTTCTTGTCCAACGCAGCAGCTGCTGCATTTGATCGCTCCACATCTGCCATCAGGTCCTCAATCTCATTTTGCAGCCGGTGTTTGGTCTTCTCCAGGGAGGAACACTTGGCATTGACCGCCTCCACTGCCTCCTCAGCCTCCTGCAGCCGCTGGGCCAGCTTCTTCCTGCCGTGGCAGAAAACCTGGCTGTGGTGACCCATGGATCAAGTCGGCCAACTAAAACCTTATTCTTCCTATTCATTTGCTGAGGCTCTGGATTTTTACCATCTCCAGACCCGTATACCTTCTCCAGATTCTTCTACAGTGGAAGGGTGTGCACTCTTCCCTGCCTCATAGAGGCTTCCTTTCATGGGGAGAGGACTCACTTGGCTTCCTCCAGTTCCTCAGTGCGCTGGATGGCATCTGTCTCATACTTGGTCCTCCACTGTGCCACCTCAGAGTTGGCCTTGGAGAGTGAGCGCTGGAGCTCAGCCTTGGCCTCTGTCTCCTCCTCATACTGCTCCCTCAGAAGGTCACAGTCATGCCGGGCTGACTGGAGGGCATGGGCCAGTGCATTCTTTGCCTGGAAGGCAGAGGTAAGGAGTAGTAGCAATAGACCTATATGGAGGTCAAACTCAGAAATACTAGTAAGCACTGATATTTCTCAGCCAAACCTTCTCTAGATCATTCCAACCAAATTCAGCACATCTAGACCCAGAGCCATCTAAACATGGGTACCTCTAGTCTGGCCCAGTTTGACTTCCCCCTCATGCAGTGCCACCCAGCCACCTATAGACCAACCCAGCTGCTTCACAACTGACCTGCTCAGCCCGACCTCTCAGCTGTTAGACCAATGCAACCCTACTCAACCACTCTAAGATGCAACCACCCCACTGAACTGGCCTGAACTTGAATTCCATTTGGTGCTACCACCATGAGGGTGAAGGACACCTTGTCTTGTGGCCCGCCTGGAGACCCTATGAGCCATCCCACAAACCTCACCTTCATCTCCTCCTCCAGCTGTCTCTTCAAGTCCTCCATCTGCTGGGTGTATGACTGCTTGCCCCTAGTTAATTGAGAGACAAGGGCCTCCTTTTCCTCCAGCTGGCGGGACAGCTCTCCTGCAGAGGTAGGGCAGGTTTTGAAGGTGTGGCAGGGATTGAAGATGTGGGGCAGGGGCTGAGGATGTGGAGTAAGGGGTATGGTGGGTCAGGGTTTGCACCATTCTCAGTCTGGAGCTTGGCCCGTTGGGTGCTGGTGTCATTGAGGACTCGTTGTGTCTCTTCCAGCTTGGCCCGGTGTTCAGCTGCCTGGTCCTCCATGGTGCGAGAGATCTTCTCCATGCCCACCTTGAAGGAGGAAAGTATGGAGGGAAGGAATGAAGAAGGAGAATGATGCCCATGGTGGAGATAAGATGTCCACCTTGGTCTTCTTCTACCTTGGCTTTTATGAGTTGCTCCATGTTGGAGCTGAGGTCATCCAGCTCCAGCTTGAGGTCGCTCTTCTCCTTCTCCAGCTTCTGCTTGACGCGCTGTAAGTTGTCAATCTGCTCACTGAGCTCAGCCACACTGTCGGCATGCTTCTTGCGCAGCGCAGCAGCCGTGGCCTCGTGCTGCAGCGTGGCCTCCTCCAGGTCCCGCCGCATCTTCTGGAACTCTGCCTCACGCTTCTTGTTGAGCTCGATCTGCACTGATGTGGCACCACCCGCCTCCTCCAGCCGCTCACTGATCTCCTCCAGCTCCCGTGAAAGGTCTGAGCGCAGCTTCTCCACCTTGGCTCTGCCTGTCCGCTCTGCTTCCAACTCCTCCTCCAGCTCCTCAATCCGTGCCTGTGGTCCAGGGACGGAGCTGCTGTCAGCAAACTTGGCTCTACCCAACTCCTGCACTCAACTCAACCGATTGAGCTGGAGACTTTTCAACCCAACTCACCCCAATAGCTGAAAACACTTCAGCTCATGCCAGACATCTGAACATTTGTCAGCCAACTGAAAACTCCTAAACTCAGCCTAACCAGATGGAGACTTTTCACCTCAACCCAACCAACTGGAGGCTCTTAGTCTCGTCCAAATAAGCAGAGAATAGATTCCTCACCTGCAGCTCTTTCAGCTTCTTCTGGAGCTGCAGAGCCAGAGCCTGCTCATCCTCAACCTTGCTGTTCTGCTGGTTGATCTCAAATTCTTTTCTGCAAGTGAAAGCAGTTAGCAGTGAGGTCCCTGCCCTTGCCCCCAGTTTAGACCAGGGAAAGAGGTCCGTCTTTACTTCTTGAGCTTCTCCTCCAGCTGCTGCTTGTCGTTCTCCAGGTCCATGATGTTCTCCTGGGTCAGCTTTAAGTCACCTTCCAGCTTCCTTTTGGCCCGTTCCAGGTCCATCCGGACTTTCTTTTCCTGTTCCAGGGAGCCTTCAAGCTGTGTGGAAACGTGAAACCTCAGTTTTCCATCATACCTGCCCTAGAAAGCTCCTTAGCACTACTCATGGTAGGACCAGACCACACTCACGTCATCCACTTGCTGTTCCATCTTGAGTTTGGCCTTTGTCAGGGTGTTGACCTTGTCTTCCTCTGCCTGCAGGTCATCCAGCGTCTGCTGGTGAGATTCTTGCAGGGCCTTCTTTTCCTTCGTTAACTTTGCAATGGTTTCATCCAACCCAGCCATCTCCTCTGTGAGGTTCTTGACCTGAAAGAGGAGAAACACTAGGCCTCCAGCTTAGTACCAGAGGTAGGGCAAAGCTGAGTGATGCTGCTGTTGTCCTTGGCCAGTGAGGCCACTGCAGTGGTAGAGAACCCAAAGGATGTTCATGTAGCCCAGATCAACTAGCCTTGGATCTCCTCCAGGTTGTGTTGACACAAATCCCCACAATTTAAGGTCAAGGCCTCTTTCCACCCTCACCTTGTTCTCAGTGGCATGTTTCTCCTTCTCCACCTTGGCCAGAGTCAGCTCTAGATCATCAATATCCTTTTTCAGCTCCGAACACTCATCCTCCAGCTTCCTCTTCCTAGCTGTCAGCTCTGCGTTCATCTCTTCCTCATCCTCCAGTCGCTCTGTCAGCTCCTTCACCTTGGCCTCCAGCTGGATCTTGTTCTTGATCAGCTGGTCACAGCGCTCCTCAGCATCATTGAGGTTGTCCTGCTCCTGTATTGGAGTGGTAGATGAAGTAGGGTGGCCCTGGAGGGCTGCTGGTCACCCCCCTGACATAGTTTTTTGGGGCAGTCTCACTTACGGCCTGGACTTGGAGCTGAAGGTCATTCTTCTCCTGCAGCATGGAGACCATCTTCTCCTCCAGCTCCTTGCGCCGGGTCTCCGACTTCTCCAGGGCCTCCTTCAGCCGCCCAAACTCTTCCTTCATGTTCTAAAGCAGAGACCAGGAGATCAGTAGCCACACCCAATCCCCTTCATCCATCAACCCCACCCTGCCCATTTTGGATCCCCAGCAGCCCATCTCATCACCTCCTCCCACCTGCATCTCCTTCTCTGTCTCAGCACTCTTCAACAAGGGTTTGATCTTGAAGTAGAGCTTCATCCAAGGCCAATTCTTCACCCCCATGAAGGCCCTGATGTTCCACTGGATCACCAGCAGTGAGTCTCTAGAATGGTGACACAGATGCCACTACACCACAAATCTGGTGACCCACCAGACGTCCTTTCTCAAGGAGAAACACCCTTCCCCTCTCACCGGCGCTCCAGGATCTTCTTGAACTCGATGCGCATGAGCTGCCCTCGGGCCTGAGCCTGGATGCGGGTGATAATGCGGGAGAGGCGCTCGTCCCGCATCTCCTCCAGAAGTCCCAACAGCCCAGCCTTGAAGAAGACCTGATGGAGGAAGGAAGTGAGTGAGAGAGTGAATCGGTTGGGAAGGGTTTGTGGACAGATAGATGGATTGCTGGGGAAATTAAGTGATGGATGGTGGGGTGGGGTGGGGTGGATAGGCAGATGGACACATCAGTGGTGAGACCATGGGGTCCACATGACCCCAGGTATGGTAGGACCATGGAGACACCATGTGCCCTTACCTTGGTGTGTCCAAATTTGTACTGGTTGTGGTCAATGTCAATGGATCCCAGGAGCTTTTCAGCACCCTTGCGACTGTCAATGAACTGCCCCTCAGGGATGGCAGCAGGGTTCAGGATGCGGTACCTGGTGACCAGAGAGGACATGAAAACCCTGAGGTCAGCCCTACTCAGGTTGTCCACCCCATCCCCACATTTTCTCCTCTGTGCCTACCGCTGTCGGAAGTCCCCATAGAGGATGCGATTGGGGAAGCCCTTACGGCAGATGCGGATGCCCTCTAGCACCCCGTTGCAGCGCAGCTGATGCATTACCAGGGGATTGTCCATCACACCTGGCAGTGGGTCAGAGGGGTGGTGGTGTCAGCCATAAGCCACACCTACCACCATTTTCCCTGCCCTCAGCCCTACCCTTTGCTCACCTGGCTCCTTCCGCTCATTGGGTATAATACAGCGGACAAAGTGAGGGTGGGTTGTCTTGAGGTTAGCCATCAGTTTGTTGAGGTTCTCCTGTTGAGGGACAGAGGAGAGAACAAGCTGACTAATGTGAGAGCAAGAGAGGGTCTGTGGGACTGAAGGGGTGATCCACCACCCAGGAGATATCCTCCCATTGCCCCAAAGGGGGTCCACTATGTAGATCCCTCACCCGATGCAGTGCTGAGACGGTCTGAAAGGAGGAACCTTTCTTCTTGGCTCCTTTCCCTTTCCCTCCATCACCACCTGGAGAGAACAGGCATAGGGTAACACAGGAAAGGTGACTAGTGGACAGCAGACTTCTCCATCAACTCATTGCTCCATCACCCCACCATCCATTCACCCACCAGCATCTGCTCCAGCATAGTTGGAGAAGAGGTTGGCCAAGAGCTTCAAGGCAGATTTCTGGTAGAGCCCCACCACTGTCTCATTGAGAGGGTCCTTGTTCTTCTCCAGCCCCCCGATGATGTTGTAGTCCACTGTGCCAGCATAGTGGACAAGAGAGAAATGGGCCTCTGGCTTCCCCTTGACATTGCGTGGCTTCCCAAAGTTGGCCGACTTGCCCAGGTGATTATCAAAGAGCTTGGCCTTGAAGGTCATGTCTGAGGCTTTGGGAAACATGCACTCCTCCTCCAGGATGGACATGATCCCCATGGGCTAGGAAGAAAAATGGTGGTGGAGGATATTAAGCACAACCTAGTTAACCAACTCTGGGGCCCCTGGCAGGCTCCAACTCAAAGGGCCCTTCCCCCAAAGTCCCTTCAGCCCCCATGAGGCCCTGAGGGAGGTGGTACCTTCTCAATGAGGTCAATGCAGGCCTGGAGGTCCATGCCAAAGTCAATGAACTCCCACTCAATGCCCTCCTTCTTGTATTCCTCCTGCTCCAGCACGAACATGTGGTGGTTGAAAAACTGCTGCAACTTCTCGTTGGTGAAGTTGATGCAGAGCTGCTCAAAGCTGTTGAACTGGGGAAGGAGAGAGGAGATGAGATTAACTGGATTAACTCAACACCCAACAGGGTCAACAGAATGCCTGATGAGATCTGTAGGTGAACCTGAGCTGGGTCAACAAAATGCCCAGTAGTATCAATGAAGTCAATGCAACTCCCAAGAGGATCAACACAAACCTCAAGAGGACAAATGCCCTGCCACCCCCTCAGTCCTCACATCAAAGATCTCAAATCCAGCGATGTCTAGCACACCGATGAAGTACTGCCTTGGCTGCTTGGTGTCCAGGTGGAGATGAAGAGGCGACTGGATGGAGGGAGAAAGGGAGCTATGTGTGGATGAATGGAGCTCCTGGGTGGATGGATGAAGTTTGTGGGTGGATGGAGGAGTCCATACATGGATGAGTCCTGGGATGGATGAATAAATCCATGGATAGATAAGTCTATGGATGGATAATGGACTACAAGGCAGCCTCTCACTGGGCTCTCAACCCACTCACAGGTCTCAATGTCAGCTGATGCCAACTTCCCGGTGGCCCCAAAATGGATCCGGATGAACTTCCCCTGGGAAAGCAGTGGCAGGAGGTGGAGGTGGCTGCCTTCATGCAGAAGATCCCAGACCATAGACGCTGTCCCGCAAACTGCCCCACAGACCCTTCCTCATACAACCCACCCCCATCACTCACAAATCGGGAGGAGTTGTCATTGCGGAGGGTCTTGGCATTGCCGAAGGCCTCCAAGGCAGGGTTGGCCTGGATGATCTGGTCCTCCAGGGTGCCCTGGACGGGGTGGGACAATGCTGGGTGTGGATACCACTGGGGTACACTCTCTGCCAAGGGTACATGGACTGAGGAACTCACCTTGCTGCTATTGGTCACCTCCTTCTTGCGGTCGCCAATGGCAGCAATGCTGGCAAAGTATTGGATGACCCTCTTAGTGTTGACTGTCTTCCCCGCCCCGGATTCTCCGCTGGGGGAGCAACAGTGAGATATTGGATAACATCCTGGTGGGTACTTCATCCCACCCCACTGCTATGGGGTGGGGCTGGATAAAGCAGGGCCTTACGTGATGAGGATGGACTGGTTCTCTCGGTCTGCCAAGAAAAAAGAGGAGTCAGGTGGGATGAAGTTTGGAAACATCTTGGTCTTGGGGTTGAGGCTGAAGTTCTCCATCCTCTCAGGTGAGAACCACTTCTGAGTCAGGAACCATTTTTTGGAATGGGGTCTTCTAGTTTGAGGTCCTCACAGGACATTCTTACCTGTCAACATGTTCTGGTAGGCATTGTCAGAGATGGAGAAGATGTGGGGTGGAGCTTCACTCCGCTTCTTTCCCCGGTAGGCAGCCACCACCTCAGCATTGTAGACAGGCAACCACTTGTAGGGGTTGACAGTCACACAGAAGAGCCCCGAGTAGGTCTGAAGAAAAGGGCAGGCAGGTCAGAGCCAGGAGGTGCCACCCCACCAAGTGGGGACATGCTAGGTCTAGGTGGCCTAAGGGATGTGGTGACGGGATGTCCTCATCTTGGTTGTCTGAAAAGGGGCTGTAGAAGGGACATCTTGGGTCTGGGTGGCCCACAACATGCAGAGATTTACATCTCTTGTGTCCATGGCCCAAGGGGCCTGGGGATGGAACACATTATGTCCTATCAAGGGACCTCTTGAAGTGACATCTTGGATCTGGGTTGCTGAAGGGGTCAGGGGATACAACATCTCAGGTCTTGGTGGCTGAGGCAGTCTAGAAATGGGATGTCTTGGGTCTGGGCAGCCCAAGGGAGCTGGAGAAAGGGCCACCAGGTTCTAGGTGTCCCAAAGTCCATGAAAAAGCCACAACAGGTTTTAGGTGGCCCATAGGTTCTCTGGAAGCCCCATCTGGTACTAGGTATCCCAAAAGCTTTAGGGAAGGGTTACTACTTTCCATCCACCCCATAGGCTGTGGGGAAGGCCTCGCCTACTTCCCAGGTGCTCCAGGGGCTTGTGGGAAGGCTCACATAGATCAACCAAGAGGCATAGCGCTCCTTGAGGTTGTAGAGGACAGCAGGCTCATGGAGGAAGGTCAGCATTGCCATGTCCTCGATCTTGTCAAATTTGGGGGGGTTCTGCTGGTGAATGTCAGCTTCCTTCACCGTCACCGTCTGGGAGGAATGGGGAGACATGGGGGTGGGGGTTGGGAGATGTCCATGGCTTGGGGGATAGAGGGTGCTCCATTGGTAGGATTTCTTCCATGGGTTGAGAGGGGTCTCCTGTGGTTTGGGGGGTACCCCCCATCTGTTGTGAGACTTCCATGGGTCAGGGCCCCCACCACTATCAGCCTGGTTTCCCCTTCCTCAATTTGGTCTCCCCCAAACCTTCAACCCCCCTCCTTCCTTTAATCCCTCCCCCATTACTTTCGTCCCATTAATCCCTCCCTCCTTAACTCTTCACGCCCCTACTTCCCACCAACCCCTTATCCCCCATGATGCCCAATTCCCTCTTATCTCCCCCACCAGTCACCCCCTATGCCCCCTCCTGCCATCAACCCTTCCCATCCTTAGCCCCCTCCTCCATTATCCCCTCACCCCCATTAATCTTTTGCCCCATATGGCCCCTTGCCCCCCTCCCCTCACCCCCCCATCCCACAGTTGCCCACCTCTCCCAGTTCAGTCTGGACGGTGGCCTCCCCTCCTTGCCGCCCCGTCACCCGACCCCGAACGAATTCCTCCCGGGGGTGGGGGACGAAGCACTCGCTACGGGGGTCGAAGGGTCTGGTCTGCGCTGCCAGCCGCTCCCGCTCCCCTGGCCGCAGGAACGGGGCTGCCGCCCCCAGCGCTGCCAGCACCGCGTCCGCCATCCTGCCCCACACAGACAGGGACCCTGCATCACCTGGGGGGCTGTGAGGCTGTGGCCACAGGGTCTCACCCCTTGTTCCGTGGCCCCACACAACCCCACTGGCCGGAGCCCGTTGCCGTGCATGGGCCCCTTTAGCCATGCCCAGACCCCTATGGCTGCGGCAGATACCAGAGCCAGACCCAGAGCTTTGCAGCTGTGCACAGCCCCATGCATGGATCCCTACAGATGTGCAGGGAGCCCTATAGCCCTCTGTACACCCACATAGTCATGCACTGCCCCATGCACGGACTCCTGTAGTGATTCAGGGACTCCCTGCAGGGATCCCTATAACCATTAAAGGATCCCTAATAGCGATGTACAGGACTTCATGGTTGTGTATGACCCCATGCACAGGATCCTACAGCCATTCATGACCCCATGTATTGAGCCCTCTACAGTGCACAGACCCCCTATAGCTGTAGGCAGACCCCTATAGTCATGCAGGGACCCCAGTCCCATGCACAGCCCTGTGTACAGACTCCTGTACTGATGCAGGCACCTCCACAACCAGGGACCACCAATCCCTGGAATGGTGCATGGCCCCCTGCAACACAAAGACTCCTGCAGCCACACACAGACCCCCATAATGATTCAGGCATCCCTACAGTGATGCACAGAGACCCATAGAACTGCAGGGACTCCTATAACAATGCAGGGAACATCAGAGTCCTGCACAGCCCCACCTGCAGACCCCCACGGCAAAGTATGGATCCCCTGTAGTGATGTGCAGACCCTACAGCAACACACACACCCTATAGCAGCATAGCAGCACCACTCCCCCGCCAAAGCACCCATCCCCATGCTGCCCCACAGCATCACCCTCACCTGGAGTCTGTGGATCTAGCAGGTAAGATGAAGGAAGCTGGAAGAACATGCAGAGGGTGAGTAGGGCTACACCCTACAGATCCTCTTTGCCCCATAGACCCTTTTATGCCCTATAGATCACTTTCCCACATAGACCCCAAGTACACCATAGCCCTGCTTGTGCTACATAGGCCCCCTGGATGCCCCACAGACCATCAATGTCCCCTAGACTGCTGTACCCCATAGATCTCTTTCCCCCACAGTTCCCCTCAGTGCTTCTTAGGTCCTCTGTGCCTCATAACCCCCTGTGTACCCCACAGGTCCCCACACCCCATAGAACCCCTATGTGTCCCATAGGCCCCCTGTGCCCCATATTCCCCAGATTCCTGTGTTCCATTGATCTCCATACGCCCCATAACCCTCCTGTGCACCCCATAGCCCCCCATATCCTCCCTCAGCCCTTCATATCCACATCCCGTATTCCCACTATGTCCCCCACCCTCTCCCTCTCTGCCCCACGCCGACACCTGTGCCAGTCCCACAGCCCCAAGGCCTTTATAGACCATCATGGGATGGGGAGGAGCATTCCTGGGGAGGGGGTGGCTGATAAAAGAGAAGAAGGGGGGCACCTCCCCCCCCCGCTTCCCCAGCCACAAGGTGGCATCTCTCCAGTGACCCTGGCATCCAGGACCCACATATTCATCCTACAGGATGATTTATGGGGCAGAGCTATAGGGGTGAGCAAGGGCTGTCCAGACCCCTTGTAGGGGTGGGATGTGGGGTGAGGTAGGGGGCTTGGCTGGCTGGGTGCCTTGTGTAGGAGGTGTCTATGGAGCCCAGACATCTGGATTCGCTGGGGAGGGGGGGTGGAGGGAGGGGGGTGAAATTAGGGACCTCAGGGGCCAGGGTCCCTTGTGTGTGTGGGCGATCTATGTGGACCAGGGTGCTTTGATGGGGTTTGTGATGTTTCTGTGGGTCTCACATGCCTGAGTTCCTTGTGTGTGTGGGATCTCCGGAGCCCAGATGCCTGGGTTCTTTGTGCATGGAGGGGATCTGTGGGGCTAGGACTCTGGGGACCCTTGTGAAGGGCGTGCCTATGGGGCTGGGATGCCTGGGTCCCTGGCCAATGTCCTGTCACCGGTGGGGTGGTGACAGCTCTACCCTGCCAGGTCTATATTGGGACACGACCGGAGAGTGGGGGGGAGATTGTTATCTCGTCCCCCCCAGCGAGGCGCCGTGGGGCCGCCAGGGGTCTGGGGGAGGTGGGGGGGGGGTCTGGCAGCAGTCCCCGAACACCGTGTCCACTTTGTCATCAAGGAGGTGACAAGTGTTCCCGCGAAGTGACACATTCCCGCGGGCGGGAGGTCCCCACCTCCCCATTGTGCCCCAGAGATACCTCTCTCCTGCCCCATAGACCATCTCCTTTGTTCCACAGAGCCCTTACAGAGCCCCATAATTGCTCCATGGAGCCACACAGAGTCTCCGCAAATCCCCATAGAATCTTTTTAGAGCCCCATAGAGTCCACATAAGGCCCCATAGCGACATTACCCCACCCTTCCTCGGCCCGAGTTTGGCGGGGGAGGGGAGCCGCCCGGACGCCGGGGTCCCCTGGGGTCCATCATGCGGCGCCGCCGGGACCGGGAGGGATGGGGCAGCGACAGATGGACAGCGAAAGGGAGGGTGAGGGGGGAAGAGGGGAGGGACTGAGGATTTGGTGGGGAGGGACAGGCAGGAGACAGAGGGACAATGGGACATAGAGAACTTGCAGGGACCAGGGGGACATGGAGAAGGCAGAAGGACTGTAGGCAATGGAGGACACAGGGCTGGTGGGCAAAGAGGTGGTGGGGTGATGGATGGCAAGTCCAGAGCAATGGAGGGACAGGTCCGTAGGGAAGAGGGGGTTGTGGGATATGGTGTGCGGTGGGACGGAGCAGCTGGTGGATAGGGGAACACTGAGGCCAGGACAGAGGGACCTCAGCATTTGCAGCAGGAGAAGGTGCAGCCTCAGGAGCCAAAACATGCCTGAGGGATCCACTCAGGCTCTGCCCACATGTGGAGATTGATGTCCCCCACCTCCTGGGGTCCCCCCTCCCCATCTGCCCCCAGATCTCCTGCCACACAGATCTAGGCTGGTGTGGAGCAGGCTGAGCTTACAGAATACCATGGAGCAGATAGAGTATCTGCCCCACAGCGGATACACTGTGAGGCAGCTCAAGGCTGAGCTCATGAGTTACATCACATTGCACTGTGGGTCTGGTCGCATTGTGCTGTGGGGCACGCTGTGCTGCAAACTCCTTGGTGATCTTGAGTGGGCTACAGACATGCTGTGGGTGCCATGCCATGGGGAAACCCTACCCTCCCCACACAAACACAGCCCCACAAAACCTGATGCTGCTCAATGCTTTTTATTGGCTGACCAAGGTTAGGGGGCTGGGAATGGGGGTGGGCCACTTGGAGGTCCAGGGGATATTGTTGGGGGTCCAGAGCTTCACTCTTCATTGAGTCCCTTCTGATGGAGAATGAAAAAAAGAGACTGTGAGCATGAGGAAGTTGTGGGGCAGCCGTGGGGCAGCTGTAGGGCAGGGAAGAGTCCCACCTTGGCTCCAATGTCGCGGCTCTTGGCCCGCAGCTTGTTGACCTGGGACTCGGCGATGTCGGCACGCTCCTCTGCCTCATCCAGCTCGTGCTGGGCCTTGCGGAACTTGGCCAGGTTGGAGTTGGCCTGTTCCTCCTGAGGGTGCAGGGACACCAGTGAGGCTCCCACACAGCTCTGTCTGGCCTCCTGCCACCCTGCCAGCTGTCCCTCCATCCTATCTTCTTATTGTTCCATCTGGCCCACCATGGACCCACCTGTCCTTTCAGGCATCCCATCCTCCAGCCACGCAACCATCTCCTCAACAAACCATCCATCTAACATTCCATCCATCCATCCATCCATCCATCCATCCATCCATCCGTCCGTCCGTCCGTCCGTCCGTCCATCTCCACATTCCACCACCCACCCACTTTCTCCACTTTCTTTTGACATACTCTTTTCACCCCCTGACACCCCACCCCTTGACCACCCCAAGGTCCCCTGCTACTCCCCACATTCTCTCCCACACCCCAACTGTCCCAGCCCCGACACTGTCCCCTCCTGTGGGGTGGTGCCACAGATGCCCCTCCAGTGCTCACCGCCTCCTCTGCCTGTCGCTTGTAGGCCTTGACCTTCATTTGCAGTTTGTCCACAAGGTCCTGGAGCCGGACCAGGTTCTTGCGGTCCTCTTCTGTCTGTGGGGTGAGACACAGGTGGGTTAGGACATGATCCTCCCTTTGCTTTGAATCACCATGAGAGCAGTGAGGGTCAGGAGACAGTTAATGATGTTCTTGGGGAGTGGTGCTTCTCTGGATCTGTGAGTGGTCTCAACTGTGGGGCTTATCAAATCTAGACAGCCTGTGTCTCTCTGGCCAGCAGGTCGGCCATGTTCGAGGTCATGTACAGCATGAAATATGAGGCCCTGAGGCCAAGGGGCAGGAATTGACCTGGGCCAGCCCAGGAGCCCCACCTGGTAGCTCAGCTCCTTGACACGACGCTCGGACTTGCGGAGACCCTTGACACTCTCGGCATGCTCATGCTCCAGAGAGGCCTGGTGGAGACAGACAGAAATTAGAGGGCCATAGAGGACAACATGGCACTCATGGGGATGTGATTTGGCTCACCTCAGCCTCTTCCAGTGCAGCTTGGAGCTCCAGTTTCTCAGCATCCAGCTGCTTCCGGACCTTCTCCAGTTCATGGATGGTCTTGTGGCTGCCACCCAGCTGCTCCGTCAGGTCCGAGATCTCCTCTACCCAGATGATAACCCATCAGACTTGGTGGAATGTAGTGGGATACAAAAAGGTGGCAGGGAAGGACCATGGTCTCACCTTGGAGATTCTTGTTTTCCCTCTTTAAAGTCTCTAAGTGATCAAGTGACTCCTCATAAGCATTTTTCAGCTTGAAGAGCTCGGTGCTGAGGGACCTGGCCTCTTTCTGTGATGCCTCCAGCTCCACCTGGGACTCTTCAAACTTCTGTTTCCACTCAGACAAGATCTATGAGGACACCACCTGCTCAGCTGCTGCTTTGCCCATGAATAACCCTCTTTCCATCCTCTTCCTCCCTTCCCCAATGCTCTCCTGAAAGGGACTTGAGGGTCTGCTAAAACATGGCCCTTGAAAGTTGTTCAGATTTTTTCTGGATTTCTCCTGCCTTTTTTTGGTTCATGGGACCCACATTTCTCTACCCCCTTTCCACCCTTCTCCTTCCATCATTCCTTGGTCCTCCCACCTTGTCACAGTCATGCCGGGCTGACTGGAGGGCATGGGCCAGTGCATTCTTTGCCTGGGAGGGGAGAGAGTTACAAGGTGAGGAGGACCTGGATCTATATGAAGGTGAGCTGTATTGGCATTTTCCAACTCCAACTACCTAGTTACCAACCAACCCAACCCAACCCAGCCCAACTTCCCTGTAACTCACCAGTCCTTCTAAATTTCTGAGGACCCTTGATTCATTTGCTCCTGCTTTGAGGGCAGGCTCATGATGCACTTCTTAATCCCAAACCTTAGCAATGAAGGTGTCTTTTGACCTCACTGACCCCCCAACAAAGCTCTACCTTGACTTCTTCCTCTAGCTGCCTCTTGAGGTCCTCCAGCTGTTGGGTGTAGGTGAGTTTCCCTCGTGTCATCTGGTTGATGAAGGCTTCTTTCTCCTCCAGCTGCCTGGAGAGCTCACCTGTCAGGTGGAATGGCAGATAATCAGTTGCAGGACACACCCCCAAGCCACCTCACTGGGCAAGAGTTAGGCAATTGGGTTAGGGAAGAGCAAGACCCTCACCATTTTCTGTCTGGAGCTTGGCTCGTTGAGTGGTGAGGTCATTGACCATGCGTTGAGCCTCTTCGGACTTGGTCCGGTGCTCATTCATCTGATCTTCCATGGTGCGGCACATCTTCTCCAGGTTGGCCTACAAACAGAAAGGGCAGAAGATGAAAGGGAACCTTGAGAGGGCAGTGGAAGGGCAGTCTTCAAGGCTGTAGACCTATTTCTGAGATTCTTGCAGGGCCTTCTTCTCCTTCGTTAACTTGACAATGATCTCGTCCAGCCCGGCCATCTCCTCTGTGAGGTTCTTGACCTGCAGGAGGAGAAATATCAGGCCTCCAGCTTGGTAACAGAGGTAGAAGAAGAGACAGGAGGCTGTTCTTGCTCTTTGTGAAGCTGGGTCTAAGTCAGGAGATGTAGGAAAACACAACCAGCCTTGGTTCTTGGTGATGCAATCCAACCAGTCTTGCATTATTGCAATCCAACCAGTCTTGCATTATCAAAGCAGCCTTGGTTCTTGGTGATGCAATCCAACCAGTCTTGCATTATCGCAATCCAACCCAAGCAGTTTTGGGTCCTTATGAGCCAACTCATCCAGCCTTGAATTTGACAGCCCAAACAGCCTTGATTCTTGGCAACCCAACCCAACCAGCCTTGGGTCTTCACCAGACTCTATTCATGTTGGCTTTGGTCAGCTCAGTTCCCCACAATCTGAGGTCAAGACATCTCCCCACCCTCACCTTGTTCTCAGTGGCGTGTTTCTCCTTTTCCACTTTGGCCAATGACAACTCCAGGTCATCAATATCTTTCTTCAGCTCTGAGCATTCATCCTCCAGCTTCCTTTTCTTTGCTGTCAACTCTGCATTCATCTCCTCCTCATCCTCCATCCGCTCAGTCATCTCTTTCACCTTGGCTTCCAGCTGGATCTTGTTCTTGATCAGCTGGTCACAGCGCTCCTCAGCGTCAGCCAGGTTGTCTTGCTCCTGGAAGGGGTAAGCTTGGTTTGAGGTGAATGAAAAAGGAGCGCAGGGCCAGGACATCTGGGTCACTCACAGCCTGCACTTGGAGCTGAAGGTCATTTTTCTCCTGCAGCATGGAGACCATCTTTTCCTCTAGCTCCTTTCGCCGGGCTTCTGACTTCTCTAAGGCCTCCTTCAGCCGCCCAAACTCTTCTTTCATGTTCTGTGGGAGGCACAAAGGTGCCATGTAAATCTCATTTTTTCCTTTTTGTTCCCACCTACCACTTCCTCTCTCCATCCACCCACCCACCTTCCCTACCCATGGCCCTGTCCTACCTGCATCTCTTTCTCCGTCTCAGCACTCTTCAACAAGGGCTTGATCTTGAAGTAGAGCTTCATCCAAGGCCAGTTCTTCACCCCCATGAAGGCCCTGATGTTCCACTGGATCACCAGTAGTGAGTCTCTGTAGAAGCCACATCAAGATGTGGATCACCAGGGGTTTCCACTCAACATGGATGCAACACCATCTCCATCTCACCACCTACCTGCGCTCTAGGATCTTCTTGAACTCCTGACGGGACAGGAAACCACGGACTTGGGCCTGCAAGCGGGTCATGATCCGGGCTAGGCGCTCATCCCTCATCTCCTCCAGCAGCCCCAGCAGCCCAGCCTTAAAGAAGACCTTTGAGGAAAGATGACGATAAGTGCTGCTGGAATTTGAAGGCATGGCAGAGGGATGGATGGTAGTGTGGATGGGAGCTCAGATGGGAAGGTGGACAAGTAGATGATGGAAACATAGAGTCCATCTGGTCCCACCATGAAAACCTTGTGGATCGTAGGCCCACCAGAACTGAGACCAAGTGACCTCACCTTTTGTCTACCCCATAGCACAGCTGCCCACCACCACCTTTGGCCAGAGCCCAGCAGTGTCCTCTGGATCAATCCTCAGGGATTGGCTTACCAGGAGACTTGGTCTCATTGGGGATGATGCAGCGAACGAAATGAGGGTGGGTAGACCGCAGGTTGGTCATCAGCTTGTTGAGATTCTCCTGAAAAATGGAGGAGGAGATGATGAAGGGAATGAAGACATGCCCCCAGCCTGTCCCACCAAGGGTTATCCCTTGCCCTGGGACATGATTTCCATGCCCACACACCCTGGGGTCCACCAATAACCCTTGAACTCTCACCCGATGCAGGGCAGAGACCGTTTGGAAGGAGGAGCCTTTCTTCTTAGCTCCTTTCCCCTTCTCCACAGCTGTTGGAGAAGAAGAAAGGATGAGATAGGACAGGGACAGGGTGGAAAGAACCCCAGGTGCTGAAGAAGGGGGTTCCTCTTACGTGCATCAGCCCCAGCATAGTTGGCAAAGAGGTTGGCCAAGAGCTTCAGGGCAGATTTCTGGTAGAGCCCCACCACTGTCTCATTGAGGGGGTCCTTGTTCTTCTGCAGCCACCCGATGATGTTGTAGTCCACTGTGCCAGCATAGTGGACAAGAGAGAAATGGGCCTCTGGCTTCCCCTTGACATTGCGTGGCTTCCCAAAGTTGGCCGACTTGCCCAGGTGATTATCAAAGAGCTTGGCCTTGAAGGTCATGTCTGTGGCCTTGGGAAACATGCACTCCTCCTCCAGGATGGACATGATCCCCATGGGCTAGGAAGAAAAATGGTGGTGGAGGATATTAAGCACAACCTAGCTAACCAACTCTGGGGCACCTGGCAGGCTCCAACTCAAAGGGCCCTTCCCCCAAAGTCCCTTCAGCCCCCATGAGGCCCTGAGGGAGGTGGTACCTTCTCAATGAGGTCAATGCAGGCCTGGAGGTCCATGCCAAAGTCAATGAACTCCCACTCAATGCCCTCCTTCTTGTATTCCTCCTGCTCCAGCACGAACATGTGGTGGTTGAAAAACTGCTGCAACTTCTCGTTGGTGAAGTTGATGCAGAGCTGCTCAAAGCTGTTGAACTGGGGAAGGAGAGAGGAGATGGCCAGTGGGATCAACAGAACAACTACTATGTTCAGCTGGATCAACCTGAGCCCCAACAGCGTCAACACAAATGAAAACAAAGTCATCTGACCATCCAGTAGGATTAACTCTACATCCAATGTAATCAACACAACATAGTCAACCAGGGCTTACATCAAAGATTTCAAAGCCAGCAATGTCCAGCACACCAATGAAGTACTGCCGTGGCTGCTTGGTCTCCAGTGAATTGTTGATCCTGGTCACCATCCAGTTGAACATCTTTTCATACACGGCTTTGGCCAAGGCTCCGACAGCATAAATCACCTGGAAGAAGGATGCCCCACCAGTGAGAGGGCCTCTTGGTGTTCTTCTTGCTGAAGATGACACCATATCACACCAAAAGGAGGACATTCTGGGGATGTCCTACTCACCTGCTGGACATTCTGCCCCTTGGTGACATACTCATTGCCCACCTTGACCCGAGGGTGGCACAACCCCTTGAGAAGATCAGCTGAGTTCAGCCCCATTAGGTAAGCTGACTTGTCTGCCTCTGAGGATGAAGAAGTGAAAATATGAACCTGGAAGGATCATGGAGTTCACCCCAGTTTCCACCTCAACCTTGGTTAGACCCAACCTTCTGTGCCATCTGGTTCTGCCTGCTCTTCCCGTTGTTTCTGCTTGAACTTCATGTTGCCAAAGTGCATGATGGCTCCTGTCAGTTTATAGATGGAGTTCTTCTCCTCTGGAGTGAATCCCAGGACAGCAAAGGCACTCTGTGGTGCAAAAATGTGTTCAAGTCCTCTCCAGCCAACAGAGACACATAGACACTACCTGATGGCCTCCCATCTCACATCTGTGGCCAGGAGCTCCTCTCCATCATCAATGGATGGAACTGTGGTCTCTCCTTGGGAGATGAAGGCATAGTCATAGGGGTTGTTGGTCACCAGCATCATGTCTGAAAGCAGAAAAAGGGGTTGGGACAGGCAGGTCCCAAAAGGGGTGTGGGATCAGGTAGGTTGGGAGCATAGCTCACCCAGCAGCTCAGGCTTCTTATTGGAGAGGATCTGGTAGTAAATGTGGTAGTTTCTTTCAGCCTTCAGCTGGAAGATCACACGGGACTTCTCCAGGAGGTCTGGGGTGGGGATGAAGAGAAGATGGGTGGAATTCAGGATGAGAAGATAGAGGTTCAGATGGATGAATGGAGGGAGGCTTGAGAATGTGGAAGGGTAGATGGATGAAGATGAGGAGAAGTATGGACAGGTGGATGGAGAGATAGGTAGAGGAAGGGATGGTGGACAACGAGATATCCTCTCATGGAGCCCTCAACCTACTCACAGGTCTCAATGTCAGCTGATGCCAGCTTCCCAGTGGCCCCAAAATGGATCCGGATAAACTTTCCCTGGAAGAATAGTGGAAGGACGTGGAGGTGGCGGAGGTGGCCACCTTCTCCCAGAACACCCCAACCCACAGACCCTTCCCAAAGGACTCCACTTCACAGACTCTTCCTCACAGACTCCACCCCTAACACTCACAAATCGGGATGAGTTGTCATTCCGGACAGTTTTGGCATTGCCGAAGGCCTCCAAGGCAGGGTTGGCCTGGATGATCTGGTCCTCCAGGGTGCCCTGGTTGGAGTGGGACAGTGTCAAAGGGGTTCAAACAGTAAGGTGTAGGGGATGAAGGGTGCAAGGTTTCAATGGATGAATAGGAGAACACAGTGGTCCATGAAGGTTTGAGTGGGTGGTCAGATTGATGGACAGGGATGTGGGTTGATGCCATCAGTGGATGGATGGATGGATGGATGGATGGATGGATGGATGGATGGATGGGGATGGGACAGATGAATGGAAGGTTGGATAGATGGTTAGTTGGTTGGTTGGTTGGTTGGTTGGATTTTTGGGTGTTTGGTTCAGTAAATGTTTGGGTGGTTGATTGTGTCATTGGTTGGACAGACAGGTGGCAGAATATTGGCCAGACCCCTGGGTATCATCCCCCACTCACTGCCGTTACCTTGCCCGGAGCCCCCGCCTCCTTCTTGCCTCGGTCACCGATGGCAGCGATGACAGCAAAGTACTGGATGACCCTCTTGGTGTTCACAGTCTTCCCTGCTCCGGATTCTCCGCTGAAGGTAGCCAAGGAGAGCAATGGTTGGGTACTGGTGCTATGGTGCTGGGAGTGGGGGAATCACTGGGAGGGATGGATAATGGACCTCCACAGACAAGTCCATGTAGTGATAAAGGGTTGGCCAGTGACATGACTTCAAGAGGGAAGGGGGGGCTATGTGCAGGTTGGGGGGTCTCAGCTGTGGGGAGGATTAAGACAGAGTTTACAGATGAGATTACTCACGTGATGAGGATGGATTGGTTCTCCCGATCTGGTGGGATGAGGAGAATAAACATGAGGTTCTGAAACCCACCTTGGCTCTGCCCCACATCTCCTGCTCCCCAAAAATGATAAGGGAATAAGGTTATGGAGTCCCCGCAGAAGGTCCCTACCTGTCAGCATATTCTGGTAGGCATTGTCAGAGATGGAGAAGATGTGGGGTGGAGCTTCACTCCGCTTCTTTCCCCGGTAGGCAGCCACCACCTCAGCATTGTAGACAGGCAACCACTTGTAGGGGTTGACAGTCACACAGAAGAGCCCTGAGTAAGTCTGGAAAAAGGAGTAGGTGGGTCAGAGTCAGAAGGTGCCACCCCACCAGGTGGTACAAGGGGTCTGCCAAAGCGACCTCTTGTGTCTATGTGATATCTTGGGTTTAGGTGACCCCTGTGGTCTGGATATGGGACGTCTTGGGTGTGGGGGACCAAAGAGGTCTGAAGAGAGGATGTCCCAGTTCTGTAATCTGGAGAAGGGATGTCCTGGTTTTGAGTGACCCAAAGGGTCTGGGATATCTTGGCTCTGGGTGGCTCAAGAGGTGTAAAGAAGGATCATCCCAGTTAGGGTGGGCCATGAGATCTGGAAAAGGGATGTCTTGCACCTATGTGGCCCAAGTGGTCTACAAAAGGGGTACCCAAGTTCTGGACGGGGTCTGAAGAACCTCATGGGCTCCAAACTCACATAGATCATCCAAGATGCATAGCGGTCCTTGAGGTTGTAGAGGACGGCGGGCTCATGGAGGAAAGTCAGCATGGCCATGTCCTCAATCTTGTCGAACTTGGGGGGGTTCTGCTGCATGATCTGGTCCTCCTTGACTGTCACTGTCTGCTCAAGGTAAGGAGAACCCCATGAAGCAGGAACACAGGGCAAGGAGTTGCCCCAGTTGTTCCTACCCAAAGGGCTGGGAGTTGGGCATCTGAATGTTCCCTTGAGAGCCAGAGGAGGTCTAGGTGTTCCTCAAGTGATAGAGAAGATGTTTTGGGGTCTGGGTGTGGCTGGGGTAATAGAGGAGGTTGGATGGGGTCTATCTGTCGAATAGGTTCTGGGAAAGGTGGATAAGGGCCTAGATATTTCCTGGGTTATAGAGAAGATGCTGTGCAATCTGAGCATCCAGTGGGTGCTGGAGAAGGCATTTTGAGTCTAGATGTTTCTTGTGTTCTAGAGAAGGTGGGTTGGGTTCTTTGTGTCCCATGTGGAATAGAGCTGCTGTTTTGAGGTTCTGGAGTCCAAGGTGTGGCTGGGGTCCCCCACCTTGCCATGTTCGGTCTCAGCAGTGATCTTGGAACCCTCACGGCTGACAATGGTGGCCTTGACATATTCCTCCTTTTCATCAGGGACGAAGATGTCCTTCTTCAGGTCGAAGGGGCGGGTCTGGGCAGCCAACCGTTCCTTCTCCGACTTGCGGAGATAGGGGGCGGCCTCCCCAAATTCAGCCATCTCCACATCAGGCATGGTGGCGCTGGACAGGGCTGGGTGGGGTAGGAAGAATCAGACCCTCCAAGGGCTGCCAGTTCATCCCAGTTGGCCCCATTGCAGCTCTTTCCTTGGTGAACCCATCATTCCCTATTCTTTGCTACATCTCCCACTTCCTCTTGGTCAACCCAACTCCTTCATTCCTCCCCTGTGCTCCCAGTTCCTCTCCAATGCTCCCACTCCTCCCAGCTGGCCCATCCCAAGTCCATCCTCAGTGCTTCCATTATCTAGAGTTCCCTCTCAATGCTTCCAGTTCCTCTCCAGTATCATCTCAGTGAGCCCCATCCAAGGTCCATCCTTGGTGATCTCATCTTCTCCCATTCTTCTCCAGTGCTCCCAGTTCCTTTACAGTGCTTCTAGTTCCTGCCAGTCCTCATCTCCATCCCAAGTTCCTTTTTAGAAGTCCCAGTGCCCTCCCCAGTGCTCCTTGTTCCTTGCAATGCCTCACACTGCCTGCCCTTTATCCCACCCCAGCATCTCCCAGTACCCCCAGTACTCCTGCATCCCTCCCAGTCCCTTCCAGTTCCCTACAGACCCTCCCAGTATCATCCCAGACCCTCCCAGTCACCCCCAGTCTCCCCAGACACCCCTCAGTTCCTTCCACTACCCAGCCCCACCTCTCTCTGTGGTCTCCGAGTCAGGGGATGACAGTGCAGGCTCAGGGCGGTTCTGGTCCTGCTCCGGGACACAACACCCCCCCCACCACAGTTTTTCCCAGTATGTCCCAGTATATCCCAATATGTCCAATTACATCCCAGCATCCCTGCCTGGCCCCGCCAGTACACCACCACGCACACACACACACACACACACACACACACACACAGAGAAACACACACAGAACTGCTCAGTAAGTTCCAGTATCCCCCTAGGATTCATTCAGTGCCCTCCCTCCTCCACCAGTATCACTCCAGTCCCTCCCAGTTACCACAAACTCTCCCAGCATCATCCCAGTCCCACCCTGTTTCCCCACAGATGCTCCCAGTATCATCCCAGTCTCCTGCAAAGACCCTCCCAGTTCCTTCCTAGATCCTCCCAGTCCCTCCCAGTCCCTCCCAGTTCCCCTATAGACCCTCCCAGTATAATCCCAGTCCCTCCCAGTTCCCCCATAGACCCTCCCAGTTCTCCTATAGACCCTCCCAGTCCCTCCCAGTTCACCCACAGACCCTCCCAGTTCCCTCCCAGTTCCTCCCTGTTCTTTCCCAGTTCCTTTCAGTTGCCCCTAGTTCCCCCATAACCCCCTCCCAGACCCTCACAGTGCTCCAAGTGCCCCCTGCCCCACCTGCCCCTGGGTCTGCAGGCGCTGCCTGGGAGACCCCCCTTATATCCCCCCTCCCCCCTGCAGCTGCGTCACCAGGAGGGGGGAGGGCATGTACAGACGGGTGACCTCAAGGCCACCTCACTGCCCTATAGGGACACGGTGACCCCTGTGGATCTGCAGTACACTCCCCAAATCCATTGGGCCCTCCCTCTGCTCTGTAGTCCTATAGGACCTTCACTGCCCCATAGGGTCCAGTGACCCCTAAGGAACTATAAAGCTCCACCAGCCCCATGGGACCCCCATATCTCGCACCCACAAGCTCATATAGCTCATATAGCTCCCCCCTACTTCACAGGACCTACTTCCAGCTCCACAGGGCTCCCCCAGCCCCATAAGACACCAGTCCAGCCCTATAGGACATGCATAGAACCCTTATCAGCCCCATGCGGGGGGCATTACTTCCTTTCAATAAAATCCCTGTAAGTGCACACAGCCCCATAGAACCCACTCCCAGACACCTCTCCCCAATCCCATGGTCCTATAGGATCCAAATCTAGCCCCACAGGACTTCTAAATATTTCCCTATAGGACCCTCATAGTTTTCCCCCCTTGCCACAGGCCACTCCTGGCCCTATAGACCTTCCATACAACCCACTTCTAGACTCACAGAAACCCCATAGGGCTCCCCCAGACCCCTAGGATGCCCCAGACCCACAGGGTACCCCACTCTCAGCCCCTATAGGGGCCTCCTCTAACTCCCCTTCCCCTCCATCCCCCCGGTTTATTATGGGATAGATGAGGCAAGCCAAAAGACTCGCCTGGATGCCTGGGTCCCCCTGGGGTGGGGGAGGGGACAGACAGACAAAGGACAGGTGTGACCCCCCCCCCTTCCCCCTCCAAGGGAACTCAGGCATCTGTGCCCCTCCTCCCATCCCTTTGTTCCCTCTCCCTCCCCCCACAATGGGATATTTTTGGGACATCCCCCCCCACAACCCCTGACATCCGATCAGCTTGTGACGCCAGTGGGGCTATGGGGCACCTTCACCTCATAACCATATATGGGGCTGGCCCTACAGGTTTCCCTTCCCCCCCTCGACCCCCAAAGCTCACCTAAGAATAGACAGGGGCACCCAGGCATCCAGGCCCCATCAATCCCATTAGATGCCCTATAGAGGACCAGGTGTCTGAATTTCACCTAATTTTTCTGATTCCCCACAAAATCTCCTGATTTTCCCCCAGATATCCTTGGTTTTCTCCTGATTTTCCCCCAGATTTCCTTGGTTTTCCCCTGATTTTCCTAATTGTCCCCCAGTTTGCTGCAAATTTCCTTGGTTTCCCCCTGCTTTCCCTATATTTCCATCAATTTGCCCTGAATTTCCTTGGTGCCCCCTAATTTTCCCAAACTTTCCAGATTTTCCCCCAAATGTCCTTATTTTATGCTGCAATTTGCCCCAAATATCCCTTGATTCCCCCAAATTATGGCCAAATGCTTTTTTCCCCAATTTCCCCCTAATTCCCTCACTTTGCTAATTTTCCCTCAATTTCCCCTCATTTCCCCTCATTTACATATTCTGACCTAAAGTTCCTCTTATTCTCCCTGGATTTTCCCTAATCTCCCTCAATTTGCCCCCATTCCTTTATTTCCCCTACACTTCCGCAAATTTCCATGCATTTTACCTGATTCTCCTAAGATATTTCATTTTTTCCAAATTTCTCCAAATTTTCCTCAATTCTCTTTATTTCCCCAAAATTTTTACCAGAATATATCCCTAATTTCCCCTAACTGAAATTTATCTCCCAAATTTACCACATTTTTCATATATTTCTCCTAATTTTTGTTGCTTTCTCCAGATGTCCCCTAATTCCATCCTACATTGCCCCAATCTTCCCCAGTTTTCCCCCATTTCCCTGAATTTCCCCTTCATTTTGCCACAGTTTCCACAATTTTCTCAATTTCACCCTAATTGCCCCTGATTTTCCCCAACATTTTCATAACTTATCTTGTTTTCTCCATATTTTACCTAATTTGCTCCAACACTTTATTGGATATGGGGGGAAGCATAGCGACAAGGATGAGGAAAAGGCTCGGGTGCTTAAGGCCTGCTCAGCTTCAGTCTTTAATAGTAAGAGCACTTGTTCTCAGCATACTCAGGACCCTGAACTGGAAGACTGGGATGGGAATGGGAACAAGAACAAGGCCCCCATAAACCAAGGACTGTACCATTCAGGCACATTCAGGCATTTCCCTCCCAGACATTCCCTCCCTGGAATGCACTCCTGATCCTGCAGAAGCTCCTCATCTTCCCAGGACAGGTGAAGTTGGCTACTGCCTCTCCCTTGGCTGAACAGCATTTGACTTGAACTTGGTTCTGACTGACAGAGCCAGAGCTTTCCTTGACTTTACTTTTGGCAATTTGGCCTTTTGTGTCTGTCCAGACAAAGCCTTTCTGGGCTTCCAACCCCCTCCCGCCCCCATCCACTCTCTAATGACAGGGCTTCCTTTCCTGGTGCTTCCTCAGTGCCAAGAGTGGTCTCATCTATTCCATTCGACTATTTGTGTTCCCTGGCCATCACACAGAGTTGTTTCTGTGCTGCCCCATCTGCCATCCTGCCTTCCATATGTGCCAAGTGCTGCCAGCTGCCAGCAGAGCCACCTCCCACCCGCCCCAGCCGTGCTCCCCTGCCCATTTGTGTCCCCGGCACAATGGCCTTGCACTCAGTCTGGGGAAAATAAATGGGATCTATTGCCAGATAAAACTGACCCAATACTTTCCTCTCTGCTTCACCAGGATCCCTGTGGGACCTGACTCAAAATAGCCAGGAGCTGTGGCTCAGGTTCCACAGTGGCCCAGCATCTGCAGCCTGAGGTGAGAAAAAACCCAAAGGGCTCCTTCTGACCTGAGAAGGGGAAATGAGTGGCCTTTTCCTCTGTGGTGTGTGACTGCTGACAGAGCAGTGCCATAGAGATCAGACCATAGCAGCACGTGTAAATACACTGCTGAGAATTAACTTTCTTTGCAGTACTCCCTTGAGGAGGACTCAAGACATGGATGGAGAGGAAGGTACGACTAAGGCAACTCTAATTCCCACCATGGCACTCTCTTCCTCTATCAGGAAGTGTGAGACAACAGGAAAAGGAAGTGTGGCCATAAACAGGGCCTGTTTCATCAGCACCAACCTTTTGGCTGGCTATGACAGGAAACTAGAGGAGAATACAGGCTGGAGGGAGGAGAGAAACCTCTGTGTCAAGACTTCTGCAGTGTACCTTCCTCACAACTCCAGTAAAGCCTGGGACCTCAGCCTGGTCCAAACTTGACAGTGGCCTTCCTGCTGCCATCATGGATGGAGTCCTGCACTTCACTCTCAAAAGAAGGGGCAGTGGATCTTCTGAGTGAGTTAATGAAGTTCAATAGCAAGTGTAACAGTGACTTAACAAGTCTCAAGGTCAGAGCTTCACTCTGCACCTCTCTTAACTTTTTTTCTTCAGGGCAAGAAAAAGGGAGCAATAGAGGCATGGGAAGGCAGTTCCTATAGAAAAGAGCCATGGAAACCAGAGGTGATTAGCTTTTTTCTTTTAAAAGCAGTCTCCAGTCTGGCTGCTGTGAGCTCAGAGGCCAACAGGTGCACAGCATTCTGATCCAGTGCACGTCTGCCCAGTCTGAACTCACAGTTCCTGCTGCTCCTGTAGCTCGGGCAGAGACAGGGAATGCTGCAAGGCATAAAGAGCAAGGGAAAGATGCTGCTGTTGCCAAGTGTTTCCAATCAATGACAGTGCTCTCCTCTGCTTTCTTGCTTGTTTCCCTCCCTGAACACCACTCCTACTGAATGCCCTGCTCCATTCTCTCTCCTTGGACCAGCCCTGAACTACTCAATCCTTTGGGGCTCTCTCCAAAAAATCCTCTCTGTCCATCGGGGCTCAAAGCAGTTCTGCCCATAGCCAAATTTCTGAAATGCCCCCATGCAGAAGGTTGGGGCAGCAGGGTTCTAATGCTGATCAAAACCAAAAGACCCAAGTCTTCATGCCAATACAGTGCTTTGCTGAAACCTTCACAGGCCCAGTTCTGCCTCAGCACTGCTCTCTGCCAGCTGTGTGCAATGCCACAGACTGTGGGGACACTGCTGTTGGGTCCAGCTGACCTTTGCATGAATGGCATGGTGGGCACTGGGTGACCAGAGAGTGGCCGTTCACACCCTGACCACAGGCTGTGAGTGAGATGCACTGTGTGCTCTGGCATTGCACCAGCAGAACCAGCCTTGGCCCAAAGAAACCCCAACATCCCCCACTGTTTAAGGAGACAGACACAGAAGGAGATGCAGTAAGTTCAGTATCCCCCTAGGATTTATTCAGTACCCTCCCTCCTCCACCAGTATCACTCCAGTCCCTCCCAGTTACCACACAAACTCTCCCAGCATCATCCTGGCACACTGCTGCCTCCTCTTGAGGCATTCTCCACCAAGCTGTCCCACATGGTAAACACCTGTCAGACACATGCCAAAGCTCTCCTTACTCTTGGAACTCAGTCCAAGATGGAATCATGCCTCAGGGTGCCTGCTCCTCTTTCTGTGGTCACAATGGCACTACAGGGGCTGCAACAGATGGACATCCCTGTTGGGGTCGGCTGTTACTTGTCTCTGCCCCAGCACGGGAAAAGGTGGTTCTGGGCAGGCCGCGCTCTCGAAGAAGGAGTCTGGACTCTTGCTTTTCGGTCTTCAGTTGAGTTTATTGTTCCTTATCTACAAAGTTTTTCTGTTTGACCAGCTGAGGTCTGATTAGCAAGACAGCCAAGGGCACTCTCTCTCCCGCCCACGGGGTGGTTGTTTCTTTTATAGTGAAAACTACATATTAGATATTTACCTTCTATTTCTAATACATTTTGCCCTTGTTGGCAAGTGCACTTTTACTATGAACCAATCTACACATGCTAACATCATCTTGAACATGGATGCTAAGGAGAAGAAAGAAGGACAGGGCACACTCAAATTCTTCTATCTTGGGACTCTTGACTCCTATGTACAACATACAAAATCTCCTTGTATAGTGGTCTAAAGTTTTTCCTTTCACTTTGTGATTGCTACTACTATGCTACTTAAACTTTTGTGACTTGTAAGTCTTCATATTAGGTTGGCAACTTGCTCTATGAATTAAGATCAAATTTCTAGGTGTCTTTGGCTTCTTGCTAGGGTTTCTGAGCCCTTGCTAGGGCTTTGAGATATTTGGGGCATCTAGAGAGATGCTTTGGTTTCCGACACATCCCTACATTAAAACATGCTCCTGGTCCTCCAGAAACTCGTCAGGCTGGGCTGAGGAGCTCCTCATCTCCTGGTGATGTTGGCTACTGCTTCTCCCCCAGCTTCAGAGAACTGGCTTAGCCCTCCTGCAGAAGTTAAGTCCCCACTTCCTCTGAGGCAGGGGACACTGGCACATCCCTGTTGGCAGATTTTTGCTCTTAGCTGAGCTCCTCTGATCACAGCAGGGGAAGTGGACCAAGGCAGAACAGAGCCCTGGGGATACCCTAAAGCACCACCCTCAGGTGTGAGCTGCAGAGAGACTTGAAAAAGAACAGGCAGACACAACACCAGAGTCACGCCTTCAGAGCCTTTTGTTTTGCTGCAGGGCAGCAAGGAGGATAAGCACCTTGAAGCCTTCAGTATCCATGCAGTTCAGCAGCAGACTCAAGAGCAGCAGTAGGAACTGAAGGTCTTGAATCTGGCATCCCTGGCTTGGACCAGCTTGGTCCTGCATAAGCCTGAGTCAGTTGTAGAGTTGTCACCAAGTGCACCAAAGTCAACTGGAAAGGCAGTGTTTGGCACCATTTTGTTAGGGATGAAGGGCTTTCCAGAGGAGGATAATGAGCTGCTACAAAAGCTGTGGCCAAACCTCTCATCTGTGGGGGTGGAGAGGAGTTCTTTGGAAGTGGAAGGGATATAATGAACACCCATTGCTCCTGTCACCATCCCACTGGTACCTGTGCTGTTGCTTTTCTCCTCTCCATCTCAAGAGAAGGGTCAACCTAGTGCCCTTATAGTTCAACAGCCAGCAGGGCTTGTGTTTCTCCTCTCCAGCAGCATTTCTTTACTCAGTTGAAGTTTGTCAATGACACCAAACTGAGTGGGGAAGTGGACTCTTTGGAAAGGAGAGATGCCCTGCAGGAACACCTGGAAAGGTTGGAAGAATGGGCTAGCAAGAACTTTATGAAGTTCAGCAAAGACAAATGTAAGGTCTTGCACCTGGGCAAACATGAGCCAGGAGTGCAGCACAGGCTGGGATCTCCCTGGGTGGAGAGCAGCTACATGGAAAGGAACCTGGGGGGCCTGGTGGACAAGCAGATCAATATGGGTGAACAGTGCAGAGAAAGTTAACAGGATGCTGAGTTACATCAAAAATGATGTCACCAGCAGAGGCAGAGGAGTCATTATCCCATCCGATACAGCACTCATCAGGCCACTGTTCAGTTTTGGTCTCCAGTATGCAAAACAAATGTTGATGGGCTGGAGAGGGTCCAGAGAAGATGACCCAACAACTGGAAAGCCTGACATATGAAGAAAGGCTAGGTTTGTTCAGTGTGAAGTAGGTTTGTTCAGCCTTGAGAAAAAGAGGCTTTTGGGAGACTTCATTACCATGTTCTAGTATTTGAAGGGTGTCCACAAAGAAGATGGAGATTTTGTGTTTACAAGAATCCTATGGAAAGGATGTGGGATAATGGGTAAAAGTTATTCCTGGGGGAATTCTGTTTCACCACAAGAAGAACATTTTTCTCAGTGAGAGCAGTCAGCCATTGGAATGATCTCCCCCGGGAAGCAGTAGATTTCCCAGCACTGGATACATTTAAGATCCAGCTGAACAAGGTGCCTAGGCCATCTTGTCTAGACAATGCTTTGACAAGAAGGGTTGGATCGTCCAGCCTGACTTCCTCTGCTTCTATGATTCTATGACATGTACCAGAAGCAGATAGGGAACGATTTGCTTCCACGCGGCAGGGATTCTACTACATACATTTATTCCCTTTGTTCACACTTTAATCAGTCTGACCACTGCTGTTTTGTCGGAGGAACTGGAAACCTTCCCATTGCCACAGGAGGTCACTGTTGGGCAGTGTATGTGTGCATGTGGCAGTGATAAACACTCATTCCACTTTTGAAAAGAAACTGTTACCTGCTTACAAAGGACTGGCAGGGACTGAATCCTTGATCCAGGGAAGCAACATAAAATTGCCTTGCCAACACCGATTCTTAGACCTATGCTGGCTGATAAACCAGTACCTTTAAGGGTAGCATGTAAGAACCCTGTACAGTGTTTTGCCACCAGGTTTTGCTACACTGCCAATGACACAACAGGCACAGTCAGGTAGCTTTTAAAATAAATTAATACAGAAATGTTGTCTTGTGCATGGAGTTAAGTGGACTTTGCACTAACTATGTTGACCTCAGATTAGTGGTGTAGGAGAAAGATAAAGCCGGATGTTTAAAAAAATAGTGTCACTAATTTGTCACTGATTAAGAAATAAATTTATCAGAGGCCATGCAAGTTTTAAAATCCTGACAGACAGCAACTGATAGTCACTGTATAATAGTTTTGACCAATATCCTGCACTGAACCAACAGAAGCAGGATGCTTTGGACACCTCAGTGTGGCATCCGGGACATCAGGTGAGAATTCACCACTGTTGCTCTGAAAACCCTGGGTTACTTTGCAGTGGGTTTGAAGGAAAGGAACATAGGAAATAGAAGCGACATTTATCATTACAGAGTAAATATCGTCCAAGTCATAGTTCTTTCCCATTCCCAAGGAGCTACTGATATCTTGGACATATGAGTGACATGTGTTTTTTTGCTGTGGAAAGTGTCCGTCCAGCAAGTACCGTACTATTCCTTGGAACTACAGTAACAGGAACTACAGGAACTACTAACACCACCCTGTGGTGGGGTGTTATTACCAGAGAGAATGTTGACAACATCTCAAAAGTCAACATCCTTCATATACCAAACAAGCCTGACCCTTCCATTGGGAATTCTCAGATACTGTTAGAGAAATGTTGATGCACAATGCAATAATCAAGCACACATATGCATGATGGTATAATCAAGCACACCTTTTCCATGACATAGGTTAAGAGGCCCAGTATATTCAAAACCCACTAGTGAGGCAGCAAAAATCAGGTATCTGTCTGACTGCCTATACCTCACATTTGTTGAAAGATCTCTCCCAGAATCTGACAACCTGGCCTTGGGTGGAGAAGTTAATACATTATAAAGGACCCCCCAAAACAATCACAACACTGTTGAAGCTCCTGCTCTTCTGTGTAAGTTTTTCCTCTTGCGCAGTTGTACATAAGTGAAATAACAGATAACACAACAAGGGATGGTGATGCCTGCTGGGAAACAGAACCATTAGAATTCATTTTAAGTCTGTGAGCCAACTAGCCATCAAGATTGCATCCCACATCGGGCAGTACAAAATTTGAAATTTCTCTGGTTCCCATTCCCACTACTACATCAGTAATGGTTACTCAAGGATTTCCAAAAAGATTTGCAATTTTTACCTCTGAAGTTTTTGAATGTTCCATTCGGGTTTGATGGGACAACATTAGCTCCAGTATAATCTCATTGCTCATAATGGATAGTACTTACATGTGAACAATGGTGCTGTCTCACCAGAACATCTGCAAAGTTAGGAATCTTTCTGGAGGATTAGGAACAGTTAGATTGGGCATATGAGCATTGAACTCTATCAGTTCAGAAATCCTTAACAATTAAGTATGCAGTCTAGGACTATTGAGCAGACAAACTATAATTGAACAACCCTGGATATAATAAATGGCAAGTATGAAACTACCGACATCTTGATAATTAGCCTAAACCCTTGGAGAAAACTCCAGAAGATTTTAAAGAAAATGTATGCTGGTGTTCATAAATCTGTTTCAAATTTCAGCAGTGCCATTGCTTGTGTTGTCATGCAAACCTGTATTATAAATGAATATGGACTGGAAGCCCATTGGATCCATACTGGGAATCTTGTGATGTTAGGGACCCAGTTATTTGGATTGATGCCAGTATCATAACTTGCATTTATCAAAGCTTAGGAGTAGCAAGCTAGTAGTCTGTTGAGTAGATCTGTTTAGCACCACGCCATAAGTAGGGAAGGTGAAAATTAACCCATTTACACACCCTATTTCCTGTTATTGTAGCCAATAGAGTGTGGTTGAGAGTTCAAGGGGCCAAATGCATAGATAACAAAAGTAACCCATTTGATACTCATGGATGTAAAATGAGGAAAGCACTAACAGCACTGCCCTGAACACTTAGAGCTTCAAGGCCCTTGTACAAATAATATGGCCTCAGGTAACTGCTATTTAGGCTAAGTGTGTGATCACTGCATGGTTGTACTCAAGTAAAAATTGCGTTGCATATGGATTTGGTTTGCTTTGTGATGTTTTCTGTAATGACAGGATGACTTTATAGAAACTAAAAATCTAATTCATGTTTTTGCTGCTGGAACTTGGACAGGACCCTTAGGAATATTGTGGGACATGGTACATTCTCAAACTGAATAAGTGAAAATTTTAATCAACAAGTATAAGAAAACAATTGCTTATCAAAAGACTGTTTCTATACTGACCAGACTGTCAAGACTGTACCAGGAATTGAAAAAACTGCTAAATATCATTGGTATGAGATTTTTATGGATTGTGCACCATCTGCAACTTGCATATTGCATCTTAGGTTGAAACTCGGGATCACTGTAATTTTTTTTCTGTATTTTTTTAAATGCATCCAGAGTTAGTGCTAACATCATGCTGAAAGAATGTTATCTAATTATAAACTGTGATACTAGACTTTCCAGTGGAAATGGACTTTCCAATGCTCAGAGCTCTGCCCTACCCTCAGTCACAGTGAAGCAGTACCTCACCCACTGCAGTGTGGGGCTTACCAGACCTTTTGCCTATACTTAAGTGGTGGAGTGTGGGTGATTACTCGACTCCTGCCCAGGTTTTGGCCCAACACACAGCTCATGCTAAAGCCTGATGTATGGCAGTAGCAGTATTACTAAGCTAAAGTGAGAGCAACACGGTCACTGGCTGAGTGAGTGAATTTGTGAGCTATTGCCTTTGTCAGCTAATGAATTTATGAATTTGTGAAAATATGAATTAGGGAGTTTTCGACTAGACTAGTCAGCTGAGAGAGGATTGGGCTCGTTTGATTTTTACCTAATGAGGTAATGAAGTACAGATTGGCATACAAGAGAGCATTGTCCTTTAAATTTGAGAGATCCAAATGAACTCTGGCATGCATGTAATTCAGAATCTGCTACGTGACTATGCTGGCAGTCCACTGACTGTTTGTTCCTTTAGCAAGGGATAGGTTTTCATTCAGTTGAAAGCATTCAACTGCTTTCTGTCCCCTAAGTATTGCTTAGCTATAATAGGGCAGAAATATATATAGGGAGCTGATACCTGTAACAGTACTGTGAAAATTGTCACTGTCTGTTGACAACAAAAGAAAACTTCTTTCCAGTTTTGTCAAGCTCTGATGACAAGCTATGGTTTGTTTTCTTCTTTCTATACTCCCATTAAATTAAAGACAGGAATTTATTGGTGCAGGGAAAAAAGAGAAAAGATGAGAGGAATGGAAGAGCTTTGCATTTCTTAGCTTCATTTCCTATTTTTGTGCTGGGTGGCTCACTGAGATATCAGCTTTCACTGAACAAAAAAATTCCTGCCTCTGAGAGACTGGAGTCATGCCATCATACTGCTTCTTGCTTGACAAGTGTATATTAACTTAAATGGTTTGTTTCATCTGCTCCTTATGGTGCTTTTGTATTAACACCAAGTGATGAGTAAGAAAGGTCTCTTTTCTTTTTCATTCCAACTTTAGAAGTCACGATCACAGACACATTGTAGGGTAATAAGGTATATAATTTTTACATGTTTTTTTCCTACCAAAATAATTAGAGAGTTAGTCATGTGCTAAACAACATACTTTATTTCAATAGAAACACTACAGAAAAGCATAGTCAAACTTCATTTTCCATACATGTACCTCCTCTTTTCCTGCAACAGCCTAAGCCATTCATAATTAACATTTCTCACTTTTTAAAAAAATGTAACTTTTTTACAGTTAGGTGAATGAAAGCATGCCAATTTTCTGTACAGCTTAGTTTTCCCCAGAGAAATTATGTTTTTTATCTAATTATTTGCAACAAGCTTTTTTTCCTCCCCCCTAGAATTAATTTTACAGTATCATTGGGGTTTATGCCAGGAAGTGATTGCCCCTGAGCTAGGAGCAATTGCAAACACATTGCAAAAATTGTGCTCAAGACACTTTTTTCAGATCATCCTGGACAAGTCAGAAATGCTGACAGGACAGGAGGGCTGATGCTGGTCTTTATTCAAAGAAAAAAAATTAAAATATTATCAATACATTGCCTTCACAGAGTCAAGGCCCATCCCAGCTCCTTGAAATAGAAATTAAGGGTGGGACAGGGTGGGACAGGGCAGGACAGGGAAGCAGCCTGATCAGGACAAGAACAAAAATAAGCTGTGCCAAGAAATGGAAAACACAGAAAAAAAAGGTGATCTGTTCTATTCATCACCCCAGGCAGTATTTTTCCTATATCGCAAGCTGAAACTGTAGTCAAGGAGTAGAAAAAGGGGGAAAGAAGGGGTGATTCTTGCACTGCTGGAAACCATTGTCCATGGGAGCCCACCATAACAAGGGTATTGGTGTTTGCAGAGACAAGGCCATGGCCACAGCAGCATGAGAGTGACAGCCCGAGGAAGGCAAGGGGAGTGCTGCCTGGGCAGCTGAGTGAAGGCTTGCACAGCTCTGGGAAAAGGCCATGGACCTGCAGATAGGAACCTCAGCAATACCCCTTGCTAAGGCACTGCTGGCCTGTGGTGGAGCAGCCATGGGCTCTTTTGGAGAGCTGGGCTGATTTGTAGCCCCAAATCTGATTTAAAACTCCAGAGATGCAGCTCTTTCTCCAACCATTCATTTCTCATCTACAGCTACGTCATGCTAGCCACGTGTTTGTTTTCTCCAAAGACACACCTGGGCAGCAGGAAGCTCCTGTTGGACAGTATTGGTGATCAGGGATTAGGTAATGCTCAGCTGTGATGGACCAGAGTGGGAGGATTGAACAGCTGGGACCCCTCTGCAGTGACCCCTTTTTTCACTACAACTTTGTTCAAAAGTGTGGATGTTGAAATAAAGCTGACTCAGAGCAGGGGCAGCTTTTGCTGGGTGAGCTCCCTGGCAGCAGGTGCTTGTAAGAAGATTTTCACCCACAGCTTTTTATCTGTAAAGAAATTGCAGATGGCACCTGGAACAAGATGATGCTTGTCAGTATTCAGATAGTACCTCAACTACACTTTTTGTGATGCAAGATTAGTCATTTTCTGCTTAATTTTTTCCTTTTAAATGAAGATTCTAAATCACTTCTTTGTTTCAGCTGCTGCAGATTTTAACTGTACAGCAGGAAATCATCTGGGAGAGGTCTACTGTTCTTTTGGTTAAAAGATTCAGGCAGAAAAATTTAAGTCATAGAAAAATTATCAGGTATATGGATATGTTTATTTTTTGTTTGCACAGGAGCAAGAACTAAACTTTCTATGCAGCTTTAAAATCTGTGCCTTCTGCTCAATACACAAAGTTTCTGCACATTAACATTTTTCTATTTCTTCTGTCTATGCAAGTTAGTCTATAAAAAATAAACTACCTTCTCCTAGTTGTCAAGGAGTTTTCATTTTTTTGACTAGTACCCAACTACCATGTTTCCCAGGAGTTGGTTTTGGGTTGCATCTACAAAACACATACAGCCTTTACTTACCATCCCTAAAAGCCTGGGGAAAATGGACATAAATGAAAAATTTCTCGAGATTATCTCAAAGGAAACTAGAAATTTGAAAGGCTTATAGGGCTTGCTTGAAGCTGCTGTTGGCCACCTTTGTTTTGAGTGAAGTTGAGCCTGCCTGTGCTGAAGGAGTGATCTGGACATGGGATTTTCTCCAGGAAACATTATAAAAAATGTAATGATAAGTGCTGTCAGAGTTCTGAAATATTTGTAATGAATCATTCATTGCTACGTATCGGCCTCCTCTTCTCCCACTGAGTCATAATTTTCAGTAGGAGTAAGCATGGGCAAAATGAAATTTTATTATCCCCTTTTGCCTTTCTCTGACGACTGGTCTACTGAACATCAGAGTTAATTAAAAGGCTGCTAGGAGGAATTGAATTTGGTGATATAAAAAGGGCAGCTGTCATCAGCTTCAGTGGTAATTGTAATAAGGAGAACATACAGGGAAGGCTCTCAGTGCCAGATACAATATATGGATAAATCTCAGGGTGTCAAGGTTCAAAATTACAGATGAGAAAACATCTGTTCAGTTGCTAGCTAAACTTGAAAACACTTGAAATTCACTAGTCATCCCCCAGAGAAGTTTCAAGGTTCTATATATCCTACAGCTGAAGTTCTGCATCTGCTAAAATATCTCTTGGCTGAAACTTGAAAGAAGAGCAGTGAAATCCCAAACTATGCCCAGTTTTCCCTTGAACAGTGTTGTTGGTGACCATCCTTCTGTCATGACCTTGTGCTTCGCCCACAAAAGTAGCCAATCTTAGAGCTGCAGGGAGAAAGTGAATTCCATAGGTGCATATGTATTACCAGATGGTAATGCCAAACTTGTGGGACCAAGAGGACAAGAAGAACAGCCTGGACTCTGTGGATCTCTAAGATAATTGTATTTCTGCTCCAGCAGACATCTGAATCCAGAAGTCCCACTACTGGGCAAACAGCTTAGAGCAGGAAGTTTCAGGCCTTCAGCCTTGCTTATTTCAGAACCACTAAATCAGTTCTCTATCTGCAGCAAACTTTCAGCAAACCCTCTGGAATAAGATGAAAAAATGCATTGCTCTTCTGTAACCAGTCAGGTGCCTTATGCTATTCATGGAGAAAAACAGGTTGTTCATTCTGTTACTGGCATTGGTTTCTCCATAAACATGCTGGATTTGAGGCTGTTTTGTGAAGTGTCTGATCATCCTGATGCAATGCACAGGAATCACAAGTATGTAGCTATGATATCTTATATTTCTGTGGTGGGCAATTAAATTCCAACTTTTAGAGCCCTTTTGTAAACTTCAAAATATGGAATGCATCATTTAGTAGCATTAAAGATCTGAGTATACAGCATCTCTATATTGTTTTCAAAATGTCTGTGTACTCTCAGGCAAACAAGAAGTTTTATCAAAAAAACTGTAGGGAAAAAACCCACACTGCAAAAACCTCCAACTGCTTCTAAAATGGCATCCTGTAAGAGCTGGTATAAAAACTGAAAAATAAAAAGATGCCGGCAAATTCTCCGTGCTGACTCACAATAAGGAAGGTTTTTAGAAATTCTTCAGATCCTGTTTTACTTTCATCATGTTCAACTACAATCCTTTCAATAACACAGTTTCACTGACTCTAAAATATGAAAATCTGTACTTTACCTCCTCTGCGCAGTCCTGGAGCCTTGATTAAGAATAGTCTCTGATATATCGGCATGGTTTAGATTCATGGACAGGAGCTAAAGCAATGGCTGCGTGGAGATGTTGAGTAAACATGTACTTTCTGTTGCTCTTATTTAGATAGTGCTGTTCCTGCCTTGGCTTGAAGGAACAAGCATGATATATATGACAAAATCTGAAAGATTGGGCCTCACATTTATGAAGCTGGCATTTATGTCTGGCACTGTACAAGTGTTTTACAACAAACTAGAGTTGTACCAAAGGACCACCTTCTTTGCAAAGTACTGCTAGGGGTACAGCTGCATCTGTGTAACACAGATACGCAATTGGAACAGGTTGCTCAAAGGTGATGGAACAAGCATGATATATATGACAAAATCTGAAAGATTGGGCCTCACATTTATGAAGCTGGCATTTATGTCTGGCACTGTACAAGTGTTTTACAACAAACTAGAGTTCTACCAAAGGACCACCTTATGTGCAAAGTACTGCTAGGGGTATGGAACAGGTTCCTCAAAGGTGAGGTGGGGTTTCCATTTTAAAAAATACTCAAAACATAGCTGGAGAAGATCCTGGACAACCTGGTCTAAGCTGACCTCCCTAACTTGGGGAGGCTGGTAGTGGGGGTACAGATAACCTCCAGACATCCTTTCCAACATGTATTATTTTATGAATTTCTGAATTAGTGTAACCCTTTGGTGGAGCAGGAGAGCAGTAAGAAAGACTCTGTACCAGTGAGAGCAAAGTGGTGGTTCTGAGCTCTTTTTAGATAATTTTAAGCTATATGAAGATTCTACTCCTGGATGGAAGCTAGTTTCTATCAAGGCAGCTGTGTGGGCAGGAGCAAGACCTGAGGCCTGTCTGCTCCTGCTGGTGTTGATGCATTTTATCAGCATAGCCTTGAGCTTCACATAGGAATGATTTCACTCATATAAACACTGAATCCAGACATTTGGAGGGCACTTCTGAAAATCATCTTGTCCCAAGCCCTGCCATGAGTAAAAGAAATTCAAAGTTAAGTTTCATGTAACTTCAACATGTTTGATATGAAGGATCCTCAAGTTAAAAGAAAATCAGAAATGGTATTCACCTCTTATCTTTCAGTGTTGCAAGGAAATTTAGAATGACTTCACATATTTTGTTATTTACCTTAACACACTGAAATGAAAAAATACAAATAAATATTGAATAACAGACTAGAAATCAGTTGCTGTGACTAAAGAGATAACAGATCTTATCTAAGTTATTGCTGACATTTGATAGGTCTCATTTTTAGTTTGATTAATGAAATGTGCTTATATCAGTAACGATCAACTCTGACGGAAATATGGAAAGAAGCTGAAATCTTTCCATAAGTCCAAGTATTGGAGACATTTGTAAATTAAGATTATTTAGTATTAACTATCAAAAACTGCAGGAAAAAAAAGCAAAGCTAAAAATGAAATGTTGAAGTAATGAAGAAACTGATGGAGTTATGAGCTATAAATCTAATATTAATATATTATTTGAATAATTTTGTATCTGAATTAATTTCAAAAACATTGTTTTTCTTTGGGAAAAAATCTGCAGTTGGGAACAAACCAGACTCCAGTTCTGGGCAAGTTAAAATCTCTGTGGGTCCTAATGTTTCTGTCTGACAGCTGTTGAATAATTTATAGAATGACATCTTCTTTGTTTACATCTAAAAATAGTACTAGTAATTTAATAGCAAGTATAACTATTTTCATTCAAAATATCACTGATGCCTTTTCTGCAAAGGAACCTTATTTATCTCTGTGCTTGAACAGTAGAAAAACTACATAGATGGTTTCTTGGGTGCAGGGAGTCAGGGAAAAGGTCTTCCAGAGGGCCTTTGGGAGGCCAAGAGACTAACAAGTTCACAGAGCTCTGTGTTTGGTCTCCCTTCCATTAGCAAAAGAAACTGGTAGGAAGTGGTAGGATCCCTTCTTTCGTTGTCTTTTTCAGTGAAGACAGTTAAAAGATAAGCTTTTCCCAAATATACTGGGAACTAACTGCTAGGAGTTTCCTTGTTTATGGCACAAAATCTTCTCGGTCAGTGCTGCTCTGAGGGCTCTTTCCCCTCAGTTCTAGTGGTTTGCTGGCTGTTGTCTCAGCTTTGTCCTTGGTGTACAGCTGATAACAAGTGTTTATGGCTGGCTGGTGCTGCAGGAGGCAGTGGGACACTTCTGGGCATTCTCCCTGCTGGCCATGCTGATGGAAAGGACGGTTAGATTGCTCTGAACATTGCAAGGTCATTGCAGGGCACATGAAGCCATTACTAAAAGGGGTTCCAAGTACCTGGAGAATAAAAATCATAACTTTAGGTACTTCAATACTTCAAGGAACTTATTTATTTCTCTCATTAAATTTTTGCATCTTTTGCTGGTATGATTCCTGGTTTTACTTTTATGTTCTTGATGAATACCCTTTCCCCTCATAACAGATAAAGTTGGGGGATTTAATAAAGAAAAATTCCATGAAATTTCTTTAAAGCAAACTTTCATTGGTCCAGAATGATATTGGTACAATACAATTTTCTCTTCTGTGATTCAGAAGCTCATGTGAGTCATGCATTATTTCAAAGGCAGTCCCAAGGGCTCAGTCAAGGAAATATTTGGGCACCATTAGTGTTGCTCTGTCCTTTGAGTCCTAGATGAGACAAAACCAGTAAAAAGGAACACAGCAAATGAGTGCCCTTGGAATGAAAAAAATGGCATGCATTTATGTATTTTCTTTATTATCTTGTATTTTAATGATACTACTGAGAACGAGATTCCCTTTACATTGGTAATTATAAAGGAGAGCAGATGGTGAAGGCTTATCTTTAAGTGTTAATTAAAATAGCTTACACAGCCAAGCCTCTACTTGAATAAAGTACATCAGGAAGATATAAGACATGAGTGAGTGCCCTATTCCAGTGAATTATTCTTAAATAAAGCTACCTTGGAGCAAATCCATCAGAGATGCTTAACATCATGTCAGTGAAATCTGTTTCTCTCAAGTTCATGAAACAAGCACTAAATGACAGGTTCTAAGTGCATGTTTCTGGAAGTGAAAGGAAGTATGGGTTCACTAGAAGGATCTGTATTCCTGCTTGCCTTTGTAGGTATTCAAATAAAACAAGTGAATCGTCCTCTCTGTCTCTATAGGTTTGTTGGCAGGCATGTGCAGGATCACTTCTGTGTGGGCTGTGAGGAACTGGAGGAATGCCAATTCTCCTTCAGGATTTGTCCCGTTAATTCATACAGGTGACTCAACATAAGACAATTGGTTCCGAGATAGTGCCAAAGCCTCCCACCTTCCTGAAAACCAGTCTGAGGGTGGAAGCTGTCAGTCTGCAATATTCTGCTGTTGAAAGAACTCAGCTTGGTTACTGAAGACCTGGTTTTAGATGTTTGCTTTTTTTTTTTTTTTTTTTAATTTGGGACAGAGCTCTGTTAGACCTCAGCAGCAGCACATCATGGCCACTTACATATTTTTAAATGAAATATGAAGTCATCCACTGGATCAAGGACTAAAACCCAGTTGCCTATATATGTTCTTAAATGATCACTGGACTAGTCACACATACAAACTTTTTTCTCATTTTATTATCTGAGCCACTACATTTTTATTTCAACTGTAAAAAAATGAAAGGCAAAAAGAGGAATGACATTCCCTCTTCTTCTTTTCTCCATTGGCATTCTGAACAGCTGAACTGATGACATTGGAAGCTATGAAGATTGAGTCTGGGCTGCCCTCTTCAGTTCATTGTTGTGCTGTTAACAATTTTGAGCTCTGGATTTAAGAATATGGAAAAAGACAAAGTTACATTAATGTGTGCCAACTTCAGTGCATTCATCTTAAGGGAAAAATTTTCCCCAACCAGATACTGTAAACTTCTGTACAGATCTTTGTTTTTAAATAATGATAGGTGTGGGGAGACAGTATTTCTGTCAATTCTTTACATCACTTATATTAGGTAGGTTTTGGCAGCAAAGACAGAAAATATTAAAGATCATCTGGTAGGATAAACAAGATGTCAAATGCTTTGACTGCCTTTCCTTAAGGGCTCAAGCTCTCAGATTTTTTTCTTTTCTGAAAGGTTATAGAAATAGCTCACAGTTTGTCCTTCTAGCTACAAAATTGTTCTTTAACCTTGTGCAGTACAGTTGGGTACACTCTGGAAACATAACCAGTTAAATAGCTTCACAAATGTGTTTGCTGTGTTCTTCTGTCATCTGCCCTTTTTACTTAATGTCATTAAATGTTCGTTTGTCCTGAAGTACTGAAAAATTCTGGATAATTGGGAGTTAAACTGTGCTAAATGCTTCCTGGTCCCTGAGCACAGCAAGACCAAGAAGTCAACAAGTTCCAGGCTGGAATCTTCAGTGACTTGTGGCATTATGGTAGATCCCAAATGCATCCTGGCCACATGGGAACTGGAAGGTGGAAGAGGTGGCTGTGGCTCTCAGTGGAGGATGAGTGGGACAAGCACAGGAGAGGAAGCATTCTTTCTGACTAAGCACTTCAAAGCAATTCTGTTGTTTGTAAATAGCCTACCTGATTTTCGTGAAAAATTAGTATTCAGGTCATATGCAAGACAGAAAACTGCATTTTCCCTTCAGGCTCTTTTTTCTTGCCCTATGTGCTTTGACCAAGTGCTTTGATGTTGCTGTTCTCATAGTGTTCACTCTCCTGTAGCAAGCTACAGTTAGGAGTAGTTTATGCTGGATTTTGTCTGAGCACTGTGCATGCCTTTAAGATACTGCACCTATTGCCAGAACATAGTCTAGATTTCAGACTTTATTAGGGTTTTATAATGAATGTGGGGAAATTGGAAGCCCATTTCATTTTTAAAAATCTCTCTTCTAGACTCAAAATTTAAGCAATATAGTTTTGCAATAAAGTCAACTATCCACCAGGAACAGAATATTCTGCCTTCAGCATTTTAGAAACTGGAATGAGGCTATTTATCCTCTGTCAGTTCCTACTGCATCCTGTCATTCCCAAAAGACAGTCCCTACTGTCTCATTCAGATTGTAAGCAGGAATTTAACTACTATGGTTTTAGCAGCCTCTAAGTTCTAACCAGATCTCTCCTACCCTAATGTTCTGAGCATTCAAGGCTGCTCAGTGAAAATAAAATACTGCAAGGAAAAAGTCTGAGATATTGTCAGATAACCTGATATGAAGACTTTTTGTACAGTACACTGTGTGATTATTTTTTCTCTCTGTTCTAAAGAATAAAATAAGCTAACAAAAAGTCACTTCAGACCAATATTACATTAAAAAATTGATTTATGAACAAGCTGCTAAGCAGATTCTTTCTAAATCTCATCTGACATTTCTGTTTCAATTTATAATGGGAAATATATGAGTTTATTCAATCATTACTTAGCTCCCAGTGATTGCATTGTTGATGCAGACTTAACATGGAGAGTCTCACTAAGCAAAGAAGGTTCTTCCACATCCTTTGTTTAGTGAGAACCAAAACCTGCACAATACTTTGACTTCTCTATCTGATCTCTGCAATGTCATGTACGTAAAGAAACAAAAGCCCTTCCACAGCCCTTGTCTCCTCGCTCTGTCTAAAGCAGATATCAGAGTCAAGCCATCTTGTTATGATGATGCAACTATGAATAAGCAGAAGTAAAAGTTGAAATCTAATTGTGAAGTTTGGATTCAATCAAACACAGTTGGTCTTTGTCCCACTGAGACCTTCCTCATGCTCATCCAGAGAGGGGGGTAGGATGATGTTGGTACCATTTCTGTTTGTGCATGTGCTGAGTGTGTCTGTCTGTATTCAATCAAACACAGTCGGTCTTTGTCCCACTGAGACCTTCCTCATGCTCATCCAGAGAGGAGGGCAGGATAAGGCTGTTGGTGCCATTTCTGTTTGTGTGTGTGCTGAGTGTGTCTGTCTGGGCTGCTTCGTGTGCCCAGGAATGCACACAAAGCCTTGATTTTAAATAACAATAGGTGGGGGAAACAGCATGTTTCCCTTGTATGTAGGTACAGAAGTACTCACTGTGTGCACACAGTCTTGCTGGGAATACACGCTGGATTCAGCCACCCCAAATTCTGAATTCCCAGTGGAACTGGAAAAACTTTATCTCCCAAATTTCATTATAAAATACAAAAGTGATATTCCCACACTTGATGTCCCTCAAAACAGAGAATAGATAGTAGCTGATCAGGGTTTATTTGTTTAGATTGGTAGCTGGGTACAGAGGCTCTTCCAAAACACATCAGAAGAACTGGTTATTACATAGGAGGAGATGGGAAGGAAAAAAAAAGGGAACAGTACAATGATGCCAAAAGAATAAATGAATCTGAACAAGTCACAAGTAATTTTGGACCAAAACTGCAACCTAAGCCCCAGTTAAATTTATTTTTTGTGTAGCTTAAGGAGACTGTCTTTTGGGCACATTCATTATGGTCAGGTGTTGGGAAACATCTGAAGGAGAGGAGAGCATATACATCATGAGAGAATCCATTGGAAAACATGCTATGGGCAAGTATAATATTCTTCTCTCATTTGTATGAAAAGCACGCTGCCTTTTAATGATCTCTGGGTTATTATTAACATGGATTGTCATCACTTCATAGTCTTTGACTGGCCAGTAGCTGAACTGATGCCTACATCAATGCTTTGCAATAAAATTAGGCAGTGGTGTGCAGAATTTCATTATGTTTTCTGATTAACATTTATTAGAGCAATTTTGCCAGACCAACATAAGGTGTTTCACAGTTTGATAGGTCTCCTTTCCTTTCAATGATAATTGTACCAGAGAACATTTTGAGGCTTTACATGATCTCACTTCTCAAGGGATTCTAAAGATTGATTGTTTTGCTTCCTCTGATTTCAGAAAATCCTTGCCAAAAGGAGCTATTGTGCATATAACTAGCATTTCTTTCTTCTCATCTATAGCAGTAATTTAATACCACTCCAGAAAATTTAAGCTTTTGAAATTTATGTCTTCAGTCATTAGTAAACTTTTGTATTCTATATGTTAATTACTTTCAGTAAGCCACACAATGCTCTTTTACTGAGATACTTTAACGGCTGCCAATAGCTTGAACATGAGCACAAGTAGTTTTTGTGGGTGACCATTTGGGGTTCTAAATTAGCCCGCAACATTTCTGTCAATATATTTCAGTTCAACACTTCAACAAAGTATGTCAACTGTAGCAGATGTATTCAAACACCCTGACTTCTGCAGTGAAGACTTTTTCATGCTTTGAATTAGTCATAAAATAACTGCTATCTGCATTCTCCAGGGCACAGGTAGAACCACTTAATTTTTAATATTTGAATGGGACATTCCTTCACCAAAGAACAGAAAACTGAACTCAGATTCAGATGTATCTCTAGCTTCTCGTGGAATCATGGATCTGAACCTTGTATTCAAAATATTATGGATATATTCTCTCTCTAATTCACATTCTTTCTTTTTTTATTTTTTTTTTCTTTTGTCTAAGATAAACATGCCTATGGAGGTGTAGAAATGGCCATCCTTACTGAGAGTTTTCTCTCTGTCTGGAACTTCTCTGGTTCAAAACGTTTTTATTTTCAATCCATGATAATTTCCCTTTGTTGCTTGCAGAATCAAGTCAGCTAGGCATTAACTTCAGATTTTCAGTCTATGTCCACATGATTTTGATATCTGTTCTATGCTTTCCATTGCCACTCATTAGTATCTATACCCTGGGCTGAGTCTGTAGAATGATGGTTGGGGAAGTTTCTGTTTGATTAGTAAACCTAAGGTCAAAAAGGGATCTTCCTGGAATATGTGTGATATGAATGTCATGAATTTGAGATATTCTGTATTTAAGAAGGAAGAATATCCACTGGGATGTGACAGCTTTTTCAGCAACCTTTGCTAGGCCATGGGTGTGGTGGTGTGTGGAAGGATATATGGGAGAGTGTGCAGGACTGTACTGTGGTTGATACTTTGCCCTTCAAACAAATAAATTTGGATTATCTGACTGCCTGTGACTACATTTTCAATCGGTTCAGTAATCTGTACCATTCCTCCTGATGTGCGTGCAAGTGCCAGGGCTCTGGCCTGAGCACAAAACAGCTGAACTGAACATGGTAAACTGCTGAATGTGACATGAAAAATTCATGGACTTAATTAGTATCTGAGTGAGAAGTGGTGAAAAGTTGCTGATAACACTTTTCCCTGATAGTGAGGGACAGGGGCCTGTGAGGGGAGTTTTGTGAAAGGTTTGGGTTCTGTAGCTCTCTGTCTATGTCTGTACTGAGACCTGGCACCCAGCCTTGCTGTGAGCTCCACATAAAGACTGAACCACCCCCACTAAGCACCACCACTCGGGGCTGGAGAAATACCCAGGGTCCCAGCCCTCACTAGGCAGGAAGGAGGATTGCCCTGCATCCCCTATCACAGAATCACAGAATGGTTTGTGTTGGAAAGAACCTTGAAGGTCATCTAGTCCCAGCCTCCTTGCCATGGACAGGGATATCTTCCACTAGACCAGGCTGCTCAAAGCACATCCAGCTTGGCCTTGAACATTTCCAGGGATGGGGCATCCATAGCCTCTCTGGGCAACCTGTTCCAGTGTCTCACCATGTTCACAGTGAAGAATTTCTTCCTAATACCTAATTTAAACCTATTGTTTTTCAGTTTAAAGCCATTTATCCTTGGCTTGTCAATACATGGCCTTTCAAATGTCTCTCCCCAGCTTTCTTGTCTCCAAAATTCTCTTTTTTTCCCTCTCTGGTTCCCATAGCAAACACACAGATACAGTGGGCATGCAGTTGAAGTACATGGGCTGTGGGAAGGCAGAGTTATAATTTTAGGTAAATTCTCTTTTTTTCCCTCTCTGGTTCCCATAGCAAACACACAGATACAGTGGGCATGCAGTTGAAGTGGGCATGTGGGAAGGCAGTGTTATAATTTTAGGGGTGTACAATGTAAGCAATAACCTGTTCTGCAATTGCCTTCATACTCACTGGGGACAGCACGGACACAAAACTACTTTCAGGGCCAAAACCCAAGGTATGAGATGGGCTGACCGAATGCTTTTCAAAAAACTTTTGCTGATTATTACTAAGGGGCTTCCAGGCAGTGAGCAAAAGTCTGGGATGTTCAAAATGGATGACGCTCCAATATATTCCAACATATTTTGCTATGCTACAGGTTGGTGTTGCCATGGTGTTTGAGATGTGAATAGCTTGCCAGAGAGTGAAATTTCTGGCTAGACATCAGGTGGTCATAGCTCTCTTGCTGGCCCCACTGTTGTTTATTTGAGTGCAATATGTGCAGACAACTTTGGGTGAGTGCTCTTTGAATTGGCCTAATTGCAGTATATTTGTTCAGAAAAGCACTTAAACACACAGGCAGCTGTGTGCCAGTAAGAGCTGTGCTGAGGGCCAGCTTAAAATGTGGTGTGTGTGCTAGTGCCACTCTGGTATGGGCAGGAATCACAAAGGCAAAATAAAGCCCTGCAATGAGTGTTATTTTCTGCTTTTTGTCATGAAAGGTCTTTTGCGTGTCAGTCTCCAAATTACAGACCTGGAAGTCTCAAGAAAATAACTTTTGCAATAATTCTAAGTGCATGTTTGAGACAGGAAGGCATATAACCAAGTGCAGTTCTGGGATGAGCCTGGAGCTGGAGAAACCTTAAGAATTTAAAAGTAAAGAGCCTGTTAGGAGATGTGTGGGCACAAAATGTGGCAATGCAGGAAACATTTTCACAGGTTGAAAAGGCCATTTTATAACATCTAGCTGCTGAAGGAAAGGGGAAATCTGATCACTCAGGATCTGATGTGTGTAAAAGTAAAGCTGGATTGACCATTTCCTTGCATTTTTGTTTAAGATTTTGTTTACTTTAAGATACAAACTCACCACTATAGGGTTTAAAGTCCCTAAAGAGTTTGGGGTTTTTTCTCTTTTTTTTATAATATGCTTAAAAATATAGATTTTGTTAACCATTCCAAAGACAATGATAAAACCAAGTCCAGGAACAAGCTGGAGTTTAAATAAAAATCAGAACATAACTGAGATTTTTACCCTTCAGAAGAAATGTTTGTACTTAATGTTGTGAGATGCTAAAATTTTAAGGTCAACCTGAACTCTCTATGAGAAAGAAAAAGGCAGAGCAGGCCACTTTCATGAAAAGGAAATAGAAGTGAGAAAGAAAAAGGGTGCACAGGTCTTTTCAAGTAACCTGCCAGCTGCTTGGCTGCATAGAGGTTTGTGTAATTAAGGCACAAGGCACAGGATTTCTACCTCCAGGCAGCTGTTACAGTCTTATTGATACAGTGGTGGACACATAGCTTGCAAAAGAAGCCTTGAGATTTGTTATAGATCATGGGAGTGGAATTAAAAGAGGGCTCTTTTTTGAAGTTACACAGTTGTTGACAGAACACTTTTGAATATAGACTGTTTTTCTAAGATTTTTGTTATCATTAAATGCAGGAGAGTGCCTAAAAAGAAAAAAAAATACTGTTTTCTTTATTGCCAGATATAGAACAAGATGGATCATCTTAATTGAATATAGACTGTTTTTCTAAGATTTTTGTTATCATTAAATGCAGGAGAGTGCCTAATAAGAAAAAAAAAATACTGTTTTCTTTATTACCAGATATGGAACAAGATGGATCATCTTAGTTAGATACAAGTTCACTGAAGGACCTGTTGGGAATACGACTGAAAGGCTGTGCTGGAGCTGGGTGGAGAGCTTTGTTTAATGCATTTCAGCTCTCCCTCTGCACCCCTCAGGTGGGAAAAGCCATCAGGAGGGAATGCACAGCATTGCCCTTGGGCACAGGTGGGTGTAAAAGAGGAGGAGTGTGAGCATGGTCAGCACTGCTTGGAGATAAAATTGTCCTTTTTTCTGAGTAGATGACATTTCTCAGGCAGGAGAAAGGGGGTTTAGGATTTCCTGTGTGATGCAGTGCTTGGGATGATAGGGGACAAGAGAAACTCCACCAAAAGTGAGGTGTGTATTTCTATGGCACAAAATATGTACAGAACAGTAGCATGCAGTACAGGAATAATCCCATGCTTACCGTCCTTGCAGCACATAGTATTGAATGAACTTTGCCTAAGGAAAAACGTTGATAAATCTGTGTGGCAAACTTATTCAAAGAACAAATCTTTGCCATCTGAGAACCCTGAGTGAGAGATCCTTTTTTTTTTTACAACCGGTTTCATCCTCTGACTTAATCAGCAGTGAAATGGCAGCTTAGAAGTATGCCAAAGACTATAATGCCTCTGTCAGAAATATGCATGTTTTAGTAGGCTATTTTCCAGTGCTTTTATTTGTTTAGGATGATAGAAACATGGCTCAGCCTCTGTGGCATTTCTGATGCAGGGGGTTAGCAGAACCTTCCTCAGAAGGTGCTTTAGGAGACACCCCTGTGGTAGCACCTGGTGTCCCCAGGTACTTGTGTTTACACACCCAAGAAATTCCATCTTGGTGGAGGGCTGGGAGGCCTGCACGACAGCCAGAGGGATTATTTGAAATGCTACAAACCAGTAGGGTAAATAAATCTGTTTTGACTATATAAAAAGAGCTGGTTGTCCCCAGCTGTACTGTGGCTGAGAAAAATAATCTTAAAAAAGAGATGCAACACATATATATGCATAAGAATATACATATAATATATATTACATGTAATATATATATAATATATATTTTATATATATATACCATAGGCAGAAGAATAAAAACAGGAGAAAATGATGAAAATACCCCTTAAATACCTAACCAGAAAGATTGGTTACCACAGAAAAGGATTTCTCACCAGCTGTTTTAAAAAACATATGTATGTTATAAATACCTTTTGAAACTTAAAAAGGATGGCAACAGTGAACTTCAGGAGGAAAAAAAAAAGAAAAGGATATGGTGTGGATGTTTTCTGCTGAGCTGCCATCCTCAAAAATGCTGTGCAGTGTTCTAGTCACTTGAAACTTCTGTACAAAGGATTGCTTGGCTGATTCTTGTTCATTTTTTCTGTTGGAAGGATATCCTTTGGCTAATTTCCAGATACCAGAAAGCATGGTTATTTTTAGATAATTTGATACACTCTGCTAGCAAATGAGAAGATGAAAAGCGATGAGTAAATATGGAAGGAATGGAATCTGAGGATCACAGGAATTTTGATGTCAGGCAGGCAGCCCAAGTTTTCATCCACCAAGGAAAAACATCACTAGTTTGAACACCAAATGTGTGTAATCCATGCCCTCCACCCCCACCATGCAGAAAGTCTTGATTACAGCTTTCTCAAGAAGGCATTATCTTTTATCTCTTAGGAAAGCCTTCTTTATCCTTTGTAAATCTTAAGCTGCCTTTTTCCTTTTGTTTCCTCATTTTGGGTGTCTGGTGGCTGGAGACAGGCTTCTTTTTTCTTCTTCTTTCTTTCTTCTTTCTTTCTTCTTTCTTTCTTTCTTCTTTCTTTCCTTCTTCTTTCTCCTTTGTCCTTTCTCCTTTCTTCTTCTTCTTCTTTCTTTTTCTGCCAATCTTGGATCATGACTCAAGGAGCATGACTCTGGATCATGACTCACTGTCCAGACTAAGAGGGTTTTGGCTTTGTCTCAAGTTTCTGTCTCATGACCCCATAAGACCTTAAAGCAATGCTGTATCACTTTTTTGCTCTTTGTTTTTTCTGTGAACTTTCTTTCTCACACAAAAGATGTTGTGGGGAATTATTTTTCAATATTCTCCAGTGAGTCCCATTTTTGTTCCCCAGTCCATCCGTTATTAAGTTTGTAAAGAGCTATTGTTTAAGCTATATTTAACTTCAAACTTTCCTAAAGCCCCTTTAGATTTTTAAAGCTTTCTCTTCCCCATCTCTTCAGATATATCTGACTTTTTCCTTTTATCTTAATCATTAAAATGCTTATTGGAAGCTTGAGTCTACTTCACTCTGCTATTACTGCATTTCTCTCCAAATGAAATGAGATAGAAAATGGTTTTAATATTTGAAAAGAGATTTTGTTCTCCTTTCATCCCAGTGTTTATGTCCTTTCATTTTAAATATGTGCTTTTTAAAATTATTTACTGATATGTGCTACCCACCTTTATCAGTGCCGTACCCAAACAGTTACTGCCCATTCTACCCTTTACAAAGTTCTTTAGTTTCCAGATCCTGAAATATCAATGATTTCTGCAGCTCCTCGTGAGACTTTTTCTTTTTCCCTCTTCTCCCCTGTTGCATTAGGCTTTTGACACACAATGGAATGAGGACACCTCTCTGATGTGTGTGTGTCTGCAAAGTGGGCTACAGCTAAGTTAGTAGCACATGATTCCTTAAGGATCTGAGTACAAAACTTGTTCCCACACTGCTTCAAAGCAGGTATAAGCATTCAGAAGTGACCTAGAAGGGCAAAGCATGACACAACAAGTCAGTGAGAGCTCCTGTCCTACCTGACTGTTCCACGTGAGTAATGTGCTCAGAACTCTGGAGCAAAAGTGAGGAGAAAAAGACATGAGAAATGGAGTGTAGATAGAGAAATTGGTAAATTTAAAATGAGGCAACAGTGTAAAAGAAGATGATAGATTAGCATAAAACACAGATGTAAAAAAATACATTAGATTTAATATCGATCAATACTCTTTGTCATACCTCTTTGTGTTTCTCCTGAGAACATGAGGAAGATGATACAAAGAATTACTTAATGATTTGAGCTCTTCATCTCAGAAAAATCTCACACCACAGCATAAAGAAGTAAATGTTTTATGATAATAGGATCAATAAAGGCAATTTGCATTCATAAGGGGGGAAATGCTATGGCTTAATGACTACTAAGATCAAGAAAAAAATATGGGTTTGTACCAGTCCTTCGGTCATCTCACTAAATTCCTTGTGAATGGTCACATAGAATTTAATAGCTGAAGATTAAAAAGAGCAATAGCTTTCATTTACATTATCTGACATAACAATTTTAACTTATAATTCTGCAGTCTTAGTCAGCAAGTACTTGATGCTTAAATGTAGGAATGATTCATCAGTTTACACAGCATTACAGCAGCTGTAGGTAGTGTCCAAATTCTGTCATTTCAAATGAAATGGGGAACACCCAGCCCAATGCTTTACAAATTCAGACATGCCACTAATGAATGCATTATTTCTGCTGTTTTCTTTGCCTTCAGTGTTTTGGCACTTTTTTACTGGTTTTGAGCTTCTGCAGGAGGTATAACTTAGATAAACCTGTTTAAATTTGATGTAATGTTGGTACAATAAGATTGTGGATACCCTATGATCCTATTCGTGCAAACCATAGAATTATTTTACCTCATGAGTTTGAGGTGTCTGTGCTCAAACTACATTGGAGCGAGCTTCCTGAATTATGTTTGTTTCTGTCTTCTGCACTAAACACATTCTCTTCTTTCTACAAGGCCTTTTTTCACTTCCTTACCTTGTGTATAAGCAATGTCAAAGAAGCACACCATGGTATTTTAGTCTGTAGTCCTGTTTGTACTCTTTTCTGCAGGCCATGGGTAACTTTTCCACCGTACAATCCACACAGGAAAAGCTGTACAAGGCTGAGAGGTATAAAATACCAACAACAGACCTCAAAGATATACAGGAAAGAAATCTCAGGGAGTAGAGAATTAAAAATAATGTTATATTAAAGACCCTTGTGGCTACCAACCATCAGATTTTGTTTGTAAAGGGGTTAAGCATTAAATAACATGACTCTTTCTGGGTACAGTTGCTGACCTAACATTCACATTCTTGCAGGAAGTCAAAGGCTCACTTAAATAGGTATCAAGAAACAGAGTTAATATCTTTTGAGCATGTCTGCTTTAAATACAAACACACATAGGTAGAATGAAACACCTACTGCTGAGGAAGCAATTTCCAGCTATGCTGTACATATCATAGATATGCTTCTGGGAGCTTTGTTTTGATCAAGCCTTGGCCTGGTCTCATGTGTTGAGTGGTCATGGGCAGGTGGAGCACATGAGGTGTGCTGCTGACACACGATTTCTAGTTTAGTTTCATGGCCAAAGAATTCAGTCCCCATCCTGTAATACCCTCCACAAGGTGCCCCAGAGCAGTGGAATGGGGGTGATCAGGGCACTTGCTTGAGGAGTGTCCTCACGACCCAAACTAAAGCACTCTGCCACACAGCCATTGTGGCTACTGCCACAGCAGCAGCCTGCCTCCTTCAGCGTGTCCTACACCAGTGGAAGCAGAGGAGTGTGCCCTCTGGAATCACTGTGTTAGGAAAAGACAGAAAGATTTGCACTCAAAGTTTTACATGAGCCCTTAGTTAATGCATTCAATAAAATTAGTTAACCAAATCACTTTCACTGAGCCCACATTACCATGGTTACATTATTATTATAATTTAGCCAGCATGTCATTGCCAGCCAAAGAACAACTTAATACTAATAAAAATATGAAATTTCTTCTTTTTCTTCAATAAACAAGGTCACTGTGAACTTTCCATCTAAGGGAGTGCTCTATTTATTAACCTACCTGTAATGCAGCTCAGTTCTCAGGCCTAAGTATTCCCCACTCACAGTTTTGCAAAGCTGAAACACTTCACCTGGGAAAAGGGCTCCCTCTACTCCCCTGTGGTGTGGTGCACATCTCATGTGCCATTGATTCTGGGACCAGGAGCTTTCATACATCACTGCTCACTACATTCAAAACAAACCCATGTTATTGAAGTTACGTCTGAGCAGCGAGCAGCCTGTTTACAGCTTCAGCCCCAGGATTACTCATCTCTACCCTGTTTTCTGGTTGTCATTTAACAGCAGTAGGAACAGATTATTAATTTAGAAGTTAGTCCTGATTTCAATTGAGGCACTCAACTAGATGACTTTAGGATGTCCCTTCAGACTTTAGAATGTCCCTTCAAACCCACACTGTACTTTGCATCTATGACCAGGAAAAGACTGTCTGTATATATGTTCTAGAAAACCTACAGTTCTCATAGCAATTAAGCATTTTTTTCATTGAGTGCTTTATAGAATACTGTGTACCGTTGTCCACCTAAAAGATGAACCAAACCCAAAGTGATCAGCATAACAATATGATCAAGCAACACAACTTTTAGTGAAGGAATTCAGACTTCCCAAAGTCTACCTTATGAACATTGAAAAAACATTTCATTATACTAGACTTATCTAGATTTCTCAAAAAAATCCCCAAGTAGGCTGCTCTTGTATCAGAGGATGTAGTAAAGTTGTAAAATTTTGCTCCTCTTAGTACTGTAAGAGAGGGAAGATCCTTGACTGAAACTTCTGTGTTTACATTAGGTTTAATCAGAAGCCCACACATAAAGTAATTTGATTAGGCCTGTGTGATCTAGATCAATGGAAATTTACAGAATGACTTTATTTTGTTTAAGATAGACATTTTCAAGGATCAAGACATTTTGAGTAATTCTTTTGTTAGCTAAACACATTTTTTTAGGTACAGACAACATAACCAAAAACCAGGGATAAGCTCTTGGTTAAAGTTATAGCAAAACTAGTTTCCTGATTAGATATATATATATATATATATATATATATATATATATCTGTATATGTAGAAAAATATCTTTATATATATAAAAATACATGTATAAATACACTCTTATATGTCACCTACCCTTGCATCCATATTTAAATTTTAAGAAAACTCTGACAGAAAAGCCATATGCCTTTATTAGTTTTAAAAAATCTGCTTGGAAAAGGGGATTAGATAGTCTATCTAGGGATAGACTATCTAATATCACTCATTGTACACTGAAACCAGCTCTCTTGGTTATCATCAGTAGCTGGCATAAAGGTTACACACATGTGGATCAAAAGAAAATTAAATGGAAGAGGTGGGTCAAACTCCTCCTGGAATGCTCTTCCCACAGACTTTTATGAACCATGAGTTTTCAAGGTCATTCTTCATAACGCTTCTTTATCACTTTCAACAAGCACAAAGGGTTTTAGAAACTGGGAACTCAATTCCTTGGAAAGGTGAAGGAAGAAAACAATCTTGGAGAACACAAATAAGAAGTGAAAAATAGCAAAACTATTTCAAAATTAGTGATTTTTATTTGGCCAGATTGTAAAACAGATTGCCAACCAGCCAAGTGTGTAATCTATTGCTTAAATCTATTTTGCTACTGGTAAAATAGAAAGTAAATGTCATGGAAAATTTTGAAAACTGCCCCTAGGTGTACGAGTAAGGAAGTATGTCTTTGTTGTAAGGAAAATTGAGTGAAAGTGGAATGTAGGAGAAAATTAAGAGATCTGTAAACAATGATTAAGCAAGCAAAAGTCAACACAGTTTTTGTAGAGAGAAGTTATCCCTCACATATTGACAAATTTTTCTTTTAGGCAGTGAACAAGGAAATGGATAAGTATATTTTTATTTTAAAAAAGAAAAAAAGTCCAGTCAAGATGTCTCCTCAAAAACACTCTCATTTTAAAAAAAGGAAAAAATAGAAAGCATAAAAGATAAGAAAAACTGCTCATTAAAAGAGAGAAATAAAGGATGAGGCTAAATAGCCATTCTTACCACAGATCTCTTACATGACCAGAAATATATCCCAGGAGGTAGGCTCAATATATTCACAAATTACCTAGAAAGGCTGTTGAATAATGAGAAGATGAAATCATTCAAAGTCAACAAAACTAAAACTGATTTCAAAGATTTGAAAAATATCTTAGAATTTTAAAAGACCATGAGATCAAATGTCAGAGGGAATTCAGTGTTGCTAATTACAGAGCTGTGGGAAGGGCAGCAGGAAACAGCCCTGACTGCCCAGGTACAGGAATGAGCCATTGGTGCTCCTGACAGGAATCTTGGATCCATTGACAATCATTCTTGGTGAACACTAGTGCCCAAGGAAGGAAAAAAAATGTAAATTAGGAATTAGAGAACAAAAATGATATTTGACTGTGCACTTCCACAACCTGTTCCAGAATACTGTTTGTCAGTTTGGCTGCACAGTCTTTAAAGGATGAGTCACAACTTAAAGGTAGGGAGGAATAAACAACAGTGAGCAGAAAATCAGAAAATGGAAAATCCCAAGTGGTCTCAAAAAAGTGAAATATCATTCTGTCTTTTGTGTCTGTTCTCATTTTGGAGGTCTCTCCTCAGCCATAAAGCAATCACAGCCTGGCTGGAAGCCCTCCACAGCCCAGAGACTCAGTTTGAATAGTACAAAGTGGAGGCTGAGGATGTCCCTGAACGACCTCTGCCATCAGCTTGGGATGGCCCAGAGTTTATCAGCAGAGATTATCAGAGTTTATCAGCATATGTGCTACCCAGGCTTTTGCCAGAGCTGAGGCAGAGCAGGAACATGCTCTGGATGCTCCCATAGCTCCTAACGTGCCCCACTCCTGGAATGCAGAGTGGCAACTCACTCTGGTGAGCAGGCGCTCACCTGGGCAGGACATCTGAGCATCATTTTGCCCCATGCATTTACTGTCTCATATCCTATCAGCCAACAACTTTCTTGACACTTGACACCTTTGGGACTGGAAAAATAGCTCTCCTCTTGCCAGAGAGCCAGAGCTCCAAAAATGCCCACAGTACTGCCCTGCCTTCTGTAATGCTCCATGGAGAATTTCTTGAACTGGATGTAGTTTAATACTTAAAAGCCAAGGCAGCTTACGAGCGCAGGCACAGGCCACTTCATGCCAGCTGGCCTCAGTGCCAGGGTATGTTTGCTACCAGGCATATTCAATTTGCCGGTAGAAACACTTGTTAGGTTTCAGTGTAATATTCCTTTCCCATGCTGTCTTTTGATTAATTTCTACAGAGAACTCTTGCTGCTGTTTGTTCTGTGATTTTGTGTCAAGTCGTTTTGACCACGGATGATCTGCCTTTGTGCACACTGCCTGGCTCTGCCTGCTCTGGCTGTGTATTTTTGTCCAGGCACCATCTGCCCTGACTAACTTCTGAGGGCAGAAATAAGCCTCAACAGCCCTGACCAAGCACTGCCTGGGACCTCCACCTGACACCCTGTCCCCAGGACCAGGAGCTCTGTTTAAGTTCAGCTCTGAATGTTCTGTTTCTCCCCCTGGACCAGTCACTGTAGTATTGGTCTCCAGTTCAGCTGTAGTCCCCACTGACCCAGTCTCTGTCCTGCAGACTAAATTTCTGGCTTGACCTGGGACCTGCCACAACAACATGAACATGTCTGGGGGTCTGGACCCTTGGCATGAAGTCGGTCACTGTCGCTGGTTCTGCCCTACCTTGCATAGGGGCTGTGGGACTGGGCTCTGGCTCAGACCCCTGCCCTGTCATCTGAGTTATTGCTCTTGATTCTTGTCACTGGTCTGGACCCTTGGCATGAAGTCGGTCACTGTCGCTGGTTCTGCCCTACTCACCTTGCATAGGGGCTGTGGGACTGGACCCCTGCCCTGTCATCTCAGGTATTGCTCTTGATTCTTGTCACTGTCCTTTAGGGAGAAACAGCCCATTGCTGCTCTTTGATGTGCCCAATCTGACTCCTTTTCAAACAAATAATTGTTTCTTGCAGCTAGGATTACTGAGACCAGGAATAGGACGCTGCTGCTATGTGGTTTTGCTTCAACAAGGCAAGCATTTTTGTACCACTTATGGAGTCAGTCAATTTGTGTTATGTAGGATAATTGCAGAGCATTTTCATTCTGTCTCTGCATGAAAATCTGTTAGCTTTGTAGATCCCCTCTACTGTCTCTTCTGTAATCTTCTGGCCAGTGTTAACAGAGTCCGTGGAGTCTGGGGTTATGTCTATTGACATAACATGAGTCAGACTGTGCCAAGCACATAATCTAATAGTGATACAGGATTCTTCAGGCTGATTAACATTTAATAAGCCCCTGTGGCAAGTGTTTAGCCTCTCCAACTGGCATATTCATCAGCTATGCCTGGGCACAGCCTGGATGTGGGAACAATCCCAGCAAGAAGCATGGACAATATCATGCCCTCTGCCATGTTCACTCTGGCAGTCTTAGACCCTATCCCAGCTGACCTTGACACAGTAACCTCTCTTCTATGTTTATACTTCATAGAATAAGAAAATCACAGAATGACTTGGGTAAGAAGGGAGGGGACCTTAAGGTTCCAATCGCCCTAAAAGGCATACTTTTCATCAGACCAGGTTGCTCAGAGCTCTATCCAATGTAGTCTGAAACACCTGCAGGAATGGAGCATCCACAGCTTCTCTGGGCAAGCTGTTCTGGAGCCTCACCACTCTCAAATTAAAGAATTTCTTTCTCATATCTAATCTAAACCTAGTTTCTTTCAATTTGAATCCATTCCCCGTTGTCCCATCACTGCATGCCCTTGTAAAAGTCCCTCTCCAGCCTTCTTGTAGGCTCTCTTCAACTTAGGTACTGGAAGGTTGCAATTAGATTACCCATAATCATCTCTTCTTCAATTTGAAGAATTTTGAACAATCCAGATTCTCTCAGGCTTGTAGGAGAGGGGCTCCATCCCTTTGATCATCTTGATGTCCCTCCTTTGGACTCATTCCAACAGGTTGATGTCCTCCTAGAGCTGGATGCAGCCCTGCAGGTGGGGTCTCATCACAGCAGAGCAGAGGGGCAGAATACCCACCCTTGCCCTGCAGCCCAGGACATGTTTGGCTCTCTGGGCTGTGAGTGCCCATGGCTGGGTCATGTCCAGCCTCTCATGTACCAGCACCCACAAGTCCTTCTGGGCAGGGCTGCTCTGGATGTGTATATCCCCAATTTCTCTTGGGGTTGTCCCTTAGGGCCGCATCAAACACAGCCCTAGCCCTTTCTCTACTACAAGGCAAATACCTATTTTTCTTCCTTCCTAGAATGTCAGCTCAAGGGAGAATAGCTTTTTAGTTCTCATTACGGTCAAAAGACAACAGATAGCTGTGTACACTCAGGAGATGGCAACCATTGCCTGTCTGTGTTAAGATCTCCCATAGGATTGAGGGTTTGGAGAAGATTTGGATAACAGCTGTTGTGTCTCTTGCCACTCGAAGAGAGTTAACGCAGCAGCTGGGACAGATAGGCCACACAGAGATGAGCAGCCATGAAAAAAATATAAATGTTTAAGGCAAGGCATGCAAAGGATTAAGACTGCAGCCTATGTTCTGGTGTAGCTCAGCATGAATCCCACTTCTTTGATAATACAGAGAGTTTGGTCACTGGAAACCCAGGCTGGAATGCAGTGGCTCCCTTTCAGGGTCCCATTTCTCAGCTAGGCCTCTTGGTCTAATGTGCTGAAAAGGGGAAAAAAAGAAGCTGAGGATACCGTAAAGGGCTGCTGCCTCTCAGAGGGTATACACTCCAGAGGGTGTGCATGAGAGGGGCTTGCACTACTCCCCTGAGCATGAGTGATTGCATCCAGGGCATTATTTTATTCCTGACCAGGCAGATGTAGGGTACTCCTCAGCCAGGAAAACTAATTGTGTGTGCCCATCTGCAACCCTGAAAATGTTTCATCTCAACAAATCATTTTACGAGTCAGAAAGCGCCAGTGTTGCCACCCCCTGCCAAATGATGGATCAGCCAGGAGATGTATGTGTGTAACATCTGGCTGTTTAACAAACACCACCTTGAAAACATCAAGGAATGCAATGAATCTGAGTGTTCCTAGTCTAGGTACTTTTCCCTCATGGCTAGGGATGCCTGATATGAGGGAAGGGAGTATACAGAAACTACTAGCATGTCAAAGAATATTTGTAAATAGTATCTTAAATTAAACACTAGTCTCATTGAGTTTCACCTGCAATTGATTAATGCCTTAACTCTTTCCTATAGGCAAATAATGGGGATAGCTCAGTGGTGCTGACAAGGGTGACATCTCTGGGCTACCTCTCTATTCTTTGTCCATGGCAGAATCAAGTCAGCTTGGTTTCCATGGTTTCCAGCTGGGCGAGAAGGAAGAAAACAGGGATAGATTTTTGCAGGGATCAGATGCTTGGTATGCAGTGTACACAAAGCTGGGCAATATGCCATCGAGAGTGAGGGGAGAAATCTTTCATCACTTCATCAGATAGTCTCCTATAGCAACTGCAGCAGGAAAAGTAGTAGCTGCAGAGGCAGACAGCTGCATAGCAACCAGCTATGTCATACCGAGGGTCCCACACCCCCTCCTCATGCATGCACAGTACTGTTACAGAATAATTTGGCTGGGTACATGCACCTCCCAAACAAGATCAAGCTTTGTAGGCACAGCACCCAAAGGATTCTACTCCCCTGTCCTGGAGGAGGATGGAGTATCACGCATGCTGACCTCAGAAAGGTTCTCTAGAAAGCAACAAATGCTGCTGGATTTGCACAGTACCAGTGGGGTGAAGCAGTGGTCATGGCAACAGCTCTCTGCCCACACCTGTGCTAGCCATAACTCCGCTGCAGGTTCCTCTGCCTCCTCCCTTTCCGCCTCAAGGAATGGAGCACCTTCCACTTCACCATACGGTGCCCACATCAGCTCTTGAGCATCCTGTCTGCCCAATTCTGGTCACCAATGGTTTGTGGTCACACTGTGCAGGCTGCACTGCCCCCACCATCTCAGAGCAAACCTGGAGGATGGTGCCCAGGACTCCGCTGTCAGGGAGACATCTTGGGAGCAGGAATGTTTACAACAGAGGTGCCAGAATAGAGGGTGTCATGGAAATGGGGGAAGTTGTACCCATTTGCTGTGGGGATGTTTATTCAATGCTGGTGTCTGGGCAGACCCAGGAGTGGGCCAGCCAAGGGTGCAATGGTGGCCACTGGCTGCCCTCCCTAGGGCACCAACACCAGAGTTCTTCATGCAGAACTACATTTCATGCCAGTGGAGAGTCTGGGCATTATGCTGTGCTCCAAGAGAAGCCCAAAACCGTCGCAAGTGATTTTTTTTCCCTAGTTACTGTTGAAAGATTTCTCCTCCTGCCATTTAAGGCCATGATTCCTCTTTTCTTGCCCAGGCAGTTAGAGGAGGTACTACCTATCCCTGTCCTTCCACCTCTTTGGCATGTTGGGCGCAGTGAGCTCTGCTCAGGTTGCTCTGGCCAGCCAGTGTCAGTGCTTGGAGAAGGAGAGACATTGGGAGCAGAAGGAGGAGTTGGGCTTTCTTAACACCAGATCAATATTGCTCCAGAGCTGATCCCTGTCAGGAAGCGTGTGTCCCTGCTGTGCTAGCTGCATCCATCTTCCTTGTACTTGAAAGACAGCAGTCCATCTGACAGGGATGCTGGCCATGCAAGCCTGCTCTCCAGTGACTGATCCTTTGGTTTGTTTTCAAGTCAGGCTGTCAGCTGAAGAGATGACAGATGGCCCACAGTGCAGACCTCTGTGTTTGCTGCCCAGTACCATGAAACATCTGATCCCAGCAAAAAGTCCAAGTTTTTTCCTTCCCTTACCAGCCAGAGTAAGGATATTCCTCATACCTGCCTCAAGGTTCTCAAGGCAGATCCTGTGGGTGGTGGTGATGAAGCAGGAGATCTATGTCTAATCCAGCATGAAAAATAGACCACCCAGAATGGCCCCAAAAGAGGCAGCCTGTGATGCTGCAGTCCAGGATTCTGGCTAAAGACCATGGAAGCTGAGGAGGATAGGAGGTTTTGTAGGGTCTTAGTTCCCAGAGGCAGGGTACAATGTCGCAGCCAAATATTTGGTGAGATTTGCAGAGTGGGGTCAGCCATGACTGATTACACCAGATCAGCCATTCAGGTCCCTATTCTGCCTGGAATCCCTTATGGAGCTCTAAAATTTACCCTGACACTGGCTCACAGTCTGTATTCCTCCACTGTCACACTGGGTCCCTCCAAATAGGGAGGGAAACACAGCAAAGGCAAACTTCTTCCCTCTCCTGTACTTTTTCTTCACAGGGAACTGCCAGAAGTGGGGGGAACCTGAAATTCCCACCAAACCAGAATGCCCCTTTTCCATTTGCCAAAATGGAGGTTCATGCTACCCTGGGGGTCAGATTCCCTTAAGCAGATAAATAAAAAATTGTTAATGCTATTTCCCCAGGTAAATTGTTAAATAACTTTGTCTTTTGGCTATCCATGGACTCCAGTGATCAGCCTTGCCTTCCTGTCTGGAGAATTTGCAAGCCTCCTTGGAGATAACGCAAGGTACAAGCAAAAAAATCAAACATCTGCTGCAGACTTCTGCAACAAGAGAGTACTGAGAATGATGAAAGAACAAACTGAAGAGGGAAATCATACATATAAATGAGGCAGAAAATCTTGGACATCTGGAAGTAGTGACGTCTGAACACAAGGAGGAAAAGTGAGCTGAAAGGGATCAGCAAAACAACCAAGGACTTAACTGTAGGAGGGCTGAAGTCTGGCTCTAAAGCAGAACAGCAGGTGCAGTGTATATATTATGCTGTGACAAGGTTAATTCATCAAAAAATCTTTGCTAATTGGATTTGGCACAATGATTTTGTAATAGAACTGGTCATTGTATCTTTTGGGGCAAAACATTCTTAATGCAATAGCAATAAGTCTTAAAGCTGAACTCTGAACTCAGTCAAATAAACACAAATGAGGGAGAACGAAATGTATCTCTTACTAACACACACAAGCACATCTTATCAGCACAATGATAAACAAAATATTAGCGCATCTTATTGCAAGTACATAAATGAAATTGATCTTTTGGTTCTAATTATGCAGCCGGAACACTTGTCTGCAATAAAGACAACTTGTAATTTCTTGAAGATTATATCTACTTAGCATGTCCCAAAAGTGATAGCATCTCAAGACTGATAAGGAAGTAAAAACGTGATTTTATAATAATTGGAAAACACGTTAGGACCTTGCTTGTGTATGGCGCATTTGTACCAGCATTTACATCTTTCTCTTCCACAAGAGGAGCAGTTAGAGCCTTCCAAGCTTTGAAGGCTTCACAGTTTTGTGGATTTGGAGGTCAGGGACAGCCTTAGCTGCCATTACTATGAGATGGTGGAGTTCAGGGTTGTGAGGAGAAGGAGCAAGACAAATTGCTGAATAACAACTCATGGCTTCAAGCTCAAGAATAATTCATCCTGACTTGGAGAAATTCAAGGAAAAGTAGCCAACTGCTTTCATGTAACTTCTGACTAAAACAGGAACATAGTACGAGGAGTTCCTGACTGAAGTCACATCTAAAAAAGTGTGCAAGAAGTGGAAGCAGGGAGATATCAACCAGAAGAGACACAGTCTGAGCCCACAAGGGTGGGGTTGAGGAAGCCAAAGCCCATCTAATGTTGAATCTGGCAAGGAACATGTAGGAAGACAAGGAGGGCTTCTACTGATGTACCACCAACAAACATGTGAGATAGGAAAACAGGGCTCAGTGCTGCATGGGGCAAGTGAGGAAAGAACAAAGTGCTCAGTGTGTCTTGGCTCAGATTTTACCAGCAAGACCAGCCCTCAGGAGAGCACCAGGCCCCTGGGAGCAGTGGAACACTCTAGGGCAAGAAAGACTTCAGCATCATTTGACTTATTAAATTGGAGAATGTTTAAAGAAACTGGACAGGTCTGTGTGACCTGATGGGATGCACCCACAGGTGCTGAGGTTGCTAGCTCAAGGGATATCCTTATGACCTTACATAACTTTATCCCCCAGTCAGATAAGGAATATGCTGCTTGCTTTGCCTTACAGTTAAAGCCATCAGAGACTGCTATAATTTATTTACATTAAAAAGTAAAGTACTATAGTTCTTGTTTCAAAAGCAGCTGAAGCATCAGGTAGAAACGTGGCCTTTTGCAGAAAATCAATGCATTGATTTGCTTGGCTTTTTTTGTTAAACAAAGACAAGGAGAGAACAGAGAAAGAGATAAGGGCAAAATGAAAGGCCAAGCACAAAATCAGATATTTGTTTTGGAGCAAGGGAGCCAGAAGCACCAAAAGAAAAGAAAAAAGGAGCAGTCTTTGCAGCAGGCATATATGGAAATTCAATTTAATTGAAGATACTGTAATTTCTTTTTCAATCTGGTCGTGTAGTGATGGCTTGATCAAAGTAATGCAATTGACATTGCATAGGGTGATGGCATTTTAATTTCCACTTATTTTCCACTAATTTCCACTTTTATTTTCCATTTAATAGATGATCAGACAGACACATTTGTTGTTTTATTCCTGCTTTTTATAGCCATCCATGACCATTTGCACATCTGGTCATCAATCTTTAAAAAGATTCAGCACATCACTGAGAATTGCCCGCATTTCAGTTTTCATCTGCTTTGCAAAAAGGAATATGTTCCATAAATGAAAGAAAAAAAAAAGCAAACCACAAAAACACATGAGCTTCAAATTGTTGCTCATGAGCAGCAATTTCTCAAGGCCATTGCCTTATTTAGGAGAATACTACTACTACAGTAACTATTATGTGCATCTATGATGTCTGAAACATGTAAGGTTACCATTAATTTATCACTATGTCTAATAGAAGGGCTTGAAGGCTTGACTTTGTGGTTCTTTTCTAGGAAGGAATGAAAATAGATCTTTTTTTAAGAACAAATATTTGAGAATAAAACATTTTGCCTGAAAATATTTTAAAAAATAATTTTTTAGCAGAAACTTATTTTTAAAATACCAACAAGCATCCTGTCAACATGAGTAAAGAAGGGCATAGGCAGAGGGAAATTATTAAGAAATCACTGGAACCACTGGCTCTTGCCATGCAGAATCAGGACAGGTGAAATTTACCAGAAATAAAAAAGCAAATAAATATGAAAGGGAAAAATTGAATGCAGAAAAACCATGTTAATTATCAGTAAGACCTACAGGTAATGACACAAGTAATTTGGAGATAAAAAAGGCAGCACAATATTATAGTCAAGCATTTTAAACCACCAGGAAAATCATAGAATTGATGTCTCTTGTGAGTGACACATTGAGAAAATGTGTTCCTTATACCAGGGATTCTGAGGAGATTATAATGGCAGTATCAATGCTTCTATACCACTAGAATTAGTTTTGTTCTTTAAGACATTGATTTTTCAGGAATCAATATATTCTAGAACTTGTAAATTGCATTAAAATGTTGTCCTTTTCAAGAAATAGGAAATAAGGATCTATAAAAATGCACTGAAAATTGTATCTTCATTATGTTTAAAATTTAGCCTGCTTTGTGGGGAGAAGTGAGTGGTAGCAGGCTTGTCTACCACTGCCACAAACCTCAGTCAATCAGAGTTCCATTTAAGTAGTAACACCTCTACAGATTTATCTAAGCCATCCCTAATGTGTGCAGCTCAATAGGTTTCAGTCTGTACCGAAGGGCATGTTTTTAAAGAATGCACTTTGAACTCCTGGTTTGATTACTGATATACTTAAATCACACAACAGTTTTGCAGAATCAGAGGTTTAATCTCAACATGATGAGCCCTATAATGGCAAGAGGGCAAAAGTCAGCCACCACTTACTTTTTTTAATCAAAAAATTGTTTCATTTTTCCATTGAGGCTGTTGATTTATCATAGAAATCCAGTTCTTTACTGAATTTCACTTAACCTACCGCTTTGATTTGCCTATGCTTCATGTTCTAATAGTTCAAAACACAGATGCAATGCATCTTCAGATCTCTGCCTCATAACCAAAATATAGTCAGGATTATACGACATCACTACAGGGAAAAAAATAAAATAAAAAAAAAGAGCCTAGAAAACAACTATTTAATTCTTGTACAATCCTTTAAGTGACTGAAGCAAGATAAAAATTGACAAAAGTTATTGAGCATACAACTCTGTCCAGAATCTATGAGAGGTAAATGCTTTAATCTTTTGGTTTAAGGCAGGTTTCTTGCAAAAAATTAGTTTGGCTGTTGGCCAAGGGTAACCCACCATTCACTGCCTTCAAGCAAGAGAGATGCCCCTTCAGGAAAAAAATAATGGCAAGGAAGCCATTGAAATTATAAGAAATATTTCCAAGCAATACAACAGTAAAAAAAATCACTGAGTTTTAAACTTGTAAAAATATAATAAACCTGAAAAGGGATTTCCCATAGATTTAAATTAATCTGACAGAATCTTCTCTTGTTTCACAAGAATTTATGCTAATACTGGTTTGTGATTGGATTAAAAAGGAACTAGCTTTAATAGAAAAGTCAATTTATTGGAATTCAATCACAGATCTTCTTCACAGCTCTTAGCTAAGAAAACTTGGTTTAATACAATTGAAGAAACCTTTTGTTATATTCTTAACAAAGAAACAAAACCCCAAAAAAATTTAGAAAATAAGGAAAGATTACCTTTGTGCAGCTCTTAAAAATGTATTTTTCCCCCAACTCAGAAATTCTTCTTTTGTGTCATCTTCAAAATTTCATGTTTTTCCTTTAAAAAAATAGGGCAGATTCTGGGGCTTTGCCTGCAGGTAGAACCTGATGGAAATCAAGGATTGCTTTGTGCAGCTACAGAAAGTGATCAGCAATTCAAAACCCATGTCCTTGTTTCAGTTTTACAGATATTTCAATGCATTGCAGACAGTAGTATCTCTTTATTTTATCCTAATAAATTCAGATCTGGGGCTAGGGTTCTCTGTTAAAATTGTTTCTCTTTTGAACACGTAAAAAATTCTTTCACTCGGAGGGGAACAAATTGTACATTTTATATTTCTGACGTAGTCTCAAGAACAAGAAAGCATATGTAATTGTTCGTGTAGAAGTTTTTGCTTTCCCCAGCAACAATTTCAGCACTGCAAATGCAGTCCAACATCTCTGACTGTAAGCATAGAAATCCATCAGACTTTGCTGGGAGATGAACTCAGTCCTAGCTGCCAAACACTGCTATTTAATGAGATGGTCTCTGCTGTGTGTCGTGAATATAAAGGAGCTTATTGACTCCTGTTGTGAACCAGTGTTTTTAGGTTGGGCACAGGGAAAGGCTCTATGGTTTTGCTAAAGGTAAAAAAAAAGATATACAAGTATTTTTTTGCAGTTTTGTTACATCTTTTTATGTTGATGTTAGTCCCAGGGAACTCATGTTAAGCAAAGAAGAAATTCCTGAGTATCCTTCCTATTGAAAACATTATGTTCCTTTCAGCTATAACACTGAAAATGTGCCTTCTACATCACAAAGGGAGATGAAAGGATATTTTAATAAAAGGATGACCCTCTCAGTAAAAATGCCTATTTTCCCCATGTGCAGCACGTAACACCTGCTGTCTCCCCATAAAACAAATGATTGATTCTGAATCACTTTGTATGGCAGAGTTACCTTGGGAACAAAATCGTGTACCAGCTGTGTCACAGCCATCACTCAGCAATTAGCTGATCTGGTCCTCAAGCAGAAACAATGTCACTTTATCTCACAGGTCAAAGATTTCAGGTCAAAAGAACACAAAAGCTTTGTATTTAATTTTGTATGTCTAAGTCAGTCTGCAAAATGCTGTAAAGAGACTTATGGGGAAAACTAAGAGGAAATCTTATTCTGTTGCACAGAGATGTAATAAACTGAAACTCGCCAAAATTAAATATTGCACTTGTTCTCTGAAAAACATATATCACTTTCAATACTGAGGCAACAGACCTTCCCATAAAATGTTACCCAGCTGCTAGATGAATCGTGTGATAATTATGATAATCAGGGACTTCATGATATTAGAGGTCTTTTCCAACCTAAATGATTCTATGATTCCATAAAATGCAGTCTTATCCTTCTAACATAAGATAAAGACAAAGGGTTTGTTTACTTTTTAGTATTCAGTATTTTGGAAAAAAAAAAAAGCTAATTTAATGAATTCAGTATCTTTTATTAGTGAAACTAATACTGCTAAGACAGCTCAAGTGGTGACTTCACAAGATTATATTTGCCGTATTGACCTCAAACTTCCGAAAGCACTGTGGTTTTGCTATTTTACTCATAAAAGCATCTTGAATGGTGGGACACCAGTTCCCTAGTAAAGAATTCTATTTTATTGAAGGCTTACAGGTCTACAGTAATTCTTTGAGATTACACCTTCCCTTATGAACCTGGATGCCTAGGCATGGCTACAGAACAAGAGGGCAGGGGGAGCAGGGTTGCAGGTGCAATGAATTTTTTTCAACCCTACTCATTCCTTCTCTCTCTTTCACACACCAGGGAAGCAGTGAGAGGAGCAATCAGTTCAAATTACTCTGGAGTTAAAGAAAAAAAAAGGCACCATCATGCTAGCCCTAAAAGTATACCACTCTGACTATTATGAGTGACAGCTTGCAGAAAATTCAATCTGCAGCCCTGGACCTGAGCTTGGTCCTTCAAATAATTTTACATGCTTCCCTAAAATTGTAGGAAGAGTTTTGCTAAAAGGGATCTCTTGAGGTCTAGCACAGTCCTCAGCTGCTTGCTCTCATCCTTTTACTTTTGTAACATGGCCTCCCCACCACTACAGTTTTTTGCAAATGACAAAAAGGATCAGTGAAGGTGATGCAGGGCAAGGTGGAGATGGCTACAAAACACAATGAATACAAAAATAGGTAACCAGCAAGTTTTATTCATTCACCAACCTTGACGACAGGAGAATGGCATGTGTGAAAACCAACTAATCATCTGGATTCCTAGCAACCTTCTAACAGGTGCATGGCAGCTGCCCATGGAGAGCAAGGCTTCTTTATTCTATATCTCCAGCTTCCCAAGTTCAAGCAATGGCCTAGGAATGTGTAATCACTGTCAGAGGTGACACTCTGCTTTACAATCATCACTGATAGTTCCTTGCAGTGCAGAGATACCACACTTGAGACAGGATTTTGTCTGAATGTGTGGATTATCTTGAGTTAGGAAACTAGTTACCCAGGGATTTTATACTATTTGGGAGGGGCGGGGAGGGGGGAAAGCTTCTGGAGGGATAGGAAATATCAAAGAGACTTTTTGATGTAGAAAAGAAACAATCATTCCTTGTTCCTTTACAGTGAGGTTATTATGAAAAAGGTGAGTTGGGTTTTTTTTAATAGTGAGCTGCAGAGCAGAACTGCAGTGATCTTTATCAGATTTCAGTGTTAACACTATCCTCTGTCTTTCTAAATACCTCTGGATTTGTATGTTTGGGTGCCTAAGAAATAGTCACATGTGAGATGATATCCACAGTCTGTTGATTGATAGAAAATATTGGGTATTATTTACAGAGGAGGAAGTAAATCATCTATTCCTAAAGAGATAAAGCTACAACAAAACTAAGAACTAGTCAAGGCTGTAAGGGATGGGTTAGGAAAGGATTAATACTAACAGTAACAAATGTTACAGTGAAGTATTCCTGCAAAGGAAAAGCCTCCAATTAAGAAAAAGGCACAATTTGTGTGTTATTCTAACATGAAATAGTTAATATTGCTTTAAAAATCCTGGACATTTTGAAATATCTGACAGAAATGAAAGAAGCAACATGTATAGGTAAATTTTTATCTTTGATGACCTGTCATGAAATGTATTGAGTACCAGCTGCTGTGAATTTAATTTCAAACTTGTTTTTGACAGCTTGTTCCAATTATATCCTTATTGAAAGGCTAGATTTTTGGTAGATTGACAAGTTTCCTTTTTATTTTTACCTTCTAATGAGCAAAACAATCTGTTACAGTATATTGATCCAGCTTATTTATTTCTGGATATTTAAAATATGGTCTGTTGTCCTTCTCTTCAGATACTCTTACCACCTGCAGTACAGCAATAAATATACTTGCATTTTCAAAAATAGGTGGGGGAAAGGTCACTTTGAAGGAATTAGTGCTTTTTCTGTGAATTGAAGCTATGTTAAGAGCTGTGGGCTTGTATTACTTAGAGAGAGGATTAAAGTGTTTGAATGTGATGGACATAGGCACACTAAGGGTCGTTAGCCCCACCAAAAACATAATCGACCATATAGCCTCCTTAAGTGGCATGGATTATGACTAATATTAGATAATATCAGCATCTGTTGGCATGGTTGTGAGCAGGGATGAGGAGCTGATTGAGGATATGGCAGTTGCAGAGTCATCCTGGGAGAGTGATCGTAGCACATGCAGAGCGTGGGAGCAGCCAAGACATCCCTGCATCCATTCAGTTTCAAGAGACACCATCAGCACAGGAGGGCTTCTCAAAGCATGGGAGAAAACAGCCACAGCTAGTAGCAGGGGACATTCTCAATGAGGCAAAGAAATCTTTACTAAAGCAGGTTTAGACACTGACCAGAGAAGTGACAGAATCACCATCCCTGGAAGATTTTAAAACTGTGCAGAATGAGGCCTTGGCTAACCTGATCTAGCTTTGCAGTTAGCTCTGCTTGGAGTAGGTGACTGCAAGAGGAGCTTCCAGCCTAAAACCTTCTCTGAGCCTATGATTTTTCTAAAAAGAAGTTATCAATTAAGTAAACTGCTCACCCAGGCAGCAGAGAGAGCATTCTGATCATCCATCACCTTGGAAATCCAAAGTACATTCCACTTACTGGGGAGAACTTCAGAAAGGTCAGAAAGGAACTGGAATGGTTGAATGGTGGTGTAAAAGAAACAAGAGCAAGGACCATTATGATCCTTCAGTAATAAGGAAATAGGAAGGATGATCAATACTGCTGGATTAAATGTAAAAGTATCCTAGGTTTTTCCAGGCATGAAAATTAAGAATAAATAATTTTAAATGCTTCAGGAGATGATAGGCAGAGAGACAAACAGCAGAAATAATAAGGAAAGAGGATACAAAAGAGGCAGCAAAAAAAAATCTCAGCTGTAGGAAAAATACTTATTACCAATTTATTATTTCTCTACCATTTCCATCTTACAGGATACATGAATGATCAACATATTGTAACATGAAACCAGTTCAGGAACACAAAATTGTTTTAAGCTTTAAGGTAGGAATGCTGCAAATGAACCAGCAGAAAAATTCCCAGAAAAAAAGTTCACAAGGTTAAGAGAAGGACCTAGTCCTGAGATTGTAACTGATGGTATAATCAATGGAGTACACCTGATCTGGATAGTTCAGCAGTGGGGGTTGGGTCTCAACTTTGTTGATATTAATTACATTATATTTTAATTTCACTTGCTTTTTCCTGTTAATTTAATAGTGGTGCAAGGTATTAATGCTATTACAGCTCAAGTAGCATCCTAATGAGATAAATCAGATTATGACCATAGTAAGAATTTCCACGTGTGAGCATTTGAATTTCCATTCTGTGAAACAAGAATGGAGATTTCAAAAATACACCTGTGGCTTTTCATACCATGCACGAAAATGCACACATGCACGTGGAACATCATTAATACTGCAAGACTGCATTACTAAACATTCTGGTCAGGACATATTTCTACAGTAATTGTGTTCTTGCTTGTTTATCTTGTAGTCTGAATGTTAAAAATAAATTCTGTATGCAGAGTAAAAGCACTTTTTTGTTTATTCTGCTGGGATAATGTGCATTCATACTTTAGTAGTATATAATATAGATTTGATTTATTGATAATTCTTAAAAGCATGCAGTATTTTCCATCTGTTCATTCAATGAGAATCAGAAAAGCATAAGAATTTCAATTTAATCTTATGCTTTGATGCTGGGAAATGCTGAACACATTCAGCTCCCATTTAACTTTAGGATAGCTGACCAGAGTTTAAAAACTTTCTACTATGGACAAGGAGATAACAATGTTAAAAGTTTATACTGTTTATTGAAAAAAAAAAGTATCTTTCATCTAATACAACACCTTCTCCCCAGATATCAAAAATCTATGAAACCTTACCCATATCTTCAAAAATTATCGGGAACAGACAAATCAGATAATATAATTACTTTAAAAATATCATAAATTAAATAAAAATCAGATTTTTTGTGTGTTTTTTTGCAATGATGTGCGTAAATATTTCTGAGAGATGGTTGTTCAGCTTGATTTAATTTCCAGTAACTTCTCTGTACATGGTAGATGATTCTATAATCAGTTACCCATCCTTCTTTCACAATTTTCAGCATTTAAAGCTAAGCACAAAAATCTCAGATTATATTTCCCCCTTTTTTGCTATTTATTATTCTAAGTGCCTCTATTTTGTTCTTTTTTGAGGGAAAAAAAAGTTAATGTAAGCTCAGGCATTCTTTATCCCAAAGTAATTCTGTTATTTTTGAAGAAACAGAAGAATGCACACAGACCCCTATTAAAGGAGAAGGAATATTGAGTATTTTGCAGTTCATTGCTTGAAGAGAGTGCACAAAAAAAAATCAATTTGGCTAATTGAATATAGTGCTATAATGCAGTTAAATGTCTTTAGACCCCTTCCAACAGAAAAAAAGCAGGTCTGGTTATATTCTTATACTTATTCTATCAGAGTTAAAATATTTTTGTCAGCCAATACTTTATCCCTCTGCTAGAAAGGTTTTCTGCACTGCAATCTAAATTTCTCTTCTTTTATTGTGCTTTCATCATCTTTATCCTTATTAATGTTTCTCTTTTTTAGTGTTAATGAGTTTTAACTACTTGTAGAATCAAGTCATGGGTTTTAAACAAGAGATACAGGCTGATGTTTCTTTACTTTGTCATGTATCTTCTCAGAGTTGAGATCATTTTGACTCTCTGCTTTCAAATCTCTCCAGGATGTCAATACTGGGTAACAAGAACAGCCAAACAAGATTGCACATAGAGTCTTTGTTGTTTAACAATTGCTTAGAGTGCCTGTTCTTTTCCTGGTGTGAGATGTTGTTCTTCATGTGCCAAACAAAACTTGGCAAAACACGGTGCACTCTTTCTGATTTATTGCCATTGCCTAGTCTCTTTCAGAGTTTATATTGCTGAAAGGCAAGGATACTTGGGCAAAGTCGGTTTAACCCTCTCTTCTTGTTGTGCAGCTCAGGGGGGAAATAACCATGCACAGAAGCAACTTGGAAGGACTCCCGGTGTGATAAATTGGGAATAGCAGTTGTTTGTGAACAGCCACAGTGCTTTGTTATAATTTTTATTCACCACTCAGTCAGGTAACATTCTAAATTCTTTTTTAAAGACAACTTACATTTGAAGAGAGTCTAAGCATGTGCAATTTGCCACTGTCTTTATTGGCTCTTTCACTTATTTATATCAAGGCATACCATCCTCCTCCTGTCTCCAAAAGGAAAAATATGCAAAGGAAAAAAAGGCTGAGGAGAAAAAAAATATAATAAAAAAACAAATAAAACTAGCATGAGGGAGAGAAAATGAAAGTAAAGGAAAGGAGAGGAGTCAAAAAAGTAAAGCTGAAAAAAGAGCAGGGGATTGTATCACCCTTGTCCTAAAAGTCTTGCATTCTCTTGATTTGGCTTTAATATTATTTATTGAGCTCACCATCTGTTCGTAGATACCGATGAGGGCTTCTGCCAGCTCTAGGGCAACACTACTCAAGATGTTCCTTCCCTGTTCCCACTAAAATGTAGCGCTAATGGATCAAAGCAAGATTTTTGACTGCACAGATTGAAAGCACTGAACAAATTGTCATTAATACTTTGCAAAACATCCGTATGGATCACATATTTGTGATTTATTTGTGATTAACCTACTTCTGAATGAGAAATATAATGTTCTTCTAGATCACAGGTATAGTGAGAAGAGGCAGAGAGCCTGTCATTCCTGATAGGCATTTTACCTGTCCAGAGCTCTGGTGGTGCCTCTCCACAGGTACTCTCATCATGCTTTCTCAGGATAAGCACCACTCATGGTCATGCTTGCAGTAGTTAGGGCACCTTGCCCAGACAGCCTTCCTTCTAGCCCTCTCACTCTCCTTCCAAACTGCCCCAATCTCTTCAATGTCAGTTTGCTGTGGTGCCTTTGGGGATGCACAGCAGGTACAGGAATGAAGAACAGGGAGACTGACCAATCCAATTCACAGAGTGAAAAAGTTCTGCTGTGCTATAAGTAGGAACATGTTTTGGATGAGCAATTTGTCATTAAATTGAACTTCGTATCTCCCTGAAAACAATACCTAAAGGGTTTCCCCCTAATAATGGTTTTACGACCTTCCTTCTGGCAGCAGCTCACTGTGTGCCAGTAAATTCCTCCTCTTGCAAAGCCGAATCTGCCAGCTGCACTGGAATGATGTACAGTGTTGTCCCATGGACATGAAGAGTGCATTGTTTTTTGGCAGTGCTATGGAGAGCTGAGGAGTGCATTCAGCACTGATGTGGTGTTGCTTTGGAAAGGATCCACATTGGACAAACTCTCAGGCACACAGGGTGATCCTTGGGGTGTCCTGTGCAGGATTTAATGATCCTGATGGGTTCCTTCTGACTCAGCATATTCTACTCAATGATTCTATGATACATCTGCATCCAGGGTTCTCATTCTACCTGATGCCTGAGGAATGCCTCTGTGGACATGTCAAGTGAAGTCTAATTACACTGAGATTAACTGCAGTTATGAAGTGGGGAGCAGGTACCAAATCCTGCCTGGTGTAGGCAAATCCATTAATCACTACAGAAGGCAGAGTCTGAAGGTACTTCTTTGCCCTTCTCTTTTGCAGACATCTTCTAAAATAGACTCAGGCATTCCTAAGGTATTCCTCTATAGATACAAGCAATTTTGAATTTGTTTAGATGTGTAACCAAGTCTTATTTAAAATTTTGAATTAGTTTGTCTGGTCCTTTTCACTAAAGCGTCTACGACAGACAATGGGAGAAATACCCAGTGGACAATAATAACCCTTGTTGTTTTGGTTATTTTATCTCATAATATGCTGTTAATTTTATAATAGGAATGTCCAAGAAATGTTGAGGCAGTATCTTCACTCTCCAGTGTAAAACATTCATAAAATTATGGCTTTTGTCTCTGATGAGTGATACAGAATTTTTGTTTCCTATCCGTATCTGTTTTATCAGTTAGACACTGCTCCTGAACTTCTAAATTGTTTCATACTTCACAGGAAGGAGATGTGCATTAAAGGCCCATTTCATCTGTAATAAAAATAGAATCTAATATGGAACAACACATTACAAGTGAAGACATCTGTTCACATTATTATGATAGCCTCAGTCCAATTACATTCACTATAAATTATGGAAGAACAATTGAGATAAAAATATGCATATTATTGTTTCAGAGCTTAAGGCTGAGTTGAAGATTAGGGCTCCATGCACCCTGAATTCTGAAAGCATTCCCTGAGACATCACCATCCAGACAATGCAATAACATAAAAAATAATATTCAAAAGCAGGTTAAACACAACTTTGGAAATATATTTAAACATTGGTTGGCCAAAAAAAACCCCACAGGATTTCAAATATCTAGGATTTAAACACTGTTGCTGAATAAGAAACTGTTATGTCATACTCTCCTGGACAGATACTCTTCCAATATAAAAGTTACCTTCTTTTAAAATTGATACTTGGTCTACATAGAAATCAGGAACACTCAATGCAATTCCATTCTTTGATGTAGCCATATCATTGGTGAATTTAACATACTGTCTTAAAAAATATATTTCTAAATAATCTGGCTCTGTTGAGATGAGAAAGGATTTTATTTTTTCTGCAGGCATCAGCAGGATCATAGGTTTATAGAACTTTATATGTTGGAAGGGACCTATATAAGAATCATCTTGGCTCAAACTCTACCTCTTAATGGAACCCACTTAGATCACATTATTCAGGGCATTGAGCAATTACATTCTAAATAATCCTGAAGCGTGACATTTAATGAAGTCTCTCAGCAATCTCATTAATTTTTTCCCCTAACAATTAATTAGAATTTCACACTTTGCAATGTCTGTCCATTTTCTCTCACCCTATCATTTTTATCCCTAAAAATCTGTCTTTTCTAAACCTTCTCTTTCAGTAGTCAAAGACAGCAACAGGACCCTTCTCTTATCCTTCCCGTAAATAGTAGTGGAGTGGAAAAACTGGACACATTTGTCTTGGTACAATTTCAGCAGTGTTGGATAGAGAGGGGAAAACACTTCTCTGCCTGCTGGCTTCACTCTTGCTTATGCAGTTTCAGTATTCTTTGGGCTTTATCACAGGGCTGCACAGTTGACTCATCATGTTGTGTTCCTGAAAATCCCCAGGTCCTTTCTGACAGCAAATGACATCGATGAAAGGAAACTGTTTAAGGCTGGCATTATCCTGGCACTGTTTCTTTAAAGAAAAAATTTAATAACCAGGAAGAATATGAGACGGGTCCACGTTCTAGCAATCCAATCTGAGTTTATCAAAAAGTGTTGATTTACTTCATGTTATTGCTACAACTTCAGTGTGTCACAATCTATCAATACCTCAGAGCTTCATCTTACCTCCATAATAAGGCTTTTTTATGAAATTAACCATAATTTTCTTCTCACTTTTGATACTAATAACCTATAATTGTTCAAGCGCAAGAACGTGAAATGCAGTCTGTATCTACTCTTCAAATGAAACTACATTTGCTGGCTGCCTTCAGTGACTCTCTCTGGTCAGCCACTGGAAGCTGTCAGGCTGCTCTAGTATACTGGTGTGAGAGCATCTTCCCTTCACATTTCCTGATGTGAGTGCAGAAATTGCCTGTGTGCTGCAATTAGATGCAAAAAGTTCATGGACAAAAATTCCTGCTGGTTTTCCTAACTTCTGGTAGGATTCCTTATCTCACATGCTCTTTGCTGGTTGTGATAAGAAGGCACAAGCTGGAAAGAAAATACACATGTTTTGTGAATCAATACACTTGATTCACAAATGACTGACACAAACCTGGAAAACACTTGAAATCTCTAACAGCTGGCAACAAAGTGGGAATAGCAGTGATTGGACCAGATGGCAGAACATAGATGAGAAGCAGTGGTTCATGCTTTGGAGGTTATACATATACACATATATTTGGTGTATAACCTCTGTATAGACAATATCTAGATTTCAGTAGCTTGTAAGAATGTTCCTTCTCATTTCAACACATAGAACCTTTTGGTTTCCAGGAACACTACAAGGATCTCAGACTTCTGCAAAGAGCAAAAGTTACTCAGGACTATGAATTTGTGTGGGGTTAACAGGGTAGGTTAACAGCTTGGAATGATTATGTCCTTAATTTAGTGCTGCAGGTACAGCAAATGCCTTGTTATTCATTCAGTAAATGAAAACTAAACTGGATAAAGCATATCCACCACAGAACATCTACTTGGCTATCACCTCCCAAACTCATTTTCTTTTCCCTTACATAGATTTGCTGATGGAGAGTTAATGCTTAGACAACAAAATAGGAAGCTCAGATCTCTATAGGAATCCAGAATTATTTTATAAACATATTCATGGAATACACTTGTTTACCATAATTGTTGTCATCAAGGATGGCATCTACTGGTCTTATATTTCTATCTTGCTAAGCTTTTCCATTTCTTCCTTTTTAACATGAAAAACCAAGCAATTTTATCCACCTTTCTATTGCTTTGATCTATTGCAGTAATCACTGCTTTTCTTTTGCAATGGATAAATAATCAGTATTTTCCCTTTTTTTCCTGGCCTAACTTATTTTCCCAGTCCCTCTCTGCATGTCATTCTTTCTGAAGTGCTCATATCCTTCCTCTTAAAACTCATTCACCAGCCCCTGGATGCAGATCTAGTCTGGTTTTCTTTGCATGCCCTGGTCTCTGAGCTCCTGTTATGAAAAATTTCCTTTAGTGATGGGGTACCATCATTTGGGGCGGATCTTTTACACCTTTTCTATAATAAACCCTACCAAAAATATCCAAAGATCTTTTTAACTCTAAAGTTAGGTCTCATGAGAACACAAATCGGACTGCAGCTATTTTGCTGACAATGAAAATTCATGTATTTGGGGAGAGATAATTCAGAACATCCATAAACAGCTTTTGTAAACAACTTTAGCTGTGCTGATTGTCCAGGCAAAGTTACATCAGATGTTACAGTTATAACAAATACCTCACTGGAAATGTGTGCGAAGCCTAGTGCAGTACTCACTGCTCCTTTCTTCAGGAAAACAACCAAGGGGAAAAAAAAAAAAGAAAATTACACCAAAACCAACACAAAACAAAACAAACACAAACCAATCTTCAAAAAGTCTTCTGATTCTAAACAAAAATAGTCCCAAGTCCTGAGAAAGAGAAAATACTCTGAGCAAGTTTCAGACACATTTTGTAACACATGAAATGAGCTGTGTGCATACCTGGATTGTCCTTTTGGAGAAGATATGACAAGAATATCTCGATTTTTATTGTGATCTTGGTTTTTTTTACTATCATCTTATAGTGCAACAATTTCCTGGTAGGAACTGGAGATTGTTCCTTCCCTATGAAAGAACTAGGTGTGCTTATGGTGTGGCATGCAGGAGAAAAAAGTGACAGCATGGAGGTGGAAGTCTACAGCCAAAGAGAAATCTGAAAAGCTTTAGACTTAGTTTGTGCTTTTTTTAATAGATCTGAGGGAGCTCATGCTTGACTTGCCAGGCGTAGTCTGAGGTTTTCTTTCACATTTGGTACAAAAAGTGGCTGACTTCTTACATGCATTTAAATATTTACTTCGCTGCTTCTCTCTATACATCAGCCATTGAAACACTGTCAGAAATGACAGCTTCACTGAGGCAAATGTGGCTACTTATTGCTCAAATACAGTGTGCTAAATAGATTTGCTCTATCAGCAAAATTATCAACCACTTTCACAGTGTTTCAGGAATTTCTTTTGTTCTTGAATCCAAATCTCTGATCCAGCATATGTCAAATTATGACTCTAAATAATCCAAAATATTATCTGGGAACATCTGTCCTATCAAGTAATTTAAGTTACATGTTCATGTTACATGCCAGTTCCCTGGTTGTTCAAAATACATACACATATGTAGGTTTGTTTGTTTCTGAGCACCACCTCAGAGTAAGTCCAACTAGTTTACTCTGCAAAAAATGTAAATGCAGTTCCGCTGCATCACCAACTGAAATGGGAAGTATGGGTAAGTGCATGGCAGAACTGGCTCTTTCTGCCAAACTCAACCATCTTGACACAAGGACCCATGGCAGAGAGCACACAGGCACACATTATACCAGTGTGACAGAAACACTCATTCCGTTGGGCTGTACAGAGTCCCTCGTGGTGTCCCACAGGCTTTGAATGAAAAGCACAACACCTAATAGCTGTATCCTGGGGCCATGGGCTTGGCTTTTGTTCTACAAAGACTGTGTGGTTCAGGCAGCCAGTCCTCTTGCTCTCAGCTGCATGGAACTGGCCTTGCTCAGTTCCACGTACCCAAGCCAGGTCAGGCAGGGAGGGGAAATGAATGGAAATTAGAAGCACACGTGAAGGACAATGTCATGGATGAACTCCAAGTCATGTGAGCAGTTCCAGCTACTGGGAGGCTGATATAAGAACTCCCCAGAGCCTTCTCTTCTCCAGGATGAGCAGCCCAGCTCTCTCAGTCTTCCCTCATGCTGAAGAGAGCTACTGGGAGGCTGATATAAGAACTCCCCAGAGCCTTCTCTTCTCCAGGATGAACAGCCCAGCTCTCCCAGCCTTCCCTCATGCTGAAGATGTTTCATCATCTCTGTGACCTTGTGCTGGACTTTCTCCAATAAGTTCACATCTCTTTTTGTCCTCAGGAGCCTGGAGCTGAACACAGCAGTCCAGCTATGTCTCACCAGTGCCAAGCAGAGGTGAAGGGTCATCTCTCTTGACTGCTTCTCCTAAAGCAGTCCAAGATGCTTTTGGACTTGGCAGGCCCCAGCTCCTCGCTCCTCTCCCAGCTCCCCCAGACCTGAGCTCTCCTAAAGTGCATGTGTTTATCAAGCTTTCACATTGTTTAATGCTTTGAAAGCAGAAATTTATCCATTCACAGCAATGCTCCTTCTGCAGCTTGCTTTAGTCATTGAAAATTCCTTACAAGTTTCAGTTACCACGAGGAGGAGTATTTTTCATAAAAGGGCTGTAAACAACATATAATGTGAACATTTTCACAGCAACACATCCCACCTCCCAAGACAGCATTTTAGCTGGCAGCTAAGTTTACTTCACAATTTTAGCTCCTAAAGGTGGCAGTTGTAAATCTGTATAATATTAATTATTGTGGCATGTAAAGCAGTCAACATACCAATTTGGCAAAAGCATAATGTTGCATAATGTAGAATATGCATATAGCATGTGGACTATTAATAAGGAAGTCCCCTGCTGGTGAACAGGATTTTTCTTAGGATCATTATTATTGTGATAGTAAAATTACCTTGATCAATGCTCTATTTTACTGGTACATTTCTCTTGAGTGCTCCTAATGGTACAATCAGATGTGTGCAGGTCAACCACTGATTTTCTTTTATGTAACATTTCTTACAGTGAAGAGTAGAAGTATTGCAAATTTTTGGAGATAAATTGCTATCCTCATTGGGAAAAAAGAAAAGTGGAATGAATGCAAGAATAGGCTGGTTTACATAGAGGCACATTAACGTGCAAAAGTTTCAGTGCACATTCTGTTCTTGAGTTACAGAAAAAACTGAAGAGTATATTAGTGCACAAGAGGCAAAAACAAAGTAAAGTAAAAACTGGGGAGAATCAAAAGTGCCAGAAGCAAACACCACTCATAATTTCCCTCTTTTCTTGCTCTGCCCAAGTGCTGCAGTCCATTTAAGCTGGCTAGAGCTTCACCTAAACAATGAGTGCTTAAAAGTAGACTCAAATGGCTTTGTCCTTTCTGGTACATCTGCCCTATTGCCAGGAAATACTGACATATGCCTGTTAGCTGTAAACAAGACAAACTTGCCAGCCACACTACTATACAGAGTCAGATAACTGGATAAATTGGCACCAGAGAAGTCCTGAAGCTTCTGCAGAGCCTGGATTTAGGGACCTGCTGCAGGTTCCAGATTCAGCATGTTTATATTTGTGTTTGTTCTGAGTGCAGAGAAGAACTGGGAGAAGGACAGGCAGGTTTATATTTGCTATAATCATCTGATAAGATGATTTGGACATATTAAGCACAGTTCTGACTCAATGCATCTTCATAAAGAAAAAAAGGCCATAATTTTTAGTCTTTTTCTGTCATCAAAATCCTGCACTGCACTCTGTTCAGAGAGACAGATATTTTCAGGATAGACAAACCTCTGTGTTGTGCCTCCTCATGGGGCTCAGCTCTGTTTGTGAGGTTTTTTCTGTATTCTATCTACAGCTCTTTTAAAGCTTTCATGGTCATTATTTTATTTCTTCAGGTTGTTGCAAGTGGTCTCTTAAGCCAGTTTTTTCAGGTTAAGGGATAGTGTGGATTCATTCTGACATTTGCTACTATTGGTAAAACCTTCAAGTTTCATTTTTACTTGATCACTAAATGGGAGCTTGATCTGACCGACAGGTCAGTCCATGAAAATGGCTGTAGTAGATTGCAGTCCTTTCTGCTGTCAAGCTTAGTGAGACCCTTTCACAAAGAAAAAATCTTTGCAGCTGCTAAGATTAAAAAAATTGTACCTTTTTTTTTTAAATATGTTGTGCTCATGTGTAAATGCACTAAGATCCTTCTGTGAAAAGAAATTTTTTAAAAATGCTGGAAATCTTTTGAAGGTCTTATACAGTTTCAGCCTTAGGTGAAGTATTATAGGTATGCTATAAATCCCCCAAATCACACAGGTTATAATGAAGATGTTGGCTCATCCCTAAAAATACAGAGTGTGATACTGTGTCCTTTTCTGATTTTGATCTAGTACACTGGTGCACTTCATTTCATGCAGATTGATCAAAATCAATGTCTAGCTCACAGATTCTTAATTTCATTCTGTTGTTCCAGGATACCTGTCCTCAGCTGAATCGCTGTGCAAGATAATATATGAAAAAGAAATAAAAGGACTGTGATCTAGATATTGCTTCAAGTAGCAAAATCTATGTTATTCCCTTTGTCTGAAGAAATTCACTGTGTATTGGGTGATTACCTCTTTCCTTCTGCTTTAGTCGGCCGCTTAATTGAGGTCCTGTTTTACAATACTGAATAATGCATATCGATTCATAGCTTTCAAAAAAAACTGCAAGAGTAAGATTGGCATCTGGTGGACTTGACAGATGCACGAGGCGCTCACAATGCTTTTCTGTCAGGCAATTCAGTCCCCAGAAAAGGAGACTGCATGACTAATGAGTTTTGCACCTCCTCTTCATGTGCTCATCTGCTTTCCCATTGAGGTAATTTATGAGGCACTTCTGTGAGTCACGGTTAGCACACTGAAGTGGCAGCGCTTGGTGGCAGCCATTAGAATAACCATAAAGCAAATAAAACAGGATTCAGGAAAGTGGGAAATGAAGTCTTGGCAGCAGAGAACACCTGTTTTCTGTTTATGCCGTCACTAAATATTTGCAATTCATTAAATAGTCACAATCAGAGTTTAATAACATATTTGCATTCACAAATGTTTTTACAAACCAGAATTCTTGCATAATTGCTGGACTGCTGAAGAGCAGGTTTTCTTCTTTTTCTCTACTAAATGTAAACTTTCAGACCCGTTTGCTATGATGAAGTGAATAGTTTATGTGACACCACTTTAATAAAACTTTTGACACACACATGACCATCTGCTAAAGAGAAGAGAGCAGATATTCCTGAACTGTCACAGGGAGACACTTCTGCAACCCCTACAGACACATCTAACCAAGCAGCAGATGGGGCTCAAAATAAACTTAATGTGTTTGAAATGCAGTTGTGTCACAAAGACACACTTGGAGCCAAGGACAGAAAGTCTTTGGTAACCATCAGAAAGCTGCTGCTGTCTACAAGGGTCAGTAGGGAGCCATTTAGTTGGTTCTTTGGAAGTGTATCAGTACAGGTACAGTACATTACAGTTTTTTCTGTATAGGTTTTTGAGATGAGCAGAAACACTGTGTTTCATGAGACTAAAAGAAAGCAGGGAAGACTGTGTTCAGTCAGGAACACAGATTTGAGGTAGATCAAGACAAACAGTGATGTTATTGTACATAGGATTTATTCTGACAGAATATAAAAGTAGGGTTGTCCAGGGTCTTTTAGGTACAAGCCAATAGGACAAGTCATTAATTTCTATTAGCATCCCAAAAGCTGTATTGCTAGAAGTCCAGAAAGCTGAGCAATGGTTGTATGCATGTTATGAAAGGGGGCATAATAAAGTGAATGTGTCCAGCAAGTCATTAGATATTTTTATGAAAGAAGACTTTTGCTGACCTTGACAAACATCTAGCAATCCAAAGCTGAGCTAATCATTAGGGAGAACAGAGACAGGAAGTTCAATAAGAAGTGCAAAACACTGAATCAGCATTGGAACTGACTGCATGAACAGCAGTCCTGCTGAGGAGAACCCAGAGACAACAGGGAATGGCAGGCTGAGTACAAGCTGACAGTGGGGTACTACTATAAATAGGGCAGGTTATGGACTGCCCCATGTTAGGATCATGGCAAGCAGACTGAGGGAAATTCTTAGCTTCCTTCTCTCAGTATTATTGATTAATCTCCATGTACATGCAGATAGGGGTCCTTAAGTTTAATAGGGCTGTGGAGAAACTTTTATCCAGCAGATAAAAGCTAGGATGGGACACAGAATGTATGTGAGGAGCTGGACTTGGGTCTTGTGAAGAGGAGCTGGGCTTTCAGAGGGGTGATCAGCCTAAGTCTGCGCAAATGGCAGCTAAAAGCTGATGGTGCCGCTCATCTCTGCAGAAGCTCGAGATAGACAGGGGTTGCAGTTTGGGAGGCTTAAGGTGCACATTAGGAAAAGATACATTCACCAGGAAGGTAGTGCAGCACTGAAACAGGTTATTCATGGGGCAGCCAGAACCTATTATTTTGGAAGTTTTCAAGACTTCGGAAACATAAACATTACTTACTTAATCTGCTGCAGCAACAGACCTGTTTCAACAAGAAGGTTGGAGTAGAGACCCCAAGAATTCCCTGCCAAACATTTTTTTACAGTTTTAGGATGCTCTCAGGGTATAAAATGAGCTGGCAACAAAGTACCACACATCCACTTGCTCACTTCCTCAGCAAGATCAGAGAAATAATTGGAAGGGCAAAAGTGAGAAAATTCATGGCGTAAAGACTGTTTTAAGGTAAAGCAAAAGGTACACACACACAAGTAAATCAAAGCAAGGAATTTATCCCCTCCTGTGGTCAGCCAGGTATTCAGCCATTTCCAGAAAAGCAGGGAATGCTTATACACTGATTCAGGAAACAAATGCCATCATTCCAAATATCTCTCCATTCGTTCTTCTTTACCCAGCTTTATGTACTGAGCACAATGTCATATGGTCTGCAACATCCCTTTCATCAGCTGTGGTCAGCTATCTTGGCTGTGTCTCCTTCCACCTTCCCATGCACCCCCACCCCTCTCACCATCGTGCCAGTATAAGAAGCAGAAAAGGCTCTGTATGAGCCCTGCTCAGCAATAACAAAAACATCTCCACAGTATCAATCTTGTGTTCAGCACAAATCCAAAACACAGCCCCATACCAGCCACTGTGAAGAAAATCAACTCAAACCCAGCCCAAGCCAGCAGAGATTGTTTTTTGATCCAAGCTGCCCCACATGATCTAGTTGTAAGCAGTCTGAAAGGAGGTGAGAAGACTGAAGCTATATCAGCAACACACAAGTTAAAAGGCTGCCTTAAAACCAAAGTCAAGGATTCATAGAGATTGCTTGCAAAGGCATCCAGAGAGAGAGAGTGGAATACAAATTAAAACTCTGAGAAAAGGCAATCTGAGACTAACAGAACTGAAGTTGAAAAGAAGTGTTGAGAGGTAAGAGTACTCTAAGCCCATTTTTTAAGGTTAAAAAGGTGAGATAGTATACTGCAGCATCGAAATAAAAAGTTACATTTCTAATACCATTTGCACAGAGGCGTCACTCCTTTATGAAAATAAACATTGGCACTCAAAGAAGAAACAACGATTCTTCTGAAAAGAAGTAGCTTTCTTCCCCTTCTGCACAGACCTATGAAGCCCCAAATCTTTCCCTGCCTGGGAGAGTCTGGAGGAGGAGAAGAAGATGAGATGAAAGACTTGATTTATTGGAGAGACCCACTTCAACCGACAGACACTTAGCAGGGCAGAGCACCCTGATACCCTTACAGGCTGTGGTGAAACACTTTCTACTTACTGAAGTAATGAATTAAAAGTAGAGGAATGGCATAGAATTTAGCAATTTTCTAAAGGTGTTTGAAAAGTCAATGTATCCATTGATTCAAAAGCAGTTCTATTTGAAAGCTGTTTCAGTAGATTATACCTGGGTCATGTGTGCAGAAATTAACATTTCTTGAAGGTTAGTGCTAAAAGTGCAGGGCCGTGATGATAAGGACGTGAAGAAGATCAGAGGGTTGGAGCACTCTCCTGCAGGCTGAGAGAGTGGGGGATTTTCAGCCTCGAGAAGAGAAGGCTCCAGAGAGACCTTAGAGCAGTTTTTCAGTACTTACAGGGGACCTATAAAAAAGATGGGAACAGACTTTTTCCAAGCACATGTAGCAGTAGGATGAGAGCCAGTGACTTTCAACTAGAAGAGGTTAGCTGTAAGGGTGACATTTTTACAGTGTGGATAGTGAGCCAGTGGAACAGATTGCCCAGAGAAATGGTAGATGCCCCATCCCTGGTAACTGCCAAGGCCAGGCTGGAGGGAGCTTTGAGAAACTTGTTATAGTGGAAGGTATCCCTGCTCATTGCAGGAATGTTGAACTAGATGAGATCAAAAGGTCCCTTCCAACCTAAACCATTCCATGATGCTGCTCTATGATTAAACTCTATATATAGCATTATTTCAGAGGTGAGCTACACAATTTTGACAGTAGCACAGCTATTTATTGACATAAGTCAACCAAGACCCTGTGTCTCAGTGCTGAAACAAATCTGCCCACAATTACCCAAGACAAGTCTGCATACTGCAGTCTCTGTGGTTCAGAGATTGAGCTTACTGCATTTGTATCATTTTCTGTTAACTGAAACTGCAGATTTATGGGTCAAATTTAAGTTTTAACCTGGATTTGGTTATTGTGCTTATTAATGCATTGCCAGTTTAGTAAAATCATAGTAATTCAGCTTAGTGTATTCTCAGTTAAGTAATTATTGATCTGTCCAACACAAACGAGTTGTATGGAATGAACATTGAGACCTTAAGTAACCTTAGACAAGAAATTTACAACTCAGCTGTCTCTCTGCAAGTTCATTTCCTCTCAGCAGCAATTCAAAAAAGAATTAATCCACTGCAGAATTAGCTTTCTCCAGAAATGCAAATCTTCTTCAGCAGAGCAGCATTATTTAAGCACTTTTTTGCTCAAGCAATTGGGGGTGGCATCTTCTTGGAAGAGCTTACAGAATTTGTAGAGTGTGAAAGTTACAGCAATGTGCAACCACAGTACAGAGATGGAGATAGATGCAAGAAGACAGGAACCTGCACTGTATGGAAAGAAGCCAATCTTATACTTCATTTTGATTTTAGATATAACCTTCTCAGCCAATGCCTCTGTTCCACATCTGTTATTAAACTTTTGAAGTAGTTCATAATCTTTGTACTTATATTTTCTTCACATGTCTGTGTCATTACATTCTCTTGAAACCCAAGGTTAAAGATACAGGGTCTCAGAGTCCAGCAACCCTGTTGCAAACAATCTTATGGCATAATATTTTGAAACCTTAGTTTAAAAAAATTGTTTTCTCGCCTTCCAATGTAGAAGCAGATAAATCATAAAGACAAGGACATTTCTGAAGAAGCAGCAGAACAGCTTCTTCAACAGCTACATATATACCAGAAAACAACATAGACATATATAAATTTGATCTATTCACCTCCTTCAATAGAGAAAAGCATTTGAAGTCAGAAATTGAATTATTTTGGGGGTGGGCATGGGCAGGAGGCAATAGGGAAAAAGGAGATGGAAGAAAAATTACTGCAGCAGCATGATGCTACATTTTTCTAGTTGTTAGACAAAAATTACTTTAATTTTACAGGCCAAAGAGTGATTCTCTAGTCTGCTATTTAAAACACAACTGTAACATTTGAGTTCCTCACAGCCTTGAATATTTTCACACATTCCATCTTCCCAAAGACAGCACAAGTGACACCATCCTGAAAGAACACGGAAGCATGGGTGAATTCCCCAAAGTAGTTGAGTAAGTCAAGTAAAACTATCTAATTTCCAGAGCAGAGCTGAGCAGCATGTTTCGAGCTGTATGAGTTCCCTACAGAGAACATGATGAGAATTAAGGTGCATCCAAATGCTCACTATAAAGAGCCAGCTCAGACAGACAACCTGTTGTGAATATTTGCTTCAAGCTAACATGAACCCATCTCTGTTGGTTACACATGGAGTCAGATGTGATTTGCTTGAATGTAAATATGTAAATCGTAAACCTTTGCTTTTCGTCAAATGAATGTTACCTGGAACAGCTACAGTCTGCCTAAAGTAAGCTGATGGAGAATATTCAGTGCACATAAGACTCTTAAGTCTGAGTTTTCTCTGGAGGCTTCCAGGGTAGATCTTCAGCTGCTGAAAAGTGTTCCATCATCCTTCGTAACAGTGGGTAGAAAATTTGCCTCATAATTCAGCACTCAGGCTCATTCTTTCTGCTGCCTTAGAGTGCAAGAATGGGGACTGTATCTTCTTGTCTCCTCAAAAAGTTTCCTAGTCATTAGGCCCTGGGCTGTTTGGAACATAGCAGCTGGGAGACAGGGACAAAGAGAAGAGGTTTGGATTAGAAGTGCCACATCCTCTCTTTACCTTTTGGCACCATGAGCTGTTTGCAATGGAACTGCAGACTGCCAGAAGGCAGCTGGAAGGGAGAACACCGGCACATGCTCTCACTTGCTCTGGATGCTGCCTCAAGCACACAGGGTCCCTGTGACCCATGGCTGCTCCCCAGCTGCTGCACACAGAACCCCACAAACACACATGGAACAGGGAGCCCCACAACCAGGAAAAGAGAAACGGAAATTCAGGGAAAGACAGGATGCACTGCACTGGTGAGGCACTGGTCATGGCTTTTTCACAAAACCTTTGTTTGCTATCTCAGGTGTCCTGAAAAAGAAAGTAATTAAAATGCTAGCTGTTGCATCTGTAGGTTGCCAGGAACTGAGCTGGATGTGGCTGCTGTGCATGAGGCATGATTGCACCAGCCCCACTCCCTTCACAAAAAATGCCTGCCTGCTCCAGTGGGGAGAGAGTGTTTGGATTTTCATATGCATTGTTTTCACAATCAGGCATTAGTTATGCTCAAGGTCCATGATTCTGGGCTTGTGGTTTTTAAAATAGTAAAACACTCTGTATAAGCTATGCAGCATAGGGTTGGGGGTTTTTGTTCAAGTGGCATTACAAAATGGGAAGATAAGACTTGTGTAACAAGCCAGGGAATTTCAAGAACAAATCTATTTGCTGTAAGGTTCTCATTTTTACAGTTTCAAAATTTTTTCTTGCAAGACTTATTTATGGCCAGTCCCACATCCTGGGATCCAAATTAAATTCTTCCCATCTTATTCATTTAGTGAAGAATATAGATGAGTTAAAAGCCCCTAAAAGCAGGTGTAATATAGAAAATTATGCAATAATCCACAAATATTTCAATATGGAGAATATTATGCAGTTACCATATAGAACCTAAATTAGAAGCAGGTAAGCAACAAAAGTAGTCCCCAAACTTCACAAACTCATTTGAAAGGAAAAGTACAGTTACAAGAGTATCCAAATTTGAAACATGCTCTGCAGTATCCTTAGCATATGCTGTTTATTAACCCTGCATTATGACAAGTATTCAGAGCCTTCTTACTGAAGGAGATGGTCTGATGGTGTTATCTGGAATAACCCTCCTCCTCCTCCTCCTCCTCCCCTCCTCCTCCTCCTCCTCCTCCTCCCCCATTTTAATGCTGGAGACAGTAAAACATTCAGGTATTCAAGGATTTGCATGCATTTTTGGAAAGTGTAGGTTGACTTCCCTGTTATTATTTAACCAAAGAATCAAGACTGGCCACAAGTAGCAGTGAGGCATTAATGCATGAGCTTAGTCTTTATAGTATGAAACATCAAAGGGAAAGATAATTAAGAAACAGTTTTGACTGAATTAAATACAATTGATTTGCCTAACCTGACTTGTGGCATGTGGAAGATGGCTCCTTCTCCACTTTCAGGACAGTTGCAGAACAGGTTTGGTGACCTGGTAGCAGGAGAGAAGCAGAATGTTGCACCTGTGGAAGCATCCAAGCTGTCCATGCATAAACCACTTATTACTGACAGGAGGCAATGGCAGGGGACAGTAGTGGTAGGTTTCCATTTGCGGTGGACAGAAGTCCCCATCTGCCTCCTTGGCTTGCTGTCTAGATCAATTCATGGCTTGCCAGGGGCACAGATGCAAGATGTAGCAGAGGAACTACCATAGATCTTGGGCTATCACTCCCTGCTGCTTATCCACATGGGTGCCAGTAGCACTGCCAGAGGAGACCAGTGGGGTCAAGAGTGCCTACAAGGATCTGAGAGTGAGGATCAGGAATTATAGGCTGGCCAGCCTGCAAAAATCCTGGACCAGGCCCCTTGGACCACATTTCTGGGCTTATGCAGAAGAAAGTAATTAGGAAGGATCATCACGGTTTTATCAAGCATCAATCATGCCTGAACAATCTGATTGCTGTCTATGATAAAATGATTGGACTTGTGGACAAAGGGAGAGCAGTGGATGACTTTGACCTTGTCTTTAGCACTTGTCAGCCCTTTTTAAAACACTCTTCCTTCTCTCGACTTAAAAAAATAAAAATTACAACCAATAAAGTTCTGTAGTATTGCTACCAGTCACCACATGGGTCCTTAGCAGCTTATGACCACAGTGAGCTGGCATGGAAGAAGTACTCACACAAATAGTTATGCGAGTCAACTTATGGCTGCAGATACAGGGAAGATATTCTCATATTTATTTCCATTAAAAAACAATACAGAATTCCATTGTATTGACATGTTTTTCTCCCGTGTATAAGCAATGGTCCTCACCCGGATCTTTTGGTGGGGGTCTGCAGTCCAGCTGTGTGGATATGGGCTGGCAGAGCACCTGCCACAAATGAGGAGAGGAAAAACAAAGTGTCAACAACAGGACATGAAGCTGAAGTGATCAGAGCAGTAGTTATAAAAGAAACCTTCTCAATATCTGTTCACCCTGACAATAACCAGTTACATTTCTGGAATCACCAGCAAAATTGCACCTGCAGGTTTAAATAATTGTCTGGAGACTGAAGTCTTGCCTTGCTCTTTGGCTGAGAGCAGGTTCACCTTCCCCTTTTCTTTCCCATACTCTTCCCATCTGGGTAAGTAAAGGCATTGCATGGAGATCTGCTGACATCTTGTGAACATTCTCTGTCACATGCCATCAATGCTTATCACTCTTCTTGACCTCCACCATTGCTTTTAAGGTCTTCCCTTTCTAGGCAAACTCATCCAAAGCCTTCTGCTGCAAATGTCTATAGGTGATGCAACGTGCTCATCTCTGAAGGGCACTAAAGCCACTCCACTCTGCCCACAGGCACACTCACATGGGTCTGAACAGACCATTCCTGTTTCTGTCAAGTAGTTCCTTCCAGAAACAGCTCCAAACTTCAGGGTGCTTTTTGACAGCAGTAAAATGGATGTAGGAATAGGACACAGGTACTTGCTTTCTGTGTGAGACGACCTATGGAAAATATTCCGTCATCTGGGGCAAAACCTCCACAGCTGTCCAGCTCCTGAAGACAACTGCAAAAACACAACCATAGAACAGCCTTCTCCCCATGCTGGCAGCCCATCCACACCTTTGCTTTTTAGCTCTATCACCTCTGTATGTTGATGCTGACCTATTTCTCTACCAGCTTTTTCTGTAATAATTGCATCTAGACCAGTAATTATTCCTGAATTAGACTTAAGATTTTACTTTTCCCAGCAATTACTTCTTGGCCTTTATACACAAGGTGTGCTTCCTCTTTGCACATAGACTTGAATGCAACATCACATAAGTGGGTGTGAATCTGTCTGTATTGAAAGCCTCCATTGATAGCTTTTGATCTGGGATCTTTCCCCAGTCTCCATTACAATCATTGATATTTGTCCATGTGTTGCTTGTTACATGTTTCTATTTTTGCTTGTGTATTTGCTTGTCTGTACATAATTTTCCTTGCTTGGATTGTTTTACTGTTTCTATACACATTTAATTATAATGCTTACTATTATAATCCACATTTGGCTTCTATCACAAAGCAGAGACATGCTCCCAGCAAATTACTATTTACAACAAAACAGGTGAGTGTCACAAAGGTGAGCTAGGGATTCAAAAAGTTATATATATTTAGTAATAGAATATGTTGCTGTGTTCCATTCAGTGATTTCTACAGCTACAGCCTATGGTGTCCCCTTTGCATATTGACTCACATAGTGAAAATGTAATTAAATAGGTGATCATTGGAGGTACAGCTGCTCTTTAAGCTTCTTTGTATTCAAGTAAAAGTAAGAATTAGTTACTTCATTAATCAAATTATTTCCACCTGTATTCTGGTTTACAGGGTTAGTAGCATTGCATTTGTGTTAAGCATGAACATATATATCACCTTGGCTTCTCTTTGTTTCAAAGGTGGAACTGGTCTGGGAATAACCAGATGACCTTCTGAGAAGGTCAAAGTGCAGCAAGAAAGAAGTCGTATTAATAATTCTAGCAAGGCAAGGAGTTATGCACTCAAGTGTTGTCCAGTTATCCCTCCTAGTGCCTAGATTCAAATGTTATATTCTCAAAAGTTCCATTTTGCTTGATGCCTAAGCCTAAAAAATCTGGCTAGAAGTATCAATGTTTATATGCTAACAATTCACATTCTTTAAAGTCCTGTAGGGGATGGTCCTACCCAGTACACAGACAGGAGCTAAGGAGGAAAGAGAACACAGTGAGTAGAGAAAGCAGCTCTGTCATCTCTTTTATAAAAGGACCCTGAGGTTGACATCAGAGACAATGCTGCAGAGACAGTGTTTCTCTGCCTGTGGAAATCAGAATCTAAAGCTCTTTTTGAACACTCACTCCATGAAACTTCATTGCAGTTTCTCAAGTGGCACCTCACAGGCTAATCTGAACTACGAGCAACCAACAAGTATCCTGCTGATACCAGAAGTCTTTCTCTGCACCAAACTTCACAGGATGTGATAAATGTGTGTGAGTGAGGGAAGGGCCAGAGATCACTTATTAGGTTTTTGCAGTAAGAGTAGAGTGAGCAGAACTGGCGTACTACTGCTCAATCCTTGCTCCCTCAATCCAACCCTTTGTATGTGCATATTTACCTTCCTTTAATTTGTCAGACTTTACCCCCACAAATAAAAGGGTGAAACATTCTTGATACCAGAAAGTCTGAGATGAAAAGCCCTCAGCATCCCAACCTGTCCTACTTTGTATGGAATAATTATTGATTATTGAATCAGAGACTTATGGCAGCTATAACTTAAGTTGTAAACACTTCCCTAGAAGCTGCTGAATACCCAATATGACAGTGATATATTCAAAAAACAAGGACTGTAACCCTTTCAAATTAAAGTTATGAAAATCAACACAAAACCCTATGAGAAAGAAAGGTGATATTAAACAAAATTTATTCTCCACCCATCCTATCATTCTTTCCTCAGTTTTACTGACATAAACATATACACTGGTGCTATGGGATGGATCACTTCTGCTTAACATGAAGATGGTGAATCCTTGCTATGTATTCTGAAATCTCTATACTGGTCGCTGTATTGAGCCAATTATTTTGTACCCCTCAGGAGTCCCCAGTTACTGAAGCATAGTCCTTTGCCTCAGGAATTCACTTAAAACAGCCTCCAAAAATGTTAGGCAAGGCAGCTGCCCATTTTCTGTTATTTCCTCATTTTGGGTGTCTTGTGGCAGCAGTCTGTCTTCCTGCTGGAATTCCAGGATGAGAGGGGCACAACCCACATGACATTTCCACACAGCCATTCTCTTGTTGCCAGAGTGCTGGTGTTCCACTGCCAAGGCACCTTCCTCAGCTGCTACTGATTTTATTTCTGGTCACATATGCCATTGGCCATTGATGCTGGCCTTTCTTCCAACCTGTGCTCTAGTGCTTCTTGGGGTGCTTTCATGTAGATCCGTTTCTGTTCATGCTGTCATCTCAGTCTGTGTATTTCTGTTCTTTTCCTCCAGCCTGGGTGAAGGCATGACAGACTTTGAGAGCGGTGCTTAAAGCACATGCCTTGCCTCAACTCTCTCATGAGCTTCAGAGACTCTCAAGGCGCTGGACTTTCTTCTGTCTTATCTGCAGGCATCAGAATGCATGGGGAGAATTAGTATATTCCTATTAAGCCTTCCAGAGGCACTAATTTAAACAACAACAATGGTCTACACATGCAAATATACTCCTCCCAGCTGTGGAACCAGACCAGAGATGTCAAGTGTAGAAATTCTCCTTCTGGAAGAGTTCTTTCTCTATGGAAAGAGGAAGCCAATATCAAATGTCAATAATTTGTCACTATCTCCCCCTTTTTGCTCAGCTGCTTAAGGCTTACTGAAATAAAAGGAAAAAAAAAAAAAAAAAAACACAGAACAAAGCTCATAGAGTCAAATAAATTATTATAACAACTCCCAGACAAAATTCTTGTTCTTCAAAACTCATTTCAAAACCTCATATATGGAGAGACAGTCCTTATTCTCAAGTCTTTGAGAGACCATTGAAAGACAATACAATTTGTAGATGTGAGGTTTGGAATTCCTAAAGCCAATCTCTCCTGAAATACTTAAGGTTTGATAGACATACACAGAGCTGTAGAATTGCATGTGCAAAAATATCAGTAGTTCCTGCTGGAACTATGCACTACACTTATCTCCATGGCAGCCAAGCAATTAAGAAAAGAATAAGCAAACATCTACTGCTGCATACTTCTTTCCCTCAGCCCTCTTCCTGTTTTTTGTTATTTGCCAGCAACATGTACTATGATGTTTGGGTCAGAAACATCAAGGTTAAAAGAAGCATGTTACTGAACAGGATAAAACATTTTTTACCTAGCCCTTCAAAGTTCTGTTCCTGCTGAAGGTATCCAGCCTGATCCTGTCCCACTTGGAACAAGGAGGGACTAAGGAATGAGTGTTGTAACGACTGGGTATCAGCTATCAGCTCTTCCCAGAAGAAGCTCTGCCAAGTTTTCCACTTCACACTGACAACTCATAGGCCCCAGCCATAACCTCCTTTCCCTCATCACAGAGGGATGTCTACATCCTGTGTTGTCCTATTGCTGGCACTGTGAATCCTTGTGAATCCATGACCCCTTCTCTGGTTGCTGACACAGATTTCTCCACACAAGCACAGGCTAGAGAGTAAGACTGCACAGGAAAAATATAATAAAGAATACTTTAGGAAGAAGGTAAGAGAAACTGCAGTTGAAGCAGGACTTGATCAGACAGCCATATCAACCAGCAGCTTGCTTACACATGGCCGTTCTCATCTATCCACACTTTTCTCCATTTTCCCATGCTTCTAATTCCTGCCCCTACCTTGATCCATCTTTTTTTCCCACCCTTTCCCTCCCAAATAAACAAGTGTAGTTACTTTTTCCCCATTGGTTCCAGTTTTGCTACATCCATAACCACATTTGGCTTTTCTGACACCTTTAGCTATTACATTTCAACCTTACATGATACAGAACCATTAAGGTTGGAAAAGACCTCTAAGATCATTGAGTCCACCTGTTAACCCAGCACTGCCAAATCCACATCTAAATCATGTCCCCAGCTAGCCACATTTACACATTTTTAATCACTTCATGGATAGTGACTCTACCACTTCCCTGGGCCTGTTACAATGCCTGACAACCCTTTCTATGAAGAAGTTTTCCCAAACATTTTCAAGGTTTATTGATATGGTAACCTGGACACTGCAGGTTTTTTTCCCAAGATTGCACTCCCCAAAAAGATTTGAATATTGCCTTCCGTTACCTGGGAAGCTTGTCCTTCTCTCACACAGTTCCCCATAACCAGCTGTGAAATCCAGCCATTTTTCATGGTGTTACACTGTAATGTTTGCCAGCTGCTCACTTTGCTGTTTGTTATGTTTGGCAGTTTCTCTTGTTATGTTCCCTATTTTCTCGTGTTCTGTTCCATTACCTAAGCCTCACCATGGGGTCTAGTCATCTTCATAATGTATTTCAGTGGGGAAAGTAATCCATAATGTGTCTCGGTGCAGAAATCACAGAAAAATACAAAGAATTTGTCCCACAGATGGAATCACAGAAAACACAATTGGAAAGGATTTCTGGAAGTCATCCAGGTGCGTCTTGAGAATTGCCAGGGCAGGAAATTCACCACCTCTTTGGTCAACCTGTTTCAGTGCTTAACTACTCTCACCATGGAAGAATTCCTTCCTTACACATCACTGGCAGTTCTATTGCTCTGCCTTGTTGCTGAAAAATTTTCCTCTTGTCATTTCACTACGCACATCTGATCCAAGTCTGGTGCAAAGTTCTCTTTTACAACATGAAATGAAAGTTTGTTCCTGTATCCTATGAAATCCACTTTTCGGCATATCCCGTCACAGCAGCAACACGTGTGGTTCAGGATAAAGAGTTTAAAAAAATCAATTAAATTAATCAAATTACTTAATGAAAACAAAAGTCAGTTGCCTTTCCTCCTAAATTGTTCAAAGGCCACATCACAGTTTTCAATTCTGTGGAATCACTTCCCCTAAATCAAGGCTACCTCTGATACAGAGAGAAAAGGAAGGGGAGAACCTTGGGTTTAGAGCAGAAGAGGCAGGAAAGCTATTCCAAAGCTTTAAATGAAAGGAAAGATACTGTCAGGAATTCAGAAAAGGAACTCTATACCTGGCTAAGCATGTTAGTATTGTCTGAGTTGCTAAGCAACTACATAAATTATTAATTTTAACATTAAGTAAATTCTGTTATTTCAAGAATGAGTTACAATTTACTTTGTATTATTTAGAAGAAACCAAAATGCACTTTGTAGTGATAGAGTACTTCTCAGTCTTTCTCTTTACAGCAGCTTGTCAATAACATATAACACTCATACACTGGTTAAAAAATATAAAATTCTTAATCCAAATGTGGATGCCCAGATAGAAGCATACTTCTTTCCTCAGTTTATCCCCTTTCCCTGAGATGTTTTAATGTCACCAAACCTGAAGCTGATCTCTACCACTCAAGTCCTTCTATTTTTTTTGTGTCTGCATCTCTGTCAGCTCATGGCAGAAAGATGTATTATAGTAATCAGTGTTCTGCTGAAGGTACAGCATCTTTTTTGATGCTTATAAGATCTATGAGCTAAAATAAGCCCTAGTCAGCATAGATGTTAACTATTTCAAAAAATGCTGTTGAAATCATCCCTGAGTATGTTTTTTTTTAATTTATTTACCTTTTTTTTTGTGCTGAAATAGGTGCCAAAGCATATTCAGACATTTTAGTTGTTGTACCATCTCATGGTAAAGAAAAAATTCAGTGGCATGAAAAAAGAGAAAGCCCCATAGGAGGATAAGATGGGAAATCATTTAAAAGAAGATCAGCAGCTTAATACATTTGCAGATGTAAGTATTTACTTATGACCTTTTGTGATTTGTGATTTTGTGACCGTGTAATAAATTCATACCACATAATTAGAAGTAACACATAGATCATTGCATAACTTCTCACCAGTTAGAATAATTCTGGTTTTGATTGTACCATGAATACGATGGGCCAAATGATAATTGTCACCTGGTGAAAGTTGGGAGGTTTTACACATCTCAACAGACCAATTTACACTGGTCAAGCACCTGATTCATCCTTCTTCCACCTCTCCTGGCACTTCTTTATTGCTGCTTTGGGGAAGGAAAGTAACTTCACATTTGCAGTCTATCTAGGAATTTATTTATTTTTAAATAAGGAAAAGTTTCTCCTGGGTATCATTTGAGGGCGAACAATAGCCTCAGAACTTAATTCCAAAAGCAGCTCTTAAGCACACAGTTGCGTCATGAATATTTATCTGGCTGCATGCAAAAGCTCTGAATATCTTGGCTCCACTGTTCTCCTTCTGCATGAGACCCCCCTTTGTTGGGAAAACGCTGCCATCGCAACCAAGGGCAGCAGAAGGCGAGGGGGCTGGCAGGCAGGGAGAGAAAGCAGGTTGGGTTTTCAGGCTAATTACAAGGTTTTGTGTTCTGGGTCACCTTGTAAATGAGATACAATGCTCAGAAAGCTGCAGCCAAAGCTGCTCGGCAGAAAGTGGAGCAAACGCACAAAGGTTCTGCTGGTGTTTAGCCTTTCTTGAACACAACCTGCAATTTTCATGGTGAGCAATTACAATGGCTCTAGAAAATTGGTTCCTAGGGCATCTTGCTAAATAGACAAAAGTTGTTTTTATATGCCAGGCTGCAAAACCGTTCACTCTGGGTCTGGTGAGTGATCTGTATCAAGAGACTTCTTCCCTCAGAATTCTTTTGACATACTTGCTAAAATGCATCAAAATTAATTTTAACACAGCCTCAACGAAACAGATTTCAGCAGCTTTGCAAGCTAATGCAGCTTCAAAACATTTTGTCATATTGATCAGTTTAGCACTTCTTCAGTTTAAGGCTGGCAGGATTTCTGATTATCTGTACTGCACATGTAAAACATTTCTAGGCTATCTGAGGAACAGATCTGAAAGCAGCTGGAGTCTGGTTCCTACATTTCCTCTGCCTGTGGCCTGTGCTTATGTTTTTCATTCACCTTATAATTGTGCAACTTGAACCACATTTGCCAAAGGAATATTGTGAAAATTAGTATTTTCACTGTTCTTTGGTGGTGCCTCACCCTCACTCCTGCTATTTTCTGGATGACAGTAGGCTGCTTGTTTATTTACACAGTAGAGTTCTGTTTTCAAATGCTGCTTCACATAAACGAGCACCATGGGCACCTTTACTCTTAAAACACTGTACAGGGTGTATATAGACCCAGACCATACCAGGGCTGATGCCTGATACAGGGTGTGGATGTTGTGGGACATGAAATTGCAGACAGGACTGTAAGAGCACTTTGGGGGCCCCTCAGGTAATTGCAGCCTAACCACCTTTACACTGCACCTCAGCTTCACCCGTGCAGCTCTGCAAGGAGAGGACTTTGCTGCTGAATATTTGCAGCCCTGGGGCTTTTTAAAAGCTGTGTAGAAGTGGCAATTAGGATATGGTTTAATGTTGGACTTGGCAGTGCTGGGTTAATGGCTGGACTCAATGGCCTTTTCCAATCTGAACAATTCTGTGACAGTGCTTACCTGAAGTGTTGATGAGGACACCAGGGTGGACCTCTGCCCCTCACAGACTATTCCCAGCACACCATTAACAAGACTTACTCTCAGAGTTTTGGCTTTGTTCCTGTCTGCCTTGAGCAACACGGATAAGTCACTTACAGAGAGAAAAACGAGGGATACAATGAGTCATCACTTTGATAGCTCAGATCAGGCACATAACTGCTAGAGCTTGCTCATAAATTTGGGGGTCACAAGGTTTAGTTTACATCAGAACCATCGTGTCTAAAACCTACTTTTGGATTCTGCCTGCTTTTTAGTGAAATATTTTAGCCTAGCTCACTTTTACAACTAAGAAAAAGAATGCCTGAGTGAAACCTTATGTTCTCCAATTATAAGAATTTCTCAGGAATGTAGTAGGGCTGGTAAGATGATCTTGTCTCTTCTAGCCTTATACATAAGCATTTTATTAAGTTCTTTATCTTCTTTTGAATTCTCTGGGTTTTGTATTTACAGTCACTCTGGTTTTGCTTTTTTTTTTTTAATCTTAGTTGCAGTAATACTAAAGGTTGCTGTTGTATAAGAGTTTCAACTGTATGAAAAAATCCAGACAATTTTGCATATTCTCTCTGCAACAATAGGGCAGCATGTTCCTTTAAAATACGTCAGTCCTTTGAAATTAGCAAGCAATTTCTTGGTCAGTGCAACTAAACACTAAAGAGGCAGTAAATCAATCCCTGCCCTTGGGTGCCTCAGTTCCACAGTAATTGCAAAAGATGCAAAATTAAACAAGATTTTCATTCTAGTGAACAGAGTCAATTCAGACCAATGTAAGAATGGGAGAATATTATCTATTCCTCAGGCAAATCTAAATTGTTTATCCTGCCCTTACTGGGGCTGCCTCAGGACTGTTTCAAAGACAACTACTATAAAAATGGATCAGAACAGCCTTTTGCCTCATCATCACATCTCCCCAAATACTGCTGCCTCTGCAGTACTTTTTTTCTGTTGCTATTCCCAGGAGATAAACCAGCTTCAATAATTTGCAGCAATTTATAATTATTGATGAGTCTTCAGGTTGCCTTCTTTGAAGGGAGTACATTAACCATGTATTTGATTATTAGGACCCACTTCAACACCCTCTAATTCTACTGACAACTGGACAAAATTGTGTGGAAATTGTTCTGCAGTTTTCTAGCTCTGCAGTTTACCAGATCACTTAGAGAAAACAGACCAGCAAAATTGCTATAATTCCTTTCCATTTTTAATAGCTCTCTTGTGCTGGGGCTTTAATCTGTATGAAATTGCTAAAGCACTGAGTAAATAAAGCAGCTGTTACAGCTCATGGAGCTACAATATGGCCATGGCTTCCTGGAGAATATTCATTACTACTACCCATAGTACATATAGTCACTTATAAAAATATAAGTTAGTGGAGAATATAGAATTATAGTTAAAAAAATTACTCCCAGATTCTTACATGAGAAAATGTCAGTACTGCATGATATGCACAGTGTGCTGTGGGACCATTAGAACCTGACAGATGCACAATTCCAGTTTATGTAGGGTTGGATGATTCCATACCTGTACATTTAAATACCATTTTTATATCTGTTTATACATAATCGCTAACATGTGTCTGTGGCTGTTTAAATGACTGTACAACCACAGGCTATGATAGTTTGAACTTTTACATATTTATTTAAATGTGTCTGTGTTCACTTGACCAGCCCCAGAGTGCAGATAAGAAGATAAGAAAAGGAAATGCCAAAGCTGTGAGGCAGAAATTCTTTTTTTCTGTACTTTTCAAAATGCATCTGATGTAGTTCCCAGATGTCTTACAAGAGTGAGTTAACAGGCTACAATATTAAAACGCAGTCTATTAAGCTGTTTTGAAATTAAACTTAATGTTATATCAGTGGCAAGAGGTCTTAGGCACAGCAATATGGTTTTATGCTGGAGGATCTTTGTGCAAAGGAGAATGTCTCTATAACTCCCAGTTTAATATTTACTCCAAAAAGCACATGTACCTGATCCAGCAAATGCACATGTGGCAAAGGTCCTTTTCCTTTGCCATCATTTAGAAAAGAGGATTTCTAAACATTCTATCAATGTTGACAAATCCTCTGAAAAAATACTGGAGGGTTTAATACGTGAACCGAAATTGACAAAAACTTTATGCAAATGTTTGCTTAAAAGCTGTGTACATTGTCTTTGCCTTAAATGGCATGGTTCTGGATAAATACAGTGTGTGCAGATATCTTTGTAGGTCAGGAATCTGACTTGCCAACTATATTTGTAATCCTGAAATAAGGAAGAACGCTTCAGTCATAGAGGAACAGCAAAAGCAAGATTATATATTAAGGAAAGTATGTATTAGAAATAAGCTAGCACAGCTTTTGGTGCAGGGGAGGCTTTACATAGATATAGGGAGGGCTGTTGGAGCTGCATAAAAGTGTGTGTGAATGTTGTACATCAAAGATGCATGGACAAGCTCTGTTTGGATTCCTGATGGTCTTCAACAAGATATCTTATAAAGAATCTTAGAGCATCTCAGGTTTTAAAAATATTGAAGTGAATATTGGAAACAATTCAGAGAATAGTGGCAAATATGATCTGAAGCACACAAAGGTTTCTGTATGCACAACAGCTAAACAGAGTAGCCTGAAACCTGGAAAAAATATGATTGGGAAGGGAATATTGCTGTGTTCTATACCATCACAAGTGAAGAGGAGAGAAGGAGATGTGTTCTCCATACATCTTCCAATGCAAGCACTCAGAATTAAATTGGTGGATTACTGAATCAAAACAAATGAAAGTAGACTTCTTCACATAAAGCAAATATGAACCGTGGAACCCCTTACTCTGAGATTTTGTAGATGTTGCAGTTTAAAGGCATTCAGAGGGCAGCCCAAAAAATTCATGGAGGAAAAAAATTGAGACTTATAAAGCTCAAAAAATATAATATACATCATAATAATGCAATATATATCAAGATGATGATGATGTCACAGAATCATAGAATTGATTAAGGTTGGAAAAGACCCTCAAGATCATTGACCCCAACCATTAACCCAGCACTGCCAAGTTCACCATAAAACCATGCCCCCAAGTGCTGCACCTATGCATCCTAAATCAGTGGAGACTAGGGAAGCACAGCCAGTCAGTCAGCTGTGTACTGCTACATCGTTCTGAGGCACAATTCTCTCTGCCTGCAAATCCTCTCCTCACACACCTGTGATGTTTCCTTAGGCTGTCTGTGTTCCTCAGATATTGTAACAGCAACACCAGTATTTGCATGGCAAGCATTGTCATCGATTCTCTGATAAATTTTGGAGCCAAAAAGATGAGAGAAAAAAGAGGTTTACTAATGACTTCCTATCTTTTGCTTTCACCATGTTCTCAGTGAGTTACAACATGTACTCCTAAGGGTTCTTTCCCCTCCACTCAATCTAAGTAGAGCATCTAAGCTGAGCAGCTAGTCAGACTTTTCTTGGAATCATAATGCTCTGCAACCATGAGTATCAACCTCTAGAGATGACAGAGATTATGCGTCATCTCCAGAGAAGAGCAACTTTAGGAAATCCATTTATATAAAAGCAGAAAGTCTGTCCAAGGAAACAGTGTATCTGTGAAGCAATGTGTCTTCTGCAGTGTGCTGCTTTTTGCTCAGCTTGGGTAAAAAGCAATGTGACATCGCTTATGCCTAAGGTGTCTGAAAACAGAAATGTTGTTGGGTTTCTTTCACACACTTCTCTTAAATAAGATGTGCTGTATCACTGAATCCATCCTTTGTTTTATTGAGTAGCAGATGCCTATTCAATTATTCATTTAAGTATTGTAATCGAATAAGTGATGCCTGGAAATTTTATTAAATAATCTTAGACTGAGTGACATCTGGTGTTTGATCAGAGATCTATTCAAAGCCATTTTTATCTGCTGGAACTTCTTGAGTCTTATGCTTTTATGCTTTGACCAAATCAGAGAATGTCTAAAAAAGTATAGGTCAAATGCAATAAAATTGTAGGTAATAGTCTATTATTGAAAATGTAGTAATACTTTAAAACAAATAATAAGCCTGAAGATGGAATTTCTCATATATTTAAAATAAAATCTCTTACTTTAGCAGTGGGTTTTTAAGGTTACTCAGGGTAAAATATTTTCTCTACAAAAATGGGACATACCAGTGATTTCAGAGACAATTACAAACTTCTGTTTGTTTACTGACAAGGACTGAAAATTTCCATGATGGTACAGAAATGGCTTGGTATGTGCCATTACATTTACATAGACACAGGAATTTTGAATCCCTAGTAACACTCCAAATAAAAGTTTATGAATGTCAACAATTAACATGCTATTTTTTTTTCTGCAGAAATTATATAAATATCACCCAAGTAACTTATAAAATAATGCAGCATGACACTAATTTGAATTACCTTTTCCCAGATTATATATAAAAGTAGCTTTGTCTTCCTTTGAGGAATATTTGGAAAAAAATGTCTAATATAATGAAATTGCAATTAGCAAGTGAAGTAGACTCAGGTCAGGTCTGTAGGAAAAGAAACTTTAAGTGCCATTCCTCAGCACATGAAAGGACTTTTCTTCCAGGAGAGGAGAAAGAATTGTTTTGGAAATTTTCATACTGTGCAGAAAGATGTTTCATTTTTATTGTCTGCATTACATCTTGTTGAGACTAAATACAACCTAGTTCTCAGTATGAAATATGTCACAATACAGAAAATAGAGATTCCTGATTTAAGAGCATTGCGAGAACTGTTAGAGAAGTATCCTTTATTGTGTGCTTGCTTGTCCATTACCTTAATTAAGAAAATATACAGAAGGATCTTAAGCATATGGAAGTAATTGAAATACACGCAGCAAGCACAGTTTTCTCAGAGCAGGGCAGATATTCGTGTCACCTTGGCTCTCTGCTCTGCAGAGCTGGAAGGACATCTGGCACCTGCCCAGAAACGCTGCAGCTATTAATCATAGTAGAGTAAGAAATGACTTTGTGTTGAAACATGAGTATCCAGAAATATTCTTGGCAGGGATATTTCTCTATTATGAACTTGCTGTTAAGCTGAGTGTTTGGAACACTTCTTACACGTTTTTTAAGTCTTTGTTTATAGAATTCACTATTTAAAGACATTTATTTAGCAAGGTTTCAGTAAACTACAAGTTAAGTCAGTAGTTTGTAACTGATCTATTTAAAATCTCAAAGATCACTGAGGGCAAAAAGAAGTGGTTTGCAGGGTTTATCTGCTCTATTTCTGTGATCAGAGCAGAGTCAGAGATGAGATTATAGAGTACCTGGGGTAACTGCTAGAATCACACAATAAGCACTTTCACTTGGGAACTGCACTCATCAAGAAAGCAATTTATAAAAACATCACAATATGAAATATCTGGGAAATTGTTAAACCATTCCCACCACTTAGCAGTTCATCCAACTGAATTAGAGAGGTCAATCACTGAAATCAAAACTGCTCTGCCTAGGACGATTTTTTTGCCATCAAGAGACTCTTTTCTGAGTGGTATGAGAGAAACAGATTGTCTCAGGCACACTGGTGATTCATCTTATGCTGAGAACTGGCTAACAATGACAGTGCCTTGATCTGCATGAAAAAAAACGCAAATTAACAAGAGCTATAGGTTGGATAAACCAACAGCTGAGCAGCATCCAACTCCTGTAGCACCTATGTCTGTCCCTGTCAGACTGCACAGCTCTTCATTACTTGTTCTTCACAAGGAGGTTTAAGCAAAAAATGTTTCAAGGACAGGCAAAGTCTGGGCACTCAACTCTCTCTCATTTCAGTAAAAAAAGGGACAGAGGGGATGCTGAGCCTTAACAGGTTGCAGCAAAACCCTTAGCACCTTCTTGATCCATTTCTTTCTGTGCCTGAGAAAAACAATTTTACACTGACTTTATCCTAAATGGAGTATAGGAGCACGCACTCCATTTTAAAGAACTGTGTGCTGAGCAGCATTATCCAGCATCTTCTCATCTCACAATGTATGTAATAATAACAATTGTTTAAAAAAAACCTACCTGTAATTACATATTCCCTATTATTTCCAAAATCTTATTAATCTTACTAAAAATTCAAAGATGCACTTGAAACCTGAATGGCTTCAAACTTTCCTTTGAGATAATGAAAAGCCAACAAAAATCTATTTTAGAAGCTTTGCTGCCTGGCTGATGTTGTTTTAATGTTACTCTTAAATAAAATTCCATCTCACCTCCAGGTGAGAGGAAGGGAAAGAGGAAAGATCTAACAGTCTCCTTCACCAAATGCCTTGAAGGTTATCATCAAACAAAGTAGACATCAGGATAATTCAGACATGTGCTCCTTTTCAGAGAATCAATTAACAAATGAGAAAAATTAAGTTGGATTTTTTTGTTCCACATGCAACTGGAAGTGGAAAACACCACTGTTTCTATTTCTCATTCTACATTTCTATTTCTAATTCTCATTCTACATTATAAACTCATATACACTCATTCTAGCCACCTTTGCTTGTCCGAGACAGACATAATATACAACAGTTATCTCTCTTCAGTATTATGCTAAATATGGGCAGTTGCAGCAGTAGCAATATTTTGAATCACTAGCCCAGAAATTGTAAAGGAAGCAAGCTTAAAATAACAGAATAAGAAAGTATCAAAAAGTTGGAACAGAAGCTGAGCAGAACATGAAACCTGATAAATTAACTGAGGGGGTTTTTTTCTGGTTTTTTTTATTTATTTATTTTTATTCCTAATGTATATCTCCACCACCCTTTTTTTTTTTTTTTTTTTTTTTTTTTTTTTTTTTTTTTTTATTCCAATGTATTCTAATGTATATCTCCACCACCCAAAAAAAAGTTTTCTTGGATTCCTCACAAAACACAGGCAGCTGAGATTTTGTGATGATGTGACGTATATGTTATACCCTAATCCTCCATCTCCACTAACTAGCCCAGTCATCATGTTTACCATGACTACCTAGACATCCAGGGAACGCATGTGATCCATGCTTTGGCTGTAAATGACCTATGCTGGGGAAGCGTGAAACCTTCTTCTCATCAGCAGGCATGGGTGCCAGTGTTATGGGCATAGCCATCATCACTGTGGCCAGCCTTGGGCACTTAATTCATTAACTAATGACCACAATAAATCAATACATTACAGAGCAGACATTGCACACATTTTCAGGGCCTCTGTAGAGCTGCTTATCCCCCATGGCCCTCTAACTCCTAGCTAATCCCAGGACAAGGGGTGATGGCTTCAAACTGAAAGTGGGCAGGTTTAGCTGAGGTATTAGGAAGAAATTCTTCACTGAGGGGGTGGTGAAACACTGGAATGGGTTGTCCTGAGAAGCTGTGAATGCCCATGTCTGGAAGTGCTCAAGGTCTTTGGAGAGGTCTTTGAGCAACTCCCCCATGGCAGAGGAGTTGAAACTAGACAATCTTTAAGATCCCTTCAAATGCAAACTATTCTGTTATTCTATGAATCCATGAGATCTAAATAAGACTTCTGGGAAGTATCAGATTTAAAGAGTCCTACTCCACCAAATCTGACACACAAGCTGGTGTCATGGCTCCGTGACAGAATGCTCCAGTATCCAGAGCAGTATCTACAGGCCTCTTGTCTCCTAAATGTTCTCTCAACTATCATTTAAATACCATTTCCCCTGCCTGCTGTCAACAATTTTGCTCTTAAGCTCATTTTCCAACTACATTATATACACAGGAAAAATCGTCTTTGCCCTCTTTACTTATGTTCCATATACATCCCACTTGGCAGTCACAGGTTGTGCTCCAACAGCTCCTAGGGACCCAGAAAAATCCAGGCTGAGCCAAACACAAACACAGAGGACCTCTTCTTTGTCACTCTTCTCTTCCAAGTTCATACAGTAAAATCATGAAGGTGAAAGTGATTACAGGTGGAACAAATACAAGAAAAAGCAAGTGTGCAGGGCAGGGTAATATCAGGCAGCAATTAGATTAACTTAGACTGGTAGGTAACAAATTTTAAAAGGAACACCTAGTTTTCTGGTTTTGTTTTTCCTCTTCCTGATGGTACCTCGCATCAGGGATGGGCTCTGCTACAGAGTGCTTCGGGTGTGCAAATTATGCCACCAGCAATCCAAACATGCCTAAATCCCTGTTAAGTCTTAGCCAACCAGGCAGGCCTGCTACGGAGCACATGCATACAGTGCTGTTTTGGGGCTCCTGCCCAAAACCACTCCATTTAGCAACCACAAGAAAGTTAAAGCAATAAAATAATTTGCTGATGAAAAAAAGTCAAGCCAGATCTGGGAGAACAAACATAAGCACGAAGGGCTCCAGTTTCACAAATACCCAAGACTAAAAGGGCTCCTCTTGCTCCCACTGCAAACCCAATCTATCCCACAAACCTCCAACCCCTGGGTGAGGAGCCACCATCCTGTTCCATACTGGGCTTCCTTATATATGAACAGTTACAGATCCCACAGATGAGCTCACAGCTAACCAGGACTTCAGGTGACAATTGCTGATCCCCAAAATCTCCTGTTTCAGATACTAAAATGGAGGTTTTCATCATAAAACCAAATAACCAAGCTGACACCACCTTCAGATGTAAAATTTTAAGAGCCAAGTTTTGATACACGTTTTATTTCTATCAGTGAGGAACTGAAGAATATGCTATTTTTTTCACAGCTTTCAGCTCACATTCCAAAGAGAAGCATACAAAAGAAAGATGTCAGGATTGAGATTTTTTCAAATTTTTATTCAACAACCTGCTTGCAGAAAATGAATAAACAAAAGCTTACATTAAATACTGTACAAAATATTGAAGTTGTAGAGGAGCTAGTCCCCAGGTATGCTCACTTTTTATATCCTTAGCCATCTGCACTGCAGCTCCCAGAACAAAAGATCTGAAGGTTTTCCTGGCTGCAACTAATTATGACACATGAGAACTGCAGCCCTTGACAGGCTCCTGCTCAGTAGAATTTGGCAACACAAAAGCAGTCAACTGTTCATACTGCAGTAAAAAAAACCTGAAGTTTACAAATGAAAAATAATCAAGTGTAATAAATGCATTTCTCCTAAAAAAACAGATGAGCCCACAATCCTGAGGCACACTTTTCAGAAAACAAAAAATCTTGTTTTTCTGCTATGGAAATGCACTTTGTGGGAAATGCTCAGCATTGATGACCTGTAGCCAATTACATTTCTCAAACCCTCCAGGAAAGAAAAGCAGATTACCATAGGAAGTTTCAACCACAATCACTGAGTAGAAGTCTTCAGAAAGATTCAGCAGCTTCAGACCAGAACCAGGAACAACCATCAAACCCCTTTACAGTCACCACTGCCATTTTTAGTGCAGTTCTCAGGAGGGCTTAGACTCTCTCTCTCTCTCCAATCAATGTTTTTGTAACATGGTGTCAGTTTATGAGATGTTTTTAGAGCTATCAGAGGTCAGCTTAAGGAGGAGGATCTTCTCCTCTAATAGCTTTGTACTTTGCCATATCTTCTGGGAACACCTTTGTCAGTTCTTGAATTAACAGGCTTTTAAATTTCTGGAAAGAGAAAAAAAAAAAACGTATATACATCATCTGGACAATTTATTTAGATTTCATCAAGCAGTATTACCTGATGAACAGACATGTTTGTACCCAACGCACCTCTCAGTGAGCTGAAGTACCCAAAAACCCCCAAAACCACACAAACAAAGAAAGTTATATTTGCAAAATCTACATAAAATGCCCAAGTGAAATCCACAAGGAATGCACCAGGCAAACTAAAACTTGTGTGAATTCCCAGAAATTCACCTGCATGTTCTCCTAAGAAATACAAAGCAGTTGGACCTCTCAGGTAAACTCTGGTGCACCCATATCTGCCTGACCTTATTAAGGAAAGCTGATTAAGGACATGTCCTCTTGATTTTATATGGAATCCACTCCACCTTCAAAAAGCAACTCACACCTGCCTTACAAGTACACAATTTCACAAGCACAGAGAAAAGAAAAAGAAGCTCAGGACCTATCTCCACAAGTCTACATTCTGCAGTACAACTTGTCATCCTCCACACCAAGTTCAGCCAAAGAACATTTTCAGAACTCACTAAATTTCCTTTTCTGACTGGTTTTTCTGCAGTAGTTCCAGGAGTTAACTGTAACACAGAATGCTTATGTCCATACTAAATGAAAGTACAAATTCAGAAACCCCTAAGCACCAGCATGCATTTTCACTAATTTTATAAAGACTGATGGATGATTATAGAGCATATTTGACATTTTAAACCTCCATTATCCATTCCAGACTGGAAAAATACCCCTTCACTTTTGCTTATTATTGAATTTGCACACAGCAAAATTCCACACCTGCAAAAAGCCCAAGCAAAATATCTCTACTGCTACATATAGCTTTAATCAATATAAAATCACAGTGCAAGCTGCATCCCCAACTGTGGGATAAATTACAGGTTTGCTTTCCTGAACAGGCTGTATCAGCATAAATTAAGATACAGGGATGCAGAGGAATTTGTAAGACAAATCACATAATAACAGAAGTTAATAACTGCACAAGTGAAAAATACCCACATATTTACAGGAAAGTAAAAACTTATCAAATACATTATTGCATTATACTTCCATTAGTTCTGGCTTACCTTCATAGTGTCAATTTTTCCTTTCACTTGCTCATTTTTAGCCAAAGCTCGCTCCAGACACTCTTTAGTGTAAAGCTGGGGGTTGCGGCCTTGATCGATGTATCTGAAAACAGAAAAGACACTGCTGAATGATCATATCCCTACCAGGATGCTCTCCAAGGTACAGAATTACTCATCTCGCTGTCTTTTTCTTTCTACTGCTATCTGAAATGTGCATTTTAAAAACCACCACAGTTAAACTCAGCCATTTCCAAAAGGCAGCTCAAGGACGAGGCCATGGCCAGCAAACCTCTGTTTCCAGAGAGCTCTGAATGAAGTATTAAAGGCACACCAAAAAAAAACCACATGTATCTACCAGCTCCTCACAGGCAATAAGCACAGATGATCAGAGGAAGATGGTCCTTTTCCAAGCAACTGGAAGGGCACTAACCAGGAAGAGGATTAGTCAGGACATGGTGAGCATTAAGCACACGGGAATATGGCACCCAGCAAATCAAGGATGAGGAGGAGCTGCATGTAGCACAGTAAAGAGTAAAAAATTAACACTACTGTAGCAGCAAACTTAGCTGCAATTTTGTTTTGCAATACAATTCCTGGCCAAGGGAAACTCACTAGAGAGAACATTTAAGAGAGGTATCATAAATTTACAGCTGGAGTAAAAGCCCAACTGAAAAAAGCAATGTACAGCTAGTAACACACTGGAGTGCAGCAGACCAGCAACGTCTGGACCTAGAGGAAACACCAGTAAATTAACTTATCAGTTGCATCACAAAAGCTCTCTAGGATAGCTCTTCCTCTAAGTTCGTTTTTCTTTCAAGGTTGCAATTCTCTGCCAGACTGCCACTCCTGAAACTAAACAGGTGAGTACTGACTTGGTTTACTTTCACTTGCAACTTTAAATCCTGGTCCTAATCTAGTGTAAAAGTCTATTTTGCAAAATGAAAGCTGATTTATTAAATGGGTGTCCCTGCCCATGGCAGGGGTGTTAGAACCAGATGTCCTTGAAGGTCCCTTCTAACCTAACCCATTCTGTGATGCTATGAAATCACTACATTCGGCAGAACTCGTGTTACTGCCTACATATGCAGAAGTCAAAAAAAAGTCTGAAAGGCCAGGCTGGGCAGGGCTCTGAGCAACTTATCTAGTAGGTGCCATCCCTGCCCACGGTGGGGGAGCTGGAACTAGAGCTCTAAGGTCCTTTCCAACTCAGAGCACCCCGTGGTTCTATGCAGACAGGTGTGTATTTTATCACTTCTCCTACTTGTGCCTCCTCACAGGCACAAGGCACTCCTGGCCCCCTCCTGCCTGCCCGTGCTCTCATGAGGCATTCAGAAGGGCCGGGTTGGAGGGCAGCAGCCTCAGCCAGAGCACCCAGGCCAGGCCACTCCAGTCACCGACTGCAGCACGCCCCTCCCAGGCACACACACACTTACTCAAAAACCTCCAAGGGCACGCTGATATCGTGAAGCTGCTGCCGGCATTTGTCGATATCCTGCAAGCCCGTCACCATGAAATTCCTGTTGGGAAGAACAACGGGAGGGGTTTAGCGGGTGTCGGGGTGGCTGCGCTGCCCCCGACGGTGGGTGCGAGGCCGGCGGCACCCAGGCACACAGGGAGCCCGAGGCACCACCCTGGGCCCGGAGCGGGGGAGGCCCGCACCCGGCCCCGACAACGGCCCCTCACAATTTCTGGTTGAGCCCCGTCTGGCTGCTGGGCTGGAAGTCGCTGACGATGATGCCGAGCTGCCTGATGTTCTCCACGAACTTCTCCAGGTGCTCCTCCAGGGAGTCGAACTTCTCCGCCATCGCCGCCGCCCTGCCCGCGCCGCGCCACTTCCGCTCCGCCGCGCATGCGCGGCACGCAGGCAGGGAAGGGAGGGAGGGAGGGAGGGAGGGGCGGGGCGGCCGCCCTCCAGGGCTAAGCCACGCCCCTGTACCAAAAGCCACGCCGTGCTCCAAAGCCACGCCCCCTCCCCTCACGGGCGGTGCCGTCCCGGCTCCCGCCGCCGTGGCGCGAGGGGAAAGCGGGACAGCGCCCTGGCAGCGGGCGCATCCCGGGGTTGTGTGTGTGTGTTCCAGCGTGTTCCGTGTCTGCCAGCTCTGAGCCGTCTTCGGGTCTCTGTAAGAAATGGAAGCGGTGACAGTTCTGCTTCATAAAAAGCCCCACACTGGAATCATCCGGGGAATAGCAGAACGTAGGAACACGGAATCCAGAGTGGTTTGGGGTGGAAGGGACCGTCTGGATCTAGCTCTCTGCCATAGGCAGAGAAACCTCCCACTAGACCGACCAGGTGGTTCAAAAACCCTTCCAGCCTGTCCTTGCACGCCTTTGAGATGGGGAATCCACAGCTTCTCTGAGCAGCCTGTTCCTCACAGTGAACAATTTATTCCTCTTATCCCATCTAAACGCACCCTCTCTCAGCTTGAGCCCGTTACTTCTTGTTCTATCATGAATCAGTCTATATTAAATAATCCAACTATCAGTTGGGAAGGTTGTCTGACATGCCTAGGCCCCCAGGGCACATCACAATAACTGTGTTTTACAAACAGCTTGTCTCAGCATGTCTGGTTTGGGTTGGATCTGAGCAGATCAGTTCAATAATGTCAGGAGATAACCCATCCAGCTCTGGGGTCCCCAGCACAGGAAGGACACGGACCCTTGGAGAGAGTCTGGAGGAGGGCACCACGTTGATCAGAGGGATGGAGCATTGAAGATTTCCTCTTCAATGAGGAGAGGCTGAGGCTTGGGATTTTTCAGCCTAGAAAAGAGAAGGGGTGACCTAATTACAGCCTTCTGGTACTTGTTGGGAGTCTACAAAAAAGATAGAGAGGGACTTTTTACAAGAGCATGCAGTGGCTTCAAACTGAAAGACAGTAGGATTAGATTAGTTATTAGAAATAAATTCTTTACTGTGGGCTTAGTGAGACCTCCTTAGGGAGAGGTTGCCCAGAGAAGCTGTGGATGTCCCATCCCTGACAGTGCTCAAGACCTGGCTGGATGGGGCTCTGAGTAGAAGGTGTCCCTGCCCATGACAGGGGTTGTAACTGGATTATACCTTCCATCCCAAACTGGAATTTAATGTATTTTATACATTTTGTAGCTATAACTTGCAGTGATTTCTGCTGCACAATGAGAACCATCAAAATCTGCAACTCTTTTTTTCTTGGATGCATCTTATTTTTCCATTTTCTATTCATGACAATAACACCATCAAATGGTCACTTTCTATTCTGGGTTACCATGCCAGATAACTACCAGGGATTTTTTGCAAAATATAAAGCATTATTTGGGAGTTTATAGGATTATTATGTATGCTAACCTAAAATTAAAAAGCAAGCACCTGTAAAGAGCACTGAATATTGAGGCAGGTATAGGACTATGCAGATGTGAAATTAAAAAAATATTCCTAGGATGCAGAAAACAATTTATCAATTCTAGGCCTTGACCAGTATTGTCATCCTATGATAAAGTAATCCCACTGTCTATTGACCTGCAGTTGCTGACCATCCTGTATCTATTGTTGGCAGAATGTTGTCTGGACAGCAGAAGTCCCAGGATTATGAGATTTTAAGACAAGTGCTTCATACATGAGAGATCTTGGTCTGAGGAAAATAATAACTTTTTCTAATATTTCAAAAGAAGAATGTAGAATAGGGTGCACTTACCAAGTTAGATATGAACATGAGGAATGGGGGTGTCAAGTTCTGAAAGAACATTGTGTCAGACATGGCTCTGCAAGCACAAGGGACAGGGATTCAAACAGAAGAGTTGCTTTATGTCCATTTTTCCATATGGGCAACCACATCCAGTGGAAGCACAGAGCAGAACCGCTTGCATTAAATTCAGAAACAAACAAGTGCTTTGAGGTACTATTAAAACTTCCTCTCCTTCCTGTTTGGGTGAAAGCCTTTGGTTCTTGGAACTGAGCAAATATGACTTCTAGCTTGCTTGGGATAAATCCTAGAAATGTCCATGATCACATCTAACTCAGGGAATGTATTCAGCAGAAGAATATAATGGAAGTTTAACATCAAATATAGAGATATTCCGTTCACTGTAAATCTGCATTTACTAGCCTGGTTAGATAAGATTAATGAATTATGTAGGATAAATGTATACAGGGCTTTTAAGGGCAAAATTTGCTATAAATATATTACCAGTTGTTAAATTTTTCTCATGGTCACCAGCTTGGGCATCGTTTTCATGTTCAGGGGTAATATGTAAAGATGAGAAATTGTGTTCCAGTGAGAGAGACAGAGAGAGAGAAACAAAGTCAGTCAGTCGGACAAATAACTGAATTTATCAATAGGTATGTAGAGACAGAAAGATTTAGAAAGAAAATGTCATGGCTCATGATGTAAGTAACCGTAATGCACTCATACCCTGATTTTCATACAGGGAGTGGGCAATTACAGACATGTAAGCTGGACATCTGCACTGGCAGTTGAGCAGGGTTTGTAATAAGGGATGGAATGAGAGGCCATATGGATCAATATGACCCATTTGGGAAGTGCAGCACAGATTACATGAAAGAAAATCCTGTTTTGCAAATCCCTAATGAGTTTTTCAAGGGGTCAGGAAGCGTGTAGATAAAAGTGATCTAAATGATACAATCTATGTGATTTCCCATCAGCTCTTAGAGAAATCCTTAAAATAAATCTTTTAAGGAAATAAAGGAACGGAATGAAGGGAGAAATCCTTAACTGAATAAAGAACGGAATTCCAGATAGGAAATGCAGGACTGGGGCAAACATTTAATTCTTGCAAGGGGAGAATTGATCCCATAAGAGTTCAATGGGGAACTAGGCTGAAAATCTTACCATTTAGTATGTTCATAGATGACCCAGAACAGAGATGAGATGATACAATGAGTAAATTGGCTTATGGAAAAATTATTTGGCAGACTAAAGATGAATGCAGTTTGTAGGAAACTGTAGAAGGACCTGAAAAGACTTTAAGATAGATCATGTAAAGTGATGCACATAGCGAGCAAAAATCCCCTAGTTTCACATGAAGATTCATGACCTTTTGACCATTACCATACAGGAGCAAGACCTGAGGATCAGAATAGAAAGTTCTTTGAAAACATCAGGTCAGTGCTCAGCAGTATTCAGAAGTCATGTGGAGAGTTAGGGATTGTCAGGAAAGGAATGTGAGAATAAAACAGAAAATGTCATGCTACTGCATAAATCCACAATTTGCCCCAACCTTGAACACAGTGTGCAGTTCTCATTCCCTGGATTGGATCTGGAAAGGAGTCAGAGCAGGGCTGCCAACATAACAGTAGATATGAAATGGCTTCTGTATGAGCAGACAGGGACTCTTCAGCCTGAGAGAGAGAGCCCACTAATGAGATTTATGGCCAATGTTTCACTGTGTTTACAGAGCCACGCGTGGCCTGTAGCCTAAACTGTCTTTCAGCACAAAAACCAGGGGCCATCAAAGTAAAGCCAAGAAGTGACAACTTCAGAACATGCAAAAAGCAGTGATTTTTGTCATACAAAGTTGATAAGCCCTGTGGGACTATTTGCCAATGGATGTTACAGACAGCTTAGCTGTGTTGAGGGGAATATGGGACAAATGCTTGGTAGACAGACAGGGAGATATAGGTAAACCCCTCCCGGCTCAGGAAATCCCGTGAACTGAAGGTAGCCCCAGGCCAGGAGGGCAGTCAGGAGAGGTCTCATAGATGCTTTTCCTGTCTTTGCTCTTCAGCATTTACTTCTGGCTGGTGCTGAGCACAGGATACTGGCCCAGATGGAGCCTTCATCTGAATCTGGGGGTTACTACTATCAGGCCCTCCTTGCCTGGAATGTCAAATGATGACCTGTGAAGGATGCAGACCAATTGCATAATGGCTTCTTACCAAGCAGAACATAAAAAGATTGATTTGAGACTGTTTATACAGCCTTTGGATCTGGAAAAAAAGCTCAGCTTGCTGTTTTCTTATTTAGTCTTACATATACTCCAGATAAATAACTTGTCCAATATATTACGACACAATGTGGTGTTTAAGATTCATTACTGAAAGTGCTGAGCCAGCCAACTTCTCATGAATACAAAAAGCAACATATAATTCATCTGTTTGTCCATCTTTAGAATTATAACTCTCCTCCCAGCTCATGTTTTCTGCTGCTGGCCAATAAAGTGAGGAAAATTAATGAAGAAAGTAAAATAGATCATGTTTTGTCTCCTGTCTTTCTCTCTTTTCGTCTGCATTATTATATCACTTCTTCTTCATTCTGCAGACAAAGAAATGGAGGTTGAAATTTCAGGTCATTAACTGGGAGCACCACCTGCTAAGAATTCCATTGTGTGAGCCATCTACCCTTCATTGTTTTAATTACAGCAGGTAATAAATAAGCAGAAGAGAAGCAGGGGAGATAGATGTGAACAGCACAGGGAATACCATTCACCTGCTCTTGATAGGTCAGGCTGATGGCAATTTTGTTTAGGTTGTTTTTCAGCTGACTCAGAAGCATGTGGTAGTGTCACATTTTACTGCATAAAAATAATGGGATACAATAAAATAAAATAAACAGATTTTAAAAATCAATTATGCAGCTGAATAAGAGCTGTAATTATAATTTCCATACAGATTTTGTGTTTAGTAATGTGTTCAATAATGACTTGAAATAATACATGCCTTACCACAAATTAGCAGGATGATGCATTTATGTATCATGGCTGGATCTCAGTCTTACTGAGATCATCTAAATTTATTTATCTAAGAAATAGCAGGATCAGGATTTTGTTCATAAGATAATTTTGTGGTCTTCCAAGTCCTGCAGATCTGGAAACGTTCTGGGACCTGATCCAAAGATAACTGAGACCCATGAGGTTCTTTCTATTGATGGTAAAGGACATTGGATGACAGTCTGTTCTCACAACACTGCCTCTGAGGAGGTCAGCAAGACACAGCAAAGGACTTACATGTATGTTTCAGGACAGGAATATAATTTTCATAGTGTAGTGATAACACATCCAGATCTGCAATACTGAAACCTTTTATTTCATAGTGCTTTTAATATCCCATAAAGAATTAATTCTTAATTTTGTTTTTTTTTTTTTCAAAAATATGCTGAGAAATCAGTGGAATTATCTGTGGTTTCCCCTACTGGAATATTAAACTTATTCATCAACTGAGTTTATGTTACATTCATATTGCTGCCATATGTAATTTAAAGCAAAATTAAGGTCTACTCTGCTGAAATGCAGAGTTGCTTTTAACAGTTATCGAGTAGGGGTTTTTTTACCACATGTGTGAGAAAGACGTGTATATAAATATTTATATATGTATACTTATACGTATATGTATATATAATCATACTCCTAGAAAAATGCTCCTCTGATTATGCAATACTAACAAGTAAGGTTGATATGCCTATTGCTGATTTTTATTTTTCCCCTGTAATTCAGAATAAGTGGCATCCTGTATTTAAAACTGATGCATTTTTCATTACCTATGATACAGGAAAGAAGGTGTATAGGAATATCCTGGGCAGAGACAGTTTCTAAGACTCCCAGACAACATGTGTGCTAGAAAATGAAGAAGACCTAGGACCTTTTTCCAGCACTGAGTCCAGCTGCCATGGAGCAGTCCTTATTTGCATTCAAAATCTTGAAATGTACCTGAAAGCAGCTCTGGAAGAATATGGGTGGTCCAGATGAAAAAGCTGGCTGTGTACCTTTGTCACTGTTCTACAGTGTGGGTGCCTGTGCTTGTGTCCTTCCCTGTCACTTCTCATTTTTCCAACGTAGTCACAGTGTACAGGGAAAAGGAAGTAATGACCACATGGGTTCAAACCAGGGGACAAATCAGCAAATCAGAAAAATTACTTAGCATTTAGGGTTTTGCCCCTGAAAGAGGTTTAGATGAGCAAATTGAGCACAGCCATGGTCACAGCTGCTATGGAGCTACTGGCACCACTTACTTGGGGCTAGAGTATCATAGAAGGAAAGAATAGAAAAGGATAGAATGGTTTGGAAGGGACCTTAAAGATCATCTAGTTCCAACTTCCCTTCCATGGGCATGACACCTTTTACTAGATCAGGATTCTCAAAGCCCCATCCAACTTGGCTTTGAACACTTCCAGGGATGGGGCACCCACAATTTCTCTGAGCAACCTGTTCCATATTCTCACCACCCTCACAGTGAAGAATTTCTTCCTAATATCTAACCTAAATCTCTCCTCTTTAGTTTGAAAACATTTCCCCTTGTTCTGTCATTACCTGCCTGGGTAAAAAAGTTGCTCTCCCTCTTTTTTATAATCCTGGGCCTTATGGGGATGTCCTGTAGTAGAGACTGGAAGTAGTGAACACTACAGGGTTCAGGCTGATCAATACAAGGTGTCTCATGTTCACAGAAATCCCCACAAGCTGCCTCCAGAACTGGAACTACCAGTTCTTCTTCTGAAGTGCACAGGTTAAACCAATAAGGGTGTACAAATGCATGGGTGACAGTAGGCTCTGGGGGACTTCAGGATATGGTGAGGCAAAAGGTTTGAATAGATGGCTCCTCCAGTCCCTCCTATCCTGTGGACTCCTGGGACATAATCCTAGCCTGCTGGCTCTCTGGTATACTTTATCATGGTGCTGGGAAGACAGGCAGGTAGTGCACAAAAGTCTCTCTTTCTACTATTATTTGGGAGGGGCCTTCAAGTGACTCTTCAATTTTAAACTTGTTCTTCACCCTCTTGCATGTTGATATCCCACTGTCTCCACAATCTGCCTGCATCACTGTGAAAGATACTTTACTATTCATACCCAGCATCCAGTCTTCAAATAGGTTGTATTTACAGAAGTTGCCTGAGGAAGACTCTCATTTATAGCTATTGATTCTTTCCACACCTCTGTCTAACTGATGAAAAAATGCTTTATTGCTCAGTTAGTTTAGATATAGATAGTATACATATCTATTCTGTTCTTTAATCAAATAATTGAATCATCTCTCAGACTTCTATGTGATAAATTAAACACACTGAATTCTTCACACCTTTTTTTTGAATGAATTTCAGCTTTTTTGGTGTTTCAATTATTTTCCAATATCAGCAGAAAAGGGAAGATGACATGCACATTTCAATCTAGTATTGGTCCCCACAATGGTGTTGATCCCTGTTCCCCCATGCCTTGTGGCTCTTCCCTATCCCTTCCTATTTATGCTTTGCAGGGCTGCAGAATTCCTCTATTCAACAAGATTCCTCTATGCCACCAGATTGTGATGATCTGGTAAATAGTGACTCCTAATTTCCTTTAATGTTTCCTTTTACAGGGAATATGGTCTGCAGTTACATAAACTTCATTATTTGCTCCTAGTAGGATGACTTCACAAATTATTTTTATTAAAACACATTTATTCTATTCAGTCTGCCTCCACACTCTATCACTTTGCTGGCCTTTTGATATGTTTTTCTTTTATTTGCAAGTTTTATTTACCTCCAGACCATCAATACAACTATTAAATTATGGCAGCAGCAGTCCCCTGGGAATTCTGCTGGCAATATTGCCAGATAAAGTCCCACTTGTAAACAGATCACCTGGTCTCTCATATTGCTTCCAAAACTGAATTTGGAAGGATTAGAACAGCCTGATGTGAGGAAAATTCCAGGTTAAATCTGGCATAAGAGACTGCTCGAGGGTCCTCTTTTTACAAACTGTATGGATGAGTTTTCTCAGATTTGCCTGGCTCAGGCCATTAGTCCAATGCTGTTCCAACAGTCATCATGTCCCTGCATGTCTCCACAAGCCCTGGCTCAGGCTGTGCCATATAATAGCATCATATAATAAAACCTTATCATCATATAATAAACCCACTATTTTCATGGTTCTTCAGTGTCCCTGACTTTCCAAAACAGTTAGTAGCACAGGCTGTCAGACTGCTTTCTGTACCGTGAAGGATGAAAAGCCAGAGCAGGAAAAGCCCATTCTCATGATGATCACCTCACAGACCCCATAGTTTGGCTCTTTTCCGTGCCTCCTGCCTCCTTGCTGCTCCTCAGCACAGGTTTTCAGACACAACCTCAGAGCACGTCTCCAGGGAACGCCAGTTGGCCCTCCTGCCTTGGCAGTTCTTCTGGAATGGGACAAAACATGACTGCAGATGGAGGTAAAAAAATGGTGTTGGGGGCCTCATGTATCTTCCCTGATGTTCACCTTAGCAGGCATCTACTGAAGAACCAGAAGACACTGTGTGTCTTAGGGACCATGGCAGAGAAGACTGATCATGCATAGGTAGGGAACAGTGTACCCTGATGCCAGAGAAAGGCTGATGGAAGAGGAAGGGGCCATCTGTTCTCAGAGCAGGAGGAAACCGAATAAGTTAAATTGATTCCAGGGGTGTTTGGTCCCCTGCCTGCTCGAGACCCTGGTGCTACTGGGTTGACAACAGCTCTTCCACTCTCTGTCTTCCCTTTGCCACCAGAACCATAATGTCAGACCTGGTTACAGCCTCCTTGGATGAGTACCACAGGTAGAGGGATGAGTCCTTGGGCAAGCCTCATGAGACACTTCTGAAAACAAACACACCCTACCTAGAAGCTTGGATAGATCCTCCTTTTCCACTTGTCACATATTTTTCTGCTTTTGCATTTCATATACCACCAAATGCATTTCAAATGCCACCACTGGCTAAGAGTTCAAGAATATGTATGAATTTTGTTGCATGCGATTCTGCTGCAATAGCCAGCTATGGCTGAGAGGTTGTGTTTAGCTCTACCCATCACCGCTACAGTAGTTGTAGTCTAGGTCTAAAACAGACCTAATTTAACCTACTTTGAATGCATGTCTTAGGCCCAAGAAGATTTTTTGTTTCTATTTCCCATATTTCAGTCTAGAAACAAGGATGTCCAGGATCATCTTCTGTCTCATAAATCCAGATACAGCACTATTCTTTAGAAACAAAAGTTTCTTATTTCTTCTAATTTAGTTAATTTTAACAAATTAGTTTTCATAGGAACAACCAGATGTGAAGCAGCCAGCTGAGGTTTGCTCTTCAGTACCACCATTCCAACCCTGACAAACCCCCTCTGAAGTGCACAGCAAGCCAGCAGCTGGGATACCTTCCAGTGCTTCCAGGACTCAAGCACAGGTTTGCTCCTACCATTCTTTTGTAGATGATATTGCAGGAGGAAGTGCCTGTTGTTCCTAAATCTAACTAAAAGACTGCATCTTTTTTGTTTGCTAATGATAAACCCAGCAGCTGATCTACAACTGTGTGCAGATTCTGATCATCCACCATCTCTATGTGCTTCTCAATGTATACAAAGAACCATTGACCTTCACTGATCCCACACATGGCAAGATCCCTTTTTTACATCTATGACTGCAGCCACAGGGTGACAAACCATTTGTTCTTCACAAGGTATACAACTCAGTGTTCACTATATTCCTCCTTTCATTAGTTTTGTAGAAGCAGCAATGAATCATGCAAGGAACTGTCACTTCTACTTCACATGGAGCTGCCACCCAAAAAATTTATTTCTTGAACCTCAGTGGTGAAGCACATGATGTCATTTAATCATAGAAAGAGCCAGTGTTGCATGCCTGATGCTGTGAATTCACCAGGCTTGCTGTTGTAGCCATGCCTGTGGATAACTGCTGACTGAGAATGTTATCATCCATTGGCCCTGTTAATGTAGAACCATAGAATCAGGTTGGAAAAAATCTCTAAGATGATTGAGTTCAACCATTAACCCACGAAACCATTTCCCAAAGTGCCACATCTACACATGATACAGGTCTTTTGCCATATTCCAAAACGTATTTCAGACCGGATCAATGTTTCTATAACATTCTGTAGATGTGATCTCCTTCAGGGTCCACCTGTCTCCCTGGGAGTTCTTTGTGTAAGCTATGTATTCATCTCTCCAGCCAAGGACCAGGGAGCTACCAGCTGGTGGCAGCAGCAGCTGCTCCAAGATCAGAATGTGAGGACTTCATCTCAGATCCTGGCCACACTGTATGAAAGTAAGCAATACTCCTCATTTTAAAGAAACTGAGGCATTACCAGTAACCTTGCAACTAATCTAACTATTTAAAAAATAACTTTGCTACTCTAATCCTTTGACACCTTTTGAGTTTTTTGCTTAGTAGTTTGGGGTTTGTAATTGGCACTGAGAAATAAGAAGCTAAAACATGTCTCTCACCGTTGTGATGACCAGGCTGATGTTAAGGTCTTAGGATAAAGGAGGAAGAGTTCATTGCCCATAAATGCATTGCAAGTGACCTTTCTTATGGCTGTGTGCTGTAAAGAGGAAAATGAGATAATATGGTGAGATTTAAGGGAATATGAAGGAAAAGAATTGACTGGGGTCAAATAAAAACTGTTGAGCTGGCATCAAAGAGGAGTGTGTGTTGCTCTGAGATCCAAATGTGATCTTATATAATCTTATACAAATGTTCTAATACTTCCCCATCTTTACTCAAAATACGTCACTGAGTGCCATCTTCAGTCACATCAACCTGTTCTTTTAAAGCTGCATCACTCTGGCAGCACATCTTTTTAATCCCTTCTACCAACACATCCTTCTTTTTTATCTCTTCCTTCTTTGTCTGCTTCTCTGGATTTATGTAAAAACTCCTTATCATTGGCCTTTCAGCACTTTGTACATTGTACTATGGAACTTTATCATGTTCCTGTCACTTCAGAAAAGCAGAAGGTCTGTGATGCCATTTAAAAACTTCTGGATCCAAAAATTATTTCATGGCACCATAAGGTCTTTGAGACTAAATTACTGAAACTCCAGCATTCTGCCTTTAAAGTCTAACTAAAGTTGGTGTCTCTATTTTAATTTTGTGTGGTTTACACCAACATCCACCTGTTGCTTAGATGATCTACAGTGCTTTTGCTGATCCAGAGGTTAATTGGTGCTTCTGAGCAGGTAAATAAGAGACATTTGTGTGTCCTTTTGGTGCTGTGAACCAGAGTACTGGAACACTTGGTGTGCTGCTTTCAGGCTCAGCTGCTGGGCACTGACAAGTGAGACAGGTCTGGCAGCAGCCCTCAGCTTCATGAAGGATGGACTGCAGCTGAGGCAGGAGACCCCTCAGACTCTTCTTGGAGTAAAGAGGCATCCATTAACTGGTTCCTCTGCAAAAAAAGAGGCTACCTAGGGCTCAGATACATATTGTTTGCCCCCAGTTAAAAGCAGGATTGCTACAAGGCGTCACCAATGGTCCTGACTCTCGGATTATATGCAGGAGCTTAGAAAAGTTCATGATCTCAGGCCTAAATTTAAAAATTCTAGTCATAATTGACAGAGTCACACAAACAAAATTTTTGTATCCGAAGTAGAGGGACCATCAAATAGTTGCCATTCCTCCAACCATTCCATGGAATACAGCTTCCTCACTGAGCAGCTACAGATTTTCTTCAAAGATGATATTATAGGACAAAAATGTGGCCAGATGTCCAGGCTGAAGGTGGAACAAGGTAAAGCATGCATTGTACCTTTATCTGGGGAGCAGTTTGTAAGTGACTCCTGCCCTGTACTGGCCACATCTTGAATTTGTGTATGAGTGCAAGAATTTAAAAATACTTGTGTGTGTATGTGAGAAGGTCACCTCTGACCCATTAACTGGTTCCTCTGCAAAAAAAGAGGCTACCTAGGGCTCAGATACATATTGTTTGCCCCCAGTTAAAAGCAGGATTGCTACAAGGCGTCACTGATGGTCCTGGCTCTCGGATTATATGCAGGAGCTTAGAAAAGTTCATGATCTCAGGCCTAAATTTAAAAATTCTAGTCATAATTGACAGAGTCACACAAACAAAATTTTTGTATCCGAAGTAGAGGGACCATCAAATAGTTGCCATTCCTCCAACCATTCCATGGAATACAGCTTCCTCACTGAGCAGCTACAGATTTTCTTCAAAGATGATATTATAGGACAAAAATGTGGCCAGATGTCCAAGCTGAAGGTGGAACAAGGTAAAGCATGCATTGTACCTTTATCTGGGGAGCAGTTTGTAAGTGACTCCTGCCCTGTACTGGCCACATCTTGAATTTGTGTATGAGTGCAAGAATTTAAAAATACTTGTGTATGTGAGAAGGTCACGTCTGTAACAGAGTTCTGTGATTCAGAATTGCCGGATGCAAATGTATTTTAGTCAGTAAGTAGCAATACGTGAACATGAACGCCCTGAACATAAAAAGCTTCTCCTGAGCACAGAGTTCTGTGATTCAGAATTGCCGGATGCAAATGTATTTTAGTCAGTAAGTAGCAATACGTGATATGAACACCCTGAACATAAAAAGCTTCTCCTGAGAATTTCCAATGCTGTGCAGACTTAAAAATCAGACAGCCAACCATATCCTCCATGGATATTGTTTACCTCACTCATTCTCAAAAGCTATCACTGTGATACAATGGCTCTTCATTTACCCAGGTATCCTTTGCATTTAGCTTGGTTTATACTGTCTGTTGAGTGGATGTCATCTCAAGAATGTTGCTTATCTAAGATGGTAAAAAAGATTAGCATCGCCAGATGGACTTCCAACACCAAGGAGTAGGTAATTTCAAAGGATGTGTTAAGAGGAATGTAGGAATCACACATATATCTTTATAAGTTTTAATATTTCAGGAGTGAACAATTTTATGTCTTTCTTCATTCTTGCTGTTTGTTGCTGAAAATGCCTCTCTTCTGAATATCCCTCTAAAAATAAATGGTGTTGTCACTTTGGAGGATGAAAGGAGGCAAAGAGAAAATGAACAGTCAAATGTGCCCAGTGAGATACTAGTAGGTATCAGGACAAGTCAGGCAAAAGAGGGAGAGATTAATAAATAGCTTGCCTTCTTAAAAAGTTTGTGTTTGCAAGTTGGCAAAGAATTATCTAAATATAAGTCCATTTGAATCTAGGAAGGAGGCTGTGTCCCATGCTATAAATGAAATAAATGGAGCCTACCAAGCCAACCTAGAAAAATAACTCCTTCAAAAGAATTCCAGGCCTAGAGGCTGACCTAATCCTGAGTATGCCAGCAGGAACCCTAAGATTCTAATGCCACCTATAACAATTTATCTTCAGACCTGCAGAGGAAGGCAAAAAAAGAGCAGTAGAGGACAAATCATGCATCAGGAACAGTAAAATAAAATCTTTTCCAACTCCAGTGGAAGCCCTGAGGCATGGAATTATTATAATACAAATTGACAGTGATCTAATCTATTTTCTCACACACTTGGGGATACTGACACACCAGATGCCCAGGGACTCATAATATAAGCTTAATTTTCTCTCTTCAGGCATTTTCCTATTCTATTGTGTTGTACAATTATGCCCATGAACTTCTCAGGCTCCTTACTACCAGACTGCAAGCTACTCCTTCCAGTGCTCCGGAGAGTATTCAAATGCTTCCTTCATCATATACCTGGAAGCCTTTGATTTCCAGTGCAGATGTATTCAGGATTACTCACTGTACTGCCATTTGATCATGTGATGAAGTCAATATCCCTCTCTGACATTTACTTCTCAAATATATTTATTAAGTGTTATCACAGCCCTATTCAGTCTTTGCTGAGCTATACTAAACAATAAAAAAAATCTTTTAATTCTCCTATGAAAATAGGACTTTTGTTCCCCTAATTATCCTAGAAATGCTTCTGTGCACTTGTTTGATTTAACATTTTCTATCACTTGGCATTAAAATTCTTCTGCATTTAAATGGAAGTAAACAATACACATATGAAGTTTTTTTGCTAAACCAAAGGTAACTCCTTTTTTGCAAATCAGCAAAACCAAGAAAATCACTGGCTAATATTATCCTACTAGAAAACAAAAAACAACAAACCCAAACAAAAACAAACAAACCAACAAGCCCCTTCCTGCCAGCCCCAATATCAAATTGGTACTGGAATGGGAGTTCAATCTCCAGCTCTCCAGCTAGCAGCAGATGCTTGTCCACCAAAGAAGAGTCTGAGATGCCCTTCATCAGCTGCGCCCTGCTCTGCATGGAGCTGAGGGCTGCTGCCAGACCTGAGCTTTGAATGCTGTCCTGTGTCACTAACAGCCTGAAAGCAGCTCTCCAGCTGAATATATAGGAGAAATATCTGCCAGAGGTCAGGCTGTTTTGCATACCCAGAGGCCTCTCTGATTTGAAAGTCATTGCATCAGTCTAGGATGTCTTTATGCACTGTGAGTGGACCAACCAGTCCTGCTCCAAGACAAGGACAGGAAAGCCTTGTCTGGGAGATGGCAGGTGAGTCCAGTTTGACTCCTGCACTTGGAAAACTGGTGAGAAGCTATCATAACGAACAAAGGTAATAGCTGTGTTTCTACTATTTAAGATACTAAGGAACAGAAATTTATTAGGAAATGTGTAAAGAGAGATAATGGACCAAATTTGATCTTTATTTTTTCCAGTCAGGGAATATGTGGATAAGGACAGTCTAGATATAGGCAAGTCTCCCCTGCAAGGAGAGAGATTTTACTACCTGTTTTCCCTCAAGACTTTGCCACAGACAGGTAGAGAAATTATAAAAGAAAGGCCTAATAAAATCAGGCCTGATCTGCTAAATTAATAGCTGGCCTGTCATTTCTTCTAAGTGCAGCTAAGTACTTTGCAAGTTGCCATGCAAAAACAATCTTAGAATGAGAATTCATTAACACAACAATCTATTCCTTGGGTAAAAAACAAGTGCACCTATATAAACAATAACATCTGTCCTGGGAGAATCAGTAGAAAAAGTATGTAAATTATAGATATGCAAAATGTCATGTACCAACCAATGTGAACATATTGTTAACCAATTAGATCTGACACAGTGCCTTGTGATAGTCTTATAAAATACAACCCATACAATAAAGATTTGGCTTTTTCCTGCATGAAGAAAATGGAGTCTCGGCTGATTTATTACAAGAGACATGACTTCAAGGCATCCAGAGTCCATACTGGACTAACAAAATAACTTGCTTGCTGAGGAAGACTGGGTATGAAAAAGAAGAGTTCGCTCCATCACTTCAGCTTTTTGGCCCTGCAGACAGTATGGGCACAGACTGTGATGAATTTCACTACTTTTAGCACCACGAGAGCAGCACCCTGTGGCAGCAGAACTATTTGGCCAGGCACACCTATTACACCTTCCTCATTGCTGAAACTTTCTCATCACTTCTTCATTAATCTTGTACCATTTCAGAGAGCAGTGGTGGAAGGCCACAGAGGGGATGCTTGGCTCTGGCCCTCCTTTGCAGAGACCTTGCTCTTTTCTTTTGGCTTCACCACTAGGTAGATACCTCAGTTATGTAAGACAGGTAAATAACTTCCATAATGTTAAATTAATGATCACAGCTCCTGCTGCCACCTGCTACAGGAACACCATGCAGAGACATTTCAGCTTAAAACATTAATGTAGCCAACACAAAGGCTCATGTTGCTGGCTGGCAGCGTGCTTCAGGTCTGTATCTCTGCTGCACCACCCTGCCTTACGCTAGGTATTCATCCAGAGGTGACCACTGAGCACCTTGTTCCACCTGATTGCCTGTGGGGATTGAAGCTGCAGGTGAAGATTCTGTGACTGCCAGTTTTTGCACCAGAGCAGGAACAGTCTTCCAAGCTGTCCCATCAGGTTTCTCAGTGCCCTGCTCCATATGCTGATAAGAATTTTCCATGTCTGCCTTAGCTTCTCCCCCTGCAAGTCCTGCTGGAGTCACTTTCCTGATGAAGCACAGATTACTTGTTTCCTGGAAGCGTCACACACCACGAGATGTCTGGGTGCAGTTTGTCTGCATTTCAAAAACTTCCCAGCTCCATGGATAGGCCATCAATAGTTCAGAGGGGTGACATTTCTGCCATACCAGAAAGCTACTAAGGGAAGGCTTGGACACAGTTTCCAATAACCTATAAACTGGAGGTTCTTCAACTGCTCAGGCAAAAGTGGGAGGTAGAAGATGAATATTGGGTGAACTAGAACAATCTTTGACACTTCAGCCTCCACCCACTTCACATTCGCCAGGATGTCTGACCTCCAGGGAAACAGTCTGTCAACAGTACTTGACAATACAGATCTCAGGGGTAGGGGATTTAGCAAACACCTCTCCTGCAACAGACCCAGCTGGGTATCTGCTCACAGGAAAAGATCAGAGCAACTCAAAGGGTTATCACACTGTTGGATTGGCAAGGTCAACAGGACAGACGGCAGGAGCAAACAAGGACAGTGTTGTGGTACCTGGGCCTCCCAGGTCATCACTGCCAGTTTGCTCACAGCCCTTCATCTTCTCTCTGTTCAAAGCAGGCTGATAGAGAAGCACTGGCTATCACACACAGGTCAACTCTGCCAGTATCTCCTGACATTGCTCTACAGAATCTTCTGGGTGCAAGAGGAGACCCACCTCCAGATCCTCCACTGGGAAATGTGTTATGGAATACAATACTGCTATGTGCACACACTGCTTATTGCTTTACATCCCCCGCACAACTGATGTAATGACACTTTGGGCCCTGCCTTCACTATTCCTCAATTCAAAGCATTTCTTTAATTTTTTTTCTCTTTCTGAATTTTTTTTTTCTCTTTCTGAAGGTAAAAAAGATGATGGGAAGACTTTGGGCCCTGCCTTCACTATTCCTCAATTCAAAGCATTTCTTTAATTTTTTTTTCTCTTCCAGTCTCTGAAGGTAAAGAAGATGATGGGAACAGAGATTTTGGGAATCAGCTGCTCCTTCCCATGCTACAGAGTCCCAGGAAGACAGATCTACATGATGGGAACAGAGATTTTGGGAATCAGCTGCTCCTTCCCATGCTAGAGTCCCAGGAGGACAGATCTATTTGGTCTGGAGGGGAGGGTTGGGATACATACATCTGCTGTACTGAAGAAAGCAAGATTGTCCCATCATTCCCAACGGAACAAATACCAAAATGCAGGCGTGCACACATGCACACATGCACACACACACATATAGACACATTATGTACTTACACTTGGGTTTTTTACCATGTTTATATATCGATTTTTACACACATTACATATATGATTACACGTGTTTAGGCAGGTAGGTGTAACTATATATGCACACGCACTTATATGCCATCGTCCATGCATGTGTCCTCACACATGACGGCAGAGCTGCTGTGTCCGTGCCTTAGGTGCGGGCTGTCCGTGCGCACACACGTGCGCGGAGCTGCCGCGGGGTCGTTTCCCGGCCCCGTGGGCGCCGACACGCGCGCACACACACACGTAAGTGTGCAGCACCTGCCCCCGCACCCGCGGGCCTGTCCCGGCGCCCCTCCCCGCCGTCACCGCCCCCGGCCCGCCCGGCGGCTGCGCGGGCGGGCTCCCAGCCCCCGCCCGCCTCGGGGGGAGGCGCCCGGAGCGGCGCGGGGCCCGGCCCGCCGGGAGCCGCCGGGGATTGGCTCGGCCGAGCGCGATCCGAAGGTGCCGGGGAAGCCATCTGCAGCGCAGGCGGTTTCGCCGCCGCTGTGCGGGGGGAGGGAGGGGGCTCTCCCGTGCGGGAGGCTGGGGGATTTTTTTTTTCCCTTCCTACCTTTCCACCCCCCACCACCACCCTCCTCCTCCTTCCTTTTCACGGGATCATGGCCACGGCGGCGGGGCCGTGATGTCCGCGGGAGCAGCCCCGCTGCGGCAATGCTGCCCGCCGCAGCTCTAGGCAGGGGAGGCGTTTGAGCGGCGGCCGCACATCCTCCGGCACCGCGGCGGCACCGCCGCCTCTCCGCGCCCCGGACCGGCGGAGAGGCGCCTCGCCGCCCGCCCGCCAACAGCACAGCCGCCGAGCCGGGCTTTAAATTGAGAATAACCACACTAGAGCCCCACCGGTGCTCAGAGGCGGGAGGGATCGCAGAGCCGCGCACAACATGGCCACTCTCCTGCGGAAAATCGGGCTGATCCGGCTGCACAGCCGGGACACGGAGGACCCCAAGCACCACCACCACCGCAGCAGCAGCAGCCAGCAGGGCTCCTCGCTCCGCGGCAGAGGCAACCAGAAGAACAGCAGCAACAAGCCGCAGCCGCAGGGCCCCCCCGGGGGCGGCTGCAGCAGCAGCAGCAGCGAGGGCAGCCCCGGGGGCCACAAGAACAAGAAGGCGCCGGAGCCGGCCAAGCAGCCCCCGCCGCAGGCGCGCTCCGGAGTCGGCCGGGAGAAGCCGCGGGAGGTAGGCAGGGAGCCCGGCGCCGGCAAGGAGGCGGCGCAGCGGCCCGGCCCCGGCTCCGGCCCCGGGTGCGGGTCGGGGCCGGCGGCGCTGGTGCCCGCGGGCCGGCAGCAGCACTGCACGCAGGTGCGGACCCGGCGGCTGATGAAGGAGCTGCAGGACATCGCGCGGCTCAGCGACCGCTTCATCTCGGTGGAGCTGGTGGACGAGAGCCTCTTCGACTGGAACGTGAAGCTGCACCAGGTGGACAAGGACTCGGTGCTGTGGCAGGACATGAAGGAGACCAACACGGAGTACATCCTGCTCAACCTCACCTTCCCCGACAACTTCCCCTTCTCGCCGCCCTTCATGAGGGTGCTTAGCCCCCGCCTGGAGAACGGCTACGTCCTGGATGGCGGGGCCATCTGCATGGAGCTGCTCACCCCCCGCGGCTGGTCCAGCGCCTACACCGTGGAGGCCGTCATGAGGCAGTTCGCCGCCAGCCTGGTCAAGGGGCAGGTAGGGCTCCCTGCTGGGGCAGGAGCACACGCATCCATCGCTCGGGGTGCGGGTCTGAGCGGTGCTCGGGTGGGAACACCAGGCCCGTTGTCACCGGTGGGCGAAGGCAGGGACACACGTCTTTGGCTCCGGGGTCCCTTCTCCCGCAGGTGCGGCAGAGGTGCGGGGCAGCTTAGAGGGTCGAGGAGCACATGCATCCATCGTGTCCTCCCGCCCGGCTTTTGTCCCTGCGCTTGGCTCTGCCGCCTGTGGCACACCAAGATATCGTGCTCGTTACCCCTGATGGGCGCCTCCTTCTGCCCGCAGCAAAAGGGGGCTCTCCGGGCTCCAGTGGGCTTTGGGATTGGTGCCTCCTGCCCTTCGCCAAGCCGTCGGCCATACTCGCTGGTCCCTTGCGTGCAGCGCTGCCGCTGGCGGAGGGCGCGACGCTGGAGCTGCTGCCCCAGGTCTTTGTCTGTGCTGTCCCGCATAGCATCCCTGCGGGGGGACGGGGGGCGACCCCGGCTCTGGGGCTCGGCACATCGCGCTCAGGAGTGCCGCGGGGTCGCGCCGGGAGTCGCTGCCCGAGCTGCTGGCAAACTTGTGCAGGTTTCAAATCGTCCGGCCCGAAAGGAACAAGTAAATTTGGGCTAGGTGCTGCAGCAGCCAGACGGTTCCTGCCGGTTCTCCTTTTCAAAGGAGGTGATCGGTTCTCCAGGCAGAGGATTTCGTCTGGCCTGAATCGGTGCACTTTATGCTGGTTTGTTTTGGTTTTTTTTTTCCCTTCTGCAGAATATCTGTAGAAGATAAATACTTCATAAGACGTTTTTAATAAATGGGTGGGTATTGCTGGTAGGCAGTAGTTCTTTATGCCTTTTATTACCCTTTGTATTATAGCGGGCAGTGCACACATGGCTGTGACAGGCTGCTTTTCCTGTTCCTGAATGCCCTTGAACTCGAGGCACCTGCACAGCTCCGTGTCTGTCAGTAAATTATACTGAGTAACTTCTTAAATTTATATCTTGGTAACGAGGTGGGGAAAAAGTAAATAATAATGTACTTTTTATTTGCTTAAAAATTAGGCTACTCCTGTTGCTTCTGTAGAACTGAGCAGAAGTAAAGGTTTGTTTCTTCTTAAGACTGAAATTAATTTTGATTTTTCAACAGGCTCTTTTGTAAGTGGCATGTCCTCCCTTTAACCTATTTGGTTTGGGCCTACTGCTCCTTTTTTTAAAATCAGATAGTATTTTTCTTTGCACTTCATTTCAAGAGGTTACGTTTCCTAGGTCACCTTGGGATATTAAAAAAAAACACCTACCAAGAAGAAAAAAAAAAGTTTTAATTAACACAGAGGCTGAAGTACGTTGAAGTTCTGTAGCTGTTCTTACTGCATTACACTGTTTGTTAACCTGTCACTTTTTAGAGAGGTCATAGTTCTTGTTATTTGTTACAAGAATTTAGAAGGATAGTGCTAAATTCTCTCATTTTGTAGCAATTCAGCCTCTTTCTGAGGTGTTGAATATTAAAGGGGTTCAATGAATATTTACTGGGATCATAAAATGGCTCAGTGAACAGAAGCACTGTATTGTTTTATTAGTAATACATTCTCAGCTATATAATCTGACAATTTTCTTCCCCAAACCACTTAAGCGATTTCCAGAAAGTAGTAGCAATCTTTGATTACCAGAGGATGTTTATGTGTGCATCATTAATAAACACATTTAAAAAGCAAGAATTTCAATAACATTCTTCCAGAAGTTTGCAAAGTCAGTTATGACAGAAAGAGAATTGAGATTTAAAAAAAAAAAAAAAGGGGGCAGAAATAAACTGCTGACAGTAACTTAGTAGTTAAATTGATATAACATGGCACGTGTCAACCTCCCAGATTGTTCAATCCAAGTGGAAAGGTTATTAGGCAGTATGGTCAATACATTTATTTTCTGGGTTAGAGAGATGTTGCCTGTGATGGGTTTGCCGGCCTGTCACCGTAGCTGGGCTCTGTGTCATGGGAGCCACGTTTCTGTAATTGCACTCCCCTCGTTATGTAATCCCCACTCCATTGCATAATAGGGCTCAAAGTACAACTGGCGCTCCCCTATCCCCGTTTCATTTTACAGGTGATCCACTTTAGACCGGTTAGTTTTTAAAAATAAAAATGGAGCCAACGGAGCACCGAGGGCTGAGGCGCTGCGTTCCCCAGCGCTGCGTGGCCGGGTTTGGGTGACGCCTGCCGTGCCGTGGGCAGTCCTGGTGCTTGCAAGGAGCCGTCCCAAACAAACAGCCGTGGCTGTCATCAGGTTAATTGTGTAATTTCTGTAAGCAGCCTGCAATCTGCAGTAGCATGAAATATTCAAGATGCAGTTCATCAGCAGGGCTGGAAGGAAGGGTGAGGGCCATTCTCCATCGCCTCAGAATGAACCTGCCTGAGCAAATGGCAGCAGCCATTGCACTGAGGGGGAGATGGGCCACTGTTGCCACCAGTGAGTCAAAGGGACCTTCCAGAGAAATGTCAATGGTTGCCAGCAGTGATTTAGCATGAAATCACCACGAATATTCCAGCCTGTGACGCATCCAAGAGCGCGCCTGGCTGGCACGGGTGCCAGTGTGAGTGGGCAGGGCTGAGTGTTCTGCTGGCACACCTTCCTCCTTGGGGCCATTCAGGGGATGGAACCAAGGTGGTTCATTTTGTTGGACATTTCTCATCAGTCCCATTTTTCTGAGCCAGCTGTGGCACTGTCATTCTCTGCTGGTTCTTCAAAGGGAAACAGCACTTCTCGGTCTCCTGGTAGAGCTAGGAGTAGCTGTGAGCATGTATGACCTTCTGTTTTTTCACAAAGCGATCCAAAAGCAGATAAAATTAACATTGAAAATACATTTTCAGATGGTTAAGATTCTTGACAAACTCAAAAGTTTTTTCATAGATTTCACAGAAGGGAAATTGAGATAAGTCATTCTGACATCTCATGGGATGTCACTCAGGAGTTGTGTCTGTACAGAAACTTAAATGTGCAACAGAGAAATTAAGAGTTAGCATTTTTCTGTTACTTTTCAGCATTGCAGTTGTAAGTGGTGAAACCTGTGTCCAAGTTCCCAGACCTGAGCATATCTCTCAGGGGTTGGATTTTAAAGCAGAGTCGCTGTTTCTCTAGATTTCACCAAGCAGGAACCACACTCCTCAGGTGACTTTACTTGAGAGATGCCCTACGTTATGGGATGCACACCCTAACTTCCCAGCATGAATCTAGCATTGTATTTTTAGATTTTTTTTGTCTGTAAATAAAAATGTTCAAAATGAAAGAGAGATGACTTTTGTTTGAATATAACAATTCAACAGCTCCAAATTTAACTTTTTTTCCCCCTCAGTTTTCAAGGAAAAAATGTTAATTAACAAACAAGTTGGGGTTTGTTTGGTTGGTTGCTTCAGCTATTCAGCTGAGAAAATCAATTATTCACACAGCTCTAGTCAGTATCTTGAGGGGAATTCTCAGTACATCAAAGGCCAAAGACTGTTTATCTGTCTGGGATCCAGAATCTTATTTTAAAAAACTTGGTGTTGTCCTTAACTCAACTGTAGCCTTGCTTTTAAAGGGATGACTTTGTACTTGCTTCCTGCACAGTCAGCTGCTCGCTGGCTCCTGTCATCACAGGCAGGAGCTTGGCCCTGCTGAACCAGCGAAACAGTCGCCGTGAGCCGCCACGGAGCTGGGGTGCCAGCCAGGGAGGTGGGGTGATGCTAATGAAATAATTTAAATACCAGTTGTTTATTGTCCTGGAGGCAACTGTTCGACATGTCTGGCTAGGCAGAGCTTCCCTTGCCTGTCTCTCTGTGTCTGTCCAGGCTGCGGAGGTGGGCCATGAAGTGTTACTCCTTCTTAGCCCTTTAAAATGATTTATTGGTAATTTCAGAGAGAGGTTTAAAAATTAGTCAGTTGCTCGATAGTGGTGTCATTGTCACAATAATATCAAGAATGGAAGGCAGGCAGGAAGGAAGGAATGGTACTGTCTCAAAGCAGGAGGTCCATCATGGCTCTCCTTGAGTGACTGTGCACACAGATGAGACCAATGCCCCTGTTTCAGGGAGGAGTCGTCGCTCTTCTTTGAAAACATGGTAGATGATGTGGTCCCAAAGGAAAAGGAGCAGACTTTGTCCAAAAGTAAGAGGGTTTTGTGTCTTCTAATAGATATGTTGTTTCTCACGGGACAGAATGGTTTGGTGGACGCTTAAAAGAGGAGCTGTGTGCACCAGTGTCCAAGTAATGCATCAGGGTTTTGGTTTTTTTCTTGTTTTGAGAGCAACAAACAGAGCTGCACCTGATGCCTTGGGGACTTCAGATATAAGCTTGCAGTAGTGCTGACCAGTAGATGCCTTGTCCTCTTTTTTTACAAGTCCCTTGTTCTGTCCTTGGTGGCTGGGGGCCGGACTGCCGGACAAAGGCAGCTGTCAGGTAGCTGTCAGCTCTGCAGATTGTCATGAAAAAAGGCCTTCATTTGAGGGAAATACTCCCTTGTTCTTCCAGTGACTAGGAGGAACATAAAAAATTTTCCAGGATTCTTGCAGGTAATGGAGGAAACATAGAAATTTTGCTAGGACATATTACAATAGCAATAGGGTACCCCTAAGTCTGAGTATTGTTGCTGTTGTGGGTTTTTATATAAAAATTTAAATAAAAATCAAAAGATAGTTTATAGTTAAGCTTTAGTTTTATATCTAAAAAGTTCCTGAATTCAAATAAAAGTTGTTGATGTCTTTGATCCCTTCTATTGCAGCATTAGAAATGCCTCAGTGGCACCCTGTTTGTTTGCTTCAAATGCTGTGCTTCGTATGACTATTGAATGGATTTATCTTTCCATTTTAAATATTCAAATATCTCAGCTGAGTTTTAGCAGATTGAAACAGCAGAAACGGGCTTGTTTTATGACAAGCAGCTACAGAAGGTAGCTGTTAATCATAGTCTAAATTACTCCCTCTTCATCCTTTCGAACAAAAGTGTGAGCGAGCAGATAGCAGATGGGACTTGCACAGTGTCCAGGAGGTCAGCAGACTCCAGGTCTTTCAAATATGTATAGCAGAAATTAATTGCAGATCCATGGGTTTTCATACTCCAGATGCTGGGTTGGAGGAGTGTAGCCATGAATAAATCAGCTAATCTCAAAGGCTGCAGAAATGTACAGAGAGCACAGTGGTCTCTGAATTATTTGGAGCCATTGTGTCCTATTAGGCCCTTAAAAATTGAATTGTTTTACTTTTTGCTTTTGATTAGTTGCCTGAGCAAGTGATTATGGTTATCCTCAAGAGGGGAAATGTTGCTCTAGGTCCAGGGGTGAAAAACATCGACTCAAATACAAGGATGACAGAGGAGACCAAGACTGTGCTAGGGGACGTGTTTCCCATAAAAAGGTATAAATGCTGGGCCAAAGAGATAACAGAATATTGTTTGTCTACAGAGGAAAAGCAGAGCTATTGGCCTTCTAAGATGTCTCCTTCATTTCATTTGAGAAACGTAGGATGGAAGCTGAAGTTTAAGTAGGAGCATATGTATTGAGATGCTGGGCCTGATAAATGGGCTGGAAAAATAATTGTTCATGTGTACTCTGATATATTGGTGTTCTGGCCATCCACTATTATTATGCAAATATATTCTACTGAGAAGAATGAAGACACAGGGATTCCAACTCATTGAAATAGGAGGTTGGTTTAATTCTTTTAAAAAGCAGAGGGAACATAATCTCCATTTTTCTACTTCAAAGCAGAAAAAATGAAAATTTTTTAATTCTTTCAGCTATCCCCATTACTGTTAAAATAGTTATCAAATAAACAAAATACCTACATTAAGCCAAATTACTTATTTTAAAACATGCTTTTATTCTTCTTGGCAATACTTAGCTGATGTCCAAATAAAAATTTGAAAGAATTGTGGTTTTGGATTTTGTGAGAAAATTGAATTTGCTGAAAAGAGCAAGATTCTTCTTCCCTGAATTATATAAGAAGTGCTCATTTTCTTCAGTGTGAGTGTTCAGGCAGAGAGAACCATGTAGCATTGGGGTGCTTTGTCAGATACTTCACTGAAAATTGTATTTTTTTAAATGCAGAAAGCCTAGTCACGAAGGGTGATGTCCTGAAGGAGTAACCTAAATAACCCACTTTCTATTGTGAGGAAGATTTACTCTTCATTTTACAGGCTAGCCTTGAAAATATGCAGCTTTCCTAGCATCCACACAATGCCCAGGGACTTCCATGCATGACTGGCTACTTCCAGATTGAAGATTTGTAGCTCCACAGTAATTCAGCTCCTTATATCCTGGGAGTCTGATTGCCAGGCATGATCTGTGGCATGTCCCCCTGTGGGCATCTGCTCTCACAAAGTGGGACGGTGGTTAAGTAATACAATATTTCCTGCGTTTCTTTTTCCAGTCTTAGCTCCTTTGGGCTGGTGAGAGAGGCAGTGATGGGCTCTTATTTTCTTTGACGTATTCAGTCCTTCACATGCAGTTTCCAGTTTTCTCCTGTGAATGCCAAAAAAGGTAATGCTGACATTCAGTGCGAAGGGAGATGGGCGGTGGGAGGATTGCTGGGTGCAATTCCTCTGCAGTTAAACAGGGAGAACCTCAGATGCTGTGGTAGTTATGCTGGCTGAATGGCTCAAAATGCATCTTAATTGTAAGGTGCACGGGATCCAGTTGTTGCACTTGTAAATGGAATAGCAGGTTTCTCTTGGATATCATTGTATTTTTTGAAAGTGCGGGGTCTGGTCTGTGTTGTACTCCACAGGTCATTTCTGAGCATTACAGGGTATTGGCCTTTAACTCCATCTGGAAACAGCAGTAACTGAGTAGATCCTGGAAGTCTCAGGACAAACTATAGGAAGGATGTGATACTGTTACCTAACCTGGCTCCCAGTGACAAGCGCTGGGAATTGAAAGTGCCTGGGCTAGGGAGAAGCGTAGGTGTGCTTTGATGGAAGTCAATTTGTAGTCCTTACTGGTGCACACAGAACAGGTAAGTGGGCACTTCAGATGTTCAGGTGATTCCTCTTCTGAAACGGGATCAAGGTGCCAGTCTGATTCGCCCTATTCCCATTAAAAGTCATACTGAGGAAGGATACATCAGGCATGTCCCTCCTCAACCCCACGTGGCAGGTGCGTGCCTGTCTCGTGCACGTGCAGAGTCTGTCCTTGGAAAATGTCTTTTTATCTGCTTCACAATCTTGTGCGTTTGCCTTGTTAAAATCAATGATTCTCATTGATTTAATCCTTCGCTGCACAGGCTGTCCAAAACCCGTGGAACTTCTGCAGTGACTCCTTGATAGAGTTACAAGTCAGCTATAATCCCAAACCTGCCTTCAAAGATGAGTGAAAATAAACCCGAGGAAGGAAGACATAAGCCTGTGTTATGAAATGGCCCGGAGCTCAGATGCTTGTCATAGTCAGGCTTTATGAGCTGTGGAATGACTTGGTATTTCTCCTGTTTCTAGGCTTGTGCTACAATTGGTAACAAGCCCCCAGCTGCAGTAAGGACTCATTTCCGTAATACATGTCCATGAAAAAACCAAAGCATCATGAAACAGAAGAAATTGAAATTAGTTTTTCAAATTTTCTATGAATTTCTATAAATATTAAATTTTCTGTGAATTTGATAATATTATTTCCATTAAAATATACCTGGCATTGAAGTGTTCTATAATTATTTGCAGGAGGATGTTGCAGCACTTAGCCTGAGAAAAGGTGATCTGAGTTTAGCTTCCAGGTTTTGCCACTGACTTCAGGTGCAGTCATGGGCAAGTCATATAACTTCACTGTATTCCTCTTTCCTATACATAAAGTACAGACAAATTTATAAATGACCCAAAGGTCATTTGAGGATATGTGCTTGAAGCACTTGGAGGGCTCTCTGAGTAGATGTCCATGTGCATCAGTATGAAACATACTGCAGTCAAGAGATTGGCACATTCATATAAATAGCAGTAGAAAAGCACATCCACTTGTGACTCTGATCTTACTAAATTTGGATTTAACTCGATTATATGTTCCCAGAGGCAAGCTGCTTTTTACTACTCTTTTGTTCTTGTTTTTTGGGGTTTTTTTTGGATTTTTTTGTTTTAGCATTGTAAAACTTAGGGGAAGGTGAAGATAGGCATCGTTGTGGTACCTTTTTCTTTACAGCCTGTCACAAAGGATGGCTGGGTTGGCTTTGCTTTGGTTGGGTTCACACCCATGACTGTGTTTGACTTCAGGTTCCTGATGTGGAGGACCTGTGGGCTTATGCAGAGTTGCTGTCATGTTCCAAACTTTCCTACCTGGACTGGCCCTCGGGAACTCTGTCAGTGCCTGATTCCACATATAGGTAGTCCAGGGAGCTCAGCAAAAGACTGAGAATACATAGCTGAGAAAACATTCCTCTGTCACCTAGACTAGCAAGTGCCCTTCTGGTGGCAAGGAACAGGGACTGTCTCTTTTGACAGAAGCCCAACTTGTCATACCTTCAGCCCTGAAGATGCTTGAGTCACAAGTACAGGGACTGTCTCTTTTGACAGAAGCCCAACTTGTTGTCATACCTTCAGCCCTGAAGATGCTTTAGTCACCAGTGATGTAGCCAGCTACCCAAATTTTCTTATTCTTTTACCAGCACAGTGTTTGTTCCACCCATAAAATGCAGGGAGGGAGTTTCTTAACCCTCATCTGGGCTGAAATCATGGTGCCAGCTCGGTGCTGACTTAGGGAGAGGCGCGGGAGAGCAGCACAGTGCTCTGTAGCTGTCAGACAGGGATTGGGGCTGTAAGCGTTTGTATCGATTAAGAGCTACTGGCAGCAGGCTACTGGCACAGACAAATGAGCATGAATAATTACTCAGCTGCAACTCAGATTTCTTTTTCCTGGACAAAGAACAGTTATGCTCCCAGAAGGCACAATTTATAGGATGCTTTAATGCCAGAACTTGCTATGTTTTCACTTCTCTTATGGATTATTCTTAAAAAGGAGACCAAAAAGGCATGGAAGTACTGCTTTGGAAATTACACATTTGCAGGAAAACCTCCTTTAATTCACTTATGCTGCAGCATTACGAGCATTTGTCTGTATCACTTTCTATACTGCTTTATTTTAGCTATAGCTAATAATCATATACAGTGCAATATAAATTGTGTGCAGTTTTTGAGACATGATTAACTGTGCCTCATCAGTACATGAAGGAAAAAAATTATAAACCATGTAATTGGGGGGAGAGACTGTGTATATTGCGCTCTAACAGCGATGTTGTGACACATTGCAATCACTGCACTGAGAGCATGACAGTACTCTCTTCAGCATCACTCTGCTTTTGAATGCGTCTCTAAAGCCAGTGGAAATATTTTCCTCTGAAAGCTTGTTTAAATATTCTAGGATAAGGCTGGTTCAGGCTTAAGCACTGAGTGCTTCTGTTCCTTATCAGAAAATGTATGAGTGTGTTTGCATAGAATAGTTGGGGCCCAAAGCCATTAGTCACTGGCACATTGTGGAACATGTTACATACTGGCAACTCATAGCATGCTTCAATATTTAGGAAATCCATGGATTTTGTGTCATACATGGGGAAACCTGACACAACAGACTTGGAAAATGGGCATATCGTTGTGGATCGTCTTCCTGTCCATGGAGGCATCGCCACAGATGCTGTGTCTGGCATAGTGACTTCCTGCAGTCTTTTGTGTGCTTCTGTCTCTCTGCTTGTTTTCCATCTCTTGACATTTACCTAGGGTTGGGTCAGCAGAACCTGCTGTAGAGATCTGTTAAGAGATGGAGGCAGAAAAGCTGCAGCCATCCGTATGTCCTTATGGTGGCTTACATGATGGGCCAAGGTTAGCCCCATGTGCAGAAAGCTTGTGTGGTTTGCCCTTGGGAGACCAACATGGAGTTGTTTGCATTGCGAGGACTAATGAAAGTACACAGGGCTGAGGAGATTGTGTTAAGAGCTGTGCTAACAACATGAAGGTTTGCCTGCTTGTGAGTCTCTTAGCTGTGCACTACTGGAAATTTACACAGCTTTTTGTTAGCTGGTCCAGGCAAAACACCTGTATGTGACTGAAGGTTTGCTGTGACACCTCAGAGATCCACAGCACAGGAGCTTACATTGTTTCCACAATAACATCAACCGTGTAAGGGCTCATGGCTGTGTACACTAAATCTCTGAAAATCTGGGACCTAATAAAGCAGGGAGTGACATCAGGAGTGGACTGAGCACAACCTTGAAGGGTTCAGGACCTGGCTGTGCAATGCCACAGTGACCTGTGTTGGCAGTTCATCTCCAAGTGTCTAAGCTGGACTTGGAGACCACCACAGGTCCCTTCCAGCCAGTACTTTTGGTGATTGTATGACCCTGTCCAAGGCTGACCTCTGTTGCATAGTCCTGTCCTTCTAGGGAGTGCCAACTGGAAGCACACCTGGTACTGTCCTAAAATCATTGAGTTTGTATCTGGGAGCTACTATCATGTATTTAACAAGAGAGGGAACTCCGTTTGCCCAGAGAAATCCTCTTGACGCTGTCCTGACTCTGGAAGGACCAGAAGAAATGGCAAGACTGCTTTTCATGACACCATAGGCCAGCTGTGGGTAAATATATGGTCATAGTGGACTCAAGAGTTTCAGGCTTCATATTTGGTTTCTGTACAGGATGTAACTCTGTATTTGGACTACTTTGTGATCTGGTGATGCTGGGGAAGAATTGACGTGGCACATTGCTGGCACTGGTACTGACAGATTTTAAAGAGCTAATAGTTGTTGAGTTGGATATTTTTGAGGATATGCTGCAGTGTCACAGAGCATTATGAAGGGAAGATGTGTTCACAGAGACTACTGTGGCATCAAATGCAAGTAGCCAAGCTGCCAGATTTGCCCACAGAGGTCCATAGATGTGAATGTGTCACGTTTTAACCTCAGCTGCCAACCAAATACTACACTGAGTGCCAGTCAACTCCCTCACCTCATCCCCTGGCTGGCTGGGAAAGAGAATAAAAAAAAAGAGTGAAAACTTGTGGGTTGAGATAAGGAGTTTGATAATTGAAAATAAGTAAAATATAATACTAAGAACAAAAACCCCAATTGCAATTAAAGACAGACAAAAGAACCACAAGAAAACCAGGTGATGCACAATACCATTACTCACCACCCACTGACAGATGTCCAGCCCCATCCCCAAGCAGTGATTGGCCCCTCCCAGCCAACTCTCCCTAGTTAATGTACTGGGCATGATGTTCTGTGATGTGGAACATCCCTTTGGCCAGTGCAGCTCGCTGTCCTGGCCATGTTCCCTCTTGGCTTCTTGTGCACCTGCTCACTGGTAGAGCACAAGGCACTGTGAAAAATCCTTGGCTTAGTGTGAGCATTGCTCAGCATCAACTAAAACACAGGGGTGTTATCAATATCATTATCATGCTGAATTCAAACCACCACTTCTTTTAGAAAGAAAATTAACTCTATTACAACTGGAACCAGGACAGGGGGACAAATCACATGTGAGATTCACCTTGTGTCTTTTGCTGAGCATGGCAGGAGGGAGTGGTTGGTCCTTTGGTACAGCCAGGGCCCTGAGAAGGCTGCCCACAGCACATCGTGTTCCAGGAGGTCTTTCTGCCCGCCATTATCAGGGTTATAGACTGGATGCTGCTCAGCTGTTTGTGCAGGCTCATTAGTTTGGGCAAAGCCTGGATGAGTGGCATGCGACTGCTCGCTGTGCCACGCAGGCTGGCCGCAGCAGGAGCACGAGCGAGGGAGGAGGCTGAGCGCAGCACACGTCCCCCTGCGCTTCAGCACGGCTGCATAAAAACCAGTTGGGTGCTGTGGCATTGCTTTCACCTTTCATATGTTTCTAGCTTGTTAAAATTATATCTTGATAAGTACATGAAGTCACAGCAGATGGCAAAATCTGAAACGTTCTCTCCAACTCTTTAATTAGGTTTTCAGTTGTCCCTTTATGAAAGGCGCTCTGCGAGTGTCTGAAAGTATTGCAAGTATTTAAATAAGCTCCTGGTGCGACTTCTCAGAGCTGAAGTCGACAGTGATATCTTTATGAAAGGCTTCCTTGGGTTTTTGCTGTTGTTTTTAACCTCTTGTGGAATGTTTTGATCTTGTTCAGGTTCCAGTTTTTATCACTTTCCTTGATGTAGCAGTGGACACATCGAAACGTCGGCCATGCAAATGATCTGTATTCCTTACCCTGGCAGTAGTGCCATATGTGATTTGGGGATTGGTCAAAATGCAGTTGTGCCTGACAGAGCTGTGGACAGCACATATTTACATACTGTGTTTACCATCACTGCCATGTTTACAGAATGCAGCAGCTCACAAGCTCCTGCCCAGAGTTAAAATGACTGCATGTTTAAGTAGCAGGCTGAAAATAAACTGTAGTCAGGGCTGGTAGCGGTGCCTGGTAAAAACATTTGACACTTTCTTCTATAATTGCATCCAAAATGGCATTTTTTACTTAAATTTGGGAAGAATTTTTTGGGAATGGCAAAAAACTAAAAATCAGTAAGACAGTAGATACCACCCAAGTATAGGCTTGAAAACATCTGAAGTTGGTCAGCTGAAATTCCAGCCTTCTTTCTTTTTACCCCAGGTTTACTTGAGGCACCAAATAGGGAAACTTTCCGTCTAGGAGGTTAAATTTTATCCAAACTATAAACAGCTGACAGGATATTGGTTAATAAGAGACAGTGCTGACCATGCCACCCATAGTTCCTGTGTAAGCACAGGAATACATGGACTGCAGCAGGGTGGAATTAGCTGGCCTTTGATGGTGCAGTTCACATACAACCTGTATATGGTACCAGACTCAAAGTGGATTTAATGATCTGTCACATTAATACCAAAAAGGTTTCAGAATAAACTCGTGATATGATGCTCCTTTTATCTGATATGGCTCCAGTAACATTTTACATGATGTGATGATCTTTACCACATCATTACACCAGAGAATTCTTATGTTCCTGCTTTGAAAGCTGTACATAGTCGACACCAAACACGAGCTGTTCACAATGCAAAGGTCCTACTTCTAGGTACAGCTTAATATTATTACTTTGTAAAAGCTGGGTAAGATGTGAATCATACTGTCCTAGGTGCTATGCATATAATTCAGAAAGTATCAAAGCCTTAAAGGATAAAAAATAATGTGCAAAACACAGGAGATGACAAATGGATCTAATCCAGAAATTAGGCGGCACAGTAAGTTTACGTGTACTTTCAAAAGTATTTAATCAGTGAGATTTTGAGGACAGCACTTTCTGTACTGATTTAATCTTCTGTTGCACTTGGTTTTTTCCTTTTCCTGTTTCTCTGAGTGTGCTTCCAACAAAACCTCCGATTAGGAAAAAATTACAAAACGTTTTGTAGCAACAAAAATACTCCTGCAGAATAATTATGATTGATAATTATATCTGATATAATTATGTATTATAATTATTGAATAAGATTTTAAAAATATGTTAGCCAGCTTTATTTAATTATTCCATCTATACAACTAAAAATGAACATTTTCTAAGAAAATTTTTGATTATGACTCAGTTGAGAACCATTCAGATCATCCTTATTTGGGACATAATAATTATTGAATTCGTGTAGAGATGTAGAAGATGTCTTGCTGTTTGGTCTGTCAAGGGAGTTTAAAGAGGAAATAGATTTCTAGTCCCTAAATAGCAGCTAGGGAGAAAGGTGAGGAAAAGCATTGACAGGTAAAACAGCTGTTTTGGGGAAAAACAAATGAGTATAAATGACTGTGAGTAAATCGAGGTGGGAATTGGAGGGTGTTGGTAATCTTTGGTTAAGATGTGCTCTGAGAGACTGCTCAAGCTGCACCAAAAAATTATTTGTTAAAACCAGAGTAGGAAACAGCTTTTTCTTTCATATGTCCGTAGTTTTGCTGTAACAGGAGCAGTGCTGAACACAAAAAGAGCCTCTGCAATATTGTGACAGCTTTTTAGAAAGAAATAGTTTGTCCACACTGCAGACTAATTTTACTCATTTTAGTCTGTAAAAGTAAATTTGATACTCCGAGGACAGATTTTGTTTTCTTTTTGCCCATTTTCCCCGTTTTCCTCCCTCGATATACCTGACTGTTTTCTCAGTATTTATTGCATGCTATTGCAAATGCCAATTTTTGGTTTAAATTGCACATTGACAGTAAAATCAGGGAAGCAAAAGTTGGTTTTTGAGCTAAAAAGAACAGGGAAAAATGAGAACATACTAAGTTGAACAGACAAAAATTATAACATACTAACTTGGTTCTTAATGATTGTAACACTGTAATATGGTATCCATTCATCTTTATTGTTAAAAAGGCTTTCAGTGCAATCTGTCAAACAATTACTAAAATCACTAGACTAGTGACTTTAATAAATTTCTATTTTATAACAAATCCAGTAGGCACACATACTTTAAAGGTATTTATTTTATTTTAATGATTTTGTTTAAAGGTATTCATTGTTGTAGAGTGGTATTAATCTTCAGCTATAATTCTGTCTTTTATCTCTGTTGGTTGGTAATTGACACTGACCAGTGTGAAAAATAAGGTAAGATATTGATAACTCAGTAAAAGTCTCTACTGCCAAACAAGGATTTGAATTTTCATACAGCTGTGCAGTTAGAGGTAATATAATAATAGCAGGGTAATGAAAATGCAGTATATGCAAACGGGTATATTTTCATTCATTATCAAACTTGGCAAACGGGTAATAAACAAATTAGAACTTTTGATTTAAGATGGAAGCAAGTTGGTTTAAGGGACTCCTTTTAGAAAGGGCAGAGCTGTTCATTTCTCACAGGTGGGTGGCAGGTAGAAGGATGGACCGTGTCCCTGCAGCATGGATTTTCTGGTGTCCCTGCGGGATGGGTGTAATCTCTGGTGTCCCTGTGGGATGGATGTAATCTCTGGTGTCCCTGCAGGGGGTGAGGCACAGGCAGCCCTGAGTGCAGCCGTGCCCGGGGAACAGCCCTGCCGATGCCTTCTTTCTTTTTTTTTTTTTCCCTTCTTTTTACCCATGTGCTGAGTATCGTTTTAAATCATCTCTGATAATGCTTTTGTCTGCTCGGGTCTGGGGACTGTGCTTGCTGGAACCCGTAAGGGAATGCCTGCTGGTCCTGATGAGTTGAAAAGTTAAGCTGTGGTTTCCAGATGCGTGTTCACATCTTTAATGAAGGTTTTCTTTTTGTGTTTGGCGCAGGGCCGTATCTGCAGAAAAGCTGGCAAATCAAAAAAGTCATTCAGTCGAAAGGAAGCTGAAGCAACATTTAAGAGTCTGGTGAAGACCCATGAAAAATATGGGTGGGTCACCCCACCCGTCTCTGATGGCTGATGTTAGCAACCTGCACTTGACAAAAATGCTGAACAAAAGTACTGTGACATCTCCTCAGTGCTGTACACCGCCCATCCTTTTCTACTTCAGCTTCTGTTACATACCATGAATGTCAAGGAGACATCTAAGTTATTTATGAACAGATGTGTTTACAGAGGGAGAGAAAAAAAATGCTGTGTAGGATTATATTTCAAGACTGGAGAATGGTCATCATTGAAGTCACTTGAGCGGATGCTGAGATTGCGTCATTTGCCCCCATACAGCCCACATTGTCTTCAGCTTCTTTCCATGACAGCAGCACCAAACAGCAGTACTGGAAAGTCTATCCATTACTGCTCAGTTCATTTAAATGTAAATGAAACAGTTAATATTTAATAGGGAAGCAGTGCATTGCAGGTACATGTTTGCTGTGCTGTTTATCTTTGTCTCCTAGCAGGTCAACATAACTTGAAGATTTGTCTTTATGTGGAACTGTGGTCTGCTGTGACTAAATTTAGACCTCATTTGTGCTCTATATATGACCTTTAATTCATAAATGAAACCAGAATTAAAATGCTGAAAGGTCCTAGTGTTGAAAAATTATTAAGTGGAATCACCCAACCGGTTACAATGTGCTCTCTGTGCTGATATTGTGATGTGCTGTTCAGAAATAAACCAGTGCAGTTAGCTGAAGGTTAGGTGTTTTTTTAAAACGTCCACACCAGGGCTTAGAGGGGTTGGTCGGTGGTAGCAGAAAAATGATTACCCTGGCGGTACCTTCTGCAGTAGCATGTGGCCTGTCAGTTCTTCAAAACAGCAAAACAAATGAGTGGAAATGGACAAAGCAACCTTAAAATTTTACCTGTTTAATTTTGAAATGATATGCCAGTAACAGAGTAAAAATTTTCAAGTCAAATGGAACATGGTTTGTAAGATGATTTGCATGACTGGAATTTTTCTTTTTTATTTTTACTCAATAGACATTGTATGTACTTAGAGCCCAGTATCTGAGAAAACCCACTGATGTATATAAATGTCCTATTATTTAATCATTAAAATTTAAGTTTTCTGGTAAACAAATTGAAAAAAACAACTTTCCAAGGGACTCCATAAAAGCTGAAGGTAATGTTAAGAATGGTATAGAAAAGCATTAAAAAATGTGGATTCCGAATGGAAAATCGTATTGGACACGTGCTGAATAAAATCACCAGTATCGTTTCTGTTGCCTCAGGAATTCAATCATTTTGGCCAGCTTTTGTATTCAAAGTAATGGGTTTTCTGTTGTGAGATTCTAAGCACCATATAGATGTATCTGTTGTGGTGGTATTTTAATTGAAAGTAGGGCAGTATCGATTGTAAGACTGATTTGGAGGGGGAAAGCAGTGTGGGTTTGGAAGCACTTTCCATTATATGGCTAACACAAGAACAAATCGAAATGGTTGACCAGTTTCTGTTTGTATTACAGCAACATTGGAGACTATACAGAGAGCTTGGGGGTCTGGAGTTTGATTTAAAACTACATGCAGCATAGAAGAACAAAAGGAGTACAATGGAGTTCAAACACAAGACAAGAAACAGCGGAGCAGATATTCTTGCAGTGCTGGTGAAAAAGCACTGTTCAGTGAGGCTGTCGAGCTTTGTCAGCTAGATAGAGAGAAAAATAATCAAAGCCTTCACCAAAAGGAATATGCAGGTCAGAGCCATTCAGTTTTGTGGGCACTGCAAGAACCTGGTTTCTTGCACTTCTGATCTCCATCAGTAGTCACTTCTCTTTCTCCTCTGATCATTTGTGGTGTGCCTTAACTTAGCTACAAAGAGAAATGCTTGGTACCACAAATCTGCACATATCTTGCTGCCATTTATCTCACTCTTCTTTATACTTGGAGACAAGGCTATAAGCAGTGTGTACATGTGCTTTTCCTCTCAAACTGCAGATGAGTTCTGTGCATCCAGCAGCAGAATGTGTCTTTTGAGGGAGGAATAACATTTCCAGAAATTCACTTTCTCAATTTTTGTAAACTTTCTTTGCTGTCCCTTGTGGAAGAGGAAACTGGTATGTTTAGTTAAGCATAAAATTATTTGTAATCCCTAGCAGGCCTCCCTGAGAACACAGAGAGTGATCTAGCACTGGAAATCACAAGGTTTGTTATTCCCTTCAGAAAAGCTCTTCCCTCATCAGCACAGTAAAATTATGTTAAAAACAGCATGAAGGTGTGGTAAGTCTTTGGGGGGGGGATTATTTCATTTTCCGCTGCTTTTTAACCTGTCTCTTTTTTTCTGTCAGTGGGTTATTTTAAATCTTCCTGAGAACCGTATCTTTAATATTTAATTAAAGGGTTAGCTAAAAGGAACGTAGTGGGTGGATTGCTACCACTTCCCTCAAACCTACTTATTATGTGTCTTCTTAAGTGTGCTTTAAATAGTTAGAGCAAACATCATCGCTAAAAATCACAGTTACTTTCTGGCTGTAGGAGGTTCTCTGCATCACTCAGTGTCTTGGAGCAGTAGGAGAGGCAAATCAAAAAATCTGGAGTGCTTTGAAGCTGTAAGCAGAAGGGGAGCAGAGTGCGTGTGATGATAAGCTGCGGCAACAACTCGTGCAAGGAGGAAAGAAGGCAAAGTACACTGCATGAACTAGGGCAGGATGAAGTTCCTGCTGCACCAAAAATAATCCTGCTGCTATTAAAGAGACGGCTTGTGGCAGGAGCAGCCTGTGCTGGGGGCATGCAGGAAAAAGGGGACAGCAGGGAGTGCAGAAGCTTTGTGCTTCTGAGCAGGAAGGGAAGGAGGGAGATGGCTAGGGGAGTGGTTAATTAAGAGATCTATTAAGAGAGTTTGTCTATTTTAGGGAAAATTAGTTCATGGTTTTTGTCTTGCTGTATGCTAGACAAGTTCTACTTTCTCTGCTACAGACAAGCGTAAAAGAAAAGTGAAGGAGAAACTGGGAAAGGAAGGGTGTTTGAGGGGAAGGAAAAGAGGAAGACCTGAGAAGAGAGAGAGAGAGAGAGAGAGAGAAGGTATGGTCTGGAGAAAATGTAACTGAGCAAGTAAAACACATGACAATAAAAAAAGGCTGATAATGGAAAGGTATAAAACAAGGGAGGCAGCACAGCATTAGAAATAGCATTTTAGGTAGGACATACTGCAGGAACTTATTGCAGAGCTGCTCCAGGTACCTAAGATCCAATAATGTCCTTTTTTTGTATCCCAGAAAGTGAGAGCTTCTTCCATGTCCTGTCCTTCTGGCAGCTGAGAAGAAGGATGTTAGGATTTGGAGCTGTGTTGTAGAAGTCAAATCAGGCCGTCACGTCTCTTCTGTGACTGAGAAATAAACCCAAGTGTCATTCCCAGATTCTAAATTCCAGGAGGCCAAAACGAAAACAGATTGGACAGTCATCTGCTTGGTCAAAGTTCCTCAAAATCAGCAAAGTGGGAGGATTTCTTTTGCAGACAGCAAACCTCAATATTCCCCATTTATCCAATCAAAAGTCTCCTTAGGATTTCTTGTAAAATTAGCAGTCAGCACAGGTCCTTCAGCTCTCATTAGACCCATTTTATCAGGAACATTATTTTCCATCTGCTGTCCCCAGAACAGATGATTAATTTGAACCTATCATCTGGGGAGGTGTGAAGCTGTATTGGGAAGTTACTTCCTGGCTTCTTTAGAATATATCCTTTTGGAGGATCTTCTTTGAGACTGAGAAAGTTATTTGAATGAATACAGGCATTGAGAAAAGCAAGCTTATGATAAGGGAAGAAATCTGTCCTTGAATACCTAAATGCTGAAAGATTTCCAAGAACAGAATTGATGATTTATATATGGGAGTGTATTTCTGTGTCGTTAGAAATTGGTCCTAAAAGTTCAACAATCGAAACTTTAGCAAAGACCTGTTGAATTACGTTGTTTTTTATCCCAAGCACAGTGTGCCTCCTTCATTCCAGCCTAAACTTCAGTCCTGAGCCCAGAGAAAGATCATACGTATGGTCTGTTTCTTTGGTGCTGTTATACTTTATTATGTTAAAAAAAAGAGATTAGTTTAATTGTCCTTGTCAAAAGCAGTTCATAAGATCCTAAAATGAAACTTCTTTCATGAACAGTAGGGTTGGAACAAAGCCCTTCTAGTATGACAAATACACGATATGACAATGTAACATATATATGTATATATACTTTTAGAAAATCATTTAGAAAGACACAGAGTCACAACTGCCAAGCTGTGATGGCCAGTGCTCCAATGTGCTTGCAATTTCCATTCCACAGGAACTTGCAGTAGAGAGAAATAGCTTCTTGATAGGCTGACTGTACAGAGAAAAATAGTGTAGAATTAACTGGCTTTGGGGTTTAAAGAATTAATTTAAAGTAAATGCTTTTTCTTCTCCACTTTTTAATTTCTTTTTCTTTAAAGATTTTCAGGCACCCACATGGAGCCACAGGTGTCTTCATCTTACTTGGCAGTATGATCAGTGTGGTAATTTAGGTGACTGTGGTGAAGTGGTTGATTATGAACACACTTTTTGTTGGAGAAGTTTTTAGAGGATAACTGACTTCCAGCTGAATGCCTGGGTGTGGAGCTTGGCAGACACACTGAGGATTTACTTGTCAGTGTTACGTAGGCAGATGTGATGCATGCATAGGCATCCCAAAGCTTAGCTGAAAATCATGGGGAAGGATTTGCATAGAGTCAAAGTTTGTCTCTTCCATGCAGTAACTTCTGGTGAAGGAGTTCCTCTGAAACTGTGCTATGATCTGTACAATAGAATTAAGTAGACTAACCCACTGGCACAATATGATTTTCCAGTTATGTTTTCCCTCCCTGAGAAGCAACAACTCAAATAGTCTGCTACAGATGACACATTTCAGAGGATGATGATTAATAGCAATGCTAAAGTAAAACTCCTGGGTATTATTTCCTCCAGCCTTCCCAGTGCATTCCTCAGGGGAAGATGTATCACTGATCTAAGTGAACAGGAGAGACAGAGAGAGCTGTGCACATGGGCTGAGACCATGCACTGCCCTACAAAGTGCCAGCTGTGGGGTGAGGGGGGCAGCAAGCCTCTGAGCTTACCTAGACAATGTGCATCCTGTCTTGTTGTCAACTATTGACCTTGCAAACACTTCACAAACATGCATATTCCTTGGATTGAATCAAAGTATTGGTTCAGTACACCTCTGACCCAAGTTCCTGCTTGCAGAGCAGATGGTTTACACACTGTGGGTTTTTGTGTAAGCTAGCAACACAGTTAGTTTGCTGTGCTGGCTCTGAAGAATAAAGTGGCTTTCAAACTAGGTCTGAGCACAAATAGGTTGGAAGTGAGTCACCTGCTATTATCAGAACAGTTGCACTGTAGAGGTGGTTTCGTCCTTACATCAAAGGGTGGAGGTGAGGTACTGTAGGGAGAGTCACCATGCAACACTGCAAGGCGTTAAAAAGACAGCCTTCCTCTGTCATGTGTATGTCCCACATTGCTGACTACTTAATTGCATCCTCTTAAGTGTATGTTGCTCTGCTTTATAAATTTTAGCCCCTTCAAAGTTTTAGTCATATGCTAAGGAAACATTAAGCAAGTCGTGTTTTAATTTTCTTAAAAGCCTTAGTTTCAATTTGGAAGCACACAAATGCCATGCTGACGCCTGTCAAATTTCACCAGCAGCTTCCTCGCACAAGTCATGGACAAATCAGCGATGACGGTAGTTAACACAAAAATAGAACCTCTGTAATTTGGATGTTTGACTTTGTCTTTTCGCTGATTGCTTTGTCTTTCGGTTTGACTGACTGCAGACGAGAACGTCAGGCTAACAGCGTGGAACTGTCATAGCGTTTGTTTATTTATAACAGTTCCTTTTGTTCATGCTGCTAAATAAGGTGGCAATAAATATTCATTGCAGTTGTGCTTCACCCAACAGGAATTCAGAGATAACTCCTCAAACTCTGAAACTTTGCATTTTATACTCAGTGTTTGCCATCACACGTAGCATTCATTATCTTCTGCTGTCAAATATTCTTGTATTTTCTTATTCAGTGACCTCCTGTGTTTAAATTATTTGTGGTTCACTAACAGAAATATGTGAAGTATGTTGCAGGTCCTCTTGGCAAAAATCAGTGAAATGTAACTGAACCAATTCTAGTTGCCTGGGTGATTTAGAAGCATACTTCAATTGCCATTTTCATTAGCAAGTTCTGCAGACTTTTACTAGATATTCCTCAACAAAACCAAGACTTCAATTTCAGCACCAAATCCACACTGACATGGATTAGCATATGTCTCAGGAATTAAAGTAGACTATCCTTACAAGCAATTTAAACCATTTCTGCCAGGATCATTTTGTTCTGAAAATGCATGGTAGCAATACAATGCAGGTAATGCCTTATCATGGATGAGGTTTTAATTATTTCATTATTACATAAATATACTTTTGCAATGTATTAATAGAATTTATGATAACCCCAGCAAACTGGGAGGAGTGATTGATGTCCTGGAAGGCAGGGCTCATATTCAGAGGAACCCAGAGAATCTGAAGGAATGGGCCAACAGGAACTTCATGAAGTTTGACAGTGACAGGCATTAGACCCATGGGTTCAAGGTCTGGAGCCTATGATGTGCAGGAAGAGCATGAGAGAGCAGCTTCTGCTTAGACTGGGAAGAGAAGGCTGATAGGGGGCTGACAGCAGTCTTGGACTAGCTGGAAGGGGATTACAGAGAAGATGCAAGAAGCCACTTCTCTGAGGTGAACAAAGAGGTAGTAGATGCAAATTGCAGGAAGCAAGGTCCCAGCTGGATGAAGGGAAGAACATTTTCCAACCATGCAAGAGGCAGGCACTAGAGTAGGTTTCCCAGAAATAATGGAATCTCCACTGTGGGAAATTTTTGGGACTCAGCTGCATAATGCACTGAGTAACCTGATCCATGCTTGAAGCAGGCATTTTGACTAGAGATCTCCATAGGTCTTTTCCAAACGAAATGTTTCCATTATTCTGTTATATGTATTATAAAATTCTGCTCTTCAGAGTATTGGGAAAACAAAATTTATAGCCAAAAATATGCCTGATTCATAAAGCTGCTAACCTCCAGAAAGTATAAGGTGTCCCTTTCCAAGCACCCTGAGCTCTAACTCGACTGCATGGATGTTGGAATATGAAGTTGTACAAACACCTGCGGGAGGTATCACTAATTCACACTAAAACTCTTGCATACCTACACCAGCTACAACTCCACTGTTACAAATATTTTCCATATAAATGGGTGTTTTGAGAACTTTTAATTCTGTTTTCCCTGAAGAACTTTAAGGGGTTTGTTATGTTGTCTGGTTTCCTGCAATGCAAGATTGAAAAATACTTCCCTCAGTAGAAGTCATGAAAAGCAAGCCTGGAGCTTACAGAGGGAATCTCCTGCAAGAAAGATATTTAAATTACAGAAAGCAAGCTACTCCAATTGAAATTGTGTCACAGTACAAGTCTCACAATTGCTAAGGTGAGCTATCCTAGAGTTCTTAGGGCCAAAGCCTCTGTTCTCAATATTGCTCTAGTTTTACCTCCTCTAAACATTCTGCAAATTAATATTTGACAATAAAAGGATTTTGGTAACATTTCTGACAGGGACTTACTCCTGAAATATGTCATATCACAGAATCTGCTGAGTTGGAGTGGACCCACCGGGACCATCAAGTCAAAATTTTGTCCCTGCACAGGACACCCCAAGAGTCACACCCTGTGCTTGAGAGTATTGTCCAAAGATTGCTTGAACTCTGTCAGGCTGGTGCTGTGACCACCTCCCTGGGGAGCTTGTTCTGGGTCCCAGTCATCCTCTTGGTAAAGAACATTTTTCTAACATCCAACCTAAACCTCCCCTGTCACAACTTTTTGCCTCCAATCTTGTCACTGGTCACCACAGAGATCGGTGTCTGCCCCTCCTCTTCCCCTCATGAGGAAGTTGTAACTGGAGTGGGGTCTCCCCTCAGTCTCCTCCAGGCTGAACAGACCGAGTGCCCTGAGCTGCTCCTCATACAGCTTCCCCTCAAGGCCCTTCACCATCTTTGTTGCCCTCCTTTGGATGCTCCTAACAGTCTCATGTCTTTCTTACATTGTGGCACCCAGAACTGCCCCCAGCACTCGAGGTGAGGCTGCCCCAGTGCAGAGCAGAGCAGAGCAGGACAATCCCCTCCCTTGCCCGGCTGGTGATGCTGTGCCTGATGGCCCCAGGACAGGGTTGGCCCTCCTGGCCGCAGGGCACTGCTTACGCATGTTCAACAAGGACCCCCAGGCACCTTTCCTGTAGCACTGCTTTCCAACATCTCATTCCCCATCCAGGATTGCTCCATCTCAGGTGCAGAATCCAACACTTGACCTTGTTAAAATTCATACAGTTGATAAAATTCATACAATCCCAGAAAGATTGCCCATCTCTTTAATTTTTCAAGGTCTCTCTGCACTTGAGGGAGTTCCTCCCAGTTTAGTGTCATTGCAAATTTTCTTAGTATTTCTTCACATTCTACATCCAGGTTATGTCACAGTACAGTTCTGCTTTGCATTTGATGTCCACATTCTGCTGCACAACAGATCCCAGCTGGGTCAACACATGTACTTCCCCTGTCCAGCTCATAGGATCAAAGGCTCTACAGGCAATATGAGGACCTGGTTTACCTTTCCTTCCCTGCTACCTTGTATGCTTTACATCACTGCACCTGAATACAAAAGCCTTCTCTGATTGCACTGATTTTGACCCCATTTCTGAGATAAAGTTGTGTTGTCAAGTACCCCTCCCTCACAAGGACAGTCAGAGCACTTGGAAAAACAAAGGGATGGAACAAAGGGCTCATGCATTCCAAGTGAGTCGCCCTAGAGCACAGCTGGTAACATTGCCAGAGTGAATAGTGCTGTGATTCAGCTCCCTTATCCTCTGCCACCCGCAAAATGGAGTCACCCTGGAAGTGCCCTCGGTCTGAATGTCAGGCACTGCAAGAGCAGTTTTGCTGCTCTCAGTGAGAACAAGTGGTGCCCAGCCTTTACAGGGCTCTTGCAAACAAGGTGTACCTGAGCTGCTTCTCCCCTCTCCTCCATCACTGAGCAGAGAAAATCTGACCCTCGTCCTGACCTTCTGAGCAGTTACTCTATGGGCAGTCAGTTATTCCTGGTGTACTTTTATTTTTTATATATTTTTTTATTTGGTATTTACTTTTATGTATATACATATACACATATATATAGGTGCACCCTGGACCCAAATCAAGACCAAAGATGAAACAGACTCCCTTCTGGTATTCTTTTGACCATAATACCCATGAGGTTTTCACATCTGGGGCATAATTACATAGACATCTTCTGCAGGACTTCAGGTAGAAATAACAACTTTATCTAGGGCCATTTCTGCTCTTCTTTCTGTATTGGCAGTAATAAATTTAAAGGTTCCTGCCCACTGGGAGTGACCTGAAGAGTCCAAGTATTTTGTGACATGAATTTCATGGACAGATGATGTGATCCATCCATTGCTAGTTGGAGCTATCTACAATTCATGCACCAGCCCTCAAAAAGTCACAGCTGGATGCTGCCCATAAAACCCATGGTAAATTCTTTATGGAAGAAGCATAAATGTAACTAGACAAGCCAGGGTACGAGTGGTGAGGATCCACCATGATGTGGTGGCAAAGGAGGAGGCAGAAACACCCTTCACCAGTACACCTACTGACTGTATTCCTGGAAGAGCTTACAGGTTCTTTGGAAGGAAAAGAACCAGAAGTTATTGCAGTCTCCTGAGAGAGAAGATTCGGTTTATGCCGCTGGTTTCTCTTGAAATCTTCTTTTAACAGAGAAGAACATTCATTCCTGCCAGTAAACAAAGCCAAAGAGGGATGGATGAGAAGTCAGGGGTTGCCTAGATATTTGAAATATGACAAGAAAATTCTTTATAGCTCTTTGTCCTACATTACTTCACATGCCTTGAGCAGCTATTCTGTTAAATATGCCTTTCTACTTTCCCAGTGTTTTCCCAAGTGATTTGAAATACATGTGGATGGTACTCAAGGGGTCCTGTCAGTGACACCATCAAAGGCCAGACTCCTTTTAAATGTAAAATTGCTAGTGGGAGGGAGAGCAGTCAGAAATGTTAGTGTATTTCTTGCATCCTCAGCTAGCAAGCAGAGGATGTTACTGCAGAGCTATACTTAATTTGATATGTTCTTTTTGGGGAGTTTTGTGCAATGTACCAGCTGGAACGAGAGAGGAAAGTTGTCCTTAAAAAGTAAATTGAAGTGTATGTTTAGCTTAATAACCACAAAGAAACATGCTGCAGCCTTAGTGTGGCTTCAAGTTATGATTTGCTGGGTCAAAGCAATTCTGGCAGACATCTCCTCTTAGAGCTAGATGTACGAATCTGAGAGTAGAGAGTCCTGGTTTGTAACAAGGTCATCTCATCTCTGCCACTGAAATTAATTTCAAGAAATAGATTCTCTCTTCAGGACACTTTGTCAAGTGATCTGAGATTTTGCCACATGACGTGTAACAAGAGCTCTAACGTAATGGAGAAATTGAAGCAGCATTTTGATTTCCCAGTACCGACATCCCTTTGTCCTCTAATGCTGATGCTCTTAAACAAATGAGGAAAGCTTAAGAATACTCATTAACTCATGAAAGTAAACAGCTGGCATATCCAGCTTAAACTGACGTGAGCAAAGCACAGAAGGTTTTTTAAATATTTAGCCAGATTTTTCTCTACATAAGCAGAAACTAGTAAAAGGATAGGACCTCCCTGTTTCCAATAAAAAATGTCTTCAAAGGATCCCTAGGAATGTCCTTAACTTTTTACAGAGGCTAGTTTTACACTAGGGGTAAAAAAAAATCTCCTTTAAACAGACCCCCCTGCCACTGTGCATTGCTTCCAGCTCCACAGATGTGTCCTGCCTTACTGATCCTCATATGTTCCCTCATAGCCTGCCAAACCAGGAATACCATTGCTCAACACTGGCAAAGTTTAGTCAACATCTGTAATGCAAAGAGATTATCCTCTGTGACTCAAACAACTAGTCAAAATGTAATGCTTTGTAGTAAATTATTTCAACAAGATTAATTTTTTTACTCTGGAAGAGAAGCATTTAGGTATCTTTGATGGACTCCACCCTCTTGTAAGAAAATGTGAAGTCTTAGCTTCTCCATTTAAGAAGGAAATATGCAACAGGAGACTGCTTCTTATTTCACAGTTCCTTGACCAGAGACATCTCTTTGTCACCAGGCTGCCTGTGGAAAAGAACATTTTTTCCCTTCCCATTTTTTATTTCTCTAAATGAATCATCTGCCAGTGACTAATGATAAATTTATCAGATTCCTTGTGCTGGGGTAGAAATGGAGGGAGAAGAATAGGGCAGGGTAAGGGAGAAGAAAGGAAAGCAAAGCTAACACAGACCAACCTGCAAAGATGTTACTGATCTAGCCAAAGGGAGCAAATGCAGAGAATCAGCTACAAGAAAATGAATTGAGCTGAGACAGACAACCACCCTCATGTCACTCCTGCACTCTCTTTTTGTCACTCTATCAGTAAGGCAAACATCCATAAAAGAGACTCACACAATTAAATCTCAGTTGCCAGGAAATACCTTGTCCTCCCTTCATGCATCCATTCCTTCCTTCCTGAGCAACATAACACTTCAAATCACTTAAAAGAAAGCTTCACCTTTTCAGAGACAAATGTGGTTAACATCCCCACCCCTAAAGAAGACAACAAAATCCTATCCATTTTATCAGCACTAGTTACAAGCATGTTTTTTTACTCAAATAAAAATAACTTTTAATTTAGTGTAAAGGGACCCAAATATTTCAGAAAGTGGAGTGAGTGACCTTATGAAAATCAGTAAGAGTTGGTGTCAACTTTGGCGTGATCCGTGTGTCATTCCGAAGATAAGATGGCTTCTCCAGATTGCTCCAAATGACTCAGCACTGGGTATGGCACTGAAGGCTGCCAGAAGGCACAGCACTGCCTCAGAGCTGTGCATGCCCTCAGGCAGCAGCTCAAAAGGATGAGAATCACAGAATGACAGAATGGGGTGCTTTGGAAGGGACCTTTAAAGGTCAGCTAGTCCAAGTCCCTGGCAATGATCAGGGTCATCCTCACCTTGATCGGGCTGGTCAAAGTCCAGCCTGGCCTTGAGTTTTAGCAGGGATGAGGCATCCACAGGCAACCTGTGCCAGTGTTTCACTATCCTCATCGTAAAAATTTCTTCCTCATATCTGAATTGACTCTCCGTTGGGAGCCGTTCCCCCTTGTCCTATCACTTCATGCTCTTGTGAAAAATCCCGCTCCTGCTTTCTTGTTGGCCCACTTCAGATACTGGAAGGCTTCTGTAAGGTTTCCTTGGAGTCTTCTCCAGGCTGAACCACAAACCTCTCACCCTTTCTTCACAGAAAAGATTCTCCATTCCTTTGATCTTTGTGTCCCTCCTCTGGACTCACTCCAACAGTTCCCTGTCCTTCCTGTGCTGGGGCCCCCAGAGCTGGATGCAGCACTGCAGGTGGGCTCTCAGCAGGGCAGAGCAGAGGGGCAGAATCCCCTCCCTGGCCCTGCTGGCCACGCTGCTTTGGATGCAGCCCAGGACACACTTTGGATGCAGTTTTGCTTTCTGGGCTGTGAGTGCCCATTGCCAGGTCATGTCCATCTTTACATTCATCAAAGCTGCTCAGTTTGCAGTTAGAGCTTTGATTTTGCCTATTATTGTACCTGATCCCTGTGCTCAAAGCTGATCAAAAAGGAATCTTAGTTTTCACATGGTTACATGCGGGGCAGCTTTGGCTATTTGGTAACTTTATTGCCAGGATATTTGAAGGCTCAGAACATGCTCTACAAATATATACAAGTTTTTCCCCAAGAATGCCTAATGACATTTATATATTGTATCTTAAAATCTGTCAACATTACTTGCAAATTTGAGCCTGTATGCATGATGTACAATAAAAGCAACTGCTTTATGTTGTGCTAGGCAAGATTTGAAAGGGGCATCTGGTTTGTATTTTTGGTGTAATATAAAAATGTTGAGATTGGTGCAAATTAATTGTCCAGCTGGATGAGAAAGTCATCTACTTCTGTGTTCTGATAGCTCAGAGGGAAAAGTCAGAATCTTTTCCTGGGGATCAGCATGATTCAGGTTGGAATGGAGATGATCTCATTCAACTCTTTGCTCCAAAAAAGCAATCTGGGACATTAGATCAGATTCCTCAAGGCACTGTCCTCCTGAATTCCAAATATCTCAAAAGGTAGACACTTCCCCACCCCTCTGGGCAGCCAGTTCCAGTGCTTATTTACCCTCTGGGAGTTTCCCCTTTTCCTTATGTCCAGTTAGTAGCACGGCTGCTGGCTCTTGTCTTCTTTATGGCAACCTCTGAGAGAGGCCTGCATTGGTGAGAAGTGAATAAACTGTGAAGTTCAAAAAGGAAGAGAAGAATGGCCACATTTTCCCAGTTTGTGTCACAAGGTGATATATCAGTGTTTTATCCTCATGGAACCTCCCCCCAAGCAGAGGTCTCCATGAGCTGCCTACAGCAGTGCCAAATCTCACCACCATGTTGGTATGTATTCTCCCTCTAAAATTCAAGTGTTTGAAGAGGTTTGTCTTCTCCTTCCACTCCTCTTTCCTTTATGTTGACTATGGAGGGCCATTTGTCATGGAACCCTCCCTTTACTTGTCTCTCATTAGGTTCTTCTTCATTCAACTTGCCTTGTAATAATCTCAGGCTTTAACCAAAACAAAGAGCCTTGAAGTCTCCACAAATTTTGCTGACTCGCTGTTCACATCTGCTTTCCAAACGTCGATGTATTTAATGTTATGTAGATCACCTGTTGAAGCTTAATGTTTTTAAGTGTTTTGATGTTTCTAATTTTTGCCACCCTGAAAACTTATTTGTCTGTTCTACTCTGCTTCTTGTATCATGGCCAGATTTGTAGCCATAAGAAAAGTCTGCATTTTTATAGCTGCTGAGAAAGGACTTCCTGAAAGGTTTTTGAATGATTGATTTCATTATGTTGTCCTTCATATATGTTTTTTATTATTATTTTGGTTGGTTGGGGGTTTTTTTGTTTTGTTTCTTTGGCAGGGGTTTTTGTTGTTTTTGTTTGTTTGTTTATTTTGGGGTTTTTTGTTAGTTTGTTTCAAATAATCAGTTAAACTTATTTGTCAGCTGCAGGCATAAGTTTTACTGGCTCTTGATTCTGAGGATCACCCAGAAATCTTGGGGTTTTTATCTAGAAAATAAAAAAACCAGCAGAACATGACAGACACTCAGTATTTTGTGCCTCCTTAACCTTCTAGCATAAAATCAGGATTCAGTGAGAAAGTAATGTCTAATATGTAATATATACTATTTTATATATTATGTAATATTATTTATATAGATAGACTATATAATGCAACACTATACATATATTTTATACATTCTATAATGTAAATAGAACATTGTGTTATAATAAATCACAATAAATCAAAAAGGCTTCAGGATGGCCTAATTGCAGGCTTCCAGTACCTGAAGGGAGGCTACAAGGAAGAAGGAGAGGAGCTATTTACAAATTGCAGGACAGGGCAACATGACTTCAGACTGAAAGAGAGTAGGTTTTGATTAGATATTAGGAAAAAACACTTTACTGTGAGGGTGATGAGGCACTGGAACAGATTGCCTGGAGAAGCTGTGGATGTCCCATCCCTGGAAGTGTTTAAAGTTGTGGATGGAGCTCTGAGGAATCTGGTCTACTGGAAGGTGTCCCAGCACATGGCAAAGGGTTTGGAACGAGATGGTCTTTGGGGTCCCTTCCAACCCAGGCCATTCCATAATTCTGTGAAATAATATATGGCATTTTATTGTGTAATCTGATAGTACACAATATATTATATAATTATACTAACATGTGCATATATTACACACCCTCTATTATATAAACCTGGAACAACATTCATATAGAATATACAGTGTGTGTAATACAGTTTATAATATAAAATACACATAGTTTATCAATAATCAGTACAATTTAAAAATAATAGATTTAAAGTAAAAATAAACATTTAACACAAAGTAAATCAATTAAGGTCATCTGAGTATACACACATTTAATAAACATTGAATATGGGGTATGCAGTGACGTTTACAATGTGTTATATACTATGACATAATTTCATGTGCATCCTTTCAGAGTCCAGTTTATGTCCCTTCCAACCTCTCAAGCACAAGTCAGCTGGGCCTATTGGAACAGGCTTCTCTTTTATGTGCCATATTGGTTTGGTGCCTCCTTTGTTCACCAGTTTGTTCAGGTACTTCCCATCCTCAGAAGATTTTACCATCACTCCTGAGCCCGGAGCCGGCGTCTCTTCCATACTGCCTGCAGAGGTGGTTGCTGTTAGGAAGTCGCGTTCCTGCCTCACAATGGCCTTAATTGCTCCCTTCCAGCACCAGAGAGAGCAGCTCTTGCATGGACACATTTCCCTTAGGAGCCAGAGCCAGTAAGTGCATCAGTGCTTCATCACGTTGCTCAGTCCTGGAAAGCAGCAGTTCCAGTTCTGTGCATACACACAATTCCCCAGAGGCATCTTTTCCTTTTAACATCAGATGCTTGACCTTCAAAATCCTTCCACGTTCCTCTCACCCACAGCCAGCTGCAATACTTTAAATTGCTTGTTACTCCTAATGTTGCAGGATTCCTCTGGCTCCCAGCAATCTTTCCCAGCTTCCCAAGTTTATCCTAGGGCTTATCCTCTGCCCTCCCACTTCCCTTCCTGTTCATCCCTTCTCCCTGAAACTTCTCCTGCCTCACAGCCTCCCTGGGGGCTGGCTGCCCGTGTCACCTCCCTGCTAGGAATCCCTTTGTGAATGGATGCATCCTTCTGGGAAGAAGCAGGCACACAGCATTTAAGAGCATATCCACAGGCAGGCCACACAAGCATTTCCCCGTGCCAGGAAAGCACTGCGGGGGTGCAGCGCTTACAGAAACGAGGAGCTTTAATTGGCATTTGCAATGGTTCCGCTTGCCTACCTCTGAGCAAGCATTGCTCGGGCACTCTGCTCGTCCCAGGGCTTCTTCAGCACCCTGGGCTCCTCCAGACACATCCTACATCCTCAGGGGTGCAGAGAGGTAGAGGTTTTGAGCATTTCTTGAACAAGTTTATGCCCCTCTGAAGAATACTGATACAACGAGAGCTTGTGAAGCTGCTCTCAGAGGCTGCCTTTGCTTTGGCTGCTCTTGGGAGGCTGTTTCTGGGCATCCCTGACCTGTGCCATACCTGAGAGCAGTTTGGTGCTGGTAGCACACATCTTCTAGGCAGAAGGGGGTGAGCAGCTCCAGAGATGAAGCCAGTCCTGTCAGAGACCTTCAATCCCAGTCAGGGGTCTGGAGGCAAACACGGTGATTCCAGTAATCACAGTGCATTTGCCAGATTCTTGTTTTTGGTTCTTGCTTAGAAACAGTAGCTGGCATCTATGCTTGGTGCAGCCAGCCATAAACACAACTGTTGTCCTTACCAGCTGTTTCAGACATTTTATATTTATCTTATGACTAGCATCTACTGTTCATTCTTTCACAGTAGGGCTCCTCTATTGACAGTTTCAGCAGTGAGCCTGACAAAAGTTATCATCTGTATATTCTCTCTCTAAATCAATGGTAATTTGTTGGTAATCAGTCATCTCCTACTGAGGCCTCTCTTCATCCTATGTACTGTGCTTTTTTGTGTGTGTGTGTGTATGTGTGTTATAAAACACATCTAGTGTAGTTCAGGAAAGCACAGTATTTCAATACGGCTATATAAAGTATTATTCCAAGGAGCTCTCCAGGACTGGGGCAGAGTGTCTGGAAAGCTTCCCACTGGAAAAGAACCTGGGGGTGCTGGTTCACAGCCAGCTGAACATGAGCCAGCTTGGGCCCAGGTGGCTTGTATCAGAAACACTGTGGCCAGCAGGACCAGGGCAGCGATTGTCACCCTGTGTTCAGTGCTGCTGAGGTCACACCTCGCGTGCTGCATCCAGTTCTGGGCCTCTCACTACAACAAGGTGCTGCAGCCTGTCCAGAAACAGGCAAGGAGGCTGGCGAAGGGTCTGGAGCCCAAGAGCTGTGAGGAGTAGCTGAGGGAACTGCGGGTGTTTAGCCTGGAGAAAAGAAGGCTTGGGGAGATCTAATCATTCTCTACGACTGCCTGAGGTTGTAGTGAGGTGAGGGTCAGCCCCTTCTCCCAAAGCAGCAAGTGATAGGACAAAAAGAAATGGCCTCAAGTTGTTCTAGGGAAGGTCTAGATGGGATATTTGAAAAAATGTCTTCACTGAAGAAGTTGACAAGCATTGGAATGGACTGCCCAGAGAAGCAGTGGTGGGGTCACTGTCCTTAGAAGTGTTGAAAAGGTATGTGGATGTGGCACTTGGGGACATGGTTTAGAGGTGAACACGGTGGTGCTGGGTTGAGAGTCGAACTCATGATCATAGAGGCCTTTTCCAACCTGAATTACTCCATGCTTCTATGACAGGGTCAGGTGCCTGGGGTTTTGCCATATTTTGCTGAATGGCCTCCATACAGGAACAGGTGAGCACTGAAGCAGCTGCCCAGCAAGGCAGTCCACCCTGGGACATACCCAAGACTCACCTAGACCCTGAGCAACCAGGGAGGTTGTCCCTTAGTGGTGCAGGAGGCTCACTGCACCACTTCCCCAGGTCCCTTCCAACCCAGCCTGTTCCACTGTTTGCACAGTCCTACACGCTGGGTTTAGGGGACAGAGCTGATTTGAAACACAGTCTCGTTCACTTCAAGAACAGAGCCCGGAAATTAATCCAGAGAGCCGGAAAATGACATCAGTTTCTTGTAGATGGCTGGCATGCTACAAAGGATATAGCAAGGAAATACCCTGTTCCATGATGTTTACTTTTTTAGATTAAATCTGATTTAATGGGCTTTTCTATAAACTTCAGGAAAGAATCAGGCTGAGTTTGACTTTCCTTTCAATGTAGTTCATGGAGGTCAACAGCATCACCCTGTTATCACAGCTCTGTACCAAGGCAGCCTGGAGTACAAAATGTTAATGTTATTCCCTCTGTTCAGACACACCATTTGTATTACATTATCCCTCCTATTTCTTCTCCAAGGAAACAGCACAGTCTCTGTAATAGCATGATCAGCAATTTCATATTATTTTATCCCTGTAAACCCTCTTGTATGACATCAGTCCTTAACAAAGTGTGTCACATCCATGACCTGTTGCAATTTGTCAGAGGAAGGAACACATTAAAGAATTAGTTATTTCTTGAGGCTTTTGAGTAAGGTATTATGTGAGTTTTCCAAACACTGGATGTAAATTCAAATCCTTTTTGGATGTGAAAAGCAGAATAACTGGATTCTCCATAGGAATCAAAGAAATTGTTCATCAATTGTGATGACTGCTTTTGTTATTTGCCACACATTTTCTAGGTTTCTCTTTCTCTCCCCTTTTTTGCCAGTGTTGCTTGAGAATGCTTTGATTAGAAAACAAAACAATGCAAACCAAAAAGCCGAAGACCAACCAAAAACCACCCCACAAAACAACTTTTTTTTTTTTTTTATCAGAAAGAAAACCCAGATTGGCTGATTTCAGAAGCAATTCAGTTAAACCCTGAAGTCCCACCCATGGGGAAGTAAGGCTCAGTTGCCTTCATGCTGTCTCTGACTGCCTTTAAGATGTCCCAGAGCACCAGAAATATCTCCACAGGCCAGGCTGACATCCTGTGTGACCTACAGGAGACCATCAGCACACACGTGTTACTTCTCTCCACAGAACATGTCTTTTTAAGACAGTCAAAGCACCTGCCTATCAACACCTTCCACTGGTATTTCTTCCCTAGAGAGGCACTTCCCAGCCTCCTTGGAACATCCTGTAGTCCCACCAGGACAAGTGCCTCACAGCTGCCATTCCTTTTGTACGTCACTTCCTTTTTGAGATCATGAACAAACTGAATCTCCTGCACCATCTGATTTTACCACACACCACTGAGCAGTGTATACATCCCCTGGTCAAAGCTCAGGCCTGGGCTGGTGCTTGCTGGGGTGGGTGGCCATCTCTTGACCAAAATTGAAGGGGGCATGGATTTTCCTGTGCTGTCTAGCAACCAAATAACCATGCCCACTTTTTTTTTTTTCCCTTTTGGGTATAAAATAGTTCTAAAACTGCTCAAATCTGCCCTTTCTATCTGAAATTCACAGTCATTATGTACAACTCATCCTCTGCCTCTAGAGACAACATAACATTTACAGCTGAACATACGACTTAATGAAAACGGGAACAATTCAGATCTGTGGATGCCTCCCATTATTCATCTGCTGCAGCTCTCCTCAGCCAGCAATGCAGCATTTTGGAACACAGGACACAACTCCCCAGCCTTGTACCTCTGCAGTGTTCCTGAAGTAACAAAATAGTGGTAGTGGTACAAAATGCCACCCTGGAGATTCATTTCTACCACAGCAATCTAAGATTAACAATTTCATCAGCAGTTTCAATTCTTTTATCCTCTGATTCACGACATAGTTGATAGAACCATGAAGTTATTCCTCCTGCATTTTGACAGATTCCACTGAATCAGCTTGAAATACAGAAAACAAAAAGCACTGTCAATACCACCCTACTGTACATGGTCAGTAAGGGATCCAGTAAATGCATTCTTACACCACTGCAAGCTGGTTTAACTCAAGTTAGAGAGGTGCAGGTGCTTCCCCAGTCACTAAATGCAACATTTCCAGGTCTGAGGAGCCAGAGCGTGCCTGAAGGTGTACTCAGCAAAAAGTCTCAGGGGGCTGTGGCTGCCTGTGCTTGACTGAAGGCATACACTGGAAGCGATCTTAGAATCAGAAAAAGACTGAGGTTTGAATCAGCTCTGGAGGAGAGCTGCTCCAACCCCCTTCTCAAAGCTGAGCTGGCTGCCTGGCTAGGTCAGCTTGTTCAGGGCCTCACTCTGACAAGTTTTGAAATCTCCAAGATTGGACATCTGTATCTCTTTGGGCCACTTAGAAGGCATACACTGGAAGCGATCTTAGAATCAGAAAAAGACTGAGGTTTGAATCAGCTCTGGAGGAGAGCTGCTCCAACCCCCTTCTCAAAGCTGAGCTGGCTGCCTGGCTAGGTCAGCTTGTTCAGGGCCTCACTCTGACAAGTTTTGAAATCTCCAAGACTGGACATTATCTCTCTGGGCCACTTGCCTCAGTGCTCTGTTCCTTTTCTGGGGAATAATTTTTTCCTCATGTCCCACTGAAGCCTCCCTTCTGCATCTTTGTATCCCTTGCTGTGAGTCACATCACTTTGCCCTGAGAAGTGCCTTTGTAAAATGAGATTCCATTTAGCAAGAGAACTTCAGGATAACAAGATACCATTCTCTGCAGTTTGTTTTTACCTTGATGAATGGCCTAAAGAAAATGCTGATAAATATATTCAAGAAAAAAGATCAGCAGATTATTTCAAACTGAGTTACCTATTATCTCCTTTGAAACTGCATTCTCTGTATAGTAATTAATGTATTTAAAATGATGACCTAGCCCTTTAACAACAGGAGGCTGTTCATGCACATAATATCAATGCATGTTCTTCCTCTCAGGGACCAGAGGAAGAACAAGATAGAGAGTAATGAAATAAGTTACACCAAACCAAATTAGACAATTTCACAAATTAGACAAACCTGATAAACATCATCAAAGGATACCTAGAGAAGTAGCTTTCACTGACTCAGAAGACTTAGCAGTCATCTAAAAAACCGAGAATGGGAGATTAGAAAAGAGCAGATGTCTTTAAAAGGCTGAGAGAGGCTGGGAAATAATGGAACAATCAGCTTAACTTCAAGGCTGTCAATCTGCCACCTTTCACAAGCTCTACAGTATTTTCACCAATAAAAAATATAAATCCAGATAACCTAAGCTGATTTTGCAGCAATGAATTTAAACACCACCATAAAATATATTACTACGGTGTAAAAGAAAAATAGTTCTAAGGTGAAGACCATTTCAGATCAGCTGAGTGCACTTGTCTCTCTACATTCAGATTCAAAGTTAGGAAATTTTAAGATAGAGAAAATACAAAGTTTTCTCTAGGACAAAATGACTTTAGAAGTCACTTGGGACAAATGACACAAACATTTTTAGTATTTCATGTTGTTTCCAACTCCTTCTTCACTGCCCTGAATTATCAGCTGAAAATATGGACACATAGTTGGACAGTGTACCAGACTAACAGCTGGCCAGAGAAACATCCAGACCTACAAGGGCAAGAAACCCTGGTAACACAATGTACAGAATATCACCTTGCTGCACAACCAGTTAGTTGGTGAATTTGAAGTCTGAGAAGCCATAGAGGAGTTTAGGGGGTGTCTCTCAAGACAACTTAGTAGTTTTCTAGGTTAATGAGCCCTGGAAAAGATTTGGGGGTAAATTGTCAAAAGTTTTGCTGTGCTCCTAAGGATCTTTTTTCCCCTCCAATAAGTTACTATTTTCCAGACAACAAACATTCTATGAGAGTATTTTGTGGATGTATATTTAATGATTCAAATATTAGAAAGAAAATACTATGGTCTCTTTGGGCTTGGCCATCCTGCTCATCAGCATTTTGAAAAATTCCTTTCCTGTGACCTAGTCATAATGAAACAACCAGCTTAGGATCCCTTCAGAGTAACTACGGACCTGCAGACTCCCAGAAAGCTATTCTGGGTGGGATACAATTCAGTCAGCAATACTGGTTCAGTCCCACCTTTGAAGAACTGCAGAAGGACCTTACAAGACCAAGGCAACTGAGTGAGGAAACAGCAAACAAATCTTAATGCAGACAAAAGTGACTTATGTGGGGAAAAATAATGCTATCAGCACATGTAAAAAACCCCAGGTTCTCACTCAGAACATGATAATGAGGCCTTGACAAGCAATTCCAGTGAAAACTCAGCTTGATATTTAACAGCATGAAGAATCACCAAACAGTGTACTCGAGGACAGAAAAGTGAACACATGCTCCCACAAACACCACATCCTAAGCACCATGTGCAGTTATTCCCCCTAAAAAAGGACATAAAAATCGAGAAAAGTTCAGAAGCATTCGATAAAGATGACAAAAGATCTATCGAGCAGTCTCCATAGAGAGAATAAACAAGTCAGCTAGGACCTTTCAGCTTGGAAAAAAAGATGACTGATAAGGGATATGACAGAAGACAATAAAATCACAAGTGACCTGAAGAAACTACTCAGCAATCTGTTCCTTTGTTGTGGCTTTCAATGCAAGAAGTGGGGACCATGGAACAAAACTATTAGATGTTAAAATAATTCTTCACACAACAGGAGGTAGGATTTTGGGGCTCCCTGCTACAGGATGTCATGAGAGCTAAAAGTCCACATGGTCTCAGGGAGTAAATTTACGGAGGACAAATACATAAAGGACCATTAAACCCAAAGAAAGACATAATCTGTGGTCCAAGAAACTCCTGGGGTGTGGAAGAATATTCTGGGCAAGGCTCACTGTATATTTACCCCATTCTTACATAAATTGTAAGAATTGTTTTGGCCACCAGTCATATTGGTTTTCCCTTTGAGAAGAGGTAAAAGTCTGTTATTAACAGTTATTAACACACCTAAAAGCATTTGAGTGACACCAAAAAAAAAAAAAACAACTGGGAAGAAGTCCGTAATTGCAAGGGATGACAAAAAGAAAATGGGAAGACAGAGGCAAACCATCAGAAATACAAGGAGGTGTTCAGGTGAGGTAGGAGTGTCCAGGCACGTTCTCAAGTGATGGTTTGGAGTTACCCATCCTGCCAAAACCATGCATGGATAAATCATTTGAAGAAAAAATTTGGCTAGGCAAGCACCTATGTAGCCAACATCTGGCTTAAATGTTAAGTGAAACACCGAGTGCTTAAATCTGTCACACAAGCAGCCCCACCCTAGAAAAAACCAATTTCAGTCAAAAAACAAGTGATGGTTTGGAGTTACCCATGCATGGATAAATCATTTGAAGAAAAAGTTTGGCTACCTGGGCAAGCACCTATGTAGCCAACGGCTTGCTTAAATGTTAAGTGAAATACCGAGTGCTTAAATCACACAAGCAGCCCCACCCTAGAGAAAACCACATTTCAGTCAAAAAAAACCACTCAGGTGTGTTTAAGAAAAGCAGAGCAACAAATGAAATGACAATTGAATATTTGGCACAAGGGTGAGTCACGGGTGTGGCAGATCCCCCTGGAGGGAGGAAGGTGCGGGCAGGGTCCGCACCCCGGTGCGTGTTTGACGCTGCGGGCACTGGTGTGTCTGATCCTGCGGGTTCTGCGCTGTTTGTCTGGCGCTGCGGGTTACGCGGTGTCTGATGCTGCGGGCTCGGCGCAGGCTGCTGCGGGCCGCACACGTGCGGAGCGGCCCCAGCTGCAGAGCCCAGCAAAGGCGCGCGGGCACGCCGGCCCCTGGATGGGGACATGTGCCGGGAATAACAGACCTGCTGTTGTGCCCGCCGCGCTTCGCTGGGGGTTGTTTACGAGGCTCGTCCCGGGCGCAGCCAGCGTGCCCAGCCCAGCTCCGGCAGCGGGAGCTCGCCACCGATTGCTCCCCGCGCTGGAAGAAAGAAACGCGCTGATCTTCCTCCGCCGCAGCTTCAAAAAGGGGCTGTTATGCGAGCTAAATTGCTTTCTTTCGCCGTTTAATCTAAATTTGAAATTCGTGGCATGGATTTTTTGAAGGGGTCTGTATACCTTGAGAAGCCTCATTGACTTCTGATAGGATTCAGACCCTTAAGGAAAAAGAATAAATCACCTCAGTGGCACCAGGCTACGGTATATTAATTTTTCGGCAAACTAAAAAAATAAAATTCTAAAAAAATCTGAAACAAATTACTAACATCAGGTAATGTTGAAGAAAAGCATCCCATGTGGCGAGTTCCCTTTGTTCTCTCCTTAGCTTTCTAGGCTTTTCAGTCAGCAGATTTTCTTAAGGATCCAGCAGTTATTACTGAGGACTTCTCTGAGCAGCACATCATCAGACTATTCACTTAGATGTCGGAATTTTTTTCTGTTTTCCCCTCTGTCACAGTCCTGTGTTTCTAAAAACCAGCAATGCTAACTAGAGAAATCACAAAATTTAATAGGGAATACTTACGAGGATAGACTTCATAATTTGTGTTCAAGCTTAATGTGATTGCTGATCCCTTTTCTTTTGTCTTCTTTTCAAATCACTTAAAGCAACCACCTGGGCAAACAGAACACACCCTTTTCATAGGGCTCCCAGCCTGGGAAACTGGGGCAGCACTTTCAGCCATTACCTACACAATTTTGTGCATCTTCCTTTCTGGCTATCAAGGCAAGATCAACTGGGAGAGAGCAATTGGTGTAAGGAAAATCGCAATATTAAAAAAACCCACAACATACCTGCAATCTCTGCATTTTCTTGGAGATACAGAAACTGCTGAACAGCGTAAGAAAGGAAGGCCCCTAGTTTCTGAGTTTTCTCCCACTTGCACTTGACAGCAAAAAAAAATACACCTCCAAAAAGCCAAGGGCAAAGCAAAAAAAAAAAATCATAGATAACAGGCAAATGGGACTACTGAGACCATTTAAAATTATGGGCTCTTATTCTATTACAAGTCTTAAGTTATACCCAATTTCAGTCAGTTTATGATACAAAAACTTACTTTTCTTTAGCTCCCAGATAAAAGCTTCCTACTCTCATTTTAGTCTGCCAATCATAAGCTCAGTCAAAAAAACCCAACCATTCCAGGAATCAAGACAGTTCATTTTCTATAGTTTGCTTTCTGTTGGATGGTCTATATCAACAAGTATTCTTCTCAGCTTAACCTGTCAAACTTGTATGCTTAGCAGAGCCACTGACTGAAAAGAAGCTGAAGCTGCTGCTTAGGAACATCAGTACATACATTAACAGCAGGCATAATTCAAAACAAATTTTCATTTCTTCACATAGGTTTTAACACTTGACCTTTTTATAATTTATGGAGATTATCAGCACATAAAGATTAGACGGATTCAAATCATCCTCAGGGCTGAGTACTGCGGAATACAATGATGACTTTTAAGAGACACCCTTCTTCCATTTCAAATGCCCAATATGCCAGAATAAATGCAAAGATATGAAAATATGCTTGAAGTTTCAAGTTGCAAAATCTTTCTCCTCATATACTTTAAGGATTAAAAATACGCTTTGCACAGATCTCTGCTCAAAAGAAAATTCTGCTATGCTGTTCCTCAGCCTAAGGAGCTGCCAGAACAGAAGCTGTCCCTTCACAGCTCTCAACTCAAAGAACAAACTCAAACCTTAGCAAAATACAAGGGCAAGAACTGATTTTTTATTAACCTATTTTATGGACTCTCAAGAGGAAAATGAGTCCTGTCAATGGTTCCTCACTGCATGAGACTAATATCTCATCAGAGGACACGGCATTATTTCACTTTTATGTCTGTCCCTCAAGAATTCTCCCTTTGATGAAGTAGTTCAAGGGCAGACATCAAAAAGTCTGCTGTAGCAAGGTACAACAAATGGATCCAAGCCACATAAGACTTCATCAATAAAAATACACATGATAAAATTCTACTAGACAAGCATAGCAAATATTTGCATCACTATGGTCCTAGAGGAGGACAGTACCTTGTACTGCTGGTCACTTTCCTTTCAGACCAACTTGATAGAAGTACAGAGTACTGCTGCAACTAAGCCACAAAGAACAGAATTTATATTCCAAGTCTCTGAGGTAGCCAACTTTTTTTCAAGTCAGATTAAATTAATTACCGTTCTAGACCTAAATAACCTTTTAAACATCTACTATACAACAACATATATACCACCATGCTTTTTCTTTTAAACTATTATTTCAGCTATAAACAAGTTATCTTACAAAAATCAGAGATGAGTCCCACTAGAACTGACAGAGGAAGAGATGACCACAGCAGATTTGAGTGACAGTCACAGACTCTTCCCAGGCACATTTCAAGACAGGAGTCTGAGGCACACTCAGCACACCTAAAGCTCCAGCTAACAGTATGTACTAGCTGGGTCTGTCAAGCAATTAATCACTCTGAAGAACCTCAGACATCAGTGGCTGATAAAGTGCATTCTGCTTTTTTTTTTCCCTGGATGCTGGACAAGGTTTTATTCCGAATAACCATGCACCAGGCTGTCAGTCAGATATCCTGTATGTGCCCTTGTATGGATACACCGATTCTCCTACCCTTTAAGGAACCTGCAGGCATCAACAGTAACTAGATCAGGTGGCAGGTGGGGTAAGCAATCACAGGAGAAAAAATGTTTTTGGAATCTATGTGCTTTTCTTCTGAAGGAATTTTTGACCAGTTACACATGTGCAGTGCATACCATTGTTCCATTAAAAATACAGACCTGAGATTTCACTGGTGCCTGCTCTGTTGCCAGCAAGACACAAACCCACCAATAAAAAGGAGTTTAAAATGGTGAAAAGAAGACACACTCGAAGGGAAATCTCTTTATAGCTTTCATTTAAAATATAAAATAGGTGAAACTTTAAAAGAAGAACATCCCATTCTGACCAAATTTTAAAATACAGTTTCATGCTAAAAGCAAAAGTCTGGATGTGAGCCTCATGGAAGCTGCCAAGCATACAGTAAGAAACCTAATCTTTCACATTACTCGCATCCATGTCTTTGCCTTCCTGGCTTACATGAGTGCTGGCATTGTTACTAGAGTGATCTAAATCCTCAATTTTATTTTCTATTTCCATAGCATTGCTTTTGACAGGACTCTTGGAAGACTCTTGACCTATTTCTGCTTCCATTTTTGTGACTAAATCATGTTCTTTATCTTCCACATCCATTCTTTCCTCTGACTGCAGGAGTCTGTGTTGAACTTCTTCCTCAGTTTTGTTTTCCAATTCCTCCTCTTTCCTCTTTGCTTTAAACACTTCAACTCCCATCATCCTCAGGTAATGGAGTCTCTCATTCTTGGGCACAAAGGCACGCAGTGATGTCTTCCCTTGCCAACCACACAGCACTATTGGACACTGAAGATCATGAGGTTTTCTACAAACAAACAGTGAAGTTCAGTCAATTATGAGAAAGTTCATCTTCAAAACTTCATTTTACAGCTATACACTAATTAAGTTCTAACACTGAATGCATTTTGTAACTATTCACAGAAGACAAAAGTTCTTAACTTCAACACCTAAACAGGCACCTGCTTGTCTACAAGCAAACAAGCAAGCCAAAGCCCTAGAAATCAATGCTAATAAGTTTCTGCAGCAACCAAAATAATTTTATGGCTCTGGGTTGAAAACTAATACAAGGAACAGCAAAAATGAAAGTTTACATTCAGAAAAATCTCAAGTTTTGTTCACAAAAGTTATTTTGTCCACAAAAAGGAACAATAAAAACTAACTTTTTCCATTCCAAATGCTGAACGTTACAGGGAAACAAACAAATAAATCACATGCAGTGATCTGTTGATCTCTGGCACAACTACCAGCTCTCCTTTATGAAGCTAAATTCTACACTTGTTTTAAGAATTCACAGACATGACAGCTTCTTTTCCTGTCTTATTCTCTGTATCCTGTATGGCTTTACTGTTTCCCTCACTTCATCTCTATGCCTACTTCTGTTTTTGCTGAGTGAAAATAAATTCTTGTCCAGGTCTTAGAAGTGCATAAATGGAAAGTAACACATCTACTTACTCAGGGTCTGGGTCGTACTTCAGAACTATACTTCCCATTGCTACAGGGAAGGGGGAACAAAAACAAAACATGTGTTACTTGGTACAATGATACAATGAGTGCAATCTGAAGATATTCAAGAAAACAAGGTTTTAGACAAACCCAGAGCATGACATGGTTAGCAGTTATCCACATCAGTACACTGAACTACGACAATACCAGATTTTATTCCTTTTTTCTTTCAAACCAAAGTATTTACATAGTCACAGATGCGATTGCCAACACTGGCTCCTCCAAAATCCCAAACAAACAAATTAAAATACAAAATCCACACGGTGGATTAACTCAATCAATCTAGCAAGAAACTTTTAATTAATTAAAACGAACGTAAGAGTATGCCAGACCAAACTTCAGAACATTTTTTTCTTCCCATTTTGTCTCATCAAACATGGAAGTACAAGGATCAGCAAGGAATTGGAAATAAAACAATACCAAAAGGCGGAAAACCAATTTTCATATCTTTAAGCATCCAGTGAGGAGGAAATTAAAAGTTTAACAGGAGTAGACATCACTCCCCATATTTAAGAATATCAAATCTGAGTAACTATATTTGGTACATAAGGTCATGACAAGCAATTGCAGATGAAAAGCAATTTCATCTGGAGCATTAACAAGCAGAAAAACCAGAAGCACATATAAAATCTTTGTTCATCCAATATTTTAAATGCTGCCTCACAGCACTGCTTTGCAGAAGTCGTAAGTCTGGCAACTCTTCTGTTCTCTAAAGCTCAAAAACCTTGGAGGCTGCAATCAGAAAGGACTAAAATTTCTAGCAGCACAATGGCTTTAAGTAATGCTTACTTACCTAACAAGTGTATTTAAGATAAATTTAGTCCAAATTTTTAGCAAACACAGTTTATGCTACAGGATTTTATAGCCTTCTGTACAAAGAAGAAAAATAATTTTGTGACAGCAAAATTAGCAGGCTTACCCATATCTTTGACTTTCTTCTGTGTTTCACTGCTAAATTTACTTAAGAATGGATTTTCCTGGGTTAGCAGAATTTTGACATCTTCTATGCCAACATTTATAATCCTTGCATGAATGAATGGGTACAGAGTATAAATCCCCTGTTTAAGAAATAAAGACAATTATTTAAAAATTAAACCACTGATTTCTGAAGGAAAAATGTTAAAAACAGTATGCACTTTACCTAATACCAGAAAAAAAAAATTAAACCATACTGGAAATACAAATTACCATTAATCTGACAAAGTTAATGCCAGCTGTCTTACAGGCTCTCGAGGAAACCAAAGTATCTCCTTTGAGAACACAGTGCTATGCAATTACCTCTTGTGCTAATCTGAATGCACATCCAAACTGGTCACCATCACTGTTGCGAGACCAGACTTTTATCCCTGTGTTGATAACCTGCAAACACAAAAAGCCAATAAACATCAGTAGGGGGCATAAATTCTAAATTACCACTCTGAACTTGTTTTTCCTCGACTCTTCGACTAAAAGTTTATTTGAACTGAATAAATGTGAAAACTCATTCAAGGGAAAAAGGAACTCCTGCTATAAAAATGTGGTGCTCCCTCAACATATAAAATGCTTTTTACTCCTTTCCATATTGAAAACTGAACAGTGTGAGGAAGTGCAGTTTTAAAAAGAGGGCAAGAAACTACTAATATCTAATTTTAATTTTAGTCTGAGTAAGAATTTTCTGTGTGATTCTGGGAAAGTCAATCAAGGACTAGATTTCAAAAATGTACAAGTGAATACTATTTGGACACTACCTATCCTTTGTGGTACTCAAAGTCTCACTACCCAATATAAAGCACCAGTTTCTTAAAATTTTGTCAATTATGTAGCCATTTCCTGCATAGGGGATAAAAGAATAATTGTTTATCCATCTTAAAGATCTGTTGCAAAGATGTACTGAATATCCTCTAAAATTTTCAAGATTTGACTGAATGAGGCCCCAGAATATATCTGATCTAGCTTTGAAGTCAGCTCTGTTTCATGTAGGAAGGAAGCTGGACTGCCTCATTCAAACCTAAATTACACAATGACTTTTGAGACAAATCTTTAGCATTTGCAAGATATTTTCCACAGGGAATCATAAAAAAAATTCCCTCTAATTCACAAAAACTACTTATTATCCTATTATCACTCAGCTTAATGAACTTTCAAAATGTTTAATTTTTAAAATTACTTTGAAACAATGTCCCCATGTAACACAGACAGTAAATAATTCAGCTGAACTTATCTTTTTGGTTGGCTTTCAAAGCTCTTAATACTTTTATAATTAAGGGGGTGATAAATACAACATCATAAATGTAAACATGTGAAGTTACCTGAAGACTACATAAAAATGCTAGCACACACACGAGAGTTATATATTCTCTCTCTTTCCTTTTAAATATTACCTCTCTCTACTTTTAAGTGCTCTTTCATCCACCAAAAATGTTTTCATCTCAGAGACTGTTATTTACCTCTCAGAGTCAACTTTTCATCTCTAACACAGGAGGGACAGAGAGGAAAACATTAATCTAGACTTAAAAAAAAATATAGCCTGTCAGAGGGCTAATCCTCTATGTAAACAGTACACTTGGCAAGTTCAAGGAGATACACACTAATGCTTATGAACCATACCTTCATCTTCTCACTATTGTTCAGAAGCACATTCCTCAGCTCCTTAGAAACCATGTACAGCTGCCTCTTTTTTCCTTCTTGAGTTCGAGTCAGTAAATTCATCTTGGGAAATGATGGGTCCAATGCGTAAAACTTCCTGTGGCCATAATACTTGTTTTGATTAACTGAGCAATAAAATCACATACTCAAAATGCATGTTTTAGCCCATTTCCTCCAGCTAGCTCTGCAAACACTTAGCACTTTGGCTTCAGAACACAAAGATTAGACTTTCTAAGCTGCATGACATCAGAAAAGACAAGCTGTTATAGACACTGAGACACACTGGAAAGTTTCCAGTGCAAACTCTAGTTGGCTATTTTCATTTAAGTATTTAAGTGTTGAGGAGAGGGGGCCCTGGTGCAAAGTCAGGCAAAAGCTGTCATGCAAGACCAACGAGACCTATGCTTTGTAATGAACTGAACTTGAACTACTAACATCCCTGAACTAACAGGAATCTTACTGCCAAAACAGACACATCTTTTTTCTTACTGGATAGGAAGGAACAATGGATCATCTTCAGGGAGAAACACAAAGGGGTCTTCTTTAAAACCAAACAACTTCATTTTTTTAGATGGCGGTGGTCTAAAAAGGAAATAACATTGCATTGTCAATTTCACTAAAATTTCACTTGCTTTAAAATCAGCATATTCAGTTCATTTAGTCAACACTCGGCTTATTGCAACAGTATGCCAAAGAGAACATTGGCATTTTCTTGTGCTTCACTAACACTACATACAATTTAACTTGTTAAAATAAGGAAGTGAAGCAGTGCTTGGAAACAGAGTTCACAAAAACAAGTAAACAGAGATTTCTGATACAATGATTGTGAAGGCAATACAGATCTTCCAACTTCTGAAAGTATTTTTTCCCTTAACAGAGAAGAAAGTATTAACAGACTTAACAAATGCTAATAAGAAAACTGGTTATTTTCCAAACTTGCTGACGAGACAGAAAACATGGAAATGCAAGAAAACTGAATGAATTAATTTTTTTTATTGACTTCTAAATTACAAAAGAACTACAGAATACTGAGCAATTGCAGAGCTGTCAGAGGACAAATACTTAGACGTGGACTTACCCGCATACTCCTTCCTTTTTACTCTGCTCAGTGTCCAAATTCTGCAATTCTTGCATTTTCTTAGACTCTTCATTTTCAGCAAGTGTTGGTTCTTCAATAATACAGTCAGAACCATTACCTGAATTAGCTGCTGTCACTTCAGTATCTCCTGTTCTTTGTGGTAATTTCTGATGAACCTATTTCAAATTATAGTATTTTCAAAAAAGCAAAAGTAGTATCCAACTTGTAACAGAAGGCACCTATGTTTTCTCTTTGTATGTGCTTAATTCCTGTCAATTTGTATGCAAGTGCTTAAACAGATCCACTCAGGGTGTTAATCTGATTACTAGATCAGGATACCACTATAAATTGCATTTACCTCCAGTACTGATCTGGACAGTTTCATATTAACTGCCCCAAGAAAGCTATTTTGTACCATCTACAAAATCATGTTCAAGCACTCAGAGAAGACTATTTTAAAAGAGGATCTGCTGTTTTCTTCCTAACACTCAAAGTGAGTGACACATGCATCCTGCTGCTGCACACCTTCTGTAAGAGTGCTACAACGTTTTAACTCAGAACATCATAAACTATTTGGAGGGTGCTTCTGAATAAATGCTTCTTCCCTATTGCCACATACATTTTACTCCTAAGTTGTTCTAATGAAGCAAATCAAATAAACACCTAAAAGGGATTCACAACAGAAGTACTCACAGACACAACAATCTAAGAGATCAACTAAATCACATCAACTTAAAACCCTGTTGACAGGATTTTAAAGACAATTGACAACAAATGGATTAAAGTCAGATGGCTGAAGCTGCTGCTCCCAACAGTTTTACATCCATTCCCCGTGCTGCTGATCTGCTAATCTGCTAGTGAATCACTCCTGAGGAACCAGCCACAGAGTGAGATAATCTGACATCAGAATTAGCTTACAACACTGCAGAAAAAAGCTTTTTAGCCGAGGACCACACAGCTGAAGGAAGTGACAGCTTTAGCTATCCGATATAATCTGCTTCTGTAATTCTTTTAGAGCCTTAATTTTAGGGTCAAGATTTAGCTTGTTATTTTACTACCATTTCAAAATCCCCTTTATTTTTTTTCTTCTATTTTAAAAGTTTTCATGGTTTTTTTAAGTACGCTTGTTATTTTACTACCATTTCAAAATCCCCTTTCTTTTTTTTTTCTTCTATTCTAAAAGTTTTCATGTTTTTTTTAAGTAGTTAATGGATTTAGGAATTTATTTTTAATTGACACACTGAAGGGCAGATACAGAACAGCCATAGTATGTCTTCTATTATGTGCAAATTAAAAAGAATCCTGAAACATCATTAGTAATTTACATTTTAGATAATTTAAAAGAAGTTACCTTAGGCTGACGTTTATTCCATGGCATTGGAGACTTTTTTATTAAGACAGCCACAAAGAAGCCACCTGTGTTCTGGTGATGTGGCAATATCCTAAGACTAGAGAGAAAAGAAAAAAAATGTTGCAGCACATTCATAGCTGCATTCAGAATCACAAAATACCAGAAGGCCCATATTTTTTTACTTCCAGGGTAGGTAACTGTTCCTAGTAGGATTGTGCAGATTTAGCAAACTAGAAAGAGAATCTAAATAGAGCATTCTGGCAAAATTACTCCCATCAACTAACACATTCATTCACCGTTCACATTTGAGCTTTAATGACTCATTTCTAAATAATATTTTTAGAATAGCTGTGGAAAGCTTTTAAAAGCAAGTAAGTCACACTGTTAATATGTTAAAGTTTTGCATACTTTTTCAGTAATTTTGACTGTTTATCTCTATTGGATGCAAAGAATTTGACCTTTTCATGTGAGCATTTACTCCTCTTACGCAACTTGCAGTAATTTCTCCTGATTCACTGGAGTTAAAATATTACTGCCATTACATATGAAGCAATCAAAATAGACTACACATTCCTAATCTGACCTAATTATAATTTGCCCACAACCATACATGTTACATCAAATCCTCACAAGACCTACTCTGGGAAAACTTACCAGCGCTCCAGATTCATTGCCTTTAGCTTCTCTTCATCTTTCACTGGAAACATGGTAGGACGTATTTGTGTTTGTCTATTTGAAGGCACATCTTTCCACTCCTCAAACCACTGTCCATCTTTCAGCATCACCTTCAAAGTGTTCAATATAAATTCAGTGAAGAATATAGGTTACAATTTTTAATTAAAATACTTGAAAACCAAGATTCAGACACCAAATAAAGAAGTAATTTTCTGGTACAGAAAATTAAGTTCTTTAAAGTGTATTGTTTCTTTGTGCATTGTATGTGTGTGCTTCAGAGCAGGAGATTCTTGCCAGCTGCAGCTCTTTGCTCCACTTCATATGCTTAAAAAAAAATAAGCATACAGTCAAAGTGTAGTCAAAGCTGAACCAACTAGAGAGATCTCTGTTAACCTGCTAAAACATGTGAACCACCACAATCCAGAGGAAGGACAGTGGTGAAATATGTAAGATCAGTGAGATATCAGATTTAAGATACGCTACTCCTTTTTTCCCGTGAGACTGGCTGTAAAACATTGTGTTATAGGCAGCTTCCAAGCAGTATCCAAGGTAAAAGAGCTACTGCAGTCTAGTAAAGATCAGAATTGAAGAATCCCAATTTCATTACATAAGAAATATGCAAGAGTGCAACACAACAGCTTGACAGGCAGAAAGCTGCATGACACAGGTCACTGACAGATGTTTGTAGATTGTTGCTGAAGAAACATCCTCATGAATTTTCTAGCATCTGTACCTTTACTTAGAACTAAGAACAAATCTACAGATCTGCTCTAAGACACTGTGTAGACATAACATCACCTCAGTCTGGCTAAGGGTCAAAGCTTTTGATGGACACTCAAGATACAAGCAGAAGGTTAGAGCCACAACTCTTACAGGAAGGCATTCTGAATGCTCTTCAAGCAAGGATACCGAAGTGAAAAAATAAGGCAGGAAAACTTGATTTCAGAGCTCTAGATGCCTGGTTTTATACTGGATGCTAAAGTTGTAAGATGGGTCCCAAATGGGGATGCACAGTGCAAATTCATAAAATTAATCACTGGAATGAAGGCCCATTTTTGTTGTTAAGGCAACAAAGTAAAGCAGTTGCAGTGATGGCAGCTTCAGGACTGGCAAATATGGTGGAAGTGGTTTCATACATCTCACTGTGATTGTCTTGAAAGTTTAATCAAGTGTTCTAGTGGAAACTGAAATGTAACATTTATCTAGACTACAATTTCACTAAGAACTTTGGAATGCAGATTTCAGCATCATGAAGTCTGGCACTTCTCAGACACTGATCAGATCACACCTTGTGCCTCTCTACATTTCCTGAAATAGAAATTACTGTACTTTCAGAATTAGTATTTCAAGTCAAAATATGCTACATTTCATAGTGCTAGATGGAGACAAGATAGACTGCACTTCTGAACCGCTCTTCTTTGGAAGTCATGACTCAAGCTTGAGAAAAACCAACAACAGGACTGATAAATAACCAAAGCCTAAGAAAACCCCAACTATTTAGGTTTTACCTAAAAACTGCCAGAAAAACTGCCTATGAGACTTGTGCTGTTCAGTTTTTTCACTCACTGGTAAGTTGGTGTGACTGGCAGAATGACAAAGCACCAAAGAACACTCTGAACTCTTCTCTATTGCACATTTTACTGACCACCTGTTAGAGCAGAAGGAAGAGTAAAAGTGTTGCAGGAACAGATGACCAAATCTGGAGTTAAAAAGGTGTCTTCCTTCAAGCCTAAAATAATTCATTGGAGTTCACTCATCATCTGGCTTAAGGAGGGAGTACTGAATGCTATTTCCAAGCACCCAAGTGTCCCTTGAACAAAACCTTATTTTTGTTTTTGCTGTTTCCAGAGATTTACAGTCAACTGATGTTCAGGAATATTCAATGCAGTCACAGAGCTCCTAGAAAACAAATGCTGCACCAGGGAACAAAAGACTACACAAAGTAAAAACAGCACCAAAGTAAGCAAATCCATCCACAGTGACATGCTAGCCAGTGAGGCATGAAAATATACAGTAGCAGCAAACCAGGTCTGAAGAAAACCTAGCAAACTTTGAACACATTTCATCAGACTAGTTTTTAAAACCTGTTAGGGAGATTTATATTTCAACTGCAAACAGATAAATAGATGCTACAGGGAACAGAATATACCCTTAGTGATCATTACATAAAAATATATATAGTGCCTTTATGGAGTACCAAGAAAAGGTAAAATTAAGATCACAGAGCCACAGTTATGCACTACATTTATTCTTCAGGTACAAGTATACAGTGTAAACTTTAGGAACTGTAAGAAGAAAGAAATCAACTTGTTTCTAAGCTACATTTCCAGAGGCAAAATATACACAAACCTTTATTCCCTACATCTTGTTCATTAGCCTGTACACAGGCATAAACCTACCCGGCATTGCAAGAGACTAGTGAGATGGTAAGACAGAAGACCCAATGGCATTGCAAAGGCACACACTCATAACTAACTAAAATTTAATCAGTATCTTTCCCCACTACCAGGATGGCCTTCTACTTTTCTTGACTATACTCTTGACAGGAAACTGAAGCAGCTTTGGGTCTTTTGCCCCTCCCTAGTAGTTTGTTTCCAGAACTGAAATCATTTAAGGCCTGGAACAAAATATAGGATTCTATTACTATTCTAGCATTAGTCACATCACTGCAAGCTTTAAAACTTATTTGCAGAAACAGGTTCACAGCTTTTACTTCCAAATGAAATAAAATGGACCAGCTGAAGAACTGCAGAATCTAACATTCACAGAGCCTGAAGACAGAGATGGATGGCTAACATTAGAAGTGGCTGAAATTATGTTGCCATCTACAGGCCACATACATGAAACGGAATGGGGAATTGTAGCAAGAAAGTATAGGAGGCATAGGAAAGAAACCTAGAGGTAAGGGGAAAGCAGATGTGGGGAAAAGAACCTACCCTCCCAAAGACTTCCAGCTTAGCTCTCTCCCCTAAACATCAAATCACTGCCATTAATGCAGCTCACCCTAATTTGGTGAAATGTTACACTTCAGAATGTCCCTAATTTAACACTCTGCCACAGACCAAGAACTTTACAAAAATATCAGGTTAAGTACCTTCCATTTTGTAATTCCTGGCATTCTCTTCAAACCTGGTAACTCAGAAGAGACATCAGCAAGTTCTAAGGCACCTGAAATCCCAAGAACATAAACATTTTGAAAACAGAATTTAAGAGTTATGTTGTCAATTCACTTTTATAAAAATAGTTTTCCTTAAAGTTTTAAGCCGTTTTATGAATAGTACTTTTTAAAACTTTCGAGAAATAAAATGCTATACAACTTCTACCTCTTATTATTAACAGTTCTTCTCACCTTTGTTAATGTAACTATGTAAGATCATAAAATACCCAAAATATAATGGTTAGATAGTTTTGTAGCAGCTACAGAGAAATATTCTACAACTTACATCATTAAACATCAGTGTTTCCAGCAATGGAATCACTGAAGTTCTTATTCTCATTTACTCAGTATTTGGATTTACTACACTGATTAAGTATTTTTCAGGGAATAACTTTTGGTATAACTAAGCCTTCTGAAATGCCTACAATATTCTAATTTCAAGGACGTACAATCTCAATATATTCCAGTGACAGAGAAAAGAGAAATTGTTATTTTTAAAATGGAAAGGAAAATTCCAAACTGTTTAACACTAACATGACCAAAGACTATGTGCCTAAAATATGTCAAATTACTACAAGAAACATCAACAGGTTATAGCTTAATTTACTGGATAAAATCTTCAAGCTGCCCAAAGTCCAGAAGGAATTATATAAAAATTTAATGCTTAAATAGGTGATCTCCCTAGAAAAGAATAACTTTTAACATTGCTTTTCTGTGATTCTAAATACTTAAGTTATTTAACAGTCAGGTAGGCTTTTCCTCATGATGTACACAATTTGTCAACCTGTTCTATATGACTACAACCATTTACTCTTACAGTGACAGCTTAAGCAAATCTTTTAAATAAATGAAAAGGAGATATGTGAATTCATAGAAAAATTCAAAAATGACATCTCAAATGTGATTACACTTGATGTTTTGCATCCATCCTTTGAATATTCCTGCCTCCCTGCAGCATGACTTCAGCTGATGTCTCAAGACTACAACAGACTTATCAGGCACTGAAGAGTCTGTCAGAAGTGCTACAGTTTCCAATACTTGCTACATGGTACAAAAAGGCCTTCTCTCCCTACTCCTTCATGCCTATGGGGAAAGCAATCTCTCATCTCCTTCACAGGTCTGCTTCAGCAAGGTAACACTGCTAGAAACTACCAACAAATCTTCTGGACTGATCTGGACTAATTATTGAGGTACAACACCCCTTGCAGACCACTGCACTGTCTCTTTATGACTATCTTCTTAAACTACACCTGTGTTCAAGTTCCAAGGGTAACATTTATCTCTCTGGGACACATCACAGCCTTCAAGTATGCCTCAAAATACCTCCACTGGGCAGAGACTAGATCTGAACATCATAGCAAGTCCTTCCTTTAAAGTATTGAATTTCCCCCAGGTGATGCAATTGCTGGCCTCCACATCTTACTGCTTTTGTGTTCTTATCCCAACTAGATCTTAATTCTTTCCAATCTTGTCACTGTTAAAATTAATGCTTGCTTACTATGGCCTTCAATAAGCCAAGCACACTGTAATTTACTGGAAATGTGTCTATGATTATCAAAGAAACTACTTCTAAACAAAAGTGTCCTTTCACAGGATAAGCAGAGTTGGAAGGGACCCACCAAGATCATCAGGTCCAACTCTGGCCCAGTGCAGGACACCCCAAGAGTCACACCCTGTGCCTGAGAGCACTGTCCAAAAGCTTCTTGAACTCTGTCAGATTGGCACTGTGACCACTTCCCTTGGGAGCCTGTTCCAGCCACCCTCTGGGTGAAAAACCTTTGCCTGATATCCAATCTAAACCTCCCCTGACACAACTTCAGGTCATTCCCATGGGTCCTGTCACTGGTAACCTGCCCTTCCTCTTCCCTTCATGAGGAAGTTTCAGACTGCAATGAGTCTCCCCTCAATCTCCTCCAGGCTGAACAGAAAAGTTACCTCAGCCACTCATCATCAGGCTTTTCCTGTAGACCCTTTATCATCTTTGGTGCCCTCCTTTGCATGCTCCCTAATAGCTTAATGACTTTCTTATATTGAAGTGATCAAAACTGCACACATGACATAAGATGAAGCTGCCCCAGTGCACAGAAGAGTGGGAGTAGAAATTACATAGTCAATTCCTAATGAACCTGCAAGAACTTTAGTTAAAGTGCTGTTTCCAAGAAAATGAAATGTCATGCATAATTTGGGCCGAGAATAGCTACTGGCACAAAGTAAACATTACACAAAACAAGCTACCAACTTCCAGAGTAAGTGCAGCTCCAGGAGCAATAGAGCTGCTTCTACTCGGTAAAACCTTAAAAAGTCTGGAACTTTTCATGCCAAATCAAATTAGATGTTTCCAAATTTCAGGTTATTGATTCAGAAAAAAACAGTATACACCAGCTACTAAATGGGCTACTGAACCCTACTATCACTAAGTGATGCAGTGCAGCTTCCCAGTTCATCTTAGTTTTTCCACCTCTTGAAACCTCAGCCTTCACATGCAAGCCAAAAATGCAAAAACCCCCCGTGAGTTAAAGCACATTAAAAATCCAAGCATGTCAAAATGTGGGGCAAAGGATGCTAAAGGTATCAGTGACTCCCACCTACTGGTGTACAATTACTTTGCTCTAACTGCTTAACTACACTCCGGGCTTTTTACTCCTACAGTGCACAGCAGCAGTGTTCCACACTGAGTTTTCCAAAGGAATTACAGATGTCAGACATGGACTCCAACCAGTGAAAGCAGTTAGTGGGAGCCAGATAACACAGACTGAATGCCACTGATCTGTAGAAATGTCTTCTGCATCATTAACACAACACTTTAGGTTTTGTATTTGCAGCTGATTCACTCCCATTTAAGAAGACTGCTCATAGCAACATTAATGAAATCCTATTGGTACAAAAAGATTTCCAGAGTTGTGCAAACTAGCAGCATATTACCCACACTAAGATTATCACTAGTACCATCATAGACATAGACTTTTTTGGGCTGAGGGAAAAAAAAAACAAACTTCCCTACTCCTTCCCTACTCTGTTCAAGCTTACATTCTCACCTTGACTCTTTTCCAGCAGAGATGCGATCACAGCTTCATTTTCGATGGGATTCAAGGAGCACGTGGAATACACCATTCTCCCACCTTCTGCCAGCTGCTCAACACCACGGGTTGCAATTCTCAACTGCAATCTAACAGAACATGATTGATCTAGCCAGCTATCATTCAGGAACCCACAAAAAGCTTTACTGCAGACACACAGCTCTCCATGGACTAAGTCAGAACTTGGGGGAGTTCTACAGCTGTCAGCAGTACACAAATTATAGTCAGTGTTGAACTAATTCAGCTTAGTGCAGTCTGTACTGCAGACATACTCACAACGACACCCATTAAATTAAAGCAACAATGAAGTCAAACATTAACACTAACACAGCATAACTCTGAACATAACATTCTCTGTTTTGTTCTTTCTAGTGCCCAATCAGTTTTATTATGAAGTACTCTAGAAAAATAACACCCGAAAATTATTCTTCTCAGAAATCCAGTTAAAACAAAGAGTAATCTGACTATTACAAATATTATGGACAACACAGCTTAACCAGCAGTGGCCTTCTGAGAAAGGTATGACAGAGCTGGACCATGAGTTTAGGCCCTACCTGCATACCTCCAAATAAATTGAAACCCTGCACTAATGAATAAGTTGCAAAGAAGTCATAGGTCAGCTGAGTCACAGTAACCAAGGTATCCCGAGCTTGTTAAAAATACACAGAAAAATTTTCTGCGTTTTTTTGTTTTCAATTACTACATTTTACCTTGTGCCTGAACTAGGCTAAGTACTTATTCACCATCAGTTTACATATATCCATCTCGGGTAATTGAAACTATTTGTATATGATCTCTAGAATCCCACAGACTTTAAAATAGCACTAATAAATTTTATAACTTACTATATTTTCCAGCAGTATTTTACCCGCCTAAATGCTAAGAATGCCAGCCAAGTGATTTATTCTATTTTATTAGCTATCATGTCTAAATCAATTCAATAAATAATTCAATGACAACTATACGTGATAGTACAAGCAATTTAGATTCACATGCTTCCCTCCTCACATCTGAAACCCTACACTTCTTCTCAATAGCACTAAAGCTCTTGATTTGAGAGAAAAATGACTCTTCCTAGTCTCTGCTTTATCATATATTAACATGTGAATGCATGCAGATGTTAAAGATACTGAAAAAGGAGAGAAAAATGAAAGAAGTGCAGATGTGCAATAAGCATTTTTACCCGTGGAGCTGCAAACTGTTTTGTGTCGTCCATTTCTTCCACACATCAATATTTTTCCTCATGGTTCCATCTCCACTGCAACAGAGGTTCAACAGATTTGTATTATTTGTGTTTGAGACTCTTTCCATATCAAAATCATTTACAGCAGCACCAAAAATACTAGTCCCTCTTCCCTTGTAACTCGTTCTCATACACTGTTCTGTTTCTTTACTCTCTCTGTATTTCAGTATCCTGAATATTAAGGTCAAAACTTGAAGCCCTTCAACTGATCAAATTACAGGACCACTTGGAATGAAAAAATTCACCTTGATTCTGTATCCCCACACTGAAAAGGCATTCCAAACTATAAATCCTAACTAACTAACCTAGTCAAAAGGCAAAATTCAGTAGCATAAAAAATTTAGCACTGCACTTAAAGCAATAAAATCCATGTATTGAAGTTTACATGCAAGGTACCTGCAGGGGACATCACATAAAATCCTGTCATAGAAGAGGATCTCTTTTCTTCCATCAACATCTATTTGAAGGTTAGGAATGCTGGAGGCATCATGATTTACCACCATGATGCATGGACTGTTTAATCTCTTAGCCTGATGAACCAGCAAATAGCAGCGCTTGTTGTCGACATCATTGGCAATTACAAAACCGCCTGGGAACATCAAATAGTAGGACAATGCTTAACTATTCAACAGACAAATCATTTTACATAGTTTATTACCTTATCTCTGAAAGAGATAAGGCAAACCTTTCACTAGAGATTTTTACTTAAAAGACTGCTCATGAATAGGGCAGCCCTTACTGAGCATAAAATAAAGTATATTGCAGGTTAACTGATGTGTCATAGTCTCAAGAGTTTTAGCTCTCATCCTGTGGCAGTAAGACACATCCAAGGGCCCTTCAACTTTTCAAAGGAAAACCTCTAAAATAGAAAATAACCCCACTGCCACCAAAGACAATCTCTACATCAGCAAATTTTCAGTCCAATACAGAAAGAATCCACACACTCTCTACAACTTTACGGCGTCAAGGGGCAGTATTTTCTGTGAGCATCTAACCAAAAATAAAGATTCTGAAGCTTAAAAAAATGATAAATATGACAATTTCTTCAAGTTGAAAGCAGCTTAATCCAGTGTTTGCAGGATACCACACAGCACAGAGGCTCATGGGCTGCCATCTACTAAGTAAACCTGATTTATATACAAAAATTAAGCTCTAATCACATGTACTGTAATCTGAACTGAAAAGATACATATAATTCATGTCTGTTTTTCAAGCAAAGAAAGCCTGTGAAGTTTCAAATAGGTACCCTTAATTTCATAACAACCCCTTGTGGAATTCATTGTGTAGTTAAATGCAGTTACTCATCTGTGACATTAAAAACAATTCACTACAAGAAAAAGCAGAAATTCCAAGTCACAAGTTTTTAGTTTTCCAGACTTACTGGGAAAGGGAACATTCATGTCTGCATGCAACATTTCAATGAGCTGTGCAGTCTTAGATCCAGGAGCAGCACACATATCTAGAATCTACAAACAAGAAAATTTTTAAAATTCCTGTCTTACACTTTTTCAGTACTTGAAAAATTTACTATGTTCTTGTTTAAATTAGGTATTTTTGAATATGTAGAATTATGACTGTTCTGAACAACAATTTGAAAAGAAAAAAGTACAATCCTGTTCTTTGTATGCCTTACCTTCAAAGGTTGAAAACATAAAAAGGACTTTAGTTTGTAGGGAACAAAAACATCAGCTGAAATAAGATTTGAAACAGGAACCCAAATACAGATTTGGGGATATGATCCTTTTAACAGTTCAAAAAAAATTCCAACTGAAGTTATCTGCAACTTTACATATATACGCATATACTGAAGACTAAGTTACACTCAAGAGCAAATAGTACTTTTCTTTAAACTATTAATAAATGAATCAGAGATAGTACTTTATACAGATTTTATAAAAATTAATTGTTGTCCCTCCCCACACACTGACATTTCAATGTACAAATTCAGGGCAGTATAGGTCTCCTGCTTCTTTATCTTGGAAAAAGCACTTGGGAAGTGTTTGAACTGCCCTGAGGCAGCTGAACATAACAGCAGAGACACCAACACCTGAATTCTAGTGCATTTCTCCCTCCTAATGAATGTGATGGAGTCATTGGTAGTCATTTGTTTCACATCAAAACAACTGACATCTCAATCTGTTCTCTCAAGCAAGGAAGTTTAGAGTCTTTCCTCCTGCCTAGTTACAGATTTTCAGAAACATATGTCTATCTCCTGGAACTTTGGCTCCAGTAAAAATCAGCTGAGATCGTGCAAGAGGATAAAAGATGGGAATGAGCTGCTCAGATCCTCATGCAAGCCCCCTGCATGAACAAGACTAAACCCGGAGACAGCTCCCAGAAAAACACAGAGAGCTCCAGGGAATGTGTGCTAAATGCTGCCATACAGCAGCGCTAACACATCATGGAACACACCCTGCAAGACAGTATCAGATCTGCTGTTTAAATTAGGAGATGTGATGCTACTGTTTTCTGCTTCTGCAGATAATGCAAAAGATGATGAAGAATACACAAGGCTAAACACACTCTAAAACTGTCCAGCTAACTGATGGTGGGGGAAAACTAAATGGGAAAAAAAGATTAAAAATGAACACAGCTATGGGAACATTTGACAATCACTAATTTTATCCTTTTTATCATTATCCTTGCAGAAAATGGAATCAGCACCTTAGATGTAATACATACAGAACATGCTGGTTAAGCAAAAGTAACCTGCAATTCTGGTCATAACAAGCAGCTCCTAAGTAAGGCACTAAGGACCATGAAAGGCCCTAAATTACAAGTCAGGGCATCATTATATCATTAAACATTTGCTGTTTTGGCACAAGAGAGGATAAAGAACCTATTCTTAGTCTGATTTATGAAATCTTACACATATTTCTGGAAAATGCTGCAATACTCACCCAAATTAAACATGCAGTGTAAAGCCTATATACTGCTAGCTTATCATATACAATGTTAAGGTGTGTGCAAAAATATCCCTACAATTTGTGTTTTTTAAGATGAATGTGTTCACCACCTGTTCATTCCAGACAGAAGTCAAAATACACCTGTGACAAATGAGGACTGAGACTTTCAATTTACCATTCACTGAAAAGAGATGAGAAGACCTTGCTTCCTATAAAACAGCCATAGCTGTCATACACTGGGTTGGGGTGAAAGTAGGAGAAAAAAAGGTGGAAAGTTATGGATGCTAAGTACTGTTCATATAAAAACAACTGTGTACAAACTAGTCTTTAAAACACATGTGAGAAGTTTGATAAACATTAAATTTAAGACAGCATGAAAATTTAAGAAAGAAGAACACAACGTGGCTGCTTGAGATAGCAAGACAACTAGCTCATTGATTTAACAGATTAAGAGAGTAAGGCCACCTGACAGATTCAGTCTGCAAACAAGCACAGAGTATGAAAACATCACAAAGTTAGAACAGAAAGTTTGCTACCAGATATATCCTCATTCCTATGGCATGCCCTAAGAAAATGCCATGAGCATTCCTTACACACTTCAGTTAAAGTTAGCACCCTACAGTGTTTAGCCATCACCAACAGCATGTTTCAGCTCACCCAAAATATTTCATCTAACAGATTATTTATAGAGTAGAATTTTTCAGCTCCTACAAAAGGCATAGAGTGAAATCTATGAGGTAGGGAGTATTATCACTTGCATCTTAAAAACTACATCTGTTCACAGTGTGATGAAAAGAGAAAGTTAAAAGTAGTTACTTTACTTTAAAAGCAGGTTGTAACAAGAATACATAACTGAGATGCAGCTAAACACATTTACACTTTGAAAATAAGACAATGCAACTGCCTAAATTTGACATGTTTCTTGCAGGGTATTACCCACAGCTGAAAAAGCAGATGTTCCTCTGATAGTGTTTTTGTAATCCGAACATTAGCTGGGTGTTGCTGTTGATGTGCAGAAAGCATAAAATGTACCAACACAAAACAGAACTGAGTATCAGCCCTGATGCTGCTTTTGTGATTTTTAGGTCAATTAAGCTGATTTCAGGCACACTAGACTTATACGCTAGACTCACCTTATGATGAGGGCTAACATTAAGCAGCAGAGGTGGGATCATACTAACAGCCTCCTGTCGACTGATGTTTCCCTTGAAAGGAAAAAAGAAATTAAATTTGTTTTTATTCCATGAAAGAATACATTTATTTTGCAACAAAACTTTTAAATTGCTATGTAATAAAATAAGAAAGCAGTCAGAAACACGCTACTATAAACTTAGGATTAAATTCTGCTGGAATTTAACAAAAAAAATCACAGTATTTCACTCAATTGTATTTTCCAATAATTGCATATTTACTCTAATTACACTAATTTTACAGTTTCCGCTCAAAAGAGAGGAGAAACTGGCTCAAATCAAGTGACAAACATCCATCACTTAAGTGTTAAGTATTGGCTTAACATTTAGCATCTGATTATTTCACAGGGACTCATTTTAACATCCCAAACAACAACAACAAAATGCAATTAGTTTTGGCAGATATTTGCAGCTGCAGAATCATTGGATGCATCACTGCCAACTGCACCACAAAATCCATATTCTTCTGGGCTACTCAACTTCTGAGAGAAAAGGTAGAGTCTCCATCTTCCACAATGTATTTGAATAAAGCATTGCTCTGGATATGCCAGAAAAAAATGAAGATCTATCCAAAACTTACACATTCTGTCTCGCTAACCAGAAACTGATGAAACTTTTCCAGTTGCGGGGACTTGCGTAAGATTTTTCTACTCAAATTAGTGTGCCAGGCCAACTCTTCAGGATACCTGGGGGAAAAGAGATGTGAAAAGAAGAGAGGCAGAAGAAAGAGACCGATGAGTTAGGCTGGTTGCCGGGAACATGCAGAATGCCTAACCTCGCCTCCAGATCACTCACCAGCTCAGCGCCTGCGGCATCTCGACTTTCTGGCCGTCCACCTCCAGGTCCTGCAGCTCTCGGAAGTACTTTTCCTTCAAGCAGTGGAGAATCTCTCTGGCGTGGCTGCATGCGAGAGACACCCGGGGGAACACCGGATGGAGAATCACAGAGCGGCTCGGGCTGCAAGGAGCCCTAAGGACGGCGTGTTTCCACCCCCCTGCCGTGGCCGGGACACCTCCCCCTGCTCCAGGCGGCTCCGGCGGCGCTGCCGGCAGCCCCCGGCCCGTACCTGCGGTAGCCGGTGATGCGCAGCGTGGCGGGCAGCGGCTCCCGCAGCGCCGCCATGAACGCGTCCCACTCTCCGGCGGGCACGATGCCCAGCTCCCGGTAGTACCGTTCGAACAGCTCATTCTCCTTCACGATCTCGGGGTAGCCGCCGGCCCAGCCCTGAAGAAAAGCACCGCCGCCGTCAGCCCGGCGGCCCCGGTGCTCCCCGCCCCGCTCCACCTCGCCCGGCCCGGCTCTCACCGCCTGCTCCCCGCCGCCGCCCCGCTCCTGCCGCTGCTGCTGCTGCTGCTGCCGGCCCGGCCCGGCCCGGCCCGGCCCCTCCCACAGCGGGCGGGGCGGCGGCGGGCACGCCCCCGGCGGCCACTGGCGGTGCCAGATGAACCGAGGCGGCGGAGCGCGATGGGCTCTGCCGGCGATGGCGGCGTGTGCGCGCTGTGGCGCCGGGCCGAGGGCCCCGAGGAGCGGCGGCTGATGGAGCTCTTCTCCTACGGGCTGATGGCGATGGGCGCCGCCTCCGCCCTGCTGCTCTGCTTCATCCCCATGCCCTACGGCCGGTACTCCTCGCGGCGCTTCGGCTGGCTGCTGCCCGCCCGCCCCGCCTGGGCGCTGCAGGAGCTGCCCTCCCTCCTCGTCCCGCTCGGGCTGGCCGCCTGTGGCGGGGCGGTCGCGGCCGCCCGGCCCAACCGCGTCCTGCTGGGCTGCTTCCTCCTGCACTACGCGCACAGGTGCGGGGCCGGGCGGGCGGCGCTGCCCGCGGGCACCGCCGGGGCTGGGGCGGCTGGCGGGGACTCCGTGCCGTGCTGGGGCAGGAGAAGGGAGCGGTCTTCACGGAGATACCTGCTTGCTGCTTCCCGACTGAAGGGGTTGAGGGTCTGTTAATTAGCCTTTGTTATTTGTCACTGACGTCTCTTGGGCTTCGCCGCACTAAGATGTGCCCCGCGGTGTTACGGCAGCCGGGAGAATGGCCGGTGCGGTGCGGGCTGCCTTGCGCGCACTGCGATGCTCCGGCGTGCGAGCGGAGCGCCGGGCGCTCCCGCAGCGCGCCGCTCCATCCCTGGCTAATGCTGCTGCTGCTGCTGCTGTGCCTGCCGCTTCTGCAGGGGATTGACCAGACCGTCTTAAGGTCACTGTGTTACAACAAGGAAAGTTCAGCACCGTATACTGAGATAATCTTGATGTTGCTAAACAATTGCTGTTTTCTAATTATATTGTTCAACGTTGTCTTTCAACATAGCGTTTGTTGCAGGAGTTGGACTGGATGAGTCTTGTGTGTTTCCTCCAGCTCAGCATATTCAATGATTCATTAAAATACTGGCAAAGCTGAGGCTGAGTGCCCTATGTTGCCAAGTAGTCAGCAGTATTCAGGCATTTTGTAAAAATACTTGGGAGAAAGCAGCTGAGTTGGAGCCTAGGGGTGATCTTGCTGTTCCCTTCAAGTTATGGACAGTAGCTAGTTGTCATACTCCGCAAGTAAATTTGTCACCAAGACAGGAGGGTTAGATTTGTCAAGTTGTGTGGCTGATCTGTTATTTTCTGGTACGTATTGAGAAAAGCTCATGCTTTTGACCAAGTGTATTCCACAGCCTTGCGATGGGAAGATTAGTCTGGAGGCTGCCTTTGAAAACCTATGATTGTGTCTTTACTCCCCCTTTTTCGATTCTTAAGCATAAATACATTAATTTTTATGTGGGATCTTAACTCATCCCTGATATCAGTGAATAACTAGTAATATGAGGCAATGATTTGTACAAAAAAAAGGTGAGCTGTGCTGCAGTTTCTTTTTTCCAGTTGCTTGTTGCTATTGTCAAAACCAGGGGACTCTTCTGTAGGTAAACGTAGACTGGAAGAGACCTCTGTTATCTAGTTCTGTTTGTTGTAGTATTGCATGCTTTAAATAATCCTGTAGTGAATGTATTGCTCTTTTTTGAAAGCTGTTAGGGTTGGTCTTCCTTTGGAAAGGTTATTTTGAAGTAGTGGTCCTTGGGTAGGTGGAAAACACGTGAAGAATGCTCAGGCTTCAGTGATCCTGCTTCTGTATCATTATAGATCATAATTAAATCAATAGACAATTGGGAGTTGGCTAGTTCCACAAGAAAGAGCTCCAGAGTATCCACCTGCTCTTCTTGTTTGGAGCTAGTTTGTTTACTTGCATAATCCCCCAGGAAAAGCAATCAAGATTCCTTTCCCAAATAGAATGGCAATTTGTGGGTTTGTCACATCTTTAGAGGTGTCATAGAGTAGACCAAAACTGTCAAGGTGAAGCAATTAATGTTTTGGCTTACAGGGTAGGGAGGAAACTGAGGTCAGTTAAGTTAATTTAAAGGGGATTGACTTTCCCCCTGGAAATGCTGGGGGAATTTAGTGGAGGAGTCTTGTTTCCTGGCTCATCTCAGAAAGCTTGATACAACTGAGGGTTTAGGAACAAAAATGGACTGTGCTTAATATCAGTTGTCTTTATTCCTCTCACCAAAGTAATTGCTTTGGAAGCAAAGTTCAAAATTTCTGCCATATGGTAGAGAGGACTGGACTTCTAATTCCAACTAGGCAAAAAAAAAAAAAAAAAGTTTTAGATGTTAAAGCAAGTGCAGCTATCCTTTCAAACAGACACCAAGGGCTGGTGCTGAGAATGTGTAAAATAGGGTAGTGTGGACAGTGTTTGGACTTCAAAACTATCTTTTTTTGTGGTTAATACAATAATTTTTTTTCTTTTCTTTGTTCAACTCATCTTTCCCCTTCTGATCCGTGAAGGAAAACCAACGCCGTTTTTCACTTTTGTGTTAGCCCTTCTGTTCTGTGTTTTCAACGGGTACTTGCAGGGCCGAAGCTTAACCACCTATGCAATTTACCCTTCAGGCTGGCTGGGCGACTCACGCTTCATTACAGGTGAGTTAAATCATGCTATGAGAACATCAGGTGTAATTTTCCTCTGTCTTCATAGCTCTTAATTTTTTATTGTGATTTTATAGTATCTTCAATGCCGTTTTATAAGTCTTCTCATAATTTTCTCATTGATGTAGCTGGAGGCCTTTTAACCTTTTTTTAACCTGTGAACTGACTCTTCTTTCTGCAGTGCTAGATGATCTGATTGTCATCTTTACTCTCTAACAGCCAGGTGAATCCAGGTCATGTTTGGTTTTTTTTTGTTGTAGAAGCTTAAAGCCCTACCTGGAGCCAGCAGCATGCAGGTTTAGAAGAAGCAAAGCTTTTCTGTCTAACATGTAGATTAAACTAAAGTAACGATTTCGTGGAGTAAAAAATCTAGCAAGGATAGCTGCTAACCACTGACATACCATGGCAAATGCTACAAGTCCTTGGTGTCAGGATATCTATGTGGATACACACACAGCGCCAATTCAGCTGCCCTTGTAATTGGGGGGTGGCTTTGTCAAATGACAAAACTGGCCACACAAGGAAGGGGTGGAGGGGTTGATCATTCACTCCCAACTGGGAAGTGACGTTACATTTATACTCGAAGCCAGGGCTATGATTAAAAGACTGTGTTCAGCGACAAAGTATTTTATTTACTCAATTTTTTTGTTTCCTAGACATCTACTTTTGCCTACTGTCAAAATGATAGTATAATTTCCTATTGAAATCTTTACAGAAAGATCATTTTCATCTGAAGGTAAACCAGAATATTTTGCCTCATCAGTCAAAGGCAGAGTAGTGGACTGTGTAGATCCTTGATCTGAGTCAGTACCCTTCTTTTTGTTATTCTGTGGCCAGACCAAGTTAGTGTTTCTCCTTTATTTCTCAAGCTTTTTACAACAACAAAAAAAAGTTATTTGGGTGGCAATAGCACACAAGCACGCAACTGTGCTGCATGCTGTCATGAATATAAGGTTGAAGAAATTTCAATATAAGTAGATTCTCTTGCCAAGGTTCAGAGGCAGTTCTGTTTGTGTACTAAAAATAGAGAAACTGAGGTACAAGAGAATGACTTCAGAGGACACTAGAATATATTTGAAATTTTCTTGGTCATTTAAAATTTCCATTTTCCTTAAATCAGGATCCAGAAAAAAAAAGCTAAAAGATTGTTGATCAAAACTGTTGAAGACTGAAGTCAGGCAGGCTTTTTTTTCAGTACCTTAGTTGAAAGATATCTCTACAGTGCTGTGAATGTATCATGGTTAAGGAGTCATAAATCAGTTCCTCCTTAATCAAATATCTTTTTAAAAAATCAAGTTAATAACACTTATTGTTCAAGTTTCCTTGGGTTCTTTTGGGTAAATCAGTTCCTCCTTAATCAAATATCTTTTTTAAAAAATCAAGTTAATAACACTTGTTGCTCAAGTTTTCTTGGGTTCTTTTAGGTGGTTTGTTTTTTGGTTTTTTGGGTTTTTTTTTAGTTTTTTTTTAATTTTCAAGGATTTCTGAAAGATTCAAATGTATAAATGACAATTCATCTGCCTTCGATTATGAATACTTCTGTGCATGAATTAGTTTGGTTTGTGGTTTTGTTTGTTTGCTTTTTTTCCAAATAATACCAGTTTGAAATGCATGCTTTATATATATTTCTAGTACCACTAAACATAAGTGAAACGTTGCTCTGGTGACTATTGTTAGTCAATATAGTGCTTTAAAAAGTTATCCTGATAATTAAGGAAGTGAAGATTCCTGGTATACACATCAACCACTTTAATAGTGTGACCACTGCTGATTTTTTAAGATTGTAATTCCAACAAATCTTGAGATAAAATTTGGCATACCCATTAAACAGCTAAACTGAAGACTTTATTTTTCTTTTTTTATTCCTGTAATTAGAATATCTTTTGGAATTTTTTTGTTTTGTCGTTCATGCCAACATAATTGGATCTTAGCAATTATAAATTGCTATTTGATATTCATCCCAGCTGGGAACCTCCAAATACCTGCAGTTTATGCTTATGGCTTTGGTCAAAGCAAATGCCAAAATGAAGTATTGTACACTGGGTACTCCCTAAACAACTGGACTATTGTGTTCTAGTACTTAAAAAATATATGACAGTGTCTTTAAGTTTCTGTTTAAAATTACTAAAAAAATTACTGGAATATTAGAAAATAACTACAGCAAGAAAGCATATTTCCTGGTAATTAATAGGATATTTCTTAAGCTGTATGAAGTTAAATGTGGAAGATAAATTAATGTCTACAAGTAGCAGCCAACCAAGGTTCAAAATCTGGAAGCTGAAATGAGAAATTTCCAGTGAGTACAGAAGTTTGGAGAAGTCAGACTGATTAACTATCATGGTGAGAAGTTTCAAACAAGTGATGTTTTCTCTGGCTGTGGAACCTTTTTCTGTTTTGGGGAACACAATGATTTATATCTACAGCAGCAATTTATTTGGAGCAGGAATGTTGTTTTAATGTGATTTCCTCGTGGTTTCTCTGGACGGTGTGTAGGTTTAGTTCAGAGCAGTGAACTTGTGTGTTTTCAGAGGAAACAGGAATGTTCTGCTTCAAATGCAGAACCATGAGCTTGCAAACAAAGTCATAATCTTTCAGCATGAACCTTACACCTGTACGCCAATAAAGAGCTTGTGAACTTACCAAGAGAGCTGGTGATACCCTGAAGTGGTGACTGCAACAACAGGATACCAACACCTCCATGCCTCACTCTTGTGTCCTTTCTTAATCTATGTGCACTTTTAGTTGGAAACTCCTTTCTTCCTTTGCTTGCTTTAGCTTCTTCAAACCCTTTGCAATATGCCATGTCTTTTCTTACTCCTTTAAGTCCCTACTCAACTACTTCCTTCAAATGTTGATGGCTGACTGTTTTGTGCATCAAGACACTTTTTTAGTAGCAGCTCTGCAAAGCAGAACAGCACCTGTAACTCACAAGGTGCAGGTTACACCTCAACTATTGCATGAAGCTTTTTATCTGGCAACCAGGTAATTAAGCACACGTGTCACCTCTGTTCTCTTCACACATCAAACCTGAAGGGCGTGTATGCATTGTCCAAAGCTGGATGTAATCTTGTAGGCAAGGGATGTGGGTTACCAGTGTCTCTCCTAATATTGATACGTATCTGGATGCTCCAGATGATTGTGTCTTGTTGGAAAAACTAATCACAGAATCTGAGATGAGGCACTGGTTAACCTCAAAACACAGACCTTATCGGTTCCTTATCAGCAGGAAATGCTGCCTTCAAGGGAAGATAACACAGGTAACATGTTGCCAAGGGATAAAAATAATGAATTTCAATCCTAAATTCCTTTTGATTTATCCCACCCTCATGGCAACATAAGCATGCAGAATGTGACAGCAATCTCAGTTTCTGTGAAAAGCTGTAATAAATGGCTAAACCATTTTGCTGAATGGCACGAGTAAATGGTACGTTAACTTCTTCACAGTTGTATTCCTTTTATTGCACAAAAATCTGTTGGGTAGATTCTGATATGCTATCAGAAAAATAGTCAAAGGAGAGTGGGACTAAGATTGTCCCTCTGGGAAGATTAAAAGTTGTTTCTTTCAGTGTGTAAAATTTTAGTGTATTTCTTTTTCCATGTTGAAGTTAGGGAAACATACACATTACATCTGCATATATGCACATACGTACATTTATATATGTCTAGCAACATAAGAATAAACTTCATTTTTACAGACTATTTCCCATCTAGGGAGGTGTTGATACTATGAGCTCTACTGATTGAAGAGCAGTGTGGGACTGGGACCGTGCAGGATGTCACCAAAACTGTTTATGCTGCTTACATTACTACTGCTTTGAGGCAATATGCCTAATGTGATATTGGACTGTAGTTTGTTTTCTGAACGTACACAGTGCACTAAATATAGTATTTTCAATATTTCTCTTCAGGTTTTTTAGGATGGTTGATTGGCATGGCCATCAATATTCATTCTGATCATATTCTCAGAAATCTGAGGAAACCAGGGGAAACTGGTTACAAGATACCAAGAGGTAAGTAAAATGATACAGAAATTAATACAACAAAAGGAAGTATCTCTTATATAAGAATAGGTGGAGAGCTTGGACTCTTTAGACTGGAAAAGAGAAGGCTGAAAGGGTCAAAGAGAAGGAAAGGGGGATCTTACCAAAGTTTATATATTATGAAGAACAGAAAACCAGACTCTCCTTAGTGGTGAGACAGGACCAGAGGCAGTGGACACAAAATTCAAGCATATAAAATTATATCTGAAAATTTTTTTTTTTCTTTTTGGGCTGGGAGGATGGTCAAACAAACAGGTGTGGAGCCGGTTGCTTGGAGAGATTGGAGGGAGATTCAAAACCAGACTGGGCATAGTCCTGAACAACCAGTTCTGGCTGATCCTGCTTCAGCAGTGGAGGTTGAACAAGATTATCTCAAGAGATCCCTTCCAGTCTAAAATGATTCTGTGTGAACATGGCCTTCTAAAGCTTGGTGTATTTTAGAGGAGATAGTATTTTATTATATAAGAGGCAACTGGAAATAGCATTTTGTTTTCTGCCACAGTAAGTGATTTTATAGTTTGAGAAACATTTTTTTTCCTCTTGAGCCAAGTATTGTAAAGAATCTGTTTCATTATATCACTTGGCTTGTGCAGAACTTTGGGTTTCTTGACCAACGTTGACTATATTTTTAAAAAGGGGTAAAAATGTAACAGCACTGCCCGACTTTCAGAGAATCAGCAGGTGGGTGGAGAAGAAGACCTAAATTATTCACTCAGTGTGGGGGCAGCAGGGGAATGAAGAAAGCACTCAGCATGTGACCCATCTCATGTCTGATATAAGAGGGAGGTTCCTAAAGTAATTGGAGAATAGCAACAATTTAGAAAAGGGAAACGTAGGGAAAGGAGGACAGAAGTCCAAATGAATTTGGCATTAGAAGTTCTGGCCTTCATGGGAAAATGGAGAATATGAAAGACTTTCTTATGGAGCCTATATTGAAATGTTAAGGTTTATTATCACTTTTGGGAACAGGCATTCTTCTGGGTACATTACACTCACTAAGAGCAGAAGGATAATGCTACCTCTGAATTCTGTTATCTTGCTATATTTTTTTTTCTTAATTGTTGCTTTTTCTTGGTTGTTAATTTTTAAAATAAAACTGTAATAACTAAGATATATAAGGTATGTTATTTTTCACCAAGACGGTGAAAATAATTGTAATTTTAATGGATGTAAATTTAAGTGCTCATGTGAAAAGTTAGTATGAACATACTATAATGTGTTGAGCGTACAAAAAGTTTCTGAAGGAAATGTTATTTGCTGTAAGATCAGGAGGAGCTGGTCTTTTTGATGTTGCATATCCAGTTTAAGTGCTAGAATGTCACTTTTCTTTTGTCACAAAAGTAGTGTAATTGGAGCAAGGTCCTTTATTACATTTGCCAAATACTTGTTTGTTTAGTCCCACTGGTAAAGCACATAGTGAGATGTTATCCATTTGTACACTGACTTTGGAATTAGGTGAAATTCTTAATTTATAAAATTCCCAGCAGCTGAGTACCAATTGTTTATGCACAATTTTCTATACAATTGATTTAACACAGATTGTCAATTTTCTCTGAGTGTAGAGGCTGAAACAGCAGATCTGATGAAGAATGGGAACAAAAGTGCAATAACTTTGTACGCTAGAGAATAAATTTGGAACTTCATAATAATAGTATTGTTCATAATTAACTTATTTTCTAAATACTTAAAGAAATGAAAGAATTGTAGGCTAACTAACCCTATGAGTATCTTCTGGGACTCACGGGGAGTATGTCTTGTATTTCTACATATTTTTTAAAAGTTTTAGTGTATGATCAAAGAACATGTAGTAAGTAATTATTCACAAAGGCATGTACTTGCTTCTGATGCTAGTTAATTTGCTTTTCTTTATTTAAAGAGGAAAAGAGGAACTACAAAAGGTCTGTTGTAGAATGAGGTCTGAGGTGGTTCTTCACATTACAGGTTGATCTGAAAAACAGTCTCCACTGCCTTTAAAGATCAAATAGAGACTGGTGATATAGCTCCTTGGTGTACGGGAAAGGTAACATTGTACATCTTTACTAAGGTATTTTGAAGTAACTCTGTCCTGCTTTCAGGAGGAATGTTTGAGTATGTCAGTGGAGCCAACTTTTTTGGGGAGATCCTGGAATGGTTTGGGTTTGCCCTTGCCTGCTGCACCATTGAAAGCTTTGCATTTGCATTGTGTACTCTCTTCATCCTGGGTTCAAGGGCAAGACAACACCACAAGTAAGTGTTCCTGCCTTGTCAGTTCTGTTGTCTCTATGCCACACTGCATTTCCATTTCACAAATTATGCCTCATCCTACAGGGATGTTGCAGAACAAGTCTTATGAAAGAGAATGCTGCTGTAGGGCAGAATATGAGAATACTCTGAGAAGATTTAAGTACTGCAGAATTTCAGCAGAAAAGTACAGAGCATAAACACAGTACAAGGAGGTGGTCAAAATAATGTTTAAATGAAGATAGTTCATCCTGGATCTCTAAAGATCATAGACAAGTTTAGCAATATTGTCTTAATTAATCAAATACTTAGTTTCTCTTCTCAAACTTGTTTCTCTAATATATAAATTCTTGAAAATCACCCAAGCTGTCTTTTACAGGCACACTTTATAGTCATGTCGTTATCATATTGTCTATAATCAATTGTATGGACATTATGGAAACAGTTCTGATAGATGATATTTAATGAAGTCTCTGCTCTAAACATTCTGACTGTTCATGTACTGTATTTATAGTGTGCTAACAAGAAGGACCATAGTTTGGGGAGACATCTTTCCTGAAAAGATTCTCATTAAAGAATAGCATGCTTTTAAAAGAATTTGAACCTGTTAATTTTATTTTGGTAATTTTCAGCTTCCTGCTTTGATTGTCATGTTGAAACTTAGTGGCATAAGAGGAAATAAACATGAATTTAAGGAGGAAACAGGTTGAAAAAAAATACTGACCATCTGTGCGGGCAGCTATGTCTATGTCTAATGGAGTCCTACAAACCTCCAAAAAGAGGTTTTCCTGTCCCTTGTTTGTAGGATGTTCTGGGTCTGTAACACCCTCCCAGTGAACAAGTTTCTTCCACTGCCCAACTTGAGCCTTCCAAACCTGTTGCCTTTGACTGTCTCTTCCTGTTTTATCACCTGCTATTAGTGACCAGAATTGCAGAGTATCTTGAGTTGGAAGGAGCATTTGAAGGTTGTCCAGTCAGCTGGTGTGTGGCAAACCACAGGGCTCTGCCCAGTTGCCCAGGACTCATCCAATTGAGTTCTCAGTGTCTCCTCCTTGCCAGATGAAGCAAGGACAGGTTCTCCTGCTTCTCCTTGTATATTACCTTCTTCAGGCTCAAATTCCATGGTCGGTTTCCATCAATCTTGCCTTGATGGCACTCTTTTAGAACATCAAGAAAAGCTAAATGTTGTTAAAGGAAGTTTTTTACACTAAAAGAAAAATGCATGAAAGTGGAATAGGGGTATAGGAAAAAATCCCCAAGCAACTAAAACCAGCAAATCTATGTAAGTGAAGAAACATGTTAGTATAGTTAGAATAGTTAGTAAACTTAGAATAAATGACTGAAATGGGTAAACAGAGTAATAATTGTATTCCCTAGATGCAGGTTATCGTGCATTGCATGTTTTGTTCTGTTTATTCCAGCTTTGATCTTGCAGTTAGCTATTAATATTATGAATATCTGCACTTTCGAGGAGCCCAGGTGAACTTTGTTTTTTCATTTCAGAGAAGCAAAATAAATATTCAAAAATGGGAGTAAACATTCTTGTTATGAAAGGTGAAAACACAAATAATATCTAATAGTGCTCTGCATTTATTTAATTGTCTGGATTTGAAAACAGTGTTGGCCTTTGAGAGTATTAGCAATAAGGCAAGTGCAATGTTCATCATGTTGTTTGATTACCCAAATTCTAACTGCAGCCAAAGACACTTCTATGCAGAATGAGACTCTCATTCCAGTGTGTAAAGTATCCCTTGCTTCCACATGAAGTCATTATGCAATGGCATGTTTTTGATTTTATTTTTTCTCCTTCTAATTTTAATGTTTAAATATTCAGTATGTGTAACACCATACGTTTTGAAAGAATGGGTTATTCCTTTCCTGACATATCTCACCACATCTGTTGATTTCATTTCCCATTGCTGGCACCTGTAACTTAGTTTTGTTATATTTGGTGATTAGATGTCATTAGGATGAGTGCAGTAAATGCCATTTTTCCATCCAGAGTAGGTTATAAAGGCTTTTTTTTTTTGGACAAAAACATGTATGGATTAAATTAAACACCTTGCACAATTATTCGTTTCCTCAGCAGTGTTTTGAAGATTCAATACCCATCAGATTTTTCTTTGTTTTTCAGATGGTACCTTGAGAAATTTGAAGACTATCCAAAGGACAGAAAAATTGTCATCCCATTTTTGTACTGAGCTGTGCTTTTAACACTTTGAGATGGATGCTTTTAGTAACAGCCAACATTTTACAGATGCTGGCAGGTTAGCAACACACTGGGATCATCACTGTGACAAAGCCTTTCCATCAGTGCTGCTATTACTTACTGCTTTTTCCTCTTAATGGTAAACCAGAAATCTGATGGACAGGGTGAATAGGAACAGAAATGCTTTTCCAGCAGTGAAGCACCTTCATAAATACATTAGGCAATGAGTCTGAATTGGCATCATGGGAAGTACTGTGCACCACTTCTGATGCTTCTTTTTCTGCATGTGAGGGCTTCTGCTGTTTCCACTCAATGTAGCCAAGCTGTCCTGAGGACTGTGCTGTGAGCTCAGCCACCCTCACTGCAGTCTGGATGGTGTGTTTTGCCTACATACACAAATAGGGTTGATTTTATTTTTTTTCCTTGCCTTACTAATCCTTGAAATTCTCCCCACCTGCATTTCCAGAAGAGCTGGTGATGTAGACCAAGGAATTAGATGAATGCAGTTGCTTTTAGATGAAAGGCAGTGTTTTTCCTTCTCTTTGCACTCTTACAAATATAGGGACACTGTACAGACAATATCTAATAGTATTTGCATAAAAGTTGTACTGCTAATAGATTAATATTGTCATCTACCTCTTAAAATTGATAGCTATCTCAATATGCAATGTGTGTTTTCTCACTCTAAACTGGTTTTGGAAGTCTACTTAGGATACTTAGGCCAATCTAGCATTGTTAACAATTGTGTAATGTTTTCTAACTTAATTTATAAAAAATAACTTGAGATTTAAAAATTTTTTCTTACTATACTTTTTTAAAAAAATCAAGTGTCTTCCTTCTTCTGTTGCTAACATTCTAGATGATTTTATATTCTAAAATTCTGGAGCTTTGTGTCCGTTCTCATACCCCAACCTTTTGTTCACAAAGGACTCCAGAATGGTTTCAAGAACATGATGGGATCCCAAGCATACAGATTTTCAAGTTATCTGTGTCTTTTGCATGATTGTAATAATAGGGAATCTTTTAGAATTGCTGACACTAAAAAAAAAAATAAAAAAAAAAAAAACCAAACAAAAAAACTCAAGGGAAAACTAAAAAAAACCACAAACAATCTGACAAAGCCCCCAAGTGAACAACCAAAGTAAAAAAAACTTTAAAAACAAACAAATGAACACTAACTAAAAAAAACTTTCCACAAAACCCCAAAACTCTGCTGCTAATATAATTTGAAAATAAATGGAATTCAAACTTTTGCCAAGTGTCATCTGCTCTGTTTGCACATCTATGTTGGGTTATGTTCTTCAAAACAAATTAGTAACGTAATTTTGCCAGATGCTAAGTTTTCCAGTAGGGCATTGCAGTAAGATTTGTTTTGATGAGCAGTCATGATGCTTGCTGGAGAGAGAGGATGGTGAAAAGTTTGATTTACTCCTCAATGCTAAAATAGAGTTATTTTACAATGAAAGTTCTTAAAGCATATTCTGAAGATAATTTTAGAATCTTAGTCTTACCTATCAGGATATTTCTAAATCCTGATATCTCTGCAGCATTTTTTAAAATCTTCTTGTCTAATTCATCCACCTATCAAAATCTCTTTTTAATAGAAAAAAAAATCAGATTCAAAAGCACTATCTACCCAAGGTGTTTAAACACTTATGTAGTTTATGGTGAATTATTTTTTTGCGGGGGGGTTGTGTGGCCAGATTTTGGTGACTTCTGTAAGAAGCTGCTAGCAGCTTCCCCCCTGTCTTTCAGAGCCAGTGCCAGCTTGTCCCAGGGCCAGCCTGCTCCTGACCAAGGCTGAGCCCATCATGAAGGACAGTAATGTCTTTGTAATAACATATTTAAGAAAGGAAAAAAAAAAAGTTCTTGGGCAGAGCACCATCTATGCAGATACCAAGTGGAGGAGTGGGAGGAGGCGCTTCAGGTGTTGGAGCTGAGATTGCCCTGCTGGAGCTGTGCCCCATGGAAGACCATGGGGATGCAGAGATCCACCTGCAGCCTGTGGAGGATCCTCATGCCAGAGCAGGTGGCTGCCTGAGATGAGGCTGTGAACCCATGGGAAGCCTGTGCTGGAGCAGGGTTGTGACAGGGATGTTTGGAGAGAGGAGCCCCTGCTGGGGCAGGTTTCATGGTGGGATTTGTGACCCTGTGGGGACCCACACTGGAGCAGCCTGTGCCTGAACAGCTGCACCCTGTGGAAGAGCAATCCACATTGGAGCATTTCATGGAGAACTGTCTCCTGTGGGAGGGGCCCCATGTTGGAGCAGGGGAAGGGTTCTACTGGAAGAGCAGGAGAAACCACAGGTGATGAACTGATCATAGCCTTCATTCCCTGTCTCCCTGAGCCTCCCTGGGGGAGGAGATAGAGCTTGGGAAGAAGAAAAAGGTGGATGGAAGGTGTTTTTAACATGTATTTTCTAGTAATAAATTCAGTTAATATTCCAAATTTGAGTTTATTTTGTCTCTGGCAATATTTGATGAGTGATGTCTCCTGATCATTATCTCAACCCATGAAGCTTAGGCTTTAGTTTCTTCTCTCTGTCCAGTTGTGGAGAGGAGTCACAGAGTAGCTTTGGTGGACACCTGACATTTAGCCAGGACCAACACACCAAAATATATCTTCAGGGATATTTGTTTAAAAATCACTAATGGAACAACCTACCAGTAAAAAAATCATCTTTCTGCAGCATTTAGACTCTAATCTTAAAACTTTTTTTTTTCTTTTTGGAAAAGGCAAATGTTCTTTTAATACTAAACAGTGAAAGAAAGGTCAGTGTTTATTGCATCTCTATATTCAAGAGCTGTAGCTCTCTAGTCAGTAGTCTTCTATCATAGTTTCTAGAAAATGTGAACAGATGCCTTGATTTTGCTCTGCTACTATGCTAATAAATATTTATCTTCCCTAAAAGTTCAGTTGGTTTGCCCACATAATGTTAATTTATGGTTTGCCTGCAGTGGGATAGGATCTGAAGTGTGATAGTCTGACAGCTTATCCCTGTTCTCTCACTTGTTTCAGAAAAGGAAGAGTGAAGGTCTGTGGGCTGTGAATGTCAGCATGTTTAGAAATTTTAGTTAAAAGGTTTTGTTCTTTGTGTGATTACATTTTATATCCTCATTATACTTCTGGAGCCTTCCCTAAGTAAAGATTTTATTTGAGGCAATTCTTAGAGTGCAGGTCTTATGAGGAGCAGCTGAAAGAGCTGGGACTGTTTAGCCTGGAGAAAAGAGGACCCAGGGGGAATCTTACTACTCTCTACAACTGCCTGAAAGGAGGTTGTAGCCAGGTGGGAATTCATCTCTTCTTCCAAGTAACCAGTGACAGACTGAGAGGACATTGCCTTGTGTTGTGCCAGGAGAGGTTCAGATTGGCTATTATGAAAAGTTTCTTCACTGAAAGGGTTGTCAAGCCCTGGAACAATCTGCCTGGGGGAGTGGTGGAGTCAAATCCTTGGAGGTATGCATGTAGTTGTGGCACTGAGGGAGATGGTTTAGTGGTGAACTTGGTAGTGCTGGGTTAAAGGTTGGACTCAATTAACACTGAGGTCTTTTCCAACCTAGATGACTTTATGATTCCCACATTTCAAGACCCAGGTACATTGGTGAAAGCATATGATCAACTTGGTCAAGTGCTAGAATTGTCTTTTGTTTAAACAATATCCTACTTATTTGTCATCACTTGAGATCCCTTTTCAGCAGCTCTGACAGATTTTTCTGTTGGAAAATATCTGATACTGAAGCCTTTTTCTCAAGAACATGTAATGTGAAAATGAACTCTGTTCTGTGCATTCCAGAGGGAGAAAACATGCATACTTGCTACTGGGTATATCTGTAGCTATTTTTAATAGAGATGATTCTCCAATTCTAGTCAGATTGATACATCTTTCCCCCAAATCCCTTACTAATAAAACATGATTTGTGGTGTCTTGCTTGAATATTTTTTTTTCTGTTAGTAATCCCCACTCTAACTTGTGCAGATTGACCAAGGCTTTTGTACCAACAATTTCATTATCCCAGCTGAGATCTTGGGGAGTATAAAAACAAGATTGGATTAGAATGACCTAGATGCATGTGTGAACTTGATGAGATGCACTCAAAGCAGTTATTAAAAGTCACAAGGTAAATTTGTCTAGTGATACATTCTTAGTTACGTAAAACAAAGTATGTAGCTGAGATGTTCCACGCTTGCAGTTAGAACAAAGATTAACAGAAGCAGAGGCTGCTCACTTGGGTTCCTCTCCTGCTGCTAGGTCACTTTTCACTTGAAAAACCAGTAGCACCTGCTGTTTCAACTATTTTAATTGAGATTCAGCACATTATCTTTTGGGGAAGTGAAGATAGAGTACAAATGACTTTATAAACTTGAATTCTTCCAGCAGGCAGGAAATCCTGAGTGCCTACCACATTTTTATATTCTGTTTGTGATTGAAATATATGAATAACTTCAGTATGAGACTGTCCCAGTCTGTTCTCTGCTTCTCAGTTTTACCAAAAACAGTTGCAGTTGTCAGGACAGCCTTTCATACACACATCCATTTTGTGAGGAAAGCAGATCTCAAGTTAAAATTGCACCACTTTTTGCAGTGATGCAACATTATCTATCACCATCTATGTGCTCATGTGCCCACACAAAAATGTGTGTAAGCAAGCAATTAAATTTCTGTTGCAGGACAACTGAAGGGCAAAGCCTTAACCAAGGTTTGCATGTGAAAGAATTGCACAACTAAAGCTTGCTCTTGAACTTCTTATAACATGCTTTTTACATCTCTTGCTTGATTTATCATGTCTGCTTAAAAATCAAACCTAATACAGGATGCATTGTTGTATACAAGTGAGTAGTGGAAGCAATAGGGTATATGCTTGAAGAGATGAAAGAAAACCTAACACTTGGTAACCTTTAGTGTAATGCTTCCCAGGAGATGTGCTAGGAGTGTTTCAGTAGTGTTGTTTGTCCCTGCTCCCTCTTCTTTGTGAAATATCTGTCCAGTTTCTGAGAGGACAGGGGTGGCTGGATATCCAAAGAGATAGCAATAGCGAAGCCACATGTTCCAGCTGCTCTGGGAGGGAGCACTCCATTTCTCTTGAGCTATTGAAAGGGAAAACCACCACAAATTTAGTTATAAACTTCTTCCAGAAAAGAAACAGATGTGTGATCTGGGAATGGGGGCTCAGACATTGAGCACCACTGTCCAGAGTAAAGACCAGTCCAATGTAAGCAAGAAAAACCTACTTCAGGTACCTGCTATATTTGTGTCCTGCTGGCTGCTTCATGGGGTTGGAATCTAACCTTTTTAATTCATATCAGTGTGTTGGTGAACAGTCCAAGAGGCTTCCAGTAATGTCCCCACTCCACATGTTGTTTTGCTGCAGAAGACCAAGAGACACATGCTGTACAGAGCCAGGGTCCTGCTAATGTGCAAGAAAGCCCTGTGACAAAGGAGCCCAGTGCAACAGTGTAGATCTGTAGGATTTTAATGTTTTTCAAAGGCAAGTATGTTTTCTCTTTCATTTCATTTCTCTTTCATTCATCTTTCTCTGCCTGTCTCTTTGAAAAATGGTGATGGTATCACCATTAGGATGGAACAGGAGAACTGAATTGGAAATCCCAAACAGTACTGTGGAAGTGCTCAAGTGTTAAAGGACAGTCATCAAGATATACTGAAATCAGTAACCAGAGAGTAAAATAGTCCTTTTTACACTTCAAATAATCCTTGCAGATTTTACTAGGCCTCAGAAATAAAGAGTATTTGATTAAACATAATATTTAGTCTGAAACAGTGCAGTATATGATAATTACTGATAGAATAAAGTAATACTAGGAAGAGTAGTTTAGAAAATATGAGTAGCTATGCAGACAGCATACAGCAGTATAATGTCACAAATAGAAAGCTAAATGACCAAGAAAAAATGCACTATTTTCATGAGAAAAAGAGAACACTACTCTAGTGTGGAGTTCTCCTTGGGCTGCAGGTGGATCTCTGCTCCATTACAGACTTCCATGGGCTGCAGGGGCACAGCCAGCTCACCATGGCTGCAAGGGAATCTCAGCTCTGGCACCTGGAGCACCTCCTCGCCCCTCCTTCCTCGCACACCTTGGTGTCTGCATAGCTGTTCCTCCGTATATTCTCACTCCTCTCTCCACTTGCAGGTTTTTTTGCCCCTTTTTAACTGTTATCCCAGCAATGCCACCATCACTGCTGGGTTCAGCCTCAGCCAGTGATAGGTCTGTCCTGGAGCTGGCTGGCATTGGTTCTGCTGGACATGGGAGAAGCTTCTGCCAGCTTCTCACAAAAGCCACCCCTGTAGCCCCCCATTACTAAAACCTCGCCATGCAAGCCAAATAAAACATTTGAATTTTAAAAAGTTCAAAATAAAACACTAACATGGCACTTGTAGGAGAAGTCTTTTGTCAATAGCTTTTAAGTGGTTTTCCTAAACTGCAATTGCCATGCAATGTCAGACATTCCAGATTTCAATGAATAATATGCTGTAATTACTACTCTTTAAATGGTTACTATTAAAAGTAAAAAACCCCAAAGTAATTATACTTTGTTTCCTAATTCTTCATACTAGATGAATTGTCATTGCAACAGCTTTTAATTTCAATTCAAAGCAGACAAAACAATCTCCTTTGCAGATGCAACCCCATCTGCTACTGTGGCTAAACCTCAGAGATCTTCTTGAATGTTCTTGTTTTTGCATCAGATCAAAAAAAGATAAATTGCTAGTAACACTGCAGATGACAAACCATGCCTTATTTTTCATCGAGCAATACTGTCATCTTCTGCCACTTTGTGTCTTCATTAACACTAGGCTAATTAGAAACATGAAATTATTATCTAACATTTTCTAACATATAAAACCCAGTCTAACACTGTTCTCAATTGTCTTATTGTGGCACTGCACAGATGTGGGTTTACTGGGTACCTATTGCATCACAGTTTCCAGTCCCCTCTAAGCACTGCCTAGAGCAGAAATTGTTACTCACAGCAGCAAACTCAAAGACAATCCTCTCCTACAGCTCAGGGACCCTGGAAGCAAACAAGAATGCACCCCCAAACAAGCATGAATAAATTACCAGCAGAGGTCTGCACCAGCCATCTGCGTCTGTGTTGCACAACATGCAGAACAACAAGGAGTGCTAAACTTGCTGCTCATGATCCTTTTTTCCCTCCAGCCCCCAACACTGCAGCCCTCAGTAAGAGGCACCATCCTCTACAAAGTTCCTGATAGCTACACCAGTTCCTTGCCAGCACTTAGTGCACAGACCCTCCTTTGGTGTCACAGCACTCAGCCAAGAAGGCCAGGAAAGATGGAAACCCACACAGAGACTTTTTTTTTTTAATTCAGCCTTTCAGAGGCTTACAAGTTTTGCTTGGGCTTGGAAGTTTTTTTGTCCGTTTCTGGGAAATATGTCAATGCAAATGTACAAAGTGGATGCCTCCAGCAGCTGGGCTCAGGCACCCAGTCTGCCCAGCAGCTGCCCCTGGATGTCATCCTCCTGAGTCACTGGCACTTGGATGCATCCATGCATCCAAGCCCATGCATGCATGCATACATGGGGACACAGTTTGAGTCCACCATTGACTGTGCTCAGTCACAAAGGGCATCCAGCAAGAGGCCCTGGCTCCTCAACCTCCACAGCTGACACCACTTGGAAATGCAAAATTCTGAGAGGCCTGCAGCTGCATCCTGGCTGCAGATATATTTAGTCTGTTCTTGCCTCAGATTTTCACTAAACACCTTCAGTTAAAACAAACAAACAATAAATAACACCAGGGGGAAAATTCCATTCAATGATTTATTCATGTAACATTGTTTTACACACAGTGAATTCATGGACTATCTCATGAACTGATAATAAGAGGGGTTCCTGGAGGGTTTCCTGTGGAGAAAAGATTGCTTACCCAGGGCAAAGTTTTATTTTGCGGTGGGTTTTTTTTGTGTGTTTTGGGGTTTTTTGTTTGGTTGGGCTTTGGTCTTGGTTTTGGTTTTTGTTTTTTTTTTTCTTTTAATAATATCAAAACTCTTTATCATAGAATTGTTTGTGTTTGTGGTGAATTTTTGCAAAGCACTGTTTACAGGAGGAGCAGAAAGGGAAATGCTGGCACTGACCAGAAAAGTTGGATTCTATATTTATTACTTATTTGCAACTTAAATATGTTCTAAAGTAGACGACTGTAGCATAAGATGTAGGGGAAAATACAAAATACAAAGCATAGCTCTATTGTTTATAGAGATTGCTTTCCATAACACCATATTTTTCAGCCTAGGAACACAGATCTCCAAAGGCATTTTAAACAGCAGCCTTTGAATGGGCTTTCATTTCAAGTAAATCAGTTTTCTAAAAGGCTCTCCAGTAAGGATTTGGAATGGATACTCATGAAGACTACAGGTAATTTTCATTTCTATGGACAAGGCTTATTGTCTTTGTTAGCCTCTGTACAGATTCTTCCAGAGAAACATACTGCCTCTTCCTACTCTTTGTCCAACAGCAAGGCCAGCTGTTTGGCAGCAAGGCTGGGCATTCAGCCAGAGCTCTACTTGATCTAGAAAAGGTTTTATCTTTCCTAATGTATACTGTAAATATTTTGTTCTAGCAGATCCAATTTGAAACTTTCCAGGATGATAGATGAGATCTGCCCTGAGACATCACAGACCATTTTTTCTTCCTTGTGGGTAACTGTAGATGTAATTCCTGTGAGATCAAAACATTTTGTCCGTAATTCTTGCTGGTTTCCATGTGGCCCAAACGAGGGAGTTCAAACTGAATGCGAGAGTTTGAATCAGGCCAAGCTAAGAATTATGCCATGCAGTAAAAATGTCAAGGAATTGTTCTTTGTAGTTGTGTAGAAAGCTGAGGCAGAGCTGTCTATCCTATATGGTATAATCAAGGTCAAACCATTTCCACCCTGCCTCCCAGCCCTATGCCAGAGCCATTGCTGGTAGTAACAGATGGTTTCCAGGCCAGCACCAGGCGATAGAATGTTATTGCAAAGCCAAGCAGTGTATGGCTAACCGTAACATGTCCTCAACAAGAAACACACCACACTCAGGGCAGGGAAAGGATTTCACTTGCCACAAGGATACTGAAAGCAGAAAACAGCAGGAAGAAATACATGGCAAAAGGTGAAAAAGACAGCTTCCACATCTTTGTAATATATGATTTGGAATAATTTGTGTTTATGTGAGATCTACATGAAATAAGTTATGCTTGTAAGAAAAATTCTTAAAGTTTTAGACCCACAAGCCAGAGCCGGGGAGAGATTGCTTCACAAATTGCAAAACCACAGAAGGCAGCGGAGAGAAAGAGCTAATTAACAAACGAAAAGATGTGGCTCTGTGCGGAGATGGGCCCCTTCCCGGGACAGTGCAGGAAACACCCAAGCGATGAATACTCGATAAGTGTCTACGGTCAGGAACCTGCATCCCAATACCAGGTTCCTAACTCGAGGATCAGCATTCATGGCTTCCCAGAAACGGTTTTGTCCAGCCCAGCACAGAGAAACGAGACTACATGAATATGTGAAGCCATGAAAAGAATAGGAGAAACTCTGCCCCAGGCGGGAAAAAAAAAAAAAAACCACAAAAAAACCCAGTATAAAAACTACCCGGACAGCGACAGCCTTTGTGAACAGAGGGGATCCGAAGCGGTAGAGTTCAGATCAGAGTCACCCAGCGCCGATCCCGGGCTCGATGCTGTCCCTTGATTGTGGCTACCGGAGACTGAATCTCGGTCGTGAAATAAAAGCCATTTTATTGATTATTAATTCAGCTTTATCATCTACTACCTACAACATCTACAGGACAGATCCTTGTATGTTCCCCTGTCTACCCATAACAGATCCAATTCAAGGGAAGACTCTGAAGGGGTCTGCACTTCACAGCCAAGAGTCAGCCATAGATTTGTGTGGTGGAACTCCTGAAGCACCTTGCTGGGTAGTGTGGGGTACAGACTGATACTGTGTATGGTCCTCAAAGGTAAGTTATGGAAGAGAAGGATCAAGAGAGGGTCCCCACTAGAGGGCAGAGGGACTGATCAGACTACACAGATTATTTCCATCCAACAAAAGTAAGTCTCATGGACCATGTCTGTCACCACCTCATGAGGAACCGGCTGGGATAAACATCACAGTTATCACCAGGCAACTCTGAATGAGAAAACAGCTACATCCTGGTGATGAGAAAAGTCCTTCCATATACCACCAGGTGGCCGTGGAGTCACAGCACATCTGCCTTGGGTCCAAATTAACTTGTTTCCCAGGAGAAGGAGGTCCATGCATCCTCGCTATCACATTGAAAGAAAAAAGCCTGAACTTTTATGTTTCTGTGCACAGAAGGAATACCTATCTGCTTGATGGCATCAGTCAATGAGCTCTGCAGGAGACTCTGCAAGTAAACAGAGTATCCCATTTCAAGTGTCATCTGTGAGCAACTGTGGCAAAATCTTCAAAGATCTTCAATTTGAGCTGTAGTACAGGATGGAGGTCAGACTACTCCAAGGCAGGCTCCTGGCTGCAGGGCTGTCAGACCTCTCACTCAATTGAGAGAAGCACTAGAATCATCAATGAACTGCCTGGAACTCAGTGGAGTGGATCACCCGCCTGTGAAGCCTCACTGCAGGAACTTGGAGCTGTTTCCAGGCTTCTGGATGCTTTGAGCCAGTGGTGAATTTGAGGCATGGGTAAAAGCAAAGCTGCCCCACCACAAAGCTACGTGGGAGCTTCAGCTTGGCACATGGCAGCAGGAATGGCAGCCTCTCCTTGCTCTGGCCCATGACCTGCCTAGAGGGAGCAACAGATATTCTGCTATCTTAAACTAACCCCAGTAACCTCAGGCTATCAGAAATCCTAATCTGTTTAAATGCTGGCATTTCACTCTTCCTTCCTCATGCTTTTTCTGCTTTCACCACAATAAATGAACATTGTTTCTTCAATGTTACCTGCATGTCCATATTGCTCGTGAGCCCAGGAGCTCAGAGGCACAGATTTACTGTGAAGCCCATGTTTGCTGAGATTAGAGACCAACATTATGAACAGGCTCCTTAACCCAGCTTGCATGTCTGTGGAATGGAAACTGCTATTGCAGGTAACAATCCTGTTCTCTATGCTGGGTTCTGCCCTTGGATCACAACAACCCCCTGCAACACCAGAGGCTGGGGGAAGAATGGCTGGAAAGCTGAACATTGGAAAAGGCCCTGGGGGACCTGGTTAACAGCCAGCTGAACATGAGCCAAAGTGTGCCCAGGTAGCCAAGAAGGCCAGTGGCATCCTGGCCTCTGTCAGTAACAGTGTGGCCAGCAGCATTAGGGCAGTGATCCTCCTCCTCCTCTGCTTAGCACTGGTGAGTACTCAGATCCTGTGCTCAGTTCTGGGCCTCTCACTACAAGAAGGAGATTGAGGTGCCGGAGCAAGTCCAGAGAAGGGCAATGGACTGGGGAAGTGTCTAGAGCATGATTTTGATGAGGAGCATCTGAAGGAGCTGGAATTAGCCTGGAGAAAAGGAGGCTCAGGGATGACCTTATCACTCTAGAACTGCCTGAAAGGAGGGTGCAGCCAGCTGGGAGTTGGTCTCTCCTCCCAGGTAATAAGTTACAGAATATCGAGGCCTCGATCTGCACCAGGGGAGGTTTAGATTGGCAATTAGAAAAAATTTCCTGAAGAATGAAAGAGACAACTGAAAGAGCTGTCAAGCATTGGCACAGACTGCCTGGAGAACTGGTGGAGTCACCAAGGGTTGAAACCCTGAAGGGATCCTGGAAATATTTAAAAGATATGTAGATGTGGCACAGTTTAGTGGTGGACCTGGCAGTGCTGGGTTAAAGGCTGGACTCTATCTGACCTGGTCAGACCAGGTCTTTTCCAATCTAAACAATTCAGTGTGATTCACTGCTGATACCCACAGACAGGAGATACTGGCACTGCCATCACAAGGGGGGTTTGGAACGCCCAGGCATGTTCTGTTCATCTACAGCCTTCAGGATCCCAAAGGCATGTCTGTTGGACTGCATGTGTGTAAGGTCCCAAGGTGAAATGGTACTGACAAGCTGAAGAAGTGCTGGAGAAGTCCCAGGTGATGTCAGTCGACAGTCTGTCCATACACTGGAAAGAGCAGATGGTGAGGCTGTTTTTTTATTTCTCAAGGAAGGCAGAGAAGGTTGTACAGTGCTATACGATTCCAATATTGAACCACAGGAGGTTCCCCACCATAGGAGGATTTGGTGCAAGAAATTTGTAGCGCTGGTAGGAAGTCTGGGGGAGAGGTGCCTGAATACTCTTCTGATTCCTGGCCTTGATTTTAGGTACCTCAAAGAGCAAAAGGACATCTGTGTGCTGACTGATGAGTCTTCACTCTGACAGTTTTCCCAGCCCCCTGGCCAACATCTGCATCTGACCACTCCATCTCTTTTGCTCCTTTTATTCTTAGTCCAGATATTTCTCTACATCAAATAAAATTGCCAGCCATGTTCTCTTACTGATGCATGCTTTACCTGTCTTTGTTCCTATCCTCATTCTAAAGGACCAGCTAAACCATACTATTCTTTCTTATCAGTCCCTATCTAATCTATCCTACAGCTGCTGCACATCAGCTTTAGCTAAAAACCCTGCCAAAAAATCTTGCTCTCCTTTGATCTTCTGTACTTCTCTTCTAACTTATCCATGGCCCAACGTAAATACAGCTCAGGTCAGCACTTTTATATTGGCAAAAAGCTGTTTCTCTTATGGAAATCTCCTTCCTGAGATGTCCAAGTGATTTAGTTGTGGCCCAAGAACAATTAAAAATAATATCTTTGAAGGTGGAGATGCAAGACATAGATATACTTAAGGAGAGGGAGATGCATTGCAATAGAGCAGTTTCTATTTAAAGAGTGAATTCATGTATGTGCCTGTGCTGCCTATAGCTGAGGACCAGTGGGCAGGATGAACCAATGATAAATACTTAGGCAGCTGATCAGGCAAGATAAATTATCTTCTCAAAATCTGTAGAAGATCAAATACAGCTTTGATCTAGCATAGGATCTAATAAAAGTGGGCTACATCATTCACAATTATAGTTTTTGCTGACACCTGATGTAACCTTAATTCTAACCACGGTTGTTCTGCTATGTATAAATGATCCTTCCAGGTTTAGTACAGAAGCAGCTGGTGCCCTGTCTGATTGCCATGTTAACATGGCAGGTCAGGGTTCCAGGGCACATCCTCACTAAGTGGCTTTTACATCAGCTTTCTCATAGCTTGTCCCCTCGTGCTCTCCCCAGCAGAAAGCTTACACCCAGCAGATATGATGAAAGAGTTTTTATTCTAATATTGTTCCTAGGAGAAGCAATGCATTACTTAGAGATTCTTCTCCTAGAAGACAATCTAGCCAGATCTCCTTTTTCCTTCCATATTAGTGCACATGCAACCACACTGTGAGTTGGGATTCCCTCCCCTCTGCCAGGATTCACACAACACATTCTGCATGTCCTCAGCTGTCCTCTGCAGCAGCCTGGAGAGTGACAACTTAAAGATGATCCTGGGACCACCTAGATGGCAAACACAAGTAAGGGAGGAATTCTAACCAGTTTATTACTATGAACTTCCATGACAGTGGCCTTAATATATTCTCTAAGAGGAAAGCAAGCCTTCCAACAAAAGCTACTCTTTGCAAGGCTCTGTGTTAACCAGGACAGGGAAACAGAGCATATGATTTCATACAACTCCATAGATCCCACTTCGAAAGTACTTTCAAAAGCTTTATAGATATTTAGCATAAACTTCATTTGTTTATGATCTCCCTCACAGAGTATTTTCTACAGCTAAAATTATTCTTAAAACCCTCTTTGTGCTTGTTATCACAATTTAAATTCACATCTATATAAGGCTTCAAAGAAATAAAGTCTGTGAGATTTGCTTTCAATTAAGTGTTACTGCTGGCAGAACATCCTCTCTTATGAAAAGTGACAAGTCTCAAAGGCAGAATTCCCAATCCCTGAGTTAAAAAACAAACGTTCCAAAACCTGTATGCTCCCAAACCTTCTCTAAATGATTAAAAGAAACAAAACAGAACACAAGAACAACTTCAAAACTTTCATAGAACATCCTTGATACAGAGAAATTGAATATGTCACTGAATACTGTAAAAATATGCTGTGTTAAGTATTTAAGTACTGTGTAACAAGCTAAGATAAACATTCATAATAAAGCAGACTTTTGAAAGTAATCCCCATCAGAGTCCCAAATACAGCAATGGAAATAGACTGTGGGAATGTCAAGGTGGCACCTTTACCTTGCTCCTGTTGTAGTATTGCACATCCACTGCATGCACAGAGTGATGAAAGGTCTTGGAGGCACAGTTCCCGCCAGAAGCGTTGACACACATCCAGCAGTGTGAGGAAAGAATCACACCCGGCCGTCCGTGCACCCTCTCCCACTCTGATCCCACCCTGCATGCAAAGGGAACGGAATGGCTTGTGAACCACCTCCCACGCTTTCTCTATTTACCACACAGCTATTCTATGTAGGCAGCTAGAAAAGGATTTTCATGTGCATGAACATGCCTGGCTGGAAGCTGCAGCTGTTCAGCTACTGATTTATCATGTGTTCAGCTTCCCTGACACAGGGCTGGCAGCCCTTGTAAGAGCATGGAAGACAGGGTGGGAAGAGGAGATGGCTGGTGGGTGACAGCTGTTTCAGGCTCTGTACTTTAATTGGCTCTGAATATACCTCAACAACTTAAATTCGGCTGATGCTTATGGTTTATCAGAGGAGGACATAGAGCCTCTTGCCTCTAGGACAGAGAGGAAGGACTGAGCCAAGTAGAAGATTTAAGGGAGAAAATATAACATGGTTTAAACCTGTTCAGGGTTACTCATGCCTGGACTTCTTTAATGGGAGACACAAGCCATTTTGAAGAAGGTGGAAGCCCATATTTCCAGACAACAAATTAAAAGAATGCCCCAAATCATACCTTGTTAGAACCAGAAACTGATGTTCTGGATTTCTACTTGTCTCCCTATTGTGACCAGCTACATTTGAGACATGAAAATTGTATCTCCACTCTCCCTTTCAGGAATGTATTTACTGAGAAAAAAAAAAGATGATAGTGCAGCTAAGGAAACTGTCTCCCTATTACCTCCTCCCCAACATTATCTCCTGGTGACTAGCACACTCTGAAGGTCACTTGTTAGAGATGCACCTCCTTCGGTGAGACAGCCTTTCTCTCACACCCCCATCTAGCTTGAGACCTTGATTTGTTCAGTTCTTTCCTCTTCTTGCCTTCATCAGGCATGAGTGTGGTCAGATATACTGCTGAGCCCTAGTCTCTGTGCCTTCTCCATCCATCGATCCCACCATAGAACCACAGAATATTCTGAGTTGGAAGGGACCCTCAAGGACCATTGAGTCCAGCTCTTAAGTGAATGGCTATGGGCCACAAATGCTACAAAAGAGATCAGAGCTAGTGAAAATGAAGGAGGTGATGCATCAGAGGCTTGCAGTGTGATTGTGGGTGGCCAGAACCAAGGTCATATGGGCCAAAATCCAAATATCATGTCCAGTCTTTCCTTATACACTTCCAGGGATGGCGACTCCACTACCTCCCTGGGCAGCTCATTCCAATGTCTAATCACCCCTTCTATAAAGTAATTCCTCCTAATGTTCAACCTAAACCTCCCCTGGCACAGCTTGAGGCTGTATCCTCTTGTGCTGTCACTGGATGGCTGGAAGAGACCAACCCCCACCTGCCTACAGCCTCCTTTCAGGCAGTCCTAGAGAGTGATAAGGTCATCCCTGAGCCTCCTTTTCTTCAGTCCCTTCAGCCATTCCTTATGGAATTCGTGCTCCAGACCCTTAATCAGTTTTGCTGCCCTCTTCTGGATTCACTCCAGCACCTCAATGCCCTTCCTGATTTGAGGGGCTCAGAACTTTGCGGGGACACAGGATTCAAGGTGCAGCCTCACCACTGCCTAGTATAGGGGGAGACTTTTCATTACCTGCATCCTCACAAATTCAACAGTGGGAATGAAGCTTTATCGAAAAGAAAGGATATTTTTGATCCAAGCTATACTTGACTTCCAAACATTCTGAGAATTTTATCTTCAGTGTGGAGTTTCACTCAGTAAAGAACAGCTGCATTAAAATCAACAAGACTTTAAAAAATTTAATCCTTGCAAAGGAAGTTCTCACTTGCTACTTTTAGAGGGAAATTCTCACTTTAAGGAGACAAGATTAGAAACATGCTTTATTTAGATTTCTCACTGGAGAGGCTAGAAACAGAAGAGAGAAAAAGCTGATGTTAGAAGATGATAATCTTGTTGTTGTGCCACAACAGACCACCGGGTATTATTTCTCCATATTTTACACATTTATGTAGGAAACATGTAATACCTCCTTTTTTGCAGAGATATTTCAGTGATGTGCTACAAGCTTTGACAAATCATCATGAGATAAAGGAATTGGTGTATTATCAAATCATTGCTTATAGATTTCTCAGAGATTTCCTTCTTCTCCAAGTATTTTTTTAAAATGTGTACCTTCAAACACATTGTGCCCATCCATCCATCCATCCATCCATCCATCCATCCATCCATCCATCCATCCCATGTTCTCAATTACACTTACATAGTATGTGCTGCCTTGAACCCATACAAAGAACTGACAAAGCACTATTGTAGCTTCAGAAATTCTAACACAGCTTAAGCCAGTGAGAGACAACTGTCTTTGTGGCTACTTTAGGAAAGAGCCTAGCCTCTTCCAAGACAGTGTTGGGATTGGTGAGAGTCTCTCCTCATTCAAAAGCTGTTTCTATGTTACTGCCTCCTACAAAGCAGTGGTCTCTACTACTTAGACCTGAAAATGAAGATAATTTTAGCAAAGAGGGAAATCAGGCCCTCTTGAAAGTGTCGACTTTTAAAAGATGGCATCAGGGTAGGGAAGCAAACAAAGAAAACATGTCATGAAACTGTTGAGCTTGGAAAGGTCTCCATAAGATTGGCCACTGTGTCTTTTTGGTTTCCCCCTCCCCCTCTTTGAGCAACCTGCTGTAGTGGAAGGTGTCCCTGCCTATGGCAGGAGGGTTGGAACTAGTTGATTTTTAAGGTTCCTTCCAATGCAAACCACTCTGTGATTCTATGAAAACATTGATCAGTATTCCTGAGTTTTAACTCAGCAGGTTAAAGATGTGACCTTTACTGGATGTATGAAAAGTCAAAACACGGAAATAAAAAGGCTGAGATGTTAGCTCTGTAGCTGCCTCAGCCTTTTCAATATTTCAGTGTTGATCTACAAAGTAACTCTCCCAACCATTAGCATACCACAGCAGCTATGCTTGCAGAAATACTGTCGATCCTCACCTCTCCTTGCTGTACCCAGGCCGACATAGAGGCAAGGATGCAAAGTATTCAGGGCTGAAAGAAGAGACAGTGTAATTCTCTGGTTTATTTCTTACATCTATATAAAAAGAACAGAGTCGAGGGGCCTGTTTATTTGTCTTGTTTCAAGTTCAACTAAAACCAGACCAAAACAATCCAAAATCCTTTGGAAGATTAACCGTAAAACGAAGGACTGCTATCAGTAACTCAAGTGGAAAATCTGAACACTTCATTGACCATGCAAGAAATTGTGGTGAACATATTCCTGCATGAGAAATAATTAGTAGCTCTTTCATGTGGTTTGGGTTTGGTTAGTTTATTGTGTACTTTCATGTGTACTTTGGCTGTTAGTCCTGAAAACAGTTCTATTCCTTAACAAAAATAAATTAATGACCTGCTTTTTCTGAATGACTTCCAGTAATAAATATTAGGCTGTCACCCTCATATCAGTTTCCCTTGCTCTGAAGTCTAAAGGCATAGTTCGAGAATACAACTGCATCAAGAACAACTATCTTTTGCTAACAAATGACACTCTTGTTCTGTCATCCTCTCTCCACCCTTAGTGCCAGCTCTGATCACAAAGTAAGCTAATTCAAAATGAACTGCTGAAAACTATTACTTTTCTTCCAAGTATGGTCTTCTCTGAATTAAAAAGTTAAATTGGCTCACTGATCAATATCAGGGATTGTGCAAGGCAGCAGAGAAAGGAATTAGCAGGATTATGGAGAGCAGGACCTCTCCTTTTCTCACCTTCTGCAGCAGCTAGTTCATTCAAGAAGTACTGCGCAACAGCATTGGAGGGCTGCTCTAACTATGATTCCCTGATAGTGTTTGGCTTTATGCACGGACAACTCTTCTCCGTGCTGTTCTGCAGCCACGTTAAGGGCTCTACTGAACAGTCTGGGGAGTCCTAGACTGCTGGAGTTTCTGGGGGTACCTCAGGAGAGGACACTTTATCCATATGCACGCTGAAGCTGCTCAAGGAAACAGGCAAATCTCTGGATAGAAAGAGAACCATTATGGACATCATTTTGGGAGGCTGGATCTTAAAGCAAATCTTCAGATCATGGTGTGTCTGATCTTGTTCCAATCGCAGTGTCCATTTTATTTAGTGATCACTGCATGCGAAACGCATCCCTTAGAGACACCCCTTGGCACTGGCACTGTCTCCCTGTCCTGTCCACAGTCCTGGACTCAAGCTCAATAAAAACTGAAGTACCCAGTGGAAATGTGGTGCTTTGCGGTGCTGTCTTGGTGCTACCAGCCCGAGGAAAGCCTTCCCTTGGCTATGAACTGCATGGTGCTGCCTGGACACATCACCCAGGCCTCCCCTTTCCCCCGGGGAGCAGAATGGCCCTGCCCAGCTCCACGCTCTCCACTGCTCGGCCTCCCCAAAGGAGGTCTGCCTGCACATGCTTGTCCCCTGAAGAGAGGTCCTAGTCCTCAAAATCCACCCTTTTATTTTTGTGGGAACTGGGCGACGCTTCTCCAAAGGGATGAGCTGTGTCATGGAGGGGTCAGACAATGAGTATTTGTGAGAAAGCAGCACGCAGGCAAGGCTGCAGCTGTGCCAACCGCTCACGGACATGAAGGGAAGACGAGTGAGAGGGAACCTCATGAATGCCTGTCGCTCTCCACTGCTCGGCCTCCCCAAAGGAGGTCTGCCTGCACATGCTTGTCCCCTGAAGAGAGGTCCTAGTCCTCAAAATCCACCCTTTTATTTTTGTGGGAACTGGGCGACACTTCTCCAAAGGGATGAGCTGTGTCATGGAGGGGTCAGACAATGAGTATTTGTGAGAAAGCAGCACGGAGGCAGGGCTGCAGCTGTGCCAGCCGCTCACGGACATGAAGGGAAGACAAGTGAGAGGGAACCTCATGAATGCCTGCAAGAATCTGAAGGAAAGTTGTCAAGAGGATGGAGCCAGGCTCTTCTTGGCGGTGCCAAGCAATAGGACAACAAGTAAAGAGCAGCAACTGATGCAAAGGAAGTTCTACCTAAACATGAGGAAGAACCTCCTGTGAGTGACCACACACTGGAACAGGCTGCCCAGAGAGGCGTCGAGTCTCCCTCACGGGAGATTTTCAAGAACTGTCCGGACGCAACCGCGTGCTCTGGGACGCGTCTGCTCGGGCAGCAGGGAGGCTGGACCGCTGTGGTCCCTTCCAGCCGGACCCATCCCGTGACTCCGGGAGTTACGGAGCCGCGGGCACGGCGTCGGGGCCGCCCCCGCGCGCCGCCGGGGCTGAGGCACGGCCGCGCGCTGCGCGCCGGCGCGGGAGCATTCCCAGCTCCCGTCTCCCTCCCGCTTCCCGCGCATGTGCGGTTGCCAGGGCGGCCGTCTCCGGTGAAGGTTTAAAATCTGCGGGACATGCGCAGTGCCGGTTCTGGCCCTGGCGAGGGGGACACGCCACATTGGAACGGCGAGCGGAGCGCTCCGGGCAGCGCCGGGTACAGTTTGCGCCGCCTTCGCTTCCTCCCGAGCCGCGCTCGCCTCGCCCGGCTCTGCCTCCGGCCGCCCTGCCGCCCTCGCTCGCTCCCTCCTCCCCGCGACACATGCCGCTGCTGCCGGGCCGCTCCTAGCGCCGCTGCCGGGCCGAGCGAGCGAGGGAGGGAGCGGGCGGTGAGCGGGCGGCGGCGCGGAGCTCTGGCCGGGCGGTGAGGGACGGCGGCGGGCGGGCGTGGATGGATCCCCGCGTGGCCTGGATCCAGCCCGAGCAGAAAGGACCCGCGAATGCGCTGTGGATGCAGATCTGGGAGACCTCGCAGGGCGTGGGGGGCCGGGGCGGCGCCAGCTTCCCGCACTACCTCTGCCTCAACTCCCCGGCGCTGGACTCTGCCGCCTCGCCGCCCCGCGGGCACGGCTGCGTGCGGCTCGGGGCGCCCGGCGCCTGCTGCTCCTCTTCCTCGCCGCCGTCGCCTTCGCCTTCCCCGCCGGCCCTGCTGACCGGACTGGTGCCCGCTGTCCCCGGCGGCCCCGCGGCGGTGAACGGCGGCGGCGAGGGAGGGCGGCGGCTGCAGAAGTCGCCCTCCGTGTCTTCCTCGTCCTCCTGCTCGTCGGTGGAGTCCGGCACCGAGAGCCCCGGCTTCTCCTCCTCGGGATCGTGCAGCGGTGGTGGAGGCGGCGGCTCCTCCTCTTCCTCAGGCGGCCCCCGGGCGGTGGCGGTGGCTCCTCCCGGGCTTCTGGGCAGCGGGGCTGGACCCGGGGAGTTTTTTAACTTCCACGAGAACAAAGTGAACGCTGTGAATGGGCACCACCAGCCGCCGCACCCGGCGCGCAGCCCGCACCCGCCCCCGGCGTCTCCCCAGCAGCACCAGTACCACCCGGGCCGCAGGAAACGGGAGAATAAAGCCAGCACCTATGGGATGAATTACCTGCTCTCCGGCAGCCGCGGCGTCGCCGTCAACAACTCCCCCCACCAGCAGCGGCAGCCGCCTCAGCCGGCGCTGCAGAGCCCCGGCACCCCCTGGAAGACCAGGAAATACAGCCCGGGCGTGCAGGGGTGAGCAGCCGGGGCCCCGCGGGCTGCTGCAGCCCCAGAGGGAAGGGGGGCCTCGGCCGCCTCCTGCGGCCCCTCCGGGAAGTGGGGCGGTGGGCTGGGATCGCACGAACTCCTCTGGAGCCGGCCGCGGCAGGGAGGCCGATGGCAGGGGATGGCGGGGCACCAACCCGTGCCCTTTTGTAAATCACCTTGGTCTGTGTCGGATGGGTGGTTCTTGGCCGAAGCAGCGATTCACGCAGTGCGAGGGAACCCGTGGATGCAAGGGGTTAGGCCTTACTTTGTAATAGGTTGAGAGGTGAAGTTGTCAGGCCATCATCAGAGGTCACCTACAATAATTAAAGCAAGGATGTGTGCAGGATGCTTGTCAGAGCTACCGGGGCTCAATTCAGATTGTAAGGGGGAAGTGGAAGGCTTCCGTTCAGAGGAACTCAAAACCTTTGTGTTAATTTTTAAATGCCTCTGCTTAGGCTGCAGCAAGCTGGTTAGCTTGGGGAGTGTTAGCAACATCGCTTGAAAGGGAGGTGCTGGTTTCTGTCTGAGATAGACATGAAAGTCAGGGTGGTCTTAGAGCATTTCTCTCAAGTATGTTTTAGCTCTAGAATAAATTGAGCCAGCCAATACCCGTACAGAAATCTTGTCTTTTTGAAGAGAACGTTTTTATGAAGCTTACCCTATCTGGTAAGCCATACCTTTCTCGTATAAATGGGTAGCTGTTAAGGCCGAGTATTTAGTTTGATCTGATTGGCGTGGAGAAGGGACTAAAACTGAACAAAGCGTGTCTGGGATGCTCTATGAGATTGCTCAATTTCACCTGTCAAATTTCATTCAATCAAGGGGAAATGTTACTTTCTAAAGTTGAGGTTATTTTATTCTTGGAAAAAGTGCTAGCTGCATTGACTGACTGTAGCAGATTTCTGATGTCACTTCAAAAATAGTTTCTTGGAACATCCTAACATCAAGACCCTTGGATGCCTGTGAAATAAAGGCATTGCATATTTCTAGAGGGGAAATAGCTAAAGATAACAGGGTATGAGCTGGGGATTATTAAGTGAGAGATTTAACTTAAGGTGTCTTCCTTTTCTCTTTCATGTAGTACTGTCAGGTGCTGAGTATGTTAAAAGTTATGAAGAAGTATTAAAATACATTTTAAAAGTTATATTTTTTCAAACCATAACCTCAGGAGGGGTGGGACAAGACTTGTGGCTGCTGCTTTGTAATTCCAGACTGACACTGAAAATTCAAATTTCTTACAGGAAGCTAGAATTCGAATCTTTAAGAGGTGTCTTGCAGTAGGTGCTTTGAGTTCTATACCAAGAAGTTTGTATGTCTCAAGTTCCAACAGTATCTTTAAAATAGTGTGAAGTTTAATTTTTTTGTTTTCGTTGAGTTGTGGTAGAGCACTGAGTTAACTTTTTAATTTAAGTCATCTCAGTGTAAGTGAGGCAGATCTCCAGGCAGGTGGAGGAAGGAGCAGCCTGAGTTCACCCAGCAGGTCTGTGACAAATGGCAAACCTGTGAATGAAACCCAAGTGTTGCAAGTTTTGTCCTGTAGCTGTTAGGCAGCACCACCTGTGCCATTCACATAACTTTATTTTTCATCTTCTGTCCTTCTGTTTTCTTTCAGCTTTTGTGTAATAGTGGCTATGCTGCTGTTCAAGTATGAATTTCTAGAGAATCCCTACACAAGGAAATTGCTTTGCTGAGATTCAGTTGTGCTATTCTGTTCTGTAGTGTAGGTAGTTCTTTTGCTGATGTGTTAATGACAAGTTTTTTGCTAAATGTCTTTGAAACTGGAAGCTGTGTTTCCTGATCTTCTGTCAAAGATCTCTGTTACAAAAGTGGGACCTGATTCTTGCAGTGGGATACCAGTAACTGCAGCATGTGCAAATCTGTAGTTCCAGAGCATTCCTTAAAGTAGCAGAGAACTAGCTAGTGCTGAAGGAGAGCATGAATCTTGAAACCATAGACCTAAATATGACAAGCAGTTTCTGCCTTAAAGTTTGAGTTCTGCTACCCAAGGTGAGTCTTGAACAAGTGTATATTCTTAAACAATTTCCTCTTTAGTGTTAGTAATTTTTTTATGAAGTGCTTGCATGATTGAAATAAGAATATTTTCACTGATGGATTTTGGTATCTATCTTCTGGAGTAATTCCTGTTTAGTGATGAGCTTAACTTTCTCCTGAAGCCTGGCTGGTGTGTTATTTGGCAATTCTAATGAAAATGCACTGAAAAGGCTGGGATGGGAACAGATCCCTACAGGAGTTTCTTGTGGGTCCCTTATGTTCCTTTAGTTGCCTGCTGTTCCCTGGAGCTGTCAGCCGGCTCCTGAAGTATCTCTTTGGTAACTCATCATCTGTTCACAGAGCATCTTCAGTGTTGCTGTCCTGGTATTTGCAACTGTTGAAAAATGTGGTTCTGAAAATCTTCAGTTGCAGTCTGGTTTGGGCATTGATTAGAGGAGGAAGGACTTGATCATAGGTGCTCTTATGCTTACCCTGTACATGAATGGTGGAGCTTACTCTGCTGTGAATGTTGTTCCTTGAACAACTCTTTTCTACAGCATGCTGAAATTTCCAAGTGATACGCAGTGGCTCACAGTGTTACTGTATTGTCTTTTGGTAACAGAGTAAGCAGGGTAATCTCTGTTAGCCCCCTCCCAGGCTGCAGTGGTACTTCTGATGAATTGCATGCTGTGAAGCAGTACTGTGCTCTCCTGCTTTCTCACTCAGAGCTGAGGATGGTCTGTAGCACTGCGAGTCATTGTTCCATTCACACTGCTCATAGTCAGTGGCTTTGTGATGGTAGGTGTGGTGGTGTTTAGGAATACTGTATACCTCTGATTTATATACATAATTCATTTTTTTCCAGTGGCCTCATACTTTCACCACTTTGATAGCAGCATTTGATACTTTCACCACTTTGATAGCAGTCTTTGTAACGGAAATTTTTCCCATAAAACACAGGCATGAAAAGCTATGTTTGATTACATTTCATCCTATAGCTGTTGTTTTGGATGCCCTAGATTGTCCCACGTTATGCTTTTAACAGAATTTTGGAAGGTAAGGAGTGAGGAGGTTGAAGCCATAGTTTATTCCAGTGCTTCAACAGAGTGATTAATATAGCAACAGTGTAAATTCCTATGTGCCTGGGTTTAGTTTAGGACTACAAATGACAAAATGATTGGTTTCAGATGCAAGGCAGAGAAAGTATCCTTTAATATTATGAGGTTAATTCAAGCTGTTGTGACTGATGTTCAGAAGTGCATGTTATTTCCTGGTACTGTAAAGTATCCTCTTGTGTGTAAAACTACATCTAGCCTCTTATGGTGTGCATTCTTTGTTCAGCAAATACCTTCTGTTTCTGTAAAGTTAGTATCTTAAATATATCTGAGTAATTTAAGCATCCAGAGAGTTTAGAAGTGCTCAAGTATTACTTCAAAAGATGGCATCAGACTATTCTGAACTTTTTGCTAAGGCTTCTACTGCTTTTGTTTGGATGCACAGCTGATGGAGTGCTTTCTCTGAAGATGTAGTTAATAGCTTGTGAATAGTATAAAATTACATCAGATTCAATTATTTTACTTCTTAATATGAATTTAACAAAGTAAGTAAAAAATTAAAGCATTTTTAACAATGTAAGTATGTACTGCTTAATACTTTCAACTAGATGTTCAGTCTAATTGTAGATGTTGAATGAGGTTAGTGCTGAAATACCTGGCATATCTGCTTGGCACATTACAGTGCTGTGCAGAAACAACAGAACTGGCTTGTTGAGGATTACTTTGGGTACCAGAACTGTTATATGTTGGAATGGTGCTCTGCCTGGGCTAATTAGTGTTGCACAGTGTCTGATGACCTCCCACATTCATTTTTCCTCTTATATAGCTGTTGTCTTTAACTCACTTTTGATATTGACAAACAAGTTCTGCCATAGAGTAAAACAGCGCCAAGACCTCCACATCTCCTTATGCTGAAGGAGGATTCAGGGCAGCATTCCCTAATAGCTACAACAGGTACTTGGGGAGAGTTCTCATAAGCAAGGTAAGCTTATGACAGTGCTTCTACAGAAGACTTGTTCCAGTGTTCACCAGTTTGCAGCTGAATGATCCTGTGAATAAAAAGTGATGTCTAGAGATGCGGCGGTGCGCCTCTATGCTAAGCTTATATTAGATCATCTTTATTTACCTCTATGCAGTGTTTCTAATTCCAGTCTTACAGGGGTTTTTTTTTGCATTTTTTATATATTTCAGAACTTTAACTAAGATAAATTTAATTACAGTTTAGTGCAGTGCACTATTAAAAATCCATTGCATTCAGGGGTGTGCATAGCTGCGTGTTTGTCAACCCTTTCTTCTTATTATCCTGCTGTCAGAGCTGTCAGATACAAATTAATGTGTGGGCATGCCACATAGTCAGCCCCTTATGCAAATTTTGCTTTCTTGTACTTTGAGCTGAAAGAATGTAGACTTTGGAAATGCTCTGAAGCCTTTACTGTCTGCAGTGGGATGTGCAGCACTTGTAAGGGCTTTAGGGGCCTCACGAGGGTGGTTATTCTTAACTTCTCCCTGTGCTTAACAGTGCTGTCTTGCTCTAGTAAAGAATCAACACAGTTGGCTGTGCTTCACCCACACTGTGCCCCGTCCTTGGTGTCTGCTGTCTGTGGTGCTGGGTGGACACCTGTAGTGGAAGTGTTAATGTAGGAGGCAGGTCTCGCTGGCGTGTTACCCCCAGTTCTTGTTTTGCTTGACTATAGGGTCGGGGCAGAAGTAGGCAGTATGTGCTGGAGTGTATGCAAGGAGAAGTGTGGAAGTAGTTACCTGTTAGTCATAGTAAATTTCTGGAGAGAGCATCAGAATGTAGGTAAATGGATTGTTTTCATGCCTGAAGTTTGGTATGAAGGGAAGTTCCAGGGTAGCTGCTGGATGTATTTTCCAGAAGAACAGGGCATCTGTTTTTTTCTGTGGTCAAGTAAGTTGCCTTGGTAAAGCACAAAATTTCTACCCAAAGTGAGTACCTAGTGCAGAGTCAGAGACTGATGCTGTGGGGAGTGGAATGAAAGGAATGTTTTGGCAGCAGTAGGCTCCAGAGTCACCAGAGGTACTAGAGGTCAGAAAGGCTGAGCTACAGTAGTAAAACATGAGAAGGCCTTGCATGACAGGTGCTCACATCTGTGTGTAAAGGAGAACAGGACATGTTTGGAGCATTTAATCCTGGCATCAGCTTCATGGTGTTTTTGCCAGTTGTTAGGCTTTGGCAGTAGAGACAGCTGGCACTAAGAACATCAACAGCTGTACTGGGTGAGACCCTTAGAGGCCAGTGCCAAATATTGGGAAAAGAATACATCAACATGAGCCTGTGGTGATATTTTCTGGAAGCATCTCCCAGCTTTAAATTATTAGTGGCTCTTGGACCATGTGGGTTATAGGCAGTGCATTGTTATGCTTATTGTAGATTTTGTGTATGAATGTGTCTTGCCTTGATCTTTTATGATCTGTGATTACCAGATGACCTGTGGGAAGATGTTCCTCATTAAAGCTATGCATTACGTAATGATGTTTTCTTTTCTATCCTGAGGCTGTCACTAGAATTGTAGTGGCTGCCAGTTGCAGGTCTGTGCATTACAGAGGCAGGCCATGAGTGCTTTTTGCAGGGGACTTGAAAAAGGAGGAGGGGGGAGGTTGAATCGCCTGACAATTGTTTGTTTTCTAGTTCGTTAAATCATTTCTTGTATTGAAACTGTTTCCAGCCTCTAGATGCTAATTTCCTCTGGATGCTTTGCAGTCCCTGCTTTATCTTTGGGACTCATATGAACCATACCTGTGTGTGATAATGTCACAGGATTCCTTCATCTTGGGCTATCTTGTTCTATCTTGTACTCTGTCTCCTTATTACTGACATGGGACTTGTCTGATGTTTTGTGCTTGGAGGCTTCACCTGTGGTCTTCCTTTACTGTGGAAGCTAAGAGTTTCAGCTGCTTGTTTCCTGTTTAAAACATCTCTTTACCTATATGAATGGTCTTTCCCTTCATCCCATATCAGCTTAATTTCTTCATAAGCCTGCATAAGGGTGTATGAGGCCATTGTCAAATGCCATTTGGAAATCCAAAAAAAATAATAGATTTTCCTGTGTGGTTCTCTGATTCTTCCAAGTAGCTCTGATTTTTTTTTTAAGACAGTACTTCCTTTCATTGGCATCTTGATATAGTCATAGTTATTCATTTATTACATTGATTGTGCTTTAGGCTACTTTGACTATTTGAATGTCAAAGTTAATCCTTTTAAATTAAAAAAGAAGGATAACTACTTATTGTTCTGGTACAAGTTTGGGACTAGTTCTTCCTTCATAGTTGTGGATCAGGGAAGTGTCTGAGGAATTAAAAAAAAATTAAATACTAACTTTACATATCATGCATTTGGATCACTTAACTTATCAGTACAGAGAAAGTTAAGTCATTTAACAGAAGCAGGATTTTGGGCTTTTGAACTAGTTTAGCCTTTCTCAGTCTTAGCTTTGCATCTCGTTAAGTTATTCCTCATAATCGTTTTTGATATCCCTAATCTTCCAATCCTCTTTTCCTGCTTTGTACATGACTTCAGGATTTCTGAAGACATCTTCTGATAGAATCCTATGACAAAGTAGTAAAAGCTCTTTTTTTCCTCTAAAACCTGATTAGTGATGCACACTAAACAACCAGTGTGATATCTTTAGAAGACTGAAACACATTGTTCTTTTGGTTATGATTTTGAAGGCACTTTCTGTATTATAAGGGAAACTGCAGCAGTACTTAAATCCAGAAAAGACTTTTCTAGCTTTTTTTTGCTTTGCAGAGATGCTGACTTTGTATGTGAGGGGTTTGTTGCCAGTAGTGCTTTGATGGGTGCATTTTGAGTTGGAGTCTGCTGCTCAGAATTACGTCAAGAGTTGCTTCTCTTTAATGTTTCAGTGGCTAACCTGATGTAATGAATACCTGATCTACATTGGATAAATTAGTCTCTCATCACTAATATGTTTCTGCTGTTGCAGTCTGACTTGTCTGGGATGTTAATCGCTTGCTATCTTTGAGCATTTGGAAAAGAATGGTATTAAGACAGGAATTTCAGGGTTTAGTGCTTCTATTTATTGGCATAACAAGCTTGCTGATTCAGTCTCAAGGTTTAATATATGGCATTCTCCTTCACTGGTACAACAGAATGATTGTGATGTTTTCTTGGTGGTGTAGGGAGGTCCATCAGTCCAAGTCAGGAGTAATGCACTTCAGAAGCTTATATAGCAAATCTACATTGCTATGTATTGAATTGGAGAGGTACATCTGCTTATTTTTATTTTTTTTATGACGCAGCTTTTTCAGCGCTCATCCAGCCATTAATAAGGTATTTAGTTGAGTGTTATTGGATTGATATAGTTTGCAAAAATATTTTAGTTTCTGATTTTCTTCAAAATGCAGACAAATTCTGTTACTTAGGTCTGGAAATTTGCAGTGTAAATCAGTCCAACAAACTTAGTTTCTTGAGTGCATCAACTGTCAAGGTGTTCTTAAGAGGTAAAATTGAATTGGCAGGAAACTTGGTCTGAAGGTAGGATGGGCTTCGACTTGCATGACTCTGGGGCAAAGAGAAAGCTCGGAGAGGAAATAAGAACAATATGATATTCTGTGGAAAATGTACAGTGTATTTTATAAACTACTCTTTCTTCTGTGGATGAGAACAGATTACTTTTTTCTTCCAATCTCTCCTGTGTAGCTAACTTGCAAAGTAAGCACAATTCTTATTTGAGTTTGGTATTTAGGGTACCTGTCTGTGAAACATTTCAGAGCTCTGATTCATAAGTACTATATAGTTGGGATTTTTTTCTTTATTCTGCCAGTCATTGTAGTTTGCTGCCTTCCATACAATTACAGTGACAAAGTTAATTGCTGTCTGAATAATGTAGTAGAATGAGACTGATTTGATGTAGCAGTATGGTTTGTGAACTATGAAAACACTGTGTTTTCATAGTTTCTCTCATCTGTAAGCTTAGAATACTGCATTAGGGCATAGAGTAGTAGTAGTGCTGCCTGAGCCTTACCGGTGTTGAGGAGGACGCGTATACACATTTAAAGGCATCTGATGGGTCATGTGAGTGGGAATGTGAAGAATTGTAGTTCGTCTCTTCTTGGTCATAGCTGCATTTTAGCCCCTTTTGCAGATGTCTTCATCTTAGATCATTCTGGGAGAAGTCTGTCTCAGAATGCATTCTTGCTTTCACACACTCTGTGTGTGTGTATGTGTAGATCAATATGTATCCCCTTTATTTCACTGAGCTGTGTTCTTTAGTTTTAGACTGTAAGAGTGATTGACTGATTTCAACTACTGAATGCATTTGATTGTTGTAGTGTGAGATTTCACCTGCATTTTCATGATAATGCAATTGTGCTTTGCCCTAGTCATAGGTGAAGGTACAGTTCAACAGATTTGCAAAGTATGTGCAGTGACTGACGTGCATTTCATGATTTAGTCTTGAGACAGTGAAGTTACACATGTTTTGGAATTCCTGCTTTATAGAAGGAATGTATTCTATGACTTGTAACCTTTATTTCTTTCCCTCCATTTTCTGCACATCCCTAGTATTAGACCCCCATGCTTTAACTGTGGCATCTATTCTTTCCTTTTGTAAGGGTGCTTGGATGATGTGTTAGCCTTCAGCTAGAAAAATACTGAGTAAAGAATGTTTTTAAAAAGTGTTAGTTGTTCCACATAAAAGATGTAATCATGTTTGTACTGTTCCTTTAGAATAAATTAATGTGCTTAGTAGTGTAGTCGTGTTGAAAAGGAACCGGATGCTTACTAGAGGGAACAAAGTCTCTGTAGGTTTTAATTTACCTTCTAGTTTGTTGATGTTTGAGAATTTCGTTTCATTGCATTGAAGTTGGTCCTTAAAGTAATAAGTCAATCTTATGTATAATAATGTTTGCAGTAAATGAGTAAAATGGATGATCTCCTTTCTTAGAAACCTGCCTTTCAGGAAAAACATTGCAAAAGTCTGAGAATGTCACCTGAGTGTTATTTTAAGCTAGAGGCTAGAAGAGTGGCTGCTTTTCCTTAAACAGTAGAAGGGGTAATTTTTTGATAAACAGAAGATGTTAATTTCGTTGCAGTAGTTCAGCCTGTAAGCAGCAGATGCTTGCTGTGCTTAGCATTAATAACATCAGTAAATGGTAGGTTCCTCCAGGCTGTTAAAATTAGCAACCTGAATAATCTAGCAAGTACAAGTAGCCTCTCTTCTTCATTCCTGTGTTCTAATCTTTGCCATCTTATATTAGGTAAGAGTACAGTTATAGCTTACCAACAAGTTTCTTTCCCAGTATTTCTATAAATACAGTAAAGCTGTCTTGTGAAAAAGTTGATTAAAAGGCCTACATTTGCTAGTGAGGTAATACAATAGGCATCTTAAAATGTTACAGGAGATTGCTAGGTTCTGTGATGCTGTTGGGAACCAAATTCTTTAAGAAGCCCGAAGGATATTGAGAAGACTGACTTGTCCATATGTTGAGGGAAGTTCTATGAAAAAAAAAAAATAGCAGTTAGGTTGTTACTTGTATCTGCATGTACATCATGTGCTGCATATGGCACTTATGTTTCTTATGGTTAAAATAATGTCAAAGTCCTGACTTAAAAAGTGCTTATGAAAATCATAGAGGGTATGTGGACGAAATACTTAAATAAAAACTATCCCTGTGTTGGCTGGCTGACTGTTCCAAGGTTATCTGTTTTTTTCAGACACTGCATTATTCTTTCAGCTAGTAAGAAGTTATACTGGGATTAGTCCTGAAAAGCATACAGGATCTTGTTTTATGTACATGAGAGTTGGGCTTTTTTTGTGACAGTGTTCCAATAACTTTATCTGAGCAAAGGTGTTTACAAAAATGCAAGCTACTGTAACATTACATTTGAAAAAAGCATCTCTGTTTTGAGAAGCTTCTTCAGGTGCAAACCAGAAGGTAGAATGCCACTGCAGCGGTTGTACTGCCATATGCTGACTGTGAGTATAGCACTGATTCTTATCCAGAAGGATATAGACAAGAAGTAGAAACTGTTATTGAATTAAGGAATCTGGAAAGAGCAAGCAAAATAGAAGTCTTTTAAGACAGAGGGTTGTGAACTGGTTTGCCAAATGCATTAAGACCTAAAAGTCTTGCACATCAAAAGCAAGAAACTTGCCAGAGTCAGTAGGGCTCAGAGAGAGACGTGAAAGGGCACACGGGAGAACACAGACCATGTTGTAGTAAGAACTAAGTGAACTAATTGCTTTCTGTCAGAGAAGGACTTCAGAGACTTAAAGCTTTGACTCCAGGCAACTGCAATTTTAAATTTCAGTATGAGTTTAAATCCAGTCAGCAGAATAATACTGGTTATACACGCATGTCTTGTGTATACTTGTGGTATATGCCAGTGAATTCCAGGGGAATTAGCCATGAGTATGGCTTGAACTCTAAATGAGCTTTGATATTGAGACCTCTGCTGTTGTCCTGTGCAGATTGAAGCATTAAACCAAGTACTGCCTTGCCAGTGTGAAGTAGAAAATATGAACCTGACTTCATATTAAAGAGCAGATGAGGGAAGGGCTTGTAGACTAGTGCTAAGTGATACTCTTCTGAGTCTTTCATAGCATGGTTAACAATTGTGACTGTGTTAATCATTGGAGGAGAGGCTCAGTGGGGCATCAGAGTGAGAGTGCTTGTGTGTTATTTTCTTGAGCTCACTGATGCACTGAGGCTGCCTTTGAAAGGCTGTGCTGTGTGTGGTAGAGGTGGGGTAGAGATGGGGATGGGTTCCCCTTTTATTCTTTTCCCTAGTACAGGATGGCTACTGTAAATGCATTTTTCCCCAGAAATGTCTAGATCTCCTGGAGTGGTTGGATGGGGCTGATACCATTAAAAACCCAGAACTTGTTGCATGATCAGACATAAAGAAAGGGTCTAGTACATGCTTTGATTAAGATAGTTGTGTCTCACAGGTCTCATTTTCTTGAAGGATTCATTGTTAATCCATATTCCTGTGTTCAGTTTGATAACACAATTTCTGGATTTTTTTCAGAAGAATGTTTGAGATTCTTTTTGAAGACTGTAAAAACCAAACATTTATGGGTTTGCTGGGTTAGTGCTTAGAAATAACCAAAGGAAAGAATAAATTATTTACTTTATAATGAGGAAAAAGTTACAAATAGAAGTATTCAAGACTGTTCCTCGATATGTTCATAAATACCTGGAGGGAAGAAACGAGTGAGAAGAGGATAGAAAGGATAATAGAAAGCTAAAGCTGACTGCAGACAGACACAATGGGAGTTCATTGTTCATTAGATTATAAAATTGCTGGTAAAATTAAACTCTAGTAAATATAGAATCATGACTGAAGAAAAATAATTCAGGCTGAATGCACACATGGAGTGGGCTCTGTGTTGATAGTTTTGTTCAGAAAACACCTCGAAGCTCCTTCATTATGGTTTCTTTTAAAGAGCAGCTGTGTGCTCAGGTGCCCTCAAGCAGCAATATTCCCAAGTGTAGGGACAATAAAATGAAAACATGTGTGTGTCCGGGACTGAAAGGCAGCATGGTGTGTTGACTCTCTGTGTGTTTCTGCCCACCTGTCAGAAAACGTGGTGCAAATTGAAAACAAGCCGAAGGTGGTTAGCAGTGATCAAACTTTGGATTTCCTCTTGTCAAAGGAGACAAAAACCCATGAGGATTAGTAGCTTGGAAAACTACTGGTGGATAGAGATAAATGGATTGAGAGCCTGAGAAGTTTTGTGTTTTGAGATGATCTGCCAGTAACAACTTTTTTTTTGCCCCAGGAAAAAACATCAGATAAAATCATTACCAGGCAGCAGTTTAAAATAAAAAACTCCTTATTCTGATGCATACTTAAATTCTCATTGCATGCCACAAATAACAAAGCCGAAATGGACTAAAAGACCTGGAAAAAATCTATGGAATGAAGTTCTTTGAGCTAATAGGTATCAGTTTGGGATTCACCCTGAATGTATGCCAGATGAAATTACTGGAGGCTTGGAAGGATGGCTGCCCCTTTGCTTTTCTTGCCTTTTCTTGCTTTCAGCCTGTATCTGCCTACTGCAGATTATTATAGGCAGAAGAATGGGAAGTCTTTAGGCTGTCCCCATTGCTTTTAAGGCTATTCGAGTATTTTATTCATTGGTCTTTTTGTCTTGGAAAGGTAGGAAAAAACCATACTTTCTATAAATAAAACAAAATAAGAGCGTGTTAGTTTGTATTTTCTGTCTTGCTCTAAAATTTTGGAATTAAGTGGATCATCAGCAAATTGAAATGTTAGTTGAATCTGCTGTGTAGTTAAATGTTCAGTTGTGGGTCCAGGCTCAGTTTAAGAAAAGAGAAAGTACAAACAGTAATTAAAAATATTTATGCTTTTTGGAAGTATGTTTGAGCTTTGCTGCAAAAATCTCTTTGTGTATGGGAAGGAATACTGACACTTAAAAATTAGGCATGTGGTCTCTTGGAAGTTACCTGCTAGCAGGGGAGTTCCTGAGTAAAATGAATTGTGAAAATCTCAGATGAAGAGTTGAGCTCTACGAGAGAGGTATTAAATTTTCCTTTTGGAAGGCTAAGTATATAAACTATAGATTGATTTTTGGGTTTAGGACAGCATTTCACTACAATGTTGACTAGATACATTTTGTGAGTTAGACAGAAATCTTAGAAATATGTCAACATCAAAAAATGTTTTGGAAAAATGTCACAGCGGTAGTTATTTGCATTTTTGTTTGGTGTGGCTTGATGATTTTCCATTGAAGGCAAACATGACATTCACCTGAATCCTCAAATTTGGCAGCAAGAGTTCTATAGTACTGGTAGATGTCAGACAAAAGAGCTTAATAGGTGATTAAGGTTCCAGTGTCAGGACTCCTCATGTAACATTGATATAAAAATACTTTACACTTGAGAATATATTCAACATTTCTCACTTTGAGTTCAGTTGGAAGGTCACTTTCTATATGGATGAATGGCTACTGAAGGGCCTGAGTGTCAAAGTGTATGTTTTTACATCAAGAAATACTCAAATGTCCTTTCTGTTGTCCTCTACAAAATCTCAGTAATGCCAGTGGCCTGTTTGTAGTCTGAGTAAACTGCTACATAAACAGAAGAGCTGCTGTTAGAATAAGTAAACATGCTTGAAGACTTTGGTTGATCTTGTGCTCCTTCACATTTGCATCATTATGTAGTTTTTAAGACTCAGCCTTGTTTTTTAAAGAAAAGAATTATTAAGAATCAGGAATTGAATTTGGCCTTCACTGAGCCAGTAAGAAATTTAGTAAATATCTACTAGAGTTAGTGTTCTGAGCTCTTTGGTTCAAGGATGATATTAAATAAAACCTATGGCGTGTTTCTTGTAAAATGTATTGTAATAGTTAAATAGTTCAATGGCCACTTTAACTGATCCTATTTTCTCCATTAGACTACATGAGGAAATCATTGACTTCTATGACTTCATGTCCCCTCGTCCTGAAGAAGCAGCTATGAGAAGAGAAGTGGTAAAAAGGATAGAAACTGTCATCAAAGATCTTTGGCCTACCGCTGATGTGAGTGTAGCTTCAGCTGTGATTTGCTTCTCTAGTAAATTGTAGAGCTTGGTTCACTTAACCTTGCTGTTATTTTTCTTTTAGGAATAAACAGGTGACTATTTAAGTTTAAGGCAATTGACTTAATATCACAGTTCTTGCAGTATTTGGAAATTTATTTTGAAAAGTGGGGAAACTTCAAACCTAAATTTTGAGTTAATGAATTCTACTGAATGTTTTTTCATTTTGAGAGCTGGGAATGTGAAGCTTTTAGTAGTGCCTTTCTTAATGTAAAAGCTTATTAATTTGATTGTCTCTGTATAATTTAATTTTGAATATTCAAGTGAGACTGACTACCGACATATCCATGTCTGCAAGGAGTACTGAATGTGTGGATATTTTAAAATCAAAATATTTTATGAAAGAGCCATTAAATGCAGATTTTTTTTTTTTTTACTCTTCATGAATTTGACATTCAAGGAATTGCTTTAGCCCTGCTGTAGTGGGAAAATTGCACTCCCTGAGATACATTGCAATCTAAGCTGGTGTAATTTCAAACACTTTGTTACCCAATGAATAAGTCTACTTATTCAAAAAGCATGTATTCTAAATTGTATTTCTAGCATCACCTTTGTGATTGCTAGATTGTAGCATTGTCATTAGCCACCAGAAAAATGTCTCAGACCACAGTGATTTCATAGCCTTCAATGACAAACAGTGGGGGCTCAGGCTACAGCACTGAGCCAAAAATACTGCAAAGCTCATCTGCTTCATCCTCACCCGGTGTTTTTCCTTCATTGTGAAATTTTTCTACCTTGTGGAAATTGATATAAACACTGAAAAGGGCCTGTGTTGCCTGGCAAAAAACTAAGTGAGCTTGTGAGTTGGGCTCTGCTGTATCAGAGAGGGAAGAACATCTCAATTCTTTAGATGGGAAGCTCACTGAAAGTATTTGATGTGGTCTGTGGACGTATCTTCATTATGCCTGCTTTTCCACACACAAACACCTGCTGTTACTTCATAGTTGTTCTTGACAGTAAAATCTGTAGTATTCATATTTATCTGAATGATATGTTTAGACTTACTTGCTGATTTTTGAACATAAAAATTTGGAAAAAATTTCCCTTAAACTCTTTCAGTTTCAGTAAAGCTGTCCTGTAAGGAAAGGAAGGAGCAGGAGGGAAGGGAATTGATAAAAGCTTTTGTCTGTCAAACTGGAAATAAGTAATGAAAAGAACTTGCTTAAATTTATTCCCTGGTAGCTGGATTGGTAGTTATTTCACGGTAAAGAAGCCAAATTTCCTCTGAAGTTGCATCTCTAAGAAAAAGTGTGCTTGTACAGATTATATAGTAAAGTAGCTTTTTTACTGGCTATATCCTTAATAACTGGAGAAAAGTATGAAGTTTTGTGAAAGTAAAAGGAAGTGTATATTCATAATTGCAAGATGTTTTCCTGCTGTGTTCTTTCCAGGTCCAGATATTTGGCAGCTTTAGTACAGGGCTTTATCTTCCAACTAGGTAAGTAATAGTTTACTTTTGTCTTCTTTTTGAGAAATGGTAGATTTCAAAGAGGAGTTGAGAATAGAATGTGCAAATGTGTCAAACTTTCAGTGAAACTTTTATGTTTCATGTGACAAAGGGAAGAGCTTTTGAACTTTGAGATTTGTGAAAAGTATTTGATGTATTATCTTACTGCTCTGCTCTGCTTATTGACCCTTTGGTGAATTACCTTTTCTTCCTTGTGTCTGGGGTTAGTCTTTGGCTTTTTTTTTAAACAGACAGTGAAACAATGTTTGGCATTTCCCTTGTAAAGATTGTTTTGTTAAATAAGATAAATTACTAAGAATGTGTCACTTACCACAGAGTTACTGTGTAAAGTCAAAAGAACCATCACAGTGCTGTATTACCATCTTTTTGGAGAGCAAAATGTCTTACTTAATTTGGTATTTTGTAGCACTTAATGGTTCAATTGGATGTGGAAACCTATGTTTCTGCCTTGAAGATGAAGTTGTCTTTATATAAATTAAATTTTCAGAAGGAAAGCACTGGAAATTTTGTTTCTGTGAATACCAATCACTGATAAAATTCTTTGGATTATTAAAATGGCCATCAACATGAGTAGATAGATCATGGATGGAATTGGACTGTTGAAGTCAGAGGGGAGGGAGCATGAAAGATAAAAGGTAAAGGAACTCAGAGAAAAACTCATCAGAATAATGGAAGACAGGGACTAGAATACTGCTTTGGGTCCTAAAAACCTTGCACTTTCTTGCTTAACGCTCCTGGAAGAAGCTTATTGGAAACCTACATTGCAAATTGCAACATGATCACCATGTATGGCTTGTAGTATGTAGAATGCCAATCTTACCATATTTTTTGGTAGTGTATTGTGCTTTAGATTTACTGGATTTCATGCTATGTTCTTTTTTTCTAGTGATATTGATCTAGTTGTTTTTGGGAAATGGGAACGACCCCCTTTACAGCTGTTGGAGCAAGCACTGAGAAAACACAATGTGGCTGAGCCATATTCCATTAAAGTACTTGACAAAGCTACGGTAAGTAATAGCTTTGGGATATGGAACTGAAAAACTTTCAGACCCCTTCAGATCTTGGTGGTAAATAGTATTCTTAATTCCTAAAGCAAATTATATTGTCTTAAACTCTCTGCAAGGTTTCAGTAGAATCTGTATGTGTTTAGCAATAGCATGGAGTCTTTTACATGGACATTGGTAATTCTGCGTACTTACTGTGTTTGCTGGAGGCCATACTTTATGTTGTCAATAAAGAAATGAAAATTATTATTTGCGAAATATCCAGTAAAATAAGTTAACTATTTGCATAATGTTTTTCCACTGACCTTTGAGGGGAATTTGTTCAGCCAGTAACTAGAGCTGTCTAGCTTTCAACATGGTTTTCAGGTTGTCTTGTTTCTGATGGCATAGTGAAGTGTTCCAAACCTAACATTGGGGTTTCCTGTCCAAAATATACTTGAGAGCTTTGTCATTTGTGAGACTGATGTGTGCTATCTCTTACATCTTTCTTGTAAGCCTGAATCATGTTGAATAAGCTAAAAACTTAATGCATGAGAATTTTATGTTACTGGGCAAGTAATATTTTCTTCAGGGCACTAAGGTGAGTATTCCAAACTTCTGTTAGCAAACTTCTGTTTTGTGGTCTCTAAAACAGTCATCCTTGTTTAGGTTCATAATATTCCTGTGGCTTTGATTAGAGTAGCAGTACATAACAGTAGCTTTGGTAGTCTTTGGTTTACCTGAGAACTAGTGGGATTTTCAGAATCTGTATTACCAGTTAATGACAGAAAACAGCACTATGCTAGGCTTACAATTCTACTATTCATTTTTATTTTTCTTCTTTTGATGTTGGTATAAAATGGTGCTATATTTCTGCTCTTTTTTGTTTTCTGTTTCAAATTAAAAGTATGAGGAGTTCAATTTAAAATAAATGTTATCAGCTGAAGTTTAGGTTATGATTGTGAGATGATTTTGTAGGGCACTGCCTTGCAGGTGGTGGTGTCAAGCTAAACTACATACTCAGTCATTCTATATTAATTTATTCCTGCCATATTACTACAGCAGCTTTGCTTTGTCTCTTCTGGCTTTCATTTGACTCTGCATTGAACCAGTTCATCTTGATAAATCAACAGGCATTACTTTCTTCGTGACTGATTTCCTGTCAGTTCAGTAAGTGAATGGTGCAATACTGGGTCAGAAGAATGCAGCTCCCACAGGTTATGAGATTACAAGATCTCCTATTAATTGGAATGAGTCATTAAATTAAGTAAATTAAGTTGTCATATGAAACACTGCTATTGCAGCTGTGAAGGCAGATAGCTAGTGGCTCTGGTAGAGTACCAGAGTGATGGTAAGTTAATGTGGTTGTACATTAATCACCTCCCTAGAAAGCATTCAGTGGTCAGTCAGCTTAGGATTGTTACCTCCTCTCAGAGAGACTTGATAGTTGCGATCATTTGGACTGTTAGTATCCATGTGTCTTGAGTAAGCTAGGGAACAGCACCAGTGTTGTATTCCTGGGGATTCACATTCTTGTCTTAATCTTTTCAGGTGCCAATAATAAAACTCACTGACCAGGAGACAGAAGTGAAAGTTGACATCAGTTTTAATGTAGAAACTGGTGTGAAGGCAGCTCGATTTATCAAGGAATACATGAAGGTATCAGCCATGTATTGAATGTTATGCTACTTACCAAGGATGTGCTAGATGCTTAGCTAGCCTTTTTTGGCATGGCTGGACAATTTATTGCTGAAGACTATTTTCATTAATACTAATTAAACATGGATATTTTAATTTATTATCTATTGGTGTTGATTCAGTGTTCCCTTTGAGTGCTAGGTGTTTGAGTGAAGAAACCTGTACACTGTGAAAGAACTTCTATGGTCATGTCTAGATGTACAGATAGGCACTAAACTTTGCTTCAGAAGCAAGTCTCTTCTCAAGTTTTGCTTACCTTGAATTTAAGTGATGCTGCATTATGAATACTGTCCTGCTAAACTGTCAAAAAACAATTCCTGTGTAGCTACACACTTAAAAGTTTCCTTTTGTGCTCTGTAGTAGAAGTACTATTTAGAGTGAAAGCTTTGACTCTAGTGAGTGACACTGGCATTCAAAGAAGGATATAAAAGTCTTACTGTTTAGGTGGGAAATAAATTTGATACTTAAGGTCTTCGATCTAATAAGAGTTAAAGTCTATTCATCTGTTTCTAGAATAAAAAAATCAAGTTTCAGTTCTTCCTGTGGAAATGCAGTATAGTACACCACTGGAAATATTTTCGTATTAGATGAATCTTTGTGTGCTGAGATTGCATACTGCTTTATTTGTTTTGGAATGTTGACATTATCATTGCTAAAACTTGTTTTATTTTGCAGAAATATTCTTTGCTACCTTACTTGATTTTAGTATTAAAACAGTTCCTCCTTCAGAGGGATTTGAATGAAGTTTTTACTGGTGGAATTAGCTCTTACAGCCTAATTTTAATGGCAATTAGTTTTCTGCAGGTAAGTCTATTCCTTATTTGTTTCCATGTTCCTCAAAATATTTTGGGTGCTGTACCTATGCCCTTTTATTGTACTGTTTCCTCAGATGCCCCTTGCAATGTGCAGCATTGCTGTTATGGCTCTGAGTGTTTGACTCTTGAAAGATCCTGTGGACTACCTCTCAAATATCCAGGATCTATCCTGTGTGAGCTGGAACAGCAACAGGAGCCTTGTGAAAGGCATGGAGGCTGTGTGTTGCTCTCTACACCGGGGCCTGTACCTGAATCATCTTAATGCTGCTTTGTAAATCTGCAGGATGCATTTTGTCTCTTGCTTCCCAGACTACTGGTACTGAATGTGCAGAGTAGTTGATTTCAGTGTTATTAAAATTATGAAATCCAACAGTCAAGTTTTTTTCTCATATGTTGATTAGGTTTTGACATGCTTAAGACTGGCAGATGCTGTACTTGACTGATTAAATAGTCACAAGTTACAATGTTAGAAACAAGTTACAACTTCTCTTAATACATTTTTTTGACAGTGAGCTTCCTACAGCTATGATGAGGTATGGGGTTAGCATCTCTCAGCAGCTGTGGTAATGGAAAACTTACATATTCTCCTGCTGGTAGTGTTGATTGAAATATTACTATAGATTTTGTGTACCAAATATAATAAGTAGAGATAGAGACACAAACTGTATTTCAGTTGGGGCAACTAGATTGCCCCCCACTTTCTGAAAGCATTGAGGGATGGATTTGCTGTGGAAAATCAGGTACTACTTTGTTACTAACTAGGCTATAATTTAGCATGCAGTACTTATTTCTTGGTTTTGACTTAAGGAGAATAATTCCCTAAGCCTCAAAAAGCTACATGAGGAAAGATGAAAGAATTCTTTGGCTTTCAGATGCTGCTGAAGTGCTGCCCCCTCTAGGTTGTGTGAGAGTGGTTTAAGTACATGAAGAATGAATTTTTCAGTTGAGACTTATGTGAAGAAATATTCAGTTGTTTAAATTAGACCTTTTTGTTGCCCTGTGTTATGGTCTGAAAACTGCTAATTTTTGTATGAAAAAAACGGTTTGTGTTACAGCTACATCCAAGAATTGATGCCAGAAGAGCTGATGAAAACCTTGGAATGCTTCTAATAGAATTTTTTGAACTCTATGGAAGGAATTTTAACTACTTGAAAACTGGTATTAGAATAAAAAATGGAGGTGCCTATATTGCCAAAGAAGAAATCATGAAAGTCATGACTAATGGATACAGACCATCCATGCTATGTATTGAAGATCCTCTTCTGCCTGGTAAGACTGTACATTTCTTGCCATATTCCAGAGCTCTCGCTCAGCTTGTGCTCTCAGCTTGCGCTAGTCTGTCAGACGAGTTAAGAAGCTGCACTGGGAAGAGGCTGTTGCTGCTGTAGAGGTACAGTCAGGAGGGATGAAGGATATGGGCCTGAGGTCTCACAAGATTCTTAGCTTGGGTAAATTGGATTACATGCAAACAGTGCAGTTGCACAATGGTTTGGAGGTCCAGAACTGTGTTGAGGACATAATGAGATTCTCTGACAGCATTAAGAGGTAGTGGAAGAAAGAATTCCAGGAAATCCTGGAAGGGTGGTTGTTAGCAGATTAGTTCTCCATTATTTGCTGTGAGAATGAGATTGGAAGGTGTAGCTTTTACTGCCACAGTCTGTGGTGCCATACTTCAGATAAGTCACACCACATGGGAAAGAAATGCCCCAGGTGCAGAACCTGTCCTGTAGGGCGGTACCACAGGGACTGCACAGGAACAGGGGTGGCTGTCTGTAAAAAACAGCTGCAGTGGTGTGGTGGTGGTGTGGAGAGCATTTTGTATAACTGGCTTCTGTGCTGCACTGGTATCTTTAGGGAATGCCAGTTAGAGTTTGAGTTGCATGTTCTTTTGATAGTACTGAACATAAATTTTTTTTTTTTTTAAGATTTGGTTTTAATTCAGTAACCCTCAAAATAATTGAGCTTAATTTTGGATAAATGCCTCAGGAAAATTTCCAGCTTTATAGTACTCAGTTTATATTCTATTTAGACCATCACAAGTAGCTGAAATTCCAAACCAGCTTTTTAACAAAGTCAATTTTCAGTTAATTTGGACTTCAGCACAAGTATTTCTAGAATGTAATTGGCAGTCAAAGTCCATACTGTCACATTTTGTGTGTAGACTGCTTATTTACAGTACTTTTAAAGCAAATACCATGGATCAGGAGCTGAAGTCTGGCACCTTTCTAAATACTCAGTATGCTGAATGTTCATACTTCCCTAGAACAGGTTGCAGGCTGTGATACTCCTTGGTCTAACCACATCTCTGATGTGTTTTGTAACTCTTGTCCATCATGACTCTTCTACTTGGCCAGGCATAGGTTAAGGTGTGATTGTGCAGACCTGTCATTGTTATTGAGATTTCCTTTAGGAACTGTGGACTTACTTGCCTGAAGACCCGTTTGAATAGCAGCATGAGCCTCAAATAGAGTCAAAAATCCTTACTGCCCTCCAGTTCTGTTCCTTTCTATCTGCTAGGGACTGAAGGAGAACAAATTACATGTGCTACGCAATGTTTTGATCACTGCTAATAATACTCTGGAGAAGGAAAAGAAAAATTCTAACAGGGTTCTGAACTGTTCCTCCTAGCATTAATCTTGCAGAAACAAAGAACTATAGTTTAGTAGAAAGAAGAGCTGTATACTGTCAAAGAGTTGTAAGAATTAAATAAAATAAAGAGTTTGTATGGTGTGATATAATTCTTACAAGGGATAGTGTTTTGGCAATGGAAATGAGAACTGACAATATTTTGAAGTTTTCTGACCACTATGTCTCATAGTGATATTTTTTAGCAGCTACCACAGACCTTCAGAACTTGCCACATGAAGTTAGGAGGAAGAGTATGTAGCACATATGGGATGGCTCTTTGAATCAGATCTGATGAGTACAGTCTCCTTAGATTCAGACTTAATCACATATTCCTACAGCATCTAAAACTGCCTGTCAAGTGTATGTTAGTAAGGTCTAGAATTCTCTTAATTCGTTTAGTTCTGTTATTCCTGTTGTCCCAGTACAAAAATCTTTCCCAAGGGTTCAAGTCCTTTTCCAGTTTACAAGTCGTCTCTGATGAATTTGTGTTCAGATCCACTCAATGTCTGACTCTGAGGGTTGGTGGCAGTACAGTGAAGGAGATGGGAATAAGTTATCATAAAGAATAGACACAGATGTCTGAAATTAGCATAAGCTGCTGGTAAGTTTTACCCCTGCAAACCTGTGTTTGCACTCTATGCACAGGTTTTTAATTTTGTTTTTCAATCTTTTTTTTTTTTTTAGCCTGATCACAGCTGCCTGTAAGGTTCCTGTTAAGCCTTGGAAGAATACTTGAAAAGATGGCTTTTTAATTCCAGAATGAGACAAAAAGTACAGGGATAAAAGAACCTCTCCCTTTCAATTTCTCAGAGATTATCAAAGTAGTGTAAAAGTTGCTCCTATGAGTGTATGCAGTAGTTCAGCAATGGGATACTGAAGGGTATAACTCAAAAGAATAGCTTTAAAGTGGTCTTGTAGGGAACAGGAATGTGTTTAGTGGGATTAATTTCTTTAAGTTGGAGGAACTGTTTTTATTCAGTGTGAAATGGTGGGTGATGTCTGGCTAAGAGATTAAAGGTGTCATCAGAAGGATGTGATACATCATTCTAACCTGCTCATTACCTTCTGTTAGTTCCTGGATTTGGGAGGAACAGGCATCCAGGTTCCATATTGTGTTGTTGTTTTGGTTGTAGGGGATTTTCTTAGATTCTGTTAGGTACTGCAGGGTTTCTTCAGAGGTTCTCAAAGACTGATCATTGTGTGCCAGAAGATAATGTGTGTGATTTAACAAACAGGATTCCAACAAAGATGTCGGAAGTCAACGCTTCAAGTGGGAAGCTTGTTGAGGTCTGGATTTGAGTTACCAGACTAATATAGCGGTGATGCATTTTGAAGTAATCATTTACACTTGGTCTTTGTACATAGTCTAAGATCTTTCATCTTGAATTAGTGCCTAGGACAGGGTAATGAGATGAAAATCATTCCCTTAGCATTGTCTAAAGGAGGTAGTTTCCATAAGCATCTTGTAGCTGCACCGTTTCAAAGCATTTGTCCTTTCTGTAAAATATATAAAAAGTAAAAGCATTTATTAAGGAGAACTGCAAAGCCAGGCACTCAGAAGTTTGTTCACAGGAATATGTTGGAGCAGGGTTGATGTTGTCATCTTGGAAGAGGCTTGTCTGGCATTGGCCTAGCAATATCCTGTCTTGGAAGACGTAACTGTTTGCAGTTGACAAATCTTTTAATCTGTGGTTGTAAAACAAGCTTGGCACTTAGCCAGCAGGCTCTTGGGGGCTTGTTATTTTATACCTTTGTGAATCAGGTGATTATCAAGGTCCTCCAGTCATTTCTGATGCTCAGAACAGGAATAATTTTGGTCCAGTTTCACACTGGCAGTGGCTAGAGTAGCTAAATTGCTACTCTTTAACACCAAGTTTAAAATTTGGAGTTCCACCTGTGCAGCTCTATTCATGAAGAAGTTTGCTCTTCATTCTGAATTGCTGTGGGCAGTAATGAAAGTTCTAAACCTTAAATTCAATGTGTTTTCTTTTAACTTGCAGGGTTTATTATGCTTCGTGTTGCTTGCTTACGCATCTTGGTAGGTCACAAGTATGGGAAGTAAATAGATTCGAGATTGGCAGCATCTATGAGATTATCTCTTCTAGCCTTAGTGGCTGCCCAGAATGATTCATTACAGCTTTTCAGTATCAGCTATTTGTCATTAGAACCTGTAAATATATATGTTTGTGTGTGTATAAAACAGAAGTGTTTATAAAAATACACAGGTTCATTGAAGTTAGCATTTGAAAGAACCTCTTCAATGCTGAATGTTGTGAAAAGCTGTTTACTGGCTAATAGCTTAAATGGGTCTGCTTCAGTTCTAGCTCATGGTCTTACCTTTACCTTTTCAGGCCGTGTTCTTAAAACCGCTTCAGGTAAAGGAAGGCTACCTGATGGAGTGGTAATACTGATAGCAAGTGATGGAAATTTTGGACATGCTCCTTTAGGGATGAAGGCTTTGTAAGAAAGAATAAGGATTGAATTATACATGAAATCACACACCATTGTTATCTGCTAATGTACATCTGAGGATTGAAGTATGTATGGATTTTTTAAAGAGTTGACAGCATTTGGGTTGTGTGTTTAACTGATCAGTCTAGTTTGTGACCAGAGAAGGATGCTCAGTTATGTAAGACATGGTTCTCTAATGAGAGTGATCTCTCAGAAGAAAATCTATTCAGGGCAGAAAATGCAAATGTGTGATCTTCTGGCTTCTTTAATATGTTGTTTTCTGGATTGGCTAGGGTCATCTTTATACAGACTTGACAGGTGCACTTCACAGTAGCTCCATCTGCAGCCCAAGTAAAAAGCTCTGCAGACTGTATAATTGATTTAGACCTCTTAATTCAGACATTTTTATGAATGAGTTACAGGTGCAGAATGAGGCAATCCAGAAACCCAAGCATGATATGGCACGAGCTATTCTGCCTCTCTTCTCAAATCTGCTTCAATCAAGACTCAAACACAACTTCATTGATTTAAACTAAACTGCCCAAGCTTACTGTAATTGGTTTAGGGAGGGCATATGATTTCTTTTGCTGGCCCAAGAGAGGATGTAGTGACAACTGATGAAAGGAATAGTCAATATTTTGTGGCAGCCTTGTCTTCATTTTGATATAACTTTATGCAGGATAAATGCCAAATGTACCTGCCTAGCATTGGGTTGGACTAAACTAATAATGATTCTTTGAGTGCGCATGGAGTGTGTATTCTTAATTAGTGTTACGTGAATTTATACAATCATTTAGGTTGGGAAAGAGCCCTAACATCAAGTCCAACCATAGATGGACTTTAATTTAGTGATAGGTGCAATTATGTGTTTTTAGCCACTTGTATGTATTCCATTTCTGTATTGCTTCTCAATTTAATTCTTACATATCTAGGTTTAGAGTATCATTATGTGGCTGCACATAAGTGTCCTATCTCTGAAAAGCCCTTACTGAATTAATCATCACTTTTTTAGTATAATTAACATTGTGTTCTGATTGCATGACCATTAAAATACTTTGGTCACTTTTCAGCCACCTTTGGACTAAGTCCTTTTTGAAGTCCTCTACCATGTGTTTCCTCCTGGATTCACTGTCCTGGGTCCACACTGATCTCTGCTTTTACTTCAGAGTAGAGTCCAATAGCAAATAAACCATTTGGAGAGGCTTCTGTAACTTTGAGCCTAATGGCTGCTGTATACCACAGTGGTGCATTCAGAGCAAGGTACTCAGTATGTCAGTAAATAGGAAGTATTTCTTGATCAGTTTTTATTTGACCATGTGAATTATTGGAAAAATTGTTTTCCCAAAATGCTTTTATGTTTCCAGTTACTTTTCATTGATTATGCTTTTCTGTTAGAGTGGCATTATGGTTGGAGAATTTTGAAAGGAATCTCTTTTTTTCCTGGATGACAAATCTCAGCAGGTTTTTCTATAGTGGCTTGCTGGACAAACACTCAGGGGAGTGAAGTGTTCCTCTAAAGTCAAATTCAGCCTTGTTGGATTCAGTCCTCCAAAGGATGGCTTCTGTCCTTTACCCATCAATTTTTCAATGCAGATTTCTCATTGATTTCTTTTATTCATGGGCTCTGATCTGATTTTCATATTTGGTGGTTCATTGCTTTCTAGTGTTCTCACAGCATTTCACACATCATACTGAAGGAGGGAACCTTGCACTGTAAGCAGTTTTCTACCCACTCACAAGCTAGTCCATATTTTATGCAATTTGAAAGCAGTTTTATTTATGTTTCTTAAATTGAATGCTGACAGTGAATTTTGATGTCTGGTGCCAGATACATCCATATGAAGCTCCCAAATACCTTCTGCTAATAAGCAAGATTGTTCTAGGTATCAGATGGGTGATCTGTTCTTGTACATTGCCACTGATACAGAAGATGTACAATGTTCTTAACTTCTGCAGTTCTTCATATGGCAGTAGATTTGGAAAGAGTTCCAGTTAAAGTGTCACTCATTCCTAAAGTAGGCCAGCTGAGAGTGCTAGAAACTTCATCAAAAAACAGTACTATAAAAGCTTCTGGAATCTTCTATGATAGATTTTTGAAAAACTGGCTTATCCTGTGGCGATAAATATCTGTATGTGCTGGTTTATTAATCTGTAGTTTTGATAAGATTGAGTAGGGTTTTATGTGAGTCTGTCTGACAATGAAGGTTACACAAATGAAATTTTAAACTGAATTTGGCCTGCAGGAACTACTGGTAAGTGAGACATGTTGCTTTAAGCTTGGTTGGTTCACTCTGGAAGACAGCTCTAAGAGCTTTAAGCTGATCTCTGTGCTCTGTTTCTTTCAAGCACTCTATATGAGTATTTTAGAAGTGGTAAATTGAATGCATAATGTTCGGTGTCATTCCTAAGGTCGACTTCTTTTGTTGAAATAGGTACCCTTAGGTGTTCCTGATGTGATGGGATAACTGCTTTAAACAGAATTAAGCTGTATTGTTGAGGCTTCTGAGCTTTGAGTATGAGTAATGTTTTGGTTGATATTAACTGATACTAAAAAAAGATGATCTGATGACTGTCACATTATTTCAGGAAACGACGTTGGCAGAAGTTCTTACGGTGCCATGCAAGTGAAACAAGTTTTTGATTATGCCTACATTGTTCTTAGCCATGCAGTATCACCACTTGCAAGATCATATCCAAATAGAGATTCTGAGAGGTAATTAGTTCACTTTTTCAATATCCATTTATCTGTGTAATCAGTTAGGAATGTTTGGTTCTAGATTCATAAAAGGAATGTTTTTTATTGTTTAACTGTGGTTGTATTGAAATCTGCACAGAAATTTAACCTGCCCAAGGATATGAGAGTGCAATGCCTCAATGTGTAGCATTGAAATGGAGAGTATGACAAAACTCAGGATGAGTCCAACATTATGCTTGAAGTATTTCAATGGAGGGTTTGCTGGTTTAATTTTTAGTATGATGCATGTCTGTATTATGACAGAAGGAAATGTGTGTGATCAAATTACTTGTTTAGACAGTTAGAAAACTAGACAACAATGCTAAAAATTTCCCTAGTTCTTTAATAAATGCCCCCATAAGCTGTTTTAAAAGACTTGATATGTATTTAAAAATTAAAAAAAGACTTAAAATACTATATTAAAAAAACCTAATAGAATCAGTCCCGTTTGATCATAATGCCAGAACTGCCATTAAAAGTAGCATACTTCTAGATATGCCATTTTTAATGCAGTTCTTAGTGTCTTTCACAGAAACACAACCAGTACTTTGAGCTCTCACCTTTGCAATTTCTCTTTTTTTGAAAGAGAGAGGAGAAAGATAATGAAGGCATGGCAGCCATGTGGTATTTCCATTCATGTATCTGCTCTAGCACCTTTTGTTCTAACCCTTAGTGTGAGTTTGGGCTAGATCAGAGGATGTCTCTTCCCAGAGACTTCCCTAAAATCCCAATGGCTTTGAGCTCCCCAGCTAATCACAGGGAAGGATGGCTGTAAGATGTCACATAAACCATCTCAGTACAACTGCAAACTCCAGTCATGATGTAAACTTTCAGCGTTAATGTCATTGGAAGGTGAAATAGTTTCCTGTAGTAAGTTTATATCAAAGTGGGTGCAGTCTTTCACTTGTGAGTTTAAAACTGACAGTACTTTAGGAGTGCCTGTGAATCCTTTAGGTTTTCAGCGGTATTAAATTCACAATGGTTGAGACTGCACTATGATGGAGGTACAGAAGGGGTACAGTTGCACTCTGACATTTGAGACTGCTGTCTTAAGGTATTAAAGGTCACTATTAAAGGTATTAAAGGTTAAATATGTATTGACTGACAATTCTTGGTACTGAATGAAACTTCATTCTTACCTAAGTACAGGTAGAGTAACCTAGGGTTTCCTGAAGTTTTGCTTGTCTTGCATCCTGATCTCCATTAGCTTCTCTGTTTTTCTCTGAAGGATAGAGTCATTCTCTTATGAGGTGTCTGTATTTACTACAGGCATAAAAAAGTATATTTGTATAGCGTCTAACGGGAGCCTCAGGTGTCATCAGCATGTACACTTTGCATGATCTTTAACTTGTTACTGTATCTGGGAAATGTTTGAATTTTGTTCACAACTCCAAACCTGTGGAGCCGTCCCAGCAGCAGTGTTCAGGTGTCATGTCTGACCTGTCTGTTCTGGGCTGTCTGTGCCAGTGACATGTCACTGGCTTGCAAGGGTAACAGCATTCAACAAAGTTCTGTATACAAATAGTTCCCCTAGCACCAGTCTTGTCAGTGCCAAAGGACTTGTAAGTGGATGATGAGCTGTTTGGTAATGAGTTTGTTGCAGCAATCAACAATCCATGTTTGGTCTCAGTTAAACCTGATGTGCTTGGGTAATCCAGGTATGTTCGTGGATCCCTCTTCCCTGCTGTAAGGCAGAGTGGTCCAAGCTCTGTATAAAGACCTTTCTTGGTGGCCTGACCTAAAGCCTGGACATCTGTGAGCCCTTTGTCCTGATCCACTTTTTCCCTTTTCTAAACTTGTTAGTAGGCAGGTTAAACAATAGCATAAGTGTAACTATGAACAGTGGGCTCCATTTAAGACCAGGGACTGGCTTCTAGTAGAATATGACATTCTACTAGAGGGATTGAGACTACTAAATGAAGAATACTTGAAAGGATAGGAAATTCTAGGAGGCTGAACTCCCCGGGCTGAGTTTATTCAGTTTTGTCCTAATTTGGGGTAGCTTTTTCCTAAGTGGGATGGTTCTTGAACTGTCAGATGGGTTTGAATTCATATTCTCTCTTCCTAGGGAAGGTTTCTGTGTACAGGGTTCTCTTTTGTAGGTGACACTCAATAGATTTCACATCTTTCTTGGTGATTGTTGTAGTTCTTTTTCAGAGTCACAAAAACATGTCTTTCACAACACAAAAATATGTCTACATTAATTTAAGGCTTTCTAAAGAGTTGCTGCTTCTGATAGTCCCAATGGGAAACAAAAAAGTCAGTCCTTCAGTAGCATAGGCTTTCTTCTTTATCATGTTCTGCAGTAGCAAGTCCCACAGAATAATAAAGGATAGATTCACATCACTCTTACCACCATTGTAATTCAGGCTTCCAAATAGAACATCTGAGGTGTATTGGGAATTAAAAGCTATCTCCTATCGTGGAAAAGCTTTCTTCTCAGTGGAAACAGTAATCAGCTGAAGCCTGAAGGTAATTTTTACAGTTATAGAAATTACCTTAACACTATTTTGTCCCCAGTCGATCTCACCTATCCCTTTCTGAGAAGGGCTTAGGAGAGCTTGATTGAGAGTTTGGTTGATTTTATTAGAGCAAGCAGATTCCTATCATCTTGGAAAAAGCAGTTTCCTCTTACGAGAATAAGAGACTGATCCATTTTGAACTTGTACAGCTTGTATGCAAGGTAAAGTTTGATGCTGTCTTCAGCCAAGGTGACTGAAAATTGTGATTGATTTCTTAATATTTAGGGCCACAGAGACATCAGTCTAGCTGTGAAATACAGTTATGGGCAGGATATCTCCTGATTAAGGATTGGTGTCGGTATGTGCTTTGAACAGCTTTCACATGATCTTTGCCCCTAGCCTGTCTCTGGGAAAGAGTGTGCCATCTCAAGTGAGCTCACTTGAGTCTGTGAGGAATGGTATTTTCACAGAATCTTTTAGGTTGGAAAGGACCTCTAAGATCATTGAGGTTCAGCTGTTACCCCAGCCACTACTGTGTTCACCACTAAACTGTGTCCCTCAGTGCCACAGTTACATGGCTTTTAAGTACACCCAGGCACATTAACTTCATCGCTTCCCTGGATACCCTGTTCCAGTGCTTGACAACCTGTTGAAATTCTTTCTAATATCTCATCTGAACCTTCTATAGTGCAGCCTGAGGTCATTGCCTCTTATGCTTTCACTTATCTGTGAGAAGAGACCAGTGTCCACCTGGTACAACCTCCTTTCAGGCAGTTGTAGAGAATGATAAGGTCCACCCTGAGCTTCCTTTTTTCCCAGGCTAACCAACCCAGATCTTCTCAGGATTTGTGCTCCAGACCCTTCACCAGCTTCATTGCCCTTCTTTGGATTCAGTTTTGAGACCATTTTTCCAGTTCTGTTTCTTGAGGAACCACAGGAAACCTTAGCAGATATTTGACAACAAACTCTCAATATTGATTTGTGCTCATTTAAATAGTGGATTGTCTGTTACCACCCTGTCCATGGCCTTTATATTAAGGTGTAATGTCATATTATACCTTGTCCAGGCTAAGTACCTATATACTGTCTTCTGTCAGCTGTGCTGTTCCTTCCTTCTGAGTCTGAGTCTTGCCTTGTATGAGATCTAGCAGTCCTGCAGTCAGAAGGTGAGTCAGATGGACTTTTTGGTCTGACTGAAAACAAGTATCTCAGTGCTTCTGTCATTCATGTCAAGAAGTTGATCCAGCTTGTGGTTGATGAAGGGTTGATCAGAAGCAAGAGAAGAAGCAGGCGTTCACATTTGGGGCAAGAGGGAGAGAATGGTATGGTATCATCTCACAGCCCTTAAATTGTGCTGCTCTGGATGTGACAAAAATCCATCCTTAGGTTAATATTTATGTTTCACAGATTTGGATCTTGGGTCACATGCTGGTCTGTCACATAGTTTGGCTTGGAATGTGTGCTCAGACTGCATCTCTGAACAGCTCTGTAGCCACATTTGGTAAGCTGAAGAGGTCATGTGCAATGAGAAATAGAAGACTTGGTTTTGCTGTCACATGCACTTCAGCGTAAATTAGACTTTGGAAATCTTCTGTATTGTGCTAGATGTGGTGCATCTGGATAAGGAAAGACCTGTCATGCCAACAGGTCAGATTTTGGGAAAGCCTAGGCAGTTTCCTGTTGCATGTGTGGAGTTGTTTACAGATGATAGTCTTCAAAACAACCATAGCCAGGTAGAAAGTGATCTTTCCATCTCTGTGCTTGGAAAGTTGTTTGGTCTTCCTTATATAAAATATACTATTAATATATAAAAATATATAAAATAAACTAGATCTTTAAATAGCTTATTCCTGGTCTTACTATATGATAATATTAAGGGAAAAAACACAAAGGGGTATCTTTCTCAGGAGACCTGTCTAATTTTACTAACCAATTAATAGTATTTTTTCATGTCTTCCAAACAAACATATTTGAAGAACTGTTTGTCTCAGACATCTGTGGAAATTCTGGCCTCAGTCAAAATAAAAGCCCCAAAAGCATGACAGTTTTCACAATAAAGGCAGGGTAGATTAATAGGGTTTCTTGTTCCTAAGCATTTCCAATGTTGAAAGTAAATTTAGGCACAATTTTAAAATGCTTATTTTAAAAAATTGTTCTTTGAACCCATGGATGTGCTTGTGTCCCAAAGATAGGAAATGGTCTTCTTTTGAGATCAATACCTGGTTTGATCACACTTGCTTCCTCTTTCTTTGCTACTTTACTAAGTATATGTCAGTATAACCTTAATCACCTTTCAGCTTCTGATGTCTCATAATGACTGTTTTTAATTTTGCTGCACAAGCAATAGCATGGAGCTGCCTTTGGACTCCTGACCTTATAGCTTAGTGAATTTCCTTTTTTCTACCTTTATTCCAAAAAAGAGAGTTTAGAGCTTTGATCTCCGTGCTCTTTGAAATGAACTGGTGGGAGAACATATTCTCCCATTCTGTGTGTGCAGCTCTGCCACAATTGTTGGTGTAGCAGTCACTTCACCCATTTTGCCTGTTCTTCAGTGTATCAGTCACCCAGTCTGATAAAAATGCCAACCTCTGTTGTTCATTTTGCTTCTGCTCTATGAAATCGTGACTCTTGCTTCACTTTCAGGACAGTACTCCAAGAAGCATCAGGTTTGACAAACTCCTCATATGTAATATGCTTGTTACTCAGCCTTTGTTTACTTTCTGGTTGTGTAAGACCACAGCTCGTGGTAGTTGTGAAATTTATGTGTAATCCTAGAGTAGAAGCTCAACTCTTTCTGAAGGCCTTCTCAGATGAAACTTTCTAAGAATTCCCTTCCCTGTCCTGGTGCTGACGAGACCCAGCTGATGCATGTTTGATTCCCATACTGGTGTTCCTCTTTTGGTAGCTGTGGCTTTAGGGCCACAGCTGAATCTCTGCAGTTTTGGTCATCCCCGTCTTCATTCTGTTTCCTCTTGCTCAACTTACTCTTTGAGACTGAGAAACCAGAACTGCATTGAGTATTTAAAATGCTATTACGTAATGGGATATACATTAACAAAATGTGATCCTCTGATTTATTTGTTCTTTTCTTAATGTGCTGTGCTTAGCTATTGAACTGTGGTTCTCAGAGTATGATTTGTTATTACCCAAATCTTTAATTTCTGAGTGATGACAAGCACACCTTTGATTCTGCGTGTAAGAGTCAGGATTTTATTTTCCAGCAGGCATCATTTTATCCACATTACATAAATAGAATGGTGGATGACATGCATTCTGTACTGGTGGCCCATCTGCAGCTTCACTTGGACTTGTAATTTAGATGATATTATATGGTTCATTGTTTGCAGGACTGACTTTTTCAGTACTAACAGTAACATATCTTTAAAGTTGGAGACTAACATGGAACTTGTGATATTTGATCTTGTATGAGATAGTAATCTGTAGGATAGTAGGAGAATTATTGCTACCTGAAGTGTTACTATGAAACCTAGTAAAGGCAGTCTAAATATATTAGGGTTTTGTATGTCCTGCCTTCCCATTGTACACCTAAACCAAAATAAAATTCCAGTACCAATACAAGGTACCTTTATGATGTGAAATACAAAATAAACTTTAATGTAACCATTGAAGATTAAAAAAATAACATTACTTGCTCCACAGTGGTGACTTTGCACAGACCATTTGTGTACAATAGTAATTTCTTAATGTATCTTGAGTGTGGAGTTTGTAGTTAGTGTTTCAGTGACGAGTCTCTGATGAAAAGAGAGCTTGAAAATTTATCTCTCAAACAAAAAGACTCGAAGTACGATTCAAATAGCTGAATGTTGGGAAAGTGTGTTGGAAAAACATTACTTTGTTGATAACTGGTCAGTGTTCAGCAGGACCAGGTAAGCTTTTTCTCTGAACCTCTTACTGTTATGAGTTTATTGAAATTCTACCTTATTTTGGAGCCAGTCTTTTTCTTGTTCCACTACCTCACGATCCATGGTACTTCCTTTATAATTGTGGGGGCCTTATCACCTTGCAAGTTGTTTTGTAGATCCAGAAGCAAGGATTAGTGAAGGTCTCTGTCTCCACACAGCCAGTTGTGGTGCTGGGATGTGTTTTGTCCTCCGTACATCCCATACCTGTATATAATCCACATTCTGTGGAAAAACTGCCTGTATGCAGAAATGCAAGAACCATAAATTGCTTTTATCAAATACAGTTATCATCATGTTCATGCTTTACAGTTAATATGCATTCCATTTAGAAATACAGAGTAAAAATCTTACCTGTGTGTCACTGCTTGCATGTTAGTATGGTAAAAAAAAAAAGTGAATATAAGTGGTGCTTCAGTGGATTAAATGGTGTGCTAAGAAAAAGAAGGTTCAAAATGATTCTTTGTTTAGGGATATCTTAAACTGACTTTTAGTGTAATTTGGTAGCTTGTTAAAATGCTTGCAAATATGTAACCAACAGTCTTTGTTTAATACTTAATTGAAAAATTTTTTTAGCACATTAGGTAGAATCATCAAAGTGACCCAAGAAGTGATTGACTACAGGGCCTGGATTAAAAAGAAGTGGGGGAGCAAAATTAATTTATCACCTGAACTTGGTAGGTATAGCAGGAAACCAACTTAAATTTTTTTCTTGATTTTGATGTAATTCAAAATACTCATGCCTTGAAATTAATCATTCAGATATACAGGAAAAAAAATAAAAGGAACCTGTAACTTTCTAACCCAAGATTAGTTTTTTCTGAGCCTGTTTTTCAATTAGCTTGTTAAACTGCAGCTCTTCTTAGACTTCAAGGCCCATGTGTTTGTATTCTGTGCTCTTAAATGATACTTATGTTTTCTGTTAACAGATAATAGGTTGAAAATAAGAGACCCGATAGCTCTCTGCAATGGAGAACAGCAGCAGAACAGAGACTCTGAACCATCTTACAATCAGCACTTGGCATTGTCATTGGCCAGCACACAACAGTTGTCCTCTGGTTCATCTGCCTCTTCTGTGTCATCGCTCTCCAGCAGTGACATTGTAAGCTTTTTCTTTTAATGGGTTAAACTAGCAAGTAGCAGAGGTTATCTTCAAAGCCTCCTATTGATACAGCAGAATATATATCAGTTAATGTGATGCTATCTCTAAACTGCTACAACAAATCAGTAATGTCCTCTGCTCAGAAAAATTACTGAAAACAAATTTTTTTGTTTATTAATTAAATGGGTCTTATTTCCATCCTAAATCTTTGGTACCCTTTGTGGTAGTAGTTAGATGTAATGAAATATAACAACCCAATTTAACAGTAGCTAAATAAGTAGAAGAGGAGAATTGTCTTCATATATCCTTCCATTAAGCAAAATCTTCCATTGTCAAATTCTGATCCTTGTTCCCCATACCTGAAATTGAACATGAATATTATATTGTGCTGTGAAGGTGAATAATACTCATTATTTTCAGCCAAGCAGTCAGTTCATGTTTTAATGGTAACAGGGCACTTGCATAAACTCTTGTCAGTTTCCTTACTTTAAAGTAGTTGCTGGGCTTTGTTATAACTTCCTGGAAGAGGAGACTGCAGTCTCTTGAAGTATATGTTCCCAGACTCTTTAAGGTTCTGCCAGGTGGTTTTGTTTTGGCATAAAGTTAAATCAGTGCAGAATTGGGCAGTGCAGATTACAAAGCATGGCTCTGCAAGGCGTGTGCGTCTCATTGTGAATCTTCTGGGTGGTTTTGTTTTGGCATAAAGTTAAATCAGTGCAGAATTGGGCAGTGCATACAAAGCATGGCTCTGCAAGGCGTGTGCATCTCATTGTGAATCTTCTGAAGCATTTTGTCTTAGGTAAAGGCATTGATGGAACAAGATGTAATATGTAGTCAGCTATGGCAGTGAATAACTAGATGATGCCAAATACCTGTTTCTTGACTGCTTATAAAAACTAATCAAATATGGAATAAAAAATTGTGAATTGTATTTAATAAAAATTTAGTAACTTTTAGAGGGACAAGCACTGCCTATGTGTGTTCCGGTTACTTTCTGTAATTGCTTCATGCTACTGTTCTTTTGGTGTTGAATTGCCTTTTCAAGCCACCTTGAGTAAACAGGACAAATGTTTTAGTTGTACCATCTGGCTAATGAGCAAAAAGCAGCATGATACTTGCCAGTGATACTATTAGCTATGCTCCTGCTTTAAGTATATCAGTGGGAAAGCTTTTGCTGTAATAAATTTTATGAAAAATGCAAATATTTGCTTATTATATTGGGAGTACACAATATTGGGTGCTGAGTTATGAACTCCCCTTAGTCCTGCTTAACCTGATGTTGAAGGTGAACATTGCCTGATGCCAGAGAAATTAATGAAAAGTGAAAAGGAAGCTCTCAACAAGATAGAACTGAAATCAACTTGGGCATTCACAAAGTAAAAGGAAGTGCTATGTTTTCTAAGGAAATAAAAAACTATGTCCATGTCCTTATGAGAAAGACCAGGTCATATATTGGCATTATGTCCATAGCAGACTGATGGCATGTTAACTTAATTTGGAATTGAATGGCAGGTTTGTAAAAAATTTCTGAGTTCATCCTACTCTTACTTGGGTGTGTGAGGAGAAAGTTCTGGCTGAGCAGTCCTGGGCTGCACGTGATTCAGGAAGAGAAGCCTATTCTGCCATACTCAGGTGATCTTGCTATGATCTGGCATAGTGCTGTGCCCAGGTTGCAGCAGAAGAACATCTGGCATGTATGACAACTTGGTGTTTGTGCCAGAACATCTGGTGCATTATTAATAGGCATGATGTGACGAGCTTTTCTGTCAGCTTCAGAAGAAGGTATTTATGAATATGGTGCGTCTCCTCACTTTAGACTTACATGCAGTGTTACCTCTGATCTTGTGGAAGGATTGTTCCTCAGGAAGGATTCTGTATTTGTTTAAAGTTAAATCATCTGAAATTTTCCAGTACTGGAAGACTGAAAGCAAAATATAGTTTATAAAGAAAATGCAGGAGATGAGGAGACCCTAGAGTTACAGCTTGCTGACTTCTTCCCAATAATTAAGGTTTTATTTTAATAGCAAGATATTATTCCCTATGTCACTATTAACCTTAAGCACAAACTCTACAATAAGGCATTTTTTCAGGAGGTGTATTTTTCATGACTGCAGAATATCTTTTGCCGTTTATGAGATGCAGGATCCTGTCTGTTAAATCGTAGACACTAGATAGCATATTTGCTTCTATTTACTGCTAAAGTTTCACTGGTAATAGTGATCAAGTGGTCCTTACTGATGTCTACATACCAGTATAATAGAAGTCAGCTTACTTGTGTTGAGGAAGAGGAAATAGGCTTGAAAACTTGGGACATTACTTTCTCACATGGTCCCTCTCGAGCCATCCACTGAAGTAGTTGTATTTTGAAGTCATCACATCACTGTTCGCTGGTGATAAGTCTGGAGGCCTTGCATATATTTGTCAACATATCCTGGAAACAATGTTGGCATTATATATTGAGTGTGCAGGCATTATCAGAGCAGTGCAGTATTGCTCACAGGGATCCTAGAGTTTTTATTAAACCCTATAGTTTAATAGTTGATTGCAATGCAGCGTGCTGTATGGTCTTTAAAGATTTGCTTCCTTGGAGTTCTGACAGCATTACAGGTTTTGCATTAATAATCTGTAAATACAACTCAGCAGCTGAATGGATAATTGTTCTGGTGTCTTGGACTTATGGGTCTGTCAGCCAAAGCAATGGTTATAGATTTATTCCAGCAGCAGGAAAACAGAATAATAAGAAGGAGCATGTTTTTCTCAAGACTGGATTGTCATAAACCAGAGCTGGCATTTAGAAGTCAGCCTCTCAATGTCTCTATATGTTCAGAAAAATGGAAGAAAATAAGAGCTTACAGTTACTACCCTGAGTTCTCCATACTGGTGGCAACCTTTTAAAGTGGAGAACTTAACTACCACTGAGGAACAAGAGAACTGTCTTCTTAAAGGACAGTCTTCTCTTTCCCTGTGTATTTTAGATTTATGTGCTTTTTCTCAGCATACCATCTGAAACTCAGGAGGATGTTTACTTTCATCTTTGCACATCTAGGATTAGCTTGAAGGAGAACACACTTCTGGGCCACTGTGTGTCTACACACCCCCAAATTAAGAGAATAATTAAGAACATTAAGATATAATTAATAATATTAAGAAACATAATGAGACCAGATCATAATTTGAACAAAAGGTATCCTTTTACTAATTTCTTGAAGTAGAATGATTTTTTTCAAAATGCATGCTTAGTCTAGCACTCTCTGGCCAATGAAATTCTAGCCATGCTGTCTTTAGTAGGTGTTCTAGCCAACTGTAAAAGCTTAATCACAAAGGACAGCTTTTCAAACGGCCAGTAAATTTTGGATCAAAGATGTTGTGGGAGAGAAGCCTGTCTTCGGGTATCACTGTAACTTTAGTGGGAGAGCTGTTCAGTTTATGGGATTGTCCTACTGTACATGTCAATACAGAGCTCTGACTCACTCAGCAGTACTTCTAACATAGTTCTGTGCAAAATATTGAGTACTAAAATTCCTGCCGTGTTACCTTGGCTCTGTGAAGAATGTAAGTATTAGGGATCAGGAGCAAACTAAAGAACACATATTAAAAAACCTTATGGATACAAGTAATCTGGTTATCAGAACATATCAGACCATTCATATATCTTTCTCAGTTATGTTAATTATCAAACTGATCTATGTAGTAAGTCTTCTCTCAATGAAGCTTTCTGGTAATTTCAAATATCCTATTGCTGCCCTGAAAAAAAACAGGTATATTCCTCACTCCTGCAAACAGGAAAGTTGTACAATATGATGCATTCCTAGATGATCCAATAAATGTTGACATGAAAAATAGAAAATCTTTTATAAATGTCTTTGCCATCAAGGACAGTGCAAAGGGTGTGAATTTTTATTTTATGAAAGCCAGAATCAAACTGTTTGACAACAGAAAGCAAGCCTCTGACATTAAAAGAACTCACCTTGGTACTGAGTCAAGTGATTGCTTTGAGAATCTGAAACTCGATGAAATGAGCTATGTTCTCCCCTAGCTCTCTACTTCTTTTGAGTAGTTACAGATGTCAGTCTCACAATCAAGCAGTGACCAAATTCCTCTTGAAAATGCTATGTTGGTTGGGGTTTTTTTCCTGGGTGTATTTTTTTTCATTCTGGACCTGCACTCTAGAACTGGTGATCAGGATTTCTTGTTGCTTAAGCATTGTGTAAAAATGCTTTTCATTAGCTCAGGCAGTCCTAGAGTAGTGCTAGAGAATAGCTACTGCCTGATCAACAGTCTCTGCCAAGTAAGAAATAATCCTAGGTACGTTTTTGTGTTGTCTCATTTTGGCCTGGTTTGATTTCTGGTGCTAACTATATTCTGCAATTCTGATAATGTTATGCCAAATAAAGCTTAAGTTTTTATGGGACAGTGATATCTGATTATCATTAGCAGATAAAATAGCTAATAGGAAATTCTTAAAGCCCTTTTCTGTTACCTTATGGATATATAATGTCATATCTAGTCCATTACAGAAACTCCGGGTGTCTGTCTGAAGTTTGTTTCTACCAAATTTCATACACCTTATCTCAGTGTTTCTGGTGATAATGTTCTGTGGGCTTCTGTGATGAGATAATTTCGTGAAGGTCTCTGAGTTCTGCAGTCATGCCAATGTTTCAAGTTTTAGTGAAAAGGTACCCCTGTAGTCTAGCTTTGGAGATGACACAATCCTTTCCTCTTGTTAACTTTTTAACTTACAATAGCTTCTTTCAGATGGTTCTTGAAATAAACTGTAACCCTTTCATCAGCATGTCAGTGCTTGATCTGCCCATGGTTCAGCCCCCTCAGCTCAAGAATATGCTGCTGAGCAGAACCTTCAGTGTTCTGTGAATCTGCTTTTTCACTGTATTGAAGTATTTTGTGTTCAGTACCTTGATTGGATGCTTTCATTCTGAGACTAATATGTAAATATGACTGATGAACATAAGACTCATTGTTCTTTCAGTTCTGCTGAATGCATACAAGATCCACACTGATTTTTGGAACCCTTACTTGCTTTACAGTAATGGTGGTTTAGTACTTGAACTCAACATGCCTAATGAAGTTATCAGTCATCTCCCCTTCCTTCCTATTAGCCAGACTGCATTTCAGCTTATTAGCAGGAACTATTGTGCTTCCATATTCAGAGAGGTGATAGAGTATATGACATATCTTGTCTGGATAAATGTTGTGCTTTTTAAAAGAGATTAAATTTGCAGGCATGAGGCATGCTTATCTTCAGTAGAGGGACAGGCACTTCAGAATATGTAACAGCTCTTCTTTAGTCTTGTTAAATCCGTTGTAATGACTGCAGTTGAAATTGTGTGTATAAGGAGTGGGGGCAAAAGGAGGTTTAAAAATTCTCCTTTAAAAAGGAGAATTTTATTAAATTCTCAGCCTTGAGAGCAGAAGCTACCCAAATTTTTCTCTCTTCCCTCTTCTTTTTATGAGCCTGTATATTCTCATGTCCTAACCAAAGTAACTGTTCAAATATGTATGAATAGTTGATCATCTTTGTGTAGAATAATGCAGGTTTTGTCTTAAGCTTCTCCCCTTCCTGAACAAATAGAGGCATGTTCTTCAAAAAGCCTCTCTTAATGTTTAGCCTTCAGAGAGATGTAAGTGCTGACTTGCAGACAGCTTGTCTCCAAATAAAGCAGTGGGCAACACTGAATGCAGAGACATAGACAACCTGATCCTAACTAGGGAAAAGCATTTAATTGACATTTGGTTTGGGGCATTTAAGAGTTTAAGCCCCCAAATCCTTAGAAGCACCATTATTTTTTCTTATTCTTGCTATGTAGATTATGAACACTTCCTGTGGATTAGAGGGGAACAGATTTTTCCGGTGCTGCTTTTGCCTGTTTTCTTCTTTCACTGTATGGCCCCATGTTTGTTTTTGAAGTTTTTAACATGTATCTCTGATAGTGTGGAGTTTTGTACTGTCTCTTGCTTTTCTTCAGTTCTTCTGTATCAGTTTCTTGAGCAGTCTCTTCTCCATATCCACTTGAAGTAGGAATAAATTTCTGCAAAGCTGCAGGAGGCACAATTTTGAATACAAAATTCTAAACTAATTTTATTTAATAAGTTATTCTAAGCAGCATAGAATAAAGAGAGAATCTGTAATTCAGCAAGTAAAGTCGGATTTTACTGCTGTGAGGTCAGTGAAGTAAGGAGAGGAGCACATAATTTTTTAAGAGTCGACTAAAGACTAATTTCTGATGCCAAAGTCTAAGCTGTAGGCTTGCATATCTAAACATTCTCTCCCATGAAAAAAAAAAACAAAAACAAAACACAGAGGTACCTAAGCCATTTTAGGATGGAATAAAATCTAAATTCAGTATTTATAGTCTAGTATGGTGCATGCTCAGCTTTCATAATGAATCCTGTAATTCAGTGCATAACTTGAAAATCAAAGTGGAAATATTTTTATATACAGACCAGTTGAAAGCCTGTGAAATAAAAGTATTGGGGCAACAAAGGAAGTTTTAAATGACACACTTCTGGGAGCTTTTTTATTTAAGATGTCTTATGTGAAATACAGTGAATATTGATAAAACATGGAATAAGCTTACAGTCAGGCCTCTCAGGGTATAATGAGGGGTGGTTGAAGGGGTACTGGGCTTGTATTTAATCTGGTACATGCTAGATAATGTTTTCAGTTGTCTTTCTGTGAAACAAACACTAATGCCTTTGGAGGACGCATATTTTTTAGTTTGCTTGTGTGTCCTATATTCTTTCATTTTTCCCCTCTGTAATCACAATGACCAAGATATTTTCTTCTTGAAATGAAAGACAGAAAAAATCAACCAATTTCACCTTAACTCAAGACTTGTATTGTTTATAGGCAGGCCAGTGGAAGTGGAGCAACTATATTGATGCAAATTATCTTGTGACCTTCCATAGGAGTAGAAATTTTGTTCATCTCCATTCTACTTTATTTACACCATAGTAGAAGTTATGGCTCCACCTACCAAGAAAGGAAATGGCACGCAATGTGGAAGAAATGGGATGAGGGCAGGGGCTGATCATACAGTCACCTTTGGAAGCATGGTGGTTTATCAAGCACAGTTAGGTAGGCTGGAGGTAAAGCCATTCAAGTGAGACCATGCATTGAAGTTCTTCTCCTGTAAACTAGGAAATGTCTAAAGTCCTCTGGTGTTGCTTTATGTTCAAAGGAAGGTGGTTTTGCACATTACTAAGCCAATTCAGTAACAGGATGTATTTACTAGCCAAATTTCCTTTCATTAGCTGCTCCTGCTTTTCTGCACTGGCGTTCACCTAATCCTGTGGTGAGCTGATTCAGAAAGTGAAACTAGTAAGAAGATGATTACTGTTTCTGTGGTTCAGCTTTGTGAATTAACACATAATAATGTCAGATGCTGAGACAGGTGTAATGGAGAAGGCTGGAATGGGAAAAGTCAGAAGGAGTAAGATTGGCAGCAGTCATCTGTTGAATTACTGTAATTGTAAGTAAGGAGAGGAACAGTTGAAAATGTACCGTGTAAAGTGTTAACTATAAACAACAATTTTCAGTTCTTTGCTTTCGAAGATGGAACAGAGTTTTTACTGAAATGGTCATTGTTCTCTCACAGCTTCCAGCTCCTGAATGCTGTGAGAAAGAGGAAAAAAAATTGTTTAATTAGTAGAAGAAATTTTGAGGGTGGAAACAATAAGGATCTTTTTGCCAAGACTTTTGTAGTTCATTCTTAGAGATGGGGGTGAAAACCCAGACTCATCACACTATCAAGAAACTTGCATTCTATTGTTTTAAGTTTTTATTTCTGAGTACTGACTTTAGGATAGTTAGACTCTTTTAGCATTGAGCCAAACTTAAACACACTGGGGCCGTGAATTAATCTTAGGCAACTTCAGCTCTTAGGAAAGCATACTGTCTTGAAAATGGAACTTGAAATGTCTTGAAATGGTAGCTGTTATTAACTGAGAAGTTACCAGGTATCTTAAGCCTGGAGTTATTAATGGATTTGAAATAAACTCTTATGGCCAGACCTAGTCAGTAATGAGGTTTTGGCAAGTAAATACTCTCTTGGTGATGGAGTCCTTAGTCTTCTTATAACGGGAGATACATTTTGCAGAAAAGTAAATTCTTTTACTTTGTTTTTATCCTATGTCAAGAAAAGAAGCCTGGATTTAAGTTCTTAATCTTTCATATGACTGCAGTCATATGTTGCACTGTTTCTGTCTAGGCAGAAGTTCATCAGTAACACTTGAGTTTCTAGGTATCTTCCATACTTTCTTTTTCTCCAGCATTAAAGTAAACCAGTCTCCACAGTAATTAGGGCTATGAATAGTAGAAATCTTCCTTCTGCATTCCAGGTTCTTAATCAGGAAGTTGAAACTGGTTAAAGAGCATGTTTTAAAATTAAAACGTCCCAGGAGGATAAACCTGCATCTGTTAGTCTTTCTTGGTTTCCAAAAGGCTATCTTTAGAAGGTATTTTCCTTGCAGGATGAGGTACTGCTATGAGGTGCAGTATTGTAGCTTTATCCCTACATTATTTGCTAAAATCAGTTGAGGGATCTTACCCCTTTAGTGAACATTTATCTTTTTTAATGTGACCTCTGTAGCTCTCACCCTAGTAGTGGTCAGAGCTTTTGTGTTCCAGATGTGTACCTAATGTGTCGAAAGTGTTACCTCCATGCGTTTGCTTGTAGGTCATCTGAACTTCTGTAATGTTCTAAGTTTGCACATTACACTTAAGAATCTCTTGCAGAAGACCAAGAAAGATTTAATCCTTCGGTGTAAGCCGTGCCTATGGAAAGTCAGATTTGTTCACATTGGGTTCCATTTTCTGATCCAAGTTTAATCTTTCAGTTTAAGAAGGTTAGTACTGCTCTTTACAAAAGGATTTTGATGATCTTGAGAAGTCAAGAGCGTCAAAATATCAGTAATATGTCAGTCAATATCAACTCCATACAGTAATGCCATTGGTAATCCAGAATTGCCTTAGAAAAAAGATATAATCTGCCTGTATGAGATGTGTTTCAGTAAATAACACTTGAGGCAGAAAAATATACCTTTAAATATTAAAATAAAGCAACTCAATCTTAGTTTGTGGTGAATTCTAATCTCAGTTAAATGTTGCAATGCTCTTTTCTCTTCCATCTGCTACTCTTTTTTCTTTTTAAAGCCCCTTAGAAATCTCTTTAATGAGAACTGTCCCATCTGAGTTAGGTATGTTGAATCTTCAGGGATCTAAGCAGAAGAGAAAGGGGAGATCCTTTGAATGGAGACACTGAAATTGTTTTTCGGTCAGGATTGTGAAGGCTGCATTGTAGAAGATTTGCACATTGGTTTGGCTAGACAATAAAATCCCTTTTTCCATCCCGTCTGCTAGCTCATGGGTACTCGTGAGCATGCTTAGAACTTGTCTGTTCATTTCCCCCTCTTCCCATTAGCTTTTTAATAATTCCATGACCAAAAGTGTCCAAGGCAACTCATCTTTGTGGAGACCTTAACCTGTTCCCACAGGGTTGATACTGTAGGATTGGGCAAAGGAGAAAAATGCTATCCAATTCAGGTATCAACTAAGCTTAATTTTTGGTCAGTGCTACAGCATGTAGTTTCCCTCTATGATGGACATATTTATTAAAGAATAAACATCCGATCTCATAAGAAGCTTTCTGCGCAGATTCTTTTCACAAGTATGGTGTGTCTCTGGTGAATTCATGATGCAGTTATCTGCTTCACAGAGGCATAATCTAACTTTTATCACTAGTTGAACTAATAGGAGAGCAGCTCCTTTCTTCCTACATCTTATTTTTTAGTAAGCACAACTTTATACAGACCAATAAAAGACTGATTGTTCTAACAAATTTGTTTTATTGAGGACTCTTTCTACTGTAACTATTCAATTCAGCTGGGATGCAAGTTATGCTTTGTAGTTGCTCATTGCTTAGGCTGCTCAGTATTCACAGTTGTCAGTCTCACTTATATAATCTTCTTTCCCAAGAAAAGCTTTTAAACATTCTCTTGTTTTTGTTCATGAGCAGCCTATTCTCTAACTGAAGAATCTAATTTAGAAAACAAGATCATTTGAGGGCAAATAGTAGTGCTGGAGATCTATTTAAAGTTCATGTGATTTAAGTGAAGAGTCTTTGCTTCCAGGCGATTAATCTTTAGAGACAGAGCAATAGAATACTTCAGTAATTACTTCAACAGTAAAGATCCATGATGACCTGAGCCAATAATGCCTTTTAATGTGGTAACTTCTAAACTACTAATTGGCCAACCCCCATCTTTTGATATTTTTTGAACCCAACAGCTGGCAGTGGAAAAAACACTAGTGGTTTGGGATAAAGAATAGGTCTTTCCATTGTTTTTAAGTTCAGAATGCTTTGGAGTTAAGAATGTGGTAAAAAACAGCAGTGAAACGTAGGGGAAGCTCCTTCTGTCATTATGTTATGGCTGAAAAATAAGTTTTACAAGAGTTTTTGTGTTCAAAGTTGTTTTAAAAGGCTGTAGCCTGCTTTCCTCCTTTCTTAACTTGAAAAGGAACTCAGGTACTTGGGTATTTTCAGACTTCAGCAATTCCTGTAAACCCCTGGATGTGTGCTTACCTCCTTGCTGTTGGGTGCTCTAGATAAACAGTACTTAAGCATCACCTCTCTGTTTGCTTAGGATGCATCTGAGATTGCAGGTGATCAGGCTGGAAGGAGGAATAGTGAATCAGTGGTATCAGTTCTATTGCAGTATCTTTTCTGTTATCCTGCATCCATCTTGCTTTCTCTGAAGAACTATCCCTCAGATTTCAGATGCAAAGCGAGGGGAGCAGAACTCCCCAAGAGCCATGGCGTGTAGGACTGGTGCGTATATACTGGTCCTGAGGGGCAGAGCATCAACTTGTTTCTTGGGAGGTGGAGCCCTAACTTTGCTGTTGCTGGGTGGAGTGGGAGAAGATTGTAACAATTGCAGCGAGTAACTTTGCTGTATAAATCAGTACACTGTTCTGAGGACCGAATCTGTCATGACAACTAAAATTCTTGCCCTTCCATCACCGAGAGTGTTGCTGGTTTTGTTCTGTTTTTTTCCCAGCCTTAGTTCTTATCTTCTAGTTTGAATTTGCTAGAGACATAACGTTGGCTTTACCAGATTTGTGCTGACTGGAACTGACCTGTGATTGCCATAGACCTGTTGACATTGCCTTCTTAACGGAGGTTCAGTTAAACTTTTGCTAGTTGTATAAAATAAACATAGTGCTGGCTTTTATTTTTTTTACTATTGAACAAAAATCGTTATGTTTTACAGTGTATTCACTTGAGTTGATATTTTGGGTGCGTTTTCACATGCATAGCCTGTATATACTGTACTTTCTGTAAAGTTGCTTTTCTTTTCCCCTTTTTCTCTGCCAAAAGGAATCAGATACACCACCTTGCCCAGCTCCTAATGTTTACCAGTTCAGTCTTCAAGCACCGACCCAGCTTATGGCCAGTTTAGCGCCCGCATTGCCCCTGCCAAGTGGTAAACCCCAACCTGCGCCTCCGAGAGCCCTGATAATGGCCGCCAGTAATCAGGTATGAGCCAGCAACTCTGTCACGAGCGATCACTCTGCAGGGGCAGGTCATGTGCGCTGTGCTGTCAGCCTCTGAGGATAGCCTCCATAGAGCATGTGCTGAGCTTCACGTGGTCAGAAAAGTACTTACTGCTGTGTCAGAGGTGTGGGGAGAGCAAAGGGTGGGAAAGGGTTTGGAGCAGAAGAGCCCCTGCAAAACACAGACACCTAGGAGCAAGTTAAAGAAGTAATGTTGGGTGTCTGACTCCTTAAGCTGTATTTGAGAATCCTGGTGCCCAGCTGGTGGGATATTTGTAGATCTTTAAACTCTTTAATTTCCACCACCATATAGGTGGTGGAGCTGTAAGATAGTTTTTGAATTTTAAGGAATATAACTGACCTTTCTAGGCTTATTTTGTTGTCTTTATTTTGAATTTTTAGATTTGGTTACACATGTAATATTCTGTAATACATTTTAAAGGTAGAGAACAGAAGATTGATTATGGACATGTGCACAAGGATTTTTACAAAAAAATTAAATGTGTGCGTAATTGTGCTGGGACCTGAGTGTATTTTGGCTAATCTATCCATTCTGGTACAAACTCAGCGCATCTTTCTGCAGGAAAACACTCCCTCAGTCTTGATAATTAGTCTTGATGTATTAGTCAAACATATCTCACACAAGGCTTAATGCAAATTGTGGGTTGTAGGTTGCCTGTGGTAATGAAACAGTGAGCTGGTTTCTTTGAAACTTAGTTTTGGTCAGGCTCTCTTCCTACTTCTCCAAGTCCTTCTATCAGAGTTCTTGGGAATCAAAGGCCAGGGGATTTTCAACTTAATGCCTTTTTTTATTTGATTCAGCACTTACTTCATGGATCTTCATTGGGCACACTCCTATTTGTCAATATCTGTCCCTGGAGAGCCCAGACCTGGGCCCAGCACTCCATGTGTGACCTCACCTAAGCTGAGTAGAGGGGAAATTATAATTTCCCTTGACTTGCCTTTGGTTTTAAACTTCTGATTGCACAGATTCTTCCCCTCCTTCCTTTCCCTACTGCTCAGTCCCACCTAGGCAATACCAGCTTACCTGCACAAGAAATGTATTAGTGAGAAGCTAACAGGATAATATATTTCTATTATAATGTCTGCAATTGGATATTCACTGGCTAGTGAATATAGTCCAGTCTGAAACTTCAGAAGTTTTTTTAGAATAAAACTGGAGAGTTACTTTAACTTAAACTTAATCTAAAATACAAACTTAGTGTAGATTATTCTTTTCCTTAACAGCTCTGCTTTTTTGAAGTACCCTGGAGCTATTTAGGAGGAATGCAGTTGTTAGTACAAAACAAGTTGGCATTCAGAGTGTTTCCCACAGTTGTGAAGAGACAATGTGTTGTGTGAATTTTGGATGTCTGCTAGAATTTTGAATCCTGGAAAACAACTGCTTTATAGCACTTTTTCTGGCTTTCTGTTCCTTGGCTGTCCTTTCAAGTGATTGTTAACTGTTCTGTTAGTAGTTTTATAGCACTTAAATATTTAAAAGCAGGATTTTTTTTGTGGCTTTGTTTAACAAAGATGTGCCTTTGAGAATCACATTAAATAAGAAGAGTTTCTTGCTACCTGTAGTTTAGAAATGAGGTAATAGGTTATTTGGATTGAATTTACCAAAAGCTTATATTTTGTGAAGTAGAAGTGGGGTTTTTTTTATAAAGTTTATGATTGAATCAGAAGTGGGAAATGAAATCATTTTACCCAGAATACTGTAGAATATCTCCTTTCCACTTCCAATTTTCTGGAGCATGACTGTGCTAGATTAGGCTGATGGCTTTTCTTTTGAGTTGATGAGAATCAGCTAGTTTATCACTCTTAATAGGTGAACTCTTAGAGGACTCCTGCCCTGACAGATTTGCACATGTGTAAGACTTTCTTAAAAGCAAGTCTTCTTTCATATTCTAAAAATTTTGAAAGGGACTCATTTATCTGCATGGTGTCTTCAGCTTTCTCCCTGGCAACTTTTTCCACCTCAGTTCAGCTTGGAAAGCTGTACCTAGGTGTCGAATACAACTCTCAAAAGCAGGAGGTGCCAAGAGCATTTAACTGTGTTTTAAACAAATTACTGCCTTCTAGGCAGGTTTGCTGCTGTTAAAGCTTCCTGGTATTTTCATTTTTGAAACATGTTTGCTGTGATTGCCAATTCTATTTATGTACTGCATAATTAATTGGAGAATTTCCAGGTAGTTCAGGGACTGATTAAGCTCCTGGCACAGGTCTGAGTGCTTTTCAGGATCATTATCATCCATCATTTTTCCAAGGTAATCATTCTTCTACTCTGCTGACAGCAGTTTGAAATTTTACTTGAAGTTTATGAAGCAGTGCTGCCCATTAGAAATAAGCAGAAAGATGAGATGCTTGTCCACATGAGTAGAGGGGGCAGAAATTGCTTGGTAACTTCCCAGGGAGAGGAGGGGCTATGTTCCCTGTTACTGCTTTGAGATAAGTTTAATTCATGCTGGATTGCTGTTCACTAGGTTACCAAAATGAAGATAGAAGAAACTTCCTTTTTCTTAGGTCAGAAGAACTCTATCATTTAACTTTTAAGATGCTTTCTTTTTCCCCCAAAGGGTTGTGTTTTGATTCCAAAGTATCTAAAGCCAGCAAGCACCAGTCCCTCTGCTGCACTGGCTGACTTCCAATGTGCCTGAGGAAGTCTCCAGTAAAGATGAATGGTGTCTGATTGGGAATATGCTCATCGCTATGGAGACAACTAGGAAGTGAAACCTTAATGTCAGTGCTGAAATACCACAGTCAAAATCTGTAAAGGGGCTTACAGGAGTAGATACTTTTTTTTTTTTTTTAGATTCTTTTGAGTTTGGCAAAATAAGGCAGAACTTAATTAAACTTACATCTGCTTTTTTATATTGCATTACAGGCACTTCTGTGGCTAGCATACTTAGTTTCATTTTGCTTTTATCCAGAACAATTGTTAAAGGTGTTGCTTTGTCTCACTAATACTGCTGATACTGCTTGTATCTCTGAGATGATTGCTGGAAGATTGGCAGTGTTGCAAACAAAATTGGTCCAGGATTTGAGTCAAAATTTATTTTAGATGAGTGCAAACTGTAAAGTGTAGCTCGCTTGGATGAAGGCTTAGTTTGTAAAGACACATTTTAATTTCTGTCAGTGCAGAAGTATGCTGAATTCCCTTTGTATATTGAGATTCTTCAGTGTTTTCAGTATGTTAACTTCAATTTAGAAATGACCTGATTTGTTCAATGGCATTTTTAAGCTGTTTAGGTACTGAAGGCCTCTTCATTCAGCCAATCATTTTTGTTTTGTTTTTTTTTTTTTAATTGAGAATGTTCTCATTTAGGGTGGAATAATTTTTCAGTGTCCATGTGTTTTCATAGGAAGTAGGCTATGGTTGTGTACTTTGGAAACAGTTTTGATTCTAAATGTCAGGCTCTCATCTTCTGTGTGTGACAGAACATTGTTTGGTTTTTAACATATGCAAAACATAGGGGAAAATGATGTTTATTTCCTTTTCCAAGAAAAGAGGAGAAGGAAAAACTGGATCTGAGTTTCAGTGGTTGTTTTTTTCAGCTGAAAACAGTACTGGAGATTTTTTGTCTAGGTTGTCCTATATTTATACAGACAGTCTTTATGTGGTGTTATCTTTCCATGTGTGGAAACTGACTTAGCCTAACCAGACCTTGGCTAACCTAACCTGACTGCTTCCAACAGAATGTTGGATTAAGTGGTCTCCAGAGGTCTCCATATAGACATCTAGTCTAGATGCTTAAAGGACTGTATGAAATCCTCTGGCCACATTGTTGGTTACTTCCTGAGTGCTTTCTGAATTGCAGGAAGGTCTACATAGTAGTTTCTTAGAAACGTAAAAAACCCACCATAAACAAAAGACTTATTGAAGAAGTCATACCTTCCTTTTGTTAACATAGTACTCTTCTATCTTCCAGTGTCATTGCAATCAGATTTTTGCTCCCAAACTGAGATGGATTTGAATAATCACATATGTATTTCCTCTGCAGACTTTTTCACATGTATTGGTATCACCTCATCATTTGGAAAGGGTTTTTCTTACTGTAGTAATAGTTTTTCTCTTCCAAATCAAAAGTGAGAATTCTCAGTGAGATAAGATTTCTCTTTAAGGTCTGAAACTGTCAGCTTTGTTCTAAAAAAGCTATTATCTCTTGCTCTCTGTAGTGACAAGTATGCAGATACACTTCATGGCCCATGTCACAACAGCAGCAAAGTTGCAGTGTGAGTTCTGTCTTCTGGTAGCATTGTTTTGACTCTTGCCCCTCAGTTTTGAAACTTGAGTACTGACAAGATCAAAAAGGGTATTTATTTCATGTGTCATTCTACCTTCTCTACCATAATGTAGTTCAGTATTTACTGTCTGATGTCAGCCCCTCATTTTGGGGACTAGGCCCTCTGCTCTCTCAAATACTAATTTATCTTGGAGCTGCTCATACTAATATTGTCTAACCTGTTGTGAAAGGTGAAGAGAACCTTGACCTGTGTGTGGTAGCTCTGCCAGCAATATATAATGAAGTGAATAAGATATGAAATATTGAAATAATCTGCTCCCTTGGAGATTTTATTTTTCCAAGTTCTCTTGTGCTGGAAGGTAAGAAACATCTAAAATCTTTCTTGCTTTTGAGCTCTTTCTAGTCCCCATGTTGATTTTCCTTTTCTTTGCTGTTCTTACAGTTGGGTCCATAAATTGCCCCTTTTAGAAGAGAGTTTGGGCTTATTTTATAAAATCTATTTAGGACTCAAGATTTTATTGGTTGTAGCTGAGAGTGACCTGTAGGTCCCAAAAAGAGAAGTCTTTGTTTGCTGTGCTTTGAGCCTTATTTCCCTAGATTGCCAATACTGAACGACTTCTGGAATAATTTATTTTGGTTTGTCTTTACTTCAGCTTTGAATTCTAAACCACATTGAAATCTTACCAGGTCCAGGTAGCACATGCACATATCTGGCAGAATCCTGTTAACTAGTCTAAAGTAATGAGGCTAGGTTGCCTATTAATTGGCTTATTGCTTATGTAGTTGTGACTAAAATGTTGATTAGATCATTGTCCATTATTTCTCTGCAAAACAAGGAATCTAATAAAGAAGTTAAAATTTTTAGTGTATTTACAGATGTTATGATCAGAAAGTCAGTAATTGAGTGCTATAAGCCTAAAATAGAGAATTTGGAAATATTGCCAACTTTTTGAAATGTTTTGAGAATGGATGACAGGTTATTTAAGGGATACTTAAAATGTTAATGGTACATTAAGGTAGCACTGAATTCTACTCTGATATTTCACATGAAATGGTTTTGAGGTGAGTTTGATTACAAGTCAGATCAGCTGCAGGCTAGAGTCAGTCATGACCTTTAATCCTCTTAACAACCAAATATTAAATATGTTATCTTTTAAAACTGTCTTATGCTTTTTCTAAGATTTGCCTTTTCTTCTGTAAGTACTTACCAATCATTTTGGAGCACTGTATATATAATCTATTTTTAAGTTGAGCACAGATACTTTATTATCAACATTTTTCTGCCTTTCTTTTCTCCTTACTTTAGAAATTCCCTCAGGCAAAAAAAGAAACCTAACAAAAGACCAGAACAATTCAGAAGCCTGTTTATGTTTAGACTTCAGCTCTTTATGTTACTTGTGTTATTTCAAATTGTAGGGGATTGATTTTTGGCTAAAAATTTTCTTTTTGAATAATGGCAGTCTTTGAATGTCGTCAGTTTTGTACAGTAAATATGCCAGTATTTAAGAATAGTAATTTGGTTTCCTTAGCAAATAATTACTTGGAATTTCTATTGCATCCAGATTTTTCTTGAGGTTTTTTCTGGGGCATTTTCTTTTTTTTAATTTTCCTCTTATTCTTGGTTTTGGTTGGGGGTTTTAGATACGATTCTGGGGGTTTTGTTTGTTTGTTTGTTTTTCTGCTTTATGCTGGGAGTTTTTCCCCTGGAAGCTTTTTTTGACCTGGTATGTGATGAAGGATTTCACCTTATCCCCACCCTCAGCCTTGCCTTAAATGTGAATTCTTTAGTTTACCTTCCAGATGTAGCAGATTATTCAATGCAGCTAAAAACCAAACCAGTTCTATCTGTTCTTTTGTTGAATCAATAGCCTTAAGATGGGGGAGGTTGTTCTAGCTAGAGAAATAGATCAAAGAAGTCGAAACTTCTGAATTGAAGATTTTTGACATATCACAGAGGAAGGGTTTTCTTTCTGGATTATCTGATCTCTCTAGACATCATCTGCTACAGATGTCATCTCTCGGTGATTGTGTCAGTCCTGAGCATGGGAGCGTCCAGAAGTTCGTGCACAGAAGAAAGTTTGATACAGCCTCTTGAGATTTCCAAAAACATGAAGTAAATTTCTTTTATCAAAGGTCCCGAAGGAAGCTAGCTGAATGATACATGTCCTCTTTTAAACAATTAACTAATTGGAAAATGAGGAACAAAAAGTTCAGTTTTTGTAGAAGATAGAGTTCACCAGGAAAGCCTTGCAGGACTTTGTGCTGCTTACTATCTAAAAGGCAGTGGATGAAGCCTGGTGAAGTTTGCTGGTGGTGTGAAGCACCTTAAGGGCTATTTGAGAAAGGATGCAGAAGGACATTTCCAGGTGATGCACCAGGAGGGAGAGAAATAGTTTAAGCTTTATAGGGAGTGGTAGGCCCTGAGCAGACAGTTTCTTGTAAAGATGACACTTGCAGAACACCACCAGGGAGTATAATTTTGCCATTTCTTTCCTCATCAGAGGAAAGTCAAAACACAAAAGGAAACAGAATAGGGAAAGATGTTAATAGTGATCAATCACATGGAATTGCTTCTGTGTGAAGAAAGAATGAGGTTGTTTAACCTCAGCAAGATGAGGTATATGAGCTAGGTCTGTGTGGTCATCAGCAGTATATGAAAAAGTTAGAGAACAGAATAACATGAAATTATTTTCTCCAAGAGCTGGTAGATCATCCTGTAGTAGGCTCAACTTAAATGTGATGCTCATTTAAGCCGTGAAATGCCATAGCACAGGATGCAGGATGCTAAAAGCTGATGGTTTAAAAAAAAAAACAAACTAGAGAACAAGATGTAGTTGAGAACTGGTAAATATAAAGGTATGATCTCTGACTGAAGTGGTCCCTGAGTCAACTTCCTTAAGCACCTCTCTCAGCTGATGAGTCATGAAACTGATGGATTCAGATCCTGCTCCAAGAGATTAACAGTGTTTATCTTGATGACCTAAAAACAATGCAGAATGCTTCATCACAAGCTTGAGTTTACGTTCTGGCTAGGTTATTAATCATTCTTTGAAGGTTTGTTTACCTTTTGAGCAAACAAGGGGTATGACATCTTTTAGGATACAGGTGGATGCACTTGTCATGCTTGCTGTGCTGCTCGTCAGATCTTGAGGTCACTTGCCATCCTGCTCTCAGTAGTTTTTTTTTTTTTTTTTTTGGTGAACCCTCATTCATATTGAGAAGGAAATTCCCAGATTTTTCACATTTTCAATTGAAGTGGATGGATGGGCTTCCTGGAAGTTTGTATGCTCCTTGATCAATTTTGTTCTTGTTGTTCAGTAGCAATACTAAAGTTTTCCTCTGTCTTTCTTCAGCACATAATTGAGGGTCACTATGACGACTGGCTACTTTTAGTGTTTTACTATTACAGGGTAGTTTTTAGTATTTTGATGTAATTTCAAGTAAATATCTGTATATAATTGAGTCAGAGATATACTTACTGAACTAGAAAACTTTGCACAAGGATGTGACATGGTGTGTTTGTTTGAAGGACCACTTGCCAAAAATAGAAAACATTATAAATTTTCATAGTTTCATGTTGTTTACTTGCTAAAATATCTACTAGAAGCTATTTATGAAATATACATCAATAAATTATGTTTGGGAAGTAGCTCTTAAATATGAAAAATTGTCAGCTTGCATTTCCTTTTTCTGTTTGTCCTTGAATTATTTTGCCACTGGTAGTCTGAGAACAGGATTTGGTGTTTAGAAGTTGCATGTTGAAGGTTGATGAAGTTGCAGTAGGACACTGTATAAATCAAAAATCATTTTAAGGTTTTTTTGCCACCCTGTAGTAAACTGTGGTTGTTCCTCAACACTGGTATTCACCAGTTTGTCTTTCTGGATGCTCTGTGTCTCTTCTAGTAACAGTTCGACAGTAAAATGTTGCTTATGGAATTATGCTTTCAATAGCTCTTTTGTGTGCACAATTGTGGCTTGGTGTTCTTGTTTCTTTCTACTTCACACTCATTTGGAAATAGACAATATTAAATACCTGCAGCCACTTCAGTGTTCCAAGCAATTGTCCCAAATGTTACCTCTGTGTTCCTGTTCAGCCCCTTAAGCTCTTGTTACAGGCGGTCAGCTGTTTGTTGAGTTATTGCTGTCAGACATTGGGAGAGGTTGCTTGCACTGGTGTTATCAGTATTTAGGAAGCCTTTCAGTTTCATCTTCTGAAACTCTTGTACCTAATTTAAGTACATGCACATTAAACCAACTTCCTGTGTGCCATTAAGTGCTAGAGATGCTTGTAGTACCTTATGGTGGGTAGGTTTACTCAGGCTGCTACTAAATCTGCTGTGCAGTTTTGTTTCATGTTATTGTCAAACTTAATTGTTTTGCCTTGGTCTGCATATGAGGTACAGTCCAGGAGCTCTGTAAGCTGTTGATCAGACCAGTAGGATTTACAAGCTCCTCACAAGCCATACTTAGTTAGTCCGTCACTGACTCGAGATTATGGGGGAAGCAGACTTACACTCCCCATGCATCAGCTCATGTGATCATGCCCTTACATTTCTCCAGGATGTTTCTGAAGGACTGAAGTGTCTCATCTGGTCGTGCTCTTGCTGAGATATTCCAAAATACACACATCTGTCACAATTAGTATTTAATGTGGAAGTTCTCTGGTTTTATAAGGGAGTTGTACAGTGAGTATATTTCATACTGAGATCGGAGGGTGTTAAAGATGCATTGAAATCTACACTATTTCATTTGCAGGACACTTTCTTCAGAAAATACTTAATAAACTGTTAGTGCCTTGGGACTTGCACAGCTGTAAATAAACACGCATGAAAAGACCAGTTGCTTCAAGCAGTGTTTTGTGGAAGTGACTTATATGTTGAGGAAATACTGCTGTTAATATATGTTTTGTTTGCTGTTTTTGTGTTAAATGAATGCTTATCTTATTTTATTTTTTTTAGCAGCACAGTGGAATGAAGTTTTCCATGAAAGGAACTCATAACCAAGGCAACAGCTACAGCCCCGTCAGCAGTGGAGGCATGAGGCAACCAGTTGGTAACCGTGGACACCACCAGTACAATCGTAACATATGGAGAAGGAAAAAACACAGAGACAGCTTGCCTATTAGTCTGAGCAGATAATGGCAGATGCCAAAATGACCTTCCCTGTTCAGACAGACTGAGTGAGTGCCACTCGACTTGAGGGATGGAGACCAGCGTCCAGCACATCGTTTTATTGGTGTTGCCAAATATCTGCAGCTGACTTCTTTGCATGTTTCTTTGTGTGGTGGTTCAGTCCATCTTCAAGAAGTAGTTGTGCTTATCTGTGAAGCCTTATTAAATGTGGAAGTTTGTTTTCTGCCTTCCCACAATGGTTCATTCAGTGCCGAAGCAGCTCTGACAATAGAACTGCAAGGACATTTACAAATGCTGTAGCTTTTTTGCTGTGGCTATATCTGTTCCTTTTCTTTTATTTTAGAAGTGAAGGAAACTTCAGCCCCTTGGAATTACTTTTTTTTCTTCTTTGCAGCAAATCACGTTGGGAAATCATAAAAGTCAATTTGCTGCTCTCCTGGTTTGTTTTTTGTTTTTTCAAAGCTCAGTTTTTTTTCCTCTGTAAATATTGGAAGTATGATTTGTGCAATAACTTCGAATTTTTAATTTAATTTCATATTATCACATAAGTTATATTTAAGGGGAAGAGGTTTTTTAATTTACAGATCCTTTCCCAGGTTGCATTATCTAAGTTGGGGTCATAGTTTTGGCAGGTTGTCTGAGCAGTGTTATAAACATGACATTTGGTAATATTTGAGGCTTCTTGATTCACAATGAAAGTGCGATTTGGCTTACAGTTTTAAGAATTTACTAAGCTCCAAAGCATTTTGACCCTGTGTTTTTTAGCTCATTGTCTGGCCTCTATCAATCGTCTTGCTCTGACCAATGAGTTTTAATTTTCTTTAACTAGACAACAAATCGAACATTTGTAGTACCAGAAGTAAAACTTTTGAGAGGAATGGGAAAAAGGTTGGTTCAAGTCCTGATATGAAATTAAAAAGCTGTGAACTACATGCTTTGATGCATTTTAGTAACGTAACCTGTTAATGTTTGGGTTGAAACAACACTATTAAACAGAGGTACCCGGCTTAAGGAATGTGGAGAAAGGAAATATGTTGATTCCATTAAGGAATCTGTATAGTAGTATGCATTAGTTCTGTTAAGAGCAAATATATAAAAAGTACTTCAGCTGCTCTAAGCATTACAAGAAGTATCTTTTAATGTGTTGCAGGAGAGCACAGCCCAGTGTTGTACACAGTATGAGTGGCTGGCACTTAATTTACAGATGCATACAGGTATACTATGCAAGTGTGTATTGCCATGACAAACACTGTCTTTAACTTTTTGAAAAATGTACATCCTGCCTAACCCTGAGTTTTTAAAGCACCACAGTTGTCCTGGGAGTAGGTCACATCTCATGCCCTCTGACTTCCCTTTTTTTAAGTGAGAGTTCTTAAGCTATACAGAAAACTACAGGTGAGTTATGTAAGTCCAATAGCAGAGAAAGCTGAAGAATCCTGTTAACAGGACATCTATACTGTGTACAGATAGAGAAGGTTTTAAAACTGGTATCTGAATATTGAAATGAGGTGTCAAGCATGAAGCTTTTTAATATCCTGTATGCCTTTGAAGCAGAAGTAGTTCATGTTATTACTGAATCTGTCAAACAAACAGGTCCTTGAGGGGAGAGAGGGCAACATTCCAAATTAGAGTAGTGCATATCTGTTTGCAGAAAGTTTGTCTTAATGCTCCAGACTCATCACAATAACAAAGTTCTAAAAATTGTGAGCTGATTCATAAATAATATCTAAGGGCTGTTACATGAGCCTGTACTGCTTAGTCTTCACACACTAGCAATATTGAGCATAACTACATTAAAGAGCCTTCAGAGGCTTTAATTGGTGTCTTATACTAGTGTCCATTTTAAAGCAAAACTCATTTGAAAAGTGGTATCATGTAACACTTCAGTCATGGTGAACCAAATGAATTGGCCTGGCTATCACTGTGGTTATGTGCTACAGGTTTAAAAAAATGTTTAAATTTTTTGTGTGGACAACTATGTGGAAGCTAAAATTGACATATTTTTATGTAAAGTTTTCTATTCTTTGATTTTTAATAAACTTTGGAGACCAGTCACTCTTCTGTACTTTTTTTATGGGATAGTTAATGGATGAAGTGACATTCAACATTGTCCCATTCTTTGATGTACACTTTGAACATCTACTTTAAATTGTTCATGCTGAGTGCTTTCAGAATGAGTTTGGAAGGTGGATGGGTGCCCTCAAATGATGGTGATATTTTTCTGAAGGAAATAATGAGCATGGATGTTTCTTTTGTACTTGTAAATTTGATCCTTCGATAATGAGAAAACAGAGGAGCTGGAGGCAGTGCCTGCAGTGTTCTCAAGAGGAGATCAACTGACCACTTCCTTGGGATAGGATACCGTAACTTTTAATTAACTTTTTTTTTCCTCATTCCTCCCTGTAGTTTTAAAATTCCTTTCAAAATCTTAATCTAGTTTTCAGCCTCCTCAAAGATTGGATGTATCTTGTCTTTTTTGTTGTTATGTTAACCCTCTGAAAGGACTCGAAAGTGTCAGCAGCTGACTCTTAATTAAAAGACTCTTAAAACCAAGTCTTTGGAAGGAACTAGTATATATGTGTATATATATATATATATATATCTATCTGTGAGTGGTGAGAAAGGGAACTGTTTTTAATAGATAGCAATGCAGGGCTAGGGTTTGGCAGTCAGGGAGGGTACTTGGTCAATCTTAATGAGTATCTGCTGGAGAAAAGCAGACTAGTAGTGGGAAGGGAAAATAATAACCACTCAGCAGTAGCTTGAATAATAACAATTATTTTTTTCTGTCAGGCCAGTCTTTTCAGTTAGCCAGTGAGACATGGCTGACAGAAGGATATATAATCTCTGCAGACACAAAGATTAAGCGCAGCAGCATTGGTTTTGTAACTTCCTAGACTCCACCTTTTTTGTTCTTGTGTCCCAGATGATGATTTTACTTTATTCCTCCCACAAATTCTGCTCAACTGTCTATCCTTGTTAGCAGTCTGCATTTAATGCATTGAACCCCTGTTCGGAACCCCTGTTCTCTGATAAAAATATGAGAAATCCCCTTTATCCCAGTCCTAGTGACTATTTTGCATGCTGTTTATAGGCAAAACTAGTCACATGGAAGGAAGAGGCTGCAAATTGAATAGAGGGATGGGACCCAGAGAGTCCATCATAGAAAGAGCTCAGTTGTGATCTGTTACAAGAGATGTCAGTGCTGGTGTTGCATTGGACTTTCCCTGTAGCTCAATCCCTGTGCACTGAGGCAGGGTAAGAAGACAGAAATGTGACTGCTGGTACTGAGCTCCTGGTTCAGCACTGTTTCTTTCCACGGGAACAGCCTCTTGAGAATGGGCATAGCAATAGTCAGAGTAGCATTGGAAAACAGCACACCTTCAAGCCATGTAAGCTCTTCATCATTTGTGGGTAAAAAGAAGCTAAATTATGGGCTAACCGGCAACTGATCACTTGGTGTATATGTGTGGGGAAGTGAATGTGTCAGCTTCTGTGCTCTCAAAGGCAAGAAGCTGCCTATTTGCTGACTGCTGCCAGTATACTCTAGTTATAAATTTAGTAATACCTGGACTAAACCAAAGTTGTGACCTGAGTTATTCAATTGAAAGACATGTCAGAGCTATCGATTAGGTGGCTGCTCTTGTGCACTTACACTGTTTCGACTGGGGCTTGGAGTGTTGTGGAAAGCAGATGTACCAGAAAAGGAGGATTTTGGAAGTAGCCTTAAAAGCCTGAAAAGAACTATATTGGATAACAGGAAAATGTGTGAAGAAAAATACCAGAGGATGCCTCAGAACTTTAACTGATAGTGCCTGTCTCAAGCTCTGCTCACAGTTCTCACTGTTGTGCTACTGCAAAAGTTTTGGCTTAGAGCTGCATATGGCACAGTAGCCTGTTGGTTTCAAATCAGTTAAGGATTCTCAAAAAAGTATTTGCTTTTTTCATAATACTTTTCTACTGACAGATTGTTGACGGAGTGTAAAAAGAAATTATGAACGGTCCACGTGCAGCGCATACTGATGATATGCATGTCTGTGTGTGAGGTCAGGAAACACAAAGGGTATCTCATCCAACACCAGCTATTTTCCGCCTTATCCACCAAAATATGACATGTTCTTCTGATGTGAATTCTTAGGAAGCAGCAAGCTGCTTCTTGCTTCAGTAACTCAGGAGAGTTGAACAGTAGGTTCATGGATTTACTATGGATTTACTAAAACATGGCTTGCAAATAAAGGCTTCACTCACTCATATTCAGACCTAAAGCAAACAGGATTTAGGAGCTCCTATTACAGGATTTTTTGTGTGTGACAGAATGAAACTGGAAGTCTATAACTCTGTGCTAGAGTTGCCACTTTTTATTAGTGAAAACTTTAGCACTGATCCTTGATGGATGTTCAGTTGAGAAAATTTGTGTAAGAAAATCCCTTGCTTTGTGCTCCTCCTGTCCAGAAAAGAAAAGCCCAGTCTTCAAGTGGGCTACATACACTCCTTCAAGATTGCCATTGGACACATCTGGCTAATTTCGGGAGCCAAAATGAGTAGATGCAATCTCACCCTTGTTAAGGTTTGCATGTCCACGTTGTAAAAGTCACTTGGGTGCCTGCCCCTTACTGTGTAATTGTGGGTGAGATCAACAAATCATCTTGGGGAAATTTCTCTTGGGGAAATTTCTTAGGAGACTTAAGAACAGAAAACAAAATAATTTTATCAGCCCTACATACATGCAGTCTTCTGTAGATGAGTGGAATGCTGTTGAGGTTCCCAGCTGCAAGAGTAGAATTTGTTCTGTTCTCACAAGGGCCCTGGAGGGAGGCAGGGCAGCCCAGCAGGTGTGTTTGCCCCTCAGATTAGGGGGTAACAGAGCAGATCTGTGCATGAGTTTTCTGACCCGTTCCTTACACAGTGGATGAACAAAATTATTTGCTGTTTTCCTCCCATTCCTCTGTTCAAAAGGAATCATCAGGGAGTTGAAGGTTATGGGAAATGTGCTGTGTGGGTGTGAGCATTAGGAATTATGAGTGGTTAAGCACTGGGATACAAGTGTTCTAGTCTGGTAGTAAGATTTCTGTCCTTTGAAGCTGTAAAAACTTGGCTGGACGGGGCCCAGGTAAACCATTCTAAGTTCAGTCAGTCCTGCTGGACCACTTCACCTCTGTCAGGCTTTTCCTCATTAAATTTTTCTCTGATACCACAAAAAAAGAGAACTTTTATTTTTTAAACTTTATTTTCTCTCTGCTGGGTTTGTGAAGATTTTTAATGGGGACATTAGTTGGGTAGGTACTGTTTGGTTTTTTGCTTTGTTCTGTAATTGTGAAAATATATCTGCAAATATATCTGTAGGACCAATAGACTGAAACAGGTAAAAACCTAGTGATTTCTGAAGTTGATAATCCCTGGAAATGAATAGACCCCAGCCATGAATTACTGATCAAGAAATACAATTTTTGGTGTCTTCTCGGTATGATGATGATTACTACTGGTAACAATTTTTTCTGAGTTCAGTCAATTGCATTTGCAATGGCAACACAATGAAGGTGTGTGGGAGTAGTGAGTGGTTTGTGTAGGACATCAGCAAAATACTCCAAATTGCCAAGCCCTTCACCTTTTTTCCAGGAAGTTGCAAAGATTCATCATGAAACTTTTGATAATTAAAATTTGCTTGTTTGTTTTTATTTTGCAATTCAGGAGTATGTAGATTACTTACACTCCCTGAAAAATTGTAAACTGATGTACTGATGGAGCTGAAAGCATCATGAAAAGGCTTTTTCACAGGTAAGATTTGGAAGCTGCTATTAGCCTAAGCTTTACCTAAATAACTAAAGGTTGTATCTGTCTAGATTGGAATTGTTCTTACAATGCACCAGAAAAGTCTGAGACTGAACAATATTTTTTAAGAGTGGGTATGTAGAAAAGAAAATTTCCACCAAGAAAATGGAAGCAGAATCCAAGATCTCAATGATCCTTACTTGAGATATAAAAGAACCATTTCAGTAGAATGGAAATTGTCACGTGCCAAGCTGCAGATCTATTAATAAGAACTTAATCACCCCTTACTACTGTTAGTGCTACTACTGGAAGTATGATGTATGGAGCACAGCTCCAGGATGCCTAAGATATTAATAAGGGCAATACATGCCAAAAGGCCTTATCCAGAAAATTCCTATCAGTATTTAATTTTTATTTCTGTCACATAACAGACTAGGGCTAATTAGAAACAGAGGCAAATTGTAACACTGATTTATCAAATATTTTTAATGCCTAACCCAGTATTGCTGCTATTAATATCCATATATTAATATCCATATATTAATCACACCAGCCTGTGGTGTGATTCAGTGCTAGGTGCTGACTGAGCCAGGGTGTTCTGCACCCAAATAGCATCAATAGATGGCGCTGAGTGCAAATTTTTGGGCCAAAGTGGTGCAGCTAGTTGAAGATTAACTTCGGAAACAGATTATTTTATCTGTGTTTACTAATGATTGTGACACAAGAACTGCCATGCATGGGCTGAGTGTCCTAATGTGACAAATATGGGAAACGTGGCCTGTACACAAAGTTGGAGTTTTGTAGTACTGAGTAAATAGATATGGGATGAAATATAAAGCACAGGGCTGGAAAATGGGAATTTATAGCTACTTCCAAACCGTGAAAACTGAGGGGTTAGAAATTACGAAGAGGAGAGACACCTGGGCATATTTGTTAACAGTATGATTAAATTCACCAGCTTGTCTCACAGAGTTGATAAGAGAATCAAACAGATGAAATGTTTCCATTAGTGTTAATGATTTCCTTTTATTGCAAGTCCAGAGTTTTACTGGTTAAATTACCTGTGGCTTTCCTCATTTCAGGGAGTGAAAAAGAAATAGACAAAAAAAGAAAAGAAGCATAATCCTCTTGTTTTCTTTATTCATGTTTCTTTATGGTAGCAGCTACAAACACAGGTTTAAAGAATTTTCTGCCACCTGAGAATGTACTTCAGCTGGAGATTCATCAAAGCACAAGCTAGCTTTTATGATGCCTGTCAAAATGCTGTGAAGTACTAGAGATGACAGATCCCATCACCCAGCTTTTTGCACCCATTTGCACTGTTCTTGTATTGACAAACTTTTGATCTTTGGCTTTGGTGTAAGAGTGACTTGCCTCCTGGGGATGGCTGAACGTGCCAGCTGGATGTCACTTCAGATCTCCGGGTGACAAGTAGAAGATCAGACTGGATGTAATCTGTCTAGGGACTGTGGTATGACTGAGCTAGTCAGCCTTCTTTTATCAACTTTGTTGGAGAAATACATGTGGTTTTATTCTGTGTTTCCTGTTAGATGCTTTTGTGGTATCTGAAATAAAAAGGAATGCAACATTTCAGACCAATAACCCTGACCACTTCAGTGGTTAAAATTGGATGTGAATTTCATGGCACAATTTGACCTAACTTGACATCCGGGCTTGGTCCCTTATGGGCCTTGCTTCCCATTCCTGATCATTGGCCTGCTGGCACAGTTAGGCCCAAACTCAAAAGTAAAGGAGAGGTGGGGTGGGGGGTATCTTGATATTTTGAGGAATGAAAGGCATGAAAATTATTTAAATTCTCATTGTGTGGCAGGCTGTCTGCAAGGGCATGAAAATGGCTAATTCTTCATCAGTGAGAAGGGTCCTTCCACGGGGAGGAAGAGGTCTACCCCAGGACTTCTGTCTGTAAATGGAATAAGTGTTGTTGCCACTCCCATCTACTTGTACAGTCTGGTCTTACTGACACGAAAGAATTTTCATCTGCACTGTTTTAGTGTATTTGCTTTCACTTGGAATCTGTAGTCCTAATATAGTCTATACTGTCCCAAAGGGACAATGACTCTCTTAGGCTTTACTTGTTACTTAGTCTTCTCAAATTTATCCAGGATATGGTTGAGGTGTTTGTTTTGGTTTTTTTTTTTTCTCTCTGTACATTCCCTGCAGTTCTAAATTTGATGCTTAGAAGAAAAGTCTGTCATCAATGTGCCCTTAGATTATATCATGGTCTCACATCTTTATGAAGCAGAATTTCTGGTGGTTCTTGCCACCAATGTCTCTGCCTCCAGTGGGCTCAGAGTGGCCAGATTGTCCATGTGTGTCTTCACAAACATTGTAGAAATGCTGAAACATCCAAGTGTACAGCAGCATTCTGCAGGACAGTGCTGAGATAGCTATTTAATGCCTGGGCAGACCCCAAGATTCAGGATGCTGCCTGGAGTATCTGAGGCTGTAAACAGTCATGGCAGCCAAACTTTAAAGACAGAAAAGGTTTATGAACATTTCTCAAAATGACCCACCTGTTCATCCACCTCACAGCTTCCTTCTACTTTTCCCTGCAAGCCTTTTTGTTCTGTAGGAACTAAAAACCTGTGGTTTCTGGCTCTGGTGAACTCCTGAGAGGAGAGAGGACCGTGGGGGAGGAGAGGCAGGGAGGCATCTGATTATGAGGATTGAAATACTCCAAGCATGAATCCTATTTAAATTACCAAGGTAAAATGCACTATTCATTCATTATGTATTTAAATTTCAGAGACCCTTTTGATGCAGGAGGTAAAAAGAGGCTCAGCAGGGTCTTTCTAAAGATGTCTTATGAAAAGGATTGTGGTGAACATGAATTAATTTTCCAACATTGTTTGAGCAGATTGCTGTCAGTAGTAACTTCACAATTAGTTTGTCCTTGTGTCTTTCAAAGTATTGCACCTAGAGGAAAAAAAAGCTTTTTTTTCTGTGCATTTTGTGGGGTTTGGGTTATTTAATTATTACTATGTTTAAGTAAAAGTCCCTGTGGAGTCAGGGAACTGGATGTTGCTCATCTAGAAATAAGAATTCAAATTGACTCAAGCATAGGATTTTTTTAAAAAGAATTATCTTCTTATAGAGTATTACAAGATTTTGCTGCTGGTAATCAGGAAAATGCGATTTGCTAAATTCAGTTTGCTCCAGTGACAGGGAGGGTGCGCTCTTGCATCGCTCTTATTTCCCACTGCAAAAGCAACAGCTCGACAGTCTCTGGTTTGGAGGTGGTGCTATCAAGAAGGAAAAACCTTTCCTGAGGCACAGGGTAGCTTTAAAGGTAATTTTGTTTTGTTTCATACGGATAAGACTCAGAACACTTTACTTATAATCAGTAATGGATGTCTGAGCAAGGTAGTTGTTTTTTTGTCTATCAGAATTGTACTTAGGAAGCCCACATTTGATTTGTGCTGTGCAGCTGTACCAATAGAAAAATGTTTAACCCTTCCAGAGGTTAAATTGTTGTTTCCTTCTTATGGTTCTCTCTGTCCCTTTACTGCACACATCCAGCTCAGGTGCATGAGCTCCTAATTGTTTTAGCATGCAGAAGAGGTTCTTTTTTTCCTAGGTGCTCTTGGAAATGGAACTGGGATGCTGACAGGTTTTCTCTGGCTAGCCTGAAATGGCTGTTTCAGGTTGAATTTTTTTTCCCCCTTCCCTTCAACTTTAAGATGACAGCTAAAAATAGAATATACTCAGCATGGATATAGAAGACACTCTTGAAAATAGCTCCAGGCATCATCTAGTTTGGGGATTCTTTGATTTGTGCAAACTGGTACTTGTGTTCAGTTAACACAGTTCCTTGTGTTACCCAGCTTTAGTTCAATGGTTAATTTACCATTAAAAAAGTTTTCTGAGACTAGGATTGGTAAAGCAAAATCTTTATTCAGTAACATCGTATCAGCAATCACCCTGGCAAACAAGTTCGTGTTCACTAACTGTGCATGGGAAAGAATAAGTAAGAATAAGACTTCTAACACAGAGCAAAGACATGCAACCCAGAACTTTACTCAGTTCTTCTGTGCAGTTCAGCCTGAATGCAGGTAGTCTATGCTACCACCAATTTAGGAGTCAGCTTTGTGCTATTAAAGAATTGGAATTGAAAATGAAACAGGCTGCATTGGTAGGCATTGTATTTAAATAGACTCTTATGTTTAGTTGAAGAACTTCTAAACAGAACTGTGTTTGTTCACAAGGTTAGGTCGTTCTTGCAGATTAGAATCAGAATTATTTCAATCAAGGTTTGGGTGTTGGTTTTATGTTTGGGGTTCCCCACCCCAAAAGCTTCCACTCCACTTCTCCCTGAAGTTACTAGAGATTAGAGTACTGGTATCTGTTTCTCTCCTGTTCCATTTGCTGGGGTGTTGCCTTCATTTAGACTCACATTGAGAATGAGTATCTAAGACTTTCATTTTCTTGTGCTTATATTAACGCCGTGAGTAATGGAAGGGGCTTTTGCAGAGCTTGGCTTTCACTGTCAGAAGTAAGCATTTGTTTTGCCATAGCAGAAGAACATAATCATTCCTAGAGCCTGTTTCTTTCTCCAGCTACTTCATATGCTGTATAATGAGTAGTCCTTTAGAAAAAATCATGGCTTGCCAGTCCTGTGTAGCAAACCTTCTGTGTTTTACCAAATTTTAGTGTGCTGAATGTTCATAAAATATTTTAGATTTCTAGTTTGGTTACTGTTTATCTTAATTTGAATTCAACACACATTTTAAAAAAGCTTTCAGCAGCATAGCCCAGAGCAGATGTCTTTTTTTTTTACCACATAATTTTACATAGTTCCCAATCATTTCATGCATGCTTCAATTCAGATGAATTTAAGAATCTAAGCCATCTATTCAAATCTGGCCAGATTTGGAGATGCCAAAAGTAATACCCTGTTTAGTTTCTATGTTAACTGTATTGTTTCCACATAAGACTACACAGAATACATAGATAGGACTTTTCACCTATGACAAAAGATAAATCAAGATGGATTTGAATAAGGTGTAAACTATCAGCTGAAGTAATAGTTGCCAGTCTCTTCTGGCAGCAGTTGAACATGATCTAATAAGTCATGTAGTTGCAGGTTGAAAGAGAGCAAAGGGAACAATATTTGTATCTCCTGGTTTAGTTGTAGAGTTTTTCCCTGAAAGATTTTTGTATGTGAAATCTTGAGCTTGCAGATCAGTTGGACAAATCCCAAGAAAAGAAATCCATTCAGGACTATTAAATGTGAGATAACGCCTCTGGATGCAGCAGCCAGGGCTGCAAAGGAGTTGGTTTGGAAAAGGAGTTGTGTGGTGCAGGTGGAAGCATCTCTTTTCACCCCCCTTCAGAGGCAGCAAACTGTGTCCAGAGCTTTGGCTGGCTTTGGGTTGAGATAATGTGTCTCCAGATAAACTGAAAGTGGTTTGTGTGGAGTAGGAAAGGGACAGAAAAGGAGTTTTTACAATGAAAAGGATCCAGGAAAAAGCATAATAAGATTAAATTAAATTACATTAAAAGAGTCTGGTAATACTGACTTCTTCAACTGTACAGGAGAGTAAAGAGCAGTGAAAGCCTTTAGAGAGAAGAGAAGACAAAAATTAAGAATAAGGTAATTGCACAGAGGTGCTGGAGGGGGGGGGGGTGAGGAGATAAGTGGAATTTGTGAGGAAAAAGTGGAAGAATAAAAAGAGAGAACATTAGCAGCTGTTTACAGGGCTTAAATGTTTGTTTGTCCAGTGTGCCCCAATTGCCCACCTCCCACGAAATGCCGTGTGGTTCTACAGCCTCCAGCTGCCCTTTCCTCTGCCACCCATCTCTTCTCTGGTTTGTCTCTGTTGCCACCACTCTGCTGGGTGGCCAAGGCTTTTTTTAGGTCATCTCCTGGCCACCTGTGGGATTCATATCAGCAGTCTGGGGTGAATATTAGTACGGCTAATGCACTTATGTATATGAAAACAAGCTCTCTCTAGTGTGTAGAAGCCTCTTCAGTATGAGTACCTTATTCATTCAATGTATCACTGATTATTTTAATTGCAACACATTTTGGAGTGTTGTTTACTGGCTCTGTCCTCTGGCTTAGGCTGTTTTTGTTTTGATTTGTCACAGGTTTGGGCAGCCTGAGAGCTGCTGCAACTTCTGTTGTAATCCCTTGGTCATGCTTTTAAAGAGCTTTTTAATTTTAAGACTAAATATGTCCCGTTTCTATGTATTTAGTCAATACTACACAATGTTTACCAGAGATATGCAGCAATATTCTTAATCCTTGTGCTCAACAATGTCTGACACTAAACCACTTTCCTTCCAAAGATTTCCCATGCAGGGAATGACTCCACTTTTATTCCGTAAGTACTCTCTCTACACGTGGACATTCGGGACATCAATAGATGACTTATTTCTTCATTAAAAATATATTTAGTATTCCCCCATATAGAAAGAAGAATTATATCAGATAGACTATTTAATGCATCAGGGTAATTATTTTCTCCTTAGCTGCAGTGTTTATTTTTTTGTGGGAATTCTTCCTCTGTTGGTGCATGTCGGAATGCCACTGTTGGATTAGCTGATTGACAGCACCTAAGAAAAGGCTCTCAAAAATTTTGCATGCAGGATATAATGTTTGTAAAATGTCTTGAGAGGTATAAAATACTGAAATAATTAGTAAGTCCTTATAAACAGCTGAAAGAGTGATAGTAGGATGACGTATTTAAATGTCAGCATCTTGTCAGTGGTTGACAAATGGAGTGTGTGGAAGCTGAATCTGCACTTCTCCTTCCCTTGTAGGCTGCTGTGATCAGGTGTGGCTGCTCACACTCCTGTGTAGTTGAGTAACAAGATCATCTTCTTGACATTCACCCCTATTGAGCCTGTCTGAAGTTGGCCAACAGAATCAAATCTTCTAATAGAAGATATGTAGATGGGACAGCTAAAGTGGAATTGCATAAGCTTTGTTTTCTTAGGAAACCCCCCTAAAAATTACAGCCTTTTAGACCTATTCATGGGTCTTGCATCCCATCCTTACATCTTGAAGTGCAGTTTTTCTTGTGTGACAGATACCAAGATTTGGAAGCAAAGAACAATTTGATTAAATTTGTCTCCTTTGTTGCCTCAGGTACATTCTGTGTTTTCTTAGAATATAAATCCTGCTGCTAATTAAGTTGTTCTCTATTTGATATGATATTCCTAAAAAAATATAGCTCACCTCAGGGAATCTCAGAAAGTAAAATGTCCATACACAGGATTGTAATTAACCAGGAATAACTACTGTGTATTCTTTCACTGGAAACAACTGGAGCTATTTTCATTTTCTTATAAACTCTTTTCAGTTGCAGAAGTTACTTTTATTCTCAAAAGCTGGAAAACAATAATAATTCTGGGAAAGTCACATACTGATTATTTGAGTTGAACAATGGAGAGTAAAATTGTTCAAGCTGATCTCTGCTCCATGCTCCATTTTAAGTGTAGAGAGGTGAACAGTGATTAAATATAACATTTATGCAGAAGCAACATGCTCAAAGGGTAACAGCGAATACAAATCTTACATAATGAGTTTGAATTAATTTTGTATCTGAAGAAAACAAAGCCCGATAGAAGCAGGTTGTTTTATGAGCAGCAGAACTAATTCATTCCAGTCTGTCTGTAATGTTCCTGTTTCTGTTCTGTTCTTGTTTCTGTTCTAAAGACCAGCCTGGAGAATACATTGAGGATTGTTTTGCTGATCCTGTGTTGATCAGAGGTTGTATAAAATGGCCTTCAGAGGTTGCATAAGATGACCTTCAGAGGCTGAAGTCCCTCCCAGTCTGTGTTATTCTATGATCCTATTTTTCTGTCCAATTTGGTTGACTTTTGAGATAGCTGCATGGAATATATATGGAATTGCATAAAAAAGAGAGTGTTTTTCCTCTTAAAAAGACCCCTTCATTTTGCTTGTGATAAAAATAGGTATAAATTTTATTTTTCTTCTTCTCATCAAGCTCATAACTTTGGAGGGGAAGCCCTTCCTTCATCACATCTTATCACCCTCAGCAGGTGAAGGGAAGTGAGGAAAACATTCCTGTTAAAACAGGTCTGTGCTGGGTGAACTGAAGAAAGCTGTTTTCTATGCTTTGGTATTTCAGTTTCACTGCCAGGGAATTTCAATGAATGTAAACATCTCTGTTCCCACCTACTTAACAGTTCAAATATTTATTTATATAACTTGTCTTCAAACCAATAGCTATTTTATTCATTGTAGGAATAAGAAACTAAAGTTTAATCCTCTTATAACAATTCTTTCTCTTAGCGAGAGTGTTTGTTTCTTTTTAGACTGACACCTTGCAGACCCTTTTTGCTTCTACAGCCACTCTTGCAAGTGTGTCCCAAATCATAAAACATAGGAGTCAGCTTAGCTAATTAGGAATATTCCCCATAGTTCTTGTCTATTTACTTCATTTAAATATGGAAAAAACCTCAGAGGCTGACTACGGCTTTCTCTTTGAGGTTTTTTTTTTTTTTTGTATGAACCTGCTACACCTATCCTGAGCATTCCTGAGGTGTGGTGAGTGCCATTCTTTTTCACATCCTGTTTTATATATCCATTCCCTGCTCCTCTGGGTCCTGCTGTCTGTGGTTTTATCCCGGTGGATAAGCTGGGTGCTACGAGGTGTTGTCAGCACCTGATGTCCTTTGCCAGAAAGAATGTGATGTTCACATTGAAAATTTTGTCTTCCTCCTTCTAGGAACTACATGGGGTCATTTCTGTTTGCTCTCTAACACACTTTTACACCTTTGTCTTTCTTAATTTTTCTCCAGCTCAAGTGTTGCATCAACATTTGCTGCATCTTGTATCTTTTATGTATTGCTCCTAATAAATGTATTATTGTTCCACTGTCTTAGGAGGTGTATATTTCTCTATATTTCATCATTACAGGCAGAAATATCACGTTCTGCTTAGAATAACTTACTACTACTGCTAGCTACATAAAGCTGTGTTGTACAATACAAAGACAAAAAAAAACAAAAAAACAAGTTAGCCATGGACACGTGGTAACCAAGTAAACTAATTTAGAACAACTAAGTAAAGCAAATTTACAGTGGATCAGGAAAGCTGAGCCAGAACACATCTGAGAAACTTAAGGTCTAATGCCTTTTAAACTCATTACAAAGCTTGTGGCCTGTCAGTGACCATGGCAAAACTGTATAACAGGTTACATGGTCAAACTGCTAATATTTTTTTTCCAGATTTTCTATCTTTGTATCACTAAGTTGAGATTTGGTTCAGTGTCTTCAGATCTGTTGTTCCTCCTACATGAATTATGCATAAGAAACAAGAGTTCCTAAGTATAGTAACTAGCTGGCTTCTAACATCATCACATTTGTATGCTACACTACTTCTGTCATAATGAACTACCCTGTTTGGTTTAGTGGCCATGATGTCAGGCTCCAGGAAAAGCCTATTATATAGCATTACATCTTTAAGATGTAAATTATGCCAGAGTCATTTATTCTCATGCACAATAGTTCTTGAGTTGTAGCAGTACTTTCTGTACTTGGACTGTATAAACACCCTGAAGTACTTTTCATTCAGCCTCTTCTTTACTATGGGCTGGAGAACATCTCACCTCTATATATCAAGAGAAGCTTCTTGCATTACTACCTTTGAGGTCAAACTTGCATAGTGTCCTTAGTGTCAGAAATAAAATTGTTTGTGTTTTCTCCCTTTTTTCTTTTTGCCCTTGTTTTTGGACCAGGTTAAGAGGAGTGCAGGCAAGCTGCTTAGTGTTTGCATTTTCAGATTATCTGTACCTTCTAGTCACTGTATATTTACTCTTTGTCTTGTCTAGGGGAAGAACCATTCCCACGGGTATTCTCTGATAGGCTTTGAGTGTTTCAATATCTTGTCAGTCAATTAACATTCATTAAAGACACAGCCTTCAGGAGAGTCTGCTGGGAAAGGTCTGCTACTGCCTGCTGCATCTAGTTGTGGACCTGAATAGAAATCTGTCACTTAAGAGCAATGATGAGGCTGGATAGGAATAGAAAATTATCTCTAGAGGTTGTTTAAAATACACTTTTAATATAAATTTAGATGCAGACACCTATAAATAGAATAAAACTTTATATATAAAGGTAGTTAAACATTTTTTAAAATGCAAATGGAAGACTCCGTTTTCTGAGAGTTTTCTTTAGCTTGGCTCTTTCATTTCCTGCTTCACAAAGTCCATTCTCATGAGTTTAAATTATTTCATTTTCAGCTTCAAAGTAATTTACAGACAGGGAAATATCCATGAAATGTGATTATGGTCATACTCAAAATGAGATTGCCCCTGTTCAATGGAACTTTGTGAGCAGCCCCTGCGTGGCCATATCCAACCTGATGTATTGCAAGCATGAACTTACTAAGAACAATTTTTAAACTCTTTGAGGTTTTTGATCCTGCTCTTATAAGAATCTGTTTTCAGAACATGATTGCATCAATAGTGTAGGTATCCTACTCTTACAAATGGATTTTATTTACAGCTCATTAGAGTAATTTGTTCTTGTGCATAATAGTTCATTTCCTTCCCTGATGTTAACTGAAATATCTGCCATTCTGTGTATAGGTATGAATGCTAGAATACCTTTTTGTCTTTCAGAGGAGGATTGCTTGGAACCCAACAGCAAATACTTTCTCACAGTTTCTATTCAAACACCCTCCCATGCCTTTCATCTCTCAGGCAGGCCTTCTCCACATGCCTTTTAAGATATGTCTTTTTTGAGTATAGGTCATCAGTCCTGGATCTGCAATTGAGAGCAATTTTCCATCTACTGGGAATACCTCTGTTGACAGACTTTAAGGTTTTATTCTTGGTTGTTTTGGGGTTTTATTATTCGCCATTTATGTGGGCATACCTAAGGAATGTGTCCCAGTACCGTGTGTAGAAGGAAAAGCCAGCGTGAGGCTGGCTCTCTGCTTATAAAACCAGAGCAGCTGTGCCTGTTCTGTGATATGCACTGACCAGGTTCAAAGCAAAGCTTTGCACTAATCATCTTCAAAGCAAGGCTTTACCTACTGCTTCTTCACAGTGTTGGTACTGACAACAAAGTTCTTCCAAAATCATTTGCTGTCTTTCATAAAAGCAAGAGGAAGTGAAATGAAAATCTTACATAAAGCATTTTGCCAGCAAAAGCTCTTCTCTTTTGCAACACATTGTTGCAAGAGAGGAGATTCTGCATCTGAGAGGATTCTTTATGATAATGATATTTCCTTGTTCATATATTCAGAGTTCTATTTTAAATCTTGCTTGAAAAGTTTCTGTACAGTTTGTCAGTTTTATGCATTTACTTGTGCCAATATGCATAGCTATACTTTAGGATAGCAGATCTGAAATATAGTTTGCAAAATTCTAGTTAGGGGAAAATTTGCCTCTAAATTCTCATGTAGGAGAAAATAATCATCTGACTTGAACTGCACTGTTAAATCAGTTTCTATCAAGACATTGCTTTTTTTTCCAACAAATTTGATTTTATTATAAAATATGTAAGGATCTGGGTAACGTCCCTGACCAAACATCTCTCTTCTGGGTGTTTTATCATATCCATCACAGCAGTACGTGTGGCTGCCCTGAATTAAAAAAAAAAATCCATGACCTTTGGAAGCACATGGATTTCAAAGGGTAACAACAGAAATGAATCTCTTGGGTCATACCTGAAAAGCAGCTGTCTGGTTCTAGATTTCCTTTCTGCATTGTCATCTGTAAAATTAATGTGATATTTGGATTCTTGACAGTGTCTGTAAAGGGTGAAAGTTGGGTATGAAAGAGTATGGAAGTTCCTGACAGAGAATTTTAAAAATTATTTTTAAAATGAATAATTTAAAAGAAATATGTAAATACTGAACACAAATTTCTTATTAATCAATACCTGCTGGTTCAATTAATAAGAAACAATTAAATATTGCTTATACTACTAGAATATTAAAAGAAACTCTTAAAATGCACATCATGTTTATCGACATACTGTTACAATTTTACTTGCACTCATGCATACATACACAATTGTATACAGAGTTATTGTCATATCTCGTTGCAGCGATCCTTTGTCAGAGGCTGGCTTTTGTGAAAATTATTTGGATCTATCCCCAAGGAATCTCCCCCTGTGAATGACTGGCCTTGCTCATGCAGGGTGGCACTTGGAGAGACCCGTGCCTCAGACAGTGCCCTTCGGATTTTGCGCAGGAATTTTCATTCCAGAGCTTGTTGTGCTCAGCATTCCTGTGCCTCACTTTGCAGCTCATTACTGTGTTTGTTGCTGATATCAGCTGCTGCTGGCGTTCCTTAACTGCTGTGCTTGCTCCTGTGCTCAGTAGGCTTCTCCCTACATGACACAAGCAGGATCATCCATCCTGGGGCACCTGGTCCATCAGGACTTCCAGTGTTTGGGCAAATAAGTGGAACAGATCAGTGCCTTTGGACAAAGCCCCTTGCCAGAGCTTTAGAGGGCACTAGATAGCTGTGGCATAGGACAGCAGGTCCATTCACCAGTCCGTGATTGGTGACAGAGGTAACAGAGAGTGCTAGACAGGTCTGGCTAAAGAGAGATCACCAACCTCCTGCAAGTGCTGCTCACCAGGAAGGGAGATGCACGGTGGGTTAAGAAAATTGCAAATAATGCACAGTTACTTGTAGCAGTAAGGTTTAGAGCAAGCTGTGAAGAATTGAAGGGCATTTCCAAACCACTCAGTCTTGTAATAAGCTTACCCAGATGTAATTCAGTGGGAGCAAGTGTGAAGCAATGGGCTTGGGGGAAGATAGATGTTGTGTCAATTGTAAACTCTGGACTCAGAGCTCACCTGCACAACTCAGGGGCAAGATGGTGGGCTTGTGCTAAGTGATTCCACAAAGACATTGGCTCAGAACCCAGTAATGGTCCAAATAGAAACGAAATGGAAATATATAGAAAAAGCATTGTATAATTCTATTCACTTATTATGTAACTTGGCAGCCTAGCAAACACGGGAGTATATAATAGGAGGGTACAAATCTGTTCACTGCTCTACAGTACAAAACCTAGAGACTGAAACTTCTAAAGCTAGCAGAAAACCAGTTCAAAAGCAGCAAAAGCCTGTTGAAAGAGTGCTGAAAAGGACCATTCCTACCATTATCTGCCCTGCCTGGGCAGAGCAGACCATTGGGTTGGACCTGTTCTTCACTGAAATGTGGCCAGGGAGGTGGTGGAATCACCATCACTGAAAGCATTCAAAGGATGAGCATATGTGGCACGTGGGGATATGTTATAGAGGTGGACTTGGCAATGCTGGGTTAATGGTTGGATTTGATGATGTCAGAGGTCTTTTCCATCCACAATTCTGTGGTTCAGTGACTTTGAAGCAGAGGATTTACCTTCCCACATCTCTGCTGTGTCCTAACCCACCACTGGTGTCACACGGGGCCTCTCGGTGACACGCTGTGGGTGACAAACACTGTGCAAAAATGCAAACTCCAACAACAGGGAGGCTTCAGCAATGGTTTGTGTGTGCATCAGTGGTTTTGGCAATCTGTTTCTGGAATAAACTATTACCAGCTGTTTGTCTATTTAGAAATGATCAGTTTGACAAATGGTGGCTATAAAATGAAGACTCCTAAATTGCTGACCTTAGGAAGCCCGAGTAGGAGGCAGCTTTAGAAAGTATGAAAATTGAAGACATCTTAAAATAGACAAAATCATATTTGCCATCATGAAGGTTATCCATCAAAAAAACAAAATAGAAATCAACTTATTTTCCTTTTGAAATTCAATGCATATGGAGAATTTGTAGTTATATTTAGGAAAATAAGAAAGGAAATTACAACATCACGAATATATCTCTATGGATTTTATGTCAAATGACTGCAAATCTGGTAAAAATACCTCTACTGAATTGGAACCAGACCTCAGACTAAGCTTGAAGTTTTATATGAATGTAAAGTAGATGTGAACTTCTAGTGCATTTATCAGAGTTCAATAGAAACCACAATTTATGAGTTTGAAGTTAGAATATATTTCCATTTACTATTCAATTTGCTGTTTTGTGTGTCTCACAAATAAGTTAGTGCAGCTGGTGAGATTTTATTGAACCATGACTTTATCAAGTTGGTGTGGTCCAACTGGTCAGCTCACAAACAGAAAATGCTCAGAAGTTGACTTTGCCCAGACTTTGCCTATCTTTCTTTATTATATATCCACAAGGGACAAATTATTCCTTAGGTCTGATGAAAGAGCTGTGGTTCATTTTGAGGACAATGTTTAGCAGTGTCTACTCTGACACTCTCGTAAATTTCCTGAGGGATTCCAAATGTATGCTATTAGTTATGAAGATGACATAAATGGCAGAGATTATATATAATAAGCTGGCAGTAAAGTGAGATTTTAATGGACAGCTGAGAGATTGTACATTTAAATTCAGATGGAGATGAAAAACTGTACAGTAATAAACATTTAAAATAGTGGGGAAATGAAAAACTGTACTATTCAATCTTAAAATGAAACATTCTGCTTCTTATTAAGGACAACAACAACATTTTGGTTTTGCTCTGCAATGAGAAAAGATGGGAGAATCACAAAAAATAGCTACTGGTTTACTTCAGTCGCTCTCCAGTGTACATGCCAGGTACCCGTGTATCCACAAATAATTTTCCAGCTTCCATGACTGCAAGTGTCATTTGTCATGACAAACTACAGATTAATAATAACCAGAGTTAAGCTTGTCTAATTTTGTGCTGTAATTTTTTCCCTGCACACATTCTGACACAAAGCTTTGTACAAATTGAGAATATACTGAACCAGTATCCTGTAAAATCACACTATTTACACATCCTAAAGTACATCTATTCCAAGAAACCAGAACTCGGTAATGAGGCATTTTTGAGTGTTTCATTGTGTCCTACTGCTGAACTCCAGATTTATTGCATGTAAGAAAAGTCAAGTGTTGCCCAAATCAAAATGACAAATTTTTAACATTGCGGTCACTTCCTATGAAAGTTTTTGCCCTCAAGAAAGAGCTGCAGTGATCGCATCCTTCTTCTTACAGGAGGGGGAAAAGAAAACCTGCAAGTGAGATCTAATGAACTTACAAGGGGTAAATATCTAGTGGTCTTTCCAGTTGGTTCAAGTAGCAAGAAAAGCTGAGTTCAATTATTGAGGATTTATTCTCCTTAAAAATAAATAGCAAGAAAAATTGCAAACCAGAGGAATTGAATTCCATGGTGACAATCCCATCGTGACTAACCTCTCTTGTTACAGTTTCACAGGTGCTATACAGAACCAGTACTTGGATCAGGATTGTATGTGCTGTAGGTTACAGTGGATAGCCATTAAAATGGATTCACTGGTACTGTAAATAGTCAGTGGGGAGAAGCCACCAAGAAAGGAGGGAGAAATCTCTTCTCTTTTAACTGAGAGGAATAAGGGAGCTATTATTGTTCCCAAAATCCAGTCAAACTCTTGTGAATTTGTAGATATAGGACTCTGAATCTCAATTCTCTGGTTGCCTAAGTAGGATTCAGAGTTTTGAATGAAAAAAAACCTCATAGTCAGGTACAGCAAGGCTTAAAATGGAAGAAAATATTATTATGCTTTGTAATTTAATGCATATATTTTGCTCTAATATCTTGGTTTTCAAGCTTTGCGCTGCAGTTCCTTGTTCCTCCCCTGGATGTCTGAGTAGTATCACCTGGAAATCTTCCCTTATGGTTTCTAAAAAGAGTGCAGCAGATCTAAGGCTTAAGCATCAAAGTAGGCCCACAGAATTTGGGATTGTGCAGTCTGGTATTAGAGGGCAGAGGTAATTGCCCTCAAATTGGTGGTACGTCCAAGCTCAGGCTGCTCTTTGCATCCAATTTCTGTAGTGAAAATCTGGATGGCATTGCATGTAGTCTTACTGCTCATGGCCTTTGTTGCCACTTAGAGGATCTGTGCATGGCTGGGTTGACTGGGAACAGCCTTTGAGGCAAGAATTAACTTTGTAGGTCCAGATTTTCAGTTGCTTTTGCTTCTCTGTCACCACCTTCTCATGGAAAAAGATTGGGGAGGGAGTTTATTTGATCAACATGTTAGCTGGGGTGTGCTAGAAAAGAAAAAAAAATAGATTTTTAAAAGGATAAAAGTCACCAAATTTACTGAGCAGAGAGTGTATTCTAAAGGCAATCATGTTGTGATGCTTTTGTATACAGGAAGATAGGACAGCTGAACAACTAAATAAGCCATAAAAAATATTTTTTGTAAGCGTTATCCAGGGCTTGTGAATTTTTCCAAGTACACATCTATAGAAGAAAGAAATTAGGATAATAAAGATGAAAATGGGAACAGACGTGAAATATCTAAAGAAAGTACTCTCAGTGCTTCCACAGTGTATTGGCAGTGAAGGACTAGTAGAGAAATCATTCAATAGAGTTCGGTGTTCTGGTTTTGAAAAAGTAAACATTTTTTTGGCTAAAATTGGAATTGCTCAACAGAACAAAATTCATTGAAAATGTAGATTACAATAATTAGGACAAAAAATTATTTCTTTGCTGATTTTTTGTATAGTTCAGTCTGAAAAAGTTTATGTGAAAAAAAGGAAAATATACTTGGATTTTTAAACTGTACTCAATAACAAATTACCTTTACATCATGCAGCAAATTTTGATAGACCATTTGTATTATTCACCCACTGGTGTATTGCTCCTGTACTTGTTAGCACCTCTTGAATGGATATTCCCTATCTATTTCATTTAATTTGTCAGTAGTAATAAATCACAGTGGGTTTGTTTGTGTGTCCCTGAAGTAAGACAAATAACTTTGCCTTACTGCACTCAGCCCCAGGCTTCCTTGTGGGTGATATCTATGCCTGGAACTTTAAGTCAGAGGCAATACTTGTTTTTTCATTATCCAGTTGCTGTCTGTACAGTCCTAGAGAATGGAAAATTAATACTTCAATTTTCAAGTATTTGGGGCTGAGCTGCAAAAATCCACGTCCAACTTCCAATCTGGAACCTCATTGGAAAGATTTCATAAACAAGATAAGACCTCTTCGAAAAAGAAACAGGCTCGAAGTATGAGGGTAGTAGAGCCACTCACTAACAGCTCTCAGTGTCTAAAGAGCCATGGTCAAAATTCATTGAATTTAAACAAGCTAATTTTGTGGTAACCCTGTCATCATCCAAGCTGTCTATCTGTATTTAGGGCAGAGCTGAGTAGTTTTGAAGATGGTTTTTAATAGCTCACTTGCTAAAATATGCATGTGTAAAGAGACCTTAACATAGCCAAAAATTTGTGTTGAATAGTTTTGTCTGAAAATGTTACCTAAACCTGAAGAGGAAACAGAGCTCCCCTTGCTACAGGAAGATCTGACATTTTGGTTATTCAAGACCCTGAGAGCACCAGTAGGTTTTGAGGGCCCCTGCCAGCCTCACCCCAGGGGCTCCACTCACCTCTTTGACCAGGGCACCCAGGCCCTCATTTAAGCTGAAGGGTCCTCAGTTCTTGCCTGAGCTGTGTCATGGACATAAAGGTCTGCAGCTCCTCCTCAGAATGGACCTTGGACAGATGCATCAGGTACCATGATTTCCACTCCTGCCTGTGGCCCTGCCAGTCCGAAGTGGACCCCCAAAGCTGACTGAGTGCTTTTCTTTTCCTGGGGCTGCTGATAGAGCCCATTACCAGCATCCTGCCCTGTCCACTGAGTGCAGGTCCTGTGGGATTGTGTCCTGCTCGTGAGGACACTGCCTGCCCTGTGGTTGCCCTTTCCTGCACTTCTGGTTTGCTGCCTCTCTCTGAGCAGTCCCACTCAGGCTGCTCCCTGACACTGCTTTGGGATAACCAAAGTACAAATCCTTCTTTGCCTGTTTCAGAGATGGACCTTCACAAAGCCTTTTTGTTTTTCCAGGATAAACTCCTGTCTCACAGACTCATGGCATGCTGTCAAGAGAAGGATGACACAGGATGCTGTGGGATGCAGTGTTTTGAACATTTTCTCTAGAGGACATTTAACTGTGCTGACTCTAATGTGGTCACAGGTGTAAAGAGCAGTCAATCCTGCTGTACCTCATTAAGTGTTTATTTAATTGTCAGTTCATATGGAACTCTGTTCTCTGTCCCTCACTGAGGGCAACCTACTACATTTAAATGCTGTTTGGAACAGAGCAGGGCACTGCTCATTACGTGCACTACATCCATGAGATTTCAGAGACCTGCTCGCTGCCTTCCTCTCACAGCCAGAACTAGCAGGGCATGCTGTGACATGCCACCTTTTGGTTTGCACTTTTGGCAAAGCAAGCTTTGCCAAAGGGAACTGGGTGCTCTGTCACTGACAGTGATTGCTCTGGAGGATAAAGAAGGGATTCAGCACTCCATCCTCACTGTCTCTCTGAATGCTACCTAAAACTTAGCACTGCTCTGACGGTTTGCTTTAAGATTGTTTGTGAATGACTCTGTAGGGGATAAATGGAGCATGAGACACCCATACAGACAGAGATGATGATGCTACAGGTTTGTCAAGAAGGTGCTCTTATGGCTTGAAACCTCTTCTAAAGAATAAGAAAGATAAAAGCAGGGTTGATGGTCATTTTCCAGAAGAGAAAAGTATCAGCATCCCGGGGTCGTGAAACCTCTTCTAAAGAATAAGAAAGATAAAAGCAGGGTTGATGGTCATTTTCTAGAATAGAAAAGTATCAGCAGTGGCTTCCCGGGGTCATTACTAGACAAAGATCTGACATTTGTCCATCATCTTCATCCCTTTCATTAGAAATGGTTGTGTGCAGTGAAAGTTTGCAAGTGATGTATTTTGGTATTCAAAGACTGTTTAAATTGCAAGGAACTCCAAGGTAAATTCATAAAACATAAGAAGTGAATATCCATGCCATTTTGACAGGGAAATGTGAAGAGGTCATAGACAAACCTCTCTAGGTGATGTGGAATTCCATGAACATCAGTATGTGGTTGTCCCTGGTGGCATTGAATCTGCAGAGGATGAGTCTTGGTGCCAAGTGGGCCAGTCCCTACAGTTGCACAAGACAGCGCCCAGTGAGGCTGGGATGAACAGCAGTGAGTGCAGGGCTCTGGGATGTGAAGTTCCCCCCCTTCAAGATATGACCACTGGTGGCTATTTTGGGACAATCACAAGCAATCCAAACACCTGAACTTCTGAAGAGTTTAGTATTGTTCAAAAACTCGGAGATTTCATTGTGGATATCTTTCTCTAAATTGTTTATACACATATTGAATAGAATAAGTCCCTCTACTGATTCCTGCTGAGAATATAAACATAATTTTGGCAGGACAGACACTCAGACTGTGACTGTACTAGTGAATTAAACTGTGACTAAAAATATACTCAGACACGGTTTGGGCCAGGAAATGTGCCTAGCTCCCAGGATTAATGACATCATGCCATCTTGGCAAAAATCCCTCTGCTTCAGTCATCCATCTCTTTCCCATTAGGTCTTGTGTTAGCACGTAGATCTGCATGTCATGAAAAAACCACCCTTTGCATTGTGTTGTGAAAACCCTATTCTCAGAGGCTGTTTTTTAAATGCCTTTGACAAGAGAAACATCTTAGAGCTATGTGGGATCCTGAAGAAGTGAAAATCCTCATTTTGAGGACCCTGTGTGGGAAGATGGACCAGGCGTGTGTGTATATGGGAGGTGGAAGGTGTGTGTAGCATCAAATGAATGTTCCCAAGTCTATGTGAAGTGCCAGTATGAAGTCTAGAGATAGAGATGATCAGTGATTTTCCACCTTCTATTGCATCTACAACATTGATTGTGAAAACCCTTTTCTCAGAGGCTGTTTTTTTAAGCCTTTGACAAGTGAAACAGCTTAGAGCTCCAACATTCATTGCTTACAGGCCAGAAGAGAGCTCCAGTGAGCACTAATGGGGTTTCTACACTTGCTTTTAGGGTAGAACATGGAGCCTTTCTAACATCAGGTGCTTGGTCACAGTGGACAACATATGCAGAAACTTGGCACATGCTTTTGTGGGTGGTGGAGAGCTACCATCTCCTTAAATGGCAGTCTCCCATGGCAACCACAGCAGTCATAGATGCAGCTGCTGGGGATTATGGATAAACCAAAACCAGCTACCTCACAGACTGGAGCACTGCCTCCTGAGAAATGATAATGCAGCATCTGTAGAGATACTCAGGTGCTTGTCTTCCTAACCAGACTGGCATGGCTGTCTCTGCCCAGGGACTCCAGCCAGCTCCTTTACTGCTGGATCATGCAGGACACCATTAAACACCGAAACTGGTGTTTTGTATCTTGGTCACACAGCAAAAGTTCAGCTCTGCACTCCTGGAAGGAACTTTTGTGGCTAACCTGCAGAGGTGCTTCCACCCAGTGGAGGAACTACCATGGCAAATACCTTCCCTCTCACACCCAGAGAGGACCCAACTTGCAGACTTGGCATAGTCCCAGGGTAGCCTTGGGCAGCATCCTCAGCTGCCTCAGTTTTTGCCTGTTCTTTCCTCATGCAGCGCCTTCAAATCCCTGCTACCCTCCAGTACCCTTGCTCTGCTTTTCAGACAGCCCTCTCTGGGCTCCAAAGTGTCTCCTCTCATGTGCTGTGTGAGGAGGTTTGGGTCAGAAATGTGAGATGGACAGTCTCAGTTCCTCATGCAGGGTAGGGCAAAATAGGGAAGCGCAACACCCTTATCAGATGCTTGATTTGATCTTCCCTACTCTCATAGATGAAGCAGAGAAGCATCTTGTTCTTACCCTCTGTCAGCACAGATTTATTGTTGCTCCTTCCCAACTGTTGTTCCACTCAAGGTGTTGTTAGAGACAAACACAAGCTCACATTTATTTGTTACTAATTAAAAAGCCAATGAAAATGCCACAGACTGGTTATTATTAGTCCAGTTACAATATTGCTTACAATCACAATAATGCTTACACTTGAATACAGGAAAGCTTCAATAAAAATTGTACCCCTAAAAGGGGAGAGCTGGATAGAAGGAGAAGCTTTTTTCCCCATGAGGACAAAAAATCAGTGGAACAGGTAGCCCAGAAAGGCTCTGCTGCTTCCATCCTCAGAGGTTTGTGAAGTCATGTTGTAGATCAGACCAAACCCTTGGCAATGCAGCCTGGTCTTATGGCTGTCCTTTGAGCAAGGGGTTTGTCTGCATGAAACTCTGTCTCCTCCTGCAGCCTGGATCATCCTCTGATGATGAGGCAGATGGCATTCACAGGAAGCTGCTGGGTGACACCCAGCTCAGGTGCTGTGCTGCAGGGTGGGCTGCCCTGATGCTGGGGGAATGGGCCAACAGGAACCACATCAACTGCACAGGTAAAGGCTGCTCCCTGCTCTAGAAACAGCATTGTCCCATGGAACAAGGGATTTTGGGCTCCTACCAGCTGGGCAGCAGACTTGCAAAACTGGTAACCCAAGTACGCTGCTGTGGCAAAGACCAGCAGTCTGTGGTCTCTGGAAGAGGAGAGGAGCTCCTCAGGAGAGAAGCTGGTTGGCTGAAGAAAATTATTCTTCCCCTCTGACAATCATTATACAACAGCAGAAGGACCAGGCTCACTTGGAGGTTTTAATGAGCAAAAAGACATCTATAGGCAGAAGAAGCAGCTACAGGGGACAAAGGATGGCTTTTGAAATATTGCCCAGGAATGCAGGGATGGTTTAGAAAAGTCAAAGCCCAGCTGAAGTTGAAACTAGTGAAGGACATCAAGGCTACCATAAACTTCCAATCCTACTTCAGTAACAAAACATGGCCGCTCACTTGCTTGGCTCACAGTGGTTTTAATAAACAGACACAGGCTGAGGTACTCAAAGCCTCACTCTTCACCAGCAATGTCTGCCAGTCCTCTATGCTTAGTGAAAGGATTCAAGGAGAAGAGGAACTTCCAGCAGTAGGTGAAGACTGAGTCAGGGACTGTATGTGAGAACTCAGTTGCCACAAGTCCAAAGGACCCTAATGGGCTTTATCTGAGGATACAAAGACAAGTGGCCAATGTCTTTGCACGAACATGCTCCACAGTTTTGAAGGCTTGGGAAAGTCCTGATATAATTGAAGAAAAGTTGCACCCAACTTCAAAAAGCCAACACAGAGAAACAGAACCTCACTTTGGTTCTGTAAAAGTCATGGAGTGAGTCACCTTGGCACTTCTTCAAACATGCAGAAGATCACTGGAAACAGTGAGTATGGAATTATTTTCCAAGAGTAAGTCATACTTTACCCACAGCTTGCCTGCTGTGATTTGAATGACTGCATGTGTGGTATTGGGTGGGGGGAACCAATGAATGTCATCTCTCACAACTTCAGCAAAGCTCTCAATACTCTCTCCCACAGTCTTGAAAGGTAAAGGTTGGAAGTTTGAGCTCAGAGGGTAGTGGTTAATGGATTCCCACATCCCACCACATTTCTCTTTTGGATCTAATTTTTCTTATGATCCTGTCACACTCTGGTGGTTGCTTAAGGACCCATCAGATACACTCCAACTTCACTGCTCACATAAAATGCAGGAGAGAAGAAGGAGGGAGTGCAGCTCATGGGATGGAATATATATATCAGCGGGAATTAGCAATACAGAAATTTAGGGCTAGGGAGCAGTAAGAACAGTTAAAAGAATAAAGATTTGGTCAGGCACTGTTTCAGTGCTTATAAAGTGGTTGTGGTAGGGGGAATACATCAAATCTTTGAGCATGGAGTCTATGATTGGTTCTGTCCTGAAGTTGTCAGCATGCACAATTTTTTATCCTATCCCCTAATAAATCTAAGCACTATGAATATGAGGATATTTTTTTAAAGGGTCACTAATCTGCATATTGATAGGGTATTGTTTTTAACTACCTTGTGTTTGACTTCTACTGTCGTAAAAGCATGCAGGATACTTTATGCAGTCTATCCTCAATTCCAAGATTATAGACAAGTAACAGAAACACTAATATCAGTTTTGCTGCTAGTCTCACAGCAGTGACAGATCTGGCAGCACCAGAACTCTCTGAGTGGCATAGAAGTTCTACATGATTGGTGGGGTGGTCCATGAACTGGAAAGGCACACAAAATAGTATTCCCTTGCTGGAGTATCTGCTATGTGTTAATGTATGTCATCGCCTCGTGTGACAGGAAAAATGGTGGTGGGCTTCCTCATGTCTAATATCCCTGACTCTATTTCCTCCTTTTACATAGTGATCATTAGGGCTAAGGTGTCAGGAAGGATTTTGGGCCAAGACATTTTTATGAGGTTTGTCATTCATTGTACAAACATGTCAAAGATTGGGAATATTACAGCTAGCTCTACCTGCCAAGTGCTTGTAAGGATAAGATGGGCACAAGAATAAGGTGTTCTAACCCATGTGCTTGGAAATTCCCAGCACCTGCACTAATTTCTTAGAATTTTTAGATATTTTTCATTCATGAAACTAAACAGCCATTCCCAAGCACTGCAGTCCTAGACCTGGAAGCATCACTCCTGCTCCTACCCATTGTTTATTGCTGTGCAAAATCAAAATTAAACAATCCATTCCTCAGCATGAATACTGTGTGTGTCAGGGAGCAGTGATGACAGGCTTCTTTCTTAGGGAGGATGAGCTGAGCAAGACAATGGAGTCAGCAGGGTTGGTGCTTTACTGTCTGGATCACAGTCCTGCACTATCTGAGCAAGATGAGCAAGGCACCCCCAGAGGCAGAGACCAGGTGGAACTGTGAGTCCAGATCATAAGGGAGGTCAGGTCCAGGGGTCAAGCCAAAAGAGTCAGGTCCAGGCAGGAAGCCAATCTGCAGGTCAGTGTTGGGTTTGGTGAGGATAGTCAGGATCAGTTACAGCCCAGAGATTGTTGTCTGATGAGAAGAAGCAGTTCCTGGAGCAGTCAATAGCAATGAAGGAGAAAATTTTTGGTGTGCAAGGACTGCCTTGTCTCCTACAAAAGGGGAAACTTTTGAGAGGCTACAGGAATGAGACAATGGTGAGGATCACCTCCCATGCTATGAGAGACATGGTGATGAAAATGCGTGAGTAGAATGCTGGATGGAAAGCAATGCTGCATCTGCATGTTCCTGTTTGTATTTCTCATGCCTAAGACTGTAGTGCCAATAGGCAAAAGTATAAAGGCACATTTCAAAATAAAATTTGAGTAGGAAGGTGTTCAGTGAGGTTACAGTGGCCTTCCTCATTTCATGTGGCTCATGTACATTCTTACCAAAAACTCTGTTAAAATGAACTTCGTCTCACACAGTCCTTGAGCACCCTATTGACCCTGTCTGCCCCCAACCTGAATTATATCTTATCAGTTAATAGGTTCCCATATTCCCAGCCTTTTCCTAAATTACTGTACCAAAGGCTTTTAATGCAAATTATGACAGCTTCTATACTTGCCTCTAAGGCTGTTTTTTATAGAGTGTCAACCATCTCACTGAGGCTGGCCGGCATGAAACAGCATCTTGTTTTGATTTTAATGGAAATCCCCCATAAGCACAATGCTCCAACATCTATAAACTGCATTTGCACCACAAACTGTTCCATTGCAGAGCAGCTAAAAATACTGGTGCACTCTCCTGTACTTTGTGCCTGCTGTCTCCAAACAACTCTACCTCCAAACAACAACCACCGCATGTAGATACTGAAATAAACAGAGCTGGGTTTGGTTGGTATTTGGACTTAGCATTTTTTACATCCCTTTTGTGGTTTGTCTACAGTTTGGGGTGACTCTAGCAGACCTAGTCAGAAGATTATTGTCCATCAAGAAAGTGGTGATCCACAGAACAATCGACCTGAGCGGGCACAAGCCTGTGCTGTGAACAAGGGGCACAGGCAAGGGTAACAAGACAGGTTCAAGGTCAAACCAGGAAAGACAAACAGCACTCCAGAAATAAGGCTAGGGACAGGCACACTTAATACATAGCTGAGGAAGGGGCTGAGGCCCCAGAACTGAGCTTAAAGGGGGCTCCTGGGCTATGGACATGAGTGGAGGCTGTGGATATGCTTGGAGGAATTAGGGACTACTAGTGTCTTCACAAAGTAGTCCCTGAAAAATTCTTGGCATGCCACACAGCTAGTAAGGAGGAGATGTGTGACCTTCAAAAAGAGCTGAGTTGCCCCTGGTGCTCATCCCTGGGGTGTGCTTCTGGGCAGAGGGACCTGTGCCTTTTCTCTGTATGGTGGAGCAGATTGGTGAGAAGATGCATTATTTAGATTTTACTAGTCATCACCACTTCATCAACAGAGCAATACTATTTTGGACATCCCAAAGTTATTTCTGAGAGTTCTAATACCTTGATGGCCTTTTGGGCTGGTGAAAGCAAACACTATTGCTACCAGTGGGGAAAGAACCAGATGAGTTGTTATGGTTTAGGAATGGTATTCTCCAATTTAGTATTCACACTGAAAGCACTCTAAACCATATGCTGCTCCCTCCTTCCCTCTCCCCTGTAGAGGGCTGGAAAGGAGAACTGGAGGCACAAAAGGTGAAGATCATGGGTTGAGATAAGAACAATTTACTGGAAACAGCCATGAGATAAGAAAATTAACAGTAACAGCCACAATACAAATGACAGACTGTACAAGAAAGAGGTGAATTATTCACATGAAAACAATACCTGACCATTCCTTCTGCCACCCTGCAGTGACCCACTTCCCCCATCTAGGAAATGATGTGAGGTAGCACAGAATAACTTCTGGGTCCCTGCATGGGCTCTCCTGGCTACTGCAAAAATCAACCCTGTCCTGTATGGAATCAAGTATGACTGCTTCTTTTCTCCCACTTTCACTGTGGTTTTGTGGTTGTGTTCACATGTGGTTTTGTTAATGAGAATGTGGATGGCAAAGTGTCAAGAGGTGTGACCCTAGAACACAGCACTAACATTTTGGTAACTTGCTTTGCCCCAGCACACATGGGCTTAGAGCTTTATGACTCCTTAGGTGCCCTCCAGTGGCACCAACTTTGTCATGATACAGCCTCTGAAGATTTTCATGAATTGTTTAGGGCACCAAAAACCCCAGACTTGGTGATTGATTAGGTGACCTGAGGAGTGAGCTGCTGCTGGACAAGCACTTTACTGTAGAGTTTGCAGCATCAGCACTCAAATCCCATGGCTATCTGTGATGTGTATGAAAGTTAAAGGCATGACTCTAAATGAAACAAAGAGAAAACATTAATTTTGAATTGCTGAGAGATCCCATCTTGGATGATGGCACAAATACAGACAGTGAGGCACAAATACAGACAGTGAGGCACCCCAAAAGATCTTGAGTGCAACAGTGCTGTGTTGTCAGGAACAAGAAGTGTGTTATAGAAGCAAAGCACCTTCAGAAGATGCAAAGATAATATATGTCAAGAAGGTAGTAATTAATTAAAAATATTGACAGCCTTCCCAATTGTTTTGGATCACTTGTCATTTGGTCACTGTTAGGAGCATCCTTTTACTGCTATTCTGATAAGGCAGAGCAGCTGTGAAAAAAATTGCTTTTTACAAAGTCCCAGAGAATGCCAACTGTTTGCTTTGTGCTCTGCCTGACAGCCTCATGTTTAGCTGAAATTGCTGGCAACTGTAGCATCAGAACAGCAAAAAGAAAAAGAAAAAGAAAAAGAAAAAGAAAAAGAAAAAGAAAAAGAAAAAGAAAAAGAAAAAGAAAAAGAAAAAGAAAACCCCACAACTGCTCTGCAAATATTTTTGTAATTAAAATTGTAGATTATTTAGCTGAAGATATTAGTGACTCTTAGTATGGGGAGAGGCTGAGAGTTGGGATTCCTCAACCAGGAAAGGATTAGGCTTAAGGGTACTAAGAGTGTATAAACACCTGATAGGAGAATGTGAAGAAGATGGGGCCATACTCTTGGTGTTATATCATGGATGAACAAGAGACAATAGTCACATACAGAAATAAGAGGCTTTTACTATAATAACTGATTTTTTTTTCTCTCAGTGCATCTATTTATTTACATACTGGAAAAAGCTACTGACATTTGGAGCCAAAGAGGAAGGACCAAGGCCAACATCCTGCCTTTCTGCCAGGGCAGGCTTAGAAGCATGATATCCCACCATCTGATGAGTGATCTGTACCTTCTGAAGCAGTGGTCTGGCAGTGCACTCAGGGATGTGCCACTTTGGGTGCATGCCTAGAAGGCATTCTCTGGCAGAGGGCTTTGTTGAAAAAAAATAATGAGAGCTCTTTGGTGTCCATCTTCACATTTAGTCAAAAGGCTTGCCTCTCCTCTGGTTTGTCTCTATCACATTGCCAAACATTGCTCTACATGGTCATACTAACAGTGATGGTCAAAGCCCTTTCCAAACATATTTCTGCTCTAAGTTTTTCTCCTTTATTCAAGGAATAGGGACCAACACAATATAACCTGTTACCTTCAGTCTGTCTTCAGATCAGTGGATCTGAAGACAGACTGAAGGTAACAGGTTATATCTAGGGGTGAACTATTCCTTGTTGGCTGAGAACATAGGTGACCTTTCCTACGGCTGCCAATCCTCTGTATGAGCTGCGAGTATTTTCTCATGCCACAGCCATTTTTAAAGGTGCAGTGGTTTCACTAGGGTTTGTTCATCATCCACATACAGAACCACAAAATTTATATCTTACCGTTTGAAGTTGAAAGGGTTCTAAGCATAATTACTGCCAAAAGCCTCGTTATCTGTCACCATGATAACAAGAAACTCAAGCAGCTGTCTCAGAAACAAATTTTCCTGGTTGCTGACGTGGCTGCCTGGCCATTTTGTTGAATCCTTTCATGTCCACCTGGTCAACCAGGTGTTTAATGCTGGCTCTGTGTAAAGACTCAGTGTGTCCCAAACACACCCTATGTGCCACCCACACTCTCTTCACACACAGCAGGCCATGGATAATAACTGACTTGCAGGTCCCTGTTGCCAAGGAGCACATCAAACAAACGCTGATTTTGCTGCATGGGCTGAATTTTTACATGTGTTCAGATCTCTCTAATCTTCCCTAGTCCTGGCTATGGAGAAGCCCAGAGGTGCAGACTGCCTTGGTGGAAAGTGGAGTCACCTTCTCAATGCTTCAAAGAAATCCAGCTTTGATTTGCTGTACTACTGTTCCTGAGGAGCCTTAAATTATCTATCTCCTTTACTAGTCATAGAACAGACATTTTTTTCCCTAGGCTTTCAATTTCTTTTATATCATTTGGCCTAGGTTGTTATTTTATTTCTTCACAGCCAGACTGCTGTCTGGTGCTGCCTGTCCTCATTTTTTTAAAGGACAGACACAGGCTGTCCCGTGCCAAAAGGCACAAGTCTCTCTTTCTTATAAAATTTTCCTGTGAATGTAAATAAGCCACAAGCCCTCCTTGATTTTCTGCTTCTTCCAACTTCCCCAACAGAGGCTTGGAAATTCATCCAAACATATTTTCTGCAGTACCTTGAGTGAGACATTCAACATGTGACTTTATAATTCCCAAAGCCTTTAAAAATGTCTGGCCTTTCTCCAGCTGAAGTGTATGGAATTCCACATGGTATATGGAATATACCTTCTGTGTGTTCTTCAAACACAGAATACATGGCAGCTGCAGAGCATACCACCCACACACAGCAGGAACGCCTAGAATAACAGGTACACCATGGCTAGCCTGGACAATATAGTTCATTTACAAGGCTGGATCCCTGTAACAATTTGCTTCAATCATGTTGGTGTGGTTTGTTAAAATATCAGAGACATACAGGGCTGCAGATTCTACTTTATGATCGACTTCCTAAAACAGAGTGTGTTTGTTGTGGTCAGTCTTTATTTTAACCCTGACTGTGTCAACACACAGCAGCAGGCAGCTGGCATAAAGTGCAGTTATAGGTGTTTGTATAGCCTGATAATGTATTTTGTAGCAAAAAGTATTGTGCACTATTTGTTTTAGAGTGCTCAGTTAAAGTGCTTTATGACGGAGGCTTTTACTTCACTAGCAGTAACAAGTGTTAAAGGTTATACAGCTTCAAAACCTTTTTTTGGAGAACAACTTAAAACATCTTTTCCCAGTCTGTAGGTTCTGAGGTGCGTGGTGTGCCCGCTGTAAAAATGGTTCTAAATTGTTGTCCCTGGCTATTATGCAGTGGCCTCACAATGTACCTGTCACCTTGAAGATGCACTTAATACCAGCCTTGTATTTGGAAAATTGTTGCAACATTCACCAGGGCAGCCATTGTATCTCCATATCTGCCACAATTACCCTGTTTATTTTGAAGTTCTTACTTGCTGCCTTACCAATGCTTTAAGCTTCTTGGTTTGCAAGACACATGGTGCTTTAGCTACTCCAATCACATGATTTTTCCTGCCCAAGATTCCCATTTTACCAGGACCATAGTGTCTTCTAACAAGAATTGTGGCATAAACATGTCTTTCAGCACACCATGTTAAGAAATGAAGCACTGGGCAATGTCATATGCAGAGGAATTTTATTAACTGGATATGAGGAGCAATGGCTGCTGCTCAGGCCTCTCTGGCCCCAGGACTGAGAAGCCTTTTCTGTGTGTTCCTCATCATCTTTTCCTGTTATGGATTTACATCACGGTTTATAATGAGTATGACTAGAACACACCAGTGTCTTCACATGACTTGAAGCTGAATTGCAAAGAAGCAGCTGTGGTAAGATGGACTTTTCTTCTGTCCCTTGTTGATTGGGATGAGTATTTTTCTTGCTGTATATGACAAGCTACCTCCAATGGGGTCAGTGGAGTCTGTATTCAGCTTTTTGGTGGCTACACTGGTTCATACGAAAATTAGTTGTTCATTTTGGGGGAAGCAAAAAATAAAGTGTTCCCAACTTAGAAACAACAGCAGAGAATGTGGTCCCTAAATGATGTGCTCAGAAGGGAAGTTGAACACGACTGGAAGTCCAATACCTTGTTTGTTTACAGATTTCAATGCAGAAAAACAACCTGAAGGCTTCACAACTGGTTTTTCAGATGGGTGCATACTATGCTGCACTGAAATTTTCTGTTGTTCTCTTTTGATGCTGTGTTATTTGACAAGCTGCAATCATACTTATGCTATCCCATTTGTTCTTCCAAGCTAGCATCCTAATGACTTGGCTAATGAAATATGTAAATCCTATATTTGGCTCAGCAAATGCTTTAAAGCAGGAAAACACAAAGAAATGGAGCCAAGCAAAAGTTTGCATTCTGTGTTTTGATGTATTAATTTCAATATCAATTTCATGCTAATTTTTAATAAGGATTGGGGTTTTTTGTTTTAAAAGTTATCATGTTGCAGACTAGTAATGAATGACTGTGGTTTTTAGCTTAGTTCGATAACAGATATCCAGACCATGTTTTTTTTATCAAGAAAATTTTAAAAAATAATTTAAAACCTTTGCAATCAGCAAGGTGAAGAATTTCTGTCAGCAAGGTGATAGAATTTCTATCTGTTGCTACTCGGTACTAGGCTAATGTCACATTACTGTGACATTGAGACACAGTTTTTTAGACAAGCTAAGTGTTTCATTCCTTTTTCGTAGATTTTCCATCTCACACAATCTCATTCACCAGAGGAAGTTGAAAACAACCTTTCAAATCTGATTGTTCAAATGAAAACTGAGATTCATATTTTTTCACCTCCCAGCTGCCATAATAGCCTCAGTTAATGTCAAGAATGAGAGAACATCACTGCATTTCCTTTTTAGTGACCACACTTCAGCCTACTACACAGGCAAAAGTGAGATGTTACTTACCTTTACTTTCTTGCCTTGAATGGCTTGTCTAAGACTGTAGTAAAAGAATGAAAATGTGCATTGATTCTCAGCAGCATATTTTGTCTGTTCTGGGAATAAATACAAAGGTCCAGTCTGTGAATTTGTGATCTTCCATGAGCATTCAATTGACATGGATTTCACAATGCAGTCACACCACTAGAAGAACTACAGTGACAATGTTTACTTTTTTTCAAATTCATTTAAAATTGACATTCATTTTATTATGCCCAGCCCGTGCTGCTGTGGGGGTGAGCTAACTGATATCTTTAGAAAGCTTTCTTATTTGATCAAGCACTTCATTAGGTGAAGATGAGGGTCTACTAGAAGATGTGTCCACCTAATAATGAGAAGATCCCTGCGAACAGACTTAATAATGAAAGAAGACATTCTGGAAGTATGCTCAAGAGCAGAGACCCCGACATGGAGTCAAGTAAGGAAGTGCTGCATGTGGAGGAGGTGGCACAAGAGAAAGTTACAAGGACTTTTCACTATTAAAAATGAAGGACTTTCAAAGGACATATCTCAAATGTGTGGATACTGGTGCTCAGAGCTTGAGCCACAAGCAAGAAGCAGTGAAGTTAAGGAGCTTCTTCCACACCAGAGCAGTGAATATCCATGTAGCTGATTACAAGACACCTTCATTTATATACAAATTGAGCTTCCTCAAGAGGTAAATTGCAGATATAAAGACATTCTGCCTGTCCTATAAGTGTAAATGCTGTAATAATTTTCTCCATTATTTTCATCCATTATTTTGTTGGATGAGTGTACTTACCACATAGGGAAGAAGAGATCTCTCTCTTTTTCAACCTGATCAGAAGACTCAAACTGAAGATACCTTATATCTCTTTTTACATGAGTTTGCATGTGGAAAATCAAATGAAAGGTAATAACCCCACTCCATTTCCCCCCTGATTTCAAGTTAATTTTCTTTTCTCACATTTCTCTCACAAATTTGCATGTGCTTTATGAAATCTTAGAAATGACAGGAAGAAAGAGCTGTTATCACTATTTAGTAGACTTCACTGAGTTCTCTCCCCTTTACTTGATTACATGGTGTTCTAAACCTAAATTTCTCCTCACCCATGCATATATTTTCCTCTGTGAAGTCAGAAATTTTATGCAGAAGAAGTCTACACTTTCTAAAAGAGCAGCCTTGTATTGATGAAAAGAAAAACTGTGTTAAGCACAATGTGGTGGGCTGACTCTGACTGGATGCCATGTGCTCATCAAAGCCATTCTATCATTTCCCTTCCTCAGCTGGGCAGGGGAGAAAAAAAGGCTTGTGGGTCAAGATAGGGATGAGGAGAGATCACTCACCAGTTACCATCAAGGGAAAAACTGACTTGACAAAATTATTTGATTTCAAATAATACAATCAAATCAGAGTGGGATAATGAGAAATAAACTAAAATCTTAAAACCTTCCCCCTGACCCCTCCCTTCTTCCTGAGCTCAACTTCATTCCCAATTTTCTCTCAGCTCTTCCCCCACAGCAGTGCAGAGGAATAGAAAATGGGGGTTGCAGTCAGTTCATCCCACAGTGTCTCTGCTGCTTCTTCCTTCTTGTGGGGACAACTCATCACATTCTTCCCCTGCTCTAGCATGTGGCCCTTCCCATGGGAGGCAGTCCTCTATGAACTTTTCCAACATGAGTTCTTTCCGTGGGCTCCAGTTTTTCCTGAACTGCTCCAGTGTTGGTCCCTTCCATGCCTGGAGCACCTTCTCCCCTTCCTTCCCCTCCTTTCTCACTGACTTCAGTGTCTGCAGGGCTGTTTCTCTCAGATGTTCTCACTCCTCTCTTTCCTGGCAGCATTTGCCCTTGTAAAACAATTTTTTACCCTCAAACACATTACCCCAGAGGTGCCAGCAGCACTGCTGGGCTCACCCTTGGCCAGCAGTGGGTCCATCCTGAAGCCATCTGACATTGGCTCTGTTGGCTGTGAGGGAAGCTTCTGGCAGCTTCTCACAGAAGCCACATCAGTAGCTCCCTCCCAAAACCTTGCCACCCAAATGCAACATGTGCACATATTTATTTTCAGAGCTAAATACAATTGTTGGTTATTTTTAATGACCTGGACTAATTGTAGTTAAATAAGGCTTGAAACTAAGTTTTAATGGAAGAAATCTGAATTACTAAAATAGAATGCGATCATTTTTTCTTTCCACTGAATCTGCTCCTCTTCTATAGCTTATATATCCAGAATGAAATAAAATTACCATGTACTTAAATGTCAGCTAATGAATTTTTAACAGGGAATTGAGATTTTTAAAACTAAAGAATGTGAATTGATAGAGTACATTTAATCATGGACCAGTAAATGTCAGCTAATGAATTTTTAACAGGGAATTGAGATTTTTAAAGAATGTGAATTGGTAGAGTACATTTAATCATGGACCACATCAATCATCTCCAATAGTTAGTCTTGCTTGATTGAGGTTCTTAAGATGTGGTTGCTTAGGTGGCGTGTGGTGGTCTTCTTTGTAGGGTTTCATATCACTCTGCACTAATACAATGCTGACATGTTACTTATACATTTCACCTCCTATTAACAACTACTATAACTTCATGCTTTCTCCTAGCCTAGGTGAGACTTTTGCATGGTAGAAACAAGACTGATTAAGATTCATCTTGTGTGAAGTGGAAATGTTTTTTTTACTTTGAAATATCAGTAGTAAATCAAAGCAAGCAGGGATTATTCCACACAAACATTGTCCCAAAAGTTTTTTTTTTATGCTGTAAACTGCATTAGTAGCTACAGCACAAAAGGTACCCATGGCTTCCTTAGTCCTGTCTGTGAGAGACCCAGGATATTCACTGCATCCAGGGATTTCTAATATTAAAATGACTAGGCATGGATCAAAGATATTTTGACTGAAATGTGAATGCACTTTAGATCAGGGTTTTGGTTTCAGGTAGTGCACAAGTGCACAAGCATTTCAAGTCCACAAAGAGTATCAGTTATCTGACTGTAGTTTTTATGTACTTCTTTTTGTTGCTAGCTTCCTCTTTCTTCAACAAAATCCATCAAAAGAAGTGGCTCTGCAGGATTTTCTAGTTTTAGTACTGTCTCTTGAAACTGCAAACACCAAAGATTTTGCACAACGTCACTGCTAATATAAAACACTTCCCAGAATTTTTTGTCACAGGTATTCTACTAGGAATGAGTTGCATGGATACCCTTTAACAGTTAAATTTTAATCCCAGCCTTGTAGCTGATGGACCTGGGGAGATGGAGGTGCAGCAGTGTCACTTCTTTAGATAATTTGGTTCTTCATTCAAAATTTGAAGACTTTGTTTCTATGTTAACACTTGGATCTCTTGAGTTAATTAATTTATCTAAGACAGGTCAGTGAACAACATATTTGCTGAGGTGAAGAAACCATCTAAATTTTCATGTAAATACATCTAAATTTTCATGTAAATAGAACAAGCTTAGTATCTGAGATAGTCAAAGACTGACCACATTTCTTTTCCTGGCTTTAGTAAGGACATGCTGGTATGAATGATGGGTTTAAGACTGAAAGTTGTCTAGTTCAACTATTTAACAATGAAGAATTTAATCAGATTTTGATGTGGATTTTCTAACTAACTCCTTCAGGAGTTTCTGCCTTCATCATTAATATTGCCATAAATGAATCTCTATCTGCTGTGATATTTGGGTAATTTAGTGACTAAACTGATTTCATCTTTTTCCTCTAAGGCAATATATTTACTACAACATTTTTTTTTACCTTCTCCTCATTCTTCAGAATGAGAATGAATCCCTCCTTAAAAGGATGTGAAGGAGCTTTGTGTCAGAAACCATATTAGACAGTAATTGTCCCAGTGTTAGTAAAAAATCCATTCACTTTCAGAAACATGTTGGGAGTTTCTTCTCCATTCCTCTCAAAAAAGGAGAGTTCATCTCTCTTATATTTTTCTAGCTGCTCTAATCCCAGCAGCAGTGTTTTTTTTTGTTTACACAAATTCATGTGCGCAGCTGTGTATTGATGGTGTTCTGCTGATCTGTATGCTGTAAGACGAGTTTATGACAACAGTGCTTTTTCTTAAACAAATATGTCATTATTTCTGAAATATTCAGCTGTTCTCTGGCTATATTTGGAATTCATCTGTTTGTGAAGTTATTTGTGAACTAAATTAATTCTATTTTATGTTTGGAAGTGTTAATTTAAATCTTCTTTTAATAGAACGATTATTTTTAGGGTGAAACCTTTAATATATTCCCTTTATTGTCCTTTAATGTTTTTCCCGAAATTCTTATCAGCCAAAGGAACATATTGGTACAGCTACAAGGCAGCCTATTCGCAATTCAAAAATAGATAAGTTCAAGTGAGCAAAGCAGTGTGAGTTCATGAAATAGCAATGTTATTTTACACACTGTATTAATGGTTGTTCTCTTGACTATCATTCTATCTGTTGGTCTGAAAACAGATACAAATCTGTGCATCTGGTTTCAAACCTGCCCCTACACTGCTTATGAGTAGCACTCCATCTATCCATCCACAACCTGCTCACACTGATACCATCAGTGAAAGGAGAAGCTTTCCAAGTGAAAGGTCTCTATAAGGGCCCTGTTTGTTCCAGCACTCTCCCATAAAATAAGGCCACTTGCTCCCTGAGAGATGTCTCCTTCTGAAGGACCATCTCTATCCACTATCTCCATGTGGTTGCAATTGACAGAAAGGCAATAAAAAGAATAATCTTATTTTAGTGGATACAGTGAGCCAAAACTGGGCATTTTAGTTATTAGTTGAACACAGTGCATGTGTACAAAATCCTTTTACATATCTTCATGGGTTATGCTGCATCTTAAAATGTGTGGAGTGTTGCCATGGACATTTGTCCTCCAGTGAAATGCAAACTGATTAAAAAGAGAAGTATGAGGAGAATTTTTTTACTTTTGATTACAAAGATTAAGAAACTTCTTTTAAGTATTTTACCAAAGATTCCGAAATTTGCTGCATACAAAAAACAGTGAATAAATCTGTAGAACCCTTCTGTTTCCACAATGTTCAGTTATCAGTGAAGTCAACATGCAGGGGAAATCTGTGGAGCAAATGAAAATATGAGGAGGCATACCCACACAATTTTTCACTTGCTTAATGCAGGAAATGAGAGTAATGAAGACATGATCAGTTCTAGCTTGGCTGCTGTAGAGCAGACACAGTTTTATGAGCAGTCTAAACTGATACTCAATATCTGCAATACTGCATATTCTGTTCAGCTAATGGGTACTGAGTAGATAAATCAAGCTAAAGTCAGATACAGTCAGGGCCATAATCTCTTGAACTACTTCAGTAAGGTCTCATCTGCCACAATGACTTTTCTGTCACTATGTATTACTCTTACTCAAGCTAGAAGGAATGATTCTTCTTGATTTCTTCTTCCTATCCACACTACCAGTGTTAATTTCTTGACAGTGTGGTCACTTGTGCCAGTTGCATACTGGGATTAAAATTTAACTGTTAAGGGTAGTAGTAGAAAAATTAAGCTTCCTACCAAGTCACTAGGCATTTTTGTAATAATTTATTCTTAGTAGAAGTTGATGGAGTCACAGTAGTCTCTGTGTGAATTTAATATTCTAACTCCCTTGCCCTCCTAAAAGAAAGGGTTTTGGGTTAGGCAATTTACAGTTTGCTAGGCAGAAATGGAAAGGAAAGCAGAAACAGAGAGAAAAGCACTAGAAAAGTCCATGTTAGGAAAAGTACCCTTCTCCTATGTTTTTATTTCCTTTGGTTAACTTGAAACTCAAATTCTTTCTGGAAGCTTTTATATCAAAGTTTTCTTGTTTCCAGGTTCCTTCATAGTATAATGTGAGGTTAAGACACAACATTCATTGGTTGATGTTGTGTCTTATTCATGTCTGAAGCACATATTGAAGGGAGCTTTTATGTTATACTCAAGGAGTATACACCCTTAGAGATGATGAGGACCCAAAGGTTAAACCCAAAGGTTTGACTACATTAAGCCATTCTCAAAGAAAGTCACATCTTCAGCATTGCTATTGAAGACACAAGAAAGTGAGTCAGGGAAAAAATACTCCTCCCCATTTTCAGTTTTCAGATATGTTTTTAGGACCTCACAGCAGCAGATATATTGAAAAAGGAACATTTATGTAATGATCTATACCAGCTACAATGCTTTGTTGACTTGCACAAGCATATAAAGGTTTTTCATTGAACCATGGATAACTATTCCTTCCGGTGTTTTTATATTATCACTTCTGAGCCCCAAATTTTCACTTTGTGAGAACCAGAGGTTACTTTTAATGATTATCACTAGTTTTGATCACTGATTTATTGTGAAATTAGTGTACTCATAGACCCACTTATGGCCTCTATTCTCTATTTAGAAGAGCTGGACCTCTTAATGTTACTAAAAGTAAGGTAATTATACTGAATCATATGAAGGATTTGATGCTTTCAGCCTTCTCCTAACTTCTGTGTCTCTATATCTACCCCTGGGACTGAACTTGACCTTATAAATGAGGCAAACAGTGCTTACAGTGTGTCTCTGCAATCTCCCTGCTGCAGGGAGACTGGAATATGGGTACTGGGGACTGTGGCTGAACCTGGAGGGTGCTGCAGAGAGTTTGGGATAATCCAGCCACACTCCAGGGCTGCCCTGGATCACCACCATCAGTGTATCCCTGAAGTGCAGAGGGGGCTTTTCTCTCCATTTCTGCTTTTCTGTCTCAGTGCAAATCCTGCTGCTAGGCTTGTCTCCAGGCTGGGTCTGAGCCTGGCTTTGCTCTGGACCTGCCTATAACCCCAGCAGTCAGTGCAGGGCTGGGCAGGTACTGCTGGCAGCACCTGCTCAGCCCTGCTGCTGTTGGACATGGAGGCCTGGGGCTGTGTCTGCCATGTCCATGTACTGCTCCTGCCTTAGCTCCTATGGGACTCACCAGAATTCCCTCGTGCTCCCAGTGCCACTGTGATGTCAGTTTGCCTGCACAGGGTGGTCCAGAGATCTGGTCTTCCCCTTATCCTTGCCATGTAGAAATTAGTTCATCCTCCTCATCCAATCCCAAGCAAACCAGTGAATGGGAGAAGAAAGGCAAGTACAAAATCTAATTTACTTCTTTATACAGAGGTGTAGAAATGAATTTCCATTATCCAGCTAACTGCGGTATGGGAAGACCTCTTACACACTAAGAAACCCTTGTAGGAAATCCCAGCACATGTGCCATGTTCCAGAGCCACATTGAGCTGCAGAGAGAACCTCTCACTGTTCTGCCTTCTGTCCTGTTGGCTGCAAAATAATGAGGTAGCAGGAGCAGAGAGGATTTAGCTGGGGACCTGAAGAGACCTGGTCTCCAGCTGTGACAATCGTGATAACTGGCAGTTTAAACAGGAGTTCAGCTGTGCAGGTGACAGCAAGGAGTGTGATAGTAGGAAGAGAGGCAGCTGGAAGGCAAGGACGTAGGAGCAGGATTGGCAGCTCCTTTAGGGGCTGTTCAGACCCGCCTGTAGCTGAGATTCCCACTGCAGCCATCTGGGAAACTGGCTGAGGGACCAGGGCTTCCTCACAAGTGCAAATCAGGAGAATAGGCATCTCCTTCTGTTCGTGGATACCCACAGGATAAGCATCATTTCCTGGATACCCACAGGCCATGTCTTCTCCTGCAGTTAGGAAGGCCATCTTTTTCTGCCTGATATTGTCAACAGAAGGCTCAGAGAGATAGCTGAGGGCTGCCTTACTGCAGCTGAATGTTTGCTTCAGAGTGTTAAATAAAAGTTGCAGTGGATCCCCTGACCCATACCCAACCCAGAAAAACAAGCAGAAGTCTCTAGAAGTGGTCTTGATGATGCTCCCACCTGTAAGCAGAGAGGGTAGAAAGCTGTTTTAGTCTCTAAATCTTATACTAAAGGAGATCACGTGCAGGCATGATGCTTCTTTTTTCAGTTCCCTGCTGTGAAATTACATTAAAAGGAAACTAAAAATATGGTTTCTATTACTACTTTTTATGCAAACAGGTGTTGTACTTACTACAGGGATATTATTTACTTGTCAGGCTAAAGACAAGCCTGGTAATGGGAAATCCTGAAGACATTACTTCTACTTTTAGGAGCTCCAAACTTCAGTGTGACAATTAGCACAATTAGGATTTACAAGCTGAAAATTAAAATTATGATTTTTTAAAAGAGACTTCTAAAAAAACAGACATCTAATTGCTACATAATAAAATGAAAGTACTGGCAATCTCACTGGTTATTTGTATTTAGAACTAGAATAGAAAGCACACTAAAAAGGAATACTGGGAGAAACTGTCCTGTCCTTTCATATTTTCTTCAGATATTGGCAGTCTAAAAAAAGCCCTTTTTTTCCCCAGTTAGATAATTAGAGCAATTCAGACATTTGCATTCAGGAAAGCAGTCACTTTCAAATGTGCTCTACAAAGCCATTTTCTGAAAAGAGCCATTTCCAAATCATGCTGTTCTTCTAAGTGCGCTAAAGCATAAAGTGTAATTAGACTTATTGCCTTAGAATTTAGTGGGAAACGTTTAAAAAAAATTTAGCCCTCCTTAAAACATGACTCATTGGCTGACTGGGGGATTAAGAGCCACAGCACAGTCCTCTATGGCTTTGTTAGAAGGGATGCTGGTATAAGAGCTTTCCCTTACCAAAAAAAGAAAAAACAACAACAACAAAAACCAAAAAACAAAACAAAAAAAACTCCCCAAAACCCACAAAACCCCAACAAAACAAAACCACAAAAAACCCCCAACAAAACAAAAAACCCCACAAAAACCCCACCCCAAAAACACCCCAACAAAACAAAACCACAAAAAAACCCCAACAAAACAAAAAAAACCCACAAAAACCCCACAAAAAAACATGTTCTGCTGGTGGTATTCGCATCTGTCTGCAGAGAGATGCTGAAATTCTGTTCCTGTCTCTGCTTCTGGGATTACAAAAAGGACCACCAGAAGAAAAGTCTGGCTCTCCTCACATTCTTTGCCACAGGAGGGAGAGCTGTGAGACTCAAGAAAGGCCTTTCTGCTTTGTTTGTGAGGAGGATCAGCAGCCAATGTCCTGTCAGCCCAGCACTGAAGGGAGATACCCAAGGATCTGCTCAGTGGCTCATGGAGCAGGTTCCATTTCCTAGACATATAAAAGAGCAAAGGAATGGACCATCCTCAGTGAAAGCCACATCTTTAGACAATTTGGTAGCTTTTGAATGTATGTGAACTTCTGATTTCTCACTTCCAAAGGATTATCATTTTAATGTAATTAGGCAACCTCAAGTGCCAAAAAAAGGCTTCTCTTTATGTATGTAGTGACTGTAGCAATTCCTTAATCTGAAAAAGTACTAAAACTTCTAAAAGAAAATTGTATAAAAATAAATTTTCATATTTTTTCCCCTCTCTTACTATTTTCAGACTGGGGGAAAATGTGTTTTGGCACATTTGTCTTAGAAACATCTGTATTAAATGAGCTAAAACCCAAAAAAGATAACAGCCAATAGCCTCAAACACATAAATGAGGGAACTCAAGCCCAAACAGCTTAAGACTCACAAAACCGTAATTAGCAGAGACCAAGTCTTACAACAAAAAAGTATTAGGCAATCTTAACTGTATGCTAAATATCTAATTTGAGGCTTACTTAGGAGCATAAAAATTTTAAAACACAGCCTGCCCCCACTTCCAATAAAGTGTTAGTGGATGCATTCAACGTGCAATGTAGTAGTCACGACTTCAACAGGAACTCTAATTTTCACTTGTGCCATTCAGCGTAGTCTCTAGAGAATGCCTCACACTCAATTCTTACCAGAGCCAAAGCAGTCTCTGCCAGCCAGTGTAAACTCACGTGGAACATCGCTGGGTTATGTATCAGAGGATGAGCTGTTTAATACCAGCCTCCTCTCACCTGCCTCCTAGATTCATAGTGATGTGACAATTTAAAATACTGAAGAAGGCAAAAGCGTGTTCTGTATGTTTCAATCAGGAATGCCCAGTCACAGACTCCACTTTTTCTTTGAGGCGTATTCTAACCTTGGTGCAACTTTCTGTTCAGGTCCAATTCACTGGAGTGCTGCAATATATTGACCAAGAAGAAGAACCCCAGAAGCACCATACAGAGGTAAAACAAAATGATAACCTAGAGAGGAGTTGCCAGCAATATTTATAACAGCCCCTTAACAGTTTGGAGGTTTAGGCAAGGTGTGCATGTACCCTTCCAAGAACTGGGCCGTTTTATTTATAGGAGAAACAATGTTGGCTCAGACAATGCAAAAAGATGGCTTACACTTAACTAATGAAGGAGAATATTTTGTAATGACATCTTCATTTTTTCAAAAGAGGGATGTTGTTTAACATTTTCATGAGGTGGAACACTCACTAACCAACTGACTGCCTAAATTTTTCATCAAAGATAGACAATACTCATGTTGGTATTTCGCTCTGACAAAATGCTTCTTGCACCATTAAAGTTAAGTTCTGCTGAATGCTTATTTATTTAAAACAATCTGTGAGCATTTTCTGTAGCTGACTGAGCGTGGTTTTAATAGTGTTTTACCAAAGAGTATAAATGGAGGCTGCAGGATATATAGAAGGGAAGCATGCTGTGGAAAGATAATGGAGCCTAGATGTGCATTTAGTATCTCCATTCTATTCAGCTGTTAGCTTTACTATCTCTACTATCAGTGCCTGTATTTTGGTGTTATTTCTCATCCAAAACATTATCCATTTTTTAAAGTGTTCTGCTGTTCAGTGAATATTTTGGATTGACTCTACAGCATAAGACAAGTTACCAGCTGTTGCTGGCAACTGATTGTATTCTTATTTATTATGGTTATAATGCATGCAATACTCACTAATCACAGTATTACTTCAGCTTTTGAATCAGTCTAATAAGCTTAATGCCATTGAGGGTTTTGCCTCTTGTCAGATGAAATTTTACAGGTTATTGTACTAAAAGGATCAGAGTTTCTATAGCAGAGAAAATTTTATCAGTGAAATCCTGATTTTATTGCAGTCAGCTGGAGTTTTCCCAAAGCTCAGATGACAGTCAGCTTTCTAGCAGCTTTCTCATTTTTAAGGAAGAAAAAGAAAGAAAGGTGTGCCAGCCATTTATTTGCATCCCTCTCTGTAACCCTGACATAACTTTTAGCATAAGATAGAGTGGCTGGCTGCATGATACTCTTAAATAAAGATGATCAGTGGCCCACAACACGTGACTTAAGGAAGCATATGATATTGTTGAGACAAAGACAACACTGACGAAGGATCTAATTACTCTTTATATCATAGTGGGCAATTACAAAGTGGATGGAACACTTGTTAGTGGCAAATAATAAAACAAGGGAGCTCTCTAGAGATATCATGTGAGGGCTTTGCACTTTGCTTAATAGCTGATCCTTTCTAGCCCCTGGAGCATTCCAGGCTGATCTCTTGTACAGGCAGGATTGATGACTCAGCTTGTTTATACCGTGGCAGCAAAGGTTTCCAAAGACAGGTCAGTGCCAGCACGGGCCATTTCTATTTCAGCCAGCTCACTGGAAGGGTTTGAGGCCCTTTCTCCAATGTATGTTCTGTGCAGTGAGCCCTTCTGAGGAGACCACCTGACCAGGGTGACAACATGTGCCTCTCTGCATTTCTGATGTGCCTTCTCTGACCAGCCTGTGAAGGACCCATCTTGGGGCAGGATGGCCTTGCGTGACACAGCTGGAGTTACTGCTTCATCACCCTTGTGTTGATCCCAGAGAACCTTCTGCTCAGCATTGTAAAGGTGAAACCTGCTCCCAACCTGCCTGTGACTGTATAGCCTCCCCTGCACACATCCTGCATCATCCAAGCCTTGCTCCTCCCCGTGATTCAGAGATTTCCCTTTGCAGGCACTGTCTGCAGGCGTGATGAGCCTCTTGTGCGAGCACTACCTACTATCCATGCTAAAGAGTCTTTGGAAAAATGAGTTGCCTGTGGGATGGAAATATCCTGGGGGCATGAGATGATGTAAAAGTCACAATATCTTTGGGATATGTACTGGAGAACAGATCTGCTTTAGCATTAAATATTCAAAGGTGAGAATCAAGGTCAGAGTCCAATGGCTCGAGACACTCCAGAAGGCACCACAAAGGCCAAGCAGCCCCACCATTTCAGCAGAGCATACTCACCAGGCTTGTGGGCATCCTTCGAGACCAAAAATGCTGCTGCTGCTTCTGCTGCTGCTGCTTGGGGAATTTATATATATGTATTATGTGGCATGACAAAAGTGTGAAGTAGCAAAAGGGTATGGCAATTGTTTGTCTTCCCCTTTGAGAACTTGAGCCCATTGTTTATATGTAATATTAATATGTTTGGGGTTGCTGATGTCTGAGTCTTTGTAAACCTGTACCTCACCAAGTCATCCACATTTCTGCTGGTGCCTGGCACAAATGCCTTAGGGCTGAAACTGTTATGCAACTAAAATGCTGCTTGGTGGCCTTGACATGCCTGAGGGAGAAATCCCAAAAGCTGCTTCTCCTACATAATCTGTCAGTGCATCTTATTGCTGTGATGTGTAAGAGATGATGCCACACAGAGTGAAGCTGGCACGTTACAGTATTGTATTGCTGGATGTCAGGAACTCCTGTGTGAGTCAGATCCCTTCTGCATCAGGAGCTGGGGCAAGCTCAAAACTAAAAAAGTGGTAAAATAAACCCACAACAGCCAGTGACTTTGTCATAAACCTTCCTGTTCAAATATTCAAGTAAAATTCTTACCCTGAACCCCTTGAACATTTCAGTTGTATTGTTCCATTTTCATACTGCTTTATGTGCCTCAGTCCTTCTAAGACAAAATAGCTTGCAATGCATGTTTTATTATGGTACATGTTTTCTTTTCACACTTCATTATATATTTCTGTTTCCATATTCCATAATGCATCTCAGCTACTGTACCTCCTTCAGCAATTCCCATGCCACGCTGCATTAGCAATTTGGTTCTTGTTTTTGCTTGTCATTATGAATGATTATTATCGCAAATCATTTTATTTCTGATTTCACATCTCATTACTCATTTTCCAGACCCTCACTGTGGATTTCAGTGCTCATATTACAATATATACCAGAGGGCTTGCTTTCCATCAAACACTGATTTTTCACAACCTCTTACAGATTTTTATTCCTGTATTTCTTCATGGATTTAATCTTTCTTAATTTGTCCTGCATTTTTCCTACTGCAACACAGTATTCACTGCATTCACTGCATTCATCCTGCATCACAGGATTCACTACTTAATTCTGAACCTTATTTAATTTTTCCTCTTTGATCTTAGGGGTGCATTTCTAATTTTGCCTCTCGTTACTCTCCCTGATTTTGTATTTTTTGACTTACTAAAATTTTAAAACTTATTATGTATTCCTGATGCTAAATCTTGTTATGAGTTTTCCTTTTCACAACTCATTACCCACTTTTTTTTGATTCTGGATCTACATATGAATTTTTTTTTCATCTCGTTTCTAGTTTTGATTTTTGATGTGCATGTTCATTTTTATTTCACTGCTTGGTTTTGTTTCAATGTCTCATTATGTGCTTTTAGATCTAATTAGGAATTTCATGTATCATTGCTTATTAGCCAATTTCCTTTTTTGCTGCCCATTACAGACTATGCATTGTATTCTGAGTGTGAGATTTCAGATTTCCCTGTGCATTTTTCTTTCCTCATATTTTTAGTTAACTTTTCACATCTTCTGAGAAATTTTATATATTCCTACTAGTATCCTACTATGATTTTTCAAGATTCTAATATTTGTTGCTCCTGTGTAAACTTTCTTTTGAACCTCAATAAATACATTGTTTCAATATCTCATTAGCATTTGAATAATATAATATTGCAAATTTTAATTTTGTAACTCATACCAGATTTTCCTTGAAAGAATGCATATTAAACTTCCATCTTTGTATTTTTTGAAACTTGAAGATGTGGGTAGTGCCTCTTAGCATATATTTTCATATCTGCAAATCCTGCCATCTTTTCTTTTCACATTGTTCACTTTTTCTGTGTTTTCTTTTTCAGAGCTATTTCTGCACTTTCCCTAATGTCTGCAATTTCATGGCTTGATTTATTTCTAGTGATGTTTCATATTTTATAGGTCATGACACATTTATGATTTTGAATATGTCAAGCTTTCCCTCTTTATTTATTTATTAATTTCTATTTTTACTTTTTTTTTTGTGAATTCCCCTTTCAGATTAAATTTTCCTTTTATGTTTGACACCAAATGTAATTTTTCTTATAAGTTTTCCTGAATGAATCACCTGGTTTGATTTTTTAACTTACGTTCTTTGGTGTGCAACATTACCATTTTAGATTTGTGTGTCTCCTCTTTTAATGTCCATAACTATGCTGTATTCATTCTGCAGCTTCATTATTCACATCTTGTGCCCCATTTGTCTTTAAAATGGCATTACACATTTCCATTTTACAAGTCCCTATGTGTAGCTCATATTGCGTTTTTCTACTTATGAGTACTTGTTTGTGTTTTTGAGAAGTTTTGTGTGCACCAGATGTGATTTTTGCCCATCTCATAATCCATTCCTCTATTGTCTCATTATGTTTTTTCAGGTTTTCCTTTTTTTATCTGTGTTCTTACTGCACGTTGGGTTCTTTTACAATTTATTAAGTCTCAAATTGCACATCTCATTATATTTTTCCATTCATCTCCCATTGAAGCATTTCACTTGACTCAGTATGAATTTTCACCTCTAACACGGCCTCTTTAAAGACATGTTGAGCTCTGTAGCTCAACAATTATTTTAAATTTCCTATCACATAGACTTATATTTCCCTGCATTTATTCTTGCACCTGTTATTTCCCATTTGCCATTATATTGCATCATTTAATTTTTACTTTCAAAGAACAAGTACCTTTTTTGTATCACTTTATAGCTTTTCGTTTCTACCTCTTTTTTAGTCTTTTATTTGTCACCTCATTTTGGCTATTTCTTTCCAGGGATGTTTTATTTCCTTTTTTATATAACTTTATTTGTCTTTTTATTTACATTTTCTTTTGTTTACACTTTTTTGTTACTTATCAGTGTGCAATATTTTTAGCATTTTTTCCTCTGCTTACGTGCTTGCATTTTGTAATGAGTTTTCCATTTGATCATGACTTTTCCTCCTCACTTATGAGTTTTAAAGGTTTTACCTATAATTTTACGGATTAATTCATTTTTATATATTTGTAGGTTTTGGTTCTTATTGAATGTTCTCCTTTCTGCAGCATAGTAGGTTTTGTTGGTATAATTCATATACTCTTTTTTTTTTCACTTGAACTTGCCTGCATCTGATCATGTCTCTCTTTCTGCCCCTCATGATGCGAATATTTTCACACACCATCACAGATCTGGCTTTCACGTCTCATAATTAGTTTTCATGCCCTCTCTCTCACAATGATTTTGAGTAGCTGATCACTCGGAAGTAGTTATTTTGCCTTTGTGTATACCTACTTAATACTGAAAACAAAGTTTACTTCATCACATGGTTTTCTTGGTCCTTCTCATTTTCTAGTTTCTACTTGTGCATGCAAAAGCAAGTAAATTGATACTTCTCTCTTTTCTTTCTACTAAGTACCTTTAGTTCATACAAAAAGCCAAAAGGAAATACAACAGAAAACAGATGTCAGCACAGAACATGTATTGCAGACTCTATGGGAACACAGAAAATTGAGGATGAACATCTGCTTAAAAGTGTACTTAGAAAACTTTGGTCAGGTTTTTTCATTAAAATCATACACATTTTGAAATGCTGATTGCATTAGCAAGCGCTTGCTGCTTTCAGAATCAGATTTACTTTATGAAAAGCAGATCAGGCAGTCTCTCTGCCCTCCAGCTTATCTTGGGGATAGGAAAAAAAGGTAAAGGAAATCTGGTTCTTCAGCTTTCTTCATGTATTCAGCAACACAGATGAGGAGAGCAGTGGTGGAGGTTCTGCAGCTGCTGGCCCTGATTAACTGAGCTCCATCTGAAGAACCCCAGAAGTGCTGCTTGGAAGACCCTCTGGAGGCTCCAGTTCCACATCCCATTGGAGGGGTGGGCACTGTCCAGACTTCTGGCCCTGACCAGCTCCTCCTGGAGCCTCCCTTGGAACCCCACTCCAAGATGAACTTGCGCCTCAACCTCCTCCTCTGGAGCAGAGCAAAAGGTGTAGCCACATTTCTCTTCACAGAGAAAATCTGAACCTCAGAGAAAGGAAAGACACTTGTTATCTCTCATTTGCTGTGCCTGTGTTGTGCCAAAGTAGAATGCAACATGGAGATTGTTTACCCAAAGTGATGGTGTTTTGTTTCCTTGGCCTGTCAGGGCCAAGTGTGTGTGTGTGTTGGGACTGTCAGCAGACAGTCACAAGAGGTTGTGCAGTTGTGTGCAGAGTTGAGTGCTTGGCAGATTCAGTTTAGATGTAATGTAATATAATGTAATACAATATAGAATAATATAGCATAATAAAGTAATCAATTAGCCTTCTGATATCAGTGGAGTCCTCCTCATCATTCCTCTCCTTTGTGGGGAAAAGATTTCCATGATACAAATGAGGTTGTGCCAGTTGGGGATTTGCCAAGCCCCAGCCTGAGAGCCTCCAAGTGTGCATCCTGCAGCTCTCCCTGGGCAGCCTGCTCTGCTCTCCCGCTGTCCTGGGGAAGCCCCAAGGGGCTGGATGCAGCTGTTGCTGTGGATGATATGGCCTGGCATTATGATGGGAGCTTTTTCCTTGCCTGTGTAGCTCCCTCTTCAAGCAGTGTAGGTAGTGATTGTGTGGCCCTCCCAGTGCCTTTGCCCACTCTTGGTTAGCTGGAGAGGGGAGCAGGGCAGGGCCATTGGTGCTGGCTGTGTGTGCCCGTCTGTGCTGACACGCTGCGGTGTGGCTGTGTGGCAGGGTGTGTGTGCTTCTGTGCACACGTGCTGTTCACATGTGTGCCTGCACTTGGCCAAAACCTGCTCAGCCTAGATACCAACTGCTCCTGCAGGCATGAAGTGGCGACAGAATTCCACTCCTGGACTACTGAGATTGGCAAATCCTAATAGCTGTACCCCTAGTTCAGTGTGCTCTTCAGATTTGCTGAAAAAGGACTCTGCCACCATCCAGGCCACAGATGGAAATGTAGGACCGCAGGGGAACAGGTACAAATCTCTGCTTCATTCATTCTCACCTTCCAGATGGAGCTACTGAGCAATTTAGTCCAGAAAATTTAACAGTCTTACTCATTACATTCAGCTTTCAAATGAGAATGCTCTTGGAGGAAGTACCTCAAACCAAGGTATGTCGCATCCACTTCTAAGGTTTTGATTCCTTTTCCACTTCCTTTTTCTTCTGTCTCCAAGAGGCATCTCAGGAAAGAAAGCCCCACTCTCTGATTTGGGACCAACCTCTCTGATCACTAGACCTTTCCTATGGTGGAAAAGTGTTTATTAAGACATGTTCGTATTAAGTGTTTATCACACTAATTATTATTTCCATGCCTGACATGAGGTGCTACAAGTTGGAGGTGTTGAGAGATAGATACGTATCAGCTGTGTGGATTTAGAAATTTGGAAGGGAGTTGTTACCCTGTTCTGGCAGTTAGGAACTTGGCAGCATTGTTGCAGAAACATGTTAGAGGGAAATTAATTACCTTGAATCCACAATAATTTGATCCCACCCCAGTGGAACTGTTTGATCAAGGACTGTGACTTTTTACAATTTTCTATGCTATCAGTGCTACTAGTTGTCTAAATATTCTTTTAAAGTGCATTTAACTGAAAAATTATATTTACAGGAGAGAAAACAAAAGATGTCATTCCAAATAAACTTGCCTGTTGAAGATAAATGATATTTGAAGCTGAAAAGGGAAAGAAGTAGGAAACAACCAAACTGTTACTTTAATTTATCAGTAAAATAAAGATTTTATTTTGGTTTCAGTTGTGAGAGAGCTATCTCAGCATAGGACTGATATTTTTGCTTCATTACATGGACATGTAGAGTAAATAAATTCACTTATGTGTGAAAAAATTATAAATCAATGTAAATACAGTACAACAAAGACTTCTGGCTCAGGATAAAAAGTGGGTCCAAGATCTACCCAGCATTCATCCTTTTTTTTTGTTTTTTTTTTGTTCCTTAATTTCTGAAATTCTTTTTAGAGAGGATGATGAGTCTTTGAACATTCCTTATCTGCCCTTAATTCCTGCAATTCTATGTGCTTAAGACCAACATCTTACTTCTTTACATACTGCTGTTAAAATGAAAACCTAGAATCTCCAATTATAGCAATTTAAAGGGATGTGAATTAATGAGATTATGAGGGAAATTTTTGTTCTTGAATACTTCCTATATCGATATTATCTTCCCTAATGACAGTTCATTTTGTTTCAGACTGTGCTAGGAAATGTGTATTTGTCTGGACAGCAGTTTCCTGTGAATCTGGAAGGCACTTGGTTGCTGCTGTGCATAATTTATTTCCTGGCTGGCACTTGTAGCACTGATGTGTAAGCTGAATATGGCTGCGTTCACATTTGCTCTGAGTGAAGGTAAGCAAGAAAAATTACAATAACTTTGTTTAACCTCTGACCCCTTTCAAAAGGGCATGGAAGATCAACACCCTTTTCATCATGTGTTCCATTTGCAGTTTCTTGTAGGCCATTAAAAAAGTTAGTTGTATGAAGAACATGTGGAAGTTGCAGTTCCATTGTGTCTTCCACTATGGAAGAGTCCAATAAGAGTATTATTTTCCATTTCCATTCACAGTTTGTTAGAAGAAGGATGCCTCCACTTGCTATCTGACAGATAGTCATGAGAAAGGCAACCAAGAGATCCTTTGATTGAAGATTCAAATTCTGGGTACTGCACAGTCTGTGTTCTGGCCTCGAGTGCTGGTTTAATATTCACTGATGGCCAAATGTTTAAGCCAGCTGATGACTTCCACGTATGCACACAAAACAAAAGGGAGTATTTCAGATGCTCAAGGTCAGCCTAAGCTGGCGTAGCCTGGGATCAGTGCCTGGGATCAGTGTACTGCGCTGGGCTATTACCCAGGGTAAATATATTTGGGAAACATTAGGTCAGTATCCAAGGCTGGAGATCTGACATCCCCTGTGGATGTAAAAGACCAACATCAAACAAGCAAATCCAAAACAAAGTATTGCATTTGTTATAAACATGATGGTCTAAAGATATAGTTAGAATGAGGCCTATAGGAAGCAATAACTTATTTAACTATGTAGTATGGCATCATGAGGAGAAAAGTGGACAAGTTCTGAGTGGACAAGCCCTTCACCAGGACATCGTTAGAAATTAAGATTAATTCCCCTGAGGTAAGTTATTTGTCAGTAAGTTATCACTTATCAATGAATTATTTGACTTTACAAGGAAAGGTGTCTGGAGTCTTTGAAGCAGACTGGGTATTAGTGTAAGTGGGGAAAGAAAGGGGGAGCGAGAAGTTTTGTAATCTGTGGAGCACAAAATATTTGGAGGGTGAGGAAGTAGGCTATAATGTGCCACAAAAAGAGTCTTTATTGAGTCCATGGCTCCAAGCTGTCACCCCTTGGAAGGAAGAATTTTCAGCAAACATGCTTATGCCAGCTTGGTACTCTAAGGTGGCTGAAAAGCAAATGGAGTCCTATAAGGGAGGCAGGCTCAGTTCTCCAGCTGTTCTTGGGCAGGAGAAACAGCATACTAGAATCACCACCAAGAAGATGCATTTTAGATGTATTTTGACCCAACATGGTCATCTTTGTATTGATGATTCTGTCACATTGCAGTGTTAGTGGTGCTCTGCTGACAAACTTTTCGGTTGCAACAGATTTCTTGCAGTCTAGGTCCTTTTGCTGTGTTTTGTAGAATGGAAATATGCTAAATTTAACAAGTTTGGGAGGCTTCTCAGAGGTTTGTAGGAGGGTTTCCTAAATCTTCCAGGGAAGGGCTTTTGTGTTCAAAATATTTGTCATGTTTCCAGCTCTGTCATTTGGAGCAGTGGTCACTAATTATGGGACTGAGGGGCCAGGACTGAGTAAAGGCCTTTGGTCCAACAGTGATCACATGCATCACATCACATGTGTGCTTCCGTCATGGCAATCACATGCCCATCATTTGCCAGGCACCTGCCAGTCAGATGCCTGCCAAGTGCCTGGGTGTTTGTTTGATCTTAAACTAAAGTTGTCCTTTTGGAAGGGATGGCCATTCTACTGTGTGACTCCACTGGCATTTGCAGAGTGAAACAGTGAAGGGAGTGGGGCAGGGATGCAAATGAGACTCTGGGGTTGAATTCATTATTCAGGGAAAACAGGCTGGTAGAGAGCTTTAAGTAAGAGATTAATGGGTATTTTAGAAATCTCTTGTGGTTTCTAAATGTTGAACTGAAGTACCTATATGTTCTTTTACCTCCACTTATCTCCATTTAAAAAAGGTTTTTAGAGTTCTTTACTTCATCTAGTCAGTCAATTGCTCTTGTCTTTACAGATAATGTTCTTTTAAGTATGTTACAGAACTTTCCTGAGTGCTTCAAGGTACAGAATAAAACCAGAGTAATTTAATTTGAATGAAGCCATTGGATACCACCTAAGCTGACCTCCTGCTCTGAGCAGGGCTAACTTCGAAGCTAGATGTGGGATACTCCTTAAAATACCTCCTGCAATTTGTTAAGATGTTGAGAGCAGTGTACTTCAATTTCTTGCTTCTGGGCATTCTGTGTTTGAATGCCAACTGGTACTCTAGTAATAAATTCCAAGTCCATATGCAAAAAACAACCACCTTGCCTGCTCTTTGTTAGTTTGTGACAGCAGTATGACTGACTTATTTTGCATCCAGAGGCTCAACTCCCAGCTGCTGCTGTGTGAAGAAATTCCTAGTTAATCCAAATGTGGATTAGGAGCTGGCCATTTGGGATAGTGACATGCAGCCACTGTGTATTGCCATTGCCTACCGAGCTGAGCACTCACTAGGGAAGCTGCTTAGGAGGCTGGAGCATGCTGTGTGTGGAGAGGCTGAAGGAGCTGGGTTTCTAAGTCTGGAGAAAGAAGTTTGAAGGGTGAGGGGGAAACCTCACTGCAGTCTTCCTTTTTCTTAGGGAACAGCAGGGAAGACGGAACCAGATTCCTGGGAAATAGCCATCCTTAAAGATTTCTGAGATGTGAAACAACACAAAATGTCCTGTGTCAAAATTCTGTTTACATTAAAAAAATCTTTAGACTGTCCTGTGACTGTTGCCTTCATGGAATACATAGAAACAAACTGGTTTTTCTTAGAAAAAATTATGCTTATTGTTACCTTTCCCTAAAAATAAAAGATTTAAATAACAAAATGTTCTTGTTTGTGGGCTATGGAAGCTGTCTCTTTTACCTTGTGTTTTTATCCCAGACAAGTTTCTGCAAGGAGAAATTAATTATTAATACTCCACTTTTCAAATTATCTGATGAGAACAAAGTTCCCTGTCGTAGAAACACACATTCTGTGCTGGCTGAAGTATGAGCTGCCTGTTGACTAGATTTGCAGCTGTTATGAATCATGATAAATGACAAAGAGTAAGTGCCCATAAAAATTTAAGAAAATCAGAACCCAGACTATTAATTTTCACTAATTAGGTTCTGTTGGATTTAGACACAAACACCAGGATTGATTAATATTAAAGTTTGGATCAGAGCCTTTCCTGTGCCTGAAGAACATCCCAGTTTCATACAGCACATTTTCAGATAATGTGCAAAATCTTCAAAGCCACAAAGGTAAATTACCCCCTCTCTGGGGGGATACCTCTTGTTATCTTCAGAAGTCTAATCTGGAATTTCTTGACTCCTTTAAGGTTTGATGACTGATGCATCTCTCAAGGAGGAGTATTTTCCCCTCTAGTTCAATAAAGGGTACAGTGATACAAAGAGGTCTTAGGCACAAATAATTTTTTGAGATCCAATGTTGTTTTCATTCTCAGATCTTTCCCAATCCCAAGAAGACTATGCTTTCCTCAGACCTGAAATTTGAAGAAAAAAAAAAATCCAGGACTGCATTTGAGGCAAGACAAGGAGTTACCCATGAATATAGACCAATGTTACTTCTTGTCAGATCCAGCCCAGCATTTTCAGGGCAGGTGGCAGGACAAGTCTGAGGTGAAACCACGCAGTCAGTGCAGAGCGCAGGCACAGCGATTTGGCTCACATCCAGGTACTCAGGTGTGCCCTGGAATGGCAACAGACAGGTGAACCTGCAGCACAGATCACACTGACAGCGACCAACAGCCAGGAGGGGCCTTAAAAGGGCCTGGACTCATGAGCAGAATGGGTGCATGGAGCCCACTGGTGAGTCTGACCAAGGCCTCTTAGTGCCCTCAGTGGTCTGACACATCTTGGAACTTTCAAGGACTGTCAATAACATTTCACAAACAGAAGAAAATGAGATTTTGGGCCATGAAGCTTTCTCCGAGTTCACCATGAGCCTTAGAACTTCTTTAGATGTATCCCGTTTTCATCCTCCATCTTTCAGTGTGCAGCCTAGCTGGAGATACTTTAAGCAATTGCCTCTATTATCTTCTTTTTCTCCTTTTTTTTCAATGGTACCTTGAAAACCTAAAGAATGTATGGTACTATGTACCATTCTCTCTGATAAAAACCCAAATACTTTTATTCATATATTATTGTCCTAAATGTATCACAATATTATGAACGTGCATAATACATTGCTATTTTATCTTCACAGTACCCCTGAGGGGAAGGAAATTCTCAAAGAGTCAGAGACATTGTAGAATTCATTTCATTTAAAGCTGCAAGTACTTGGTACAGTCACAAATCAGAAAAAATTTAATAAATAAATCAGGCATTAGAGTCTCAGTTAAGGAATCAGAGAATAGAGGAACATAAATGAGTTATTACTTTCAGGTAACTTAATTTACTAATTTAACAAGTATCCTTACATCAACACTGAAGAGGCAAGACTAAGCCTACTAATCAGTGCTTAATTTCCTTAATCAGGAGACCAGTGTGGCCTCACACAGCCCTGTGCCTTGATGACACCATGCCTTCAAACTCTGGCAGTTCTACTGTCTCTGTTACACTGTTCTGTTTCATCCACCAGGCAAATACATCTAGCGTGCTGAATTGGATACTGAAGAGAAAAAGAAGAGGATTTTTGCACTGAATATAAATGTTCATGCTTCTGAACTTTGTGAATCTACAACTTCCTTTGTGTGACATTTGGAAGCCTTTCATCTGTTTTTAAAGAACACAGATCCCATCAGAGAAGGGACAGTCACAGAGCCCATCATAAGCAGATCTCTTGCACACCTGTGTGTCACTAAAGATAATGGAAAGACAAACACCAACAGCTGCTGTTATCTTCTACTTAAATCAGCCCTGATTTCACAGATGTTTGTTGACAGCAGAGGAATGATAAAACTTCAGAGTTGTAGGCACCATTAGACTTTCCAGAGTGGGAAGATATACTATTTGCCACTGGCTGTCATCTCATCACAGTCTTTTTTTTCCAGTTCTGTTTTTTTATCTTGTGTACCTTTTTCTGTCTTAGCTCCCCAAGGGATGAAAACAAGAAATATCATTGCATTTTGAGGCTTAGGGAAGACATTATGTTCAAGAGACAATGATCATCATCAAGCCCTGACAGCCAAACTGGGTCTTTGGCTTAGTATATCCATATGTGTGCATGAGTGACTGCTGCATAGCCCCAAGGATATAGCAGTGGAGTGCAGATGTACTGAGGTATGCTCTGGTGGGCAGAAAGAAAGAGCATTTTGGAGAAACAAATGTCAAAACAGGATGAATTGTTTTGTTTGCTACAGTAGATATAAGGAGACATGGTACTGGGTGGGAATGAACCTCTCCACAGGTAGGATCATGCCATGGCCCTGTCTGGTGCGGCAGAAGAGTAGGATTTCCAGCACCTGAAAAAGCATAAGGTTTACTTGCTAACTTGTATTTCTCTTCCTATTTCTGTTGTGTGTGTTTTTTTGGTTTTTTTTTTTTTTTTTTTTTTTTTTTTTTTTTTTTTTTATTTTTTTTTTAAACATTAGAAGAGTAGGATTTCCAGCACCTGAAAAAGCATAAGGTTTACTTGCTAACTTGTATTTCTCTTCCTATTTCTGTTGTGTGTGTGTTTTTTGTTTTTTGGGTTTTTTTTTTTTATTTTATTTTTTTATTTTTAATTATTATTAAGGCAGTTTTGTTACACCATTTGCTGCTGTGCCTTTCTTATTGAGGTTCAGAAAGAATGCTGCTCCCGTCCAGGAGCACACCAACTGTGCAGCTGAGTGAGGAGGAGGGGAGTTTGCAGTTCCTTTATGAAGCATAAAAATAGTTCATACTGTTTACATTAAGAACTTGGATGGGCCATGTCATTTAAGGCTTTGAGGGGTAGAGTGACTCCTGTAATATGGAGTTGTTAAACTGTATGGTGAAGGAATGGTGAGAAACATATGTGTTGTCATGCCACTCCCCCGTGACACTTTGCATCTTTTTGCATACTGAAGAGGAATAGCTCAAAGACATTATGGGGAGGTTGCATCATACTTCATGGAGAAAGCATTTCAGCATTTGCATCTAAGCTTAGCATTGTGTACAGCTCTTTAATAATTGAAAAAACAAAATAGGTGCAAAACATTTTTGCTGCACTCCCTGCCCGTTTGTTTTATTCTTCCTGTCACTTAGACTTTTCAGGATGGATAACCTGATTTTGTACTAGTAGAACATTAAGTTTTACTATTATGTTGAACTCCTGTGAATACAAAGCAAGTCAGACGTTTCACTGCAATCCTTTGTTCTGTTTCCAGGGATATCGTCAGTGGTGTTCATTAAATACCTCTTTCAATTCCAGTGAAGACTATCTTCACTTTCTCATCTGGAGAGAATACTACATTTCTCAGCCTGCTAGATAAAACAAACAGGAAAAAAAAAAGCCCAGAGAGACTGAATTATCACTTAAAGAAACTTTCTCTCTCCCCATCTCTCTATATTTTGCCTAGGTTCTCTGGTTTTTCCCCTGCTAGGGAGAGACTTTTGATTTGGTGCTAGGCTGTTCTCATGTTGAGCTCTCATCACTGAGGAGATTGGACGATACAATGTATTGGCATCTCTGAGTTTTAGCTGACTGTTCTCAGTCTTTTTTATTCAGACTGTGCTTTCAGATTAACCAGGACAAAAGGAAATTTTCTCAGGAATTTAACCTCTCTTTTAGTTCCTCATCAATAAAGAGGAGAAATAAATCAAAGAGGTAAAAAGTCTTAGATAAGCTCTTAGATAAGGTGAAGGTGAACTTGAACTCGCTGAAGTCATGAGTCTTGTTCTGCAAATTCCTACCTGAACTGAGTTCAGCAGGGTTGAGGACTCTTACACCAGGGTCAGAAGACTATATTGTGTCTCCATGGAAATGTTGGAAATTTCGTACTTTTCTTATGAGATCAGACTGTGGTCAAGTGTTCTGCAGAATAGCTCAGCAATTAACTAGTCCTAAAAAGCAAACCTCTACTATCCAAACATTCATGAATCTTTCTGGAAATAAATGTCAGGCCTGGAATGTACAGCATAATTTCTTTAGAGAAGCCTGATGCCTTTTTGTTTGGACAAGCTCATACATTTTCATGATACATTTTGTTCAGACATTTGGATCGTGTAATACTGTGCATATAAATATATGTTGCAAATTATTTTATCCCCTTAAGAAAATACATAATGCAAAGCAGGAGGGGTAATTTTGCCAGCTTCCTATGCGGTTGACTTTGGTGTAACAATGATTCTGAATTAGCGATTCACTCAGAGACTTGCAAAACCTGTAGAAAGATAACAGGCACAGGGAGACAAAAGATTTTAACGAAAAAGAAGAAGTAGGGGTTATTTTAATAATTGTTTGCATTACATTTTATTTTTCCCTAAGCAAAAATATCACTAGTAGAACAACTCTTACCTGTGAAATCAGAATTAGTGACACTGATAGGGACTCCTATTTTCCAGATATTTCAAGAATAGTATATTTTTCTATATTTGTTTTCACCCTGCATGAATGATCCACTCTTGTATTACACAAAGGGTTATTAGAAAAAACAGGGCATGAATTTTCACAAGCACAACAGAGCAAAGGGAAGAAGCAGCACTTAAAAGGAGAATTCTGAACAGATATAAAGAAGAAATTCTTCAGCACGAGAGCATTGAATCACTGAAATACATCATTCAGGGAGGCTGTGGAATTGGCATCCTTGGAGATGTTCAAAACGTGTGTAGACAAGACCTGGAGTAACCTGAATTAGTTTTGAAGAAAGTCTGGAACTGTGCTTGACTCAGAAGACTTTCAGGGTATCTTTGAGTCTAAGTGCTTCCATTATCCTATGATCTCAGTTACATCACAAAGTGATAAGTAATCAGAAGACAACAGGATGAATTACTGGATTTCCTGAGAAAAAGTATGAGACTGCAAGAGTACATGAGGATTAAACAGCAAAATGTGTTGCATCCAGAAAAGAAAGACTGAAAAGGAGTAGAAGAGGGAGCATGTTGTGGCAATGATAGCTGCTGAGTTCTGGAAAACATGGAAGTATTTCACATGCTGTGGATGAATATGTGGAATTTTCTTCAATGGGAAGTCATGATGTAAATTATTGAGATAAAACAGTGTTTAGATTGCAGTATAGAAAAATGATGACATTTGCTTTTCCACAATGCTAACCAAGGTGCATTCCAATATTCACATTTTGAGACACAAACTGATTATTTACAGCATCTTCTGCATTTAAGACACTAATTATTAGCCCAGATGCTTTTAGATATAAAGATACTTAAATATTTCAGTTCTGCAAATCTCTGTAGTAGAGGAGAGCAAGAAAAGCAGAACACCAATATTAGCATGTCAGTGGTAAGATCCTGTGTCAAATTTACTGCTATCTTTCTTTCTCTTTGTTTGTCTCTGCAGATTAAATGTCTGTAAGCAAGAGTCCTTTGAGACTCATAGGAAAGCTCTCTCCAAGCCCTGTGATAAAGGTGGGTACTGCCGCTGCTATTCAGATGTTTTCTTCTATACTTTCTTCTTCTACACTGACAGGAAAAAAAGAAAAAAGAGGCAAGTAGCAGTTTATAATTTGCAAAGGTGTCCCTGCCTACATACCGTACTCCATACACTTCTATGACTTGTTTTTCTGAGCATGGTGTGTGGCTGTTATGTCTTGCTGCAACTCTTGGATTGGCAAAGCCAGCAGGTTTCACATTCTTCTTCTAAAGAGGTATTTTGATCTGTTCGACATTTGGAGAATTATAGTACAGGTAAGCTAATATGACTGTAATTTTGTAATAGACATCAGTGATTCATGGCATCAGAACATAACACACAGACTGGAACAGACCACAGTATTGATCAAAGATAATAAAGTCATAACATTGACAAGAATTATTAAAATTATTTAAATCTGGGAAAGTGTGCTAAGGTAGACTGCCCATAAGTTTGCTTTTACATTAATATCATAGATACTCTGTCTTCTCTTTTCTTAGTTATAATAATTTTAATTATGAATGATTGGGCCACATTCAAAATGGGATATTATAAATGGCTTTGATACTCTGAAAGTATTTTGGCACAGAATTTGAAACAATATAAAAACAATATAAAGGCTCTCCACTGCAGTGTGCTCTGGAGCCATCTTTCATTGCAGTCCTTACTTGATGCAGCAGAAGTTTTTGGAACCAGCTTTTGGAGCTGCAAGAAACTGCTGTCTTACAATGGGACCCCAGGGTCATGACTCATCCAGCCTGCTTCTCCCATTAGTTGGTTTTAATTTTTTTTTCTCCCTCCCTCCCTCCCTCCCTTTTACAGGAACCCAACCCCAGATTCACCACCTACTACTACAAGCACTCAACTTTTCCCTTGAAGTCTGGAGCCCACCAAACCTTCCTCACCCACGTGCAGAGAGCTCTGCCTCGGCCAGTGCCACATGCCAGGCCAGGAATGCAGACACCCGATGGGACTGGGGCAAGCACCACGCGCTGGGATCTCACACAGCAATGAGCTATGGCCTGGTAACTCGTACTGGGGGAAAATGTATTCTCATAGCATTTTCAGATGTGCTTTTCTTTAAATTCTAGATCTTCCATGAACCTTACCTAACACTGGCTATGTCTGGTCTTAGTTTTAGTCTGAAAGGGACTCACTCAAATCTTTTCTATGCACAATAGAAACAGAAGCTAACCGGGTTGTCACAGACATATTTTATGAAAAAATCATTTTGTCAGAAGTCAGTGGGCACAATATTATCTCTTTTTTCCTCCAACTTTTTCAGAAGTGTCACATTTGAGAGTGTTATCTGGAAAAAGCTCGTGGTGCCAGGAGAAATTTTTATTTCCAATTCTGTGATAACATTTCTGGAAATAAATTCTGCCAACAACAGTAATTAAAGAGACCTTCCAACTGTGCCTTAGGCTGCCCTTTCATGTTTGTTTTCTGCTCAGGCAACAAAACTGGTCATGACAGTTAAATATTCTGCTGGCATATCTTAGAGGCATATGTTCAGCAAAAAGCCTTGCTCAGTTTCTAGATCCCCAGCTCAAATAATTAGCAGCATTTGCTATTAAACCTGAAATTGCTGAAATTTATAACTCCACTTCAGATGTTTAAAGAGTGTATATTACAAAGGTCATGTCATACATCCAACCTTACTACAACACTTTCCCAGGGAACACCATTTCCCCCCCATTTCTGGCAGATCACTGTGGCTGTCTTCACTAGCTAAGATAACATTTTAAAAAAGCTTCTAAGCTTCAGGAGTGGGAGCAAGTGCTGTGCCTTTCTGCACTCTCTCAAGAAATAGACACCTTTTCTTCTCACTGAACTCTCTTGAGAGTATCCCAGATTATGATCACCCTTGCTCTTCCCACCTCAGGTCTTCTCACTGTGCACCCTTTCTAACAGCTTCTCTTGATTCTCTTAATTTTACCTGGTAGTGACTCTAAACCTAACTGGAGCAAAGCAGAGCAGCAGACATTCATGAAGACTTTCCTGTTTCAATTTCAAATGCCATGGCCTCTATTTGAAACAAATAAATAAAAATTAAAAAAAATTAAATCCCTCAAACAAATCCCAACACCATCGCAACCAAAACTAAACCCAAAAACCAACAAAGAAAAAAAACCCAAAACAAATCCAAATCAAAACAATCATGCAAATATAGAAAAACCCCAAATGCCAACACATATATATTTTAATACTTCTATGAAGTTTGGATTAAACTGTAATGAATCCTATTTCAAGAAAAAAGTTTGCAAAATAAAGTTTAACAATTCAAGTTTTCCATAATGCCTGATATTACTTCTCTACCTTGCTAATGTGGCAGAAAGTAGTACCGATCCCAGCTTTTCAAGTACATCCTTTCATTTCTGTTAAGACCTTTCTAAAGACATCTGAAACATTATCAGTAGAATAAATGCTATTTGGTCTGCATTTAAAATAATGATCAATACCAGGAGTAGTCCAGAACACTTTTTTTATACCTTTGAGGAGCAAATGCAACAGCCAATGTCTCAACTGAGCAGCTCAAAAACAGATTGTGTAGGTTCAGCCTAAAGTTTGAAATTTATCATGTACAGCTGAGAACAAAATTCTGAGAGATGAAGTAATCTCTTCAACATGCTCTAATTGAAGCAGAGCAGGAAAACAAGTTCAAAGCTGAGAGTTTTTAAATAATCAGAAACACAAGGTTATTTGCATAATGTTTGACTAGTTCCTTAAAAATGTAACAGAACAGAATATCTAAAAGATGATGCGTGCTGCAAGGTCAGCACTGGTAGCAACTGTTTTCTTTAATACCTTTAAAGCTATTTAAATCAATTAGCATGACTTAGAACTGACTTACAGAAATAAATAGTGATATATTTTCAACTTCATACCGTGGGGAAAAATGACTAATGAGGTATCTGTGAAATACAGAGGGCTTGGATGGGTGATTTATATAATGGATATTAATTTAAAATAGCAGTTTAAAATAATCTGAAGTTTTACTCTTGCTTCTGAAAGGAAATATCCTGTTGAAAAAATAATAGCAAAAAGATTCTAGGACTGTAGGAACATTCAGTCTGGAATGTAACTCAGGTAGTCATCTAGTTGAACCTCCAGCTCAAAGAAGGGTCAGCTCTGTTTTTTTTTCCAGTTTGACCTTAAAGATGTCCAAAGATGGAAATTGCAAAAGCTTGGGAAACAACTTCTGCTACATGACTGTCTTTGTGGTAAATAAAGTTCTCCTTTTAGCTATTTTTGATATCTTTCATTTTAACTTCTGCCCTTTATTTCTGGGCCTCCTAGCATACAACACCATGAAAAGCCTGGCTCTATCTTCTTGACCTCTTCTTCAGAACTTGTGTCAACTGTCAGTAAAACATTTGTTTCAGTCAGCAGCATTTCTTTGTCAGTGAATATCAGATCCAACTGTGCATCACCCTTGTATGCCACAAGTGTTTTAATGAATAAATTATCTTTGACACACACCAAGAATTTCCTTAACTGCTTGCATCCCACCATGTTGCTACTCTACCAAGGATCTGAAACGTATGGAGTTACTGGAGTAATTTAAAAAAGGCTTCTCTGCAAAGCTGTTCTCTAGTCAACTGTCTCCCAGCATGTATTGGTTCATAAGGTTATTTCTCACCATGTGCAGAGCTTTAAATTCCCTCTCTTAAAATGCAAAAGGTTCCTCCTCACTGATTTCTCCAGCCTCTCAAAGTCCTTTTGTATGGCAGCACAAACAACCACGTGGTGTATTGGCCACTCTTCACAGGTTTATTCTGTGAGCTAGTCTGTGCCAAGTCATTGCTAAACAGGATTGGACCCATTACCAGTGCCTGGGGCATGCTGCTTGTGAATGGCCTCCAGAAGAACTTCATGGTCCTGATCACAGCCCTTCTGAACCTTGCCAGTTCAGCCAGTTTTCAGTACACTTCCCTGTGTGCTTAACTAGCCTGTCCATGTTGGGATGTATGGTTGGTGGACTCTGCCTCGATGCCTGGTGCCCACCAAAGCCAGTCTGCTGCTCCCCTCCTCAGCGGGGTAGGGGAGAGTAAATAAAACAAAATGTTTGTGTGTTGAGATAAAGGCAGGGAGAGTTCTCTTATCAGTTGTTGTCATGGGCAAAACTAACTCAGCTTGGAGAAATTAATTGAATTTTTTGCCAGTCAAATCAGAGTAGGGTAATGAGAAATAAAACCAAATCTTAAAAACACCTTCCCCCCACCCTGGCCTTCTTCTCAGACTTCTGATTTTCTCTCCCTCCCATCTGTCAGAGGTCAGGGGAATGAGGGCTGTGGTCAGTTACCACGTTGTCTCTGCCAGTTCTTCTCCTCTTCAGCGGGAGGACTTCTCCCACTCTTCTGCTCTAATGTGGGATCCCTCCCACAGGAGGCAGACTTCCATGAACTTTTCCAACATGACTCCTTCCTATGGACTGCAGGTCTTCATGAAGTGCTCCATCATGGGTCTCTTTCCATGGGGTCTAGTCCCTGAGGAAAAGGGGACTCCCACTGTGGGTGCCCAGGTCACAAGTTCTGCCAGAAAACCTGCTCCAGCATGGACACCTCTCTCCATGAGTCTACAGGTCCTACCAGGAGCTTGCTCCAGCATGGCCTTCCTGTAGGCCTCCCTCAGGTATCCCCCTGGTCTGGGGTGTCCTTCATGGGCTGCAGGTGGACTTCTTTTCCACCATGGGCCTCCAAGGGCTGCAGAGGGACAATTGCCTCACTATGGTCTGCACCATGGGCTGCAGGGGAATCAGGAGCACCTCCTCACCCCTTCTTTCCCACTGGTTTTAGTGTTTGCAGGGATGTTTCTCTCATGTATTTCTGCTCCTCTCTCTCTAGTTGCACAGGTGTTGTTCCTTCCTCTGAATTACGTTATCCCAGACGTGCTCCCACCATCGCCGACTGGCTCGGTCAGTGGCATGTCTGTCCTGGAGCTGGCTGGCATTCTTTGTTGGACATGGGGGAAGCTCCTGGTTGCTTCTTACAGAAGCCATTCCTGTAGCCCCCCTGCTACTAAAACCTGATCACAAAGATCCAATACAGGATACTGTGGGAGGCTACACTGAAAGCTTTGCTAGAGGCAAGGTAGACTGTAGGAATATAAAAAGGTAAAAGACTTTAGAAAGTGCAAAAAGGCCTCAGAAAGTAGACACAAAGCTAAGAAAGGCTGGGAAATTTCTCTTAACTTTCTCATGGGAAGCTGGGAAGTTAAAAACTAAGTGAATACATTTATATCTATCATTAGGAACAAGAAAGGAAGCTGGGAAGTTAAAAACTAAGTGAATACATTTATATTTATCATTAGGAACAAGAACTTACTGGTAGTTCAAGATGTGGGAAGTTCTAGAATATGCTTTCCAAAGATAGAAGAAGTTTCAATCTTAAATAATGAATTATTGTGTATTTTTTGAGGTTTATAGAAGTATTTTTGTTAATGTTAAACCCACATGGGGCCTTTTCTTATTGGTTAGAGTATAATGACTTTTCTTTTATGCTATTGGTTCAAAGAATATGTAGAAAAAGGCTTTGCATAAGCTGCCATCTTGTCGTTGATCTGGATTTGCATGGATGTTGTTATTTTCCTGTGTCTCTTGCTTTTTGCTTGTATGATACAGACAGATAATAAATCCTAAGTCTGCAACCAGTCAGAGTCCCATCCCATTTGTGAGACTCGGACTGATCCAGCAGTAGACAACAGTCACTGATCTCCCCACACCCACCAAACCTGTCAACTCATTGGAAAAGGTTGATTAAGCATGACTTTCCCCTCATAAATCCATACTGAGTGGTCCCAATCACCTTCTTCTTTTTCCTCTGTCTGGAAATGGTTTCTGGAATTAATTGCTCCATCACTTTCTTGGTGAGACTGACAGATCTGTATCTAACCTGGACCCTTCTTGTTGCCTTCTGGGTGACTGGAGTGACATTTGCTGTCTTGGCGTCTCAAGAAGCTTCTCTGATCATCACAGCCTTTCAAAGGGAATTGAGAGTGGCCTCACAAGTATGGTATTATCATAACATCTGCTGTTATGAAGTGTGTCATAATAGGAGAGAGCTCTCCCGTGTTGTATAGGCTCTAGCTTTTCTCTCTCTGTTACTTGGTCTTTGATTTTAGACAATATTTTCAATACTTTTTTGATGTGATTGTAAGACCTGGAAATGTATTGTTTTTAAAGAAATGAAATCTAAAATAACCCCAGAACTGTATGCAATCTCTGTGTCACTATCATTGTGATAGTTTGATGAAAACTTGAGTTCTGACATTGCTACTGCTGCACAAGTCAAATGTAAGATTTGTCATTCACCCAAAGTGGAAATTAATCTTTAGCATGTTTATAATCTTTTCTCATCATTAAAATATCTGTTATCCAGACATAATATTTAATGAGTTCACAGTAAAAATTGCATTCTAAATACTTTGAGATGTGATACTTAGACACAGCCTTTTATTCAGATCTTTTTGAATAGTTTAAAAAGTAATCATATTTTATTGTGCTAACTTCTCGCTTTGAGCTCATCTAAATGGTAATAAGGGAGAAAATGAATGAATTTTTTCATTAATTTTTCATGGTTTCCCTAAGTATTGAACCATTTCCCTTAAAACTTTTCTATTGATTTGTGCACTCATCTCTGAGGATCATCACCACCCATGTATTGAATTAATTATCTTTGCAAAGTAGCTTTTTCTTAGAGGAAAGTCTGAAAACTTCCTGGACTTTTCATATAGATGAGGAGCAAAGCTGACTTTTAGCCTCCTCTCTGAGATCATCTTCCTGTAAAATCTGCTTTCTCAGATTCCTCAGATAAAACATATACCATGCCTAATTTTGTACCATGTACCTTGCTAGTTCTAATGCTAGAAAAATGCTTCCAATTTTTATCATCTTCAGTCCACTTAATTGCTCAAATACCACTTCATTAATTCCTTTGCTCTGAGTAAGAACCATGGGAATCTCTGGCAATACCCATTCAATTTTGAAAGCTCTTTTTAAGAAGCAGTCTGAGATGCTATCTCAGAGATGCAACAGGGCCTTTTCTCACATAACATAATTACTAATACACCAGTCTAAAATATCAACAGTGTTAATTGTGAAGTAATTACAATTGTCAAGCTCATCCAGCACCATCTCTAGCAGTACACCTTTCAATATCTGCCTCCAAAATTAGTAAAATTCCTGACTTTCCTGACGACACAGTGTAGTACATTTTCCAAATGAAATAATTGCAAACAGTAGAGTATTATGGCCCCTTTTGGGCCTCTGGAAGGAGTTTCGCTTGGTGGAAAGAAAAGAGTAGAGGCTGAGGACAAAACCTTTTTGAAAAATCTATTTTTATCAGCTTGTTGAAGAGCCAATTTCAAAGCAAGGTGAAAGGCTTGCTTCAAAGCTGACCTTTCTGAGATGAGATGTCATGGATCATAGGGAAGCACAGATGCTTTGCAGTTTCAGCATGGGTTTACAGGAACTACTGGGAAGTAGCCCTTTCTACAGGAAAGTAAAAGCCAAAAAAAGAGTAAAATGTAGTATATGTGTATATATGTATCACCTGGACTCAGTGACAATATCACCAAGCTGTAAGGAGAGATCTCCACAGGCAGCAGAAGGAAGAAAACATACCTGTGAAAGCCTCATATGGATACTGAAAGGGCAAACGCTCTTGTAATTTGAGGCAATGCAGGTCAAAGGAGAATAATGTAATAAAAGGTTCCTGTTTTTACAAAGTCACTACACATCATCAGGGAGGCAGTAACTGGCTGTTCATGTACCTACATTCAGTTCATAACCTTAGGCACCCAGAGAGATTTAAGCCAGTATGTTGAGCGTCTGTAATAAGCTAAAAATGTATGTATGGTCTGTTATGAAGCATTGAATGACAAGTGATGCATTCCTGATCAAGTGAGCTCGATCATTTTCTGGTAGGGGACATGCCCATGGTGAAGGATTGGGGAAAAAAAAAATTCTTTAAATTTTTAAGTTAAAATATTTTCATGATCTTTCCAGAACATTTTTATCCTTTGTGGAAGAACATCTTCACAGATTGTTTGTAATTGCACTGAAACCTGAGGGATTTATTAATATAGAAATTGAGTTAGGTACAAATAGCTTAGCATATATTTTGGATTCTTTCCTATTCTAGACAATTTGGAACCTGATAGATTAAATTAACTATGAGGAATGACAGAAGAAACTATCTTAAATCACTATGGGAATTCAGTTACTAAAATGATGTAATAGTCTTATGAAAAGGTGTATAATAATGGGAGCATCCTCTGAGACAGTTGCCTGTAACTCTGATATGATTCGTTCACCATTTAACTTCTTCAAAATATTTTGTTTGACCTTGGAGTTCATTCACATTTGAAATATTTGTGCCTACAGTTCAGGTTCATTCCTTCAAAATTAAAGCATTTGGTTAGATGTGAAATATCATGTTAATACCATATTTCAAATATATTTTATGTCATGGCTGTTAACTGATAAAGAAATCGAGGAAACTTGGAACTATAAAGAGGAAATGTTTAAATTGAAAAATCTTAAATATGATTACCAGTTGGTAGGGAAAAGAGTCCATCCAGGGAGCTGACTGGCTTTCTGAATACTAAAAAGAAAAAAGCAAACACTAAAGGGAAGTGTGTGTCAGAGAACAGATGCGTTGTATAAATTGGATTAAATCAGGCAAATGGGCAAACAGAATCCATACTGTACATTACAAGGATAAGTAATAATAAATATCCTAGTTTTTCTCTGAAGAGTTTAAACAATGTCTATTTGATATTGAAATAATATTTGATATTGAAAAATAAAATGAGCTAGGTACATGTGTAGTGTACATGCAGTTTACACTCTCCTTCATTGTCAGCAGCTAAATTCAAACATTCAGTCTACATTTATACCATTTTCACTGTGTACACAGCACAGTTCTTGGATCAGATGGGATAGAATTTCTCATAAGTATCCTTTTTATCGTGTAGAGAGACCTGACCAGGACTAAAGAATCCTTTGAGCCTTTACAGTAGAGAATCTTACAAATATATGCTTGTATTTGAAACTATTTTTGAAAAGGGCTGATGCAGCTTGCTGAAAGTGAAGACATGGCAAAGTTGAAGCTTTTGCCTGTTCAGTGGTTCTGCATCTTCAAATATGCTGTTTTAAATTCTTAAGTTTAAAGTAGCATTGTTTGGTGCTGTGCTGGGAACTGGCAGTGCTGAAGAGCCCAGCAGGCTTTTCGCAGGGCTGCCAGCACAGCCTCATGATACAGCAGAGCTCTGCCTGCCAGCAACTCCTTTGCAAATGCATACCCTGACTCCTGTCCCCTCTGGACTACAAGATTTTTTGCCCTGGTCCTAAGCCGTCACAATTAATAACTGCAGCAGTACACATAACAGGAGTGCAATTTGCAGCATGCCAGACTTGATATTTCGCAGCCCCGTGACAAGCACACGACGTGTTTATCAGGGCACGGCATAGGCTCTGAGCACAGAAGACATCGTTAAGTATCTTAGAAGACTGCATAACGAAGAAGAGGACAATTTGGGACCAAACTGTAAATCAAGGACTGTGGCAGAAAACACCCATGTTTCCCCATGGAAAGAATTATCTGGCTCGGTCCAAGTCAGAGCTGTGTGGATAACCAGAAGATTAAGTGTCCAAACAGGGAATGAATTAACTTGGCAAAGACATTTGAACAATTACACAAATCATCTTAATTTCGGACACTAGCATTCCCAGACTACGTAAGCTTGGGCTCCTGAGCGTGCCTTGATCTGGAGAGAGAGGGGAAGGCTTGTGCACCTGATATGATTCAAAACCAATGTTAATTCTGCTCAAGCCTCCATGGACACAGAAAATTAGGCATACTCAAGACCTAGGCCCTCTGTACTCAGAAGGTTTTCAATTCACAACTTGCTTTTCAAGCTGCAAGTGGCATTTTGGCATAATTATCAGTTGTCATTTAAGAAGGAGGAACATTATATTTCCATGCTTTCCTAGTATGAAGAGGGTTGAACCACACTCTTGAAGTTCCAGGAAACTCATTTCTTCATTTGAAGGACCTTGAAATGCTCCCTGTCCACAGATCTGTCTACAAGAGTCATGGTACTAAAGAGAGACAGAAACAATTAAAAAAACTGGAACATGACTCAGGCAAAAAGAAAATTTTTTCTTGGAGAGAACTGTGAGTTGCACCTATTAAACTATTGTTATAATTCATAATACCTTCAAGTATAAAATCACTCATGAAAGAAAATGAAAAACACAGATTAACAAGATTAAAATGTTAGAGAAATTCCACATGGATTATCCTCAAGAACTGGAGAAAGTTACAGAGGTTTATGAGGACTTTTTTTTTTAATCCTAACCAAAGACAGGTGGGTTTTCATAATTTATTTCTGATATTTCATCCCTCTCACCTAGCTCCTTCATCCGCTATATTAGTATTTCTATCCATTCTAACATAAAAAATATGCTTAATTAGATTATTGTCAGAGTGAACCAGCCATGACAAACCAATAGATTGTCAGATCTATTGAAATGACTTTTTAAAATGAAAAAAATCTCTTTTTTGAACTTCTAATGAGCAGAGAAGTCAGATGAAATTCATTCACATGCTGCAAAAGCCAATTCTGGTAATAATTAGGATTTTAAGTTGCTTTATTTGCATGCATATATTTCCTCTCATCTGGAAGCATTCCGATGTACTGATTAATTGAGTATAAAAATCTAATTTGGAATAGACATGGAAGGAATTATTAAAAAAGCTAACCTTGATGCCCTCATGTAACATTAATTACAGTTGAAACACACCAGTTATGCCTATTAACGAATGATAAAAATTTTATCATTCAAAAATCCTTGTGCATTGCAATATTTCAAACTCAATCATTATTTTCAGCATAGAAAATTTTAGATAAATCTCTCTATGTTGAAAGTAAAGGAAAGTAGTTCCATAGCCAAGGTAAGAATCACAAAGTTGGTACATTTTTCTTGTACGAACTATTTAATCTCTTAAGCTTAGAATTCACTTGAGAAAACAGTTATGAGTATAGTGACTATCTTTGTCAATTCATGCATTTTGGGTGAAATTAAACATATCAATGTATATATCTGTAAACCCAAACCCCTTCAAAACAGAAAAGTTCTTCAAGTTTTCTGGTTAGAAACAAGTACAACACAAGGGACATTAAAGAAAAATGCAGTGAATGAATTGCTCTTTCTATTCTGCTCATGTATGCAGCTTTCACTTCAGTCATTAAATGACAGTGTCTTGATCCATGAGTCTTCTTTCCTTCCTTCCTTCTTTCCTTCCTTCTGCCTTCTGCCTCATGGGAGAGAGGAGCAGGTGAGGGACTGGGCGGGTGTTTGGCTGCTGGCCAGGGTTAATGCAACACAGCAGCCAGAGAGCCACTGGAAGGGTGCACAATGAACTGTTGTCTGTATCCCAAACTTTTGCATAAACAACTTCCAGCTTTCCCTATTAAACTGTATTGCTGAGAGGGCTTTTTCTTGGCAGAACCAGAATTCTGTGCCTTCTTTTCCGGTTGTGCCTGGAGATGCTGCATGCAGGGCAGCCACAAGCAAAGAATATGGACACACATAAGGTCCCTCACTGATCTGTTCATGTCCCTGGCAGCCCCTGGGGCCCAGTGCTGTTCTTTAACCAAAGAGGCAAAAGAGTTGGGTGTTAATAAAGCTGATTTACAGCCTATTGCACCTGTGGCCATATACCAAATCAGCCAATTGGTTCCTCAGAGGAAACACCTCAGGAGTGATCTACTGCCATGTGGACTTATGCCATAGTGCTAAATACGCCAGCTGCATTTTGGTTTGTGGACAGCCATATTCTGGGCTGCATCAAAAAAACCCCATAATCAGCAGAGGTGATTCCAGCCCTCTTCTCTTGTGATACCCCACCTGGAGTCCTGTGTCCAGCCCTGGGGACCCCAAAAAAACTGCATGGACCTGTTGGATTGAGTCAAGAGGAAGGTCACAAAGATGATCAGAGGCCTGAAGCTCCTCTCTTGTGAACACAGGCTGAGAGTTGGGGCTGTTCAGCCTGGAAAAGAGAAGGCTTCAGGGAGACCTTGTAGCAGCCTTACAGTACCTGAAGGGAGCCTAAAAAAGGGAAGGAGTTTTTATAAGGGCATGGAGTTATAGGACAAGGGGAAACAGCTTCAAACAAAAAGAGAGTAGGTTTGGATTAAATAGTAAAAGAAATTCTTCACTGTGAGGGTAATGAGGCACTGGAACAGTTGCTCAGAGAGGTTGTGGATGCTCCGTCTCTGGAGGTGTTTAAGGCCAGGCTGGATGGGGCTTTGATCCACTTGGTCTAGTGGAAGGTTTCCCTTCCCATGGCAGAGAGACTGGGTCTAGATGATCTTTAAGGTCTCTTCCAACATAAAACCACTCAAGGATTCCATGATTTTATGACTATGACTCTGAAGGGAAAGGGTGAGCAAATCACAATGATTTAATGATGCACACACTCTAATAGTATCTTCTGTTTGGAATATTTGCTTCTGTAAATTACTTACTTTATGTTATGGTATCTCTATTTCAATTAGTATATTGCGGATTAAATTTTAGTGCCAGCAGAAAAAAAGAGCTCTGTTTGTTGCTCTCTGGGTAGCACTTCAGGTTGAAATATTCTATAAAAATTGTGCTGAGGTTTTCAGGCCAAAATAAAAAGACAGAAATAACAAGAAAAGGGAAATCCTGCCAGTCTGAATTTAGTAACACTCCTTGATCAACTTCTTTCATCAACATATAAATTTTAATTCAGAGCTTTGGAAGCTATTCTGAAATTCTATAGGAATTGAAAATTGACTAGAACTTTTTATTCAGTTATTGATTTTCAAATAGATAAGAAAATATAAAATTGTCAAAAACAAATAGTTAAGTTCCATTACTAATGTCTGCTGGTGACAAAATAGTCCTTTCCATAACTATGTAAGAAAGTTGGGCAGGGAGAACTAAATGTTGAAACTAAATTTGTTGAAAGAGCAAGCTTCATATAACAATGGCTAGTAGGGTAGTGGTGAAACAAGCTGCTGCAGGGATGCACTAGACCCAGTCTCCCAGGTACCTCCAGCCAGGACAGTTTTCCTTTAGGTTCTCCATAGGTGCACTAAACTTTATTCTCTGAAATCTTGTGCTGTTGTTAGGATTTGGGTGGCTCAAACAGTCCTGTGGGCAGGAAGGAGTCATTACACCTGCATCCTCTAGCAGGATCTGCTCCTTTTCAACACAGATAGTCAGCTGCATAACCACGTTACTGAATTAACAATAGATTTTCATATATCAAATTGATACACAACAGGTCCTTAGAAACCAGTTACAGATTGTTATTTAGACAAAGTGCTTGTTTTATTGTGATGTCATAACTAATGCTTTAGCAGAACATGTTTGAAGACCTTGGTAGAAATAAAGTATTTGATGTATGGTTCACACATTCCCTGCCCTCTAGTTATTCTGAAAATCCTTATGCCATTTTGAGAGACAATCGGTTTAAAACTTGAAATCTAAGTAAGAAAAAATGACTAAGTATCATATTAGGACATAAATAAATACATAAATATTACGTGTGAATACAAGAAAGTGGTGTAACAGTTTGTTGAGGAAGTTTTAGTTAAATCAAACCTACAAATATGAATTATACATTATACATGAGTATATGTATAATGTATATATGAATTATACATTGTTATACAAACTTTTTTTGTTTGTTTTTCAGAAGAAAATCCTTATTTTTCCTCTTGAAAAGCTAAGATGGATAATTTTTTTGGTGGTCCACCTGAAGCGAGCTTGAATTTGAGGAACTGAATGGAAATGCAGCTGTGGTTCCTGTCCCAGCACTGCAGCACCTGGCTGTGAAAGGAGGTGACACCTCTGCTGTGACGGCAGCACTCCTGCTGGTGAGGAACCACCCTGTGCACAGGCTGGGCCAGACTGATGGTGCAGGAGCCAACTTCCAAGACTGTGAATAATTGCCTCATCAGGGAGGCTGAACCTGGGAAAAATCCAAAGGGTGTGGGGAAATGGGAATAAAATAAAAAAGAGTTAGGTAGAGATGAGAGAGAAGAGCCTTAAGTAAGAAGAGGTCATGGCCCAGAGGACAATAACACCAAAGAATGATGGTACAGGAAAGTGAAAGACTGAACAAGACTTAAGATTTCTAGCCAGTATAACTCAAGTCTACCCAAATAGGTGTAAAGTTCACTCGTTGAGCCTGTCTTTTCAGTGGTTAAGTCAAAAAAAAAGAAGAAAACTGTTTTTTTCTTGCCAGTAACTCTTTTTGGGACAATTAAAAGGGACCTTTGAAAAAAAAAAATCTAAACTTCCAAATCTGCTATCACACAAGTTGCTAAATAGATATCACAGTTCTGATACTAGAAAAGAAATTTCACAGTGAAGCTGTTTTAGCAGTGGAACAGCTTGCCAAGGGAGATAGTGAAATTTCCATCATTAAAGATGTCAAAGATGTCCTTGTTTGGATGTGGCTGTGAGCTACCTGTTTTAGCTTCAGTAGTGCACTTGCTTGAAACAGAAGGCTTGATGGAAGACCAGCAGAGGTCTCTTCCAATCTATATCATTTTGTGAATGCAATATGCATTTTCTGGGGGAGCTTCTGGGGGAGTTTCTATTGGAACAGAAAAAAATCTAAAACCTGCATGCATCACAGTCAAGCAGACAAAAGTTTGCCTTAGTCCTGGCATTTCTTCTCTTCACAGCCTTGGTTTGATGGCTTCTAGTAAGAATTCTTTTAGACCCTTTTCAGTCTCAGCCTTACACTTCAGCAACGTGATCTCTGCTTTATGTAGGTGTTGGGCTGATTTGGGCTGTGCAGCAGAAAAGGCAGCGTTGTTCTGATTCATTGCAGCTACTCAAGTCAATGAAGAAAGCTTTGTAGGAAGAAAAGGAGTTTCCTTGAGGCCTGGAGAACTAGAACTTATCTGTGCTAGTCTCACTGACCTCAACACACTGCCCACTCAGGGTAAATTTTTGACAAATGTTTTCCTAATTTTCAATATGTACAGCTTCCCATCCAGGATCTATTTTACGGAAGTGCTGGGTACAGGACAAAAAAACAAATGCATCTAAGAATTTTTGCACAAGCAGAGATTAAGTAAATTTAGTATCATTCAATATAGAAAAGAAATAATTGCATGAGATAGTATAACAAAGTCTATAATGTCATGATGCCCTAAAAAAGATGAATAGGGAATAATTGACTATTTTCAACAAAAACTAGAGTAAACATCAAGAGAAATTATCAAGCTGCAGGTCAGAAGAAAGAAAAGGACTTCTTCCACAAAAGCTGTAGTTAAACTATAGAATTCTTTAACCCCAGAAAGCCATACTGGCTCAAATATATATATAATTCATAAAAACGATTAGACAAATCCAGACAAGGTCATCCATCAAAGGTTATTACAATGAAAAAATACAAAGATAGAACTTTGACTTGGGAAGTCCCTCAAATAAATGATTTAGCATGAGAACATCCATTTTACCTGCTGACTTAAGTACACCCATGCTAAACTTTGTCATCTATTCACAAGGACTACACAAACACTCTGGGCTGAAAACAACTGGCCTGTACCTAACAAATAGCAGTGTTATCTGCTTTGACCAGATGCATAGGACCATCCTATGATTTCAGTGCCCCTTCACTTTACACAAAGGATGTGACGTGTTGCAAAACAGATTCACTGCATTGCTGTGAATCCAGTCATACTGAAGGCCAGGCTTTGGAATCCTGGAGCAGAGCCAGATATAATGTTTAGAAAAAACCAAAAAAAACACGAGGAAATGTGTTATCAAAATAGAAGTACCAGATTTGGGAGATTGAATTTACGACTGTATCCAAAGCATTTCCTGTTCTTTCTTTTGCTGAAGTTACAACTTGGCTTCAGCTTTTTTATTTACAATGGTATAACTGAAGGATAATGAAACATGGTTTGTTTTCACATAATAAGTGGATTTCCTAGTATTTGACAGAACAGTATCACTCTGTACTATCCCTGTTCTTATTCTCTTTCCCAAACTTTCAGTTCTGGCTGCTGATGTATGTGAAACACATTTTTGTCTTCACACTTGGAACAGTAACTGTCAGTTTCACTGAGGGTTTTCCATTACCACTTTAGTAAAAAATTTACTAACATTGCAAAGAAACAATTAAAATGCTTTCCCCTAACTTTTTCTCTTATATTTTGGGACAGGAGAAGTATTGTTTTTCCTAAGCAACCACAGTTTTCCATGTATGCAAAAGCTTTTGCAGTTTCAATATATAAAAGTTTAAAAATTCCCATACTTCGTATAAATGTCTTGTTATTTTGAGATCAAGTTCAGTGCTCTTGCTGCTACTTTGAACCATTGCATTGCACTCTCCCCAGGTCAGCAGCAACATTCCTCTCAAAGTTGCTCAGGGACAAACGGGTTGTAGGAATTAATGAAACCAGAATGTCTGGGACCTAACAGCTGCAAAAAGAATCTAGAGGGAGCGATCTCTCTTCTCTGAGGTATAAGGACTGCTTTTAAAATGGGGTGGGACTGTGGATAGACACTCAATATCCCTCTTACTAAAAAGTAATAAGAATTGAAAATCTATCAAAGGAACAGAAATGAATCCCAGGATGTGCCCATTTGCATCTTTGGACTCACAAATCTTCCTGTGAGTCTAGCCCTAGGTGACAAAAGGGCTCATCTCTGATACTGGCTGTTCAAAAGGTCACACAGGTAACACATTAGAGAGACATGCACCCCCATGCAGAGGTATTTCAGATCTATAGCAAACCAAGCATGGTGGTAAGCACATCAATGACATCCCATCGTGCTGCTGACTGCTGTGCTGCTTCTCCTGCCATGCTTTTCTCCCTGGAAATCTCCTCCAAATGCCAAAGCATCCAAAGAATTTGCTGGATATTACCGGCTCATTTATTTCATAGGACAATAGGCCAGCAGACAGCCCTGTCTAAAGCTGTGTTGGAAAGGTTTTAATTCTCTTCACTGAAGCAAAGGTTCCTTCACTGGTCTGAAGCTTTCCAGGCAGTTTTTACACCTGCAGGATTCAGAAAGGCCAAAATCAGATGATATTGGTGGTCTCATGCAGGGCAGACAAGACCATGGTAGACTCAAGAATGGTGCCTCATTCTGGCCTGGATGTGAACCCAGGCATTACTGTACAGCATTTTCTCTGAAGAATGTTTCTCATGCTAGCTCCCGGGACCCAGAGAATGCATCCCCAGAGTCCTGAAGGAACTGGCTGATGTAGTTGCCAAGCCACTTCCCACAATATTCAAAAAGTCATGGTGGTCAGAGGAAGTCCCAGGTGACTGGAAAAAGGGAAATATTTTTAAGAAGGGAAGAAAGGAGGGCCTTGTGATCTACTGAACTGACTGCCTCACCTCTGAGCCCAGGAAGATCATGGAACAGATCTTCCTAGAAGCTGTGCTAAGTTAAGGCACATGGAGGAAATTGAATTGAGACAGACAGCACGGCTTCACTAGGGGGAAATTCTGTCTGAGCAAATTTGTGGCTTTTTATGAGGGAGTGACTGCATCAGTGAACAAGAGAAGGGCTACAGAAGTAATTTCTCAGATGTTCTGTAAAGCCCCTGGCATGGTCCCACACAAAATCTTAGAGTCACATCCAGAAGGTAGTGGTCAACAGCTCAGAGTCCCGATGGGCATCACTGACAAGGGATGTTCCTCAAGGGGTCATACTGGAACCAGTGTTATTCAATATCTTCGTTAATAGACACAGTGATTAAGTGCTCCCTCAGCTAATTTGCAGATGACACCAAGCTGAGTGGTGCAGCTGCCACACCTGAAGGACAGGATGCCATCCAGAGAGGCCTGGATAAGCTCAGGAAGTGGGTGCATGGGAATCTCATGAGGTTTAACAAGACCAAGTTCAAGATGCTGCACCTGGATCAGGGCAAGCCCCAGTATCAGCACAGGCTGGGGATGAACAGATGGAGAGCAGCCCTGCCCAGAAGGACTTTGGAGTGCTGGTGGATGAGAAGCTGGACATGAGCTGGCAAAAGGTGTTTGCAGTCCAGAAAGCCAAACAAGTCCTGGGCTGCATCCAAAGCAGTGGGGCCAGCAGGGCAGGGAGGGGATTCTGTCCTTGTGCTCTGCTCTGGTGAGACCCCAGCTGCAGTGCTGCAGCCAGCTCTGGGGGCCCAGCATAGGGGGGACAGGGACCTGTTGGAGAGAGTACAGAGGATGGACATCAAGATCAGTTAAGGGATGACACACCTCTCCTGCGAGGAAAGGCTAAGAGAATTAGCCTGGAATGGAGAAGGCTTTGAGGTGACTTAATTGTGGCCTTCTAGTGCCTGAAGGGAACTTACAGGAAAGATGGAGCAAGACTATTCATGAGGGTATGTAGTGATGGGGCAAGGAAGAAAGGACTGAAAGACAGTAGGTTTAGATTGGATATTAGGAAAATTTCTTTGCTATGAGGGTGGTGAGGCACTGGAACAGATTGCCCAGAGAAGCTTCCGATGCCCTATCCCTGAAAGTGTTCAAGGTCAGGCTGGGTAAAGCTCTGAGCTACCTGGTCTAGAGGAAGATGTCTCTGCCCACAGCAGTCGGGGTGGAACTAGGTGATCTTCAAGGTTCCCTTTCAAACCAAACCATTCTATGATTCTGTGATAGACTGCATTTTGTATATTTAATTAAGCTATTATTAAGACAGTAAATAAAAGAATTATGTTAACAGCAGGAATGAGATAAACTAGCTCACTGTTAAAAACAATTGAAAGCAGATACTCTTTTTGGTAGACTGTAGCCTAAGCAGCAAACTGTTGCTTGTAACACATTTTCTATTATTCTGTGAATTATCCAAATCTACGAGAGAGTGAAATGTGATCCACTAGTTTGTGAGCAGAAGCTCTCAGGAGCAAATCTACTTGAATTACAATTTCTTATTCAAAGAATACTTGCTGTAAAATACTTAAAATTTTGTCAGAGCAGCTATTTGAAACCAGGTGAGCAATCTAAACAAGTAGAGCAATTGATATTCTCTGTAGATTGACAATAAATTTATTAAAGTGTCTTTTGATGTGGTCAGAACTCCTTCCATAAAACCTCTGTTTTCACCTTGACATGATAGATGTTCCATAAGGAAGGCTGAGGAACAGGAAAAGCTGAAAATCCTGAATTCAGTGCACCATTGAAGAGTTAAGTGACTGCACTTCCAGAGCAGGTTCTGTGAGAGCCAGCCCTTAGATTATACCAGCTCCTGATGCCTACCAGGTGGCACAGGAGAAAATCTGCTCAGGAAGGGCTCTGATTTCTACTTAGGCTTCCTCCAACCTAAATGAGTCCTTTGGACCATTATGAGTTAGACTCAAATCATGAGTAAATATGACTGTCAGAATATTGTAGAAAGTTAGGATGAAGCTAATAAAGAAGTTCAGGTGTCTCAGTGGTTCAGCCTATTGTCCTGTAGATAGCAGGGCTTCCTGAGGAGTTTGTCAGAACTGGGCTTTAACTGCTCATGGCAGACATTTCCAGAGCCTAATTTCCCATTAACCAGAGAAAAAAGGCAATGAAAATAACCATTAGAGATGAACAAACGTATAAGCATGGCCTCAGGCACAGAAAAACTCTGTTGATCTGAGACATAATTCTGTCTCTGAAGCTCCAGAGCTGTCAGAAAATAAGCTAAATTAGAGCTTTTGTAGTGCAAGAAAACAAAATTATATGCCATTTTGAAAGATTTTTTTGTTAAATGGATAAGCTGCCTTCCATCATAATTTTCTCTGTCTAAACCAACATAAACAGTGTGTAGAGCCCCAGATATTGGCTAAGTACTTAGGTCTACTAAAGTTAATATTATGGACCAAATGTTTCACTTGATGCAATTATAACACCTGATGGAAGTTCTCAGATCAATACGATGTTATTGTTTCAAAGACACAAGACAAAAAGCATTGTCTGAGAAACATTTTACTTTGAGAAAAATATATTAAGACACCTTGCTCCCAGTGCAGAAATAAATACATAAAGACAGTCAGACAGACATATTCTGTTTTATTGGCACTAATTACTTATAGCTTATTTTGTAATTCTATAGAATGTTTTCTGAGGACCAATTTATGTACAAACATATGAAGTATGCAAACACAATCTAAAATGCAAGAGCTTTCAAGATAGCTTTAAGTATCATCCCTTCTCTTTTGCCTGGTGATTAAAAGTAAAGCAGAATTAATAGACATGAATATTCAGCCTGCTCTGTCACATACATTTAAAATAGATTCTTCCTAAAGAGATCTGGGATGGAATGCAAAATTTACTGAAATCCACATCATTCTCTGCAACTTAAAAGTGAGCAACCCACATCATAATAGACCAAGGGAAACTGCTACATGTTTTACATTAAGTAAGCTTTTTTTTGTGGCAAACTTTTCAGTCAAAAAACTAAGGAACAGCTGACCTTTTAAAAGACTTTTTGGTTACTGTTGCTGACTTCTCAGACTAATTGAGCACCTCATTGAAATCTAAGGTCTTGTCTATTTCTACTAACCTTCACTCAGGCATCCAAAAAAATAACAAGTATATTTAAAGGAAACGAACAAGTATATTGTAAGGAATATACTGAAACAAGCAACAACAAAAAAAACCCCATAAAACCAACAATAAAAACCTCCCAACAAAAGAACAAACCTCTTGTGACATTTTTGTTAGGATAAAAGCTGCTAATTATCTACATGTATAAATGGACATCTATTCAAAGCACTACAAATATATCACATTAGTATGCATTACTTATTTAATACAAGTTGTAGATAAAATGGACACTGTAGTGACCAAGCCAAGACTTCCTTGAGGGCTTCTGACTTTTCTCATGAATGAGATTAACTAACACTGAAGATTAAAGACATAAAAGTGAGATTTTTTTTTTCTTTTACTCAGTATAGAATTGATATTTAAGGTTTTCTTTCCTTTAATCAAGAAGATTCTGGTTTTATTACCCTTCACCTCCAGCTCCCAAGAATTCATTATCAGATTTTGCCATTTCTGCAATATAAAAGTGTTTACAGATGGAGCTTGTATGAAATCCTGTGACAAAAAAGGGTAAATTTCACATAAAACACAACAGAAGGACAATCACTGCCATCTTAGAATAATGTTTGTTGTAGAAAAAGGTGACACCAGCAAATTGTTTCAGTGCTTGTGTCTTAGTTATCAGCAGTGCCCATGACTTGACTTATCTGTGTAACCAGAGGCTCAGTTCAGGGATGCAGAGTCAGATGGATTTTTCGTAATCAGTAAGACAGTGTGATAGCACAGAATCATATTCTTTTGGAACAATAAAAAAGGATGTGGGTCTGCCTGTAGGAATACCTCACTTTGAATATGAAATCACAGAATAACGACTGGACTATGAGCAAATGTATACAAATGCTTTTCTTCAAAACCATCTTTTCTTCAAAATCATCTCTTTTCTTCTCACTAGATTTCCTGCTTGAAACACAGATGACTTCTTACCCCACCAGATCTAGTTTTCAGAGGATGAACAATCTTGTGTTTAGTGAAAGTGCTTGTGGCCAAAATTCTATCGTGAATACACAGAATCATTGAGGAAGGGAAATTTTTCCTTCCATCCACTTGGAATTTTCATTCTTCCAGCCTGAGTATTGTCTTCACTCTTTTCTTTGTACCCCTTTGGGCAGAATAACATAACAACTGGATTCCCTGAACCTCTCTTTAAGCTAAACAATCAAATTCCCAGCTTCTCACTTTATATCATGTGCTCCAGCCCCACAGCCATCTCATTCTGGCCCCCTGCTAGGATAACTGCAGTTCTGTAGTGCTGCAAAGTCTATAGCAGCCATTGCCTTTTGATTTATTCGTGCCTCTTGCACTGTCCAGCTGTGCAACTCTGAGAGGACCAAACCACAGGGTTTTTTTTCTCTTGCCGCTTTGTTAACTATGTCCTTTTGGGATGTGAATGCTTACAAGTAGGAATTGCTTCTATCACTTGTATGTACCAAGTGTGTTCCAAATATATCAGGATTCTGTTCTCTGTTGGCTTCTGGGCATTGCTACAACAGAAAAAGCAATAATACTTATCCACAGTAAGCACAAAGGGGAAAAATATTGCAATGGGACAAAAAGAGAATGACTTAATCATAAATAAAAGCCAAAGTATGAAGTGGGGAATGATTTATTTTATTGAGCCCAGATGGTTATTGGAGCAAAAGCAGAAGTCCATAGAAGTTGGAAAACCCTCCCATTTTTGCTTCACTGCCTGAAGCTGCCATTATTGTACCTTCTACAGTCACTGGACAAAGATGTAGATCTTAGGAATCACGTCTCCCAGTTCCTTTAGCCTGGAGTGCTTTCTGCAGGATGGGTTTCACCAGAAGACACAAAATCCTCTGGTTTTATGCCACCTGATCTTACCTCAGAATGCTGGTCTTGTGTTGTCATAAGTATAATGGCTGAAGACAAAATCAGGCTGTAGTTGTGATGTGTCTTTCAAAAGGTTCCTGTGGTGCCAGATTTTTTATCTCATTGTGAAAAATAGGGCCTCTCCTTTTTTCAGTTGACTCACTGAAAGGAGATTAACCCCAATGTTTCTCAAGTCCAGGCAGGATATCTGGGTTGTTATTCATGCTGTTACACAAGTGATATTGGTAATCTCATTCATGCAAACAGGTGGCCAGCTGAAGAATATAAAATGCCATTAAGTGGAGTTTAATGTTCCTTACTGTATTGTTCAAGGGTAAACAAACTTTTATCACTAAATGCAACTTTATCTACGTTACTAGTCATTTAGAATTTTTATAAGAGTACTTATTTCATATTTCTTAGTGAAGCAAGCAGAAATTGTGTACAAATTCAAAGCACAGTGAATGAGAATATTGTTAGTTACCAAACTTTTTCTCCCAAAGTTTTTCCATTTTTTTTTCTCTAAAGGGTTAAAGGAAATTTTCTTATTTCCAGTTTCTAAATGAAGTTTTGGAAGCATATTCTGTTGTTTATTTCCCAGTTTTTCAGGGTTAAAAATGGAAAAAAATAAGTTGAAGAATCATTAGTGGAAATGTGCCGGGGTTGGCTGTTACTTGTCTCTGCTTTAGCATGGGAAAAGGTGGTTCTGGGCAGGCCGCGCTCTCGAAGAAGGAGTCTGGACTCTTGCCTGCCAGGGTCTCCGAGCCCCTGCCAGGGCTTTGAGACATCCAGGGCATCCAGAGATGTCCTGGGTCCCGACAGAAATGCACAGAAATAGATCATTAAAATTACTGCTGGTAGAAAAAGGTTTGTTCACTTTCATTTTTTCCTGTGTTTCGTAAATAAAAAGCTTGGACAGTCTCAATGGCTAAAGTCATAGAAGTAATTAAATACTCATCTTCCATGTTGGAGTTCAAAGCCCAAGTTCTTACTTTCTCTCATACAATTAACATATATTTAAGCCAGTAGATTAAAAGACATGGAAAAATAATGGAATTGTCCTGGAACAAAATTGAAGATCAAATTACTAAAAGCAAATGAACACAAAACCCAAACAGAAAATCCCCTCCAATTCAATTTATTTGCTGTTGAGATTCTCTTGGGTAAATTCAGAAAATGTGATTCAACTTCTGCCTATTTTAAATTATAAAGTTCCATGTAATAGGGTAAAAATGATATGTGGGGTTTCTGGGTTTCTTTCTCATAGTGTTTTTTGACACAAAAAGGTACAGGATTCCTGACTTTCCTAATCTGAAAATTTTGCTTGCAGAATTTTCCTTATGGTCTGGATAAAAACCTGCAGCTTTTCCTTCCACAAATAAATAAGATCATACAGCATTTTTTTCCCCTTGGAATTATCTAGATTGCTCTAAAAATTCCATGAACATACAGCAGTCTCTTTTAAATTAACAACTTTTAATGCTTCTTTGGTATGCTATGATAGAGTTGCCTGTTTTGTGAAATGAATAGTTCCATGGAAATATCAAATCAGTGCTCAGTGATGGCCAAAATCCATGGTAAGTACTGGTAAATTACTAGAGAAAGAATGGAGAATAAAAGATGCTGCTACGCTACTGCCATGAAGATCTCAAACTGTTCCTTGCCAACTTCCTCCTCTATACAACTTACCTGCAGAAAAGGCTATAGCGGGACTGGAAAACATATGGACATGGTAAACAGTGAAGATAAAGGGTGTAGGAGGCCTCTGTGAGGCAACTTGACAACTTCTCCAACTCTTCCATTTAGGTTGGAGATGACCAAGGTAAAAGAAAGTGTCCCAGGAAAAGTGTCCAGGGAGAGAGAGAGGCTACAGCTCACTGCTTCTACCAAAAAGCCCCTAGGAGCCATCAAATAAGGTTAGTAAGAAGCAGGTTCAAACCAGCCAAAGGAGGAGGATCTTCACTCAGTGTTAAACTATAGAACTCTCTTGCCAGCAGCTGGTGAGGACTGATTGTTTGCCCAGCTTTGAAGGGAGAGGAGATAAAATGTATCTCTGTGTAAAAGAGATACATCCAGGGAGTGGTAAAATACAGAGAAGTCACTTGGGTATCTGAGAAGTTCTCTGGGTATCTGAGCTGCTGATAGGGAAGACAGAGGTATGAGGTCATCCATGCCTGTGTGGCAGTGGCCAAAGAACTCCACTTCCTGCATAAGCACCCACGACCTTCAATCTTTCCTCATATCTGTGGGTTTTCTCTCTGCCTTCTGCCAGCCACTGCCAAGGCAAACCTTTAGCCCTGGCCAAGTTCACCGCATTTTGACTTTCCCTGGATTCTGCATTATTCATGGGTTTGTACCAGCCATGCAGAGTCTCTCTGCACACTGAATTTATGCAGCTCAAATTCATCCTCTTGCTCTTAGTGTTGTTTAGAAGCCAACTCAGAGCTTTTTACACCTGTCCCAACTATCACTGCTGTCTGTCTGACTGAGCAGGGCAGCTGAGCCTCAGGAGCACTTTAGTAGGATGCTACAGATTCTGCAGGTGCCATTGGGAAGAAAGCAAAGGCAAAGGCGAAGTGAAGGGAGGACAGGTATTGTAATTGTGCCCATTCTGTTTGGTCTTGCCAAGCTCAAACTGGTCCTTCCTGACTTGTGGAGGGTTCTCAGGAGTGGGTGTGCAGGTGCCATTGAGTGTATTCCGCATGCCAAGCAGAAATTCACTCTTACACTTCTGTGGGCCCTGCTGGAACAACAGCTGTAGCTGTTCTCCCCAGGCCAACACCATGGGTACAAAAAAATTCAGATTTTTGTCATCAATGTGACACAAGGACTGAAGTAATGCTCATTTCCTCCATCTGGAGTCACAAAATCATGGATTTATAGAATAATACTGGTTGGGAGTCACCTCTGCAAGTCTACTTGTCCAACACAACTTTCCTCACCTTCCTGAAAAAAACCAAAATTAAAACACAGAATTTAGGCTTCAAGGTCTCATCACTCTTCTTGGCATTTCTAGCCAGCTCCTGAAAGTTACTTCTGGTTTAGTGCTTTGGCTTCTGTTAACATTTCTCAGGTGCACAATGCTGCCCACACATTGCATGGCTAAGCTTGTATCTAATTCAGATTTGAGAATTCATTTGAATTTGAACGGTACAGCAGCCAAAGAATTTCTGTCATAAGGAGGTTAAGGAGTGGATTGCAAAATGGTGAATGCAGAGTGTGTAATGCCCACATGGAGACAGGTTCACATCCAAGCAGAAAAGGCTATTAAATAATTTTAACACAGCAATATTTACAGCTGTGGAAGGCATGAAATATTTATATAAATACTATTCCAATAGTAGGGAGCCAGAAAGGATGCTCTCTGCTTTCTTTATAAGAAAAATTGAAGTGGTGTTTTATAACATGAATTTATTTTTGAAAGCTCAGTAGATCACATCATGTACGGTCTAACTGTATTCTTCATAAACTACAGATTTTCTCAGACACCATATATTTTCTTAAAGGATTTTGCACCATACTGTGTTATTTATATCTTCTATTCCATGTTATTTTTCACCTTTTATGATGGTTCATCTGGTGAAATTTAAACTTTTAAGTGTGTTATTTCAAGTGAACCATGCCAAAAAATGTTACACAATGTAATTTGATACTTTTTCTATACCATTGAACTAGAGCAATTAAAATAAATTTAAATATTAAAAATCTAATTACTTTCTCCTCTTATGTGTCTTGTGTGAGGTGGTACATTACGTGAAGGCAAGATGGGGAGGCAGAGTGGTTTTCAGATGCAACAGGTGTGCTTTGGTTCCAGTACCATATGGAAACAGCAGTCCTAAATTCCTCAGACAGTATTGGGTTGCTAATTTTGTACTCCTTGAGAGAAAGATTTTGCACTCATTGAGTGAAAGAGACTAATTTATGATTAAATAAGGTTCCAGAAGTATAATGGGAATAGGAAGAAAGAAAAGGGCGTTATGTTGACCAGCTCTGTAAACTTGCATTTTTGAAATATATTATTGCTCCAAAAGTAAAAATATACGTTATTTAATCCTTCAAGAAACTAATAGTAAACAAACCTTGTTCATGACTTTTGCCAGCTAGCTGGTGATTCCCATTGGGAATGAGCATGAGAACAGAACAGAACAAAAACATGTCCTGTGTATGGTTGTATGGATGGGAAGGAGTTGAGTTTAAAGTTCCTGATTCATTCTAAAGGACTGAAATGTGAGTCTGAATGGCTGAGTACACAGAAAAAGATAAAGTGACACTATAATCAGAACAATTGGTATGTTTTCTTCATGAATTTGAAGTACCAAAGCAGTTCATACCACAGCAGGGTTTGTTTTTGTCTTACAGGACAGAAATTTTCTATTTTCTGTTAATTATTTTTTTTTTTTCCAGGAGAAATTATCTACGCTATCAAGGTGTTGTCTTACAGGACAGAAATTTTCTATTTTCTGTTAATTCTTTTTTTTTTTTTTCCAGGAGAAATGATCTACGCTATCAAGGTATTATTTGATATCTTAATTGCTATGGATATTTCATTGTATTTAGTCTCAACTCAGCACCTGCAGGTCTGAAAATTCTCTGGGACATGAGACTTAAGCAGCAACCAGCTAAGTGCCACAATGTACAGCTTTATTTATTTATTTAAATTGAAAGTACTTTGAGGAAAGCCTATCAAAAAAATGAAAGCCTATGTTGAGCTAAAATTACTGGATGCTGATCCTTGTCCACTTGTCTATACACTTGTCTATATGCTTTGGCAAAGAAAGTCCACCAAAGAAAAATGGCTGGTAGATACCATTTTGAATTTGTAATTTAAGAATCCTGTTCAACCAGCTCAATCCAATGTATGCCATTTGTTTTGGAAGTTTCCTGCCACTTGTTCCCCTCTTATTAATTTTTAGCTCCTATATCAGACTACCGGGACTGTTCCAAGGAGAAAATTTTCTTCAGGTTAAATTGGCTGCAAACTTCCATGCTGATGAAAACATTAATGAAGAAATTACAACTTTAGTTTGGTATACCGTTACAAACCCACACATAAGAAATTTCCTAGAATTCTTTTTTTTTTTTTGTGACACAGAAATGAGGGTATTTCACAGCCTGTCTACTCAGGTGTGAAGGATGAAAGTGGTTTATAAAGAGGGCAGTTATTTCACAGAAAAAGCATGTGGGATTTAAATATGCTTTTAACTGAACTGTTTTACATTCTTCGTTTTGCATTCACTTGTCACATTTGTTGTGCCAAGAGACGCTCTGAAAGCTCTCTTTAGCTAAGCATGTGTTGGTTCCACGTTTGTTATTTCAGATGTACCATTTTCCTTTTTGTTGTTATTAAGTTATATTGTTTCTTTTCCATTTTTACACACTTCTGCCACAAATAATATTGATAGGAAGCAGCTTGAATGCCTATGGATCATGACCTGAGGAGGGTAGCAGAATCCAGCACCCTTGACTTGCTGAAGAGCGGGGCTACCTTTGAACTTGACAGGGTTCAGGGAGGGTCTGGAAGGAACCTTAAGAGATTCAGCAAGTCCTGTACCTGGGAAGAAGGAACTGCTTGCAACAGCACAGGCTGGTGAGGTTCTGGCTGGGGGAGCAGCTTTTCTGGAATGGGAGTCTTGGCAGCAGCAAGCTGAATATGAGGCAGCAGTGTGCTCTGGCAGCCAAACAGGTCAGCTCTCCCAGGGAGTGTATTAATAGGAGCGTAGCTGTCACACTGAGGAAAATTGCTGCTCCTTGCTGCTCAGTCTTCATCAGACTGCATCTCAAAATCTGCACCCAGCCTCGGGCCTCACTTATGCAAGAAAGACCTTGACAAGCTGGAGCACTCTGCAGAGGCCACCTGATCAGTGAAGGGATGGGAGCATCTGCTCTCAAGGGGAGACTGAGGGAACAGCCTGTCAGCCTGGAGAGAAGAAGGCTTGGGGTGGGACACCTGCCTAATGGCAGCCTTCTAAAACTTGCAAGTATCTCATCAAGAAAATGGAAGGAGGCTTTCCGCAGATGTGTGTGCCAGTGGGAAGAGAGAAGGTGTGTAAGTTGATAGAAAAGAGATTCAGACTGGATGGAAGGAGATACTTTTCCAGCATGAAGACAGCCAAGCAGTGGATCAAGTTGCCTAGAGAAGTTATAGAGTCTTCATTCTTAGATATTTTCAAGGTCAGTCTGGGCAAAGTCTTAAATAGCCTGGTCTGACCACATAATTGATGATTTTTCGAATAATAGGTAAGACTGGATCACCTCCTGAGGTCACTCTTGACCAGAACTTTTCTATCATCCTATGATCAACCTAGAAACCTTCCTGAATCTGTGGAAGTGCAAATAAGTTTTTTTCCCCAATATTAGGACTGTTCTAAATATGGCTATTAACACTATGCAAATAGGTAATTTCCTTTTGCACAGAATTTTTCCCTGTATAATTACCTTCAGAGACTTAGTAACTCTTGGGTTATATAAAACAAACTATATTCACTGCTTTTTCCATGTGCATTTAGTAACAGCATTACAAAAACTATTAAAATTAATTCCTGTGAATCTATTTTTACAAACTACTGTGGCTTCTGTTCTCCAATAATGATCCACAATTTTTAATTATATTTGGCAGAGAAGGAAAATTGGTTTTGTGTTTACAGGCATTGTGGAGGAAATGAAATGTATTTTTCAGTTCACCATCTAATGCTTAATGATGGAACAGCAAAGTTGTTTTTTGGGGTTATTTTGGTTTTTTTGCTTGTTTTTTTTTTGGTTTGGTTTTTAGGCTTTTTGGGGGACTTTTTGAGAGGATTTTAACACATGTATCTCTCTGTCTAAAAATATTTCTTACCCAGATGCTATAGCTACACTGGGAGAAGAGGGCAAAACTTTCAATCTCATACTAGACAATTCTACTTGAAATGCACACTTGAGTGTTCATTAACTAAATAAATGTAATAAGAGAAAAAAAGATAAACCTATTGGTTATGATATTAGTTTAGAAGACTGTACAAACAGACATCAGTACTTACTCCAGAGATGTTACTTTATAGAAGGTGGATCAGGTTAATAGAAACAAATGGGTAGCACCATTCACCCCAAGAATAAAATGTTGGCTATTAAAGCATCTTTTGATGCTTTAGGGATGTTGCAGATGTAGGAGGATGTCCTTAGAAGAAATCATGAAACTGGAAGGTGGGTCTTCTAGTGAATGCTCTGATTCTCTACCTGCCAATAGACACCAGCTCTTCTGTTTGTACTGCTTTTTTTGCTTCACTTATTATTTTTAATATTAGATCTCAGACTTTTTTAATCCCATCCCAAGTAATTTCTCTCTGGAAGTTATTTTAACCATTATTTCTAAGCACCAGTGCAATCCCAACAGAGAAAAAGAAAATAAAAATGTACAAATAAACCCAAGATAATTTCTAAAGCATAAGTTCTGGAAACTAACTTGAAACAAGGGAGATTGGACAAAAATACCCAAGCCTCTCAGGCAGATCTTTGATTTGCCAAAATAGCTTTGTTCGCCTTTATTCTAAAACACAAATACATTTCAGTAAAATCCCATATTTTAGCGCCTTCCACTAAAATGCTAGTTCTTTTATGGTATATTACCTCATACTCAAAACTGTAGTTCTCTTTGAGAGCAACAGAAAACCTGCACAAGCTGAACAGGCAATGACAGATTTGTAATGGCTGCAACTTGCAGCTGAGAGACCACAGATGCTCAGAAGAGTTAGAAAAGTAAGCACATGGTGGGTTGACTCCCACCAGCAGTGAAGCCACCATCCTGTTGCTTGCTCACACAACACCAGTGGGATCAGGGAGAAAATCTTAAGGGCAAAAGCAAGAAAAACTTGTGAATTTAAATAAAGACAGTTTAGTAAGTGAAGTAAAAAGAAGAAAACAAGTGCTGCACAGGCAGTCTCTCAGCATCTGTCTGACACACACAAGTTTGAGCACAATGTTATGTGTTGTGGAATATGGTCAGTCAGGGTCAGCTGTCCTGCCTGTGCACCCTTCCAAGCTCTTCCCTACCCCAGCATCTTGGTCTACTCCCAGTCTGAGAAACAGAGGAAGCCTTGATGCTGTGCAAGCACTGCTCAGTAGCTGCTAGAGCCTTCAAACTTGTGTGATGGACTCCATCAGTTCTGAAGAGGCCGACACATGTGACTAGCTATTTTAATGAAAAATATTCCAGGAGGTTCCAGAACAGGGATGATTTCTATGAAGAAATTCTCCTGACGGAAATAACTTCAATGATCCTGAAACAGAACAAAGATTTTAAGAAATAAAACAAAAAATTAAATACGTAGACATTTTCAGAAGCTTTATGCAAAATATTTGTCATAATACACAAAAGAAAGTAAAACAATTAGTGCCACCCACAATCTACACTTAACTCAGTTTCACAGATCATTCCTTAAAGCAGAATGAAACTATGGATTTTATGTAAATAAAAATCGACCTCAGTACATGAGCAATAACTGTGAGTACTTACTGGAGAATTACTTGTAGTATGGGAAGATAACTTTCAAAAATGAAAACGAACTCATGAAGTATCGATAACTTGATATCAAATATCAAGAAGAAACATGATAAGAAGGAAGCAGTTATTTGAATAACTCCACCATTGAATAACTCCACCATTCTAAGCTCTATATATTTTAAAATAATTTTTCTGTCTTTCTATCTGTGATGATGGTGACAGAGATGCAGTCCCCATGTCTCTTCTATAACTTACACCCACTACATTCACAAACAGTAGAATTCTAGGACAGATTTTTTTTTAACACTGTTCTATTCAGCAAAATACTTCAGAATCCTGCATGTGAAGGGACATGACACAAGCAACATCAAAAGTGAACGCATTAGCAAAAGGAATTGGCCATTACTTGATAATCACTAAGCAGTGCTATGCAATTCTCAAGTGGCCATAATGCGCTCTCCCTTGCTGTAGATGAAGAAAGGCAATCATAATTTCCCTGAACAAAGTAGATGGTTATCTGGGAGTGCCTGCCTGGAACTCTCAAAAAGAAGGAAATGTTCCCTCTTTTGTGTACGTGTGTTTTGAGCAAAGTTTTTGAGGCTTCAAATGCACCAAAAGCCCAGGTGGCTATATTGCTATCTCAAAACCCAATCTTCCTTTTTCACTTTTCCAACTGGATATGGAAGTCTGTTTTGAATTGAGCTTTCAGACTTCCAGACTTGCAATGGTATAGTGACCATGTATCACATAATGTTGAATGTACTGTCTAAAACTTGGCTATAATTTCAGAAGTTATCCTTTATTTATACAACATTTATCATGGGCTTCAAGGCTTCTTTCTTCAATTAAAAAAACCTAATGTCATCACAATTAGCATAATGCAGCATTTGAATTTAATGCTTCGTCTCAGTTTCTGATTTCAGCACTCAGGTATAATATCCAAACATGAAGTTCCTCACATTGTCAGCTTTGTTATTGACAGCCACAAAAAATGACTGAGACCAACATGAAAATAGAATGACAAAATACCACATCAACTTTTCCATGATGATGCATTCCTTGTTTAGAACTCTTTGTCTGTCAAAAGTGAAACAGAGACATTATTTGTTACACATATACTTTTGTTATACAGAAGCACAGAACAATTTCTCTGGTTGTGCTGTGTGAGTCAGTAACTGCACTAATAATATTGTACCTTTACCAAAAAAGATTCTTGTCATTGTAATGCATGTGATTCCCATATGCAAATACCATGCACAGCCATCTCAAAAGGTTTGGTCCACACTTATTGCCCTCTAAGCATTCCTCGTCTGGAGCTGCAGCTGTCAGCTCCATCATTCCTAGATGGGGAAGAGTTCAAAGTTAGCCACTGACCTTGTAAGGCCATTCAGCTAAAACTACACTCGCATTAAAAGGGTAGGAAGGGGTTGAAAGGGTTTATTTCAAATAGTTGCACAATGCCACACCTGAAGAAAATAAGTTTAATTTTCTTATGCAAAAAGGGGCCTGTCCTACTGCCCCCTACTGTCTTTCTTATTTCATTCTTGAATGTAAAATCTAATGCTAATGTAACCACCTCAAGAGCTAAGTTGGGCTCTGTGAAAGTGATGTGATTGTCCTGTGAGTGGAATAAAAACATACCACATTTTAAAAATAAGAATTTACAATGGGGTTACTTCTTTCCACATTTCAGAGAAAAAAAATCATGTTTGCAGATAATTTTAAATTGCTGTTCAGTTTCAAAGTAGTCTGTTTCATCAGAGCTAAAAAATATTAAATCTAAAACCACCTCCTCACCCAAATTTCTCTAAAAGCCTAAACAGCTTTTAGACAAGAAGAAAAGCCTTGGAGTGATGTAATTGCTGTGTTCTTCTACCCAAGGGGTGCTAAAGAGAAAACAGTGTCAGACTTTTCTTAGAGATGCATGAAGTAAAAAGTAGAGACAATACTCAGACTGAAGAAGGGAAATTCCAAGGAGATGGAAGGAAAAATTTAACTCCACAAGAGTGTCTGAGCATTGTCAGAGGCTGCCCAGAGAGAAAAGGCAATCTCCATCCTTAGAATTTTTCAAGACAGGCCTAAATAAATTCCTGAGCAAGACCTAGCTTTGAAGTCCATCCTGCCTGAAGCAAGAGCTAGAGTCCAGATGACACTACTTATGTACTGTGGGATTTTGGCCAGAAGAATGTTCATACCAATACCTTAATCTCTAGGTCTGGTCGGGAAGAAAAATAGCTGTATTTTCAGCAGAACCAGGGGAAAACACTAGGTTCCTTGGGAGCAAAGCACCTCTACACATTTGCTTGCCCTCCACTGTCTTTTATAGCCATGGTATTTCAATTCATTACAAACAAGAATGCTTTTATATCTTACTAGCCAAATATAACATTATCACCACTTTCCAGAGAGTGAATTAAACACGCAAAGCAAAGCCCTAATTATCTTGGCCAAGGGTCAAATTCAGAAGCTATAGCAAATTGAAGAGCAGAAACAAGTCTTCTAAATTCTGTCCTAGAGCCTTAATTTTAAGTATTTGTTGTTTGAAAATTATTTATTTAAACAATTACCACAAAATGGTGAAGTAGTACCTGAGGTCACAAAGCATGCAAAGTACTGTTTGGCTCCTACTTCAGGCCTTGTAGCATAAAAATGTGTTATTTATGTTGGTAATGTGATTTAATTTGAAAGCTAATACACCTTAGTGAGCTCTAACTTGAATCCAAATAATCCTGCTGACTCTATTCCAGTACAGGCAATAAGTAAAAATCAGATGTAACATTTATAGTATTAAAATATTTACACTGTTTGCAAGGAACCTCTGGATAAAGCTCAGTACTGAGTTGAGGACCAATTAGCACCTATAAATGTTTTATTAAACACCTTGTTTATGTTTTATTCCACACCTTGGAAACAAATTTGGAATCAGAACTTAGCCCCTGCTACCTGGTCATAACTGATAAGGCACGCAGGCATTCTGTAGCAATTTTTCACCAGTATACCATGAATTAAATGACAATAAACTAAACAGTTCAGAAGTGGGGGATGGGGGAGGGAAGGAAAAGAAAAAAAAAAAAGAAATAAAATTTAAAGGGTTAGAAATAATTTTCCAAGAAAAACGACAAATTAGTTAACTTGCAGAAATTCAAACTTATATTTGGGTTTTGATTTTGACTAGAGAAAAAAGCTTAATCAATAAAAACAAAGGAAAAACAAAGATAGTTGCATACCTTTCCCATGATTTCATTTAAAAATATGACATTTCGTATTTCCTTTCAAACAGAAGTTTTCAAACACATTTGTCCCTTAAGTGACAAATCAGCTGAAGCCTATTTTCCTGAGGAAAGGAATCGCATCCCCCACAATATTGCCGTGTCCCATCAGACGGCATCCTCACCGTCACATTCCCACCATCTCTGCTTCCTTCAGCTCGCCCCTTGCCCTGGCAGTGCTCTCAGCCCCTTCTGTCCCCCTGGGCCACCACAAAAGGTGGCTGCTGGTCCTTTCTGTGCCCTTCAGACCCAGCAGCACACACAGGTGCCCAGTGCCTCTGCCAAGAGGGGCAAGCCCCAGCTCTGCCTCTGGTGCCCCTCTGCTCAGCCTGCCCCAAGTTTCACAACACTTGAAGTAGCTATCTGTCTTTGGTAGCTCTGCCGTCCTGTCAAGCCAAGTTTTAGAAGGGGATCAAAAGCTTGTAGGATTGAATGGAAAACAAAAAGCTCACTCAAATAAAATTCCTTAGGAAATTAGGATTAAAACACACAGTGCTATTATTTGTATTTTTCTATTAGCAACAACACAGTGATATAGAGGGAGTGTAGGATTTTAGCCAGCTGCACTGTATATTTTAATTAAAAGTTACACGCAGAAACCCAAACAAGGCAGAAAATCTGTTCCCAGAATGCAGTCACTGGGAACTTACTTTAAAATGAACTGAAGGGCAGTACTGCTGCATCTAAAATACGTGTGGGACATTCAGATCTCACAGAATTTTAAGGATTAATGGAAAATGTGACTAAACCTTTTCTGGTTTACCTGGTGGAAAAGGGACAAATGTATATACTGTTGATTACAGTACTAAATTAATTGAGGACAGCACAGATGTGTGAGTCATAATTGTCTACATGCTGCAAACTTATGCTTTAAAGCCAGTCTCTTAATCCCCTTGCTGCTGCATTTCCTCACATCAATATTTAGGAGTTGTTTAATGACTTCTCGCTAACAGCTTTTCGTACCAAGGAAAAGCATGCTTTCAGGAAAATACTGCATGCAGATGAGGGGCCACATTCACCTGGTCCTTTTCAACCTGTCTTCAGCCAGGGCATTTATTTTCTTCCATATTTATTCACAGTAGACTAGAATTGCTGAAAAATAAATGGGATTTTCGGAGAAAACAGTAGCACAAGATTGTGGCAAAGTGCAGTGTGTGGTAGTGTGGGATTTTTTTTTTTAAAATCTGATAGAATTATACCATAATGGAAATACATATGAGCAAAAAAGTGAAGATTAGACAAACCCAAACCAAAAATGATATAAGAGAAAGAAATAGGATTTTTATTGAACCAATATTTAAAATACTTTTTCTCCAGATGTTAAAATCAGCCACTTCAGGGAGGTCTTTGTCTTCAAATGCTCATTTACAAATATCCCTCTACAAGACCTCTTGTCCCCCAAGACAGTCATCCTCTATCCACTTCTACTCCTACCTAACCACTTCTCCTGTGACGGTGTCTACAAGCATGGAAAATGAGGACTTCATGCACAAGATCCTCCAGTTATTCATTAGTATTGATTTTGTAAGTTAATATTTGAAAAAGATGTACTTGTAGAAATGGTTTATCTGGAACTAGTTTCAAACTGTGCCTAAATGAGACAGAGAAGAGATCAAGAAGGCAGGTTACAAGGTCATCTATCCTCTCAAGAACGGAATCATGTCCTCAGTAAGAACAGTATGAATCTAATATTCAATTTTTGCCTAAGTCCTCCTTGGATATTAGATGGAGAGGAGTATCTCTACTGGCTGTTTACATGTCATAACTAAATGCTTTTACTTTGCTTTTTACATAATACTACACATCCTGCTTTAAGCTGGCAGGCAGCTAAACACCACACAGCCATTCATTCATTCCCCCACAACAGTGGGATAGGAGAGAGAATGAGAAGGGTAAAAGTGAGAGCCCTTGTGGGTTGAGATAAAGACAACCAATAGGGAAAGCAAAAGCCATGTGTGAAAACAAAGCAGAACAAGGAATTAATTCCCCACTTTCCATGGGCAAGCATGGTTCCATGCGATGCAGCCTTGTTTTTCTGGGGATGGGTTTCCATCCCCAGGAAAACAAGGCTCCATCGCATGTAACCATGACTTGGGAAGAAAAACATAACTCCAAACATTACTTCCCCTTCCTTCTTCTTCTCCCAGGTTTACATGCTGAGCATGATGCCATATGGTACAAGATGTCCCTTCGGTCAGTCAGGGTTGGCTGTACTCCTGTGACCCTTCCTAACTTCTTGTGCACCCCCAGTCTCCTCACTTGTGGGGTGGGATGAGGAGCAGAAAAGTCCTTGGCTCTGTGCAAGGGCTTCTCAGAGATAATGATAACATTCCTGTGGTAAAATTTGTGCTATTTCCAGCACAAATCCCAACTGTGGCCTCATATTTGATGTTGTGAAGAAAATCAACTCAAAAAATCAACTCAACTTCACAAAGATGAAAGAAAGTAAGACAATAAACCTTTCCATCCTTTTACCTATTGTTGAAAAGGTGCAAATATTAGAAACTCTGCTTTTTGAAAGTTTTCAGTAATGTTGCACATCCAGCTGAGGTTTTGTGGCCAAATAGTACAGCACTTTCTCTTACGTACCCAGTTTGCATCCTTAAAAATGCTCATGCTCTTTTTTCTTCCTTGAGGTCTCCTAATTCTTTTATTCCCCTCCAGAACCTCCCAGTTCAGAGCTCAGCCATAGTTTCTCTCTGATTCCCTGTCCCTCACTCTGTGAGTCACTTTCAGAGTCAGCTTTCTGTTGCTGACTGCCTTTCACACATCTCCTCTGCCTCCACACTGATTTACAAACCCAGGTTGCCCAGCAGGTCTCAGTCTCTTCATGGAAATTCAGCCCTGTGTTCTTTACACCTCTGCAGTGAGAGTTCTTCCCATGGCACAGTTACTTTGTTCCTGTATGAATTGCATTAAAAATGCCCTGCTTTCAGCCTAACAACACTGTGTAACAACTCTGGAATAAGAAAATAATTTAGTTTAAAAAAGAAGAGCAGTATTGACATTACTGCCTCTGAGGATTCTTATACCACTTTTCCAAATATACAAACAAAATGGTCTCAAATTTCAGCATCATTAAAGATGAAGGCTTGCAAGTACACCATTATCTTGTGTTTTGCTATCATTTATGGGCTCCATTAGGCTGATGGAAGCTTTCTGACACTTTCTAGCTCTTTCTGACCACCTTCCCCCCGCCCCCCTTTTCTTATGGTGTGCTTATCTGGAAAAGCAGAGGTTTAAATAGACTGAATGGTTATCCCTTTTTTACATACTGGGAGCTGTTGTCAAGCATCTCAAAGAGCTCTTTGTTAACCATTAAATACTATGAAAGAGTGGTTAATTAATTGTAGTGATGTAAAAACACCTGGGAAATTTAGTTATGAGCAGCCCTATAAAGTCACCATTGTGTTGCCTGTTTATGTTTTCTCCCAGCAGAATGTTTGCAGGTATGCCATCTTCTCATATTCATTGTTTAAAATCTATCTGCACATTCACCTTTTGTTCCTTAATCCGTGATCTGAGATTTTAAAGAGAACATGGGGTAACTTGTGTTGTTTTAGTGTTACAATATTTACCTGTGGTGTGCTGGAGTGAAACTATTTTGTGGAACAAAAAATCTGTGCTCGTTTGCACAGCCCATTTTATGTATTTCCAATGAGTGCAGACTTTACGACTGGAAAAATGAGGGTATCACAAGCGTAGCTGTGTACAATGTGCCACGTGGTAAAGAAAATTGCAGAGTCTAAGTCTAACTTGGGCATCCATGTCCCCATCACAAAAACATAGCTCTTTGTTATAATTCTGATCAACCACATTCTTCTCTCCTGCTGGAGGATTAAGAATCCAAGTATTGCGTTCTTAATTTCCTAGTATAAGCATACTTCCCATTTCAGTGTGAAAAGAGAGCAAAAAATAGAAGTAAAACCTAAACCAGAAGAGGAAAAGACCTACTGGATCCTGACATATATGGGGTTTTTTTGCTTACATAGCTGTGCTCCAAGATATCATCCTGAGGCAAAATGCAATAGCAGTTTATTGTATCACAGGGAAAAATCCACTTAACTGTTCTTCTACCACACTTATTCCTCAAGCTTGCTGATAAACATTGTTGTCTAATTTTAGCTCTGGACATATATCTAATGATTTTATTTCAAAACATGTTAATGGCTGTCTCAATGTCAGGTCAGCTACAGTCCATGCTACAGCAATAACTATTGTAACACCATTGACCACTGACATCACTGTCTCAGCCAACACTCTTAAGTAAAGAATGGTAGCAATATACCAAATCAATATTTGCACCTTGTTCTTTATGGCTGCTTAGATATTGAAAAAGCATATTTCTTCTTGTCAGAATCAATAGCTTTGATTCCTCTATACTTTAGCATTATGATTCAAGTTTCCAAGCCGTACAACGAATAAAAAGCACATAACCAACAACATAAAAAAAAAATATAGCAAAATATGAGTTGGTGTCATGCAGCCTTTATCTGCAACTGCACTTAATTCCAGGGAGATTAATTCCATGAAAGTGTGTGAAAGGGAGACTCCATCCTCCCTAACACTCAAGTGTCCTTGACACAGATTTTCTTCTGCTTAATTAAGGGGAGCACTGCCTCTTATTTGAGCAAGAGACAAGGCAGAAAATATGGATACAAATAGAAAGAAATGGATGGAGAAAGAGAATGAGAAATGTAACACAGGGAAAAAAACAACCAACCAGCAAAACACAAAACAAACCCCGAAAAAAAAACCCCACCCCACAAAAGAAAACTGGGGAGAAGAGTTGGCCAGGGTGCAGTGGTAAGTAAATGTCAGAATGGAAGAGACTGACACACAAGGGACTGATGCAGAAAGGCGCTCTGATTGGAAACAAGACTTCAAACAACCAAAAACGTGAGAAACAGTGGGAAAAAGAGCAGGAGCAAGATGAGTAATATGAAGACTGAAGTATCTGGAGAGAAAGACTACCTCTATTATGTCCTTACAATCTCCTTGACAGACCAGTGCCTTCTCTAGCAATTGTTCTGAACAGATCATGTCTATCCCATCCATGGCTACTCCCAATTAATGAGAAATGAGCACCTTCATGTTGCAGAACACCTGGAACAAGTTCCACTTTGGTATCTGTTGCAAAGGCCTTTGCATCTACTCACTCATAGGCTTATCTACAAAGCTATACTTCATGCTCAGCATGTATATGTTCTACACAGGCTGTGTGAGAATATCTCTCTAGATTTAACTGGCCTGCTCAGAGTTGTATTCAAAAAATATTAATGAGAAATTTTCCTGGCCCATGCTTGTTCATTGGCAGGGGTTTTTTTTGGTTGAGAAGAACTCCAGGTTCAATCCAGTATAATAAAAACCATGCAGAAATGCTGGCCTCCAGTTTGCCTGTCTTTCAGCTTGAGATCTTTAAGGTGTTTAAGGTTCAGTGTGTCTTTACAGGTCACTCAGAATTATGACAGAGTCATTTTTCTCTCTGTTTCCCCGTGTTCTCAGTGCTCTCTACTGAGGATGTATGTTCAATTGACATATGTTTTGAGCAGAGGGTCTTGAAATGCTATATAAAACATTGACAATAATATGATAATAATGTCTACAATTGGGATCTTTGATTGTAATTCCATATCTTAATTTAAATCTGATAATTCTCTGTGTCTTGACTATTGAGACTGTGTATTCCTTTGGAAAGGAAGCATGTGCTAGGCTCACCTAGAATTTACTCTATAAAACCATCCAGTGATTCTTGCTCCAGTTACTTTCACTCACTTCCACTTTTGAGGAGACAGGAAATCCTGGTACATTGTTCATAGAATAACTGGAATTTCATAGGCATCATGAAGACAATGTACTCGACATGTCTCCTGATATGGTAGATGAGGTTTTCTGGGAGGTGTTCAGTAAGCAGAAGTTGAAAGAGGTGCCCCGTGCTAACAAAGCCATACAATAAAATGGTAAACAAAGGGATAAAGAAATTTCCATATATGTGTTCTCTGATTAATAATGAAACTCAGGAAAAGTAGAGACAAAGTTTCTTAAGTGGAGAATAAGCCCACACTTAGCGTTTACAATAACATGAAAGGAAATATTCAAGTTTTAATGTTTGATTACCCACTTTTCATGGCAAACTTCTCATTATCTGTACAAAATTCTAGTGTTTCCCAATCTTTTTTCTACCCCTATTCCCAACACTGCAGTCTACCACCTGATAAAACATTCTCCTTTATATCCTTGCTCTACCACCTGATAATACATTCTCTTTTATATCCTTGCTTGCAACAGGAAGAAGCTATGTGTTCAGCTCAGAAGACCACAGGAATGGAACAGGTATAACTGGCATCTTCTTGCTGACTTTAGGAACTCTCAAAACTTGGTCAAAGACTCACCTTCAGAAGAGTTCCCTGGTTAGACACTCTGACCAGGCTGCACTGGTTTGAACTGGTGAAGCCTATGGGTAGTTTAGTATTTTGGCTTAGTACAGGAGAGTGTTCTCTAAGAAAATTAGCTAGTAGTCACCACTCACCTCATATAGAATTGGAAGATCCTCTGCACGTGCTTTATCAGGCAATCCCCATTTCCTAAAGTGGGATGAAGATCCAAAACAGTATATTGATTGCACTGAACAGAACTACTCCAGAGTGTACAAACCATTTAACTATTAAAAACTCATGCAACATTCATGCACTGAATTTCAGCCAATGTTCATGTGCCTTCATATTTACTAAGGAATTACAGCCTACAGTTATTTACAGATTCATTGCGCCTTTCTCACCTATCTGTCCATCTTCTGTTTCAAAATACTTTCTCATCTTTACCTAACATATCTTCTTTTCCATACCCTACCAAATCTTTCATCATCTTCAATTTTCAGCAGTAGTAGTAACACTAGTATCTTCCTCCATCTTCTGTTATCTGCTTCAATAAGGTATCAAAATTGGAACGAATATGAAAAAATATTTAGGGACAGGTTGTTAATTCAGGTGGCATTTGGATGGAGAAAAATTACTGCAAAAGCTGTGAGAAAGTCCATCTGATTCAGAAAAAAAAATATAAGGGATAAAATTTTCAGAAGGCAATCTTAAGGCGACTCTTTGAGAGTAGCAGTGTGGATGCCTACAAATAATAACACCTCTAAAACCCTGTGTCTCTGAACTGGGCACTTGTGTGGACACCCTTATTCCCAGAATCACCAACTCTTTCACTCCAAGTAAATAAGAAAAGATTAACATAGGTATCTGTACAAATTGCTTAGCTACACTGCTAAAATGTAGAGAGTAGATTATGATACATTTTGAGAGTCCCTCTGTAAATCTGTGACTGTGGTACCTGAGTCAGTAATTCTGATATTAGTCATGTTATAATTCTAGTCATATTATAATTCCCAAATATGATTGCTTTGCAAAACAAATTACACTTTAAATCTGAAATTTGGTAGGTAAACTAACAGGAAAATAAGAAATATTTACCAAATGCGTTGCTGTGGTATCTTTCTCAGTTTCTGTTCAGCAGTTTTCCTTTTCATAGTTCTTTAAAATAAATGAATGTGTAGATATAAGAGATGAGACAAATAATGCCCTTCTTCATAAGTAACCCTTAACCCTTCCTATTAAATCCAAACTCCATACATAAAAACTTTTCAACACATATTCTTTTGCCTTTCACTTCTTAAGAAAGAAAGAGAAGAGCAATAAACATTGGATGATTTGATTTTGTTCTCCTTTGTTCCCCCTCAGACTCCTTCCATAATCTGAATAGTCTCCATTGCCAGATATGTTGTGTGACAGTAAAATTAAAGTTCAAAAGAAATTCTAGAACCTGGTAAAAAGAACAACGTATAAGCAGTGAAAATGAGCACATCCATGAGACCACTTACTTTATTGAATTAAATTCTCTACATAAATGCAATATCTGTTCTGAGCTGATATGAAGTAAATAAAACCAGACCTGACTCTTTGATACAGACTACTGAGCTCATTCCATCTTATGACAAAATAGCACTGGTGACAACTTTTCTTGTTTTCCCATCAGAACAGTGTTACAGCAGACTGTGAAGTCAAAAGTGTATTTTCTTTTCACATCACTACTTCTTCCAAATGCTTTTTCTCTGAGTGAATATACACTGCCTTTAGCACAAATGGGCAAGGGCATTTAGTGTAGGAAAAGTGGCATATTTTGCCAGCAATTATTTATTTGTAACTAGCAGTTGAGAGGTTTTTTTTTTCCCCTGAACTACTATGTGTATCTGTTTAAGTGACTTGGTTAGTAGGTTTCTGAAAAATGCTGTGTTGTTTTTAGTAATTTGACATTTGCAAAGAAGCCATTATTTAGTTCCCCAAATGATTTCTTGCTATTTGACATTTTAGGAGCTGAAATTCCATTTGCATTCAACCTTTTGCATAATTAATATACTAAAAATTATTATTTGAAAGAGGAGTAAACCTGCCTTCCCATACCATAACTGTGTAACTGAGGTCATAATTATCATTCAGCTATTATTTATCCTCTATTCAATTTCACAACTCCTTACACAATGAGTCCCAGCTCCAAAAAAAGACCTTTTGTTGTTTCTCTTTCTTTATCTGGTGTAAGCGTCTGACGTGCTTCCAGTGTCAGTTTTGCTAAATGACTTGTTTCAATAGCTGCAGTCATAAAAATTGAAGGCACAGGCTGACACTGTTCTTACTGCAGATCAATCATTATAGATTTCGGGTGTAGTACCTGTTGCAGGCACTGTATATTTGTTTCTGAGTAAGAATCATCATTTAACTCCACTTTGGCACTAGGATCCTAATTTCAGTAATGTCAATGAATGCTGTACTTGATACCCAAGTCCACTATGGAGAAATGGGCATAACATAGGAAAGCATAGAATTGCTAGAGATATTATCATTTGCCAAATGATATGTAAATATTATATGTTATTTATCACAATGGGAAAAAGACCAATGCAGGCAAAAATATTAAAATTGGAAGTACTAATCAGAATCATGTGGTGTATATTGTATTTAGGCTTCTGGTAAATATTGGGTACATTTTGAAGGGCTGTTTAATCAGCACTGTGTAGCCACACCTTAATCTGTGATAAGTAGTTTAGCAAATATTAGCTAGAGCTTGATGTTGAGTCTTTGTTTTATAGAACGTTTATCTAGGCAGAAAAAATTATAAACATCTCTCATGCAGAGCAGTGTCTCACCCAAAAAATATGACTCAGGGACAGAACAAAAGATAAAGCAGAAGATTGTTTTAAAGGATTTGAGTACCACCAATATTCTGATCTTGTAGGTGACTAGGTAGTACTGTAGGACTCCACTCTAAACTAACAAACAAAAAAACAAACAAAAGATTTTGAAAAACCCATCACAATTCATAATATGTAAGTATGTAACACCCTGTGAGTAATAATTATTCATTGATTATATTTTTTTTGTGTGTAAAACAATCTAGAAAGGGATTTTGATGATTCAGAGCTGGTGAAGTCATGGAATAAATGGAATCTGAAGAGAAGATAAGCAATTCTCTTAAACTGAAAGACACAGAAGCAGTTTGAACTTTCAGTTTAAACATAAATAGGTAAAAGGAGAATTCATTTCCCTGCATTTCTGAATTCCATGATGCTTTTCTAAGATAAAGAGTTCTTTTAAAACCATAAAAACTTCTTCTAAACTCATGTCTGATTTTTCCTTATGTTTACTTCCAAAGAGTTAAAAGGTTGCTTTGAGAAGAGCCCTGGGCTTGCACTGAAACTGTGGTCTTCTGTGAGATGCCTGAATGCCCAAGGAATGGGAATGTTTTAAAAGATATTTCACAAGACCAATGGCATTTCATTTCAATTTCTTGCTCCCTTGGCTTGCTGTTGGCTATCAGCCATCACTGTCAGAAGTGAAGCTTAGAGCCCCAGAAAACAACATATAAAAGAATATAGGGAAGCAGGAATCCTACTGAAAGCATAAAATGAATCAGAATTTTAAAGATGAGATGAAAGAATAGGTAAAAGAGGTTATTAACAGAGTTAGAAAAATTAAGGCAGAGCTAGAGAAAAGGGTAAAAGAAAGTTAAAAACTAATGAGAAGTAACATTAAGAAGGCAAATTTGCTAAAGATCTTTTCTGTCTGTTAGTCTATAGCCAAAAGATTACCTTGGATTTATATAGTTAACAACAGTTTGGACAAGAATGGAAAGACAACAGGTTAGAAAGTATCAGTACCTGATGACTTGAAATAGGCATAAACAAATGAAATTCTGCTTCTGAGACATTGAGGATTTGGTCTAAGAAAAACAGTCAGTTAACTCTGAGAGCTGTTGAATGGATGAAGGAGGTTTTGGAAGATTAGATATAGTGAAAGGGTTATTTTGTTTGGTTTTTCTTTGGGTGGTGTACACCATGAGCTGTCACCATGTGATTAAGAGAATCTGAGTCTGGTTCCCAAAATGCTGTTGAAAGAGATAACAGTTTTTGAACCAATTAGGAATTAACACATTGAAAATTATCAACATGGCCTTGTCAATAATGAGTTATTTCAGAATACATTAGCTCTTCTCATATATGAAACCCTATCTTACAATTTTATAAGAAGGAATCTTCCATGGTGCTGTTAAAATGAAGTTAAGGAAAACAAATACAACAAAAATGTGAAGAATTGAAGGACAGATACAACTTACTGGAAAGTATATTCATGGTTTGACATCAAATTGGAAGAAATGTCTTGTGCAAGGTGTCGCTACAGCTTTTCTTCAGGTAGGAATCTAGTCAGTGTATTCATAAATGTTTTGGCTGAATAAATGTAATGTTTGGTAAGTTGCCATATTATAAAAAAGTTTGAAGTAGTTTAGGGGAAAGGTTTGTAATTGAAGAGGGCAGTGATGTATCAAGAAAGCAACTGGGTAAAACCAAGAACTATATATTCAGAGTACATTGTACCAAGGTGATGCAAGTGAGACTTCCACCTTCCACAAACATACCCTCCCACCGTCCAGGAGCAGCAAAGGTCAACTGTTCCTTCAGGGCCATGAAAATATGGTCAGCAGAGCAGGGGCCACTCCAGCCAGCACCCAACAACGTGATTAAACAAAACACAGTCGCCACATTCAGCCAAGAGCCCAGATCCTCAGGGAAGTGTCTGGTAGTGAGACAGGAGTAAGGTCAAGCCAAAATGTCAATCTGCAGCTCAGGTCTGGTGGCAGTAACCATGGCCAGGCACCAGCACCAGCAAGATGCCACCTCCTATAGGTCTGGGCTCAAGGGACCTTGGTATAGACTTGCTGTAGGGTATCAGTGGGCTGAATCAGGGCATATGGAGCTGAGATAGGGAACTGAGAAAGGAGTGTAACAATGTGGCACAGCATGGCATGAGAAATTTGGAGCTGGATGGGGTTTTCAGGCTTGAGAGATCAGATACCAGCAGGGGACTTGAGGCCTCAGGTGCTCTCCATGGGCCTGGTCTGCTTTTGATTAAAAGGAGTTTTGGAGGGGATAGAGAACATTACTTTTTCAGTTACTATGGGTAGTATTTCTTCACATTTACCCAATGCTGCAAAGCAAAGTGCAAGAGACTCATCCATTCTGTAATAAAGTACTCTTGAACTCTTGCAATAAAACAGCTCAATTCCAAGTCTCTAAGATTTCTATTGTATTTATATTTGTGATTGCATCACTTGTGATTTCAATAACCTACTGATTCTGAGAAGACTTTTCTTTAGAGCAAGGGCATAATAATCTAAAAGACGTGGATGTCTAATTTAAAAAAAGAAGAAGAGTGTTTCTACTCCTCTTGTGAAGAACAGCTCATGGCAGTGACACACCTGAGCCTGCCTGGTGGCTGAAGACAGTTGCCCAAAATTACATTTTACAATGTATATTACTGTGTACATTTCAAGGTACACAGTTGATCAGTCTCTTCATACTTCTGAGGGGCCACAAGGTAGGATGGGATAAAAAAAGGAATACAGACTTGGACCTTCCCCTTCAGAGACCTGGCCACTCCCTGCATTTGCAGCTTGCTTTTTGTGTTAGTCTCTAACTCAGGTGAAAGCATTTTTTTTTGTGCTAAGAATTTTTGGATGGCAAGTAAGACCATTAAGCTCGATTTTGAAGGTGGCTGTGCCAAAGTAAATATTCTGCAACCATATTGGTTCAGGCTAAGGAGCATTTTAATTATTTAACAAATGTACAATGCAGTGTGCCAAAAAATAGCGTAGAGTCATGTGGAGCTTCTCTTTGCCTGTTGATAATTTAAAAGACTGACACTAATGAGGTCCCTTGATAAGCAAAGGCAGAACTAAAAGCATCCTAACTTCAAAAGGATTTTTTTCCTCAAGTATTAAAGTGATGCAGAGGAGAGAAAGGGCTCATAGTTGTGGAATCCCATGAGTTAAGTCAAACTGCTTGAAGATTAAAAGCCATATCTGACCTTGTATCTCAGATACATAAATGATGGAAAATCTGTTCAGAGGAGATTATTGTCCCAGTTTCTGTATGATTTCTAAGGGAACTTCCCACAGGGGACAGTGTGGCTGAAATTTGATAAGGGCAGACATTCCTGAGGATCATGTGAAGGATATGTATGACTTTGTGAGCATCAGGCAGGAGTTTTTCCCACATGTAAAGCCTGGTAACCATCAATGAGGAAAAAGAAATAAACATCAGTCACGCTTCAGTAAGGATTTTATGGAACTTGCAGGGATCATGATACTATCCTAAAAATAAAGTCATAGGGAGATTTAAAGTGCTATACCAAAGTAAAATATATTGGATAATATAAAAAAGAAAGATAGGCCAAGAAAAATAGAATGATTTCCATGGTGAGATTTTACTGCCCTAAAATTACTATTTGTTTCTCACTGTCTCTCTAGATTTTTGCCAGGCTATGGCTACTGCGAGCGTCTAATATCCAAAAGCCCTGGTTGCTTCTGTGTGTCTGATCCTGGGGACAAGTGCTTTTGTGCAGGTACATCACTCATTCAGCTTACCTAAAGCAGGTGACTGTCAAGGACTTTGTGTTCGTTGTTTTTAGCCGTTGAATCTCTTCTGCTGTGTGTTACAGTCCCTGCAGGAGCCTGGCCAGGTACCAGCAGCACCTTCCTCAACAACTGAATGTTTAAGCATGGGACAGAAATAGTGTAAGAGTGGGAGAACAGAGCTGGTGAGAAGTTGTATGTGCTAGATGTGGCAGAGACTGGAAGGCTCTTAGCTGGGGTTATGGTCTGGTGGGAAGGGAAGGAAGAATATCATAATAGAATAATAAGGGCTGGAAGGGGCCTTGGAAGATCAACTTGTCCACCCCTGCTAAAAGCAGGGTTCATTTACATGTTAGGAAAGACTGCTGCTGAATTCTCAGAGACTACAGAATCCTCATCCAGGCTAGAGGAAGGCGTATGGATCCCAAAAGGGAAAGGGCTGAATTGGCTCCATGCTGCAACTTGTCATGCAGTTGGACATGAACAGAAATTGAGCATGTGGGGCACACATCTTTCCTAAATGGGTTTATGAGCTGTCATGGAGACAGCAGGGACTGACCTTTCACTTCTAGGCAAGTAGAATAAGGAGGCTGGCTAAATTTATGAAAATACACTTTTGCTAATCAGTTTTGGGAAAAAAAGTACTTTATACAGGATAATATAATATGGAACAAATTAAGTGTTGTGTTGTGCAGGAAGATCCCAGTCCAAAAGTGGAAGCTTGGAAAGTTTGCCTCTGCAGATTACCTGTTGAAAAATCATAAGCAATTTGGAGAAAAAAAAATCCAATTCTAGGGAAAATGTAACTCTATTTTTAAATCTTTAGTGTCCCTTGGCTTCTCTTGAGGTTTCTCAAATTCACTTCAGTATCCAAATCTTTGTTGACTTGTGTTGTGCAGTCATTTTATGAGGCTGACCAGGGTCTTGCTCAAATTAGAAGAAAATTTCTGCTTCCCTGAAGGGGAATCAGAACACATTTTGCTTAGGTATATAAAAACAATTTAGAAGACTGCCAAAAATACAAAAAATTAACTATTTTCCTGGTAATAAAGGCAAATCTTGGTAGCTCTGATGTCCTATATTTACTTACCACATCAAATGGATTTGAGGGGTGTAGCAACAGATCTTGAAGTGTTTTTTGATACTTACTTTCATATAATATACAGACCACTTAGCTACCATTTTCATTGTAGTCCTTTTGGCATTGTAGTAATTCTCAAATGACTTTGTCCTTAGAACTTTTCCACTCTTGCTCACATAAAACTCTCATACTTGGGAGTCCTGCAGATGATTGCAAACGGACAAAAATGAAGGGTTTGCACACCCTCTCTGTCTTTTCTTGGGAAGCCAGACTGCAGAGGAAGTGGCTGTAGCCAGTTTTGGGTTGGCCTCTTCTCCCAGGCAGCTAGTGACTGGATAAGAGGATGTGGTCCTAATCTGCCCCAAGGGAGGTTTAAGCTGGATACCAGGAGGAATTTCTTCACTGAAAGGGTGATTAGATGTTGGAATGGGTGTCCAGGGAGGTGTTGGAGTCACTATCCCTGGATGTGTTTAAGGAAATACTGGAGGTGGCACTCAGCACCATGGTCTGGTTGCCATGGGGATGTTGGATCACAGGTTTGACTCAATGATCTCAGATGCCCTTTCCAAGCCAACTGATTCTGCCATTCTATGGCTAAGATGTCTCTAAATATGCTACCCTTTTTATGAGAATGGAGTGATTACATGCTGCAGGACTGGTCATAATATTTAAAGGCACTAAAAAATGAAAACCTCATGTGTTTTCTTGCTTTGTAGTTAGTTGTCAAAACCAGCGCACAGTTTTATGACTTAGATTTGGGGAGTTATTGCCCATCAATTTTTAGGTTCTCATTTTTACAATTATATGTTTTTAATTTGGAAGGGAAACAAATGGAATCCAGTCCTAACGTTTAGCATAAATGGGTAAGATTTTCACGACTTGGAAAGTGCTAAATGACTTTTTCAGGATCAGAGCTTCCTTGCAGTTTGGAAAATCTCAATATCAAATAAAGAATTTAATTTCCAAGAATGTATGTGGCAAACAATATGAACAAGGAAAATCTGTATATAACTTGTGCATAGTGATAGATTTAGCTTTCATGTTGATAACAACTTTGATTAGGGAGAAGTATAATCACAGGATGAAAAAATGGGACTTAAAGTGAATTATTATTAGAAATGGTATGAATAATTAATATTATTATTTAATTGATATTTATTATATCTCTCAATCATAAGGAAGTTCACTTGTCCTGACCTCTGCTCTATCTTTTCTTTCTGTATAAATAGAGGATTAGGATTCTAGATAAAGAAACAGCCATGAACATACTCAGAGTAGTAGCAATAAATTCATATACTATTCAACAAAATGAGACAACCCCTGTTCAGTAGAGCAAGAGCTTTTATTATATAGTCAGTGTTGGCAGGTAGACGTAAAATGCCTGCTCTTCCAAAGGACATGGACCAGACATCTAATATGCTTCAGGGAGGTCTTCCTCTGCAACCCTCGCATCTGCATCTGTGCACTTACCTTCTAAGAAGAAGAGAAGGGAAACAGAACTCCATGTAAGTAAAGGAAACCTTTTTCTTTGAATTGGTATTAATCTCTCGCAAAAGTCCATGTACATTCTTGCTGGAATATTTCTGCTTCCAAAGGAGGCAAGCAGGGCTTTTTGATTTTCACAGTAAATTGTGATCATACCGTGATCTTTTTAGGGCATCACATGATGCAGCTACAGAATCTTCCTCTCTGATCTGAAACACTTGTTGCATTAGCACATTATTATTCCACAAACCAGAATACTGCTTTCTTTAATCACTGATATTGTAATTAAAAATAAATTGAACCGTAGCGATACCTATCCTAAAAAACTGAAGGGGTGCACATTTTTTTTTCAAAGCCTGTTTTCATTAAACAAAAGGAGAAATAAATAGCTGTTTACCACCCTGTTTAGCTTTTGAAGTCAGAATGTTTTATAACAATTTTTTATTTTGACATTTATTAAAATAGTTTTTTTTGCCAAAAGACTTTGTGCATTTATGTTAAAAAATTGTATTTACTTTTAGTAATGCAATGACAGCAAAAACTAACTTCACAGAAAAAAATCTCATTTAGTCTTAGTGTTAAACATTGTGTGTGTGTACACCAGAAGAGAAATGCAATACCTTGATTTTCTGAAACATATTATTTGCTTAAGGGAGGATAGCAAACTGTTTGACAAATGGGTTCATTATTAATGCAATAATAGAATAAATATACCATAAAAAAATAGAAAAATATTATTTAATATAACTCTTTCTGTCTTTGTAAAAAATATTGTTATAGGCATTAAACCTAACTTTCACTCCCTCTGCATCTCCCCCAGCTTCTTAAAGATCAGGCTCAGATACTAGGAATTGAAAGTAAAGAAACATGGAAAAATAGATTTGTTCTGCCTGGGATGGTGGAAGGGAACTAATTTGTGAAGTCACCATCTGAGTTGAATTATGGCCTCCTTCTCTGCTACTTGCACTAGGCCCTCTAGTTTATAAGTGATCACTCCTAAAAGCTACAATCTAATAATAATAGTAATAACACTAGAACTAGCACTACAAGCTTCAAATGACGTTCCCTTTGTGTAAGGTATTACAGAAACACAACCAAAAAATAGATGCTATTATTTTCCCCATTTCACATCAATGAGTCACAATACATTTAAGAAAATATCAAATGTTCTTCTGAGACAGAGTTTGCTACTGGGCTGAGGGTTAGAGCACCCTGGCTACATCTGAATGACTCTTTACTTGCACCCTGCACTTTCCCCTGTCTCCTTGTCAGACACCTGTAGCATGTGCAGGACACATGCCTTGACTTTTTTTGAGAAAGGGGGTGCAGGAAAGGGAAGAGGAGGTTTTAATCTTTGTGGTTTCACTTAAAATGGAAGAGGATTAACAGGGGAGCTGTCAAGGATTGAGTGCAGCTGTGTTTGTCCAAAGGTCCATCCACAGCATCTCATCTCCAACCCGTGATCAGTGGAAGGTGCTTATGGTGTACTATAAGAGCAGACAAGCACACTACAAACAGTCCCTTTGTTCTTTTAACACAATTAACATCTTCTGTATTTCAAAGCCACTGGGGTTGTTCGTCTGGTTTTTCCCACACCAGAAAACATTCAATATTTTTTAAACCTCCAGGGTCCCTAAAACCCCATCAGTTCTTGTGGGAAAGAGCTGGGTATCATAAAGCTACCCTTTGTGAAGTGTGTGGAGGTTTCTTGGTTATGATTTAAAAATTTTTGTTCTGAAAGTCTTGCACACAATTTCCTTTGCTGATCACTGTTACTGAAAGAGACACAAAACAGCTTCTTAACCTCTGCAGAGCATGATTGTTTGCATAGCTCTCTAACATGTTTTGTCCACAGTCACTTCTGCAACAACAACAAAAACAACAACAACAACAACAACAACAACACAAAAAACCCCCAACCCCCCCCATGACATTCTAATAATCCTTATCTTTCTATTACTTTTTCTTTATTCTCTTCCTTGAGCAATTTGAACTTCACAAGTCTCCAATTAGCTCACTTTTCTGGTTGTCCTGGTCTCTCTGACTGGGAGCCCTGTTTCTTGGAAATACAATATTGCTTGCTCTTCCTAACATCTGCTGGTTCAGCATCATCTGCAAGGTTGTTAACTGTGCTTGCTGTCCTATCATAGAGAATGTTTATAGGGAGGATCAAAGCTGTTCAGTCACTTTTCCTCCTCTCCTAATGATTTTCAAAGATTCATAAAGTGTTTTCTTTTATCTTTCTCAAATACATCGACATTTAAAGTTGTTTCAGGCGATTCTCTTTGTAGTCTGCAGTGGAATATTAAAATGCTTCCATGTGGTGGAAGATATTTCTATTTTATCTAACACCCAGTTGCAATTTTTATTGTAATAAAGATGAAGGTGATGGAGGACAGTCTTTCTGTTGACCAAAGGTTTGTATGTGGCTTGTCTTTCTGAGGTATACTGCCTGAGAAATTCAGTAGAATATAAAAATATGTTTCAGATCCTATATTGGAAAGTGGGCTCATACTCCATACCAGTATTATACTCTCACTTTTAAAGTGTTTTATCTTTGTTATATCTGTTTTATAGGAAGAAAAGAATAATTTACTGCATTAGACTGGACAAAGAAAAGGTATCTTGAACTAAAAGACCTCAAACAATTGAATTAAAATTATTGATGCATTTTAAAAAAAGAAAAATATATAAGAAAAATAAACCAAGAAAAATAATAGAAGTAAACATTAATAAAATATTATAAGAAAAAAATATGATAAATTGAGAGACATTTCCTTAAAATATTTGAATGTCCATTAGTCTTCTTGTACTCATTCATTTGTTTTATATTATAAAAGGATCTTCTAACTATTAGAGTAAGCTTACTAATTGCTACTCAATGTTCAAATGATCTTCCACCAACAGAATTAAGTTCTGGCACAAAGAGCTTCTCCCTTTTGTTTATTGCCCTTATATTTTAGCTTTCTGCCAGCCTGTATCTTCTTAGGCTTAAACAAATTTCTCAAGAAATAGAATAGAAAGGAGATCCTGGTATGTTGCTAAATACATATAACAAAAAATAGATTAATTTAAATGGGTGACCAGAATTATAGCAATATTCAAGATGAGCTTGTTCATAACAGTATTTGAAGAAGAAAATTGGAAATAGTTTGCCTGATACATCTTAACATTTTACTTGCCTCTTCTATAACTTCTTCAAGCTGGTGGTTCACAGTTTGACTAACCACAGACATTTTCTTTGTCCTACAGCTAGTTTCTGAGGTTTATGCTGTTGGTTCACCAATAAATGATGGGAAACTGCTGTACTTTGACATTCAACATATTGTTGCATTTCTATTCATCTATTGTCTAACCCTTGCAGTTTATTTTGTTCCATTTCTGTGCTTTGACAAAGTGTTCCTGGTGACTCTTAAGACTTTCTCCTAGCCCCTGCTGTCCTGGCAGATCAGAGCAAAGAATTGCTCTTTCCCCTGAGGACCAAGCAGGCAGCTTGGAATGTTCCACTCTAATCTGAAAATCTAGGTTTCTTACATTCATTCCCTTTGGTTTTGACCTCTACTTTTTCTTTTCTCCCTTAATTTCTTCCCAAATAAATCCAAAGTTCTACCCCATGACTTCCCCAGAACAAGGTGAAAACAAAGCAAGTACTGAAAAATATATCAGGCTTTCTGTGGGCTGCACTGTGCCTAGAATTGGCAGGAAAGTGATTTCTAGCAGCACAGGAAGTTTAGCCCACATTCATTGCTGTTGTTCTGAGATAGCACCAAGGAAGAGCCAGAGCAGGGAGGGTGAGCAATAGCAGAGGGTGGTGGTAGTGCAGGCAGGGTTCTGTTCTCCCAGGGAGGTTACAGCCCCCCTACATCTGAGCAGGATGGGTCATAGCAGGAAGCCACCAAAGCAGAGTGCCATCAAAGCAGAGTGATTCAAGAGGCCCCCTGTCCCATCAGGGGCTGCAGTCAGGAGGAGGTGCATCCAGAAAAAGAGAAGGCAGTGCAGAAGACAAGTCAACAGGTCTGGAATCAATCCAGAGAAAGAGCCAGAAACAGAGCGTAAGATACCTACAACTACAGGTATCACAGACAAAATAAACAACTGCCATAGCAGATCCAGGAGTTATTTAAGGAAGAAAGAAAACCCCCAAAAGATGAGATAATAGATATCTTACTCGATTTGATGAGTACATGGTGGCTTCCCTTGCAGGTCTGTGTTCACCAAAACCTATGCAGTCTATGCACAGGTGGTTTTGTCTTGTGTTCTTTCACTAATCAACAGATTCAGAATTTGTTGCTTTGGTTTACCTCAATTTTTACCAAAACTTAACAACAATCCTGTGTTAGTTTTTGCTAACAGGTTCCTGACAGAAAATTCAAAAGATCAATTTCAGTTAGTCATCCACTGTTGGAACCCTGGTATTACAACAATCCATGACAAAAGTATCTGCAGCCTGTAAAGCATTAGTAATTTAAGGTATGTTTTTCATCTACAAAGGCATCACAGCTCAGTCTAGAATTCAGGGCCTAAGCCTGAGCAAAATGGAATTCCAGGTCCCATCTGCAGAGCTTGTGTGGATGGAGACCCCAAGTGAGGTTGGTCAAAGCAATTAAAGCAATTTAAGCCTATTAGTGCATTCATTTATGTATGGCCCTGCATTTATGGGTTTGGGTATGACCTAAAAAATCTCTTAAAATTCTTCAAACAATCCACTCAAATACTACATATATTCTAGAGCAAATGCTGTCTGAAGTCACCACTCGCTTCTTGGTTTTTCATGTGATGTAAAAGTATGCTGTATTCCAAAATATGCTGTAGCAAGGTATTCCAAACCACAGTCAATTTGTAGACTCAAATAGACATGCAACTCAGTCAGCTGCAAATACACATGGCCTTGCAGGATCTTTCTCTGAGTTAATTTTGATCTGGTCGGATGCAAGACACTTCCCACTCAGAAGCTATGCAGGTGCAATGCACTGAGAGTAATGGCAAAGCAATTTATCTGCGAATGATAAACTAGTGTGGAAGTAATTTTCTTTCTGAAAGTATTCCCTCCTCTAGAAGATGCTAATACTAGATTTTCCAGTCTAGTAAATAAAGGAAGACAAGGTGCTCATTAACAGCAATGCTCTTTTCACCTTGGCCATATGCTGTTTATAAGCAACTGTAGTGTATTATTATGCCAGTGACAGCAGTAAATCCTTGGAGAAATGTTCCTGTGAAAACACAGTCCGCCGATGTCTGCAGGACTGACAATCACCGCGGTGATTAACATAGAGATATCCTTATGCTAATCCTTCAGTGCAATTTTTATTGCATCAGGCTGCTTCCAACTCTGGATAAACTTTCCTTATATATTTGTCTAAAAGAAAATAAATAAAACCAATAATGTCTTAAAAAAAGAAGTGTTCCATTTCTAAAAGGAAGAAAGGAGAGTGCTGTGATTTCAGCTTTACCAGGCAGCTGATGGAATAATTTCTGCATGTTGTAGGATCCACATGCAGAGTACAGCTCAGTAAGCAATACCTTAGGGTGACAGATAATTAATGTTGTTTGGCTCAGCATCAACTGAGAATTGTGATTCTTAGCTGGCTGGCCAATTAGAGTAAGCATATTTCTGAGTGGCCACACCTACTAGACTGTCAGCACATCAAGACAGTTATCTGTTTTCCATTTCCTCATTTCCTGCTGCTTCAGGAAGTGCATGTGTAGGATCTTGTCTCTGTGCAGGTCTGTCATGGTTTTGCAGGCAAGCGAGCCTGTCAGTACATACAATACTAGGTTAAAAAGCCTTTTTTAAAATTTTTTTAAAATTTTTTTGTTGTTGTTGTTATTTGGATAGGAAAAAGGACAGCAGATTCTGGGGGGAAGGGAAGAAGGAAAACATACTAGTAAAAAAGATGGTGCTGCTCACTTTGGAGAAATTAAATATGTTTAAAAGTTCACCCACTTGTTCTATTTGACATGTGTGGGCTAAATTCATGCAGTTGTCCCTTCATTAACTATAGATGGGTGAAAAACAGGCAATTATTTCAGAGTAAAATAATTTCAATCTTTAGATAAAATGAGGAAACATAATATATCTTATTCTGCCTTTCTGGACAATTTTAGCCATTCCATTTATACTACTAGAAGGTAGTTTCCCTTCATAATTACAAATCTTTCATACTGATTAATTCTTTCTTCTTGTAAAGAAAACAGTTTTATCGTATTGAAATGGTAGAGAAATTATCATTTTGCCACTCTTTAAATGTTAAAATGCATACATTGCTATAAATATGGCAGCTGCAGACCTGGTCTAGTGCAGTGAGTTTTACAATTCAGCTCAGCTGTTCTTAATACATTCAGTGATACTTTAAGCAAGCAGCTTTATATGGCCTACAATATTCTTTTGCATGGAGAAGAAAGATTACTATTTTAGAACTTGCAAAAGCAATAGCTGATGAGAAGATGTCACAGAATCATGGAATCATAGGATGGTTTGGGTTGGAAGGTACCTTTAAGTGCACAAGGACACCTTCCACTAGACCAGGTTACTCAGAGTCCCATCTGTCCTGGCCTTAAACACTTCCAGGGAGGGGCATTCACAGTTTCTCTGTGCCTCACCACCCCCACAGTAAAGAATTTCTTCCTTCTTACTAATCTAAACTTACCCTCTTTCAGTTTGAAGCCATTGCCCATTTTCCTAACACTACATGCCCCTGTAAAAAGTCCCTCTCCAGCTTTCTTGTTGGCCACATTTAAGTACTGGAAGATATTCTAAGGTGTCCCCTGTGCCTTCTCTTCTCCAGGCTGAACAGCCCCAGCTCTCTCAGCCTGTGCTGACAGGAGAGCTTCTCCAACTCTCTGATATCTTCATGATCCTCCTCTGGACTTGCTCCACCAGCTCCATGTGCTTATGTTGGGGGCCTGAGAGGTGGACACAGCACCCCAGGTGGGTTCTCACAAGAGGGAAGATATCCTCTAGCTGCCCTGTCCTACAGTTTTCATTTCCTCAGCACTTGAATATATACCTATCCATATCTGTATTTGGCATAATGGGTGGCAGAAACCCCTGTCAGAACAGAGAACACAGGAATTTGTATGTAGGTGTAGACAAAAGACATAGTCTAGAAATGAAAAAAAGTGGGGGAAAAAGTCATGATCTATGCAGTTAATCACTGGAACAGATTGACCAGAGAGCTGGTGGAATCTCTGCCCTTGAAGGTTTTCAAGAATGAGCAGGGCAAGGTCCCAAACAAGCTCATTTAACTTAGGAGGTCAGACTGCTTGGTGACAGGATCAGACTGGATGGCCTCTGGAGGTCACTTCCAGCCCGTCTCCTGCTGACTTTTCTGAATCAGCATTACCAAACAGTAACTTTCTACAGAAGTAAACTATCTTCTTCAGCAGACTATCTAGCTGCTTGTTTTATCTCAGTAGCTCCTAATGTGGTTCCTCACTTCTGTCAAATTAGCAAAATTAGCATTCCTTTGCACACAAAATTAGCCTTGTTCATATGCCATAATTATTTCCACTTCCCACCTTGAAATCTAGGCAGACATCTCAATGATTAGATGTTATCACTCTGTTTTTAGTGTCTGACTGTGCTTTTGAACATCTTTGTTTCAAGGGCAAGATATTGACGTCTTGTTTGTGGAACACTGCACAAGCATGTAGCTTTGTCTAGGGGCATTTCCAATGAGTCAGGTTAATGGGAAACAGGAAAGAAAGCAATTTCCTCTTGCTTCTTGGCTCATCTCCATTTTTCTTTTTCTCTTCCCCCTCCACATTTTGTGTCATCTGCAGGCTTAAAATCAACCCCTAACCTCTTTGTTCTCTCTTTTCCTAGAAATTCTTAACCCTTGTTTTATTTCTGGGGCTTTGGCTATTCTATCTATATCTACACTTCCCAGAGACAGCAGGAAAAAAATGAAAAAGAGTTTTACAATGATGATACAAGTAGTTATAAAGGCATAGATCCTACTTAATTCATCCAGAAATTTCCTTGGGAAGCAGTAATATCAGCTGTCATATGCAGCAATCCCCCAACATCTTGCATTTTAATTTTTTTGGTGCTTGTTTTTTACTGAAAGACTCTGGACTTTTTTTTCCCATAATACATTTCTGTGTGCTTACCCTCAGTCTACTGCAATCTATGCAATTTTCAAAACTACCCACATCCTATAGACAATTGGGCTAATCAGAGATTTCAGATGAAAGGACTAAATCTTGACAGTATGAATAAAGTTTCCTTCAACTACTAGATGCAAATGATAATTCATGGGAATCAGAAGCCCAAAGTCAGAGTGTTTTCCTAATTAAGGGTATGTTTTTCACCATGCTCATAAATTCCACCAAGTAGTTTTGTAGTGTAAAGTTGTATATGACAACTGCATCATTGACATAAATTATGTTTTTAAACTGTACAGGTTGCCACCTGCTCCTGAAATCCCTCCTGTGGGAACCAATACAAATGCTCTCTTGTAAATGACTGCTGAATGAAATTAATCTTTGAGTGCTTAACAACTCACATGTATAAGAAGATAATTTACAGTCTTGCAAATCCTATTTTATTGAATAGAATACATTTCTATTGAAAATGGATAGGATGAATGGGATTGTCAGTCCTATATTTTCAGGTTTAGTGCACAACTGGTAGAGCCTGTAGTTAATGAAAATTCAGCCATTGTATGAATGCTGCTCTTTAGCTTCCCAGTACAAAGTGTTACAATTTCTTTGACATTGCTGTGCTGTATAAATTGGGGCATTCTTCGTATCTGCCTATAAAGATGTCTCAAGCTCCAGTAAAGCGTCAGAACCCTGACAGGCTTCCCTTGTTCTGGGAGTTCAGCTGACTGCATTCACATGCAGCTCACCTGTGGGAGTTGCACTGAAGCCAACAGCAACACTCCACATAGGTGCCCACTGCTTGCCTTGAGAGCTGCCTTCATGCTACAACTCTCTGCCTTGTTCCCCACCAGTCCCAGAATTTTTAACATTGATTTGTGCTTAACTTGAAGAGCCAAGGAAAACTACTCTTTTACCTGGCCCATGAAATTAAACGGGGAATTGTGACTTCAGTGCTCTCTCTAGGGCTCACCCCTTTAAGAGAGATGTGCTTTTAAAAGTCATGCTGACAACAATGACACTGACATGGTCTTTAAGCAAAACAAAAGCATTTTAATGTTATGTAATTTGGATTGCATGAAAATCAGCTCTTTGCACTAGAGACAATTTGTATGTTCCCCCTTATGTCCCAGTGGTGCCATTGGGTTTGTTTTTCCTAGTCGCTGTGAGGTGTAATTCTTGTGCAGCCACTGGAAAATCCAGCAGTTATATAAGACATTTTAAAAGTTCCTGTTTGAACTCTTCCTTTCTGTCTTATTCTATCTGTTTGTAACTGGTAATTATGAGTTCACTCTGATCTACAATTTCAGTTTCCACTGCTTTTTAAAAGTGCTTTTCAAAAGTTGTTTGGCTTTAGTCTGTCTTATTCTCCAGTAATATATTTCAAGGTTTAGGTATAACACTAAAATATTCATAGAGTTCTTAACCAGTTGCAAATTTTTGGACTGTATTATAGTAATGAAAGCTGCCTGAATGACAAATGAGGAACAACAGAGCAGAAAGAGAGGTGAAGGGAGAGCAAGAGAAAAGAAGGGAAAAAAATTGTACGAAACTGAGCACGAAGGAACAAGAGACGTGCAGGTTGTGACAAAAGAAAACCAGCATAAGGAAAGGTAAAAAAAAGTGAGAAGAGAGTCAGAGAAACATAAAAAATTTAGTATAATTCTTTGGTCACTACCTAACAAACAGGTTAGCAAAATGTCAATTTTTATCCAATCTCATACCCGTATGTTTGACACACTACAGTAGCTGAAAGACTAACATGCCAAGTATGATACTTAGGTTTCTGAGGACAACAAAATACTTGAGGTCAAATACCATATGATAAAATGAAAATACTTGTTGTTGAGAAACTGCCATCAAAATAATTACAGGAGTTATCTGAATACAAATTCTTAGAGACTGGAGTTCTCACTAGTTGAATTTTAAGTAGTGGTTGAGGAGTACTTTCTTTAGGATCTGTTTCTTTGGATAACCACCCCGAACTGAATGGTCTGCTGTGTTTGAAAATCAACTTTTTATTGATTAACAGTTGCACTTGTGTTAAAGAATAAATCAGATGTGTTTAGTAAGACTTGCCTTCCTCCGCAGCCTGTTTATCAGCATTAATGCTATTTCTATTCTTCCATTTCTTTGCTGTTGTATTCCATGATCTTAGGGGCTTCGTTTGTGTGTTTGTTTTCCCTCTGGGATTATTATCTTTGATTCTGTCAGCATAAATTTACATGCAACTCCTCTCTCTAAGATAGATTTACTGAAATGATCCTAAGGATTTCTGACCCATTGAAAACAATAATAATTGAATTATTTAAGCTAAGGAAAAAGAGCTGGTTGCTGTTAGTCCTTAAACAGCCCCATTAGAATCAGAATCTTGATGTGATTTTTCTTACAGTTAGTATACCTGTTTTAAATGCTGGGAACTGGATGAAGGATTTCTGCCTTTGACATCTTACAAAGAATTTAGGAATAGTCTGCTTGTTGCAAATTGCATCTGCCTCTTTGGTTTCAACCTAAATCCAAGGGGCACATTTAGGAGGTTCAGCCCTGAGACAACTTGATTACATTGAAGAGTGCTTGTAACTACAGGGCTGTTTGACTATGTGTCCCTACTTAATAGACTTTTGGTCCAGCTATTAGTATTGAACTTCTGTGGGAACATAGCATTTGGTGCTCACTTCAAAAATGTAATGTAGAACAACTTTGCCACATGATTTTTAACTTTGTGTCATATCAGAATTTTGTCTACCAATGATCATAAATAATACAGGAGGTTGACCCTAGGTGATGGACATGCATTCATAGAGACACAACTGTATAAATTGTGACTTGAGAATCGTTCTTCATATTTAGATTAGCACCACTGTCATCCATGTTTGCCCTCAATAGCACCAAACTTTGTGCACCTTCAGAGAATACCAACATGCTTATACCAGCATGCTTATACCAACAGTAACCCAAAGGTTTAGCTTATCTGTTAGAGTTCAGAAACAATTGCTGATTGAAATTTCTGATCCATTTGTAAGCTTTGTGTGTGAATTTGTTTTTAAATCAAGTCAAGGAACAGGAATGAAGGAACAGCAGAAAACTTCCAGTTTGCCTTTTTCCCACATTCACTGCTGTTGGATTCTTCTCCAGGAGAATATGGATATCAGTGAACAGAACTTCTTTCCTGAGTCAGAATTAAAGACTGCATTCCAAGGGCATCATTGCAACTGGCTGTCAGTGGAACAGTCAGTACTCACAACCATGTGCTGCTTAAACAGTGCATGGGAGAAGTGGTGGTCCCAGGGTGGGCTCCAGTCTCAGAGCTGACTGCACCCCAGTAGCAGTCAACTGGAAAATACTAAAAAATAATGTCATTACTTGAATTCTACTCCATGTCCTTGATGACTAACTCAGGGTCATAGAAAGGTCTTGACCACTACACCATATCCCTTTAAAATAGGCCATAGAGGCTTGAAATAAACAGGGATCACCCTTTTACTTTAAAAAGAGCTTGGAAGATGACAAGCTATTATTGCCCTGACCACTCTCTCCTACCCTCTCTCATTTCAGTCATGCATATATGGCAAAACCAATCTACTTTCCTTCCTCTTTGCAATCTTACACTCCTATTTCTGTGTCAGGTTTAGTGTACCTGTGTTGTGTAAAGAAGGGGAAGGATTGGTCAGAAGAGTATTCCTTTTCTGTTGTCACTAGTCCACCATGAACTTGTACACACTGAACTCTTACTGATCCAGAGACAACAGGATTGTTGTCTTGTATTTATTTTTCTTGGGAAAAGAAAGTAATCAGTTGTAGTCCTTTTAATAGAGGTAATTTACAACCTTACAGAGAATAAAACACTGCCAATGAAATACAGACTAGAGACCAGGTCCCCTTCTCCCATGAGTACTGAATGTTGGAGATTTCATTATTTTGGCCAAGAAATTTGGAATGTTTGTGCAAAATGGGATAGTTTCAGCAAGGGCTGTTTTCCAGTCTGCTCTGGCTAGTGTTCAGGCATTTTTAGGGATTCTATTGCTCATGTAATGAACAATAGAATCCCTTCAACACCATGCTATGTAGAGGAATATAATGGATCTAGGTCTCCCACAGCTGCTCTGAAAATTGAAAAAAAAAATAAAATAAAAAGGATGAAGGGAGAGGTTTTTGTCTTCTCCTGAACTTCAAGGAAAAGAAATCTACTGCAAGAAACCCTCTCTTGAACATTAACAAATCTCAGACCTCATCTACTAAAAGTCCTAAGACTTTTAGAGGAACATTAGTCTTTGTGCTAGCTACATTCTGAACAGTTCAGACGTGTTAATGCTGAGGCACGTCTAGACATGCCAAGAAGCAAAAATGTAGAGAACTGGGAAATACTAAAGGAAAAATAAACACAAGACTAAATACTAAAGGAAAAATTGTTACAGACATTTTGTAGTTCCAATAGCAGAAAGCAAAACCCAAAGATTTTATGATTTCAATTTTGGCCATAAATAGCTGCTACTTATGCCTTATTTCAAAGAATCACAGAATAACCTGAGTTGGAAGGGACCCTAAGGGATCGTTGAGTCCAGCTCCTGGCACTGCACAACACCACCTCCAAGGTCATTCCCTGGGCCTGAGAGCATTGTCCTCATGCTTCTTGAACTCTGTTAGGCTTGGTGCTTTGACCACTTCCCTGGGGAGCCTGTTCCAGCGCCCAACCACCCTCTGGGTGAAAACCCTTTTCTGATATTCAACTTAAACTGCCCCTGACATAACTTCAGGCCATTTCCTCAGATCCTGTCACTGATCACCAGAGAGAAGAGATCGGTGTCTGTCCCTCCTCTTCCCCTCATGAGGAAGCTGTAATTGCAATGAGGTCTCCCCTCAGTGTGATCCAGGCTGAACAAACTAAATGCCCCCAGCCATTACTCATGTGGCTTTGTCTCCAGGCTCTTCACCATCTTTGTTGCCCTCCTCTGGACCCTCTCTAATAGTTTAATGCTCTTTTTGTATTGTGGCAGCCAGAACTGCACACAGGACATGAGATGAGGTCGCTGCAATGCAGAGCAGAGCAGGACAATCCCCTCCCTCGCCCACCTGGCCATGCTGTCCCTCATGCACCCCAGGACAGAGTTGGCCCTCCTGACTGCCAGGGCACTGCTGGTTCATGTTCAACTTGCCATCCACCAGGACCCTTAGGGCACTTTCCACAGCAATGCTTTCCAACATCTCATTCCCCAGTCTGTACCTACATCCCAGACTGTCCCATCCCAGGCGCAGAATCTGGCAGTTTCCTTTGTGAACTTCACATGGTTGGTGATTGCTCAGCCCACTAATTTTTCAAGGTCTCTCTGCAGGGCCTCCCTGCCTTGGAGGAAGTCAACAGCTTCTCCCAAACTTGTATCATCTGCCAACTTGCTCTGTATCCCTTCCAATCCTGCATCCAAGTCATTAACGAAGATGTTGAAGAGCGCAGGGCCGAGGATGGTGCCTTGTGGAATCCCACTAGTGACAGGTTCCCAGTCTGATGTCAGTCACCCCATTCACTGTAACCCTCTGTGCCTGACCCATGAGCCAGTTGCTCACCCATTGCATGATGTGTGTGTGCAACTGAATGCTGGGCATTGTGTCCAGAAGGCTCCTGTGAGAGACAGTATTGAAAGCTTTATTGAAATCCTGAAAGATTACATCAACTGGCTTTCCTTGATCAACTAGACTGGTTACCTTGTTATAACATAAAAATCAGGTTTGATAAGCAGGACCTTCCTCTCATGAAGCTGTGCTGGCTGTGACCTGTGACTGCATTGTCTCTCAGGTGCTTTTCAATAGCTGCCAGAATAATCTCCTGCATTACTTTAGCAGGCACTGATGTGAGATTGACAGGCCTGTAGTTTCTGGGGTCTTCTTTCTTGCCCTTCTTGAAAATTGGGGCAATGTTTGTCAGCTTCCAGTCAGATAGGACCTCTCTGGATTCCCAAGACTGATTAAAAATAATCAAAAGAGGTTTTGTTATGCCCTGCTTCCTGGAGTTATAGTCTGATGCTTTATCTTTGTAAGATTTGGTCCTATGTTTGACGACTCTTCTTAAAAAGGTTTCTATAGTAGATTTTAAAAAATAATTTAATACATCTACTCTAAAGTCTTTGGATCACAGTTCCTGAGGTTTAGATGAATCTTTCGATATGCTCAGCATGTTTCTTAGTCTGTTCTGAAAGGTGAATTATTGTACATTATTTTTTCACAGAACAAAGAGACACTGTTTGTTTCCATAGCAAAATCATAGTTTCTTTTCCAGTAATCAGTTTGCATATTTGTACTCATGACAATCTGTTTAAAAGCATAAAAAATAAAGTGTGCTAGCCAAAATAAAAGTGAAGGGCAGTCAAACTACAAATGCATTTCAGAAGATACAGAGAAGAAGGTACAAAGTAGGCTTTAAGTTTTGAAAATATTGTGAAATTATTTGGTGGGGTTTTTTAACTGATCAGTTATTTTCAGAGAGAGATCAAGAACTGTCTGAAATACAAACAGAATTGTCATTCTCATCCTCTGTGTGACTGTATTGCTTGAATTAGTGCCATACTTTAGAACATGTAGCAAACCAACACAGGCATTTTACTCTCAAAGTTAATATTCCTCTGAGCAACTCTTCTTTAGCCAAAACTATTGAATCTCTATTTGAAGATCCGTGAATTTTGAACATGATTATGAGCAAATAGTGAAAGTTAAGGTCACTTAACCCTTCAAAACCTTAGAGCACCTGCTGTCAAGTACAACATCAGGTAACCACCACCAGCTTCTGAGAAGGAGCAACTGACAGCTCCAAAATGAGATTTGAGGTTACAGATAGCCCATGATAGATTATAACATGGTTCAATCTAGTCCCACAAAAGACAATTTTTGAGCAGTGATGTCAGCTGAAATTTGCTGTTTTATAAAATGAAAAGCCAAACAGAAAAAAACCCCAGCATGAAAGGATCAGACTGCACAGAGTGCTGTGCTGAGGGTAACAGAGACAATCTGTTAAAGCTTTTGCAGCCAGCTGGCTTGCTTCAGGCTTGGCTTAAATTTACTGCAGGGCTGATTTAGTTCAGGTTTTGGGAGACCACCTGCCCTTTAGTTAGGAGACAAAGAACATATTTATACTGTCTGCTTTATCCTTTCTTTTGTATTGTATTGTACCATGTCAAGGAGGGGACTGAGGTAAAGCTCCTGGTTTAGAGCATTAGAGTAATGGATTTTTATAAAACACATTACAGTGCATCAAAATAAAAGCTTCAGAGGGCAGGAGAATGGGCTGGAGTCTCAGCCAGTTTGCTAACCTTCAGTCACACAAGCTACAATCAATCTTCCCTTGAGGCTATTACAAGTACAATTACTCTTATAATTGCTACAGGGATGTATGTGACCAGCCCATGCGTGAACAAACAAATGTGGAAGGACACCTCCAAGGTCAAGTAAGCAATAATAATGATTTTATTAATTACTGAATTCTAGGAAAGGAGGGATTAGAGGATCACAGGACTGGAAGGAACCTCAACTAGATCTTCTAGTCTATCCTGTTCCTTGTGATAGCTCAATAGCTAAATCTAGGTCACCCCTGAAGACTATCTCCCTAACCTCTTCTCAAGGAAGATCTGTCCTCCAGCTTCAAGTAATGGAGATATTCTTGTGCTATCTATCCCAGCTGCTTTACTATTGAGGTCATCGCAAGATGTTTTTCCATCCTGATATTCCTTGTTACAGTTTACTTCAGTGGCTCTTTCCCTTGCTATATTTATGCAATTTGTTATTAATCCCTGAAAAGCTTAATCCGTATTCACTGTTACTTTGTAGTCCTGAGAATTAAGTAGCTGATGGATTTGAGAAAAATAGAACTTTATCCACTTTCCTCAATGCTGAACACTGCTTCCATTTATGCCTACAAGTAGCATATGCCTACCCCACATTTCCATAGCTGTGCTTTACATTGAAAAAGAGTCCTCTTTGATACTTGCAGCTGCAGAAGCAAGCAAGCAAACAAGACTCAGATGCATTAGTGAGGAAGTGGATCAGAGGAAATAATCACAGGCTGAGTAGACAGCAGCAACACATTGAGGAAAAGAGGAAAAAAGTTCTGGGTTTTTTCTCCAAAATATCCAAAGATTATAACATTAAAATTGCAAAACATGACAGAAAAATATGATATTTTTTCTGGAGAACATCCCATCATAATGTAGGGATTGCCTACTTTTTTCATCACATGGCAACCCAAATGATTCAGTGAAAATGTCAGTCCTTTCCTATGAATTGACATAAGCCTTTGCATGATTAATGTTCAGTTTCTTGTCAAGTGGGCAGGCAGGACAGGGACGGGTGGAAGTCAGTTCCTATATCCATGGTGATTCCTGGTAACTTGAGTAGGAGGAGTAGAGCACGACCATTACCAGCCTGCTCAGAGGAGTCTGTTGGCAAACAGTTGTCACTTGTTGCATTACACAGCCAAAATCTTACTAGATCAGTAGGATTTTCCAGAGTAGCAGCCTTGCAGAACAGGTTGCATGGATTCAATAACGGGTTTTTCAAACTCTTCATCTCCAGGTACTCATACCTGCAAAACTTATTTAATGTGACACTCAAAATTTCTCTAACTCTTCATATTTTCTTGGGTTAATAAAGACATAAAGGCAAAGCATGTATTCTAGAGAGACCTTTTTTCCTCTTTTCAATTCTTATAGGGAATTTATAAGAAAGAGAGGGCCAGATGCCTTAGCAATCAACAAGTTTTCTACTGGAAGAAGGGTGATTCAGAGTGCAGACCACAAAGAAATTTTTTTCCAGTGAAGGTGATGAAACACTGGAAGAGGTGTCCCAGAGAAATGGTAGATGCTCCATCCTTGAAACAATCAAGGTCATGTTGGACAGGGGTCTCAGCAGCCTGACATGGCTGAAAGATGTCGCTGATCATCACAGGGGAGTGGACACTTAAAAGTCCCTTCAACCCCAGTCTGCTTTATGATGTTCCACAGTAGAAACAGACTTTATATTAAACTAAATCATGTTATCATATTTTTCTCCCAACTGATATAAACCAATCAGCTGAGACACAAAACTTGGGTGGTTCCTAGATTTTTAAATGAAACAAGTCCTATGCCAATAAACCTGTCTTCCAAAACAGGCTCCCCGTATTCTGGTTACTCATTTCCTTTTACACAGATCCTTTATCACACTCTAGTTCCAAAAAGCCCTGCTCTCTATGAATTTTTTTATCATTTTTTTGGTGCAATATTGTGCCACAGGATATGCCTGTGATTGCGGGCTCACCTCAAGATCTTCTCATCCTGTTCTTGTTCTCTATGATCATGCCAGACAAGATTTGATGACTTCTCAGGTTCATGAGCACCCTGCTTATTCATGCTGACACCTGGATTCTGGTTCAATTTTCATTTGCTGTAATAAGATGTTAATCTGAGTTAATTTCAGGAGATTCTAAGTGAGAGGTATGATAATCTTTCTTCCTAGATATAATAACAGTAGAAGTCAACTTTTTGAATCGCTAAGAAATTACATACACTGACAAAAAATTAAATTAAGCACTCTCTTCACAGGAACCATTTTAATTCTGGTTTATGTGTGCATGTGAATTATCTTTGCAGCTCTTATTATGCTATCTTTTATATATATTCTAGCAGTAATTTTGTGTTGCAAGTGCTCTCTGACTGTCATCAGGGCTACTTTTCAGGTGTTTCATACCAGCCAAACTGCAAGGTTACTCAATTTCTGCAAAGCTGTTGGTAGACTAGCCCTATTTTTGAACCTGGGGCAGCAGGAGTATACTCAAATAAATACATGCCTACGCCCTAGAATGTGTTTTGTGTATTGTTGCAAATCAGTACAGTGTATAAGTAATCAGGCAGAGTACCATAAATGCTGTACTCCACAAATCTGATGATGTACAATTAATACAGGACTGTTTGACATCTCTTCTCTGTTAACTTGACCCTCTTTCTTACTGTCAAAAGTCTTTGGTTTAAAACATTGAAAACTCAATACATGTTTATTTTTCCAGACAATAATGCTGGAATACTCAGAGGCCGGAACACTCAGAGGCCATGTTCAGTTTTCTGGTAGCAGAATGTATTCTATGGAAAAGCTGTGAACACATTCTACTGCTGTAGCAATTGTTTGACAGGATCCTTTCAGAACAAAGAGGCTCTAACAATATCCTAGTCCTCAAGGATGTGTGTTACCTCTCTCAGCCCAATTCTTGGCAAGAAATTGATAACAGAAAGATACATGTAATGCAATTTCTTTATTCAGGAAAAATTGAAGTCTTCTTGGATTCCATTGTTAAAGTAAATTGAGAAGAGCAGAGATTAAATTTTCTGTAAGTTTTGAGTAACTGTTGAGTAAAGCTATTCATAGCCTATGTTTACTATTTTTTGACTTAAAGAATATGCTGTTTCAAGGCTAGCAACCCTTTTTTTCCAGCACTGACCTGTTACAGATCTCTCACATATCTATCAGAATATCAGTTTTTTCCCAAACTTTCTTTGTATACAACTGATCAGCAGCATCATCTATGCCCCTCTATCACCTAAATCAGATTTCTGCTCTGAAACAGCTACCAGCTCCCTTAAAAATCATTAGTTATTGCTAACATCTAGGCTGTCATTTCCTTAAGGAAATATTATTTCTGAGCTCAAACACAGCCAGCACTAAGTCCTTCAGGCATGACTTTCTCTGTGGAGGTTCATCAATGAGAAACTTACTCACAGCAGGTAGTTCATTCTCCATTAAATAATCTCTACATGAAATGGCATCCTTTACTTGCTGGGTTTTTAAACACCTTGAGAGACTGTATTAGTTGATTTGGCTGTCTGTCAGCCAGACTATTTGTTTGCAAGAATACATTATAGAAGTATCATGGTTTAAAAAAGCCCCAATAAACAAAGAAGAAAACCCTCACCACAGAGAAACCTCCGCAAGAAAAAACTGAAGAGAATCACTGCTCAGATAAATCAGGTTCCTGATCTTTCCTTACTGACGTGAGCTTTGAGGCAGGATAGTGCTATAACAACATAAGTTTTGATGACTTTAAACCACACTGGGATTCCATCTTGCTAAATTTAATTAAGTGGATTAGTGACATATACCACAAAAATTAATTTTTTTTGCCAGGGAAATCACTTTTGAAATGAGAGATTTTGTGTCGTGACTATGTGAACAAGTTCCTAAATAAGCAGGAAAAAGAAGGAACTCAATATCATCTCTACAGAAGTAGGTAAAAAAAAAGAGATGGTGGTGGTGCAGAACTTGATCCATACAGACCAGTTTATCAGGCCTAGTGTGGCTCTCTTTGCAGAATGCTGTTTTGTGACCTGCAGTGAAAATATGAGACCAAGTCGCTTTTGTAGGGACCTGAGAGACTGAGGATGTAACTCAGAACTCAAGACTCCAAGCAGACAATTCCTCCTGTATATTTAATAGTTATCATACAACACAACTCACTGCTGTGAAGTCTATGATCTTACATGAATGCTCATTGAGCATGAAGCTAGTTGGTGAGTCTCCATATCAGTTTAATTGCTGGATATTAACATTTCTCTTTCAATTACTGTGCCCAAAGAAGTTTACAATTATTAATAGGTCTAACAGAAAACAGATCCACTTTCAGTTATTAGCAAGGTGACAGGTGCTAATAACTGTATCCCAGAAATCTTATTTCATGCTGCTTGTTATGAGAGATATCATTAATTCCATTCTGTGCCACCTACTCTTTCCCTTCCTTATGGGGTCAAATTTCAAAATAGATAGGATATCCACTTGTACTGAACACCAGTATTTCCAAGACTTTCATCTGCCTACACTGTGAAAATTCTGGTTTGCAAAACCAAACACGCAGACTTTGCTTTATCATCACAGGTTCATGATTTAGCTCCTATATCCCAGAGCTAGTGAGTGGGGAAAAAAGGAATTAAAAAAAAAATAAAAATGAAAGGTGCTGAAATATATTTATATTACCAGGTTTGCCTAATTAGTTCAATTTAAAAAGTGTCTATGTATGAGTGAGAGAATAAGGGAATACCAAAGCAGTGTTTTATTAATTTTTTTTTACTTACTCTCAGATTAAGTCTTTGAAACAGGGCTAAGTATCTAATTTTATTTAGCAGTACACTGGAAATTAAACCTTAAGGAAATTGCATGTAAAATGCAATTAAAACTAGGTGTTTATAGGTCTCAGTAACCTTCAAAGAGGATAGCCATAGATTTTCTTAGTTAAATATTGTAAATAGTATTGAGAGATGGGAATACATTACAGATTGCATAAAGCATAACTGTGGAATCTGAATACTATGAGTAATTTTTAAACAAGCTCTTAGAAAACCTAACATTCTTTAGTAGAAATCTTATGGTACACTGTTCAAAATAGCATTTACATTTTACCTTACAAAGTAAGAATATATATTCCTTAAAACTTAACAAAATACAGTGCCTATTTTACTTTGCTTCCCTTCTTATTATTAACAAGCTCCATATGTTTATGCATGTTCACATTTTCAATGGCAAACAATCCAAGTATTTTGCAGGCTCAAGAGTACTGGAATTGATGAATTATGCTATTGTATTTTGGGACATGGCTGTCCCACAGGGAAAATAAAACATCTGAGAATCTTCCTGGCTTCTTCCCAGCCTCCTGAGGGAAGTGGGCGAAGAATCACGTCTGGACAGTACCACTGGGCATAGAAATCCAGAAAGAGGTGGGGCAATCTCAGGACTCAGAACAGTTTTATACTCACACCCTTTGTGCATCTTGCTCTGCTGAAGGCCTACAAGGACCCAGAAGACAGGCAGACAGCAAGAGTGCTGCTTATCCTAAGGAACTTAATAGGGATAAGCAGTTCAGGAAGAGGTTTAGGGTTCTCTCAGCACAAATTCAAGCCTCACAGCTGGAACCCCATCAGCAGCAAACAAAACACATTGAGAAGATGCCACATGCCCTCTTCATAAGAGCTTCCAGTTCTGAGTACTTCCCTGGGTCCCATACCCTCATTCCTGCGCCTTATGAATAGGTGGCATATTACTGGAGCCAGCTGTCCTACAGTAAGGTCTAGGGACAAAGGACTCTGTCTTGGAGAGTGTTTATCTCTACTGGCAAGGCAGGCTGTAGAAGTTTTCAGTGATGCTAACTTGTCTCATTAGCCGTTTGGGCCACTAATTGTGTCTCTTTAATTGGGCATCATTCCTTCTGATGAATAACAGGGAATCATTACAATACGTCATGTATTTCTTATTGGTTCTCTGTAATTTATATAAAAATTTACCTTGCAACTAGGATTGATTATATCAGGCTGCTGTAGTTTGTAAGCTTCAGGGTTGATACAGAGCTCATGAATTAATTTATGCTATACTAATTATTTTCATACCCTTGATTCCCCATTAACTTTAATTAATTTGCAAGGTTGATGGCCTTTCTCTGCACACCTACAAATAAAAAGTTTATTACATACACAATGTGCATCACTCCTTCTGAATTTTTTTCCAACATCAAGTCTCATACTTATTTTAAAAATTACTTCATCTATACTTATATGTGTATATCTTTTAAATACCCAAGAAATGAAACCAGACTCTTCAGTCTGTAACTAAACCTTACTTTAAATTTCCTACGTGTTAGCAATTTTCATTTGTTCCTTCCAGTGCCTCTCTCTTCCCCCTGCTAAGGAAGTTTAGGTAAACATATTTGGAATATTTAATCTATTTACAAAAATTTGCTTTGCACCAAGAACACTGCTGTAATCAAGTTTGATCTTGTCGCTTTAATTGCATGCCCCAGGGATGATGACTAACTTTCTGACACTGTATATGGAGCTATCAACATAAATTCAGAAAGATTTTGTTTAGTCAGTGTTTTTTACCCTTTGCCTACAGAGGCCCAGAGATAGCTTCATGCTCAACAACATCCTAAAGTCCATTTCAAGCACGTATTTGGAGATGAACATTTAAAAATAATTTTTTTGTTCTTCTTCAAGAGTTCATAAGCCAGTATTGTATCATTTTTACTCAAAAAATGATACAATACTGTATCATTTAACTTACCAGTTCATAAGCCAGTATTGTATCATTTTTACTCAAGAGCGTCTTTAACTTACCACTACTTTACAAGATTTTAGGACACTACTTCAAGACTGAATCTCTGAAATAAAAATTCAGACACAATTTTTCAAAAAGACTTGTGTATGCTGAGGTTACAAATTTTTTGAATGACAGTTTTGACTCTAGTACCTTTTTGGATGTTCCTTTCACTTTTGTTCAAAAGTATGTCCTCACAATACACATATCCATTATTATTCAACAACTCTCATAAGAGCATCTTGCTAGCCTTTTGCTGAACATGGAAAGAAGGAAAGTCACCATGGTATGACTCCCATTTCTTCCTTTCCTTTCAGTGTATCTGATTCAGCATTTGTCTCAGAGACTCAGATATACCTAATATTTAAGAAAGTGTGTGGGCTAGACCTGCCCATTTCAAATTCTCGCTCTTCTTACTATATTTAGTCATTGGCTAAAATACTTACAGGACAAGAGAAGTTTAAAAGAAATGTAAAGGACTACTTTTTCACAATTTACAACAAATATTTGTTTTTCAACACAAAGATTTTGCTCTTTATTACCTTGCTTTTTCAATCTCCTGCCCTTGAATTTGTTTTAACTAGGAAGGATCACAGATCTCCTTCCCACTAAGGGCCATAATCTCAACTAGACATAGAAAAAATGCCAAGTTCAGCATTGTATTGTTTGAGAAGTAACATTTGTGTTGTTCACACTTTTGAGCAGCTTGCTCCTCTGTAGGAATAGAGGCAGCTTACAGAAAGACAAAATCTGTAAGAATGTAGACCATCATCTCCACTTCTATTCCTCACCCACCCCCATGACCCTGATGGCACCATACATAAGTAGCCCTAAAAATACTGGTTTACCCTTTGGCTGTAAAGCACCACAGGCTTTGTACTGACCTCTCAGTACATTCTCTGCATCTATCTGGTTAGGCCTTTTTTGATTTTAGCTGGTGCTAGCTGTTACACCAGTAGCCTTTTGGCCACTGCCAGTGCCCACTGCCTTCCTGGGTTGGCCGGGGAGTGCTGAGGGCTGGGGGCTGGTCCCCCTAGAGTCTGGTCCCCCTTAGGGGACTCACTGCCCCCTCTGGGGTAAGGGGGCTGCGGGAGGACTGCATTTAATTTTCAGTGTTTAGTTTGAAAGAAGTAACAAGGTTATGCCCTACAATAAGGAAATATATAAACATAGCAAATTAAACATTTATTGGCCCAAAAATACATTCCTAGCTCTACCCTCATTTGTGTACCTCTCTGCTCAGGACAATATTGTGAGTGTAAGCATCTAGCACACTGTAGCTATGAAAGCAGTTCATGTGTGCAGATATTCTAGAGATAAAAGAAGCAGCTCAGAACTATTAGAAGTTGTCAGGCTCACCTGAGAAAGGACATCACTTAGAACCACCCATGTTGTACTCAAACAGAGTTGGCAAGTAAAACTTATCTTTAACCAGCAAATAATGTAATGATACTGAATATTCCGTCACACACTGATTCCTGGGAAAGGAACCAGAGAAAAACCTGAACAGAGGCAGAAGACCTGACTGGCTAGAACAAACACAACTTAAAACTGAAATATTACAAGCTTTTTGCTTACCCCTTAGGCCCCAGAACTGAGGTACATCAAACAGAAACTTACTTTCAGGGTGTAAGAGTGTGAATTTCTTCCCCTCATGACTTTGAGGAAAAGCTGACAATTTTAACAAAGCATTAACAATGTAGAAATGTCTGGTTTCCTCCAAAGAGCCTATGCCATGCTCCTGAAAATGGATTTGATACTCATATATCATTGTTTTGGGTGTGATATACGTGAGTATGTAGTGCTTACCTGTTTTCTGTACAGATATGAGATTTTTGATAGCTTTCTTTTTATCTCCAAGATAACCAATGCCACAGTTCCATTTTTTATTTTTGTGATTGGAAACAGCTGTAGTAGAATAAACTCTGTCATTATTACCTGTGTCCTTGAAAGGGATTAAAAAACACTGTCACACAACTGGTAACAGAGAATCAATAAATGCAACAGAATTTAACAGGAAATTAATTTTCTATTCTGTCTTCAAGTTTCCTTCTGGTCTGTCAGGGAAGACAAATATAATGGATTGAATAAAATGAGAAAGACAGAAATGGTTGGCAAGAGTAATAATATTATGAAATAGAGTAATATATTATTAAGTAATCCATGTTTAGTGGAATATTTGCCATATTTTAATCTCTAGTCACCTGAAATGGGATTTTGGGCTATCATAAGCAGATGAGTTTAAAGTCAGGGAATTTAACTGAAGAAGTTAATGACCAAAGGCAGTTGCTAACCACCACTTTGAAAAGTTCTGTTGAACAGGACAAACAGGTGTATGGCACACATATTTTGGACAAAACCTGATATTTTCTGAGATAATCAGCTGATTTTGATATTTCACTGCCAGACCCTCAACTGGTTTCATACTGCTTTGACAAACTACTTGGTCTCTCATTGGTGGTAACTGTGTCTTCCTGAGCATATGTAGGCAGAAGATATATCAACAGATATATCTGTTTTAAAGACACAAACCAGGATTTTCTGACATTTTGATTATTTTGACCTCACAATTCATGTGTGTGTGTATGTAATACATGTATATTACATTATATGCCAGTGCCAGTGCACTATAAAGCAAAAAGAGAACTTTGAATAGAATATAGAATTGCAGTAAGGGTATGTGGAAAAGCTAGAAAAGACAAGTTTTTAAAGATTTCACTAAAAACCCCAACACTCACATAACAAAAGGGAGATTTTCCAATGATTCTTGTGCATTTTTCCTAGTTTGTGCAATGGTCTCTTTTACAGCCTTTGTATTTTTAATATATTTTAGTTTTATTTTGATTGTCTCAGGTCTCAAGGGATTGTATCTGAGATACTCTTTCTTTGCATCACTTAGAGGGAGCAAGAAGGAGAATGTCTTACCCTCTCTGTCTGTTTACGATGGTCAAGAGAATAAATCCCAATGACAGCAGGGGCATCAGGGCAGTAGGTGCAGGGGCACCAATATTGCCTTCTTGAACCAAAGGATTCTTTCAATTGAGTCAGACACTTCTCTCCCCAGCACCTGCCTGCCACAGCCCTCAGCCCTGAGAGGGGTAGGTAACTCTATTTTGCATAGGGAATTGTTCCCCCCACCACAAAGAGTGTCTCTCCAGTCTCCAGCAGCTTTCAATTTCTTTAGGAACTGTGTTTGGGCAGGGACACCATGTGCCTCTGATTAGACAAAGTTTCTGCATGTGATAAGTAAAGTTTTTAATATCATTTTTGTTTTCCACCGTTGTTTTCATGTACTTCAGGATTGGCTGAATTGTCTCACAGACTGTAATGTAGGCTCATTCCTTAGGTCCAGTTCCTCATATCCCATGTTCCATCTTTAAAAGCATGAGATTTAACTCTTCTATTCAGGCTAAACATATATATATATAAATACACAGACACACACACACACACACACACACACAGACACACACACACACACACATATATAAAACATATGCAATACAATGTACTGAATTTCACATCTCTCTTGACCATTTAGGAAAATACACCATATTCTGCAATTCAACAAAATTACTTCTTCTGTGCTGATATGTTTGTCTTTACTTACAATCGTCAACCAGTGCTCAGTTTTAAGGAACATATTGGAACTGATTTTCTCTGTTTGCTTGGGCAAGAGGAGGATTTTTCACCAGTTTAAGTGTGACTCAGTGTTTCGTAAAGATTTTTATAGCTGAGATTTCTGGCAGTATTAATTAGAGACAATTATAATGTGATAGACAGGTTTTGCCAGTTTAAAATTCTTAACAGAACTCCCTCTGTCTCTTAAAAACCAAATGGAGATTTTGATTGCATTTGCATGCCTGAATTGTTAAGCTCCTTGAATGTTAGACTCCATGAATATAATAAGATATATGAAAATTAAATAATCAGAACTTTACTTCAGCAAATAACCAGATGCCCATGTGTGTGTATGTAACATTAGGAATAAAACAATATTTAACATAATAAATATTTTAGACTGTTCTCCATGTCATTATTGCTAACAATGATTTTCAACAAAAGCTTAAAATTTTCTGGTCAGACTTTCTATTATTGATACTTAAGTAATTTTTCAATTATCACAGTTGGTAATTTCATGTTTCTATTTGATTGGAGTTCGTGCTAAGCTATTAATTGGAAAAATAAGTATATTTTTAATGAAGTATTTTCTGTCATTATCTGCTCCAGTGGCTTCCTAGATCCAAACAAAGACACTTAATTAGTGTTTCATTTTCTCTCTGGTTCAATAAATATTTTAATCAAATACAAGGAATAAGAGCCAGCAAGAAAATTTCAAAAATCAGCCAGCATACATCCTTAAAGTACCTCATTACTTTGGTTACTTTCTCCACATACAGCTTCTTCATGAAAACCTAGTGTGGCAGGATTTTTAAAACAGATGTCAAGAGCTATTTTTTGTGTAAAATTGTTTTTTGGCCTATTACTAAATTACAGCTTCCAAAATTCACTTTCTCAAGATGAAGTAATCTTTAACACTGTCTTATCCCAATGTCAGCAAGAAGAAATATGAGTTAGTTATCCAATAAATCTTAATATGCTTTTCTAGAAAATTCATTTTTTTCATATGCAAAGACATGTTTTTTAACCATGCATGGCATCCACCGGGGCCACACAGTGACTGACATGCAGTGTGCTATGCATGTTTTCTTCATCTTCTAAATGAAATGGATACAAAAAAACTCTTGGTAGACAGCATATGTAGACATAACATGAATTATTCTAAACCAGATTTCTGTGCAAAACCAGTGGAACTCAAAGGACCAAAAACGCACTCATGTACTCTCCTTAATTTAGCATTAAATTATTATTGTTATTATTATTATTATTATTATTATTAGGTATGTCATCTATTATTAATTCTTATATCTTTTTAAAGATAGCTCATCTGCTAATTTTACCTTGAATTTTTTGTATACTGCCCTTTTTTGCCATTTCTGCAGTTTCCAAATCATCTTGTTGAGCACAGACGTTGACTATTGTTCCTACTTCACCATATACAGCGTACTACATTTCAACATATTCCATGAATGCCATGGCCTAAAACCTCAGTATGCATAGACCAAAGCTGGAATAATTAGCCCTGTGCTTCTTCCATTCTTTTCAATCTCCCAGGGCGTATCTATTTCTCTACTTCTTTTGAAAACTACAGATGCAGGGAATAGGTAAGCTTTTGTATGACAGTTCTTTGTTAGTGAAAGCCACTCATTTCATCCATTATGCTATTGATTTTAAATACATGAACCATTAACTCAGCTATAGAAAGTGATCAGTACTGATTTTTCATGGTCTCAAACCAAAAAGTACTGTTTTTCATAGAGTTTATTCATTGTGGCATTAAGAAACAGGAGAATTTGCTCTTAGATCTTAAACAGCAGGCATGACCAAAACAGTTGATCTGTTTCTAATTCTGTTCTTTGTTTATATTTCTAAGACTTTTTTTAAACTCCTTTCTTCAGTGACATTTATCAAGTGAATGTATTCAGGAATATCAGATCCTTGGTTTCGTGTTTTTAGAAGCTTATTGAGACACCAAATTCTTCCTGTGAATACCTTCAAAAGTGCAGCCTGTACTACTGGTCTGCTTGATGCATGTCATGGTGAAAATGACAACTGCAAGCCAAAGGCTCTTCAGTGTAGAAAGAGAGAGCTGTTGTTCCTCTGGTAGCAGAGAATTTTCTTGAAAAGATTTGCTGGAGCTCATGTAAAGTATTATCTCTTCTACCCTCAAAACCTGCTCATCCTCACAGTCCAGTAATGCCCATGATCCCCTTCATTCAGATCACTCACTGAAACATCTCCTGGGAACGTGACGACACCGTGGAGAAGCAAGGCAGGAGCATGTGCACTTTGGTTGAGGTACTGGAGGCAGTATAGATGTAGTGACAATTCCTGCCTGAGTGAAGTTGCAGGAATGCCCCAAAGGGCATGATAATAATTATGGCCCTTTAGAGTTAGGATCTACTTAATCACTGGTGTTTCTCCCACCCCTCAGACTGCCTTTGCTTCTTGTACTTCCATGCCATATTTGACTACAAATCCTTGATCCAAACCCTTTGCTGGGCTTTGCAGTACAGCTCTTTTTCTTGGGTTTGGTGTGTATTGTAGAGACTTTCTATCCAGATTCATGCCCTAGATTTGGGCCTAGTCATGCTCCTAATTTTTGAAAGCTGAATCTGCTCTATCATTTTTAGCAAAATGCATCTCAGTGGGAAGCACATGTATAAAACCTCCTCATATTCTCTCTCACAAGCAGCAGGTGAGCACATTGTAACTGGACATTCAGCATTCACCACAGGTATACCCATATTCACAGTTCTGCAGGACTTGCTGATTCTTTGCACTCTGTAATCCAGATGTAGATTTTACTTTGCTTTTATCCTTCTCTCAAACATCTGCATGAATTATTCCAGCCCCACATTCCCCATGAAGTTGAACAAAGAATGGTGAAATGCAGTTCTGCAGCTGAGCTCCTTGTTGCCTGTCTTCAGTCAAGGATGGAAAACATTGACTGAAAAAGCCCATGTAGACCTGAGGGGCAGATTGCACGCATAATGGAGCTTTGTCTCGCATTTGTGGTTTTGCTCCAGAGGCTTTCTGTGTTTCCCCTGAAGTAACACTGTTAATTTACTGCCTGTGTTACTTCAAAGGCTAAGAATAAATCAGACCCTTCTAAATGGCTACAATCTGAAATTCAGTATGAAAGAGCCACAGCTGAGAATTTTTACCCTTCACAAAGATAATTTCACTCCTCCTTTATCTCTCTGCTTCATTATATTTTGCAGACAAGTCCCTTTAAATAATACAAAGCCACTGCTTGCAAACACACTCCCTTCCCCAAATATAAGGGTCTTTCATCATTTCCCCTCAGTATTTCATCAGCTTGCCCCAATATTAAGAGCAAGACAACAGGCAGCTCTTTGAGAAGTACCTCTGAGTTGCAGAAGCAGCACTGGGGTGACATGGATGTCATCCCCACCAGGCCCCACTTCCCTATCTGAGTGAGTCAAGAATTCACCAAGTAGTTCTGTAAATCTGTCATGCTATTTGCTACTCTTAAGTAGTCTTCTGAGGTATGTCTGGCAGGACTACAAAGAACAGTGAGATCTGAAGCCTGATTCATGATTTATTGGGTGGTAAGTTGAAAGAACTCCACACTTCTGAAACTAGGTTGGCTTCTTAACAAAACCTGTCATAACTGTGTCCCAACAGCAGCAGTTATGTCCTCAAAAAAAAAAAAAAAAAAAAAAAACCAACAAAAAAACCCCCAACAACAAAACACCAACATATTTTTGGATGCCTTTATTAGTGCCTCTTTCCTCTTGCACTGTGTTTTTCCTGGTATTTTCCATGCAGCTCACTAAGATGCCTAGGATGTTGCTTCAGGCAAGACAGACCATTCTTCACAGAGTTAGTTCCCCTTAGTGACTTCAGACCTTCCATACATTTTTCTTCACTACTTCAAGAGAAAGAGCTGTACTGGTTTCTATTAAAAATACTAAGATCCTTCTGCCATCATCTAAGCTCAGGAATTGAGGCCTGATGTATGGGAATGAGCCAATGCTTTTATCTCACTCTGGTTGCATCCCATGCAATTCCACCCATCCCTATTCTTCTCTGAGTCCTGAAGATGTTGTCTTGGTTTCAGTATTTTAGCCTCCAAGGCTTGGTTGGCTTCCTGCAGTAGACATACTCTGATAAGAGGACATTTCAGGAAAGTGGAATGCAGCACTGAGAAAGCTTAAGATATCTGGCTTTTGAGATGCTATAAAGACTGCCATGCCCTGACCGTATGAAAAAAATTTCTGTAAGGCTGTGAGAATTTGAGAGAAAAGAGATAAACAGGCAGAGGAACTATTTTTTAAGTCTTTTCTTTTAAATGTCTGCAATATTCAGCCCATTGGAGTCTGATTTCTCTGGAAAAATTCAGAAGCTGTAGTAATGCAGTAATGAAATATTAATAATAATTGAAAAATGAGAAAAATTAAGCACAGAAGATATAGGCACAATCAGGTTTCCCAGTAAAAGAAACCTGGTGATTGACTTTTTTCACTGATATCCCTCCCATGATGTTCTTAGAAGGAATTCATTTGTTCCATTTACACAATGTCTATCACAAGGAACTGCTGTGCTAATAAATCCCTGCCTCTCAGAGAAGATAAGATATATCTGTCATACAAATAATACTTCAAGTGAGTTAAAGCAACAGGAGGTTAAAAAAGGAAATTAAGCCAAGGGAAAACTAAGAGCTCAAGAACAGCAAATCAGCATTGGAATACTCATCATATGTCTGAGTAAAAATTGACAAAATGGAAAAGAGGCTGTGGATTTGGGATTTTCCTGTCAGATTTACTACACACAAGCTTTCAAAAATGTATTGCTACTGGCAAATAAAGCAAATTATATTTTGTTTTTTTGTTAAAGCTGCTGTGTTGCAGTCAGTGCAATGAACATTATTTTAAGTAAGTTTTCTTTCAGTGCACAATAAGTCTGTGGTATGTGATTACTAGAGCAGGAATTGCTTATCTCCTTGTGTGTGTATGAAAGCAGGTGAGTCTGCTGTCAGGGTATGATCTCTAACAAACCTAGGTTAAGTAACAAAAATTCTGTGGTCTCAACTGCAAAAGAGGTACCAAATTAGCTTCTATGCTTGTCAGTGTTGTGTAACAGAAGCAGACAGTTATATAGTTCATCTGTCCTCAAAACAGAAATGGGAATAACATAAAGCAATTCTCATATTTCTCTGCCAAAATACCCTGGTTCTTAAGTTTCCAGTTCCTGAGTGTTAGTTTGCAGCACAAACTTCAAGTGTTCCTATCCCAAGTTCCCCAAATTTGAACTTCCATACTGCAACTATACTAACACTCTTCTCCTAGAGTCACTTTCCTCCCAAGATCCACAGTCACAGAAGGGACCTTGTCGAGGACCTCTAGAGTCCAACTTGCCCAACTTCCCATTCAAGCAAGGTCCCCACACACCAGAAGGGTGTTCAGGGCCATGTCCAGACAGCTTTTAAATATCACCAAATATGGAAATTCACCATCTCTCTGGGCAACCTCTGCCAGTGCTTGGTCATCTTCACAGTGAGAAGGTGTGTCCTGATGTTCAGAGGGAGCCTCCTGTGTTTCAGTTAGTGCCCATTGTTTCTGATCCTGCCACTGGGCATCACTGAAAAGAACCTGGTTCCATCTTCTTTGCACCCTTCCTTCAGGCATTTATATACATTCATGAAATCCTCCCTGAACACTCTCTTCCCAAGCCTGAGCAATCCCATGTTTCTCAGCCTTTCCTTATGTGAGCAATACTCTTGTCATTTAATCATCTTCATCACTAGACTGTTTCCAGTACCTCAGTCACTCTCTCATGCTGGGGAGTCCAGAACTGAACACAGGACTTCAGGAGAGGAGAAGGATCAGCTTCCTTGCCCTGCTGGCATCACCCCCTGCAGCCCAGGGTACTGTTGGTCACCTTTACCCCATGGCCACATTGCTGGCTTATACTCAACTTGTTGTTCACCAGACCCTCAGGTGCTTTCTTCACAGCTCTTTTCTATCTGGTCAGCCTCCAGCATGTACTGGTGCATGCCCTTCTGACTACAGGGCTGCATCCTCTTCCTCACCACAGTCCCCACATTTGTCCCAATATCTTGTCTCACCCCTCAGCTTCTGCATGTTCATAGACCTCCTGCCTCCCTTCACTCTCAGCCCCCATCCTCAGCCCACGTGTCTACTGTCTGCAGTTGCTCTGCAAACCTCTGTCTTTCTATTTTTAAATAGCTGACAATTCTTCTTTCCTCCCCCACCCCTGGACTCAGATTACTCTCCAGCATCCATTTGTCCATTCCACCTCCATTCCTGACTTTCCCCACAGGAAAAACAAAAGCTGGATCCAGGCTGCAGCTATCAGAAATCTGCCTGGATGTATTCAGAGGAAAGAAAAAGAGCAGCTGTCTGGGAAAAAAAAAAGAGGATGATGTATGATAGCCTGTATTATACAAGCAGGCTTTTTTTTCTCTCCCAAACTTATAATTATTGTCATCAAGGCAGAATCTGTACAAAACTGACTGGAACTCTGTCAATTAGGAATGAATGCCAACACAAAGTTTGAAACACTCAGAGATTTAATATGATTTTATTGCTTTTGTCCTGTATCTATTCTTACAAATAATTATTAATGCACTTGGACAAAAGCAGGAAACATTGCAGTATTTTAACAGCTTTTCTCTTAGTCTGAAGCAAATCCTGTCAGTCTCTTAAGCAGGGCTAGCAGATGTGCTGTGTTAGCTGCCTCTTTGCCAAATGGGCAAACCTCTCATCCCTGCAATTCACTTATTCTCCAGCAGTCTACTCAAGAATACTGCTTTTTACATGAAAGCAAAGTATTCATGAAGGAAAGTCAAACTCTTCTAAAGTTTAGGATTCTTCAGTTTCATTACACACTCCAAAAAATACAGATATTTTTCATTCAGCTGGTATGTTACTTCCATTTCAGTTTAGGAACAGGATGATTTTCCAGACAAAAATAATTTCTCTTAAGCCAATTGGCTTAAGAAGTTTAAAATACAGAATTCAGAAAAAGTATGTTGCATATGGTTTTGATTAGAAATGAGCTTTTTCATCGAATTCTATTAAAACACGCAATGGTGGGCACAAAACTGTCAAGAATAAAACAGGCAAGGAAATTGCCCAGAAAACCAGCAAATTTCACAGAGCAGTGCTGTCAGATCACAAGACTGTGAGTGAATTAAAATATACAATGAAAGGGCTGTTTCAGTCTCTCTCTCTTTGTGTTTTTCTTCTCTTGTGCAGGCCTAAGGAATGCAGAAGGTAATACGGAGAGCAGAGGAGAGAACAGGCAGGAATAGATATGATGACTTAGCAAATGCCTGCAGATTGAGTTCACTGCAAACCTTCAGAGCAGAGTGAGAAAGAGGCAGTGACAGGGAAAAGGCTGAGGGACAAGATACGCTTGTACTTGACAAATATATATGACTTAGGCTTGTGTGGTGACTGAAACTGAGCAAGTGAATAAAATCAACGCTTGGTATGCAGCTGAAGAGAAGAGAACTTGGGAATGCTCAACAGAATAGAGAAAATAGTATGGAGGCTGGGGTCTGGCTGCAGAGGCATAAATAAGTCCAGAAGCAAGAGGCCAAACAGAAATTAATATATGTAACTTTCCTCATGTAGTCACAGAAAAAAATTACTGTCTTTTATAGAAGACTAAAGCTCCTTCATTAGATGAAAATACATCTATTTTATAGGTTTTTTTGCAATGTTTTGCTTAATTTATGCTTTTCTGTCCTTATTTTTAGATTGTCATTGAAAATGTTTACAAGGTGTTTCTTTGTCTTCCATGTTTTCATGTCTTCTTTTTCATGTAAACGCCACTGAAATGAGAGCTTTCAACAATGAATTACTGCTGCTTATTTGACATGAAGGAAACAGTTTGGAAGCAAACTGGTTGCAGTATTTGATTAATCCCAAATCAATAGGTAAATGAGATTATTTTAAAAATCATTTGATTTCTAGGTACCCCCCATGTCCTATTTAATTTTATATCACCGGTGCAGACTGAGCTTTCCACTATGAATTCCTGTCATCAATCTGGATGATGCTCTCTTCTTTTCCTGCACTATATTTTTAAAACGGAAAGCATTATGATTGGGAAGAAGTAAACAATTCCAGTAATTATAGCCTCCTAAAATCTCACATCACAAAATCAGTGCCAGTACCATCCACAAGCATGTATAGCCAGCACAATGACTGTGCGCATGATCATCTTAAAATTTGAAGGTTTGTGTGTGTTTGGTGCTTGTGAAAAGGAGCGCTGAAAGCATTGGGCAGCTTCCATTCCTCTATAGAAAGGTTGCATGGCAGGAGATGGATCACAGGAGCCTTAACAGTGACTGACCCATTCTTGGATGCTGATTTCCTGCTGCTCCCATCTTGCAGACAAGATCACCTTCAAACTGAGGCTATAGAGACACAGGTCTTTCATTTCCACCAGTATTGGACATGTGTGTTTCTTCAACATTCCCAGAGCTGCAGGGCTGCTGTGATGATCCGAGCCCCATGCTGTAACACAGCTCTCCAGAATGTCTCAGAAGCAATAGCAGCTGAACTCTGGAACATACTGCACCTCTTATGTGTCTCCCTCACCACCACAATAGTGTGCTTTGCTAGTGGGATAGTGGCTGAGAATATATCCTGTATACTTGATGCTTGGTTCCTGTAACTGGATGCAAAATTCCATACATGTTGATTTACAGTCTCAGTATAATTCTTTGGGCAAGGAAGGGACAAATCTTCAGCTCCTTGAACAGTTCTGTCCTCTGCCCCCTTACCTTGTGAGGAGACATCCTGACTCCTTGGAGGGAGAAGTTCTGTCCTTGTACAGAAGTCATCCCAGGGGCAATTGATTAGAGATCACCGCTCCTTGTGGGTGGCATGCAGCCCAGAAGCTGAAATGCGGGACTTAGTCTAAACACACCCACAGCCTTTAAAGGCGTTGAAAACGAATCTGCTTCTCCCTCCTCAGAGAAAGGTTTAAGGGAAAGGTAATAAATTACAAAAAAAATATAACAAATGGGGGACAACATAACCTTTTTTAGGGTGATACTTTTCTCAGCAAATCTGTTTTGATACCCAGGTTTGGGAGCAATGCTCAGCAAATCTCTTTGCTGCCCGCTGCATTTTTTCACAATTACAGCATTCTGCTCAAAAACTGCTGATGTATGTTTCGTTTTTCTCATTAAATCACTTTATGAGGACAAATTTGAAATATTCATTTGAATGTTAGGAGGTTTAAAAAAGAGTGGAGTATCAATAAGTGGAATTGAAGGAAGCAGTCCCATAGCTTTTCATTCATCTTCGACTCTCAGTTGTGATTCAAGATATCTCACCTAGCAACTGAAAAAATCACTTACTTTAAGAGTATAAACAGTCAAGGATTCAAAAATATGAAATAATGTGTCATACTGTAGGGGATAAAAAAGTGGATGTATCTGGAAACCTAATGTTTTAAACTGTTTGACAAAATGCTGAAGAAATATTTAAAACTGGGTCATGAAACTCGACACTTGAGTGCCAGATTAATTTAGTTTCTGTTTCTTTTGTTTCTTCTGTTTCATAGTTTTGGATACTTTCTTGTTTTATAAGAGATTTTTCTAATGCCTGTTCAGTAGTCTCTGAACGATGCTGGAACAGTCCCACTAGTTTGCTCATCATTTAATTTATGTGCACTGTGTCATATGTCCTACTATAAAAATGGTGTTTCTGTTTCAAGGCAAGAGGATCTCTCTTTGCTTTTTAGTGGCTGCCCTGCTCCAGACTGAGCAGAGGGCTCCGGAGAGGAGGAAACACAGCCTCCCTCAGAGCTTGTCACCACACAAAGCACAGGGAGGCTCCCAGCTTATTGGAAAGGGCAAAACCTTCAACACCACAGACAAGCTGGGAGCCTGGAGAGAATGGAGAGGGGAAGAGGGGTAAAGTCTCCTCTTTGCTGCATAAGACAGGCTCAGGCCAAGCTTAAGAGCAGACTGCAAAGAAGAGGTGCTCTCAGAAATGCAGATGTGGTTGTGCATGGTGTGCTCAACCCAGTAAGCTGCTGGGGAGGAGCTGGATGGCAAAATACAGCAGGAAATGCTTCCCCAGCACACAGAGTGCCAGAGGACGAGCTGAGTTCTGTGCCAGGCAACCAAGCAGAGCAGTGTTTAATATTTTTATCCTCTAATGAAATCTGACTTAAAAGTTCAGAGGAATTTGACTTTTAGGTAACACCTTTATGGGAATGATTCTGCCTCCAATCGATGCTCCATCATGGCTAATTTACTTTCTGCTCCTGGCGTGTATGCTCATGAAACTGCATCTACATTATTGAGAGTATGATAATAGGGACATTTACTTGTCAGCTGAACAAAGTCAAAGGATTCAATGGATGTGAAAACTGAGCATTTGTAAATGTAAATAAGGGCTGAAGAGGTTTGATGCACTGCTGGCATTTTGTGCCCAGCCAGATGTAGCCATAAAGGGAATATTTGGGCAGAAGTACTATATTCACAATACAAAATTAAATCTGAATGCATTTGGCCTAAAAAATTAAATAGACTCCTCTTATTTTCTTTGCCAGAAAGTCATGAGGGACAATTCTGCCTCTGAGAAGCTGATCTCCCTGAATGGCAGGAAGGGAAGGCAGGCTAAATGAGTTTAGACAGTGTAAACTCTTTTATCAATGGAGAGGATGGAGCGAAGGCAGCAGTGGTAGGCAGCAGGGAAGCATGGTGCTGTGAAAGAAAGGACAGATGTGAAAGTTACACCTGTGTGCTTGGAGGACAGTGTGCAGCTGCTCATTGCCACTGGGGCTAGTTTTAATTAAGCTTTCTTTTGAGGTCAGGATGACTTAAAGTAAACCCCCACAATTATGGAGTTCAGCACAAAACATCCTGAAATGCTTCTAGAGGCTGTCAGAAAGGAAATCACTGCACTAGTTCATCTAAACTGAAAAAATGTGATAAAAAAATCATACCTATGCAAGCCTTTCCCCAGCAGAACACAGCCAAATACACATTTTGCTATGTCTTCTGACAGCACTACTGACTCTGTCACAGAATTATTAGGGGGCAATGAAGTTAGGGACATGTAACTAAGATGAAAAGCTGTGCATTACAGTACCCCCTCCTTTGAGAACATGAAATAAATTGTGATCTGACAGGACATTAGAAAATCATGTGCAGAACCTGCAAAAAGCACTAATATTTATATTCCTACCTAAAGGGACTCAGGGCTTAAATTCTTTATGCTACAATATTATTTTCTTTGTTTTAATTAATTATTTCTCTATAAGGTCAAGAGAACTTTTTTCTGTCTATACTAATGCTAAGGATGCCTACAAGAGAGTTGCATATTCCATATTCCTTTCTCATTTTCTTTATGAAGATTGCAAAGGACTGAAACATGTTAATTAAATATTTGGCATCAGACCTGTTAGGGAATGTGGGGAACTCTTGACAGACAAAACTCAATCACTCCACGGGGGACAATGAATTTTTTGTTCAGAAGTGCACATTTTTCTCATTTCTTTCTTTCTCTTGTTATTCAAAAATAGAGTTGCAGAGCCATAGCAGAATTTCATTTGAAAGGGTCTCTGGAGTTGTCTAGACCTTTGAGCAGTACTAAATGAAAAGCTATGTGAGGTTTCTTATAGCCTTACTCAGATGACTTTTGAAACATCCTAAGGCTGGTGAGCGCAAAACCTTTCTGGATGACCTGACTGTAACAAAGATACAGAAACTCAGAAGAAGAAATACAGAAAAATATTTCTTATTTACATTAAATGGAATAAATAATTCCACACTAATATCACCACCACCACCATTTTATTATTTTTCTGATGCTTAATACTTGGCTAAGCATAATACTATTATGATATCTGAAAAAAATGCAGATTAAAACTGAAGCAATGCTTTTTTATCTTTTAAACAAAATGAGATGTATCTGTGTCTCAGCTTTTACAAGTCTTCAACTCTGCTTGGAAGAGACTTTTTCTCATAGCAGCATAGGTCCCAGTGAGAGATGGGCACTTTTTAAACAGTCTCAGATTTTCTAGATTTTTTAGCCAAGTAGCCAGCTCTTTTTCTTGCTGATGGTCCTGATAGGCGATCATTTGTCCTTGCCTGTGCTCTTCATGTTAATTTTTATCTGAACAAGGGGCAAAGTTTTCAGGCAGTTCCTTCCACCCTAGCCTATAAATAGAACACTTGCCCAGTTATCTGGAAAATTTTGACATAGTAACTTATTTCAATAACATATCTTACACTTTTTCTGTTTTTTCTACACTGATTTTTATAGATATTACATTTGTCAACACAAACACACAGATGAGAGGATACCATACGCCCATGATAGATGGCTTCTCTCCTGTTTATTTGTAGACATTCAAATACAATGCTTGAACTGATCTTCCATTTTATAAATTATCAATAAGGGTTTTTCTCCTGTCAGAAAATGCCTTGCAGCTGGAACTCTCAGATAGCTGAAATTCTCCTTCCTGACAGAAAGAGTGGTGTCTAGAATGAGAAACCCTCCTTCAGAGTTTGTTTGAGATCCCAAGGGAAAATTTCCAGGTGCATGTTGACCTGGATGTGCCATGATTTGAGCAGGGAGAGTTTGCATGGTGTATGACTACATTCCCAACTTAAAAAAAAACCCAATCAAGCCTCAGCTGGGCATACTCTATTGAGTTATAGATAAACAACCTCATTTTCATTGCAAACAAAATTACCACACAGAATTATCTGATTTTTTTTTCCAGGTAGGTCATTTTGAAAGTACTTAATGATCCTGACACAAAGATTGAACTGTAAATTGACACAAAGTGCTACCAGACATAATTGGATACAGGATGGCTTCTGAAACCAAAAGCCTGTGGGTCATTAGGCTGTGAATTCCAGACATTTTTTGTGACATCCATCATGTGCTAAATAACCTGTTCAGCCTGGGCTGCATATCATCTGTTGAGAGGTGTTAAAAGGGCCTGAGAGCTGGCAACTGCAGTTGAAGTCAGTAAAGCTGACAATGTTTTATTCCCATAAAAATTATGCTACTAATAAAAAATGCTTTGTGAAAATGCTTGTTGTTGAAGTTAATGTTTTTTGCTGTGCTAATCTGACTCCAAAACAGATTGCTAAATCACTGAAAATTTTGGGGGTTTATGATCTGCTATCTATATCCCATGTAAAAACATACTTGTTCATGAAGGTCGCTATGTTCTCTTTTCTCAGAATTAAGGACAAATTATTCTGTTTATTCTTGTTTGCTCCTCCTTTAGTAAAGAATTGCTACCAATGCACATTCTTTCTCTTCACACAATTGATCTTCATGTGGTGTCTCTGTCTCATACACTTATCACTGTGTTCTCCATTATTGTGAGAGATGAGTTTCCTTCCTCAGACCTTGTCAACATTTAGATTGAGAACATGCAGATTGTGCTAGTGCATCAGGTTAGAAAACTTTATTTTGACAGAACAATCAAGTTGTATAATTTTGGAAGAAGACATGAGTGCTGTCCCAACCACCTACATTTTGGCAGGAATCCTGATGTCAAACAGGCAAACAGGCAAAACTCTGATTTGTGTCAAGATTTTTGTTTGCTTTGTACCATATGGAGAAAATTCAAGTAATTTCACTTTGTAGTCATTTGATAGTTCCTGCATATCTTGCAATACTGATTCAGTGCTGAAACAAATGCCTAATTAAAATGTTAAGAGGGAAAATGTACATAATTATTTGAGCTCCATTATCTGTTATTAACTTAGTCCCACTTTCTGTTTCCTCTTTTGAATGCTATTTAAAACTTTCTGCATTTAAAAATCAGAATATTCCTTTTTTTTGTTCTGTAAGTTAGTAGAAAGACTGTGAAAAAAACATTGATCAGATCTGTTGAGATTATATTTTCTATGACACATTTTACAGATATGCACTGTAATAATTACCATCGGTTTTCAACTAAATTAAGAGAAACAAATCAAAAAGTACTGGCTGAAATAGTTCTGCAGTACTCTATTTCACAGAATTTTAATGACAATCTTCATTTTCAATTCATGCTTTATTATAATGCTTCTAATATCCTAATCCTTCAAAAGGAAATAAAGATGCATAAGCTAGAAATACCATTAAGATAGAGTTCTTTTTATTTGAAAATAAAAATTCATTTCACAATAAAATCAAGCAAGCTTTAAATGATAAAATGAATCTTCAGCAAATGCTTAAAATCAATTTGATTGGATGGTGCACAACCAAAAATGTATGCATGCATTTTTATGTATAGAACTGTGGAACTCACAGGTCCAGTGACTGGATGTCTTTCTTGAGATAACTTGATATCTCAGGTTCTGGTGTTTGAATTTTCTTATTTCAATCATCTATGAAAACCTTCCTTCTGCAATATAATAATTTCAGAGCAGGGGTCAGCAGAATCAGGACAAATGGCCAATTATGAGACACAAGCAGCTCGATTTTGTTCAGCCACTCTTTTGTGCTTTCTTATTGGGAGAGTCAGGCTCTGGTCTGACACAATAAATGTAGCTGAAAGAAGCCAGTCTTTGAGCTCTTCTGTTTTCCAGTGGCAATAGGGGTTCACAGGGACTGTTGACTGGCTGACAGGACCACTGAAACACAGTGCATGTCAGTCAAAATTTATTCCCACCCCACTTTATCTGACAAATTCATTGAGCAAAATAAGGTCAAGAGCAGACGATAGAGAGCCAACAGCATCCTTATATACAGCACCTGGAGGTGTTGCTTCTACAGAGGAGTCCATTGTTGACTCTTTGGGACAATTCCAATTTTTTGTAAGCTGCTTAGCATACAAGGTACTACTGAGGAAGAGCAGAGCCAGGTTCATGGCTGGTTGTTAATGTAACTATTTGAAAGGTTCATGCTTTGCATTACATAATGTATCTGTAAAGCAGGCCTTGAGAAAATATATTCCATAAAAAGACTTTTACTAGGACAAGCTGAAGGATGGTAAAAATAACAAAGCTGCTCCTCCAGTAAACAAACAGCCAAATACAAACCCTTCACTTCCTGGTTTTTGTGTCGTCCATTCCCCCTTCTGCCTCTCTCCTTGTTTCTGTTGTAGTATCCAGTGTGGTGCTATACAGCCCCTTTTCTCATGGCTCTCCTTAAATGGAATCTTCCCAAATCAGATTTGTCGGCTCTTCCAACAGATGTCTAAATGGCTGTAGACCTAATTGTCTTAAGTTTAGAGAAAATTCTGCAGCTTAGATGACACAAATATTATTGCTACTGTTATTAATGTCAGACGGCTGAATGACATCACGCTATCTAGAAGGTCGTGCAGATATTTTCCCTCAAGAGGAAATTATCTTAATTCCCTTACCAGGAATGATTGAATATGCTTAGCAGGAAGGGAATGAAAAGGATCATCAAAATCCAGTTCCTGGCCCTGCACAGGACAGCCTCAAGAATCACACTATGTCCCTGAGAGTGTTGTTCAAATGCTTCTTGAATTCTGTCAGACTTGGTGCTGTGATCACTCCTCTGGGGAGCCTGTTCCAGTATCCAGCCTCTGGGCTGCAGTTGTAACTGCAGTGAGATCTCCCCTCAGTCTCCTCCTGTCCAGGAGAGATCTAGTGACCTCAGCCCTTCCTCACATGCCTTCCCTTCAAGACCCTTCACCATCTTCACAGCTCTCCTTTGGATGCTCTGTAATAACCCAATGTCTTTTTCATATTGTGGCACCCAGAACTGCCCCCAGCACTCGAGTTGAGGCTGCCCCAGTGCAGAGCAGAGCAGAGCAGGACAATCCCTTCCCTTGCCCGGCTGGCCATGCTGTGCCTGATGCACCCCAGCACAGTCCTGAGCAACCTTGCATAGCTATGAAGCTGGTCCTGTTTAGAGTAAATTTAGACTAAAAGACTTCTAGGCATCCTTTTCTACTTCATTTTTTCTAAAATTCCTACCATACAACCTTAACATGGAAGACAGACACCGTCTGTATAAGTGGCATTAACAACATCATGCAAAACAGCAGTGTGGAGGGGGAGGACTGTGAAAAGGCTTTGACAACTGCATAGGAATTATACCAACTGTGCAGGCCTCTCTTTTTAAGTGTGTTCAGATACAATTCAGTTATTTTTTGTAATATTATTGTGTTCCTGGTATAGACATAACTATATTAAGGCTTGTAGTTAGGAAACTGCAAGAGACTAATGCAAATCTTTGCAGCTGTGGCATTCAGAATCATTTACTGGTTTATAATTACCAAAGCAAGCAATATGCCTTTTTTCAAATATTTTCAGCAACAATAAAAAGCACATAAGCAAAAGAAAGGAGCTGAAGCTTTGAAGTCAGACAACCACATGCACAGCACTTGTTTAATGCAAAGAAACATATTGCTTCTCTAAAACAGATGCTATGGGAAAGAAAAAGAATAAAAAGATATATAAAAATATCCTCAGATGAGCAATAGGAGAGCACTAGAATTGTGTGTTTGAGACAAAAATTAATCCCACAAATATGGCAATATCCCCCTAACATTTTGATCTTGTATAATTCATTGTAAATGTGCTTAGAATCCTTTTTTTCTTATATATATATATATATATATATATATATATACACATAGGAACAACTAAGATAGGCTCAACCCTAGCTTAATGTCACTAATAATTAATAATTAATTCATACCTTGAGGCTAATTGCAGAGCATGTATTGGGCAGTAACTCTACCTGGAGTTTACAGGCACTCTACATTACCTTTCCTTAAAAGAGTGCTGGAAGGACAGCAGGGAAAAGCGTGGTTTCTTTCACTGGATTTTTATGGGGGACAAGGGGAGTTGAGAGTCTGCAGCACAGTGTACACTAAGAAACTGCTGAAAAACACAGGGCTGCTTCCTACAGACCCAGAAGGTTAACAGTATTGTCTGCAACTGGAAATCTGATGAAATCTGTCTGAGCAGGACTGGAAAGGTCGGTAAAAGGAGACAGTAGGTAGAGGGGAGGCAACTTTGCAGAATTTTTGTTGAAAAGTTATTTTGCTCTAGTTGTGCTTGTAGTAGCCTAGCAGCTGCAAGTACTGTAGGTGTTCAGAGAAGGAAAATGGTGAATGGCAGAAGTCTGGTCAGTTCACACACAGGTAAGAAACAGTGTCAATTCCTAAAATAACTGTGTTCCACTGGATATCTCTAGAGTGCCTTACTAGCAGGGAAATCCCATTTGTCCCGTGCTCCACCATATCCATGGGAATGTTTCAATATGTTGCTTTTGTGACAAGCAAGAAGGTAACAAAATGCGTGAGCAGGAATGCAGTATTTGCGTGACCTTGCCCACGTCCTCCAAGAAGCAAGTTCAGCTCAGCCTGGAAGACAGAATTTATCACTTTTTCTGCTGTAGTAATCTTTACCTTTGAATCTGCCTCTGATATATATGCTAGTGAAATTAATTGTGTTTGAATTATTACTTGATAAATAATACATTTCTCTATGCAACTAAGTGGAAAGAACAAAGAATCAGATTGGATCAGAGTTCCATTAGAAAGACACATCATTAAAGCTAAAGCTTCTTTCCTCTCTTGTTCCTCAAAAGCAGGATAAACCTCCAGAGGACCTCACTAATATATGAGCTATTCAAAGACTTCATCCTCTGAGAAACCATTTGAGCATGAAATATACAGCAACAGATAATCTTGCTGTCACTCCTCTGGATTCCCTCCTACAAGTTCGTGCCCTTCCTGTGCTGGAGATCCCAAAGATGGATGCAGTGTTCCAGGTGGGGTCTCACTGGATTGAGGAAAGGGATCTTTTGTGTGAAGATGTGCTGCAGCAAAAGAGTTACAAATGTAAATAGGAACCTTCAATTTTGTATTAAAAGCACCCAATGAGTTGGGCTTGGTATGATAGAGAAAAAAAAATCCTAAAGAGAATGACATTTTAAAAAGTGAAATACCAAAGCTTCTTATCTCAATTGGTTTACTGATACAGAAAAGAAGGATTATTAAGCAGAGATCAGCTAAAACTGCAAGCAAACTGAGTTATTTTCAGTCTCTCCTAGGATTTTATTTTCCTCTACAGCCATGGGAGCAGGTACATTTTTTTATCTCTATATATATCTTGCAGATGCAAATATGTGGTGGGCTAGTCTTAGTTAACAACTAAACTCTCACCCAGCTGCTCACTTATTCCAGCACTATGCTCCCAGTGGAATGGAAAGAGAATATAAGAAAAAAAAATCAAGAATGAGAAAACTCATGGGTGGTGATAAACACAGGGACATTGCTTTCCAATTATTGGCACAGGCAAAACAGATTTGACTTGCCAATAATTAATTTATTGTCAATCTATTTTACAGATTGGGGTGGTAAGAATCCAAAGCCCAAACACTGAAATGACCTTTCCTCTCCTCTTTCCCAAGAAGACCTTAATTCCTTTAGACCCCTTCATTCCTTTACACTCGTCTAGCCCACCCAGAGGCACAGAGGGATGTGAAGGATACACAGGGGGATGCTATGCACAGTCAGTAAATAGCAGTAGGTCTGTCCTCTCCTTTCTCTTCACTCTTTCCCCTGCCCTGCATTGCAGTCCTCCACAGGCTGACATGAGGATTTCTGTTCCACTCTAGAGCTTCTCTTTCTCACCCCTGCCACACTTGGAGCCCCCACTACCAACACCCCAACATCTCCATGCAAAACAAAATATCAAGGACATGGAGAATGCTTTTTGAAGAAACCAAGACAGAATGGAGGGAAATTGTGGGTTGAACAGAAGGCAAACACTGTGATGAACAGAAGCTGCCTGAAAATTGTTCTGGAAATTTGTATATCCCCCTCTGACTGCCTCCAGCAGAGAGCAATGCCGTGCCAATAAGTTCTGCATTTCTCAGAAGCTGACTGCATTTCCGATGGCTTTGATTCAGGTTTTCAGAGGAAAAAAAAAAGAGGTTTAGGGATGTTTGGTACACATTTGGCCATATTAATGAGGCAAAATCTTACTACTGGGAGAAGGCTCTGTATCCATCACTGGTGTAATCACTGCTGCAAATACAATGACAAGTCACTGTGTCTGTGGTGATGCCATACCTGGCAGTGCTGAGCTGTGAGGCTCTGAAATAATGGAAGCATGCACCTCTACTCTTTTTGGGATATCATACCACTGTTTATATCAATTCCCTTCCATTCTGTTGTTCTTCTGCTGAAAAACCACACAAGGTGCGATGTGCTGTGGGACTGCTGGCAGTGCTTGGGTCAATGGCTGCAGATCTTGGCACCATCACATGGTCCTGGAGACATGGGATTACTTCTGCGTTACACAGCTGGTGTTACTTTTACCTGTCTTGTTCTTGGGGTGGGAGCCACAGCTCCAAGTCAGTTGCCTGACACCAAGTCAGAGGCCATAAAGAGGAGATCCACAAATTTAGCATATCAGGGGATCAGTCATGTTCTCTGGGACTGGCACAGGCTGTCTCTTCAAATTGCTTCTGTAAGACTGAAAACAAGATGAAAGAAAAATAATTTATAAGTTATGACAGAGAATAAATTAGTTGCAGTGACTGAGCTGCTCAGTAGTCGATAGTCCTTGGGTTCTGTTAAACCCTGGAGGGTTTTCCTGGTGACAATTTAGTCATTGGTAGACTTGAATTTGCAAGTAGTGGGAATAAATAAAGGGAATTCTTAAAATGCCTTATCATTAAAACCTTTTTCCTAGCAAGGCAGACAGCTACCCAATATCTTTCAACAACACAAAACAAATTGTGACTTCTCACTGTAGTTGGAAAAGTTAGTTCTATATTTCATAATAGAGCCATAGAGATGTACCTTATTATATTTAGTATGGTCTCAAATAGTCACTGTTGGCTACTGTAGTATTATATTCAATAAGAAGTATATAATTTCTGTCTTAGAATGAAAATTGTTATGACAAAATGCTTAAATATCTGCAAGACATTTAACACAGGCTTACCCATTGCCCTGCTAAAACAATGCTGTACACAGTCAGCATATAGGTAGTTAAATAATGGTCTGCAAACATACTTGTGAATTAGAAAGAGCCCCTTGCGACAACGATTCTAGTGAAATCTTGCAGAGGTGTGTTTAGTAGGGCTTGTTGAGTCCTGGCCTTGCCTTGAATAAGCACAAAATCTGATAATCATCCTCCCAAGCACTTGAAATTTTATTTGTAGAAGGAATAAATCTTAGGAACACACAGATCTTCTTTTGGAAAGGTGGCTCAGGATTTCAGTGCTCTGATACTTGCTATAGACGTTTTTCACCCAGGTACACTTGCATATAGATCGCTTTTATCCATTTGCTTTCATGATAGTTTTGTCATTTTGCTTTTCTCTCCTTCTGGTATTAAATAATCTCCTCTCTTTATAAAAGGAAATTGTTTCAGCTAAGTCTTAATTTTGCAACATTAGGAAGAAACATGATCTTTTATTCTCCTTTAAAGGAGAGTCTTCTTCCAGGTTCACTTGTATTACTCACTAGGATTTTATTCTGCATTGGGGTAAAATCTGGATGTACATCTGTCTGTTTTCAATAGCCTTGAGCTGATTACTCTTTTAGTGAGATGTAGGAAGAAATTACTGTGGAGTGTCCTTAGACATGCTTTTGCAGTTCTCTGTACATGTTTTGCATTTGTATTTTTCAGAACAGGTACTCAGCAGTTTATCTTGTCTTCCTGATGGAGTTGACCACTATTTGTTATAATAACATTAATATTTCCCTCTCTTTCTTTGAAATACTTTCCTCATAAATAATAGAATTGCATTTGCCTTCCTTGGTGCTTAATCTTGATAGCTTATAATAAACCTGCAGCTAATTAGTTGAGATTACAGGTCCCATGGCTTATCAGTTACTTCCAAGCAGGAGCTCCCAATTTACACTGAGATCTACAGTATTTTTTCAAGTGCATTGCTTTGCATATAGCAATACTGATTTTATTTGCATTTTCTTTATTTCAGTCCTGTTCATTCAGTTACTGCAGTCCTCTTTTATGCATCCCAGACTAGCACATTCCGTATGCTTTATAGGACATGCACTTTTGCTTTTTGGCAACATCATTAATAAAAATATTGGAAAAAGCTTTGTTTCAGGGCCAGTACTTAAAAAACTCCACCAAACACCATCTGCTGGCATGGTATTTATTCTTTCAGCAGTACCTGTTGTAGTCACCCCTCTAGCAAGCACCTCACCTGTTCTGCATCTCCCATACTAACTCTCTGTTACTCATTCAGATCTTTTTGAAACAGAGTGCCTCAAGTGAGACACACATCCATCTTGTATTTTGTACTTCTGGGAAAAAGAGAGGGGGAAGCATGCCAATGAACATGGAAGATAGACAGACATCTGCCAACCATTAAGAGAAATCAGTTGTATAAATGAATAATCTTTGAAATGCTGTTTTGTCTAAATTACTTCTATTTTTTCTGACAATGAATTAATTTCATAGCTTCAATTCTTTGCTGTATCTAAAGACACTACTCCTTTTTAGCGTTAACTGCACTATCTTTTAATATAAAATTTCATATTCAGTATGAGCACTTTTCTCTACATCATCACTCCTAAACCAGATTGTTTATGTCCCATATAAACTGACATCCACTTTTGCAAAATTTTCAGTCCAGAGAATCATAGATAATTCTAAAAGTCTTTCACAAATAAGGGACATACAGAAGAGAGAGGTGGTAACAGCCACTATTATCAATGTTTTTTTCAGAATATTATCTCTAATTTGTTGTTTGATTTTTCAGAATTCTAATCTTAATGCATTTGGTGCATAGTGTATTTGGTGGCCCATTTAAAGCAGGAGACACTTATGTCAACTTCAAAATTAAAGAAGATAAATATTTTTGGATATTCACACTTTTTTTTTTCTCAGAGCAATGTAAATTGATGAAAGAAATATGTCAAAACACAGTTCATAATAAAGCTGTGCAATCTGCTGCGAAAAATAAAATAAATTCTTTACTGAGATGAAGAGCTTTGTTGAATTCAAGGCTGGCACATATCTGTGAATTCATGTGGGCCCCCTCTAACTGTCACTTTGTGAAGTCAAAAGTTCTTACTCCACTAATGTTTGACAGCAATCTGAGCTGCTCAACTAAATAGAAATAATCCCCTAAGGGTTTTTCTGACTGCCCTCTCTATCTCTCAGCTATCTCTGACAGTCTCTTTAGACGGCTCTAAATTTTAAAATTGCCTCTTAAAAAATGAATGAAGCATGGATTTGGGTGGTCAGCTATCTCACACTTCTTTCTCTAGTGAGCAGTCTATTTCTAAAGCAATTAACATCACACACAGAAGATAGAACTGCTCAAAATCATTCCAGGATTTGTAAAAACGTCTGGGAAAAGTGAGTGCACCAAGAAATAGGCATATATTCCTTAACATGTCACGAGGCGGCACATTGTACCAGCATCTCCAGTTTGCCTTAGGGAATAGGGAGGAGCTCAGAAAAGATTATCATGTTATGGAAATGGATCTGGAAATGCTTTCTAAGTGGTTTCAATTGGTACAATTTTTTAATATATGGCCAAGGCACTAAACAACTTAATCTTCTATTGAAGTTATTTTACCTGCCCTCAGTATTGGTTGGATTAGTAAAAACTCTATTTGTGACTGACCGATGTTCATGCCCAAAGTCATCAGAGAGATGTCCCAGGGTTCTGCCTGCCAAACAAAAATACATGTTTGGTAGGATCGACTAAACACACTTCATTTAAATGGATTGGAATGCATTTAACTTCTAAGTATTGGCCTTATTTGTTCTAGTAGCATGGCTAAAGCCAATTTGAGATAATGTTCCTTCCAAAATGTAACCATTACATCCAGCATATTAAAGTTAATCTATTGTCATTGATTTTGGTTCTGTGCCACACTGAACACATTAGTCACCATTTCAGAAAGTATGACACAATTCTTTGGTAGCATTTAAAGAGTTTCTCTTAATCAAAATTTTTAACATGGTATGTATCTATATTATTTTTCTTTCCTTAGCTCACCACTGCAATACTTGAGATTCAGTTAATTATATAAGGAAAACACATACAAATTTATCTTAAACTCATATAGATAAGGGTATAGGAAGCTGTTTCTTACCAAAGAAAGGAGGAAAAGGATATAGTTTATTTCTTGCAATTGCATGCCAATACAAAATAAAACATTAATTTAACAGGGAGTGATGTGTATGCACCTGCTTCATCTTTCTTGCATTTCTGACACAATGCCCACTGTTTTTTTCTTCTCATTCTATCTCATGTTGATCTCAGCTGCAATATTTTGGCCATGTAAGTGAGGTACCATAAAAAAACAGAGAGAAATATTTTTGTTCTAAGAAACCCTGAGCTGCTTCCGCAGGTAGAACTTTAGAAATTGGTTAGAGCTTACAATATATTAGCAATTGTGTACTAAGCCCACAGCGCCTTCCTTATTTTGCTAACAAACAGCACTTCAGAGCTTGGGGGAGAAAAAAAGGAAAATGGAAAATTGGATAGATCTTTTCCTGCTGTATTTTACAAGCCTGTATGAGTGAGTCCTTTACATGTTTGTGAACAGGGAAGAAGCCTGGTAGTAGAGCTGAGCATGGAGGAGAAAATTGCTGCTACTTAAACCCAAACTAGAATTCTTGGTATTGCATGTAGCTTCCCTGAGGAGCAGGCAGTTTCTCCTGCTTCAGAATCTCAGATGGAATGGCTACCTTTTGGGGGGAATCAAAAAAGTCATCTCACACTGATTTTTTTGACCATTCTTTTAAAATACATTGGAAAAAAATAATTGTGTTCTGTGCTTACTAAAGATGACATTCATGATTACACGCAGCAGCAGGAAAAATCCAGCCAATGAGCTCTTCACTGCATGTGGCTCCGGGAGGGTTATCAGTATTCAACACATGTCTGAGTTCCTTCACCCACTCCAGCTTCTCTGTGTGTGCTTCTTAATGAGCTAATGTGAAGATGGGCATGTCATTACTTTAATTCCTTTATCAGTATATTCCAGAGGTGGAGAAAAAACAATTTGTAAGTACAGGGCAAGAAATCTCACAAGTTGTGGTCAGAACCAAGTGATGACTTTCCCATGGTAGATGCCTTACTGGGTAGAGAACTGATTTGCAGGCTTGGGATTCTGAATACTTGGAGACATTTTACCAGGTGAAGAACTTCCTCTTCTTCAAGTTACAGGAGAGAATCTTATCCAAGGGTTGATACAAGTACTTCAGAGCAATAAAAACATGTTGATATTCCAAAAATATATAATGAGAGGAACAAGCGGTGGCCAAGTAGAGCTATGAAGTGTAAGAAACAAAGTTCTATCTGTATCTGTACACGAGGTGTGCCAAGAGTGGGGCAATGACTGTTACCTTTGCTCATTTTTATATTTGCATAGAAATTCTTTAACTTCTTCCAGAGTGCAGCTAGGATGCCAGCTATGTCCCAAAAAGCCCCTCCTTAAGCAGGCTGACCAGGTGGGCAGTATAGAAAACAGAATGCTTCTTCCTTGCCTGTATCTCGTTCGGATGTGTAAGTGGTCTGCAGAGTGTTGGTGTGCTGGCTGCATGGCCAGCTCATGGCAGACATCTAGGTATGTGTTCAGGAGTCCAGTGACATTGGCTGTCAGCACTATGGGTTTTTCTCTAGCAGCGCTTTCTGTTCTGTCCTGAGCCTGTGCCTGCCCTGGGTGCAATTATGTGTCCTTCCAGTGAGGTGCCAATGCTGCGTGACACTCTGCTCAGCAGAGCATACTTATCTTGCTCAGTGTTGGAGTGTCAGCGCTGGAGCTGACTTGTCTCCTGTAATGCCAGGTCTGAAAGGGTTCTCTTCCAGTTATCATGGGCTTTCTTGGGCCTTTAGAGGGATAGGAAGCTTTCAGCAGTGTTGGATAAGGGAAATCCCTTAGTTTCTGAACTGGCTGCATTTGCTGTTTGATGGAGTTCATGGTGCATGACATCTTCAAAAGCAGGGGGTGGGAATGCTTGCAATGTCTTTTGGAAACTCCAAAACATGAAAGAGGATGCCAGAATAGAGAGTGTCATGGTGTGATGAATCATGCAGGGACTCAAACTGTAGTACAGATGCCTAAGCATTCAACTGAGATTTAGGGGGTTTTTCACATGCAATGAGGCACTGGTTTTTTATGTTAGAGTTGGATATTTGGGGAACTTGCCACCTCTCTCAGGACATCTTCTCTTCAACTTGATGCAAGAAACCCTTTGCTCTTTGTGCAACACTAGAGAATTTAAGTCATAAGGATCAAATTGAAAGAGCAAGAGGACTATTTTGGGAGCCATATGGGTCACCATGAAGACCCCTGTACAGTACTTATTTTACTGTTAAAATTAATATTATGCTTTAAGCAGCAAAAATAAGACATTTCTATGTGGAAAAACTAAATATGTAGCATGTATTTGCTACCATCTGTCTCTGGAATCTCTCCTGGACTCTAATCTTTTATGTTTTACCTAGCTTTTAGGAAATAAGAAATCAGTGGTAGCTGCAAAATGAATAAGCAGGTGAATTGAGAAATAAAAAAATCCTGTATGCATCCACTAGTAAATATTAACTTTGACCATTTTTTAGACGTTTGGAACTTCAAAGTGAAAATATACTGTCCCTTGTAGTTCTAGTATAAGAATTCAAGTCCCACCTCTACCATTATAGAGGAGCTATTCAGTTTTTTGAATTTGAACACACCTTCAAAAATCTAAGAACAGATTTGTTCAATGCTCCTTTAAGACAAAACAAGATTATGAAAATTGTAGAGTGTAAATATCAGCAGGCAAATTTGGGGCTACTTTGAAAATAGATAATGCTCCACCAATGGCTACTTTCTGACTAAATTTTCCTTTGCTCCTATAGCTGTGTCTGGTATATGAAAGGTCTATTTATGTCAGACTTACTTTCAGTTCACCCCTCTTTGAACTTTAAACCCATTAAATTATGAGATTATTTCCTTGAATTTCCTACACAGTGTAGTTCCCCAGCTGACTTTTAAGGAAACAGGCCTCTGCATTTCCAAAGGAAGATGTCCATATTAAATTTTGATTTTGACAATCATGAAAGTGTGTGAGGCCTTCTTCTAGCCAAAATTTACATTCTGCATTTCCAAGTCTTTACTTGGAGATAGATAGATGCCTGTGAGTAGTAGATAGGTGCCTGTGAATCCATGTTTGATATGAGGATATGCTCTAGGTTCCTAAAGATGCTGTTAGAAGCTGGAACACCAGATTCCCAAGGCCTTTCTTCTTCAGATCAGGGAAGCTTATTGTCTCAAGTCATAAGCCTACTCTGACAAACAATTTCAGTTCACAGTTCCCTCTGGGGTTCTGCTTCTCTTCTTATTCACATATTTTGATGCAGCCTCAGGATGTGTTTTGGAGTGCATCAATTTTTTTGCATGCAGAATAAAACCCAGCTATGGTCTTGGGACACATCCCAACCTAAGTAAGGATGAGCAGTGTCAACTCTTGCTGCCACATGCAACACCTCAGCCTTATCTGTCATAAGCAGTACACATCAGCCTTATCTCAGAAGGGTTTGTGTCTCCGTTGCAGGATGTGTCTTCACTTTCACATTAGAAAATAACAGTTCTGCTGGGCTGCAGCACAGCCTTTGCTTTGTTATTGCCAATGTCACAATGCCACGGGAAAACAGACATGCCAGCAGAGAGAAGTTCCACAGAAGATAGACACAGCCAGAGTTCTCTGGAAGGAGATAAGACTTGTGGGTCCTCTTGGAAAAGGGACATAGTCTCCCACTGAAACTGATGCATTTAGTGCTGAGAAGAGAACAGAACAGAGGCCTGTATCCTGTAGCTCTGGAGCAATCCTATCATCTGGGTAATTCCAAACTATACATTTCTTCATGTCCATAGCCTTTGGAAATGGCTAAGGCTTCAAGCTTCCAAGCTGTTTGCCCTCAGAAATATTAGCACTGAAACCTGAAAGATGGACAAGGACTCTGGATGAATCAACACACATACTCATTCGAGCTCACAGTCCATGGATCCTGATTTCAAGAAAGCATATGGGCCTTTACACATGTGCCAGCACTCTTTTATCAGAAATAATATTTCAGGCAAAAAGCTCTGAGGTTCTTGATATTCAATGTTACTGCAAGAATGATAAAGCCTGAGTTCAGAAATATTTCTGACTTATAAAAATGAAGGTCTAAAATACTCCAGAATATTTTTATGTGTCATGAAGGTTCCATTGTGTAAGAGATTGTTCTCACTACCGTAGGGTTAGGCTGGGCTCAGGGCGGTAGGAGGTGAGTAGTTATTAAATAGATAACTCTAAGATACGTGTGAAATACCCTTTGCCAGTACCTTATCAATTAATAAAAAAGCTATCATGTTGCTCTTGCTGACGTATCTTTGCTTTGCTTATATTCTTGCTATCAAAGGCCACATTATGATGAATTTTAAAAGAATTAGTCAGTGAATTATATTTGGTCAAGTGTTTTCCTTGGAGTGCCCTTGAAATGCTTTTTTGCTTAATCACATTTCCTCTTTGTTTATTCTATTTCATCATGCATAAGTTGCTCAACCATTGCTCACTGGATCTTTGACAAATAACTTTTATTATAGAAATAACTATTTGAAAGCGAGAAAAAAATTTCTGAAGAGGCTCACAATTTCTTGTCATGATTTCCCAACATGGTTTCAAATAGTTTTCAGAGATACAGCAGAAAAGGATGATGTTTATTTTTCTGATAGAGGAACTACAAAAAGTTTATATGTATGTATGATATATATGCACTAATATATACACTATGTGAAGCTTCAATGTTCAAGCTTTAATGACAAAGGCCAGGTGACCAAGTGATCTTATTTTTCAAGACACTAAACACACACATTTTTAACTTTCAGTAATACCTACTTTAATTAAAAAGAAATCTCACAGTACAACTTTGGTCACCCCGCTGTAATATATTCAGATAATTTCATTTGCACAGGTTTTTGCAGAGTCAATGGCAGAGAAATTTCATAACTTATGAAGCTCCTAAATCCAGTTGCAGGTATTTATTTTAGAAGTCACAGTGAAAGCTGTTAAACATTCAGCACTTCTGAAAATCAAGTCAGGTATATGTCTAATTCTTGCATGCAGCAGTGATTTTCTTGTCAGGGTCGATTCACTGGCTTAAGTGAAGTTACACTACCAGGAAATGAGCTTGCTATGAATTGAACTGTCTTAGTTGATAGTGCTGTTCATTCCCACACACTTTTATCATGTCACTAAACCTTAACCTGCATTTCCCAGAAGAAAAACTTTAGTATTGATGGGACTATCTAGCCAAAGCAGCATTTCTCATTGATAGCAGGACTTTTACATGGAAATTGCAATACTGCATAAACAAGTAATCTAGGCCTAGCTTCACTTCTGATTTTTTTACCTCCGCCACCTGAGTGGCACAGGAGAATAGGATTGAAGGTTGTGGTCAGTTCATTGCACATTGTCCCTTCTGCTCCTTCCTCTTCGCACTCTCCCCATTCCAGTGTGGGATCCATCTCACACTGACGGGACTGTGGTGTTTCAGAAACAGTGCTCCATCGTGGGGTCACAAGCCTGTGGGGTCACAAGCTGGTGGGGTCACAAGCCCTGCCAGCAAATCTGCTCCAAGATGGTCCTCCATGGGCTGCATAGATAGCCTTTCTCACTGTGGTCTTCACCACAGGCTGCAGGAGCCTCTCTGCTGCAGCCTGGAGCATCTCCTCCCTCTCCTTCACTGACCTTGGTGTCTGCAGGGCTGCTTCTCTTGTATATTCTCACTCCTTTCTTTGGGTGAAGTTGTGCAACTTTCTCTTCCCACTTCCTAAAATACATTTTCTTGAAGGTGCTACCTCTGTTGCTGATGGACTCAGCCTCGGCCAGCAGTGGGTCCACCTTGGAGTTGTCTGTCATGGGCTTTCATTGACATGGAGGAAGCTTCTGGCAGCTTCTTACATAGTAATGGAGTCATCTGGATTGAAAAAGTCCCTGAAGGTCGAGTCCAGCCTTTAACCCAGCATTTTCAAACCCACCGCTAACCCATATCCCCAAGTGCCACATCCGGACATCTTTTAATAACCTCCAGGGATGGTGACTCAAGCATTCCCTTGGGCAGCCTGTTCCAGTGCTTGACACCCATTTTGGTGAAGGCTGTTATCCTGATATCCTGTCGCAGCCAGAATGGCTGCTAGTAAAATCCAGGATAAGGAAGCAAAAAGAGTCTTTGCATAAACATCCCCAGATGTTTAATTCAGCCATGTGGTGAGATGATCAGGGTCCAAGGGCACACTCATGGGGCGAGTCCACGTTTCTGTGTGTTGAGAGCTAGGGGCTGAACAGTGGCATCAGGGCACTACAAAGATTAGGCCAGTGGGGGAACAGGGAGAGAGTGGCTGAGGGATGCTGAACAAGGGAAGGAGCCAATGGGGTCTTAACATCTTTTGAGGGAAGATTCTTGTGTTGCTCTAACCCAGGGAATGCCTCTCAGGGTCTTCAAATATCCCATCTAAACCTCACCTGGTGCAAAATGAGGGCATTTTCTCTTGTCCTATTAGTTGTTACTTGAGAGAAGAGACCCATGTCTGCCTAGCTGCACCCTCCTTTCAGGTATCTTGAGAGCAAACAGGTCTCCCCTGAGCCTTCTCTTCTCCAATCTAAGCCATCTCTTAGCCCCTGCACTATCAAAACCTTTCCACATAAACCTGATACAACCAAGAATAAGTCAAATGTGCTGCACATGTTAATTGCACACAAACACACATTTACTGCTGTTGAAAATCATCTTTGCCATGCTGTTTTAATTTTACTGGTTTTAGTTGAACATTTAAAATGAGATTGAAAAATTACTTCCGTGCTTTAAAGCTATATCAAACCTTGTTGATACATGTTAGGAACCATAGTTTCATCTGTCTTTCCAGAAATGCCAATTTGTTGACTCAAGTGTAGCATAACATATGCTGTACTTCCAGAGGGATGAATTCCATCATCTTGGGATTTTTGCATTTCTATCTCAGAATGTTCTGTACTTCCTTACTAGATGCATAGCAGTGGCAGATGCATTTTTGAAAATCAAGGGTTTCTGTGATACTTCCTGCATATTTTTACTGTATATAATTACTTACAATTAAGTAAGATTTGCCTGTGATCTGTTTCTGTATATTAGAGTTATATGTGATTCAGCACTCCAAAATCATCATATAACTTGTGAAATTTAACATGAGATCACGGCTTTTGAAAAATACCTGTCACTGTCAAAATCCTTTCATTTGAACACCCTAAAGGTTATACTTGTTTAATGTTTACTTCTTGTGTTAGGGTTATTCTCTGAATTAAGGTTATTCTCTGATGCATTCTAACTGTACTTAGGAACCAGATACATGTCAAACTAGCAGAAACTAATATCTGTGAAATTTTACAGCTTTAGAGGCAGAGGCTAGGAAATCATTACCAGGATGAAAAGTGCAGGACTGATCTTTTTTATCTACAAAAGATGAAAAGAAGACGCATAAATGAAGACTGATCCTGAAAATGTGGCTGATGCTTTTATTTCAACTATAGTCATCCATTGACCACAACAAAAAGGTTTCAGATAGATGTAGACATTCTTTCATAGTTTCAGATTCTGGTTTCTGTCCATCCAAATCTGATAGAAGACTTCAGGATACATAGGCAAGAATATTGCATTATGTTGTTAGACATAAAACAATCAAAGAGCATTTTTTAGATTCTATGGGAAAATAGAGACAAAGTCGGTTTAGTTGATACCATTTGCATAAACCATGTGCTCAAAAAAATGTTGAGGTGTTCCAAGTCCCAGACAGTGTAAATGGGAGCAAGGGTTCAGGTATGATAGAGAAGTCATTGAGGATTTTTCATTCTTCCCCCTGGATTCTACAGGGCATGGTGTCTTTCCGAAGGAGACATTAGTAATTTCCTTAAGAGCCTTATCTGCTGAAAGAGGTTGTCTTCACTCCTTAAAAGGTCTATTTTGTTTAGTTTGAGTTGCACTCATAATTATCAATTGAAATGATAAAAAGGAAGAGTGTCTTTCATTAACAGTTGTGGATATAACTGTGTCTATCACAGAGATCAGGTAGATCTAAACACTACAGTGCATATTTGTAGCATTAAAACATGTATTCTTCCTTAAAAAAATCTAAATTGGCTGATTTTTGTCCTTGCCTTTTTGCTAGCAAAATCTGTGGAGTTTTTTCACACCATTTATTTAAAGCCTAAGTAATCCACCATGTTTTATCCAGCATTGCATAAACAGACATGTCCTTAATAGTGATTCTACAATGGAAGGAAAAATAAAAAGAATGCTTGGGCTAGATGTCTATTTTTTTTTCATTGTTGTACAAAGAACATATTAAATGACCATCCAATTCAAAGATGCTTCAGGCTTATACATGTGAACAATTGTTCTGTTTTTGGGATTGTTTCTGGGTTCATAGTGTCCCTGAAAAATGTATTTCTTGAGAGGAAAAGAGTATTTTAAATAATACTTTTGGAGTGATCTTATAAATCTCCCTCTTCTCTTGTTTTAGTGGTTGTTGTTTTTCTTGGCCTGTGAAAATATCTGTCATTTCCTGATGAGCGTGGGATTCAAAGTGACAGAACAGAGTTAGACAAGTCAGGTAGCAGTAAAAACCCAGAATTTTGCCATATCTCTCTTAGATGTTTCTAAAATTGGGAAAAAGTTGTTAAAAGGAAAATCAAGTTCCTGTAACTTTATTCTTGTGGGAACCGGGCTTATCTGCAATATTACTTTGCAATAACAATGTACTTCTGTCCTTATCATTTTTTAAGTCTAATTGATTTGAACTATTACAACTTTTGAGTAACCCTTTGTTCACTGTATATCTTGTCTCCTAACATTTTATGACCTTTTAAAATTTTAATACTAAAATACAGGAGGAAAGAACCATCTTGGCATCACCTTAGATAAGGTGTCATCTGTGGGTCCAGGCAAGGATCAGGGCTCTCTTCAGTTGCTTTCCCATAGCTTTTACACACAGAGCTGCACTTAGAGACCCTCCCAGCTCTTGCTCAGGGACAATTTCACCAGCTCAGTGGCTAGCCTGGGCTGACCTTCACTGGGCACCTCTCCCTCTCATGCACACACCTGCACTGCCAAGCTCCGCGGGCACACCCGTGATCTGACCTGTTGCTGCATTCCTTAAACACACACACACACATAGACACCCACAACATCCACACATCTCATCCAGGATACAGCTGGAGAGGCATTTAATGACAGGACAATGAATATTCCTCTTTTTCTCTTGATCCAGAATACAAGAAAAGTGGTAGCTTTAACTTATCCATTAAAGAACATATACAGGTCAGATTATAATGGGCCCTTTGCAAAATGAGGCAATATGTGGTCTTTCAGTACAGCAAGCACAATCAGATTGCTGTGCTGGATTTTATGATAATACTTCTGATGTTTGAAAAATGGAGGAAAAGGGCAAAAAAACATTTAAGCTCTGAAGTTCTTTAAGTTTAATTTAAAATAACATACACCTCCAACCCTATTGCTACCACCCAACCTGTATTTTTCTAAGCGAATGAAATTCACAGTTCAGAAAAAAAAAAACAAAAAAAAAGACTCTTTGTTTTTAAGGTGCTCTCTGTCTTTATTTACATAATGTTTTTAACCCAGTTCATTTGTTATGTTCATTGTTTTAAAATGAGTTCTGTAGTGATCCAAAAACCCCAGGCACATACAGAGACACCTGGGCTTCCAGAGGACAGGAGACTAAGGTTTGGCATGGGAGACAGGAAGGGAATGTAAAAAAGAATGGGCAAGTTTGTCTAAATCAGACTAAAATCAGACCTTACTGGTTTGGGACGTGAGCCTAAACTAGCAAAAGATGAATAATTTCTTGAAGAGTGGTGTTATTGTTTTCATTCTTACTGCTTTGTAGGTCTACTTTCCATTTGTTCTTGTACCTGTTTTTCTTCCACAAACTTGAGTTTCATTGTAGTTCAAGCTGCATGTATGAGAGGCTCCACAACTTTACTGCTCATTCACATCTTGGTAATGAAAGATGGCTGTAAATTGTATGTATTAGTAGCAATTAAAAAAACTATTATTTTATATGTTGTGTGTAATGATTGTGGCACAATTATGACATAATTATTAATTTAATTAAGAACATGTTCAAAGCTAATAATTTTTTGAGTCAATAAAGTACTGGAAGCAGCACCTACAGAAATTACTGTACCCCTGCACCAAGCTGCTCCGATCAGAACCCCAAGGCATTGTAAGTAATTAAAGAAATATCTTGTGTACAAGAAGTGACATCAGAGTGCTGTTAAGAGCCATAAGCAAAGCTTTGCCTTTCATGTTTTCAAGACTTGGTATCATGACCTTCCACTGAAAACCTTCAAAGGCAGATTAGATTTGGTGCCTTATGAAAAAACCTTGGAAGAGAGAGCGAACATGCCAAATTTATGTTTGTGGAAATAACAGGCATTGAGACTGTTTGACTGGTACAGCAGAGGAATGGTATTTTATTCTGAGCAGCAGTTGAATGAAGTGAAAATGTTGCTGAAACATTTTTAAATGTAGTTGCAAGTGAAAAATACCCCTTTTTCTGTAATGTTTCAGCTCAGTTTCTATTTAAAACTCTGATGTCTATGAAGGTAAACAACACATGGAAATCTCATTTTAGTGGACTAGAATAATCTACATAATTCTCTGAAAAAATATAGAGGCAATTTCATAATCTGAAACATCAGTTTTTCTCTAAATGTTATTAATTATTTCTGTTAATTCAGCTTACAGCATCTGGTTGAAAATCTAAACAGTGAATCTTCTGCAATTATGTTGATTTAGACCTAAATTTTAAAAGGTTTTAATACTCATCCTGATTTTACAGGGTAAATAAAGGACTACTGTGGGGATTTCAGTAGCAATTAAAGGTTTTTTTAATTTTATTTTTGTTTTTTGAGAATTTTTTTTTCACTCTCCAATTTTAATTCATTTTGAAGCTTCTCTAGGAACTTTATTACCATTTAAATGATAGAAGTAATCATCTTAGTGTCATATTCTAGATCCATTCCATCCAATCTACCTCAAATCTGAAATCCAAAGAGAATTTTTTTCTGACAGAATTGGAGCATCTTGGCAGGCCTGCCAAAGCATGCAGAGCATCCAGAAGTAATACAAAACTTGCACAAAGATGAGCTGTAGACACTCTGGTTTGCCAGTCCAGCTGACACAAATTAAGAACATGTAACATGATATAGTAAATATTTTCACTCTTAGAACATGAAATATAGTTAGTCCTTGTACTGGCAGTGAAAGCATGCCAGTATGTTACTGCATGTGTCCTAGATAAAGTTTTTAACATGCAAGAAAACTCAAGTTCCAGCTTACAAAGAGATGCTTTGGCACAGGAAGAATAAAAGGTGGATTTGATTAAGGCACTGAGCAAACACAGCCTTTTTATCCAATTTGTTACAAACCAAAATATACATCTACCCAGGTCACAATATTGCCCTAAGTATTACGTGTAGAAAAAAAAAGATAATAAAAGTTTGGCTGAATTGTTGTACAATTTGATTTTTTGTGTAAATGTGCTCCGCCATACCTGAAGACCAGAGTGACAAACCCCAGGACAATTCTAAGCACATTTGCCTTTGGAAACCATAGTTTGCCCAAAGAATTGAATAGCTCGAGCCATGCAGCACTCCACTACACACAGGACAGTTGTGCAAGCACTGCACACCACAGGGTCACACTGGAGTGCCTCTCACTCTCCTCACAGCAGAATGACACAATGCAAATGCCAAAAGCAGTCCAGGAGCTCACACTCCTTCCTCCTGTCAGCCAGCAATGCTGAGCTCAGAATCCATCTCATACACTTCTATAGAGAGGTAGTAAATACATTTCAGTGCAAAGATTGCATCTTTATCATGGCTCCTGGACCAAGTCTAAAACCCCAGTAGAACCAGTTCATCCACATCAGTAAGAGCTTGAAGGGTGGCACAAAACTGATAAAAATTTTTTACAAGGATAAAGAGAGGCAGTTAATATATCTCATTTGATATCAATAAGATACCTCTATATTGACATAATTTCATATATTGGTGGAAATTTTTCTTTACATACAAAAGAAAAGCTCCCATCCTCTGAACCCATGGAAGAAGGAGGAATAAAAGGAGATGTATCTTGTTACCATAAAAGAAAAGTGTAAATAGAGAAGAAAAGGTTCATTCACATTATGCTTATACAAGCTGCAATTCTTCTGAGAGTCATCCTCCACATTCCCCAGAGGAGATGCCTGTGTGTAACTGCAATTCATCTCCGTTGGGACAGATACCTTCTTCCCTTGTTTATGCCATAGGAGGCTTTAAAGGCTTCTGGGCTTATTGAAAAAGTGATTAAGCTCGCTGACTTCCTACAAGGCATAGAGGGGTCACCAAAGTAAACTCACCACACCCATTTTGTGCATCTGTAACTGGCACTCATTACACTCTAAAAAATCCCCCACACTTATGGGGGAGGAGAGGGTGATGGCTTAAGCAACATCCCAGTGACAAAAGGTCTCCTAGGACAGTAGGTTCCCAGCTTTCCATACTAAAGAGGAGTCTGCTGAAGACAGTAGGTCCAATATGCTGCTTTTTGTCTCAGCACAAGCCAAGAGGGTAGCAAATAAAAGAAGTCATTATCTTGGCACAGAGTCTTTACCTCATCAGAGCACCAAGAATTCCATCTCTTTTGGTGTACTTCAGGCGAATCACAGCCTGGAACTACTATCTTATACACTTAATCAGATGAATTATTCCTGAAAATTTATCAATCTCAAATGAAGTTGAACTACCACTTTTTACTTATTTATACATTGTTCATAAAATTATTTTTACAAAAAGAAGGTTGTACTACTCATTAATCTAAAATATTCTGCTCTAGGTAATTGGGGATCATCTGTAACTAGTTGTATTTAATTTTTCCCATGGACAAGACTCAGTACAGATTCAGTAAGAACATTGTTAATAAAGTATATAACGCATTTAACAATAACTTTTGATATAAAGCAACATGGTACAATATCTTCCTCTCCCATTTTCTTTCTTTTAAACTAACTTTGTACTAATTTTTGAACAGCATGAAGGGCATTGTCTTTATATGGATTGTCTTGAAGCTGATGTTCCCATAAACAAGCAAAGATTACCCTCCTTGGGTAGAGGCTTCAGGATAATCCATATAAAAGTGACAAACCAAAACTGACACATCAGATGTAAAATGGAAATTAGACTCCTTCCTGGGGTTCTGCTAGCTTAAAAATCTTGCCATTCCAGGTTTCTTAAATGGCGGTGCACAGAACGTTTATTTGTTTTTAATTTCACTGTACTTCTTCCTTTTCTAGGTCATGCATTTCATTATTTCCTAGCTTTTTCACTCATTTCTTCCTGCTTTGATTATGTAAGGAAGTAAGACTGGTGCCACACATCAAGGGCAGAATTAAAAGTATTTGTTCTCTGGTTTTAACAAGAGCATCCCCTTTATCAAAATGCTTGTGGCTACTGCAGTGTCTGCTTTCATCTCAGTTCTAATACAAGGGTGACACAAATCATATTATACAAGAGCAATAAAATAAATTATTCCAGTTAAAGGTATGGGACTTTTACCAGAAGTATTACCTGAAGTAAAACCATGTTCACGAGTTCCTGGAATACACTGAATCCAAAAGAGACAAACCAGGCAAGAAGAAAAATAACAGTGTCATCCAAATGAATACCTTTGGGGACAACGGGAGAAGTGTATGTGTGCATCTTCCATTTCTGAATGTATTTGAGCATGTGCACCAGCAGCATGAGCTGTCATGAGACTGGAGGGACAAATTGCAGCTATGTCAAGCTGGTCTTCCTCTCTGCTGGTAAAACAGTGTTCCCACGAAGAGACATGGGGGTATCACAGCAGGTTCTCGTCAGTATTCAGTGATGTTAAAGATTTTCTGTCCTGTTGATCCCAGACTGTGCACATGGTATTTCAGAGGCATTATTTTTGTGGTACGCGGTGGTTCTGGTCAGGCAAAGGACAGATGCTTGTTTAGACGCAGCCAAAACAACGATGAGGCAGATTATGTCTTTTTGCCAGCCCAGCTGTGAATCAGGAATCTGCCATGCTCCTTCACAGCATCCCCAGCCAGTCTGACATAAACAGGAATTGTGTTTTTGCATGCAGAATGCATTTAATAGTTACCCTTCTCTCTGCTGTGGCCACCACAATTGTTGTTCTGGTTGGACTGGAAGAAAACAACTATAAAGATTTTTCCTATTCCCTTCATCTCAAGCAAAATGTATACACTGCAAATGTTGACCACAAGCCTCAATCTGCTTACATGCAACTTTTATGCAGCTATTGTTGGTTACTTAAAATGTCAGATAATTTGGTCTCCATGTATGTTACTCCACAGTACATGGGATACAGCTTTTTTCAGGGATATATAGAAGAGCTGGAAAAAACTTTTAATAAGGCTTAGGTGTGTAAACAGATTAAGTTATGCTTAGAAAATGATTAGACTTCATATCTCTAGGTTCTCCTCCATGAAGTAGCAGACTTGCTGACTTCTACAGCTGTTTAGTACCTAGCTGAAAATCAGGCTCAAATTAAACCCCAAGATTTGAGTGTACAGTTAAAACTTTTTAACTACATTCCCCATCTTTCCACTTCAAAACACCACAAATTCCGTAATGTCTAAAATATAGTCAGGAAACTCATGTGATCACAGTCTGGATGGGTATCAGTACTACTGTTTTATTTTATGAAAGGTGAGGGAATTTGAGCCCTTGGGCGACTCTTACAAAAATATATGCTTTCAGTTCTGGTCATTGGTGATGTATTCAGCAGCCCAGAAAGGGAAAAAAGCCCAAAGAACTGAACTACATTTTACTTTGTTAAGTCTCCTTTACTGCTAAGTGCTGAATTATAATGCAGAACAACACATGGCACTTTACAGTGTTGTTTTGCATTAAATGTTTTTTCTACAAAGACTAGTCCTTAATTTTTTCAAGTTGTCATTGATGTGAACAATAAATCTGACACAAACAGAAGTTAGATTATTTTAAAACAGACTGATAGCTAGGTAAAATATTTTGAGAGCAAAGCCAATATGAAGATGCTGTAAATGTGGGTTACTAAATTACATTGTTTGCATATGGAAAAAACATATTTTCTTTTAGCCTTTTCTACTACTGTAAAAAATAATCATTAGTCTTGTGTGGAATTTACTATTGCAATGCTAATGATTCAGAAGATGAGTTTAAGATTGTTTCTCTTATCTCTAGAGCCATTTTAGTGGCTGCTGTCCTTCCATATTGCTTCTCATTTTTGCTTTCTATCTCAGTTTATGTTGCTGCAACTCAGGGCCGGTGGTGTGTTTTCATTATTGTCCTTCATGAAATGTTCATTACATTATGGCCTTAACAAAACAGCAAAACAAGGAGAAGAACTAACCAGTTCTTACCTAAGATTTCAAGAAACTCAAAGAAAAAAGTAATTGGTAAGCAAATGTGTTATAAGATTAGTACAGCACTGCATAAGTTCTTAAACAAAACTCCATTTTATTTCAATGTGGTCTTGTTTCTTAAATATATGAAAAAGTACAGTAAGAAAATTCTGAAATGAATTGTTTTATAAAGCTAGACGGTTCTTTGTAGATAAAATTAGGGTAGAAACCCTGAAGACATAAACAGCAAGCATTTTAAGAAACAGGTAAGAGATGGAGACTTTAATGTTAGTGCATCAAGCTGCCCTGCAGGGAAGCAGGGTAATGAAATTGTACTGATTTTCTGTAGCAGTGAAGAATGTCATTGCTCTGACCAAGATAGTCCTGTAATGCTTTACTGCAGTAATTTGCTTTGGAAGAGACAGAACTTTGATTTTTATCTTGGGACAATGTGGCACATGCAGTTCAAATCTTTTTGCATTGCTTAATTCTTTGCCACACACCACACTGCAATTACATAGTCTAATAAAACCTACATGTAATTGTTTATGGATGTTATAATATGTGTACAACTATCCAGCATTTTATTAAACTTCTTTATGTTTGTCATGCAAATATTAAGTTATATCTAAAATGTATCATCTCAGATACAAAATATTGCCCTTAATTTTTGCAGTGTTTGTCCACTCATAGTACACATGTCTTGTGCAATTAATTTAAAGGAAAATACTGTTTCCACTCAACTTTTAAATTAGATTAATAGAAAATAACATTTTCTTCTAAGTGCTTTAGATTTCGTCAGCCATGAATTGAAGGTGCTACCAACAAGAGATTTCTAAACCATAACTACTAATTGCAAAAGCCTTTTAAAATAATTTGAACAAACAGGCTGTAGAAATATTATTATTGTTATACATGTTAAATTCTATCAAGTGCATATTTTATATATGTAAGCCACTTTCAAATAAGCACAAGACCCTTTCTTGTTAATTTGACAAAGTTCTTTTGTTAAATGTGTGTCTGGACATGATAAATAACCTGTTAAGTTTAGCACAGCCAGAGGTTCAGGACTCTTCACAAACATTTGTAGAACAATTTGTGCTTCCAGGAAGCCTGTGACACTTCTAGTTCAGCCACAGCCTCAGCTGCATGTCCTGTTGGCTCAGTGTTCCTGCTCCCCAGGAGGGCGTGGAAGAGATTTAGGGAAAGAAAGAAAAAGAAAGAAAAACCCACCCTTGGCGTAGGGAAGACATTGGGTGGATCAGGAGAGGAGTGGGAGCGTCCCAAACCTCCCCAGCATGGAGGACAAGAGCAGAGTGAAGAGTGTGAGTTCCCTGGAGCTATGGAACAAGGGAGCTTATGAGGGAAGTTAATGGTGTGAAAGTCCAGGACTCAAGTGAGCTAAGCAACCTCTTCCCAGGGCTGGGTGGAGACGGGAGCTGGATGGAACCCCAGTGCTCCAGGGGATGCTCCAGGAGGTGCTCCAGGGGATGCTCCAGGGGCTGCAGCATGGAGCAGGAGGCTGCTGAGCACACCGCTGGTCTCACACCTGCTTAAGTCTGCAGGTGTGCAGCAGCAACGCCGCCCATCAGCTGCATCCCTCTGTGCTCAGGAGGGGTTTCTCAAATGAAGATGGGCAGCAAATTAATTCTAAAGCTGCCATACATAAAGAGCTACTCTCAGTGTTTTCTCTAATACTTTAATCCTTATAATCAAATTCCCAAACTGAAAAAAAGGACCAAACTTTGGCCTAGGATGAAAACCTAATTTCACAGGCACAGTCTGTGCACAATTAATGGCTGATAAATCTGTCAAGCACTCTGAACAATTTCAGTCCCAGGTCTAAGGTTCCCACTGAAGCTCATTGGATTTTAATGCTAAACTGAAGTTAGAATATGAAGCTAATTACTTGCATCCACTTAGATATGAATTCCCACACAGGATTCAAAATTCTTATTAGCAAAGGACTTGTAAGAACCTAATTTTTAGTATAATAATTTCATATTATGCTTATTAATACAGCTCCAAGTAAAAAGAGGCGGCACGCTAATTACAGATTTTTAAGCTGTATGTTGGTACATGTTTGTACTAAATGCTTTAGAAATTAGTATATTAGTATATTACATCATGTACAGTCAGGAGCTTGCTCACTGCTTAAAAAACAGACATAAAAATAATATTAGAGCATTAGGTCTTCCATTAATGACCATAGGATTTTGCCTAAATAATTCCCAAACTAAGACCTAAAAAGAAGTTACTAATTGAATAATATAGAATTAAAGAAAAAAAATAAATCCAAGTTTATTAGAAGGAGAGAGAGATGCACTGAAGGAAATGCAACTAAACTATTTTGAAGTTCAATGAAAAGAATAGTTTTAAGAGTTGCTATAAGAAATTAATTAGATATTTGAATTATGTTTTCACCTTAAAAGCAAGGGCTAAAATTTAAAGACAGGAAAATAGACATAGTGATTTTGTTGATACTGTGGGTTGCTAAGCAAAAAAAAAAAAAAGAAAAAAAAAAGGAATTCAATTACTTCAACTTAAAATTTGCGAAAATTTCTCCAAAACCTATTAAAGGAATGTTTAAAATCCTGTTATTACAGGAGATTTTTAGCATGTATTCCATATTATAATACTCCCCATTTCAACTGTACTGAATCCTCTATTCTTCTCCAAGACCTGTACAAAGAATTGAGGAACAACATTTCCTTAAACGTTCATGATTATCACTCTTAATGGTTTCTTTTACACAACAGTAAGCCCAAAAAATTCAAATTGAGACTGTCACCAATGTGCTGGTTTTGTATAAAATATAAAAGCATAGGCTTGATTGCCTTTTGGAGAAAATTCACTGCCCAAAAAGTCACACCTCTCATCACTGTTCTGTCTACTTTATGTCTCTTATGTGGACCTCCCCATTAGTTCATAAGGGCTCTTTTTCTGTTTTTCAGAAACTGACAATTTAAGAGACATTTTTAAAATGCATGAGAGATGCTGAGGTTTTCCTGTACAAACAAAAGTTTGGTTTGGTTTGATTTTTGAACTGAAATACTGAAGGCAAAGAGTCTGCATTTGGCATTGCTCTATAGCAAAGTTAAAACCAGTTAATACCCCCAGCTGTACCTCTCCATACTTCCCTCCAGCATAACAGATCTAGCTTTCATATTGTAACAAATCTCTGTTCTTCCTGAAAATTAAACCTAAGCATGCAAAAAAAGCATTGCACTAAAACAAAACTAAGCATTTTTAAGTAGGAAAATAAACAATTGAGAAAATCTAGATACATGTTTTAAAAAGTCTCCATTTTTGTACAGTGTGTGAAACAAACATGAGTAGGCAAATGAGCTTAAGTTGATATGCCCTGATTTTTATGTGCATTTAAAATAAATTCTGCTTGAACATCAGCAGTCAGAAATGTGCTGTATCTATTTCATGATTTTTGGATGCTGCTGTGATTGATACTGCTGACACAGCCTAAAATAGGCTCATTTTTCATTTTTTGGCTATCTACCACCAGCGATTGACAGCACTTTGAGCCTGCTCCAAAATCGGTCAGAGCCATGAATAATCCATCTCCTTTCTCAGTTAATAGCTTATTCCCTTTCTCCTTTCTTGCACCAATTCATATGCAAGGCAGAGTAGTGGAGAAGATCCAGAAGCAGCAGCAACAGCACCAAGAGGTGGCCCATTTGAGGTCTAGTCACCTCCAGATAACACTTGAAAAGGGCATCCTCTGAGCCCACTGTCCAGTTTGTAAGGTCCCAAAGTGTCTCTAAACATCAGAGCTGGAGGCAGACACAATGTAAGAAAATATTCAGCTTCTTTCTATCCAAGCTGTTAATGGAAGCTGAAGAAAAGCCAAAGGGCAGGGAGAAGCAAAAATATAAGGTTCTCTCAGCAGGCCAACCTGGCCAAGGAAAACAGAGAGAAGAAATGCTCCCTGATAGCCCCAGGAAGAGCTGTGAGCAGAACTTCAGATATCTGATCTGGCAAGGGGTTTGTTTATGGCTGAAGACTTGAGGATGCTTTTCAACAATTTGTTTGAAATCCTAGCCTACAGCATTTGTAGCAACTGAAATCCTGTTCCTGTGTCAGGAGCTTTTCTTTAAGATCCCTTGGAATGCACTGTTACCATCTGTTTTCTGTTGCTAACAGATCTACCAAGTTCTGTGTGGCTCCACACGGGACTGCTTCTCAAACTCATTGAGGCATGCTGCAGGTTGACATGTGCCAAGCATTCGCCTTTAATTAACTCAACCTGCAAGTGCAGCGTTAGGGTAGGATTCAGGGCATGCCCATATGTGTGGAACAGGAAAGCTGGTAGCTGCCTTCCTTGGAGAAATGGGCAGACATATGGGGATGGACCAGTAGGTGGTTGGTAGCATGAGTTGCTACAGGTGTGGGAAGTATCTGGCTGTGGGAGGCAATCTTTGCTAGGCTTGCTTGGTAGCTGTAGGATGAAGATAACTTGGAGTAACTGAATGCTCTGGGAATGGGAAAAATCTCCTGGGGGGACTGGGTGCTGCATTTGTTTGGCTTCTGGAGGTGGCAAGAAGAAATATTAGTTCTGCACCTCAGGTAATATTGCAAGCATTACCACAAAGAGCACTCCTGCTTCATGCTGCCCCTTTGCAGCTGTGAATCACAAGAAAAACATCACTTTTGAAAAAAGCAGCAGTTAGAAAGCAATTCTGCAGCCCAGCATAGGAGTTAAGATGTATGGCAGGCCGTGTCTCTCACTTGAACATCACAGCAGGAACAGAGCATTGCTGCCAGTTCCTGAGCAGCAAAAAGCAAAGAGATTGAGAGTCTTGCTGGCACTGGTTCCTCTCTACAGTCATAAGAGATTGCTTCTCTTGCTGCACAGAGACAAATGCATGAGGTGCCAGATCAAAATTTTTGGCCCTTTTCCTGAATATTTATAAAATATATCTGATTGTTAGGTTTTATTTTGCTTCAGAAAAAGTGTAATCATTTCTCATTTTGAAACCAGTACACAATTTTCTTACCCCCATCCTTGAGGGCTCCAAACCAGAGTCACAAACTTGATAGGCAATTCTTTGCACCCACTTAGCTCCACAAAGACTCTTCCAAACTTGTGCAGTTTGCAAGTTTAAGTCCAGCCTTTGAATTTTTGACTGGAATAAGGTGGCAAGTAGAATTGAATGGCACGGACACTGTGTGTCTTTAGCCCTAAATTAGATCTCTGGCATAGAAAGAGCTCTAACCAGTGCAAATCTCTCCAAGGTCTCTCCAGTGCTCCAGGGGCTTTCCAGCCAGAAGCTTTCCTCTTCCAAGATCCCTATGCAGTGCTGGAAGGACTTTAAGAAAATTATTCCAGAGCCCTGAAATATGACCTTTAATGGCACTGGTGGCTATACTATCTATGTAGTGTATAAAGATATACTATCTTTAAAGTAACAGTGATTTTTTGTTTATATGTATTTGTCTTTTCGTAATGGCACTGGTGGATATACTATCTATGTAGTGTATAAAGATATAATATACTATCTTTAAAGTAACAGTGATGTTTTGTTTATATGTATTTGTCTTTTCTATAGGCTAATATGGAGGTTTCTGTGCATTTTGGAAAGATAAAGTAATTTACTTCAATAAACCTGTTATTTTATCTTCTCCTACCCCAGCAGCAACAGCTTTATTAAACAGGGAGAAAAAAGATTATTTTTAATTTATACACTCGAGACTTTTAATGATCAGGAAAACTTTCAGACTTACAATTTAAACTAGTCATTGATATTTGAGCAAAATGAGACTGTAGTCAGTACTGCTGCAAGTGGGCATTTAGTATAATAATACACTCTTGATTTCTGATTTATCTCTCATACTGGGTAGAAATGTTCTTATAGAAAAGTATTTCCTAGAGCTTTAAATACTTAATGCAGACATTGTTGCTCATTATGAATTATTGTGCTGCAGTTGTTGTCTTTTCTTGGCACTTGGGCCACACAATGTAAAAGTTAGCATGTGAGTTAAGGTCTCATACTGTTTTTCAGGTCTCAATTGGCTCGGTGTATTCTGATTTTAGATCAATATATTACTCCACCCACTTTAGGAAATGCCTGTTTAAATCTGCTTTTCTGGCAGAATACGTGTCTATATTGCATAACTTTTCGTTACGTTTTCTGTTGGGCCAATTTAAACATGATTTATCTGTAGGCGTTATGTCCAGATGGGATGTTCAGCCGTACAGATCAGGTGCAAAATGTAAAAACATAAGTTAAAAAAACAAACAAAGAAAAATCCCCAACCAGCTCTTCAGAAATGGTAAGATTCGCCTTGAAATTCAGAAAACAAATCCAACAATAATCAAATACCTTATGGATCTGTAATCCATTTTATCATGAGGAAATACTTTTTGTTTGGAAAGTCTAACCAAGCTTCTCAAGAAAGAAAAAAAAAAGGATGCTATAGAAGAGTTCTGTTAATGCAGTCAGTAATTGCATTTTCCCTGTTTCCCAAATTCTGTGCAAATAATTTTGTGTTGTCCTCACTTTCTGCAGTCAAGGCTTAAAAGGGTTAAAAACCTTCACAGGTGTTTACATATCCTTTCCCAGCATTTGCCAAGATTTTTCTCCCTCTTTCTCCTCACAGACCTGATGCTACAGAAGTGGATTGGATAAGTGTTATTCACAGAAGATGGTCAGCTCTGCTTTCACCTCCACTGCTCAAAGATTTCTGTATTCTTGAAAGGATGACATGTACTGCTCTCTACAGTAAAATGCTCTAGGAAGAAAAAAAAAGTTTGGAAGACAGCCTTTCAGATCAAATTCTCCTTCTATAAATACAGAAAATTTTTGTGGAGGAATCTATAGAACTTGATGGAAATTTCTGAAAAGTTTAAGGAAAGAAATGTCAGTAATTTCACTTCAAAGCTTTTCAAAATCCTTCAAATTGAACTACTTCCTCCCGGCTTGGTAAAATGACCTGAAGTGCTTAATTTCAAGCTATTTTAATGTTAGTGTTAATTTAATTTTAATAATCATCTGTATCTTCCATGGTGGAATGTTACCCTTGAGAAGGAAGAGGATTAGTGGAAGAAAATAGAGACTTCCAATGTGTCAGATATCATGGCCAGACAACAGTGCTCACTATGCACCAAGACTCCCATCAGTCCTGTGATGATCTAAAAATGTTGCAGCCTAACCCCAATAAAAGACCAGAAGTTAGAATTACAGGACTTACAAGGCAAAAGAGAAAGCATTCTGGTTAGAATCAAATCAAGCTGAAATTAAGTATTTTGCTGTGAGTTTTGTGATGGAAAATCAGGACTTCAAAAATTTACCAGGATTAACCATATTGGGTACAAACAGCTTGTTGCATTAGTAAAACATTTCATCAGAAAATCTGAGCTGCCTCTGATTGCATCTGCTACATATATTTTCTATGCTTTCCTCAAACACAAATTAAACTGTTTATAAGGAGATGGTCTCCTAAGTATGCATAGGAGTTTCGGAGGACAACTGGAAGACATTTCTGCATTAGTAATGCCTACAATTGTTCAAAAAATGGAGATCAAACATTGAGGCCTTTAGTCTATGTTTAGGTTTTTGTTTGGTCTGTATTTAGTCATGTTAGTGCAGAATCCAATATTCTGTATATGCTGGATGAGCATAAAGTTGCTTTTATTAAGGCCCCAGGCATGGATTTCATTATGTTGTTTATAAATTTTTTCTTTTTGGTAGGTCAGAAAGAATCACTGCTTAAAAAGCACTTTGTATTTCTCATCAATGTGAACAATTGTTTATTACAATCCATTTCTAATGAAATTACATTTCCATAATTGATAAAATAATTAGTCATAACACAATACAAAATTTATTAAACACAATATAAGTGCTACTTTCTTCATTGTCACTACTCCTCCTAAAAATGGAATAGAAATTAAATGCATTTTTACTAAATTGCTGGCTTTTAAAATCTCTATCATTTTAATGAAGAAAATAGATTTTTTTAGTACAGTTAACATTTGATAGCATTGGTGATCTAACATAGCTGCTTGAGAATTACCTGTATGTTACCAAGAGATGTGCTAAATAGTAGAATTACCATAATTTCAGAAGCACAAATATTCATATCATCCAGAAGGTCAAGTGTCATAGTAGACTGTTTGGATTCATAGCTAGCACAACCACAGCTGTTTGTATGAAAACTAGAGATAAAGAAACAGTTTTAAATTTGCCACATTTTGTGGAGGCTTTTTAAGAGAAGTCTTCTCAATATAGCAAAAGAAGTTGTATCCAATTTACTTTAATTTAAGTGGACTGAGATAAAAGAACTTCAGAAATAATAACTAAATGTATCAGATGTAGAATTTAAGACTCTCACAGGCCTTCTTTCATGTATAACTGAGCCTATATTTATCACTTCTGCTCTTTTTCAAGTAAAAAATACATCAGATTTGAACAGTATTTTTTTTTATTCAGCTCTAAGAGAAGCTAAGCACAGATGTGGTTCTGTGCACAGCCTCTCTCCAGGGCCAGGTCATTAATATTCACAAGAAGAGAATTAGTCTTTAGAAAGAGTTTGTTTCTTCTGACAAGGCAAGCTGATAAGAAACATTCCAATAAAGGAAAGACAAAAATAAATGAAGGAGAAAAGATTAGATGGTGACATTTCATCCTTGAAAGCAGCATATTTTTACAGGGTAGCTATTATCATTAAGTTACACCCAAATAGGAATGGCTATTAACAAAAGCACTGAAAGTTTAATTAAAGGCTATGGAGAGTTTAATTTAGCAAAAGTGGTATGCAGTTCTTTTCAAGCCAAAGGAGAAGTGAACTGGGAGGGATATGATGGGAGAGAGGGAGGGAGGGCTGTGCAGAAGCCCCTCTCATCTCCTGCACTGTAAAAGTCACAATGCATTAGCTTCTAAAACAGGGCCTTGCAATGACAGAAACAGAGATAAAAAGCAGAAGAGAATAAACTGAGCTTTTGCTGGGCAGGAATGAGGGCTTCAGTTGCAGCTGGTTTGAATGTTAAAAGACTGGCTAGGAAAGAGGAGACACTGGCATTTCAGCAGGCCAGAGCTTTCCAAGACATGTCTGTTTACTACATCACTTGTGCTGCCAGTAAAATACTCAGATGCTGACAGGAACTAATGTTTCCTGAGCAAATACACACTGTTGACACAGTGAATGCATCATGGACTGGCAAGACTGGTAAACACAAGGCAGTCATAAGCTTCTTTATTGCAGCATATGTGTATTTATGCCTCCAAAACAAATATATATTAATATTTCATTTTGTTGTGGGTATTTTTTTTCCCCACTATCAACAATATGTATTGCACAATAAAACAAAAATTTCATTTATATTAATGTCCAGGTAACACCTGGTCTGTAAATATTGGTTTACAATTCAGATGTAGTTTAATAACATATGAAAAATCACACCTTATAATCAGAGCAGCCAAGATAGTTTTCAGACAGAATTTTCCACTTTCTGGAAAAAAAAGAGACATTTCAAAGAAAATAAGACATAGATTGTTGGGCCTTGGGTATTCTGCTCCATGTGGTGTTGCTTGAAAAATGCAAATATTATAATTAATTTTTCATAAAAGCTTGTGTATTGACACCTCCTTGCTTCACCACTGAGATGAAAGATTTTAAACTTTTTCATTTGTTAATTGAAAACTTTAACATCTAATATTTGTCTTAATTCCTGGATTATATGATTGCCTGAGAATATCAGGTTCTGCAGGTGGGAATGAGTCTTTAAATTAAAATTCTACAGGTTTTGGAGGATGAGCTAGTATATTAAATCTTTGGAAAAAATATTATCAGGTAAACAGAAAATATTTTCTCGTTGTTGTTGTTATAAAGATATGGTTTCAATTGTATTTTAGAATAAAAACCAATTTAAATTAAAATTATTACATTTCTGGAAATACTGTGGGCATGGGTGCTCCAGACTGAAAGAAAAGAGCGAGCAAAAAATTATTTTGAGCCAAGCTTTCTCCAGGTCACTCCCAGAGCAAGATTTGTTCAAAGGTGACTAAGAGAAAATGGAAAACTTGACTGTTTAATTTTTTTTTATCTTCTATCTGTAGTATAAATAGAAGTGGTGACTTTGCAACACCAGCTAAGAAACATTTTATCATTCTGTGAAAGATTTTCTATGAAAATTGATAGTAACAGTCATATTCAATCAACTTAAAGGTTTATTTGTGTACCACAGGGATGGCACAATCTTTCAGCTGATTTTCTTTTTGATGCATTCAAACCTTATGAAGGAAGAAGTTATATAAAGAGAACAAAACATATTTAGCTGTGCACCCTGACTCTGGCCATTCCTTGGAATTTTTGTTGCTCCCAGTGGTGAGTCATTTCCTGAAGACCAATGTGTGGCTGGTAGGTCACACAGTACATTCCTTCGGTCCAGGATCATTTGGCAACCTTTTTCATTTATTCCAGCTACTGTTACCTCACAAGTGCTGCAAATGGAAAAATTGCTCTATGTAGCTATTTCTATGACAAAGCCTCTTTCATGACCTGAGGATAACTTTTCAAACAGTTCTTGGTTTGGCAATTAATGTGCTAAGTGACATTAGCTGTGACTCACAGGCTCAGCTGAAGAGCCACGAAGCAGTGCAGGTAATTGTGGGATCTGACCTGCAGCAGCACTATTGTATAATACATGATTTGAAGGCAAGCCTAGTTTTCTTTTTAAGATGATCTGATAGATCAAAGCAAAAGATCTAATCTGAGCTCACAAAGTCTGTGAGTATTTATACATCCACACAGAAGTAGAGACATGCAATGTCTGGGTCACCTCAAACAACACACAGAAGCTACCAAGGGGCTCCAGAACTGCTGCTGTGCTTCACTTGTCTAACTGTGGTATTCTTCTGGTTAAATTCTAACTCTTTATGAAGCTAACAGGGTTTTACCACTCACTTTAAGGGAAAAATTATCTAAATATCTGGAAATATTATTCACATTTATTGACTTGTTTAGTTATAAGAAATCTTATATGATTTCCCCGTGATCTAGTTCTAACAGGTTTTACCAATTTTGGAGCTGTTAGATGTTCAGTTACATTCTGCTGTTCCAGATATTATAATATGTTTTTCTGTACATGTTTAAACCAGAACTGTGTGAATCACAGACTGGAGTGGATGTATATTTTGATTTGAGAAACAACAAAGAAAATTCAAAACAAATCAACAAGGAAAACCATGAAATAAATGTCGTCAATTTTTTTCACTTTATTTGGAGAACATGCAGAATATTTCAAACATTTTAAAAAAGAGAACAAAACTGACAAACAGCAATTACTACATTTGTTGAAATAGAATTATAAAACTGCATCTAGAATTTAACAGAAATGTAACATGCTGACAACAGCAACATGAGGCTTTCTCCACCTGAAACAAGTTATTTTTATCTTCTAGCATATCATTTCGATGTAGTGACTGTCCATATCCTTCACCAGATACAGAAACTCTGCCACCTCTTCTGCTCTGGTTGGGTTTCAGCTGCAGGAGCTGATGTTTGGCTCTGGCAAATTGCTTGTGGGGCACCCCCAGTGCTTGTGTGCCCATGGCACCCCTTCTTGTGTGCAATGGGCACAAAAGAAGGAGCTGTAAGGTTTTCTGGAGTCTCCATCCATCAGTTTGGGAGCTGCAGTTCGGCTTATGCCCCGAGCTATGTTACAGCTGCACCTGTGTACCTTGCTATCCCTGCTTTGATGGAGTGACTTCCTGTCTTGACTTGGCCCTGTCTGACTGCTACAGCCTTGTACTGCAGTCACAGGTCTGTCAGCTGAAACTTTGTCACTGCTTTTGCACATGCTTTTCAGTGTTGGCTGGTGTGGGACACACTCCTGTGAGTGAGGGGACCTGTGTGCCTTGCCGCCTGTCACCTTCGGCTCACTGTTTGCCTTCTCTGTGGAACAGCCCCACTCTTGCTGCTTCTCAAAATGAGGTTTGTCTGTTTACATTGGCATTAATACACTTATGCACTAGCCTAGGTTTCTTGGTGTTGGAAGATGAAAGTCATTGGAGTGCAGTCTACCACTTCCTCGTGAGGGGAGGAGGAGGGGCAGACACTGATCTCTTCTTTCTGGTGGCCAGTGACAGGACCCAAAGGAATGTCCTGAAGTTGTGTCAGGGGAGGTTTGGGTTGGACATCAGAGAACAGCCTTTGACCCAGAGGTGGCTGGGCACTGGAACAGTGACACTTCCCCCAGGGAAGTGGTCACAGCACCAGGCTGAGAGAGTTCAAGACTTGTTTAGAAAATTCTCTTGGGCACATAGTGTGACTCTTGGGGATGGTCCTGTGCAGAGCCAGGAGTTAGACTCAATGATCCTTTTGGATCTCTTCCAACTCAGCTTATTCCATGATTCTGTGATTCAGTGAAATAAATTCTGCTCCACATCTCAAAATAATAAAGTAGAAACAGTAAAAGGTTATGCAGGTGATCAAAGCTGCAGAGTAGTTTCTATACAAGGAACAACCGAAAATCCTGGAAAGGATCCTTTATCCTGGAAAGGAAATGACTGATATGAAACTTCAAGTAGTGAATGACCTAGAGACCTTCAAATAAATGTAGTGTTGATGGATTTAAAAGACATAGAAGGACATAGGTGACACATCGTGTCACTGGGTTGTGGAAATACTTGACAATAGGTTGTGGAGTCTGGAAGCTTATTCAAAAGAAAACAAAGTATGAAAAAAAGAGCTGGAAAAAACTCTATCAACACTCACTTACTTCCAAGACACTTTTTTCAGTGATAAAAATCTCTGTGCTACAAATCACCAGATGTTTGAAGCATCATTATAAGCTTCTGTTCTCATAGACTTCCCTAGGCATCCGCTGAGGCACCACCAGACAGGATGCTGGGCTAGACGGATGTCTGCTCTGACCCGATACAATTGTTCTAATGTTCTTAGCACCCCCGGTTGACACTAAGGAGTCATCTGTGCCGTCAGGATTTGCCTGTGAAAAAAGGACTTACTGGTTTGAATCTCTGGGGAGGAAAATAGGAAGTGTCATTTCCCACAAAGAATTCTGCCCAGCTTCTTTCAGTTCTCCAGTACCTGGTGGCTGAATGCAGAGGGCTCTTTTTAAAACTCTTACCTATCAACCTGGGGGGAGTTAATATAAGTTTTAAGATGGATATTTTCAACACTTCACTTTTTGAAAATTATTCATATTTTAGATTCGCTTATATATATCTGAAGACATTTACAAAGTTTCCCATTAATGACTTCAAATCTATCCAGGGTTCACGCTATTTGGAGTATCTGAGGTCTGGAAAAGGAGTGTAGATTTTATACTGAAAGGTAACACTTGCTTTTGGCCCTTATCCTGGAATTCCAGCACTTCACTGGACAGACTGGACACAGGATGAGGGCTGAACTGGTCCAGCATATTTGTCACTTTATTCTTTCAATGTGTCCCTGCCCACACAGGAAACAGAAGAGAGAGTGCCTGTAGAGAGGTGACAATAAGAACCACCAGATGTGTCATCACCACTCCATTTTCTGTTCTTTGAGTGGAGTGGAATGCAAACTCCCAAATTCCTTTTCATTCAACTAAGCCATCCGTTCCTGTGGAAGAGGACACAAGCATTTATAAGGTTGGGTGAAGCTCATTTGAAGAGATTATTAGAGACCAGATGCCAGAAAAGTATTTTGGTGGGGAGAGGGAGGGGGGAGTTATAAAAATAGAGCAAGCTATCCAGGCCACTGTGACAAATATAATGTACAGAAAGAGACAGAGAAGCGGAAGAAGGCAAAAGAGCAGTGTGAGTTAATCTAAATGAGCTTTTTGGAACATTTGGACTAGCTCTTGCAACATGACTTCAGCAAGATGGTACCTACAATGGTACTCAAACCCAGAATAATGTTTCCATATTTAACAAACAACTTTCCTGTAAATTTTATCAATTTGCATTCTGTAGCCCAACGAGGTCAGGTTTTCTCATTGGAAAGTTTTATAATCACCTTGAGGCTTCTATTTTCTGCCCATTGCCTTTCCACCATTGCTGATAAAGAGCACAAACTACCTCTAAAAAGAGAATTTTAAGTTGCAGTGGTAAGATATATGAAAATATATCACTCCTCCAGAAAACTGAACATAACCCAAAAGAAAGGTCCTTTTCATGTGTCTGCCATCTATCACTCCTCCAGAAAACTGAACATAACCCAAAAGGTCCTTTTCATGTGTCTGCCATTTCTGTGCTGTGGAGTGATGTCACATTACTCTTTCTGGTTAAAAAGAAATGGACAATAAAAGCACCTTACAAGCAGAGAAGTATAAAAAACCCTTACTAGATATTGTGGCAAGGTGACATTTTTAAAATGAAAGCTGCATGAATCTACATTGAGTAAACAACAGTAGGAAAAACTCTAAATAAGAAAAAGATGCAACTGAAAGAACTTGTGATGATGAAAAATATGAGGAAGAGAGAAAAGAAGCCCTAAACAGCCAAGTGCTGAGAAAATACATGTGAAAGCATCAATCTTGAAACCCAGTGGGCACAGCATGGCAATTCTACCACGTTTGAGAAGGTCAGTTTAATACCTAAAAATTAAGTATAAACTGAGCATGAGCACATGAGTTCAGTACAGCTGCCTCATCCAAATGCTGCATCTCAGTCCTCAGAGAAAGACTAGGCAGGAAATTGTTCATTTTAGAATACACTAAAGAGAGACACGGGGAGGAAAGCAGCACTCAGAAAGTCCAGGCTTATGTGTTGGTTTAGAGCCTGAATCCCAGTGTGGGAGCAGTGAGCCCTGCTCAGCCCGGCTCAGCCCTGACTCCAGACCAGGCGATGTGTGTCAGTGGCACTGTGGTGGGTGTAGATAACAGCAGCCACACTGCCTGTGTGTGGCTCGACCTGTGCTGGGACAAGGAGCCACCTTCTGTAGGGATCTGAGCCTCATTAGGCATCCTTGATTTACCCTCATAACTGCATTACTCAGTTTATCTGGAGTTTGCCTTGAGAGCAAGTGTCAGCTGACACAATATTGCAAGTTCAAAGTTGAATGTAGAAGGCAATTCTGTGAAAGGCTGTGGATTTCCCTGCATCCAGTTCATGGTGGAGCAGGGAAATGTGTGAGGAGAAAGGAGGAGCAGAGACGAGCTGCTATGGGCTGACCACAGGCCCCCATTCCCCATCCCCTGTACTGCTTGGAGAGGAGAAAGTAGAGGAGATGTGAGTGAAGGGCTGAAGCTGGCCCTGGAAAGAAGGCAAAGGGAAGGGGGAAGGTGGTTCTGTATTTGCTTCTCACCATCCTGATCTATTTTTAATTGGCAATAACATACATTTAGTTTTTGTCCCAAGTCTAGTCAGTTTTGCCAGTGACAGAGATCGGTCTTTCATCCCATGAGCTTTTCCATCCCATTTTCTCCTGTGTATTGTTCAAGGGGTGGAGTGAGAGAGCAACTGGGTGGGGTCTGGCAGCCAGCCAAGGTCAACTCACCCCAGTAATAGTAAATGAAACCTATGTTTGGCATGTCTGGGTTTATCACATCTAGCTCAGATTCTGAGCATAACTCAGAATTTGTTGAAGGAAAGCACGAGGAAGCTCATTTTTCATTGGACTCTCATTGTTGCACTCTCACCTAAGAGGTAGTAGAACAATGTTTAGAAGACATTTTGCTGAGAGTTTCACAGGGTTAGTGGAAGCTGCTTTGCTCACAGAATACAGGGTTGAACCTTAGTAGGGTGCATAACATAGTGTAATGTGGCACACAGATGTGGCATTCCTCAGCAGAACTCCGAGTGTGTATTGCCAGGCAGAAGTGTTGTGATACTCATAATGCTTCAGCCACGTTTTCACTTTCTTTGCTTCTAAGCTTGTTCATGGCAAGACAAAGTTAGCACAGCCCTACCTGCAATCAGAACAGGAAACAGTTTACTGAGGAAACATATGTTAATTTAAATAAGCTGTTCATAGTTTCCTTTTCTGGTACAGTCTCATTGCTCACTCACCAACTGAATGAGTCATGAAAGCCAGTTAGAATCAAGAGTTAATGTCAAAATGCTTTGGCATTTCCACTTCCACATCTCACACATTTGCAAAGGGAATGATACGTTGCCTGTCCCTTTTTCTTAAGTTACTTTAAAATCTGTCTTAACCATGAACACTGGTCTGACATGCAAAAGAACAGGCTGATGGCTGATACAGAGGAAATAAATCTTAGGAAGTAGCTTACTTGAGTTTTTTTTTTTAAGTTTAATTTGCCAGAGATGACAGAGAAATTATTTCTGCTCAGGAAACAATCAGATAATGAGGAAAAGCCTGAGGCTTTTAAACACAGCACCTCTCCTTCCCTCAATGAAATTGAGAGCAATAGTAAATTTCTGGCAAGTGATCTTTTGCAGGAATATTTCTGAGTCTGGAGGTGGTGTATTTTATTTTTAAGTTGGTTTTAAATAATTAGTAAAGACCCTTAAAATAATTATTAAATAATTAAATAATTAATAATACCAGTACTTCTATGGGCATTAGGTTGTGTTTTCAGCACTGATTCCTGCTCCTGACCAGGAGCCCACATCTTTCTGGCAAAAGCATCAGCAGCATCTTGCTGTGGGCTATCAACAAGTGCCCTGTGTTGGTATAGCTCTGGGCTAGGGTACTAAATCAGGAAATCCTTGTAGGACTGTGTGTCATCCAGACATGAGCTCTTCCAACACCAGAAGATGTAAGTGTTTTATGGCCTACTCATAAAGACTATTCTCAAATATCTGCCTGAGGGACTTGGAAAAATGCACGTCTTTTGAAATTCAAAGGGGATAAAAAAGAAAGGGAAAGGGAAAGGGAAAGGGAAAGGGAAAGGGAAAGGGAAAGGGAAAGGGAAAGGGAGGGAAGGGAAATATTTCTACAAGGTAGTACTGTAGGATTTTGCCATAAAATACATGAAAATTGTAAAAGTTGTAGAAAATCTCTACAAATGATAGAAAAAGACATAATTTTGTTTCTTTTAGGAACAGGATTGTTGTAAAGTTTAAACGCACGTCAGATGTGGAAACACATTTCTCCAAGCTTCTTTAATTCACAAAACACACTCAATTTTATAATATATTTTCTGTATTCTCTTGAATAGATTGAAAAGTTGACATTTCAGTCAATTTTGGCTTTCAATACTTGCTGTCAGGGAAAGAAAAGCTATTTCAAATAAAAGACATGCGATGAAAGAAGTGAATCAGAAGTGAGGTTCTTTAGATAAATGACCTTTCAACTTATGACAGACATTATTATTTAATTGGCAAAAAGGGTAGCTTATAAATATTTAATCAATAAAACTTCAGTGGAAATCAGAGCCTGAAACAGAGACAGGTAGATCTTTGTGATGATACTGGTTTCTCCTATTAATTAGAACTCCATGCTCTTTTGTTGTGTTTGTACTAAGTCTTGTTGTAATAGTATTTTGGCTTTTTCTATGGAAATTTAATTTACATTTTGAAATGTTTTATGCTTTAGCCCCTTGGCTCTTGTAGATCCCAGCCCATATATTTTGAATTCAATTATAACTTATAACTGGGTGTTATGGATCTGTTGGAATGCCTATAGCTAGAGTTATATCCCTGTATGTTTGATTGTGCTATCAAGGTTTTCTTGATAAAACTAATAATTCAGCACAAGTTTATTTAAAACAGTGGAAGAAGAAAGGGATTTATTTGGAAGATGGAGAACCCTTATGCAGGTAACCTTTCTTATCTATTCTTTTAGAGTGAACTAATCTCCAGCTCCACATAAAGCTTCATGCTAGTCCACTATCAACAACAACTAAAACATTTCTGGAGTTGTCTCACCAATCAATAGAAAAACAACTGGTATTATTGGGTAGAATCCTTTTTCATGTAAATTAGCCAGACATTTCAACAATTAAAAATTAAACACAGCACAACAAGGAACATAAGTTAGCACAACTTCTTTTAGGCTTCAAAGTGGCTTCAAAATTTGTTTTCAGTTCAGAATGAATATGTTAGGCTTCAGAAAACTGACATCTTGGCCCTTGCTGATTCCCCTATCCAACAACTATCTTTAAAGGTATTGGGCTGCTTCTGTTCTCTTCTCTGAGGAGTATCTGTCAGCTGCTTGTAATGTTTGATCAAATAAATGGTGAAGCCTTCCAAATGTTTTTCTAAGATTTTTGTATAGCAACGTGCTGCTCCAGAAATCTCACACATGGGACGGAATCACTCTACAGCAACACAGGCTGGGCACCAGCTGGATGTTTGCAGAGAGGGGATGGGGAATCCTGGTGCACATCAAAGGCTTTAAGTGAACGTGGGCAAGCTGTCTGCTTCTGCAGAGAATGCCCACCAGCTGTGGCAGAAGGAGCGTAGCCAGTGAGCCAAAGGAGGTTTAGAGCTCCCCTCTGTTTAGTACCAGGGTTTCACAGCTGGACTGGTGCACCTGACTGTGGGCTTTCCAGTGGAAGAAACACATCACTGTCCTGGTGTAAGTCCAGTGGAAGGTTATCAGGAAACTCAGGATACTGTATTAAAATCAAAATAACAGCCCACAACGGAAAGCAGAATTTTCAAAGGAGATCCTTTCATCTTTAACATGGTCAGAAAAGCTTTATTTTATGGCAACTAAGAACGTTTATCCAAATTCTGGAGTTTTTGCTATTATTTCCCTTGAATCTCAAACATCAGTATAAGGACAGATTTTAACCAAACTTGCCTGTGGAGCTATTTAAGAACTGTCTGGATGCAATCCTGTGCTTTGTTCTCTAGGATGACCCAGCTTGAGCATGGAGATAGACCAGATGAGTCCAATGGTGGTCCCTTTGAATCTTACCCATTCTGTGATTCTGTGTTTCTGTGAGAGGTTTTAAATAAGACCTGCTCATGAAAATATCTAGAACTCAGAACTTCTGTGCCTTTAAGTATGTGGAGATTGAGGTAAACAAAAAAAAACCCGCCAAAAACCAAAAAACAAACTCAAACACAAAAAACCAAAAGAACCAAACACCAAAAGGAGGCTTTGAGTGCAGTGTGGTATGGGCAACCTGTATTTACGACATTGAGATAGGCTGCTGAGGAGATCACAGAATTCCAGATTAGTTCACTTCAGTACTTAAATACCATAATACTTATATGGGAGTGACTTGAAGCCATATATTTTCTAGAGAGAGACAAAGCTTTTCTTGATACTTGTAATTCACAGGAAGAAAGTACAAAACCAGAAAAGATACAGTGCTTGGCATTCTGAATTTCATATTCTGGAATATCACACCACCTTGGGTGGAAGAAATGATTTGTATAAACCTATTTCACAGGTTATGGGCAATTACTGTCTGCCATAGCCTTGGACAAAAAGATTGCTGTGACACTGAGTGGAACACTTCAAAATAGGATGACATATACAGAAGGAGGAGTCAAAATATATATGCTCCATGGTTGCAGGAGCTTTAACAGCAGGTTTACTAAGATATAAAACTTGAAATCAAACAATAGCAATATTGGAATATTGCTGCAGAAAACCCAGGAAACATAAGAAATATTGTTGTCATAAGCATTAGTTAAATACATCATGGTTTAATTGCTTGCACAGTGAATTAATGTGATCTCGAATATTTTTTAAAACTGTAATATAATTGCTGTGACTTTACTGTTATTGTTATGTTCCAGCTCGAATGTTCATATATTTAAAAGTGATAATATTAATAGTACTAGTTTACTTGTATCTATGCCAATAATATTTCATACATAGTTATGCTTTCAAATGTTTTTATTAATGGTCTGAAATGCTAGACTGGGAGACAGAGATGTCTAGGATGAAGACTGAACCACTGCTGGCAGAGCATGACTCGAAGCAGTCTAAGCGACAATGGCATCAAAAACATTCAGAGCATTCTTCAAATGATCCAGAATCATACTATAAAGTGCAAAATTTAGCTGCCTACAGTTGTTCTAAACAGTCCCAGCACAGCAGCCACTGAGGCAAAATTAGTGAATGATGAGACAGCAAAGCAGTTAAAAAGTCCTCTGGAAAAAGAAAAGTTGGAGAGAGACATTGACAACTCACTGCAATTTTTTTTTGGTACATTTTCCACAGAGATCTGAACATTTCAGAGTGAAAGCCAGACGGTGAAAAGACTAATGTAAAATCCTGGCTGCTTTTGCATGAATGAAGAGACACCAGCATTGGAAAAACAGTAAAACATAAGAAAAGACAATTAAAAATATGGAAATATTTTACTATGTCTCAGAATAAGAGGACCAAAAGCAAGACATATTTCTCTCTATATAATCAGTTGCTTCAGCATTTGAAACATAAAATAGAAAAATGCAGCCAGTAATGATTTTGTGCACACTTTATCAGCTGCTGTTGCGCATTTCACAAAGAAAATTCATCTCCGATGGGAGGTGTAAGATTCGGGTTATGACAACAGCATCATTTCATGTGCAGGCACTTGATTTGTACATCTTTAACAAGAGGCTGAGGAGACTGCTGGAGGCTGTCTGGAGCTGGGAGTGCCTCAGTCTGCTTCCCAGGGATTCCAAAGCTGCCAGGGCTGGGAGAGAGTCAACAAGCAGCTGGCAGTTTGTAACCCACACAGGCTGCACATCTGTAGAGCCTTACAGGTGTGTGGCAGCTTTATTCAGAACTGAAGGCTTCACACTTTTCATCAGCCTACACTGCTTTCCACTTCTATTCACCCTCACTTCACAGCTATCCTTGGGGCAGGCATTCAGCCCAAACACTCATTGCTTTTGCAGCCAGCCATACAGAACCTGAGCTGTGCTTGTGGGAGTCCGTGTCACCTACAAGAATTTCCCATGGTTTTACCATTCTTCTGCAAAATGTTCACAGCAGCTGGAAAATGGACAGCACATATTTCCAGAGCTTTTTGTGAAAACAAAGGGAGTCTGAATAGTTCTGTTGCATTAGAACATCTGAGACCATTTGATTATTGATTCTTTCTTAGTCTCCAGTGTACCTTGGATCTGACTGTGATAAGCTTAGAGAATGGTGTGATTCTGGGCAAAACAGCAGAAGAAAAATAACTGCGGAAGTGTAATCCCAAGGAAGTCCCAAACCAGACATCTCCTTCCTCATGATTTGCAGACAGCGTGCTTCTGCTGTTCTGATTCATCAACAGTTATAACACTTCTCCCTTCCAGAGTGTTGTTGTAGGAAAGGAAACATGTTTGCTGCTCCTTATGTTACTTGAGTTCTTCTGACTACGAATCAGTTCTAGATGAGACAAAAAAAATACAAGAACTGAAGCTCTGGGAAAGAAGAAATGGCATTTCTCATATAATTTCCTCCACTGCCTCATATTATTTACTAACTGCATAACAGGGTCTGTTAAGAATCTGACAATATTATCTATATACAGAAGTCTTTATACTATGATTTACGTGATGCTAAATGTTTACAGCTAGAAATAGCAGAAATTTTTTTTAAAAATATGATGATTGAACATTCTTGATAACTCAGCCATAAATCTACATCCCCAAATGTTGAGTAACAGAAGCAGAACTCTTAGTCAGTACGCCCTACACACAGACTGCAAGCACTGCCAGCTTTAACATATGACTGAATTCTTAACTTGCATTAAGACCTTTCACCGAAATGCATTCATTTACAAGTAAAAAGAAAAAAAAAGTATAAAATACCTTTCTGGAAGATTTAATATTCTGATCTAAATATTATATGATGTTCTGTAAATTACCAGAAGTAGTGAATTTGACAGATATTTTAACATGTGACATAGGAAAAATGTTTCCCCTCATGCCCCCAAGAATTCACAACAGAAGAAGAAAAATCAGCCAAATTTATCAGCCATCTCAATAGTTTTTGAAAGGTTTTAGGAGAATTTTCTTGATCTTTTCAGATAATAAATATGTGCTCTTCCTTTAAAACACTCCCACCAGTGAAATATGAAACTCAAAGACTATACATAAAAATCATTATTTTGCCCTCAAGTAGTTGGCAGAAGTCCTTATTTTCTCTTTGAAAGCATTCCTGTGTTCATTCAACCTCTATATAATAGATAATGAATCGAAGAAATAAACTTCTGAAATTTAGAGAGATAAATATGACTTTCTTCCCCATATCTCATCACGCTTCAAAGATTAAATAGACAAATGCAGTGCATAACGAGCATCTTTATTTTTTTATATGTGAGTTGCAGACAGCAAAAAAATGAGAGGGGAGGAAGGGACCAAAATACAGAACTTCTTTTGTCTGAATTTAAAATTCTGCTAGAATAAGAGGGAAAGACAAAAAACTGTGGGTTTCTTCCTCTCTCCTCCAAGCTCTTCTGAAATCATGACTTCTAGCTTTGATAATTTTTTTTCTCCTTAAGCATACAACTCTACAAAATAATTTTATTTATCATGTCTGAAAATATGGAACTTCACCTGATGAAATTACGGCAAATAACATGTCCTTTTAGAAATTTTTCTAGAGAAAAATTTTCCAGAGAAAAGAAGGTTGATTTTTGAGTCTTATACAGATCATCTACCTAAACCTTTATTAGTACTCAGAACTTATTATTCGGGTGGCTGAAACAAAAACTGATGGTGTTTAATACATGTACATTTTTTTCTATTTTCAGGCAATATCTGGAGAAAACTAAGTGCAAAAGTGATGCTGTATCACAAAGCTAATGCACTAGGAAAAATCTAGATGCAGAACAAAGATCTTTGATTAAGAGTCTAAGAGTCTGTGATACACTGCTCCCCAGAATGTACTGCAGTGACAGGTCTGTGCCCAGAAAGAAGACAAGTCTTTAGCTTGCCAGTAAAAAGATCCTCTTAATTAAAGATATTTCTCTGGAGTGGGTTTTTTTGTTTTTTTTTATATTTGAAAAAACATGTGGAATTGCTCTGTGCAGTATTTTGGTATTGAATATTTGTAGCTTTTCTGCAATTTTTATTTTTGTTTATATACATATTACAACTCACTACATTTTTTAAAGAGGCAAGTATATTCTTATTTATTCCTAAATAGAATAAAGTAATTTTTTTCTAAAAATGAGGAAAATATATGCACTGCATTTTGTTGTTCCTTCAGTGTTCTCATAGATCTTTGTCATTCACTGCCCTAAACAAATCTGCCCTTTCCAAATCCATGAAAATAACCCCTTCACACTGCTGCATACATTTCAGTAATTTATTAGGCTGTCCTTATTTGTTTAGCATTATCTCATTTGTTTGTCCTATAGGCTGTCAATTATTTTTAACTGTAGCCAGTCCAGTACATTGATTTAACTTCTTGGGTGTAAAAGGCTTAAGATAATTTCTTTTCACAGAGAAGCAAGACTCTGCTGCTTCCAGTGTTGGATGCCTATTTCATCTGAGGCAGATGCTTGGAGCCTGTGAGTAATGCTTCCTTTTACTTGAATGCTTTTAATTTAGCAGTCTTTCACAGTAGTTTAATTCATCCCAGCTAGTTAATGAACATTCATACTGCCAGTATAGATATAGTTTTCCTCTAAAAATCAGTAAAATGAATGTAATATAAATGATTTCAGCAACACTTGCTGCTAAGAGTCTTCAATGGAATTTGAAAATTAGTTTGGGAGTGAGCCCATGTTCAGAAACAATATAAAAAAAAAGTTCTTTATAGGAAAACATATCAGTCAGCAAAATCTGAAACAAAAGGAGAAGGTTACAGACTAGAGGAAACTAAATAGTAAATTAATATTTGTTTTTAATACATGCTGTTCAGTCTGCATGTGACAGTCTCACTTAGGTTATCTCCCAAAAAATTTTGAAATTCCCTATCCATTATAGAGTGTTCAGTGTTTTTTAACTGAACCTTGATGACTGCCATATTTTTTCCAGCGATACAGCACAGCTCAATTTAAAACTCAATTTACTGAAGGATGGGTTATGCAAACAGCCTTTTGGGAAATAGGTTTTTTTGAGCAGGGATGGAGATCTTGGTGATCCCAAGGATGGGTGTTCTGCCTCAAGGACATCTGTGACACAAGCTCCCCACTGGGCAAGCACAGCTTCTGCTGGGAAACGCTTGCTGAATTTCAGAAAGAAGGACTTGGCAGTGCTCATTTATATACAATCACTAGGCCATTCTCTGAGGAATACCCCACTATCAAACATGTAAAATTATTCTGCAGACAAATTACAGTAAGACAAACCAAGAAAAGTTATTTGTGTGATCTCCAAAGAGCTCTGATTTCTGCATCCATCAAAGTAAACATCATAACTGGAAACATCTCACGTTATTGGTGAAGTAAAGGGAGACAAAAAGCTACTTAAAGTGAGATTATAGATGAGACTTTTTCTCATTCTATTGTTTCCAACTTTCACACCTCAGGGATTTCCAGTCTGCCCTGTGATATGTTAGGAAGAAATTCTCCCTGATAAGGAACACAATATTAGCTTTTTATAGCCAATGTCAGCTCTGCTATAGCTTCCAGACATGTAATCTTTCTTTATGAAACGAGTTGTTCTTCATTGTTCATGACATGGCTTTGCCCTGTTAAGTCAAGATTTTCCTGATATGACTTCTATGTTTTATACAAGTGCTGTGGGGAAGGAACAGACAACCAAAAGAGGAAGGATGGATCTGGAGCAAAATACACAGCTATGCTGCCATACTACAGCTCATTAAATATCTTTCTGGTTTAAAATGTGGTCTTGGTGGAAACATCTAACTAAGGTAACTTTCACTATCTGCAGCTCACTGCAGTTAAAAATCATCATGAATTATCTGCCTTAAAATTGTGGTGTGATTGCAATAGAATAGAACAGGCTATTTCAGTTGGAGGGGCCTACAGCAATCATCCAGTGCAACAGCCTGACTGCATTAGGGCTGACCAAAGTTTTAAAGCAGATTATTAAGGGCACAGTCCAAATGCCTCTTAGACAGGCTCTGGGTTTTGACCACCTCAGCAGGAAGCCGGTTCCAGTGTTTGACCACCCCCTCAGTAAAGAAATGCTTCTTAATGTCATCTGAACCTCTCCTTGTGCAGCTCTGAGCCATTTCCAGGAGTCCTACCACTGAATTCCGGGCACCTCCTCTCCCCTTCCCTCTGCAGGGAGCTGTAGAGAGCAATGAAATCACCACTCAGACTCCTTTGCTCCAAAGTACACAAGCCCAAAATCTTCAGCTGCTCCTCACTGGGCATTCCTTCCAGCCCTATCAGCAGCTTTGTTATCCTCCTCTGGGAACATTCAAGGACCTTTACAGTCTTCTTAAGCGGTGGGGCCCAGCACTGCACCCAGCACATGGGCTGAGGCTGCACCAGCACTGAACACATCAGGATAATCACATCTCTTGGCTGGTGATGCTGTGTGTGATGCTCCCCACTGGGGGGTTTGGGCTCTGTGCTGCCACAGAATGCACTGCTGACTCACGCTGAGCTGCTGCTGCTGACCAGCACCCTCAGATTTCCCCACAGGGCTGCTCTTCAGCCTCTCTTCTCCTAATTTATAGCTGTGTCTGGTGTTACTCAGTCCTAGGTGAAGGATCCAGCACTTTGACTTGCTAAATTTTATCTCCCATTTATCACAGATAGTGTGTCAACCTATCTAGATCCTTCTGCAAGGCATCTTGTCCCTTAAGACAGCCAAGAGCACCTCTCAGTTCAGTCTCATGAGCAAATGTGCCAATGGTGCATTCAGGTCCTGCTCCCAGGTTGCTCACAAGTGTACTGGGCAGAACTGGCCAAGAGAGGAACCCTAGGAGCACTGCTGGAGGCTGAGTGCCACACATGAGCAGCCCTATGCTCTACAACTCTGTCAGCCTTGCCCTTCAACCAGCTCTTCATCCATGCACTGTGCTCATCCCACAGCTGGATAACTTGCCCAGAAGGATGCTGTGAGGGACAAAAAAACTTATTAAAATCAGGAAAACTACATCCACTGCCTTCTCTTCACCCACTAAGACTTATCATAGAAAGATATAAAATTAGTTATATATTTTTTTCCTGTTGTGAACCCATGTTGACTTTTATTGCTGATGGCTGGCTCAACACCACTTTTCTAAGCACTCCATAACACATTCTTTGCAGCTGATGATCTGGTGAACCTAGACCTGCATTCAGAATTCCAGTGGTGATGTCTTTTCAAGCTGGCAGCAAGAGCAGGTTGATGAGTTATTCAGGCTTTTTCCACTTCTCAGTTCATAACACTAAATTGCAGTTTTTAACATATGCTTATCTCTGATTATTTTAAAAAAAGGGAGGGAGGAGGAGCATATGGCTCCTATTTTTGCAGCTAATCAAACTAAGAAACTAAGCTAATCAAACTAAGAAGCCTGTGGACACACTGTAATGAAAAAGAATCTCATAAGCACAAACAAAATGTTATACATGCACCACACTTCTGAAAGTTCAGTAGAAGTTAAAGATCTCACTCTACATGACTGAGCCAGATGCAAAGTACTATTAATTAAAAGAAAAACATAAGCTATCTTGATAGATCCAACATAGGAAATATGCATTGAAGGAGCATAAATGGTAAAACTCCTCTGAAACACAGATCCTAGTCTCATTTGTCCTTGATGGTGTTGTTGAGTTATAACTATGCGCTCATAAGTTTGGTTATTTAGTCAAATAAAATAAATCAAATTACATACCATTTTCTAATCATTACTCATCTTCTTTTACCTTATTAAATTCCTACAGTGGGCATGAATTACATGAAGAATTTAATGGTGGTATGATGTTACTGTTTTTCAAGTCTATTTATTTGCTGGAATTTTAATTCTTTCTATTTCTGGATTAACACTGTGTTATAAAAACAGATACTAGACTATTTCAAGATAACTGAGCTTTTTTTTTATTCATGCTCCTTTATGGTACTTTGACTAACAGCTGTCACATGCCACCTGTTAATTTTTTGATGTTGTGTACTGACACAGTTATTTGGAGAATTTAGAAGTTAAAGATGTAAGACAAATTTTTTTATATTTTCTACTTACTCAAGTCACAATTTCAGATATTTCTTATGTCTGCTTTATTGCATTTCTTGTGCATCTCTTGCTCACCAGACACCCTTGTGCTGCAAAGTAATTTTGCTTATTTACGTTTCCTTGACAGTGTTTAAAATGTCATTTATTTTACACCATTACTCTCCTGATACAGCCTTTTGTGATAGTTCTGTCTTCTCAGGTTTAGGTTAACCTCTCACATGCAAGATAAAAGCTGAGCTGTGACTGCTTCTGTGAGGTTGTTCTGATCCTGCAGCTGTTTCATAAGCAGAACGTCAGTGGGGTGGCAGAAGGGAAAGAGGAGTATAAATTTTTGTTGTTGTTGCCAGTACATAAAACCATTTGTTCAGTTCAGCAGTCCATTACCAACAGTCCCCGGCACTCACCACATCAGATCACATGCATGGCTTGATTGATGCTTGATTGGGAAGAGTGGCTTTCAGGGCACCACTTACAAACAGCATCAGCAGTAGGAAAAAGCAGCTTTCAAACTCGTTCAGAGCTTACCTTCAGAACTAAAATAAGTGTTCTTGTTTTTTACTGCATTGCTGATATAAATGTACATGTATTCAAAATGTATGTTATGCAACAACATTATACCCCTGTTAGGAAAATGGCCTAAGGGCTTAAATACAGCCAGAGTACTTGCATGGAAATCTCCCATAATCTGAAGAGAAAGTAATTACAGTACTGTTAGGTTCATTTCAGAAGCACGTATCCCCCTGTGTGTTAGTCTATTCCCAGTACAGTTTTACAGTTTTTTTCAGCTTGGCTCTTCTACAGCAACGCTGTGTGAAATTCTTCTGGCTGGTCTCAATCATATGTTTGGGAATTAATTATTTTAAAGGAAAATGAAGCTATCTTTAAAGAGAAATTTTAAGATGTAAAGGTCCCATTTTGCACCTACTGTTTCAGGTTTCAATATTTTATTTGACTTGACTTACAGTAGTTGCTAGAGAAATCTGCTATTTTGAAATAAACATTCTTCCCCAAAGTTTAATGAATTTGTACTCAGTATTCCTTTTGTCAATGGTACACTTTCCCTGCTGCAGAGCTTTGAGGAAAGAATCTTTGCACCAAAAAGAAGTGCAGAGTGCAGTTAATTTCTGCATGGGTATTTACAATCATTTCAGTATATTTTTGGTAGTTATTATATCATGACCAAACTAGTTAAACCAGTATTTTCTTACTTACAGTTACTCTTATGATTTTTATTTCTTGCCATTATACATTACATATAATTGCCAGAACCAACCCGGTAAAAGGAGCCTTTTTGCTAGAAAAAAGAAAAACAAAAAAAGACTTAATAAGAAATGAGTTATTGTGAGACTCAGGTTAACTTCTTGATCCCTTGGGGTAACTTTGCTTGCAGTAGGCTTGCAGGTTTTGAATTACTGTTTTCAGAAGCACAGGCTGTTTTGCAGAAACCAGAGTATAATGATGAAGCACAGCACTTGAAGCATTACCAATGGTACAAGACAGGCTGCTCTCCCCTTCCACCCAACCTGCTGGTAGTTGCTGCGTGGTTCTTACCATGTGAAGCATGAACTTTATTTTGTTCTTGTTCCTCAGAGAATGTTGCTATGAAAACTTATTATTGCATCACTGGGTCTTGAAACTTTCTGCCACTTCTGCTGAACTGCAAACTGAGATTTTCAATCTAAAAGAGAAAAAACCACAAAGAAGTGTGCAATGTCTTTTTGCAGTAGTGGAAGCACACTTTTGTGCATCACTTAAAAGATTTAAAATAAAAAATTTAAAATATTCAACAGCTTACTTGTAGAAAAAAAAATCACCTTTAATGAAAGATAATTTTTGATGCCCTGTCTTTATACAAATATGATTAAAATATTTTCAAACAATAGATTCTGTGTACATACATGTTATATTTCCAAGCACCTGATGCCTCATATTCTTTGGAAATCCTTCTGAATTACTTTTGAAGACCACATGTTGACAAATGTGATTAAAATGTAGCTTTTGTTCTTTTATCAAGACTTGTTTCACTGGCCTATAGTTAATTTACTCTGCAGCCTCATGCAACTGCAAGCAATTATTGGTTTCCTCTGTGCACAGAACCATTGGAAGCAGCCTCATCTATTCCATTACTGGCATCAAGCACTTTTGTACTTGTACTCCTGACAGATGCCTGTCGATCCTGATCTGAAAGGACTTTAGCAATGAAGATTTTACACCCACTCTATCCCACACTTCTGCTGTTCTTGGTAGTTAAATTCTTTCCTGAATATCTAATCAGAATATCCTCTGCAAAGGTCCACTACTTCTTGCTCTATTTGGAAAAAGAAGCAGCTACAAATTTTGCTTGATCTGACTCCAGTGAAGCTAATAGAAATTTTTAAAAAATTGCAAATTACTGAAAGTTATGAAATAAATTAAATTCAGCAGAAAGTGGTGACAAGTAATCTTATGCAGGAATGATAAACATCATGAAGATTGGATGGGATGAGTTAAAGTGTGTCCCTAGCAATTATGCAGAAAAACATACAAGAGACATGGAGGATGATGAGAAGACTGTGACATCACAGTGTCAGGGTAGTGTGAAAAGAGAAAAACATCATTCTGGAAAGTATAAACAGACAGGCTATAAAGAGGAAAGTATAAACATAAAGCCTAGACTAGCTTATTCTAGTAGGAAAACTTTATTTTCCAGAGAGATGTAAAGCAATTAATGGAACTTTGATGATAAAAACGGAAAGCAGCTAAAGTGTTGTATATATCATATGAAAAGGTTAAACAAGCTGGGATGTCCTAGCTTAAAGAAGAGAAAGCTTAAGAGGAAAATGACAGCCTTCATCTCATAGATGAAACAGAAGCATAAAAATAAATGATCATTTGAAGAGGTAGCAGCTGTTCTCTTATCTTTTTCTCAAATATTTTGCATCAGGCTTCAATCACAAAAGTGTTTTCTGGAGTTGGTCACATGTCAGGAGTGTCAGGACAGAGGCTGACTTGCCATCCTGGACACATACATTGACCTGCTTTGAGTGTGTCCTCAGAGCTGTCAAGACTTGGGTGAGTCCATCTTCGCTTCCCTGCATCCATCGGGATCCCCATGGACACGCCCTGGTTTGGCCCCCTTGTGTCCTCAGGCATCTCCTGTGTCCTGCTCTGAATTCTGAAACCAGAATCCTTAAGTGGGTTGTTGTCAGCAGCACTCAGTCGTTAACACGAATGATTCCATTATTTGTTGACTTGTTGTGTGCACAGTTTCTTTCTCCCCAAAGCTGTGGGCCTGGCCTCACTAGGATGAACAGCTTTTAATAACACTTCAGACGAAACAGAAGCACTGGGGTAAAGCTTCCTCAGCTTCCAACCAGACAAGTGAATACCATGTGCATTCTCACTGCATTGCTATGAAAATCAGTGCCCAGCATATGTGCTGATCATTGCAACACTAGAAGCCACTAAAAAATTATACGAAGATAAATTAAAATCAATTCTCTGGAAACTAATATTGAAAAACTCCTTGAGACTTTCTGCAATGTCAAATTGTCACGAGACCTGCATTGTGTCCTCTCATTAAGAGTTTCTTTGTAGGGCCAGGGATTGGATATTCTTTCACTCTTTGTGTGTGGATGCCCTGTTGTGGATTAGGAAACGCATGAGGTAATATAGAACAACCTCAGGCTTCTGGCCATGTCCCTCCTGGCTACTGCAAAAATTAACCCTGCCCTGGCTGGAACCAGAACTCAGAGGAGAAAAATGCCCTCTATAACAGTAAGAAATGTAATTTTATACTTGGCTTCTTCTTTATATTATTTCACTGTATCTAGAGCAGCCACCAATGAAATAAGGAAAAAAATCTTTAATTTGGTAGAAGAAAGGAGGTATCATAAGGAGGCATTAGGAATTAATTTCAGTAATTAATTTTCATACTATTACCATAATTAATGATAGCTTACTATTACCATAACTAATGATGGCTTGCTAACTGAAGATAAATACTGTAATAACAAAACGTCCATGTTGGTCTTCCTTCATTTTGGAGCAATGATATAATTCTCAACAAGTAAGATGTGATTCCTTTATATACCTCCCAGATGAGCAAGCTGCTGAATGAGGATACTAACAGGGCCAGAGATTTGAAAGAAACCTTAGATAACAGAACTGGAAGGGATCCAGAGATCTCATACTATTCATCTCCATATGCATGTTTAATATCATTGCTGTGAGTAATTCTGAGAAATTAAGAGGAGGAGCTCACCTGAGTCAATAAAAGGATATATGTCTATAGGTCTGAGAACACATTTTTAGTTATTAAGTCACGATTTTAAATTTTTCTTAAGAAGGTTAAGTTGCTGATCTAAGGAACTCTGAACTGAGCAACCACTTAAAAGCAAGAAGTTCCACATATTAATCAGTAAAAATGGCAATAGAAAATGAAATGAAAAAAAAATCCCAAACTGTTCCAAATAGTGGTTTTGTACATTTAAATAGCAAGCATTAAGACAACCATGAGTGCAAACAAATTAATAGCAGAGTGTTTTTTAGGGCAAGATTTATCTGCCTGGAAATTTTCAAATACTTCCCAATTGCTCAGCTGGATAATTATTCTCATGTTTATTGCTGGATCTAGCTCTTATGGCAAAGTCAGCTTCAAACCAAGTGAGAATTGCCATTATGGATTGCTTTGATGTTATTCTTTCATCTAATAGCTCTACATTTGAGCTATCATTAACACAAGTGTATGTAAAAAGCTACATATATATTTTAGAATGCTTTCAGTTGTCAGTAAGACATTTGCCTTACTCAAATGCTTGAAATAGAATAGATATTCATATATACTATTTCTATTCTACAGCATGTCTAATATCAGGGCAGAATTGTTAATTCTTCTCTTAATCTGGTCAACAATAATCTACAAAAGAAAGTCTATGAAGTGCAGTAAATATTTGGTGACAGTTTCTTAGGGGTCTGGTAAATCATGTGTCAATCTGTACAAAGACAGTGTGGCACTGGATTTGCAGCACTCTAGGTTGCCTTAACAGTTGAGAAAAAGATCTGACAAATAATCAGTCTAAGTAAACCAATTAACACTCCTATACCTCCAAAATCCCAAGTTCTTATGGTGACATTTACCATCATAGAAAGAAACTACTTCTTATTTAGAATTACAGGAGACTGCTCAGAAACAGCATTTTGGGTACATCTGGATTAGGATTTTCTGGACTTTCTTGATCTACAAATTTCTTACCTCTTTCAAAGGACATAAAACCATTTACCAGCCATTTCATTTCAACCTTGAAATTTAAGATCTTTTTGTGCTATCAGAACATATTCTCTTTCGTTCTTCTGTCCATCAGCTGATCCTTTACTGACTCAATGTGTGATTCTTGAAACCTTTCTGACAACTTGCAGTACCTGATCCAGTTGTTTTTCTAGCCTGCTTTGCATGTGAGAGCAATCTTGGCTTGTTGCATATATCCAAATACTTATTTTTCTACACACATACACACACACACACACATATATTTTTTTTTCTAGAAGCAAACATAGAAGAGTTCAAGCAAAAGTGAGATTGTAACACATGAATCATATTCAGTCAAAAGAGTCAAATAATTCACAGAAGTTACCAGTTAAAAAAAACCCCTTGTCTTAACCCTTGCAGGTAAAGAGTTTCACCCATTTATAAGTCCTACAGCTCATATAAATTAAAAAATCTGTGAAACATCCCTCAGCTAAAGGATTACTCAAAAATCTCAATTATTTACATTCAACTTAAGCAATAGTATAAGATATTAATTTTAAACCATTGGATAGTCTTCAATCACTATAGTCATGAACCAGTTGTGACCATTTAAATACAGTATATTTTATTTTACTTTCTCTGTATCCAAAGGAGTAAAGTAACATTTGCTTATTGTGATAAAATACATCACCATGAAGATATAATGTCATCATATATAATACTTTGAACTTAGTTTGACATAAGTAGGGGAAAAACATACCATGTGTGAGGAGGAGTTAATCAACAAGTACATATTAATTTATGTGAAGAAAATATTAAATTTGTCCTATGGCTAATTTATAAATAGCTGGACTTACTAGAGCAATTCAGAAATTCACAAATATATTAGGTGGTAGGAGGACACATTATCTCTCAGAGTTTTCTTTGCAGTGAAATGATATCTATAATATTATTAATATATTTAATGACCTACCTTTAAGAAATTCAGAACCTTGTCTACACCATTTAACTTGACAAAAGACAAAAAGCCTTTAAAATTTTCACTGTATTTACTATTTCATAATGATGCCTTCCCTAATATTTTTTGGTTTTAATCTCTGAAAGTTTGGTAGGGTACTCTGCTTTGTTGCCTTCTTTTTAATTTTTTTTCTTTCTTTACTTTTTTTTTCCCCATTTCAGAGATTAAATATATGAGTTTGGGCTCCCATAGGGGTTTTAGCCATTGCCATTGCCGTTGCCATGTTCATCAGTGCAATGCCAGAGTCCCAGGGTGTCTGCTACCAAAGTGGGAATTTCTAGCCTCCAAGTACCTTCTAAAAGTTTCCTGAATGACATTTGAGAGCTTGGTGTCCATATCACAGAATGCTGCAAACTGACTTGGAAATGGTAAACTTGCTGGCATAAAATGAGGACAGGCTCATGGGGCTCATTCAGCCTGGAGAGGAGAGAGGTTTGGGAGAACCTAACAACAGTCTGATGGTTTCCATGAGGAAGTTATTTAGGAAGGTGGAACCAAGCTGCCCATAGGATGAGGTGATGGCAAACACCAGGCAAAGGTTGAATCACGACATGTTCAGACCATACGTCCACTATGAGGACAATTGAGCAGTGGATCTGATTACATAAAAAAGTTGTGTGCTGTTTCCAGCCTTGGAAACTTTCAGGACCAGTCTGGGCAAAGCCCTCAGGCATGGTCTGACCTCACAGCTCACCCTATTCCATGGTCGGCAGCTTTTACCCTGCAGGACATGACCTCCTGAGGTCCTCTCCAACCCAAATTATCCTATTATCCAATGATCATTGTTATTTCAAGCTTGTACAGAGAAACAGATTAAATATTTATTGATCTGTCTATTTGCTGTTTGTAATTTAAAGGTTAATATGTTTTTAACAAGCAATTAAAGACAGGAAAAACCTCCACCTTCCACGCTAAATAGAAGTTATAGTATAGATACAACAGCGAGAGATGCTTTGTACAACTTGTAGCTTGCAAACAAATTTGCCAGATAGTGGGAAGGCCGAGTTTAAGCTTTGTCTGCATTAATGATGAGATCTTAGCTTTTAAAATCCTCAGAAAACTGAGAAAACCAGTAGGAAGATCAGAACCATGGACTTCCAGGTGTGGAATGCAGTTTGTTCAGAGATCTGTTTAGCAGATCTGAAGGGCAAAGGAATCCAGGACAGCTGGTAGTTCTTCAAGAGTGTCCTCCCCAAAACACAACAGGTCATTCTCTGCACATGCAGAAGATCAACAGGAACAAGGACTCCCTGATCGAACTAAATCATCAGAAGGAACTCCATGACAGGCAGAGCTATGCACAGACTACTCAGCAGGAATATAAAGATGTTACCTCTCAGCAGGAATATAAAGATGTTACCTAAACAAGCAGTGCTGGAGTTCAGAAAGCCAAAGTTCAGCTGCAGTTGAAATTAAAACAGATGGAAAGAACAAGCATGATAACTTCTGTATCTCCATCAACACACAAGGGCCAAAGTACTCAATGCCTTTTGTCTCAGTTTTTACCAATGTCTGCTACCAGGCTTCCTGGGTCAATGAGCCTACTGGCAGAGTCTCTAGGAATGCAACATTATCCATTGCTCAGGAAGTAATTAGGAAGAAATCAAGTCAGTCTTGCCCATGCAAAACCATGGCATTAGATGGACTTCACTTTAGGCTGCTAAGGGAGCTGAACACAGTCATTGTAAGGCCATGCTTTATCATCCTTGGAAAGTCATGGCAAATAAAGGAGGTTCCTCATGAACAGAAAAAAACAAATATTACACCCATCTTCAGGAAGATCAGGAAGGCAAACCCAGTGACAGACCTTCAGTCTAACACCAGTCCACAGAACTGCAAACAAACCTGCCTGGAAGCCCTAGCCAGGCAAATGTAGGACAGGAGGGTGATAGGAAAAAGCCAGCATAGATTTAGCTAGAGGAAATCCTGCCCACCTATAATAATACCATGCCAGAGTCTGTGAGAAGGGAATAGCAAGTACAGGACATTTACCTTGACTTTTGATACAGCATCACACAGTATTCTTGTAGTCCATTTGGTAAGGTAAGGGCTAGAAAATGGGGATCATTACACTGGACAGGACTGCTGTTAACAGAGTGCTCAATGAGCTGGACAGCTAAGTTGAGAGGAAGCTCATGAAGTTCAACAAACACAGATTTATGGTGCTACAATTTTATGTGGAGTAACTCTGTGGAGCAATTCAGGCTGGGCACAAGGCTGCTAGAAAGCACCTTTGAAGGAAAGGGGTGAGAAAGAAGGATGTAAAATAAACATGAGGCAGCAATGTTTATTATTGGTGGCCCTACAGCAAGGATGGGCAACAACACACCAGGAGTGTGGCCAGAAGGTCAAGAGTGGTGATATTTTCTGTGTGGGCTATTCACAGCTGGACTGCTTGTGGGCTTCCCAGTACAAGAAGGTCATTTCTATGCTGGTGTGAGTCCAGTGGAGAGTCATCAAAATACTTATGGGATAGCAGCACATGGCATGTGAGAGGGCATTGAGGAGAACTGATTTCTTTGACTCTCAAGGGAAGAGAAGGGTGAGGAAGAAGCTTATTGTTTTGAACTATCCACACATGTAGAAAAGCTGTGGCAGATTATTTTCAAAGATGGATGAGGATGGCACAGGCAGCAACCACAGAAACACAAATGGCATTTTAAAAATGTTGGCATTCCAGAGTGAGTCCAGTGGAGCTGATTAGGGCTGTAATGCATGGGGGAGACAATGAGACAACAGGGATTTTTTAGCCTTAGGATGAGAAGTCAGTTCAGTTTTGTACTTCTTTTTTAAAGTTCTTAATAGAATGGCATAGAGTAAATGGAGTCAGGCTCCTCTCAAAAACACAGAATGCATTGCATAGGGGTAACAGATCTAAGCTGCGACACAAGAGTCTGATTAGATTCAAGTCCTCTCAAAAACACAGAATGCATTGCATAGGGGTAACAGATCTAAGCTGTGACACAAAAGAGTCTGATTAGATTCAAAGGAAGCAATTTCATATGAAATCTGTTAAGCCCTTGAAGAAATTGCCCAGAGGGATTGTGGGCATTCATTCACCTGCACAAGGCCCTGGGCAACCTGATCTAGTTGGGTGTGGTTCCTTTGACCAGGAACATGTTTGGATTAGATGACCATTGAAGTTACTTCTAGATTAAAAGATTCTGTGATTTTTTTTTCATAGTTTTAACAAAAAGTTGTATGTATCCTATGTTTTTATAAATATCTCATAATGTCCTTATTTTATAAAAGAGAACATTAAGAGGACAATATAAGCATTTTCTATATTTAGAAAGCACAATTACACAGTCTCCCAAAGCTTGTTTGGTTTAATTTAAATTAATATAAGGCTTATGTTTGTTATACATGTAACACAGAACACTTGTGTTGTTGTGCTGTATAATAAAAATAGTCCCCAAGTGAATTAATCTTAATTGTGCTTTTCATGGTACATTTGCAGAGCATGTGTTTAGATTTTACATCTGCATATACACCGCTCATGGATGGCAGTCTCTGCTCAGAGGCTGTATGACCCTTCCAGGACTGTATGTCATATCCAGGACTTTGAAGAATGGAGAGATCAGTAAAGGAAATATATCTATAAAATATACACACAGACACATTCACATACATATAGAGAATTCACTATATCCTTTACACAGTCCAAAATTTAGCCTTCCAAGAAGCCTTGTAGACAACCCCTTTTTCTATAACTCCTTCAGCCATATCAAAGACTGAACATAATTCTGCCTTTAGGGGCACCTTTGCACAACCCACAGATGCTTTCCCAAGACTGCCATGTGCCCTGGGGGTAGGGTGAGGCTTGGAAGGTTATGTGTAACAGCACCACCTGGTGAAATATTTCTAAAGTTTACATAACACAGAATATATTAGTAGACAGGCCAATAGTCTGTGCAAATCAAGACTGTGTTGAATCAAGCTCTTTCCAAAACAGTGTTTCCATTTATAACATATCTCAGAGTTGCTTTAAAGATTCCAGATATTAGAACCAACCATGTAGTACAGAACTTGCCATTACCTGAATTTCATAGTGTCCTAGGGTGACTTTATGATGCTTGTATCCCCAGTCATCTGTTCTGTTTATGGATATTAAATTCTGCACCTTTAAGGCTGCTTCCAAGAGTGAATTGTGGGAGAAAAGAAGCAGGGAGTTTGTTATCAGGAACTGCACTTGCTCCTCCGCATCCCTCTCCTGGACTGCGTTGTCTGCAGCATGGACAGACAGTGGGACAAAGCTCTCCTTTGCTTTTTAGTTAGTTTTTTTTTTTGTTTGTTTTGTTTTTTGTGTGTTTTTTTTTGTTTGTTTTTTTTTTTTTTTTTTTTTTTTTTTTTTTTTTTTTTTTTGCTAGCTGAGGCAGAGACGTTCCCCAGACTATGGCTTTTCTTTTTCTTGGAACTGATCTGGACTGAAAACCCAGAAAAACACCAGCAGCTTGTGCCTGTGGCCTACTGGGGCCCGGCATTTTCCAGCACAGGAGGGACTGATAAGGGACTGAGCGGACTACACTCCTTGAGAGGGACATTCTGAATTTGCCATCTCTTCAGAACAGTGAGAGGTTTTACTGTTTAACATTATTCATTTTTTATGCTTGTGAATACTTTGCTTATTAAAGACAGAGGTTTTTTCCACTTTTATCCAGGAAAATATTTTCCCAAACCAGTTGAGAGAGGGGCTGCTTGAATCTGCTTTCTAGAGGGACCCCTTTGGAAGTATCCTCCCAAATTTTCCCTAAACTGGAACACATGATCACACCATTGCAAAAGTCATCATAGGACTGCAAGAGAAGACTCAAGAGGTCATTTAGCCCATCCCATGGTCCAGAATAGGATCATCTGCCATTGTTCACATCCTTTCAGCTGCTCTCTAACTTGTTCCAGTAATGTAAGAATCTTTCTAGACAAAAAAAATAAAAAAAAAATAAAAAAAATCCTACAGAGTTGCTATAAATCTTCCCTATTAAACCAAACCTACCATCCATTACTTCTCTCCTTGTTCATCACATGAACCAACTATTCTCTCAGTTTTGAGAAGTTTTTCCTTCTCTTTCTCCCAGCTGCCTTCAGCACTTTCTGCTATAGATTATCTTTTCTCTGGTCTAGCTCCTCCTTAACAGCAGTGCCAGGCTCTGAACAGTGCTCTAGCTTTTGCTTTCCCAGTGCTGAATGGGGCACCAACAACCTTTAGATTCCTTTTTGCATGTCTGTACCAGACCGGAAGTATTTTGTTTTCTGTGTGAAGTGGATTTCTCCCACCTATTTCATTCTGCACAGCAGAACTCTACATTTTTGTATCACATTTTCAGCAGGTTAAGTTTCTTTTTCACTTCAGATATAACTTGAGTCCTCGTCTTGCTTGGTCTCAGTTGCAGATTTAAGAAACCATTCTCTTCTCTCATCCCCAGGCTACATATGAAAAGATGAATCAGACTTAGGACAGACTTGCACAGGATCTTTCTAGGTTGCTCTGATCATTCAGATACTGAGTCAGAAATAGCTGCTCCCTCAGTGGAGACTTTCTGAACATTAGCAATCCTGTAGCCACTCTATAATAATCTGTGGATTTTTTCCCTGGTTTGCATATGAAAATATCATCTGAGATGGATTTAAAAACCTTACTAAACTATTTTTTTTCCCCTGAAGTCTGTTACGCAGTCATGGACAGAAATCAGATATCATCGACCAGTGCCTAGGATGCAATTACATGAAGTCTAGGTGGATTGAATGCATCTTTTCTAGATATTTCCTCTCCATTACAAAATGGACTCCTAATTTTTTATCAATGATCTTTATTTTGATAGCTACCTGATTGCAACTGACTGAAAAAAGCTATGCCTAATCATCGGGCCTCTCCACAGGACCTGTGATAGCATCCCCTAATATTCAGTAGATCTTTGGCTTTGATTTTACAACTCAAGTAATTAAAATAATAATTTTTCACTACAGGTTTTTCTGTTACATTTCCTATGCATAATTTCATGCCACTTTTTTTACTCTTCATTTTTCTACTCTTCATTTTTCTACTCATCTTTTTAAACTGGTACAGATTTTTCTTCTGTGTTTTTTTCCCCAGAGGGAAAGTACATTTTCTATGAATTCATCACAGTTGATCCTTACAAAAACTGTTGTGTGCCTTTTGTTGCTGTTTTTTTTTTTTTTCCCAGTGACATGAACTGCACTGATCCCAGGAACAATTAAATTTGCTGCCTTTTCCTATAAGTGCTTTCCCAGACACTGGGAAGATGAATATTTACATTACCTACATGTAATATGCAATTCTCAACACTTCTGGGTTTACCTTTGTTACATTTTATGCTTTCTGCCAACAATTTTACAACAAAGCATTGAAGTTGCAGGGTTTATTCTTCCACAGCCCAGTAGACTGCATAGCTCTTGATCTATAATTCACACTGCTGTGGATTTTGATATCAACTATATTTTTTCTTCATCCTTTGTACAATTTTATTACACATCTTCTTCTTATGCAGCTATTCAGCACTAGTCTACAACTTCATTTTCACCATTCCAAGTTAGAAACGCATTCACATAATAAATCTTGCTCACTTTTTTCCCCAGAATACAAACTTCAAGCATGTTTCTCTTCTAAAATTTAAACTATTCTTCCCATATTATGCTATTGTACAATTTTTCTTACACACGGCATGTTTTCTATATCACACAAATCTATAAAGCAAACACACTAAGGAAGAATATATGCTCCATATATAGGTTTGTTATACTAGATAAGATATTCCACATTGTTTTATATTATGGTATGGTTTCCTGGGGATATAAATAAAAGCCTGGAGGGTGGTTAAATGCTTTCAGCCTTTACTCTGGCATTTTCTGCACTTGATTTTTCATCTTTGTGATTGCATTAATGCTATTGTTATGCTTATAATAACGGTAACAATGTTATGATAATCACATCCCCCTGTTTAAGCAAAATGAAACAATGTTTTAAGTAATAAAAAAAGTGAAACAGTTATTTATAGATGAGGGATAAAGAAAAGGCTACCTCTGGCAGATATGCCATGAAATATTTATATTAGGAATGCCTGTCTTACCAGGAGAATATATTTATCCAAATGGGATTTCAGTCAGGATAAATATTTGTTCTGAGTTAAACTTTCTGGTTTCAATCTTTACATCTCCTGGAAAATCAAAATAGGTTTTATTATTGCGCTGAAGACTTAATATACTTAATTTTTAATTTGTGTCCATGCAAAGCCAGGAATTGGTGTCAAAATTCAAAGGGTCTGAAGACCTTCAGACTCAACCATACAAGACACTGTTCCTCCCTTCCCATGTCTGATTTCCTCTGACAGTGAGGAGGGCCACTATGATACTGGAAGATACAGTCCTTATCCACTGGCACTGTACCAGATTTATCATTCATTTAGTCTTTCTCACAGCTTCTCTGCTACCGATGCTTCACCCTAGTTTGCAACATCAGAAAGCATGTTGTGTTAATGAAAACACCTTTCCAGGCTCACTTAGTTGCTCCTGAAGCTAATAGGTATTTAGCACATTTTCTGTTACAATGATAGCTAAAGGATAAAGTGTAATTAATATAATCAGTATCTTCTGGGGAGGGAGTGGTGAGTTGGTGCAAATCCTCTATTATCTGTCATAGCTAAATTTTTTAAGTTACAGATGCTTTTCTTAAAACACGTCTTTATCTCGAAATATGTCCTTATCAGAGAGGGAGAGTGAGGAGTGTTATCAAGAACTGCTTATACCACTCACTGTGTTTCTGGCATATAAAATGGTGATGTCTTTTCTCCCAGAAATTTCATACATTTTAATTTAATCTGTTTAATGACTTTTGATATAAACAGAAAAAATATTTAATTACCTCTTCCACTTTCATTTCTGAGATGCTCTACTTTATATGGCATTTGCATCTCACAAATGTACTTTTTCTGCAATTCTTTTTCTACCTGCTATTCCACCTATGTTAAAAAATTCTCAAACTATGTCCTTGACATTGGAAATTCAGCTTTTGACTCTGTAATGAATGGCTGTAATCACTAAGAGCATATTCTCAGATATTCAATGTTTTGCAGTAATTCAAATGAACAAAACTGTTTGCCAAGGAACACTCTAGGAGTTTATAAATTGAGTGCTACTTAATATAGACGTGACATAAGTCCATTTGTAGTGTTCCTGCAGAAGGCTTTCTACTTTTTTTTTGGAATCAATATGGCTGAAAGAAAACATAAAGCCACAGAGATGTGACTTTTCTTTTGATCAGAGGTGCTCTAGAAATCATAGTCCTCTGAATGTTGAACATCCCTTAATTTTTTTTTTAATCCCAGGAATTATTTGTATCAAGGTGTTTGGTGCCTTTGAGGACTGAGACTTATTTCAATGGGATTTATCAGTATTTACACAGACTCAGGAACTGGCCCAACAATAATAGAAGAATGAACTTATCTTCAAATTATGGTTTCTTGCAGTAATTGTGTAATTTAAATGATTTCACCTCTAACTAGTCCTTCATATTTAAAAGCTGCTGGCACAATGCTAAGACTAATATTTTTTTGTGCTTTTCTATCATTGTTATGGATGTCCGTCTTTTTTAGAGAAGAAAGACTGTTCCTGTTGTGATGTAACTGTGCTTGTGCTATTTCTATACAGGAATCTGGGGGGAGAAGGAGGAAAGGAATATCTGACCTAAAATTTTCTTGGACAACATAGTCCTGTCTTCACTGGCCAGAAGTCATCTGCAAAGGCAGTTATTTTTTTAGTTTCTGGATGCATTTCGCTTTCCTAAATAAGGGCTGTGTTGTTTTGGTTCATCAGTTAATTAACAGGTACTTCTCTAAGAAAAGTAAAAGAGGGAAAGGATATGCCTTTGCAGCTCACTTTTGTGTGATGTTTATGCAGTACTGATTTTAACTCTTGTTTTTGTACAGCTGGAGTCTTCGATGAGAGTAAAGCGTGGGTGAGAACCTAAATTGCATCCCTTGATCTGATGTTGAAAAGATATCTGTTTTCTATTACCAGTCTTAATGACTATCCTCTACAATTTCTGAAACACTCCAGAAACTCCAATTATAATAGCAGGAACATTACAATGCATGCAGAGTGCTGCTCTCCAAGATGAGAAAACTTCAGAATGGTTCTAGGAGAATAGTTTTGGTATTTCATCGAGAAAATTTTTTGCAAAGCCTCTTCTCTGTAAAGGTCCTACTCCTTGGAGTAAGATCCAATGTCCTTCCATCCCAGGAACCTGTATCAAACACTGGCCAGTGGTGCATATTTAGTTTTTGCTAAGAGGAAAACAGCGTTGAAGGTTCATTCCTTGGGTTTGCTTACAGTTATTTTTTAATGTTTTCCAATTACACTGGGGTTAGATATACTATGGTTACTTAGCTTTGGTACATTTTATTGTCATGTTACCTTTAGAAGCAGAAGAACTACATAGCTGAACAAAGCTATGCAATAATTAAGCTAAAACAAGCTGGAAAACACCATATATAAAACAGGATTAAAACAACAGGACATGCAGCAGACACCTGGAAGCTGGATAGTTTGGCTGCTGCAGCTACAACACTCTGGATGAGAGTCATCTGGTCAGAGAGCAAAAGAAACTTTTTGCACATTTTTTTGTAGCCATGCTTGAAACCAACATAAAGCACCAAACCAGATGGACTATAAGACTGCAGCAGGAAGATGCATAAAAATTGTTCCAAATGTGCAGCAGTGTCTCCTTTGACTTCCCTTTCACACTTTGGTAACTTGTGGCTGGGAAAAACTAATTGCTCTGGAACTTTTTGAAGTGGAAGTTGTTTCTGAGCCTAATGGCCAGCATCCGATTTCCTTCATCAGCAGACATCTTTCTCCAGTTGCTACTTGAACACTTGCAAATATTTAGCATTCACAGCATCCTGCAACAGAGTTCTACACTTTGCTTATGCACAATATAAGGAAATATCTCATTTAAATCAGGACAATTCCTCCAATCTATATTTAATATCAATTTTATAGCTGTTGATTCAGACATGAAAACTGATGTAGCTAAAACACATGGCCTGAATAGTCTTCCTCTTCTCCCTACTAAACCCCGTTAGTCTAAAATAAATTGAGTTTAAGATCAAAGAGGTTCTGTGGAAGAATAATATGTTTAGGTCTTGATTTCTGTTATACCATATCCCCTGTCTTTTTCTATAACTGAGATCATCAGCCTTATTGGAAAAAATCAGGTGCAAGTCATTTTTTCCAACCAGAGCTGTGAATTTCGTAATAAAAGGGACACATGCATGACTACTTCAGGTAGGAAAAAAGCTCCCAAGCTTAATTATGCATGGACAGCACACAAAGCTAATACTGACCTTCCTAAACCTCATAATGTATTACTGTGACTTTTCGTAACCAAAATATTTGTTCAGCTTTTATAATTTTAATTTTTTTCCCAGTCAATGAATACATTTTATTTTAAAAGATGAGCTTTTCATAGATCCAGAAAATTCCTGTATTTCTCTTTTGTTTAAAACATAAAGCTACCATGTATTAGCAAACCCAGGATTTCTTAGCCTATGAGATAGTAATCATAGCAAAATATTTTTTTTCTTTTCTACTTTCTATTTTTTTATTGAGCAAATTTTGTTCCTTTAGATATTTTCAAATTTTTAGACCAATGCAATCATTTTGTGAATTAGATAAGATTGCATGAATTTTTTTTTCTTCTTGCTCTAAGTATATCAGCATGGAAATTATGACATTTCATGCTTTGCTCCTGGGAATTCTGATTGTCTTTTGTGATTTCTACTTGCAATTAAACTTACTCTTAAAAATTACACTCTTTTCTAAATGTCTCAGCTGCATAGGTAATGGTCAACTTTTGTTTTGGAGTTTTTGTGGGTTTTTGTTTGGTTTTTTTTTTTTAAGAAACTTTCTTCACAATGAAGGATCTATTTTATAACTGGATAGTTCTGTGACTGTATGATTTTATCCTAATTTTATTCATTATTAGATTGCGTTCTAATTATTATCATTTTCTTTATATGTGGATTATTTTCCAAAATACTCCTACATCTGTGAAATCCTTTGAACCCTTCCACTGTCACTGTTGCCTTTGATTGCTTTCTACTGAGTTGTTGAAGCATTCTCGTGTATTTTTTCATCAGTTTATTGCCCTCTTTTGACTTTCTTCCTCTGCAGGAGTTTGCTATTACACTGCAGTTTTATGTTTTAAACAAAAGAGAAATACAGTCCAGACTGATGCTGGACTTTAGACAAATGTTCCAAGCCATGTGTCCAACCTAAGGTCACAAAGTCAATTAAACAATTGAAGGATTTTTCTTCAGAGGAAAGCTCAAGACTGTTTAGTTTGGATAAGAGAAGGTTCAGGGGGATATGAGAGCACATAAATACCTGACGGGACAGAGAACAGAAAAGATGGAGACAGACTCTTAGTGTTGCTCAGTGAAAGGACAAGAGGCAATGGGCACAACATGCAAAAACCCAAATACTGCTTAGAAAAAGCTTTTTTAGTATAAGGATGATCAGACACAGGAGCGGGTTGCTCAAGGGTATTGATGAGTCAACATTCTTGGTGGCACTCAAAACTCAACTGGACACACTCCTGATAAACCTGCTATAGATGACCCTCTTTAGAGCGGGGGCGGGGTGTGTCAGACTAAACAATCTTTGGAGGTCCCATGTTGCCTCAATAGTGATTTTTCTTTCAGCCCTAAGGAGTGAGAAAGCTCTTGTGAAATGGATAGGTCTCCGGTACTTTATTTTTTGAGATCTTGATCTCAAAAAATGGAAAAATTCACACAAAGACTCTTAGTGATAAGATGGTGCTCAAACATCTAAGAGACACAAGCTTCCCCACCAAATACACATTGTGGATATGCAGTTGTGTATCCATCAGCTGGTTTGAAGAAAAATTCTAAAGCTGGAACATTTTGTTGATTAATATAAATACCTTTTCTCCAAATCTGCAAGAGAAATGTTTCCGACATGAGGTAGGTTTCACCAGCAAGGCAAAGGGCTGGACTGGGTTTGCCAATGACATTTACCCTACTGCTCCCTACTCCTTAGTGCTAAGAAAGGTTAGGCTGTGCTGCCAGCCCACAGTCTCTATTTAAGGTGTGACACTGTGCCAGCACCTGACTCAGCCCACACACCCAAAGCCTCCCTTCAGAAAATCTCTCCAACCTCCTGGGCTCCAGCACCCTGGTCTATCACTCATTCAGTACCAGGGGATTTCACGGCCAGAGTGGCCTCTTATCCTCAGCAGCAGCTCAGTTTCTTTCTCACCCCGGAAATAACATCTTCTCCAAAATCCTGGGATCCATTACTCTTGGCAGAACACTGCAGACTTGGGTTCTGGAACATTACCAACTCTTACGACTTTCTGCTGTCATCTGGGTGCTCTTATCAAATATGCAGCTGAAACCATTACCTCACACAGCTTCACACGGTTCTGGAAGCCATCTGTGGTTAACATGTTTTTACTGAGGTCAATAAGTGGCAGAACAGAGGTCTGAAAGCAAGCAGTGCCAGCTCCCTCTCCAAAAGGAGCACGCAGCGTTTATCTATCAGAACATGCAGAAGCTGTGAAAGAAGGAGAGGAAGAAATGCAGGACCTCTGCAGGAGTGAGAGAGACTACAGCCCTGGCAAGTGGAAAAAATTATGGATAAAATTTACTTGTGGTCCAAATCTGGAGTGATGTTCAACTCTCCTGTAGTTTTAAGTCCAGTCCAACTTAAATATTAACTTCTTGGTAACATTTCCTAGAGTTCTTTTCTGAGTCCAAACAAAACTTTGGCCATTAAATAAATAATACCACAATAATTATAAAAACATGAATCTAGATGGTCTTTCTTGGAGACAAGAAGACTATGAAATTAAAAGCAGGAAATTTTTTGTCTAGGGAAAATACTTGTCATGCCATCTTGCAAAAACCTATTTCACTAATTAGTTCCAAGCTTTCAAAAAGTTCCACAGAAATCCCAGAATTAACATGTACAGACTTTTGTTTGCTTTTAAGTATTTTCAGAACTCAGTTCATATACTGAATTTTGCAGGATTGCGCCATTTATTTGCACTGCCATTTGCAGCTTTTTTTGGGAGGAAGCTTCCTTTAACATAACTATGACAGCTACTGAGGGAAGAATTGAAGCAACACAGAGATTTTGCAAAACTGTTTTTTTATATACACATGAATATGGTTTTCTTGGATATGAATTTACCTAGGTGCATTTCTCATTTCAGCTGGTCATTTTATATTTAGATTTATGTGTTTCTGTTCTGTAGTATGAGTTAACCTAATTAACCTGAATAGGTCAGTAAATGCTTTGTATCTGATTTAATCATTGGAATAATTTTAAAGCATTGCACACTTATGAGTTTGCTTTAGGTGCATTTTTTTTAACTTTCAGTGGATTGTGCAGATGGAGTAAAGATCAAAATAAAATGTCTAGAACCAAAATAATTTTACTATATATATGCCTTCCTTATTGAAGGAAGAACATGTAGACTGTGTTGTGTGATTCAGTAGGCTTTGAATCAATAGTCGTGCCCTTTATTCAGGAAATCAACATTTCTTTTAGTCTATTAAATTCATTGGAACACCACTGACCCCAACTGAATGACAACAAAGAATAGTCCATGTTAGTAACCGGTCTTTGAGAATAGAAAAAAAAAAAAGCTGCATCATTATTCAGTAGAAGATGCAAGAAACCCATTTTGACATAACCTGCCTTTTCCTTTCTTTTTTATCTCTGCATTGCCTTGCACTGATGCTAATCATGAAACAGCAGCATCAATATTCCTTGTAATTTATATTATTATTGACAATTATCAAACTTTGAAAGACATAAAACCAAATCAGTTTTGTACCTGAAATTCTTGTTTTAGAAGCCTCTTCTGACAGAGTTCTGCTCTGACAGATTAGCTACCACAGTGAAATAACATATGCTATTTACCAATTTTGCATTTAATTCCTTTAATTTTCAGACTAACCTTTTTCTTAAAAAAAAAAAAATAATTCCAAGCAGTCTTTTCTAGAGTAATGTTACATGCATTAGTATGGTTCCTCCTATATTCTGTTTGTGTAGATAACCATCCTCTATATTTGCTAAACAGAGGAAACTCTTCCTTGTTTTGGATTAACTGTTCTCTGAAGAATCTGTCTCCAATTCTACAATATTTTTTATGATGTAGGGTAAGTAGGGTAATAAACTCAAGATGAAGGTGTAAGGTTGATCAGTATAGAGGTATTATTGTATGTTGTAAGTTATTTATTATCTTATTCTTTGTGCATTTGAAAGCTGTAAAAGTCTTCTGTCTGTAGTTATATATTAAACAGGTCTTTCCTGAGCTGCCTATGGTACTTGTCTTTAGTTCGTCCAGTCAATTTGCAATTCTATAAAACCACCTGAGCAGTTCCAAATTTCCAAAGTTCTATTTCTTTCCTTCCATCTTCCCTAGATCTCCCACCTGAAAGCAGGTTATCTGGAAGAGTAGGTGGTTTCCTAAGTAATGCCACTAAATACAAACTGTCCTAATAGGAAAGATGAGGAAATGTATAATTCAAGGCTAATGCCTTGAAACGGAAAAAGTATAATATTATAGAGAATTTAGAAACTAAGTAATATTAAAACAGTGAGTGTAAAGAATAGCATGATCAAAATAAGAAAGGCCAAGGTATAAGAGAGAAAACTGATGCACTTCTGGATAATTTTTTGTTTGTCACATGCTTTTTGAAAGGAGACTTTGGAAATTGTTGGCCCTCTATTCAGCTAATAACAGATGGTCCAAAACCTTTAAAAATCTGATCTATATTTTGCTTCTATCTTCAATAAAAAGGTTATCTATGATTAGATGACCAAAGTAGTTACCATCTGTGAGGAAATAATCCAAGAAGAGAGGTTACTGAGGTACTTTCAGATAATCTGAATCTCAAGTAATTCCTTCAATAACCTCAGAACTTTTTAGTAAACACTCTTAAAAGTTTATGGAGGCTGAGAGAGGCCCAAAGTTAGATACTGTCTTCAAAAAGGGGGAGGGAGAAAAATTGCACAAGGAATTACAGAACAGTCAGACTGTTATTTAGCAACTTAAATAACAATGTTAAACACCACAGGCAAGTCTATATTTAAAACAAAAGTGAATTTCACCTGGTTCCAGGTGTGTGAAATCCAGTTTATTTCTGTAGGAAATTGTGTCCTCATTTTTCGAAGAGCAGCAGTAACACAAAGCTGTCATTATAAGGTTTGAAAGAGCATGTCCTGTTAACTGAACTCAGTAAAATGAATCCAGAAAATTCAGTAAAAAATAGCAGTCTTCAGTCTTAAACAACAACAACAACAACAAAAGGTATGCATCACTCATGGACAAAATAATGTTAAGACCCTGGTCACACCAAATGTATTCACACATTGATCTTATGGCAGGGATGGCTCTCCAGAGCAGCCCTAAGCAGGTCTGGCTGACCTGAGTTTCGCCCTGCTGCCACATCCAAGCTCTGAAGTGCCACTGAAGCCCTGGCTATGTGAAACCTTGCTGGTAGGACAGCCTGAGCTGCAATCTCAGCTCAGTGTGAGGTGCCCTGATGGAGCTGGACCATGGCAGTACAGCCTCAAGGCTGCAGCAATGGGCAGCTTTGGTGGCCAGGTGCTAATGGGGACAACCTGACCACCGGTGGACTTGGGGGCAGAGTTTTGCTCAGGCCAATTGCTATGGCTCTTTTGAGTGCTTGCTATCTTACAGGACTGTGGGATTCAGCAGCTTTCCCTGCAATTTGTTTCCTGTGGCTCAGGTTGCCCTATAGCTGAACAGAGTAGCTGAGAGCAAAGGATCTGTCTCTGCTGGGAGCTAGTCTGTATCCCTGACCAGAACATTCATGCAGAAGACAACAGAGAAGGGAAAGTGAAGGAAAGATGTGATGGAGATTGAGCCAGAGGGGCAAAGAGAGCAACGTAGGAACAAGAGGTTCTCCTGTATATCCTGTTCCTATTTATCTCTTTCCCTAAGACTTATCACAGATCCCTTGACACTGGAAGTAAGCTGTGATAACACAGAATCACAGAACAATTGAGGCTGGAAGGGACCAAGTTCTCTAAGTTAATCTGCTACGGGAATGTGTAATGCCTCTGGCTCACGGCTGCTTTGACAAGCAGCTGTGGACCTCAACCTTTTGTTCTGTGTTGTTTTGCTTCTCCAGAGGGGTACAACAGATGCTTAGACACCAGCTGGCTAAGGAACAAATTCTTTCATGTTGTTGGAGTCCCAAGGGTACACAGGAGACAGTTTCTGACAATCTTAAGTGCTAGCTTTGCTTTTGTTCCTCATTTAGAGAAATAAGGTAGAACACATGAAGAGGTTTTTTCTGAAAGTCCTTTGCTTTTCAACCACAAATTACAGAATTCACTGTACCTTTCTTTTCCCTGAGGCATAGCAAACCTTCAGGCTGAGCCAAGTAAGGATGCTTATTTTCAGCTACCTAGGGTAATCGGTCTTTAAAAACATATGGCATTTCAGCTTTAGCAATGACATAATTGTCATTCAACTGCAATAATGTTCACTTAATTAACTGCATCCTGTGGGGAGAAAAAAAGTGTTAATATGTTAAATAAAAAGTGGAGCATTCATATTAGAAGTTCAAATTCAGATTTGGATACTGCACAGTTTCAATTACCTTGTCCATATATAGCATGTTGCAGTCATTATCTACATGACAGTGTGGAGCTTTTTTTCACTGGGCCACTGCCTCTATCTAGAGATCTGCTCTAAGAACTGGAGAGGGTTTCAGACATTAAGGTGTGGGATGTTTCTAGCTGAAGTTTGAATTGAAACATGCAGGTTTCTAGTTTGGAGAGAGAAAGTAGAGCAGGGGAGTCCATCAGCTGGACAAAAAACCACAGGAGCCCAGTGGAAACATATAATAGAATTGTAGCATCAGAATTGTAGAATATGCTGAGCTGGACACCAGCCTGATGGTACCCCATTCACTGTAACTCTGCATGCCTGACCTGTGAGACACTTGCTCACCCATCACATAACATGGTGATCCAACTGTATGCTGTATGCTTTTGTCCAGAGGAATACTGTGAGACACATCCCAGCTTTGCTGTGATATTTTCTCATCTCCCCCATGAGGTATAAAAAACTTTGCTGAAGTCCAAAAAGATTACATATAATGGCATTTCTAGATCAACGAGGTGGGTCACCCTGTCATAAAAGGAAATCAAGTTTGACAAGCAGGATTTAAGCTGTGCTGGCTGTGACTGATTGCTGCATTGTGCTGTAGGTGCTTTTCAATACTTTCCAGAATAATATGTTTCATGATTTTACTGGGCACTGAAGTGAGACTGACAGGCCTGTGTTTTTTGGGATCTTCCTTCTTGCCCCTCTTGAAAATTAGGACAATGTTCACCAGCTTCCAGTCAGATGGGACCTCTCTGGATTCCCAAGTCTGCTCAAAAATCATCAAGAGAGGTTTTGGAATGACATCAGCTAGCTCCTTGAGGATTCCTGGATGAATCCCTTAAGACCCCGTAGATTTTTAGGGATTCAGCTGGAGCAGCAGATCCTATAAAATTTCAGATCTGACTGGAGTTGATCATCCTCTCAGTCATAGTCCTCCAGCTCAGGGCACTGAGATCCCCTTGTTCCATCATCCATGCAGAAGACTGAGGCAAACAATGCATTAAATACTTCTGCCTTCTCCATATCCCTGTTTGGGAGGTGACCATCCTCATCCTCTAACAGATTGATTTTATTTCTACTCTGTGTATTGCCATTAATATATTCAAATAAACCCTTTTCTTATTTCCCCCTACACTTTTCGCCAATGTCTACTTCAGCTGAGCTTTGGCCACACCAATTTTCTCCCTACAGTGGCAAGCAGTATTCTTCCCATTTCACCTGAAATTTCTTCCACTGGCCTTCCTTTTCATCTTACTTCTGAAAAAAGATTCATGTACAGCCAAGCCAGCCTTCTGCCTCACCCATTTGACTCGCAAGCATCCAGCAATTGCCTGCTCCTGCACCCTTAGGAGCTGATGTTTATACATGACCATTTTGCTTCCTTTTGTTACCATGTTACTTTCTCTTGCTCTGCTGTCGAAACACCTTATGTCTGGTCTTTCAGAAGGCAGTTATGCTTATCCCATTGTTTTGGAAAGGCATGAGATACCACTGGGCAACCTTTGGGTTAATTAAGTTTTTGCTGTGCAATTATAATTTTATTTCCTGAGAAATTGCATGAGAGTAATATAATGAGGAATTAGCTGTTACAGGCATAAGACCTTACTGAAATAACAAACAAATTACATGATCATCACAGTAAACTCTTTTGAATGGCCGTTCCTGTTAAGGTTCAGGGAGTGGAAAGCAGTGGAAAGCTATGAAAGCAGAATCAGCTGGGGGAAGAAGACAACCACTTCAACCATCTGTATTAATATACTGTCTAAGTTTCAAATGCTTTTGTGAGGATGGTTGTTGTACACATGGAACAGAGAACTTTCTTAATTTTGCCTGTTCAGATCTTTTACATTTTTGTGATTACTTACAGGATCACGGAATTATTCTTGAATTTTAAAGAAGTGTATATGTGATCCTTTGAGATCCACCTTTGAGAGGTCAAAACACCTTCAAATACCAGATTCTGAGATCTGCTTTTTCAAGAGGTTTTATGTTGTAATTCTGGTTTGGCTCTTGATTTTTTTAAACTCCCTATGCTTATCTCACTATATATGTCTGTGTGACAGTGAGGGTGGCCAACTCCATAATTTTTGAAGTGACTGCAAGTAAAGCCTTTTCATGTTGCAAAAATTCTCACACCCACCTCTACTGACTCCTTCCCAGCAATTAATTCTGCCAGAATGTTCTCCCCACATAGATTTGTCTTCATCCTTCAATCTTACCACTGCTGCTTTTTGAGAGTTTTTCACCCTCTCTCTCCCAAAACAGTGGGTGCGGTTGTAACTTTCCACTTCTCCTTTATGTGTTCCTCCTGCTCCAGAAAGCGCTTCAGGGGAAGGAAGAGTGAAAAACAAGCAGCTTTTCTTCCATCCAGCCAGCTGAGAGGAACAGGGGGCAGGAAAGCTCAAGTCTCATCCATTTTAAAAAACAGAGGATTCTAAGAGGTGCAAATATATGGACAGGGCTTTAGAGCTGTACGTTCTATTGGTTTCTCTGCATTGTTACACTCGTGGAGGAGGACCCATCTCTTCTTTTTCTGGACAGAAAAATCAGTGGCACGGAATTTAGGTGTTAAATATAAATTAGTTCACAGTCCATGTAGTTTTGGTCTATATCATTCTAGTTACTTGCCTTTTCTTCCACCTGATTAATGGTCAGCCCTCTATTCTATGTCTGTCATTTATAACAATTTATGACCACTTATGTCAGTTCCAGTTTTTCACTTTTTGTAGTAGCATAGTACTCCCAAGACCCTCTTGTTTCTAACATTACCCCAATAACCAGGAGACACCCGTGGGACATTCAGGCCCATTAGCATCTGTGTTGCTCTGTTCTCTTCCTCTCCTGGGAGCGTTTTGGCAGCCTCCATGAGTTTAAGGACGTGACAAAGCAACAACAGAGGCTGGAGGGTAGATCAGAGAGGGCAGAGACTGACTTAACCTGTGGGGAGGGACATTCAGGGAAGCAACGGGCTGGTGATGCAGAACTGCCTGTAAATGCTGTGCATGACAGATATGTAACTTTATTGTGTTAGATGTCCAGCATCTTTCCAATCCTTGCTTTGGTAGGAGAAACAAATCCTTCGGAACATGGTAAACTGGGGAAAAATGTGTCATGCTGCTTTCTAACTTGAATGCTCGTCTTGACAAAAATCGACGTATGGCTTCTAAAAAGGGGATTCCGCCTCCGGAAAAGGTACCCAGTGACACAGTCCTGCAAGAGCCCTCCGCCCGTGGGAGCAATTCCAAAGCAATCTCCAAATGTCTCTCCCTCCGGCTCCGGGAGGTGCTGCCACACACCCTGGGGAAGGCAGCGGCGTCCCCGCGGGAGCCGGGCAGGGCCGGGGGCGGGCCGGGAGCGGCACACGCCGCGCTCTCCGCCCCACGGCCGCCGTCGGGAGCGGCACCTGCGGCGGCACCGCGCCCCTCCGGGCGGCGAGGGCTCCCGGCCCCACGCAGGGGGAGGCCGGGGCAGGTGGCCCGACCCCGGGGGCATCTCCCGGCTCTGTTGCGGAGGGGCGCGGGGCAGCGGCTGCTTTCACGGTCTCCCGCGAAGGCACCTCCCGCCGCCGCCGCCCTGGGGCGCTTAGTCTGTGCGGGCGGCCGCTGCCCTCCCCGGCGAGGAGGAGCGCGCCTGCCGCCCCCGCCTCCGGGGGAGCCGGGCAAGGCATGTGCGTGCGGGGTGGCGCCTTCCGGAGGCGCACCAAGCCCCGGGCGGGCTGCGCGGCGGCCGCGGCATCCCGGCGCTCCGTGCCCATGCCGCCGCCGCCGCGGCTCCTCCTCTCCGCCTCCCGCGCGGGAGCGCGCCCCGCTCCACTCCCCGGCCGCCTCCTGCAGCAGCGGCGGCCGCGGCTCTGAGGGAGTTGCGCGGGCTCTGCCCGATGTGGCAAGAGGCGATGATGATGAGGAGGAGACGCCGCTACCTGCTAGAGCGGGCAGAGCAGGCGGGCGGCGGCTGCGGGGCGAGCGGCGAGCAGTCCCGCTCCCGGGACTGGCTCTACGAGTCCTACTACTGCATGAGCCAGCAGCACCCGCTCATCGTCTTCCTGCTCCTCATCGTGATGGGCGCCTGCCTAGCTCTGCTCGCCGTCTTCTTCGCCTCCGGGCTGGTAAGAGACGCCCTCCCGGTCCGGGACCCGCTCCATCCCCGGGTTCCCGGGCATCCCCGCTGCCGCCGCCCGGCATCCCCTCCCCTGTCGCCCCGCTGGCATCGCTGTAGCCGGCACTCTCAGCCGAGGCGGACGGGACGGGGCGGCCGAGAGCCGCTGCTGCAGCTCCTGCGGCGGAAAGTTGGTGGCCGGAGGCGCCGAGGTGGCGGCGGGGCCGGGGAGCCCCCGCCCGAACTTTGCTGCCCGATATTTCGAGGCGACGCTGGAGCAGCGGCCGCGCGGCTGATGGAGCGAAAACTGAGTCAACAAGCGCATCGAGTTTAATTCACTTAATTCCTTGGCTCCGCTCTCTTCCAACTGGCGGCTTGGCCGTAGTGGCCTTTGTAGTGGCAGGGTTTTCGTCGCCGCACAAAAATGCAGTCGGTACCTGTATATGAAGTAATATTTTTAGTGCAAGTAAGCAGAGGCTGTGCCCCTCCTTGTGCTAGCCCCCTCCATCCCCTATGATATCATTTTCTAGCGTTTGACCCATTTTCTCAAGAAAGCTTTTGGGACAGCGCAGCCTTCGTTTTTAAGGAAGGTGAAGTTTGGTTGGTCGGATGTCTTTTCTGCGTGCTCAGTGTGGGGTTTCCAGCCTTTAGGAAGAAAAATGTGTCACAGCAGCAGGTGACAGTCGGTATCAGTTTATCTCCCCTGAAATGGGTGGCGTTTTGCCCTTGCAAAGGAAAAGCTGCAGAGGGCAGTAAAATTCTTGGTCCTTTACAGAGTTTTCCCGCTGTTAAGGACTAGAAGCAGGCTGTTGGCATTACTGTATACTTCTGAAGTAAATGGGTATTTGTGTGGTCTCAGACTCTTCCCCTCCCTTAAAAAAAAAAAAAAAAAAAAGAATCTTTTTATGGTCTTCTGGAAAGCTGAATGTTTATTGAATAGAGCTAGTTATCTCTAAAGGCAAGGATGAGCAGGTCGGTATAATCAAATGGATTCTCCTAGAGGCACTGCAGCCAGTGTTTGCTTATCCTGCTTTCTTGCTTGACCAAACTTTTGCCTTAAAACCTGCAGGAACTGCCTGCAGGATTAGCTCAGCTTTGAGTCGATTGCTGGTTTATTTCCTTTCGGCGTTTGTATTAGTTGTATTTTAAGCTTTTTGTTCAGCCACTCCTACTAAATAGAAAACAGTTGTAAAAATGAGGCCAGTAATGGTGATGCTTCATATTTTAGTTGTTTAATGTCCAAAGGTTTAAATTTTGGAGCTCTGTGTGCAAAATGCAGGTTTGATCACTTATCTTGTTCTAGTGTGTTAATGTGGGTGCTTGTCCACCAGGGCTGAAGGGACTGTTGGAAGGTGGAACTGCAAGTCTGTGAGGCAGAGATAACTGTGGAGATGTACACTGTACATGCCCACAGTCAAGGTGACAGAATTTGGGCTTGATAGTGTTTAGTACTAAATTATGTACTTTTCAGTCGTGGTATGGTCTGCAGCTTGTTTACAAGTTGCATGTGGTTATTTTGGTAATTTCATCTCTTGAGCTACATCATTTGCAGTAATGAAGGTAGCATAAAACTGGATCCAGATGGAAGGAGTGCTGAAAGTTATGGAAACAAAACTGTGAACTGGCTGAATCTTGCCAGGCGTTACTTCTTCAGAGTGAATTTAATAGTTCAGTCTGCATTTGGAATTCCAGACATACCGGAAGAGTAAAAAAAAAAGCTTTTAAAACCGTTTTCCTGAGCCTTTATCTTCCTGTAGCTAAGAACTGGATGGGTGAGTGGAGAAAGAGGTGGGCTTCATCCAAGTTTCCAGTCGACAGATGAAAGTGACTTCAGGCAGGGAGAAAGCTTGCCTATATGGAACTTCCAGCCACAGGATGCTGGACAAAATCCTTTGGAATCCTGCCCAGAATTTCACCTAAAAGCACTTTATTGTAGTCTAGTTTCTGATTGCATTTGTGATTAAAGTATTCCTGAAGGTTTAGATCTGCTTTACCTGCATCTGAATGAAGGATACATATTTTATAAAGCTGTGGACTTTTAGTCATTTTTTTGTGCCTGATGATATAAAAGGGACATGTGGTTAGGAGTATCTGAGCCACAAAATCTTGGTATTAATATCCTTATCTTTTATCTTGCACAACTTGTACAGGTGTGATTGTTTTGACAGAAGATGTAATTTTGTAGAGAAGGCCCAGTGGAAGTGAAGTGGGATAGTTCTGTGCAGATCTATGCTATGCATCTGGAGTTAAGGGAAATATTTCTTAACGGTTGTTTCCTTTAGATTTTGTACAAAGCAGTTAAGATTTCACTGAAAATTACTTAAGCCTGTTGTGGAGGAAAAACTCCAAAATGACTCACTATAACAGTTTGGATTTCTTGCTTGTGCTTCATAGAACAGCTTAGAACATGGAATGTGGGATTGGACATTGTTAGGATGGATATTCATGAAGTGTGAACCATTTTCATGTTCTAAGCTAAAAAAATTGGAAACCAGTGGAATTGAGAGAATGCTTTCCTTCTATTTTAATATTTATTTGGTTGTTAAAATATATCACTGTGGTGTCTGAGTTGCCTTTTTTTGTGGGTTTTTTTTTCATGCGACAAAGTATTCTTAAGTGTTCCCAAACAAAGCCAGCCACACGGGGGATGTATTTTACTTACTCAGCTCTTTCAACTAGTCAGAATACAAGCTATAGCTTTCCTGATTTCAGATGAAAAATTTATGAAAGCTGTTGCAAAATTACAGTAAACAAGATTACTTACAAAGTGTGCCTGGAAATCAGATTACTTTTCTTTCAGACAATGTACTGCTATTATTACTGAGAGAGGTTTCTTGGGAGATTTTGCTTTTGTTTCAGAGAACAATTGTGATTTTGACCTTTGGTATTAAGCACTCTATCTCCTCAAACACTAGATATAAAACTTGAGTCAGCTTGAATGATGACCATTCCCAGCTTGTAATTATAAATAATGTAGTGATAGTATCAACCTTTGAATTTCCTGTGTCAGAGTATCCTCTGTATTTCTCTACCTGGCGTGAACTGCAAGCTGGCAAAATGAGATCAGTCATCCATGTTTAGCTGCTGCTTTAATCGATAGAGAGTAAATTATTTTCCCAAACCTGTGAAAGCCTTTCAGGACTTAAAAATGCCAGAGGTCAGCTTCATTTTCTCTCTGACTATTGTGTTATTATTTCAATGTAAAATATATGGAAAACTCATTATTCGCCCATCTCTCCCTTTTTAGTACTAAAAGCTTATGGCCATTTTTAGTGGTATCTAGAACAGTTTTGTCTCTGGCAGGAGCATGTCTCTTATAACTACAATTGGCAGGAGATTGAAAAACAGAGCCGTTTTTAAATTCATAGTGTAAAATATGACAGTACCTGAAATATCTGAAATTGTGATCAGTTTCTTACATGATTAAACAAAAACTCTGAAGACAGGGGTGATGCCCAAATTGTACAATTTATTGGAAGACCATAACTTTCCTTTATCCATGCATTTTTCTAGACTTAAAGAGTGCCTAGTCCATAGATAAAGGCCTCAAAAAGAACCTACACTTCAGGGATATCAAAATCTTTTAGTACTTGTGTTGTAAGTGGGGGAAAATTTAAACCTGTTTTGATCTTCTTTCTGCTCCTATTCTGAAAACGTACGGTTCACCAGTCTGCTACCAGATACACATGTTTTCTTTTAGCTGGCCTGTTCCCTTTGCTCAGGATCTGTAAGCCTGCTGTGTGGTGTTAACATTAGTTGCAGCCCTTATCTCCCTCCTGAATTTTTGCTGCCACGTGTGACCTTGTAAATCTTTTAAGATGTGGTTGCTGTGTGTAGGCTCTGGTGTGTCGGTGCATGTTTCTTGAGGGTGCCCTTGGCCAACTGGGGCATGTGTTGAGCAAAAAGTGCTTCTGCAACATGGCATGGTGTAGCCTTCCCTCTTCCAAAGCACTCTTGAGATTGTTCTGGGTCAGCCACCTAAGGGCTGGCTGTGCAGCAGAGGTATTAGTTGCCCCCTCAACCACTTCCTTGAAGTTCCTGAAAAGCTCAGGATCGTGCTGGTAGGCTCATTATAGATTTTTGGACGTTTTTATGGATTTATAAATTCAAGAAACTAAAGGTTGGCTGCACATCTCTTTTACTGACATACCCAAATACCTTCTGTAGCAAAAAGAGGAGCAGTCAATGGTTCTGAAAGAGGGAATACAATTAACTAGGTCGATGTACCTGCAGCATGGCAGATGTACATTCTGCAGGAATTGGTTTTCTGGCATCAGACTGACTGAACCTACCATCAGCTGATCCTGCATGGAATAAGAAGTAGCTGCCTCATTCTTCTGAAGGAGTACGTGAAAACTTTCTGTCTGCCAACCTGGTTGGCAGATAACTCTTTCTGTGCAAGGAGGAGATCAGGAGAGTCCTGTTAGCCTCTTGGGGTTTGAACTGAGGTGTCCATTTCTTCCCTCTAGTTGGTGTTATTCCTGAAATAAATTCTTGCTGTTTTTGGTAAAAGGTGGACATCAGCCAAGCCCTTCCAGATTTCCATGATCATAATCTCATCTTGAAATGAAGGGGGAAAAGTCTTCCAGGTCCATGTGGAATGAGTAGTTTTAGCATGTTTCATCATGTACAAAAAGCATCTGATGTGTACCTCTGGTATTGTTCTAATCTCATCAGTTTCCCTCTGAAAAATTCATCCATCCACACCAAAAGGTCACCTCACTGACAACATGATTTTGTATCTGTGTTCTTGAGATGCTCTGTTGTAATCTAATTGCACGGAATAATACAGGCATATGATAAGACCATTTGTACTCTCAATTTTAGGATATCTTTTGAGATCAACCCTATGTAATTTACAGCTTTTTTTAGTTTAAGAGCACCAACTGTTTTCCCAAAGCTCAAGAATACCCAAGGTCTGAAAACGTTCCTTGGAATCCTTGCAGACTGAAAGTAAGCCAAAGCATCTGTTAACAGTGTTTTCAAACTCCAATATATTCATTCCACCAAGAAGAAAGCTAAATCGGAGCAAAAGTAATGAAGTAAGAGAATCCTCACTAACTGAAGGACAAACAGAGGGTTTTTTGCATGCTTGATGCTATGGTTGTTGTGCTCAGGTGGTATCATACCTCTCCTTAAACTCTTTCTACCATACCACTGCTACTACCAACATGAGAAGGAATTAAAAATAAACATCAGTGTATTTACAATGCCTTTTCTTTCCACAGTTCCATTTATGATTGAGTGTACAGTTCTGCTTTCAAGTCCCCTATTAAAATGGTCCATGAGGAAACCCCATGTTCCTAGTTCTTGTTTTCTTGTCTCTAGACATCATATAGCAGTATATTCTTCTAGCTATAGTTGCTGGTTACTTGATGCAATCTTAGGATATTGCTATCCCTGCCAGATGTTCCTTCTGATGTTCTCTGAGAGTGACTTTTTAAAGGCAGTATTATCTCTTTAGGCAGGAAAGGTTGGTCTGTCTTCCTGTCTGAAGCAGGAATTGCCTGGCTTTCTGTCTGGTTTCAGTCCTCAGTACTGCATCAGTCTGGGCTGTTACTTCTTTCATTCTCTAATGACACTCACAGTACATCTGTGGTTACTTTTATTGCTGCTAAGAGCTTGTCTCGTTTGCCGGTCTCTAACAAGTCTGGAAACAGAGCCGTCAAATTAATGAGGTGCTGGTGGCAACCTCACTTTGCATGCTTCTCTTTCATCTTTCATATTGAAAAACCTAAATTCTGAATAAGAATTGGATAAAACTACGAGTATGGCAATATTGGAAAAATGCTTAGCCTTTTAATAAATTGAAGTTTTATGAATACCTTGGCAACAGAAAACTCATTTAATGCCACAAATTGTGACTCAAAATGGTGGATCCACAACTGCTAATCATTACTGCAGCTGACAGACATAATAAATAACATTCTGACTAGAGCTGTTTACTGATGTGCAATGGGAATAAGACAGATGATGGACTGGGCTCTGATTGTCTGCTGTCTTTATCAGCCTCAAGCCAGGTATGTGGATTCACAAATCCTGTACTGGCAACTTCATCGTGGATCTGCCATGGACTTGTGAATACTTGCCTGCCTATCTTCCTTAAATTTTTAAAAATTGGTTTCAAGTTCCTTATTGTGGACAGATATATCCAACCCATTTGTTGACTCCTACAAAATGGTGAATATATTTCTTTGAGCCTTCAAGAGCTCTTCTAGATTAAGGACCTTAGCCAGAGATCACAGATCCTGCATTTACACTGTGATTAAGAGAACTTCTTGTTATGACAGTAGTGGTCACTGGAGCCTTCCAGGCTGCTCCATGCATGACTCCAAACTGATGGACACTTCACACAGATAGGTGTGTTCTGCAAATCTTTTGAGCAGCTGGATGTGCTGGGGACCAAAGTGCAGCTGAACACCTGTAGAGTTTGATTCTGTGCCTACCTCCCCAGTCACAGTGGAGCTGTCATCCCAAATAATTATGTGCAGCCATAGTAGCTTCTGCATATTTCAAAAAGAATTGAATCAGCTCAAGCCACATTGATATGTGATGATGGAAGATACCAACAGATTAAACTTCTGTTTTGGGGGATCTGGATCCAAAAATAAGTGAATTGGCACAGTTCTGCCCTATTTTCCCTGACTTTTTTTCTTTGAACATCAAACCTGATGAAAAAACCTAAAACTCAAAACAGCTCAATACATTTTCTTTTCCATATCTTTTCTTTTTATGTCTTGAATAAACAACTTTCAGACACTGACCCTGATTCAGGTGATGCTGAAAATTGAAGGGACTATTGCACCATCTGTACGGAAGAGTGTGAGGCTGTTTCTACACTTACTCTCCGAGTTGTCTGTTTTACCAGCAAGTTTAGAAACGTTTTCTTTGTGTCTTCTCTAAACAGAACTCTTGTTTTTAGTGGTGCATATATGATATAAAAGCCCCTTGCTGTTTCTGGTGTGACCTTGTTCCAGGCTTGTGTCTGGGAGAGGCAGAGGAAATGACCACAAATGATGACAAGTGAGTCTGAACATTTTCTTCTTTCACCATCCATGGTTCTAGTTTTGAAGGTTTTCTTACCTGGAAGGTGTGTTCCAGAGTGCAGGAGCAATGGCTTCTGGTTGCATATACCAGAGACCAGCTGGGACAAGAGATGCTCTAGCCCACCTCTCCATTTCCCAAATAGCTTCTTGGAGCTGCTCAGGAAGGTTTGCAAGAGTAGTTAGAACTTACTTTTTTCCACCTGCTTTCCACAGCTGAATTTTGTGCTGTGGGACCTTTTAAAGACCCTAAATGCTATGGCTGACACAGTGAATCTGCTCACTGACTGGATAAATGGGATTGCTGTCCTTCGATTCCAGGTAAAATTTCCATATCCCTTTCTCCAATTTGCTAGTACTTTGGTTAGTCTGGGAGGAAGATCCTAGGAAGTTTAGATTCCCCCCAGGTCCTTTTCCAGCAACACTGATTTCAGGCTGAGGACTTGGACACATTGCTTCCTCTGAGAGAAGTGTTAGGAAAACAGATGCTCTTTGAACTTGGCTCAGCACCTGCTTGATATTGCTCCTGTTCCTATAGAATTGTTTCAAATAGAATTGGAAAGGATCCTTCAAGTCATCAAATCCAGTCATTAATTCAGCACTGCCACATCCACCATTAAGCCATGTCCCTAAGTGACACATCTACATGTGTTTTAAATACATCCTGGAATGGTGACTTCAGCACTTCCCTGGGTAGCCTGCTCACCCTTTTACGGAAGAGATTTTTCCTAATATGCAATCTAAACTTCCCCTGGTGCAATTTGAGGCCATTTTCTCTTTTCCTATTTTTTGTTATTGGGTGAAAGAGACCAAGACCCACCTTGCTCTGCCTTTCAGGCAATTGTAGGAAGTATTAAGGTCCCACCCCAACAACTTTTTCTCCAGGCTAGACAGCCCCAGTTCCTTCTGCTGCTCCTCATAAATCACTTCAGTTGCTTCATATACCTTGGCAGGTGGGTAGATTCTCTTTCCTTGCTGCAGGTACTGTGATGGTTGGTCCTTTGTAGCAGCACAGTGGTCTGAGAAGTGTCTAGTCTGGTCAAGACCTAGGAGGACATGGATGGGGAGGTTGTCCTGTAAACCCCACTGGGGATCCCTGCCCTGCTAACTCATGCCAGAAAATGGCCACAGACTCTCACTGGCGCTTGTTTTCTGCACCAGTGAGCTCTGGGAATTTTCAAACCTGACTGATAGGTGGTGGGATTTTGTAAAGTTGCTTCAAGTAATGTGACATCTGTTTAACAGTAAAACAATTTACCAGATTGGTTTTTGCTTTCTTTGATTTTTATTATTTTCTTACCTGTGCTTTAATGAAGTAGGGTTACAGTACTTATGAAAAAGCCCTGAACTAACACATAAATGCCTGTATTTGCAGAATCTGTTTTGCTCTATTTCTTATTATTTAGTCTGAAGTTTTACTCCTGAGATTTCATTTGGCCGTTATATTTTAAATGTAAGTTAACACGTTTGTAACCTTTATTTGAAATTTTATCATAATAGAAATAGTAGCCATTGCAGAATGTGGTCCTGATCATGGAGTCAAAAATGAAATAAGAAATATCTTAGGTTTGAAGTCAGTTGAACTGAGAGACATATGAGAGTGTGGAAAGCATCCTTAGGGGAGTAAACTTTAAGAACAATGTTGTGATAGAAATAACGGTGTTTAGTGTGTAATTGCACAACCTTAGGAAACACTTCAAAAGTAATTACAAAATGACAGTAGTGCCTTTCAATACTAAAGCTGTTTTTTATGCTGTCCTATTATGCCTATTTGTTAAATCTTAGGAATATTCTTGCAAAATGTATTTTTAAAAGACCTATTAGAGAGAGTACCTAAGTGTACCTTTTTCTTCGTTAAACAGACCCTTAAAATGAGCAGTTTCCTTATGTGCTGAAGCTCTTGTGCTCCCTGGTTCAAATTTTGTCATTCTTACTTTTAAGTGAGTTGCATCTTGACACATTTTCTTGATTACAGCCAGATTCTCAAGTTATTATGTCAGGAGGAAAATGGCGAGGGAAAGCCACCTTTTAGCTTTGATTTAAAAGTGACAGCCAAAATATGTAACTGTCAGTATTAAATAGCTCAAAGAGTCAGATGAGTACTTCTGACTTCTACAAATCTAAACGAGTATTTCAGACTTCTATGAATCTATATGGGTACAAGGAAGGCCATAATTTCACTTTTAATACATGTTGCAGTGCAGTTAATCTGAAAAATATGTCTTTGAGTCTTGTGAAGTATTGTATTATCCATAATGTTTAGCTGATGGAGCTTTTTCAATGACATATTTTGAATATATTTAACTAAAAAGTATATGTTCTTCCTAAGTGTTTTACTCAGTTTATCTTCCATATATAATCATTTGTATAAATAGTAGGTGCATTTATTGGAGAGTTTCTTTAAAAGTGTTTTTATAATATAAGGAAGGATTTTGAGACTATCTGAAAAGCAATCTAAACTGAGTTATTAACCCACCTTTGAGAGGAAGCCAGAACCAATGCATGTAGAATAAAGTATGCAAGAAAGATATTTTGATCACGATATTTACATTAAAAATTAATAAATTATGTGAGTAGGTTCTAATTACCTCTTGAGCCTGAAGTAATTAGTTTCATCAAAGTACAGATTTTTGCTCACATTTCTGCTTTCTTTCCCCCTCTTCTGAAGGGGACACTTCAGGGAGCAGGATGTAATTAAGTCTCCTTGCTCTCTAGGACATGGTTTATCTTCTGTGGCTGTCAGCTACTGCCATTGAGTAGGACAATTTTAGAAGTGCACCCAGCTGAGTGTTGTAGCCGCTAGTAACTGGATTTGACCATCCTTGTTTTCTTATGTTCTTACAGGTTTTAAAGTAAAGCTTTTGATAATTGCCAGCCTAAGAGAAGGTTGAGGTGCTGTTGGATGACTGAAAGGCCTGGCAGTCCTGTTCATATTCCCAGACCCTGTTTCTGGGCCTTCTGAACCCCAGCTTATTAAATACATAGTTGTACGCACTGGCATATTTTATCTGTCATGTGGTTAACCAGAGGAGAGGACCCAAATCGATGGAAAATAAACCAAGAGAGAAAAGTGCTGATGTGGCAAATGAGGATGTATGAAAAAACCACTCACTGTTCAGGTTGAGTGCATGGTGTTTGCACGAGGCATATTTTTGAATATAAAATATACAGGCCCACACATCCTGGTTCTACCAGTTAGGTTTTTGGCAGGGATAGGTGTCTGTTCTCTATTCCATGGAATATGATACAGTACGAATAGTCAGGAGCTCATGGGGTTCTGGCTACTTTCTGGATACTTCTGCTATCTTTGCATGCAGATAGCTGCAGTGGAGTTTGTTCCTGTTGGCCTGAGATGGACGTTACCTTTAAACATCAAAAGAGCTGGATTAAAGGACAGTTGTGCTCACTCCATGCAGAGAAGATAAACCTTAAAACCAAGTGTTACTCCTTCAGAATCTGGCCACTGTGTTGCAGCTTTGACTATGCTTGAAAACTATCTTTTCTTCCTTGCATTCATTTGGAAATGGTGATTGAACCACAGTTATGGTGTTCATCATGCATTGAGGTGACATTGTGATGTTCTCTCTTCTTTATTCTGTTTTTCTATGTTCTGCATTTCGGGTTGTTTTTCGACTGCTGCTGAGCACCTAAGTGATGTTTTCATGAGTCTAGCTATGATAAACACCAAATATCTCTAAGTATTAGTAGCCAGCTAAGAGCTTGTTGTCATGTGTATAAAGCTAAGATTGGTCTGTCTGAGGTGCATCTCTGCACACACATCTCTGCTGAAATTCATCTGCCATTTTCTTGCTCTGTAGTGACTCTTATGAGATCCTTTTGTGTTTCTTCATAGCTGACCCTCACCTTTGCCAGACTGCTGTTCAGCCCTTTTCCAAACTGTTTATGGGTATTTTGAGCACATACCGTAGGATTCCTGAGGACACTGGTACCTTTGTTTGTTGCAGTTTTTCCAGTAGATGCCAGATCGTGCTGGTGCTTCCCTTTGTCTCTGAGAGGGATCTCAGGAGAGACTGGCATTACATCACATGCCTATCTTTGGGTACTGGGGAACTTTTGGGTGCAGGTTATATGCTACTACAGTTTTAGCTCTTTCTTCTTCGAGTCTTATTGGCCCTTTCTGGTGAATTCTGACTGCTTATGGTAATTTTTTTTTACATTTCATGTTGCTGCTTTTGTCTCTAATGCCTTACACTAATGCTTCAGTTTGAGACAGGCTTTCGGACTTATTCCCCCTGCATAGATTGTTTTGGCATGAGAATTATCCTACAATGAACACAGATAAAAAAAAAAAAAACGAAAAAAAAGCCCTAAACCAAACAACCCAAATACTTTTTGCTACAGTCTGTTTTTCTCTAGTTGTTCTTTTTAATACCTGCATAATCTGTTTGTTTGGAAGTTCTTTAGCAGGCTGCCATGACTCCTGATTATGTTTGAAAAATAATTTACTATTTATTTGTATACTCTTAAAAACTTGCTTGAGAATTTTTTTTTTTCCTGGCCTGCATTATTGAGTCTTTATATTAATTAAGCCTTTATATTAAATCCTTTTTTATTATCCCCTTGCAGGTTGTTATGTTGTTTTTTGTGTTTCCTTTTTTTTTCTTCCTCTACAGAAGATAAATTTTAGAAGCTTCCTTACTTGGATGTTGAGACATTCTGGTTGTATTTTTGGTCTTTCTCAAGTTGTTTAGAGGAATTGATTAGCTATTCCCTTTGCCTCTGAGTTTTATAGTGTCTTCAGGCTACCTACAAAGATTTTAATCTGTGAGCTTATAGCTCCCCCTTTCAATTTTAATGTTTAGGTTTTAATGTTTAGATTTTAATGTTTAATGTTTTTCATTTGTTTTCTTAACAAGATTTGTCACTGTTATAAAGAAGCCCCTCAATAGCAATATTTTGTGGACCAGGTTCTTTCCATTTCTTGAGATCAGACTGATCTCAAGATTGTTTTCTCTTTCTTTGTATGGGTGGGTTTTTTTTGTCTGTGTTCTTGTTTGTTTTGGTTTTCAGCAGTGTGCATGAGACACAGACTGTGGTCTCAGCTTCCATCTGCTGTTGTGATGCTTAGCAAGTCCATCTGGGAGTCACTAAAGTATCCCTTGATCTGCTGTGTTTTCTTCTGTGACAGCCTTCCTTATATCTGCATCATAACCAGTCCTCTAAGTAATTTATTTTTATGAGGCTTTGCTGTTCAGTCTCTTTTTTGGCTCATAGCCACTTTATACTATTTGTTAATTCTCTTAGACTGTTAATACAGGCCTTTCTTCAGTCTCTGGTGAACTGTATGGCTTTCAGTCTTTTTCTACTCTTTTATTATTCTGCTGATGATTTTTTACACAAAGTTTTCAGTAAGACTATTGTGTAAATAATGCTTCAACAACAGGCATTTTCGTTCTTCCATCTAGCTTCCAAGGCTTGTAGAGAAGAGTGTATCCTTTCATATGGCTCTGCCAGATTTTAAAAAGAGAGTCTGTTTTGCTTTTCCTTTGCTGAAACCTTCTTAGCTGAGTTTAATCAACTTCTGTCCTTTCATTTAGTTGAGACTCACTGGTCTCCTTGACATTACTGCTTCTCTTAAACCATGTACTCTGTTTCTGTAGCAATCTATCTATAACATTCAATTTGACTGTTTTCCTCTGATGTTGGAAGTGCCAGCAAACTCATTGTTATCTTTTATTTGTTAAACTCAGTTGCCTTCTAGAGACAAAATCCCTATTTCCCAAATATCCTGGTTTCTTTGATTTCCCTTTTGACTGCATTTTCTTAGCTGCTTATTGAACTTTTGCTTGCCAAGCAGTTGGGGTTTTGTTGTTTGTGGTTTTTTTTCGTGAGGGGACCCACCTTTTGTATACTCTTAAAAACTTGCTTGAGAATTTTTTGTTTTTTTTTCCTTTTTTTTTTTGTTTTTTTTTTTTTTTTATCATTTCCAGGAATGCTATAACTGTTCTCTGCTTTCTTTACTAGCAACAAATATTTTATCTCCAGAAGTTTTCTTCCAACTTCTTATGTTGCTGTTACTTGCAAAGCATCCATGGCACCTCCAAAGAGCCTTTCCAAAGCCTCTGTGGGGTCTGATGTTTTTTGCATTAAACAGAGAAGTCCGATCTCTGGTATGACTTTGTTTTCCTGATAATCATTGCTACAGCACTGAAGCAGGTGAAGTTCACTTATAGGTATCAGGCAAACGTGGAAAGATCTGGATGCCATTGTTTTCTACTGACTGAGAAGATAAATAACATCTATATGTTACTGGACTTACTAAAAAAACCCCGCTGACCAAAAGTGCTTGGCTTGGTAGTCAGTCATGTGTGTGGTGAGGAGGGTGTTCACAAGACGTGCAGGGTTGGCCACTGTATTGTCACTGTTAGTCCTGTGTGCTCACAAGGACATTGCCTGTAATGCTAGAGAACAGTTCTTGTTCAGAGAACAGAAGGGCTGCACTGCTGCAAAACTGCACATTTCTCTTATGGGGAACACATTTGCAGCACACATGGTTCATGGCTTTCAAGCCTGGGGAAAGGCTTCAGGTGGCCAGAATGTCATCTGAAGGGTTTGGATGAAATCTTGCTGCTCCAATTATGTTCCTGTGTACTAGTGAATACAGAATGGTGTAGAATGGGGCCATGGCTGCAGAACTGCTTCTCATGGTTCCATACAACATCACACAGCAGCTGGGCAGCTCTAATGCCACATGATCCATGTGATGTGCAATGGCTGGACTGACATTCACCTAGTGTGGAGGCAGAGATCTCTGTGCACTAACAGCGTGTGTAGACTGCACATCAGACTCATTAATAGACAGAACTGAATTTCTCAAGACAACAGACATCATGAAACAACTGGATTTAGACCTGATGCTGTTATCATTGATCTGCTAAGCCAGACGGGGAGTGTTGAATCAAAGAGAAAAAAAATTCAGGCGTAGAGTTGCATAGGGCCTTAGTGAAAATGAAAAGCTTCATTGACACAAACTTCAAGACCGTTTGATTAAAAGATACAGGTAACTTAATTTTCTGCTAATGTCCTTGAATACACTGCACAAAACTCAATGGGAGATTAAAAAAACAAGCAAACAAACAAAAAGAACCACATAAGAAACCTTCTAACCAGGCAGCTAAGCAAGAATAGCAAGCGAAGTTTTATGTTATGAAAGATAAATGCTGGGCACAAAAGGCAGAGGAGTCTTTCTGAGGTGTGGATCCAGAAAACATCATGTGGTACTGGAAATAGCACCTGGCCTTAAAGACACAGCACAGTTTCTGAAGTGGAGATGGACTAATGCTAATGGAATTGATGGAAAAGAAACCTTGGACCGCTGGAAAAAACTTTTCAGTTGTTGTCCTAAATGATGAAATCCTCGATGAAACTATACAGCTGCTTGGCCAAGAGCAGGGCACAACACCTCTTAATAAAATTAAGATTTTCCCAGCTGTCTAGCAGATGGCACACAGTGCACTCAGCCATAAGAAAATTCACTAAAATATAAAACCATAGGAGAAGGGTCACAAGTAGCCAGAAGAATTTTGCAGATTTTGTACAGAAATATTTTTTGTGGTGGTAGAGAATTTAAGTGCTGTCCAGTTTTACAAAGAGAAGGGAGATTAGGTCTTCTGAAAATCATTGTCTCAAGTCCTGGAAAAGGTTTTACAGAAAAAATGGTCAGTTTTTGCTGCAGAGACAACTCAACAGATTCTTTCAGTCAGTCCTGTTAAAGGAAGATGTTTGATTGAGAGGTCAGTAAACTGGTAATCCTTGAGCCCTGTAACATTTCTTCTAACACTTAGCATTTTTGAAAATAGCTGCATCAAATGGAAGATACTGAAAATTGAATAGATGTATGAAACAATGTCTGAAGAATATTAATAATTTGGTTTTATATTTACATTTAGAGCATGTTTCATTGATCTCAGCAAAAGGGATTTTAGTAGGAGTTTAATGTAGTAAATGGTTTGAGTTAATTCAAAGCGTGTGATATTTCAGATCCCAGCAGGAGTCTCTGTACATAGACTACAGGTGAATTCCATTAAACAAAAAGAATAAAGAAAAAGTATCAAAAGAATGAGGGACCACATGAAAAGATTTTCTGTGAAAAGTTTTATGCTAAAACTGGAATTTTGGCTGCTTATTTGTTCATTTTTGTGGGTTATTTCATCTGTGTTTTTGTATATAACAGTGAAGAGCTCTACAGCAGCTTTGCTGTTTAAACTGAGGGCATAACATTATTTGGGAAAGAACAGAATGTAGATTGAGAGAAATTGTGGGTTTGGGAAAGATGATTGAAAGTGACTTCAGATTTTACTGGTGGTAACAGGATTATCACACTTTGGAAAAATTTGTGGGGGTTGAAAAATTTCTAACAGTAGACTTTTTAATTTCTTCTGTAATTAAAAGACAGCAAGACAGAAAACACTCAGGGAGACAGAACTGTCAGGTAAGATCCATCTATTGCAGGCGTAGCCATTATGTTCAAAAGTGTCATGCTGATATTTTAATTTCATTACCTCTGGTGTATTTTAATTTCTGAGACTAGCAGAAAAAAAAAAGCAGCAAAGTGTTTGGGTTTGTTTTTTTTTTCTTTTCCCCCCCACCTCTTTGGGAAGTTGTTAAGGTAACAGAACAGCTAACCTTTAGGATTTTGCCACACCCAACTTGCTAAGCGCACTGATAATTGCAAATATTGATCGGGAAGCTGCAAGTTCTAAATGTCCTGCTCTTAAAAGTTACAATTCTGTAGAGATTAGTTCCTCTGAAGCAATAGGAAAATATTGTATAAAGTAGTTTCCAAAATAAACCTCTGCCTTACAGGGCCTGCTTTTCTTGAGCTGACATTAGCTTATATTTTAAAGGCAGGATTGTAAAAATCCCCCTGTACACATTGAGGCCTTCTGTAAAGGATACAAATTATAATAAAGTTTTATTTTCTCATATATTTTATAAATTGCCTAATGTGTACACTATTCTGTCTTTAAATTTCAATTTCACTTCAGAATTTGTGCAGGGTATGGTGTGATGCAAGCAGCTTGTGACAGCAGAAGGATGTTTTCCTGTGTCAGCTCAGGGAGGTCACCTGTGCTCAGGAGCTGATACTGTGTGGTTTATTTTATTTTATTTTTTGCATACACTTAAATCAGATTGTAAATTTGTGTAGTAGGCAGTAGGAGAGAAAGCAGAAGTAAAATTTTAGATTTAGTAATCAAAATAGTTCAGCTAAGTGTTGAGATCAGTGTATGCATAAAAAAAGGAAATTGAGTAGCTGTTAATTTGGAACAAACATTTTGATGGATTGATCTAATTATAGAATACATATCATATATGTAGCTGCATGAGCATACGTGTGCTCTAAACAGACATCTAAATATTGTTGATCTGTTGTGAAGCCAAATCCTCACAGAAAGTAGTTTTATTACTTTTTTACTGGTGTGGAGAAGCATGCAGTTGAAGTGCATCTGGATTTTCTTACTAGTATGATTGTAGCATGGTCCTTATCACTGAAATGCCAATTTTCCATCATTTGAATATGTGGTTTTCCACATGGCCTACTCCAGGAGTTGTGGTTTCCTTTGGTGCTGTGACTTGGGCTGCATGACAGATGGTGCAAGGAAGTTGATGTCCTGTTGCCTGTGACTCCTGGCTCTTGCAACAAGAGTGGCAATCCCACCTGGTTGAAGTTAAATGCTTTTGGTGTTAACTGAGCTGACATTGGTTGTGCCACTTACTAAATCAATTAACTGAAACAAGTCTCTGACATGGGATTGATCAAAACTCACAACATTTATATATATAAATCCGTAGTTTTTCCTACAAGTAAGTAGGTTTAATATTTTTACTGTGAAGCTCAGTGCTCTTGCATTTACTTACCCCTATGCCTGAATTTGAGGCCATAATTTTGTTTTCAGTTTGACTACCCAAGAGCCTGAAAGCCTTTGTGTGTGTACTTGATATTTGGAAGCTTGGTGTTTGCATTTCAGGGTTAGCAATGCCACATAAAATTTCCTGCACTTCTTTTGCTTATACCGTGATTGTCAGTGTTGCAATAAAAATTGCTTAAATGTATGACTTGATAAATTGAAAAGGGAATTAAAAATAAGAAGAGCTGAAAGATGAGCTGATTTTTGCCAGGCAGGGCAGGGTATATTGTGGCATTTCCCTTGGTTTCAGCCTGCCAGGGTGCTCCTGAGCTGGAGGTGGGAGCCAGCTGGGTGTCACAGTCTGTGGTGCACACACAGGCAGGGCTGCAAGGAAAAGGAAGAAATGGGAACAGCGAAGGGAGCCACATTTTTACAGCAAATGTCTCTAGATATCAACCTATAAAATTTGCTAGATCAGGGTAAAAAACCCAAACAAAACAAAAAAAAACCCTTCACCTGCTGATGGTATTTGTAAATGTAAATTTACAAATTGGTTTGTAAATTTTTTGTTTTGATTTAATTGAAGCAAATCTTTGATGCATAGGAAAGGAAAAAAGTCATATTAAGATACCTTTAAGTAAAATGTTATGTATTTAAGTTGAAAACTCATCAATACACAAGATTTAACAGGGCACTAAGGAAGCAACCACAGATAAGGGAAAAAGAAATGCATCTTTGTGCTTAGATGTCTTACAAATCATCAAATAAGTACTTTCAGATTCTCTTGAAGATTTCACCATAAAAAATGAATCTGATGCTTTTCTGTATGAAGTCTGTGGTTACTGTTGCAGCAGTAGCATTTGGAGCCTGCTTTTGGGGAATCCTTGTTGCTGCAAATGAGGTTGTTAGAATTCAGAACAGCTGGGGAATGACTAAAGATCCTGTGACTGTACTTTGATATAGCACTGTTGTATTTCAACCAGGCATACTTTTGAGCACGTACAGCAATATAAAATCAATTTTTTTTTTTTTATGCACTCATCATTAGATCATTTAAAGATGCTAGTGTAGTAGATTCCAAGTAAGGTCTGTATATAAATTTAAATATTGAATATTCTGAATCTTACTTCACATTATTTCTAGTCCTTGCTTTGGGTGTTGTTAGTGCATTTCAAAGTAAGCAGTTGCTAGGAGAAAATGTATATATGTAATCTAGAGTCTGTACTTGTAGGTAAATACTTTAAGCAGAATCAAAACATGTAGTACCTTTCAACTATCACTGTCAAAAAGGCTTTTATAGAGCTATGGACATAGTTAATTTGTGAGGCATTTTGACAGCTGCATTGTTCAGAGTGATTTACAGTTTTCTCAACCTGCTTCAAATAATATTAAATCATAGAGTGCTTTGGGTTAAAAGGGACCTTAAAGATCACCTATGCCAACCTTCTTGCCATGGGCAGGCACACCTTCCACTAAAAAAGGCTGCTCAAAGCCCCATCCAACCTGTCCTGTATCACTTGGAGAAGGGAATTATCATCAGCATGTTCCAGGAACCGCCTGGTTTGCTCATGCCCTGCTTTTTTGCCCCTTCAGCAGGTGCTGGGGTGGCTGAAGTTCCTCATGATGACTAGGGCTTGTGAACACTGTTCCTGTCCATCTAGAGAGGTTCTCATCTTCTCAATCTTCCTGGCTGGAGGACCTGTAGCAGACCCCCACTGTAGTGTTGCATATCTCTGCTCTCCCTTTAACCCAACCTATAGGCTCTCAGCTCATCATCCATTACCCGGCAGGGGATGCTCCATGCATTCTTACTGGTCATTGACATAGAGGGAAACACCCTCTCCTTGTGTCCCCTCTCCTCTCCTTCCTGAAGAGCCAGTATCCTTCCATTCCAACACTCCCATCATAGGCGCCATCCCACCACACCTGTGTGACAAGGTCCGAGGTGAACATCTCTTGTTTACTGCCCATGCTCCCAATGCCAACATACTGGCTTTTCCTGCCAACTTGCAATCCCCTTTCAGACTCAGAGCATCTCTTTCTGATATTGGCGTCAAACTTGAAGCAGAATGAATTGATGTTCTGTTCCCCTGGGAACTTTAATTTTGTGAGGATTGGTGAAAAAACGTCTTGCATTCCAGAGTGCCTTACCATCACCCTCTGCAATCTGTCTTGGTATTGCTCAGACTGTTCCTGACACTGGCTGTGTCACTGGTGCCCTTGTGAAACTACAGCAGTGGGCAGTAGTGGGCTCTGTGAGGCTTGGGAGTCTCTTGGTGACATCCCTGCTATGAGCCCCCAGTAAGCAGCAGAGCTCTCAGGAGCTGTCAGAGGCAGACCTGTGTGCCTCTCACAGGACGGTCCCTGCTGCTGCCATCATCACGTTCTTGTGGTTGTGTTACAGAGCAGATGGGGCTGCCTGGCTCAGCTCCAGCACCTCTCCTGATGGGATGGGTCTTTTCAGTCTGCAGAGCAGAGAAGAGGTTCTGCAGAGCATGCCAGCTTCAGAGGAAGTTTCTTTCTCCTGTAGATTCATGCTCTTGCAAGTTTCTGTTTCTCTGCATTTTGCCCCCCTGTGTTCTATGTGTCAGTGGAGCTGTTGGATGGTTGGCCATGGGCTGTGGGTCCACTGCAGACTGGGCTTGGAACCAGCTTTCCAACTCAGCCCCGCTTCTGATGCGCACACATCTCACGGCCTGCTGCTACTCAGAGTAGTAAAATAAGTGTTGTGCTATTGTGGTTAATAGTTACAGTAGTGCTGGCAGTGGAGCTGTTGGATGGTTGGCCATGGGCTGTGGGTGCACTGCAGACTGGGTTTGGAACCAGCTTTCCAACTCAGCCTCCCTCCTGCTGTGCACACTTCTCACAGCCTGCTGCTACTCAGAGTAGTAAAACAAGTGTTGTGCTATTGTGGTTAATAGTTACAGTAGTAGTTACAAAGTTGATGCTCCACATAACAGCTTCTTACCACGAAAGAAATCCTATTTTGATTTAACTCACTTTAGATATCCAGGTGTGTCTTTCTGCTGTCTTCATGTACAATAAGTTTAGAGTATGTTATTGATATCTGACCTTTAAGTACATTTGTTTTTAACTTCCTTTTCATTTTCCTCTGTTTTCAGGAAGTTGAAGACCACGTGGCGTTTTTAATAACTGTTCCAACAGCCCTAGCAATTTTTTTTGCTATATTTATCCTTGTCTGCGTAGAACCTGTCTTTAAGAAGCTGCTTCGTATATTTTCTCTGGTGGTCTGGGTATGTCTTGTTGCCATGGGATATCTCTTTATGTGTTTTGGAGGAATCATCTGTCCCTGGGACCAGGTAAGACTGCCGTTATTACTAATTTTTTTTCCATTGGGTACATTTGCAAGAACCATTCTATACAAAAGCATTCACATTCGTTTTTGTGGGACATCTCACAAAATGTTTTTGTGACTAAGTGGTTGCATGCTGAGACTCCCTCCATCTTTTTTATAAATACCAGAGATGTGTATACTTAAAATACAATAGGAAATATTAGAAGGATTTTGCTGTTATATTTTTAAGCTCCTTTAATCGTGAATACTTGATTCCAATCACCAGCCTCCTTGTAGAGTGAATATTTGATTCTAGTGACCAGTTAACTTGGCAGAAATGCTAGTTTTGTTCAACACTGCTTATTGCTGTCTTTTCCAGTTTAAAATGCTTGAGGTCTCAGTGTAGGCTTTTCTGTGGTCTACAAGGTGTTCTCTAGCAATGCATGAGAAAAAGGGCTGGGAGTCTCCTTACTTGTCTAGAAAAATGGATGAATAGAGAAGAAGTGAAGTACCCTTCACATTTTTTAAATTTTGTAATGAAGAAAAAGCAAAATATAATTGCAGCCTAATAGCAGCACTTTTGAAACATCAATAAATGATGTGCAATATCCAGCACTGTGGCTGATCGATTCTTTTGAGTTCTGTCACATTATTTTCTTTTTTCCAAACCGCTCTACATGGGAATATGGCTCATATAATATTTTTATAACTCTTCAAAGGATGGAAACAGTCTTCTAAATACATAAATATATCTACTGGAGATTTCATGCTGATTCTATGAGTTTAACCTTTAAACTGTGTTACTCTCTCCAGAATGCCCTCTAGGTCCTTGAGACAGACTTGGAATAAATTCTCTGACTTTTTATTCAGCTCTTGCAAAGACTTGGGCAAACACTGAACTCTAAGTAGTTACTTTAAAGTCTTAAATATAAATTTTTAAAATTATTGGTGCATGTTCGTAATACTTTTGGAGCCCTTTCCTTTGTGGGTGACTTTATGTTTTCATTTTCTTGGAAGGTTCTGGGATTAATTATATAAGATACCTCCTACCTGGTTTGGGGGTTTTTTTTAGGTTTTATATATTTTCAAAAATTTAAACTACCAAACCAGGTCACATTTGCATGTAATAAAAAACCTCAGAACATTAAATACTTTTCTTTAGATATGGATTTCACTCTGGGAATGCTTCTGTCTTTGTGATATCTCATCTAGGTAATTCACAAGGTCTTATTTTTTCATTTGTTTTCACTGGCATTTGTGTCATGTCATGCTGGAATATTTCAGACTGTCAATCTTAGATGTAAATATTTAGTTAGTCATATTATTTATTCATTGTAGATGATGGTAATTTAGTTTTGGTATTTGAAATCTAGGATAATGATTTTCAAAAGCACATGGACTGAAAGAGATTCTAAGAGGGATACTGGTGTCTCAGTCCGGAGTTGTGTTTAGCCTGTGATGATTTGTCCTGCCTTGCTTTCCTCTTAGGAAAAATGTAGGCATTCCCACAGCATGCAAGGGATGCCCCTGGCCCTGTGATGGAGGAAGGACTGTAGAGCTCTGGCAAATGGCATTGTCTTCCTGTAGGTTGCCAGGACACAACTCCTCTGATATTCAGTCTTCTCTTTGCTTTGCATGCAAGAGCTGCTTGGAGAAAAGGCTATTTGGGATGGAGCTGCCTCTCTTGCTCTGCCAGCAGCAGCCAGCTCTGGGCAGCCTCCTTGCTGAGTGCTTTGTGGGCTCCAGCTGAGAGCGGGCAGGGTTTTGCCAGAATGCTGGCACCTGGCGGCTGATGTCTTTGGCATCTGGCTGGAGAGTAGCCCCTGCCACTGCTGAGAGTCCAGGGTCGTGTGGCTCCTGGTAGTAGAATCCTTCACTTCCTCCAAACCTGTTTTTTTTCTCCTTTGAATAGCAGTGCGGTTTTTTGGACTGCTTTCGTAGGAGTACTTTTGCCTAGTGTCAGTTAAGAGTAAACTGCAGAAATATGGGAATATTTCTGGGAATTTGACACCTTACACAAAAGACTGACTGAAGGTTTGATGTTTTCAAACATTTGAAAAAGAGCTGTGAGCAGTAAAATACTGCCTTGTACTCCTGTGATGCTGGTGTTTTGTTTTCTCTGCATTGAGGATATGTAGGTCCGTAACTGGTGTTATCTCCTGTACCTGAAACCAAATTTGAAAGATCCTTCCTCAGTGATCATTGACAGGTTCTTTGTTGAAATTTTACATTTTGTGAACCTCTCAACCATTTTACTTTGCATATTGAAGTGGTTTTGTGATTCCTTTATGCTTTTGATGAAAGAAAGGAGACACGATGTAAAATTTAAATTAGTTAGGTTTCAGATATATCTCTGTCAACATTAACTAATTAGAAAATGATGAAAACAAAAGAGTCAGTTCATGCACAGTTACTTACTAAACAAGTGCTTTATATTAATTTACTTCATGTTTATATATATTTACTTTAATTTACTTTTAATTTACTTCAAATTGCAGCCTAACTTCTGTTCTGGTCCGGGAGAGTTTAAAAATGTCATAACTTTCATGTCCCCTGAATCTTAAGCTTGTTAAGAATATGGCATTTCTTAATTGTACTAGTCACTATTGAAAGATAGATTTTCTTCATACCACAGTTACTAGACAGAGCATGTTATTGTGCCACTGGTGGACAGCCCATTGACTGACACCCTTGCATCTTTTAAATTTTGGTTTAATGATTTTCTTCTTCCTTTTGGATGTTTGCAACTGCTCAATGTAATGTTCCTCTGTTGTCTTAAGGAACCTGAGGTGTGAACTTTTACGGCTTTTGTTTACAATAAACATACAATTTGAGAAAGATTATTTTGGTTAGGAACTCAATATATAGTTAATGCAGAGGAGTTCTTCCTTAGCCTGCAGGCACATAGCTCAAATAACCCACAATTAGTAGAGGGCTGGAAATGAAGTGGTTGGTCAGGGCCATTGTTTCGGGTTTTTTATTAGAAATGTGTAGGCTGATGTGAAAAAAGTGCAAATAGCAATTGGTTTCAGCTGTCTTTTTGCTGTCCCTGCAGACTGCTTTTATCAGTCTCCATTTCCTTGACTCTTCTTTGGTTGCAGGTACAGCTTTGGAGAAAACTCTTAGCAGGTGGGTATCTGGCCGCTGTTTGAAAGGAGAGCACAGTGTGGCTGTGCACAGTTACTTTGTCCCTTGTGCCAGTCTGCCAGCTCCATGCTGACTCTGTAATTGCCTGCTGAGCCTGATCCAAAGGCTCTTATTGTCACTGGGCTGCCTGGGCATCATCCCTAACCCGTCTGGGAGAGCAGCCAGCATATCTGCACCATCAGCCTTAGTAGCTAGCTTACCGCTTTAGTTAGTCTTACTCCTCTGTGTCAACAATGAAGAATGGTGAGTACTATGAGAGGGAGATGGAGCTGGCCTTAGGGAGACAGTGGCCCGCTTAACATAAAAAAAATTGAAACAGTGATGGCAAAACTCTTTGGTACCTGACAATTTTTTTTAAAGAAATGTGGCAACCCTCCTTTATTGGTGTCAGCCCAAGTTTTTGTGGCATTAGAGTCCCTGGTTTTCCTTGGTGGCTTGGGGAAGTTGGATCCTGACCTTCATGTGCTGCAGTTTGCATGAACCAGGAGGGAGACTGGGCTGCTTGCTAGGAGTCAGGAGACATCAGGGTTGGTAGGAAAGGAGTAGAGCAAAGGTAGTCATGCTGGGGCTCAGAGAGAGCCACTGCCTGCTGGCAACTTTCTTCCAAGTCTAAGGTGTGAGCAGTAATGTGTGAAGATGTTTTCAGTGAGGAAAGACCCAAGGGCGATGCTTGCTTAGCAAGGTCCGTGAGGAAATCTGTGGGTAGTGTGTTGGTGGAGGGCCTGTAATGCAAGGCAGGCAGGCTGACTAAGGAGTGCTGGTAGAAGGGAGTGATGGATTGATTTTGTTGTGTTAGAACTCTTCCTTACTATAATACGAAGCACCCTTCCTTTCAAAATGTAAATCCAGTACCTGTCTGTAGAGTTTCCTGCTGGGGAATGAATTTAAATTAGTTTTCTCTTGTTTTGCTGACAGTGTGGTTATTGTACAACAGTTGCCTTTCTGTGTCACCCTCTGACATGTCTAATACTTCTTCAGCCTTTTATATGGGGTGTATGTAAATATGACGTAGCACATTGATATCAGTGGGTAAAAAGAGCTCTTAAAGCATGCAGTGGATGATATAAAAAAGAGTAATTATGCAGCATTATACTAGTCTAATGAATTCTATCATTGCAGGATTTTGGTATTCAATTCTATTTAATCATAAATATGTTTGCACAGTGCAGGCACCAGATGTGTTCCTCCTTCTCTGTATTCAGTTACAGCACAGAAATTACTTCAAGCGGAATTTGACACTTATGGTTTTAAAAAAATATCCGGAGTGATGTGCTTAGAATATATATTTGATTATTTTAGCCTAAATTCTAGTTTTTGAGCTGAATTTAAAGTACTTCTTTGTTTTCTTTTAATCCATTGATATAGAATGGTTTGATTTGGGCCTTGAAGCAGTCCTGGCTTAAGAAGTGTGGGCAAAATTTTATGCCCAAGTACTTATAATTATCTTTTTTTGATACTGTCTTAGCCCCTGTGCTAAATCTGTTGTGTTCTGAGGGGTGAGTGCCTACACAAAGTTTCTGTGCTTGTGGTAATCAGCTCCTGTATTAGGCAGTTTGGTGAAAACAATGAATCTGCAGAAAGGGAAGACTTTGTGTGAATTATATTGGGTTTGATTTCCACACCTTGCTTTATCTAAAGTCAGCCCTGCCCTAAACTATCAGTAACATGTTTTGTACTTAAGCAGTATGTAAAAAAATATATTGTTAGATATTTAAGGAAAGCAAGGCAAGTGTCAGCTTTCCCTGCAGCACAGGAAAGTGAGGGTGAATTGATGCCATACCACTTGTTCAGGATCTGGAGTGTGGTGGAGACGACTTTTTTTAAAGTTCAGGAGTCTCAGGAATGAGTATCCTGAACAAGGAACCAAATCTTATAGGAGCATGGTTCAGTACCTTGTAGGTGAATATTCACCTGAAAAAGGACCTGAAGAAAACCAGAAGGGTTGTATAAAAGGAAAAGATACTGCCAAGCAGATGATACTCTGCTTTAGGAATAGGTGTGATAGAAAAACAAGAACCCCCCAATCCGCCAGTATATGCCATATTTTCGGTCGTAATCTTGGAAAGTGAACAAATGATTTTTATCTTGATGCTTTTTTTATGATATATAAAGTCACAGGATTAATTAATATTAATTAATTAATATTAATAGTCACAGGATTAATAGGATTAATTTAAGTGGTTTTATCAAGACTGGTATGGTTATATCTGTATAAAAGACAGTAAAAAGATGAACTATTAGACACACCTGCCAGTTACTGAAATCAGTAATACAGTAGATTAATGTAATACAATAGTGTGTGATCCCTGTAATGCTGGTTGGCATAACCAACGTGCCATTGTTAAGCTTTGCTTTGTCATAGCAGTGTATGATGAAAGCAGTGAGGAAAGAACTGATAACTGTTTTAAATAGGGAACGTATATTTGAAAGAAAAAAAAAATCTATTTTTGTTCCAAACAGGAGGCTAGAAGCCCTGCTAAAGGAGATGACCATTATTAAGGTAACTGCACATGTAGGTGAGAGGAGATGGCAGGTAGTGTGACTTTAGAGGGTGTCAGGCAGGAGGAAGATTTCTGGCTGGATTTCTCACAGAGCTCTCTGGAGAATGTTTCCCTTTATTAGTGCTTTTTACTTGTGAAGGGGTGACTGAATGTCACTGCTATAATGAAATTTGTTGATGACCCAGTTCAAGGATTCCTAATACAGCAAAAGATCACTGTGTTATGGGGAAGAAAAGCTTGACCTTGAGGACTGCAGTAATAGCAGCTAGATGAAATTTAATAATAGGAAATATAAGGTGCCTGCATTTGGGGACTAACAGCAAAAGTTACAGCTGTAGGCTGAGTTCATCAGTAGAAAAAGAAGCAAGGACAGGCAGAATGAAGAGAGGAAGCATTAGCTGATCACTGGGTTATTTGGACTTGTGTTCAGAAAAGACTCGTTTATGATGGCAGCGTATCCAGCTAAAGATGAGTCCTTGCCTGGGTGGCTATGTAAACTTCTAGTCACCTTTTTGTGAAAGATCACCAGGAGAAAGGCGGGTTTTGTGAGAGGTGAGAAGAGCTTGACTTGGGTGTAGATCTGCAGAGGAGAAGAATGCTGAGAGTTGTATGACTGCCATCTACAGATAGTCTGTGGCTGCAGACATCAGATTTGAGGAGAAGCTATGGAAGACAAAGAATTAATGACACATGCACCTACACCCAAACAAAAATAAAAATGATCTCGCCAGTAATGAAAATGAATCTGAAAATTAGAATTTATCCCATTGCCATTGGGGCACTTGGTTTGTGGAGGATAATATACTCAGGATAATAAAGATTAAAATAATGAATTGGTTTTACAGTGGGATGCTGTCCTCAGCTGAGAGTCAGTCAGTGTTTTCACTCAGAGAGAATGGACTTCAGGAGCATCCTTTTAGTTTTTTATTTCTATGGACCACAGAACTTCCGGAAGCTACTGAGATGTTTTAAGTGACAATTTCCTTTGACCTGTGCATGAAGTCCATCTGAAGGCTAAAGAGATGCATTTTCTGGATTTTAAAAGTTCATGGCTTTTTGCTATCTAAATATATTTTATCCTTCCAGTGTTCTGGAGAAGTAGTCCCAGAATTTAAAACATCAGGGGATAATAATTTTGATCTATTTCTGATCTCTTTAGGCATTCATTATAACATTTCTGAGAGAGATTTGAGGTAATATAAAGTGGAAGGGACTGGATGTGTCCTGGAACTTACCGAATTAACCTTATGAAATTCTTTTTTCCTTGATTCCATTTCTTGAAGTGTGTTTTTCATCTTGGAGGGGACAGTTAAGTTCAAAGGCTGAGCTGATTGTAGTTTTCATTAAGATTATTGCATAGTTTACATGCAGTGTGATAATTGCTGTGCAAGTCATGTGAATGAACTCTTTCAAGGCAAATGTACATATTGATGTACAATAGAAACATAAGACTCAGATAAATATGCACAAACTGAATGTGGCAAGATTTTTCTCTCTGATGGGAAATAACATTTATCAATAAGAATATTAATGTTTCAGAAAGTATTGAAAATAAGCAATGCTCATTTTAAATATCATCATATTCTTCTGATGTTGCTGAAGTTGAAAGACCAAGTGATAAACGGAAGTGAATAATTTAAGCCCTTCATATGACTTCTTATGTGCTTAATAATTGATTTGACATCAGGAAATAAACATTTAATAATTTCATGGTACACATATAGTTAACAATTACTTGTATGATGGAGTTACCAGAGAACCATTAAAGCACCACTATCCAGTACTTCTTGCTAGAAGGTTTAATTTAGGAAGACATGCAAATGTCATTTATTGGAATTGTATTTTGCTCAGAAATCTAATAGTTTGCCTGACTTCCAGGAGGAAAGGTTTTGGCATGATACTGCATTAGTCTTTTGGTTTAAGCTGATAGGCTTTACCTGCCTGCATGCTGTGGAAAAGCTTGTACCTTTACATGGCCATTGCACAGAATATTATATGTTTTTGTTTTTCTGAATTGGGTGCTGGAAGGGTGTATCATCATAGAGCCTGACCTTTGGTCAGTTTTTTGCCTTTTATCTCAAATCTGATTGAGTTTGCAGGTTTCTACTGCTGTAAAAATTCAGTTAGTGAGCTATTGAACAAAGAAATCATAAAATAGATGGTGAAAATATTTCCTACAAGCTGCATAAGAAGACATCAGTTCAGTTGTTTGGGGGTGTTACCTGTTTCTGTAGATTTTATTAATTGTTAGGCACAACTGTGGTGCTAAATAAATGAATCTGTATATTTGGATTGTCAGAGGATCGCTTCTCTTTTAATCAGGGAAGCAGCTAAGAGAATTTTCCCCCATATCCCTGCAGTTTGTAGTATGCTGGCTGTGAAATCCTTTCTGGTTCCCTTGTTAGGATGCTGATCTGGTTTAGGGCAAATGTGGGATAGAACCTCCAAAGGGGTTGCTTCCTCTCCCAATTACTAATGAAGACAGCCTTTGGTAAATCTATTGTTTGTTACCACTCTGTATTTTTTTGCCTTACAACCAGCTGTAGTCTGCTTAAAAATATTTCTTGCCTCATTCGATACAGATGAGTTTTCATAGATTACAATTTTTAGGCATCATTCTGACAGTGATAGTGTTGCAAGTTCAGATATCTGAGGGCTCAGTTTGAATTCTATTTCCCTTGCCCTTGACTACACTTGCAGTTTTGCCCCCCTACCACCCCCCAAAAAAGGGAAAGAAACAAAAAATCTTTGTGGCAAGGCTTTTCCCCCCCTTTTTTGGTAATATAAGCAAGCAAAGTATTATAGCTTTATCTTCCAGATTCTGTAATTTTTTATATTTTTGTAATTTTGACTGAACTGATCCTAAGTAAATGTGATAGTAACTAGTGTATGCATTTTTCTTTATTATGCTGTTGTTAGCCTTAATCATCCAATATTTTTTTTCAAATAATGTAAAGTTATGAAGGAGATGGATTCAAAAGCCTGTCTTGTAAAAAATGAGAACATCTGAATAAAACATATTTAACATACATATGTCTAAAAAGTTCTACTTTCCAAAAAGAGCTAAAACAAAAAAGTATTTTATTGCTATTAAATGAAGCAGAGATTTGATTAAGTCTTTTTTTCCCATGTCACACTCTGATTATCCATTTTGACTGCATATGTTATCTAATGCCAGTTCCTAACAATGTGTACGTATTGCTTACACACCTGTACAAACAAGTATAAATTGATGCCTTAAATGGCTTTCACACAGAGGAGACTATGGTCTTTGTTAGGTAGATATGGATGCCTTTTATTTTCACTAACCTGAATTTTATCACCAGTTAGAAACTTATTTAACCAGTTATTAACTTATTTAAATTGTAACTGATATTCATCAGTTACAATTTTGGGTCTTTGTTAGGTCTGATGTAGATAAACTGCCAGGTCTACTGGATGACCCAGGGTATTAACAAGAGAAGGAAAGTATGTGGTGTGAATGACATTATTTGTATATTAAATTCAATTGAAATGTTGGCTTGTGTGCAAAAAAAACAAAAGAGAAAAGTCGTGTTTTCAGATTGAGACTGGAAAGAAATCTTAATTGATGACAAGGTCCTAAATGCAGAAAAGTGCAGTATAAATCACGTTATAATGTGTCAGTCATACTTCTTTCTATACTATGATTTCCTCTAGATTAGCCCAAGAATTCCATGCTCATTGATGATGTGGGCAGAGAGGACATATTTCTCCAGAGAGGCTAGCAAGGGAATCTGTGCTTTAGAACCCCTAAATTTCTTCTCATCTCTCCTTGTTCAGTTTTCATCACATTTCAGTAGGCACTACTTCTCTCAAGCCACGTGAACATTCCAAGAATGGTGTTTTAAAATATTTCAGGGGTATGTGGCCACTGAAGCTACAAAAGGAAAATCTTTCTGGATCAGCTTCTGTGATGCATTATTTAGCTGGTGGTTTTGATCACACAGTAGTGATTTTACATGATGTAGAAATGTAGAACAAAACTTTGCCTCTTGTGCTCTTGCAGTGTTTGTATTCTCTTTTATTTACCATGCTGAGCAACCACATATCTTACAAATTTATTAAAAAAAAAAAAAGAGGATTTACTTAGTAAAATGACAGGTTTCAGTTTTCAGTACTTTTGCTATTTTGTTGCAAATCTTACATGAGGGCTTTCTTGGGTGGTGTTTGGCCTTTTTTTACCTGTTTTATCAAAAATGAGATTGTCAGGGCAGGTGTACCCCTTTGTTCAGGATGGCTGCAGTCTTAGGGAGAGTGGGAGAGGACTGAAATCAGGACAGATCCCACCACCACTGTGTCTGTGTCTCTCAGGAGCTGTTTCTGTGGGATGAGACCTGTGCCCATGGGCCGTTCAGTGTGCATGGGCTGAGCATCAGATGCAGCAGGAATGTTGGGACAAAGCCACCTAGAAATGTGATGAAAGCTGAGCACCTCTGCTTGTGCAGTGTGGAGAGCTGGGCATGCAGACAAAGGAATGGCTCGTGTGAAAGTGGTACCTATTTGTTTTTTAAAGGTGTTTTTTTATGATATTCTGGTGTTTTCCTTCTCTCTGGGAGCTGTGAAAGTTGGTCACACAGCCCTGGAAAACAGATGGTTCCTGGCCATCAGCATGGATGGAAAATGGCTGAAGGGAAAGGTGGAGAAGGGTTGTGTTAAAAGTGAAGGAAGCAGAGTCCTTAGGTAGGGGTAGGTTGGTAAGCAGAAGGTAAATGAAATCCCTGGCTGAGTAGGCATGGAGCAGCACACATTTTGTTTGTACAGAAAATAGACTTTCAACTCTTACCATTTGTATACTCAGTGGCACTGGATAGAAATGGGATGGTAAACAACAGGAGCTATAAAAACTCGAATGATTTTGAAGTATTGAAGGTCAACAGGATTGTGTATTTCAGGCTGCTGTATCTTGCTAAAACATACAACTCTAGTAAGGTTTCTTGCTGTTATGGAAATTGCTTCTTGAATATGCTGCACTATCAAGACCTTTACATGGGAAAACTTATGTATATTTAAATACAATTTAACACTAATATTAATATAGCTCCCCAGGTGTTTGAAAAAAAATAACACTAGCAAGAGGGGGTGTGTTTTGAATAGATTAATTTTAATGCAGAATATGCATAGGGATGTCATTCTTTTTAGGCACGGTCTGTTGTTGAAGTCATGCAATATGAAGTAATACATTAAACTTGTCGCAATTTTGGAATATATTTTAAAGCAAAGACATTTCTGGGCAAAAAGTATTTGTCTAAAAACATTTTTCTTATGAAATGTATAGCTGAAAACGTTATGGCTTTGGTCACTTACTGGTAATAAAGGTGAAGTTTTTTGCTTTTCTCCCAGTTTACTTTTCCGCATTTTGTTATACTCAGATTTCAGAAAAACAAAAAAGAAAGGAGGAAGAAAGTTTACAAATATAACATAATTTGATTTAGTGACTTTCTCGGAATTCCCTTAGGTGCAAAGTATAATAATCATTTTTGAACTACAGAGCAGCAAAATGAACTCCCAACATTTGTTTTTTTAAAACTGAAGTGCTCATTTTATCCTTGAAATCCTCCAAAAGAAGCCACGAACTAAACTGTAACTGCATAGTAAAATAGTCATAGCTGTCTGTGTCTGTGCAATTAAGATATTATTCTAGTTAGGTTTCTTCTTACAATTAAATATATTGCTACTTTCATTGTTCAGTTCTCAGACTGGTGTCATTTTGCTTATATCATTGTTTTTTTGACTGGAGGTGTTGGAGAATTTTTAAGATTGAATTAATTTTACAAAACATTAATATTTAGGGCTATATGTTTTTCACAACTGAAGTCCTGAGTCAGGAGAGAGGCTGCTCATGGTAGCTGGTGGGTAGCTGGAGAAACCATGATAACACTGACGCCTGAGCAATCCCATAGAAACCCAGGTCCTTGTTATCCAGAAATGCCTCTGCTCCTGAACTTCCTTTCCTGGAAAGCACAGATCTCCCACTCCTCCAACACACCCCAACTCCTGTCCCCCAATTATGCAATATTAAGATATAATCACCACTGATTTGTGAGAGCTTCTTCCTGACCTGTTGCCTAGTGATATTATGGTGGGAAGTTCTATCTGGTTCCAGAGGTTTGGGAAGCAATGACAGTGGACTGTATTGACACAGTACATAAACCTGGTTATAAAATTTTACTTAGTACATTGACACGGCCTCTGATACTTGAGGTAATTTAGATGTAGCAGAAGAATCTGTGTCAATGTGCATCACAGTGTGCAGGACCCCAAAATGGTCCAAGCATCATGTGGAACTGTGATTCTCTCCACAAATGTATCCAGATCAAAATCTCTTCTAGAACAGCGTCTCTGATCCAATCTGCCTATCCAGTCTCCTAGTGAAAGGCTTCGTTCTGTCCCCCGTCCAAAAAATGGGCTTAAAAGCTACAAAGAAGCATCCTGTAAGATTGTTCTTGGGGTCTTCATTGCAGTTTAAACCTTTTGCAGTGAGAAAACAATGTTTTAAGGTTGTAATTAGACTGTTCTAGCTAGAATTTCCCAGACAATGTATTGTTGTTGTCCACTTTGACATGTAGTAGTTTTAATATTGACAAACTACCACAGAAGAGCTCAGCTGAGAGTAGTCATTGATCTACTGTGCTTGGGCAAACGTTCTATCACGATTATCAGAAGGAATTTGCATAAATATAGGCAGAGGTTACACAGGCTCTTCACACTTGGGGTAATGGCTTTTCAGCTTGCTCCAAGGGAAGGGAGAGCAGCCAAGGTACCAGCTGGAACAATTCCAATGTTTGTCAGGGCCTGAAGTCAAATAGATTTTTCCTGGAGCATCAGGTCGCTCTTCTGAACATTCAAGACTGTCAAGAGTTGAAAGCTTCTCTGTGGAGTATCTCACACTCCTATTTTGTCCTTTTTAAAATTTTTTGGAATCTTAGTATGTAATTTTTTAATGTTTCGCATTCCATGTGCTTATTTTTATTTCAGATATTTGACTTTGCTTGAATTTTGGAGGCTGCATTATGTACCCATTTATTTAATAGGTCATCATGAAAATAATGCTAAGCAGGGATCATTAAAGGGGATATTGTGTGGGCTGAGTCGAAAGTTATTTTAACCACAAGACTGAAGAGGAGTCTCTTCCATCCTAGTTCCCTAAAAGACAGGAATGACTCATTTACATTTCAAATGAGATACAGATACCGTCTGTTACCAACTTCATTCAGATTTCTGATGAAGCCTTCAACAGATTGCTTTTGCATGAATAAAAAAATGACTGGTTATTAAATATATCAACAGTAATGTTTGTTCACCTTTGATTACACTGGATTTCTGAGAGAGATAGTGTATGTTGGAAAATTGCATGCTCTATTGAATTTTTTTTTGAGTTATATTTATTCATATTTTTATTTTTGCCCTTTAAAAACAGTAAGGGGACACAAAACCCCCTTGGTCTCAGAAGCCAGGAACTGTCAAATTCTGTGCTTAGTATTTCAGCTGCCCACTTGAGGTGTTTTAATGTGAGAATCAATTTAACACTTGCAGATTATGAAGCTGAAGAAAGTATTTTCTTTCTTCTCTTTCTTTCTTCTCTCCCTTTTTCAGGTAACATGCAGTAGGTAATTACATTATCTGGGATCTTTTGTGTATTTGTGGGAGTTTTGTGGCTAAAAAGTATTGTTTTGTCTATATTGATAGTCAAAAGTGATGGTTTAACAAATTCAGGTACTTATAACAACAGTTTGTAATTTTACTGGAAGTACTGAAAGTTCCTTGATGGATCATATTTGAGGATTAGAGGCCTCCAGAAGCGTTTGCATCTCAGACTTTTCAGGGAGCCCTTGCAAAGCAGAATCGATTGCTTGCCACAGTGACGTTTTGGCAACATCCTGCTTTATTGCAGTTCAATAACAATATGAAACCTCCAAGGACCACTTAAAAATGGATCAAGGTAATGCTGTGAAGAGAGTGTTCCTGCCAGGCGTTGATTTCCTGGGAGAGTATGCAAGGTGGCAAGCCTGGAGAAAGGATAAAGTGGCAAAGATCATGTGGAGGTGGTATGAAACAGGCTGAGGAAGGACCCTGTGGTGCTGGAGGTGTTTGAGCCGTGCTGACAAACTGGCAGTGGTGCTGCACAGCTGATATTGTCACTGTTTGCCTGCCAGTCTGCTGGTCAGGAGCTGGCCCAGGCAGCTCCTCCAGCTGGACAAGCCTTTGCATCAGAGATGTGTTCCTGGTATTGTCTAAAGTAATCAAGTAGTCTAGGAGAAGAGACAAGAAAGAAATTGGAGCATTCCCATTTGGATCAGGTTATTACAGGTGTGATTGCTCACCTTCAGTAGCAGGACATGGCAGTCAGCACACTGGGTAGCACCCGTACAGATGGTTGGCTGGAGGACAGCTCAGCTGAGATCCATAGGTGTGTGACACAGAGTGGGTGGGAGGAATGCAATGAGTTTTGGGTCAAAGGAGGTTGAGACATAGTGGGGGTCAGTCTCTTCTTCCAAGTAACAAGTGATGGGACAAGATAGGAAATGGCCTCAGGTTGCACCAGGGGGAGTTATGTTGGACATCAAGAAAAATTTCTTCAGCAAGAGGATTGTCAAGCATGGGAACAGGCTTTTGAGGGATGTGATGGAATCACCATCCCTGGAGGCATTTGAAAGACATGTAGATGTGGCACTTAGGGACATGGTTTAGTGGTGGATTTTAGCATACTGGGCTAATGGTTTGACTCTCTGAGGTCTTTTCCAACCAAAACAACTCTGTGATAATGAGTTCCTGTGCTATCAGTGCCATGAACAAAAGGAAGACCAGCAATATTAAAAGTATCTGGTCTAAGAAATGGGGTACCTTTGTTGAATGAGGATATGTGGAAGTGGAGTTTGGCTGCAATCACTGCAGACAGACGTGTTCTTCTCCACTTTGCCCCTTTGTCCAGGCTGCACCAAGTGGCTGTGGAGTGTTTGGTTTACTCAGTGTTGGCTCATGGGAGCACTGAGGGCTGCCAGCTGCCCTGCATGGTGACCTGGGGGCTTTTTGGGGAAGGGCCTGCAGGGCATGACAGAGAGCAGAAAGGGGGATCCTGGTGTTTGTACTTCCTGGCAGAGGAAATCTTAAAATAGCAGCAGCTGTTCAATCTAAAGATATTACAGTGGGAGAAAAACACGTTTCTGGGACTGTTTTTTCTGCGTCTCTCACCAGCACTGATCAGTTCTCACTGCTAGTGGAGAAATGCTCAGTTAGCTCACCAACTGCTGGTTGGTGAAATGCGCAGAATGTGGGCACTGACATGTGCAGCAACCCACAGAAGGTAATTCTACCTAGTTGTGGTTGTGTTGAAGGTTTCCCTCAAAGAATCCAGGCTATGACATTGGCACCTAAAAAAAGCCATGAAACCTCCATTATAGTGTTGGTGAATGTAAGGAGAGTATCAAATCCCTTCTCCGTATGGAAGCACTCAATTTGTTTATCTGCCATCATGTGACAGTAGATAGATATGATAAAAAAACAGAGAAGTAACCTTATGCATGGAATAACACATACAGGTTTGGAGCAGAAGGAAAACCCACTGCTCCTGTCAGATGCCTCTGAGCATCTCTCCCTCTCTGAAGCTTCACAACTGTAAATACTAGTTAGAGATTTCTCTCAAGGGCAGGGAAGGGATTCAGATGGAAGCAAAATAATGAATTGCCAGTTAATGTACAGTTTTCCTGTCAGTGCAATATAAAGGTAATACTTGCTTTGCTAGAGGTGTTCTCTTTTTTTGAAGTAGGAATGAGGCAGGAAATTAGCATAAATTTTGTGTTTATTGTCAGAGGTGTATGATTACAAGAAACATGTTAGCGTAACAACAGAGAGAAATGTCTTCTTTAGATATGAAGAAAATGATTATGTAAATGGTATTTGGGTAATGCAGTTTCTTCCCCCATACTGACACTTCAAAGAGCTACACCAGCACTGCAGGATAAATGGGATGAAGCAGGCACATATTCAGATCTTCCTCCACCCACTGTCCCCCGCTTTACTGTTTCTAAATGTTCATTTGAGTACTTCTGAATTCTCATTTTCATCACTGAAGCACTAAATCCAGTCCAGGAACTACTATCAAGATAGCACATCAGGAATCAATCTGGAAACATCCTAATAGTTATTCTGCTGTGAAATCAGTGTAATGTAAACTGGAATAATTAATTTCACATGTTTTTCAGTTATGTCTGTTTAGTTGATTTACCCATGTGAAAGAATTAATGCTTAGGAGAGGATCTTTCTGTTGTGCTGCCTTATGTAACATTGGCTGAATTGCTGCAGAAGTGACAGGGTCAGAAGGTGCAGGAGGAAAGCAGTTGCTGTTTCAGATACCAGTCCCAGTGTCTATTTGTAGCTTATAGAAAACTGTTTAAACAGCTTTGGATCTGTGTTTGTAAAGCATTCCTGCTTGAATGCTTCATCTGGCAACAGCAGCAGCACCTATAGGATCCTGGAATGTTTATATGCCATTTGCTGTTTTGAAACCCTTGTTCTGGATTTGTCAGGAGTTCAGTTGATGAAAAATTAAGAGTGAACACTCATGTTTTGGTTTCAGAGCTGTATTCATATTGGGGTGCGTACATCTGGCCTCGTTCTGTGCAACTTTAAAGTGTATATTGTCCCTTTAAAAAAATTTAAAATAGTGTAAGAAAAAGAAATATATCAGAGCTTTCAGTAATTCTAAAATAGCTATCAACCTGAAACACCGGGAGTACTCTGTGTGTCATAGAATTTTCTTCTGTCCATAAGCTGTGTCTTGTATAGTGAAGGATATTGCTTTTTCTCTGTTTCCCAGTTGTGTTTGCTGCTCCCTCTGTCACTACAAGCATGATGGATTAGCATCACATCTTCCCATTGTTTTGTCCCCATTCCTTACAGCCTCTTTTAGGTGCAACTGCATTTTGTCAAATTCAAAATATCTATCTATATAGATGTATAATGTCTAGATAGTTTCTAGATATCTGGAAAGTTGTCAAAGAGTCAAAGATATCTTTTGTCTAATGCCAGATATCTTTAATATCCCCAGCCTGTTTTCTTGCCTAGGGATATTCCATTCTACATTTTTGTCTTAGGAGGTTGGAGGAATTCTTGGTTTCCCTTATCATAATAACTGTTGCTTGAGGTGATATCAAAAGTTGAGGATTTGCAATTGCCCTTTAGCTACTCAATTCTATTGAAAGCCTTGTGCCAGAGAGAGATTTCTGTTGTACAGTTTTTAAGCAAAAGCTACATCACAGAATTCATCAGAATTAAATCATACATAGGTTCTAAAGTTCGTCAGAAACAATTCAATAGTGTTTATTTTAGGAGAAAATGAACACCACCTCTCAGACAAGCCAGAAATGATGACACTGAATGAGAACCATGTTGGTTTTTTCTTTTGCTGTTTCTGGGTTTGCCCTCTGTAGCTGCTCCCTTGCACAGCCCAGTTTTGTCTGTGTAAGCAGCACATACACTTTATTGTAATGTAACAGATTTTATGGGTATAACTTCTATCTGTGCATCTGCTTGCTCATTTTAGCTAATGATAAGAAGTACTAAACCCAACCATTGAAAAAACATTTGTCTGATGTGATATATTGAGTTTCCTATTTTCACAGAACAGGTGGCATTTTCTTGCTGATAACTTGGTCAGTAGTGAAAATCAGGACTGCCAAGGAATGATTTATTCAATATCTGAATTTTATCCTAAAAAATTGTGAGAGAAAGCAACCAAAACCTGCCAGTAAGTCTGAAGGTTAAACAATTATTCTGTCTGATGTTTCTGACTGATTTTAAATATCAGCTTTTAGAAGAAAACAGGACTGCAGATACCATTTGGAGCTGATTTTAGAATGCCAGTCTTAAAATAGAGTTGTTCCTAGGCACTTCTGTGAGGTTTTTGTGCATTCAGAGGCTTGAATTGTTTGGAGAAATCATATGGGTCATTGATTTACCTGAATTTATGTATGTTCTTTCATAAGGCTGAAAGACTAAATCTCTCCTAAGACGGTAGCCTACCCTGCCTTGCAAACCCCAACCCACTGAGGACTGAATTCCTCTGTAACAAAAGACCAGTGTAAAATACGACTGACTCAGAAGTAAATATTTTACCTTGTATTTAAATTAATGTTGCATGAGCACTGAAGGCCAGACACCAAGTGTATTTAGACTGATATACTACTGTAGCTTTGTTGAGTGAATACCATACTGGAAAGTACTGAACTAGAAATGAAAGTCATTAGTCTTGAAAACAGGGTCAGTGAAAGTAGTTGAGCCAACAGCAAACATTTATGGGAGACAGAGATCTTTTCATTCACCATGGGCAGCAGCAGTCCAGACAGCAAAATAAACAGAGAGAACTCTGTTAGTGCTTGGTATTTGCCTGGATAAGACTGACTCTGTTGCTAGTATATATTGATTTAAATCTAGAGGACATTGAGGGAAGAAAAAAACAACCAGGAGTGATGAGGAAATTATTTTAGAGCTCTTTATGAATAATTCAGTAACATAATTTATTTCCATCTGAGTGATTGATAATTGCTAATTTTTCCCCAAAACTCTCATATTGTCAGTATGCAGAAGTGTTATGCATATGGTTTTCTTCTGGACGAATACTGCCATGCCTCATCTTGTTCAAGCTTATGTATAATCAACATGGCTTTTAATCCCTGTGAGAAGTGTAGAAAAGGGTTGTACATATGTCTTTCCAAAACCCAAAAAATGGGTTTTAAATTTTAAAATATGATCTCAATGTTATTTTCCCATATGTAATCTTGTCCTGAAGTTGCTAGGGGATGTTGAACAGTTGGGAATGAATTTGATCTCTGCAATTGCCAATAGGTGAGTAATGGCTTTGTGAGATAAACCATCCCTATAAATATATTGCCTGTAGACTAGAGATGTCTGGGAGCTTTCAGAAAAGCACTAGATCTTCCTGTTTTTCTAGGAAAGGCAATAAAAGAGGTTTCTCATTTCAAAACAATTGTCTTTAAAAATATGGTTTCTAAAGAGAATATTCCCGTGAAATTTTAGGATAAATTTATAGTTTTTTTCATTCATTTGCAGGCTAGCATCAGGAATAAGAGAAAACCTGGCGTTCCCTGCTGTTCTTGAATCATTTCAAGATGGACTACTTAACAGGAAACAGTCCTTTTTACCTGATTGCATAAATGTGAATCAGACAAAGCACTGAGCTTTGCTTGTCTTTTATACTTAGAAGAAGACTGATTTTTGTGTTACAGATTTTTGTTACTTTTTGTCAGTGTTGAAAAATAAGTGCTACATGGTATCAGTCCTTCTGAGAAATGTGACAACAACTGACAGCCGTAATGGAAGGGAAGCAGAAGCGTAGCAGGTGTCTGTACCATGTTGATCTTAAGGATGTAATTTCTTTAACTGTGTTGAAAATATAACTTTTAATATTTTCAGTGGATGTGGAGTTAATTTTTTTCCAGTCTTTAGTGGAATAAATTGGTAGTCTTGATGGACATCTGTCTTCTGTAGGTAAGGGGAGAACTGGTGTGTAACTGGTGTTTTTACTGCTGACAAGAACTTAAGTAGGAGGTTTCATGTGATGAAACCTGGGTGAATTGAAGTAATATGTTCTATTTGGTCTGTGGGATACTTAAAAATAATACTATTCCACATGGATGTTCCTGGCCAGCTGGTACGGCTGACTGTAGCTGTGTTAGCTGCTGGATCATCTGCCTCAGAGATGAACTATCAGCTTTCTCCCTCTATGTTTCCTCAAACCTTTCCCTTTCTATGTGGCCTCCAGGGCCCTCACATGTTTGAAACAGTTCATAAACTCTTTAGTTTTGGCTTTGAGGAGTTTCATTTTGACAACAGGTTGAGTCTATCAGCAGGTTAACAGTGTTACATAGTTCACATTGTTGAAGGCTCTTTTGAGGCTATTTTCCCGGTTTCTGACAAATGACTGACCATTGTAATGTTGCCTAACAATTTCTTAAACTTCTTTGCTGATTCTATTTTTGAGCCAGAAGAACGCCTTAGAGAAAGAGAGCAAGAGACAGAGAGAGAGATGGAGACAGGTACAGCAAATCAGCTTTTGTATTGCTAAGGTCTGAGAGACTGTATCTTATTTACTCTGGGTACATCTTGTAGGTCTGATACCCACAAGTGAGCTCTGGCCAAATGGCAGGTTTCAATGAGACCTGGGTGAACAATGTTCTTTCCACATTGCCATTTCCTATGGAAGAAAACTCAGGCATGTGGGGAAGGGGGGAATTGCAGTGTGTTCTACCAGGAAGAATGGGTTTACCTTCCTAGGTAGGGTTTGACAGCTCCAGGGGCCTGTCTTTTCCACCCAGCACAGGAATTTTCACACAGATGTATGTCCTGTATGCCCAATAGCTGTTTTTCCAGATGGGCTGCTTGAGCTCTGTCTTCACAGTTCACGCTGTAAACTGAGAAGTCACAGAAGTAGGGAGATGCTGCTTTCCTTCAGTAGAAGATAGTACCAAAAAGGGAAAATAACACTCATGATTTGAACATTCACAATGTTGGGAAGAAATATGAAAGACAAGTGCAAAGGAGATGCAGGTTTCTTTATAGATAAATCAATGAAGCAAAAGGCAAATTTAGAAGGAGGAGAGAGAATGTAAGCATTTTAAATTTTTGTGTGTTTATATTGATTCTCAGTAAAAGATCCATAGACTTTAGCATCAGACAATCCTAGCTATCACCTAAGATAAATAAATTTCTGGCCTTAATGAGTGCAGACAGAAGAGCTACAGCAATACAGGGTATAATCTTCATATGAGTAGTAAAGGAGAAATTGGCGTGAAGGTATCTTCTTTCTTTCTAAAGCAAAGCAAATCTGAAAATTTTGGTTGGTTGGCCTTAGTTTTCCTTTTTTGGTTTTGGTTTTTTTTTTTTTTTTTTTTTTCCCTTTGGTATTGTTGTGACTGCTTGGCAAACAGTACAGCAGTAAGAGATAAAGTTTGTCTTTGGTTTCGCAGCAGAAAGATTTGTGTGAACAGACCTGAGCCTCGAGATGCAAGGACTTCAGTAATGTGCTTGGGAATGGAAAGTTTGAGAAGTAATCAGGATGTGCAAAAAGAGCCTGGTCTTTTCATGAGAAAAAACACCTTCCAAAAACCATCTGGGACCATTTTCTCTTCTAAATCAAGTGTCACCCTCTTGAAGAAGTCCTTTTTTTGGAGGACAGCCTTACTACATGATACTAGCGCAGCTGTGCTGCCATGCACAGGGAAAACTGTGGGATGGATGAAAGGCCCTGTTGAATTCCATACGCTGCAAAAGAGCAGCCCTGCTATGCCATAGCATTGTTTATCTGTGTCCCACCTTTCACAAAACAGTACAAACATAGAGAATTGCATCAAAAAGAGAAGATGGTGCCATAAAGCATGTCAAACCAAACTACTCCATGGTAGTGAAGACACAAATCAGCACACTTTCTTTCTTGGTGGTTTTTTTTTTTTTTTTTTTTTTTTTTGTTTGTTTGTTTGTTTGTTTTGTTTTTGTTTTTGTTTTTTGTGTTTTTTTTTTAGTTTTTTGTTTTGTTTTGTTTTGATTCCCCTAAGTAAGACCTTATCTCAGGGGTGGAATAAGAGGAATATTTGCACTGGAATGAATTTGATCTTGGCAGAGATGAATAGGGAATTTGCTGGCAGAATGAGCATTTCTGAATTCTGCATCTTACCTTGGTATACCTGGAAGATACATATAGAAGGCAGCAATCTGAGAATGGAGGAGCAGTAGAATTTTGCATAACCAGTCTTCTTTTGAGGACAATTACAGTGATATGTCATTAACATCTAGAACTACAGAAATACCTTGATACTTCTCTTAAGAAAGCATTTTACCAGGCTTTTAGAACTGGATTCTTCTTTCGTATCAGTATCAGTAGGCAGCTGTGCTAGTGTCAGTAATGCTAGTACTCACAAAGTCAGCGCAAATAAGGAGAACAATTGGATTGTCCAGGAGATCCTTTTCACTCCCATGAGTAGTGTCTTCTTTCAGCAGTAAAGATGCACTAAAATATTCTTGCAGCCCTCACAAGATGACTTCCCTGAAAGGGCAGTCTTGGGAGGTTGTCTGCTAGTTTTCCTTGCATATGTGAGCTTGGGGATATGCTATGGAAGAGGAGGACTGAGGGCTCAGAGAGGCGAGTTTTACTGCTGCTGAAATGTAAATACACCACTGAACTGGCAATTCAGTGGGTATTGTGATGCTGCTGTGCTTATTTGCCCTGAGGAAAGAAAATGATCACATTCATGAAGGTGGAGTGATGACCCTCAAGGGTATTTAGCTCCCCTCCTTCTGGCCTCTTCGCTGGCTGTTATCTCCTTGAAGCTCCTTATCTCTCCAGTCTTGCACTTAGTAGGAGGTGATCTTTTTTCTCTGCCCAGCTTCAACCACAGGTTTTAATAGGCCTTCTGTATTATTTAGGCTTGCTGGCTTTTTTGAACAGGGAAGTATGTCAGAGGGCAGACAAAATAGACTAGAAATGCTATAGCAGTGTATTCTTGTCACTATTCTCATTCTTATCTGTTTATCTAGTAAATGGGGTCCTGGAGAAAGACCAGAAAGAGAAAAGGACATTTGAGTTTGTTTGAGCAGTACAGCCTCTCAATTCAAAGCCACATTTAACCAGCTGGACACTGTAACACCTATGTTAAACAAGCCTTTGAAGAAGTAAGTTACTGTGAACCAGTTTATATGAGAACAGGAAAGAAACCACATTATGTGCTGCTGGTAACTAATCAGTCTGCAATGTGGCTTTTGCTGGAAGTGTTTTCAATTGTTTCAAATGACCTGGTGTTCTGAGAACAGTGCCTTTGTTTATCCCTGCTTCACAAATCCAAAAATAAAGAAATAAATAAAGGAGAACAGTATTGAGATGGGGGTAGCAGAGAGAATGCTGCAGAGCTGAATTTACTGTTCCTAGGGAATTTCAGCTACATATCTAGCATTGCTGCCTTACATTAATTCTTCAGAGTCAAAACCAACTTTCTTTAAGATTTCAAGGGTTATAAATTAAAAATTCATGACTCAAAGGGCAGATCTTAAGTGATTTGAATGTTCTTGTAAAAAGTTAGGTTTTATGGTGGAAAATTAAAAGAAGAATCCTTTCATTAAAAGCAGAATCTGTTTCAGGCCTTTGTTTGACATACGGGCTAGCATTTCAAGATCATATTTTTATTGAATTGAGATGCGGGTCCAGATTTAAAGTGGACACTTTAAATCAAAAAGCTATTTACTATCCCCATTAAAAAATAGAGACCATTGATTTACACATTTAATAAAAGGAAAGTAACTAAGACATCAATTGGTAGCTAAGGAAATGGGCTGAAATCTGAGACAGTTTTCTGGCAGTACATTAATTATTATTTTTCCATAACCCCCCCAGAGGGTGGAATTAATGACACATCAGGAGGTGTGAAGTGTTTTATTTCTAAGGTCAGTGGACCTACTCGTTTGTCTAAAGGAAGTGCTTAAAGTAGCATATATTAAGTTTTCCAAGGAAAGCATTTAAAAGAACAATACCATTAAAAAAAAGTTTGAAAATATTTTCTTAGTTTATTATTGATGTAATCAAACAGACTTAGTTTTGTAAACAGTGAAATTTTTATTTGGCATTTCATTTCCTTATTTACTAAGTTTGAAAGGAAAATTTGAAAATCAGTTTGACTTTTGCTTGTTCTAATAGCTCATTTTGGTTTCTGGACAAAGAAGGTGACATTGATAGAGTATTTCACCTTGAAAAGTTAAAATATTTTTTTAAGTTTCTTTGTACAGAATTAGTGGGTACTTGTCATAATTACTGAGCTACATGAATGAGACCCGTGGCTTTGCACTTGGCTCTGCTCACCTTTCCTTAATCTTTTCTTAACACTGATGGTCTTGTTGTACTTATTTCTGCTCTGTAAATATGTAATATGGGTTTTCCTATATGGAATGGCTCATTTGGCAGTGAGACCAGCTCGCATGATCCAGCAGGAGGAGCTTTTTGTTACGACTGAGAAGCAAATACAACCAGAGCCCAGGAGCCTTGGTGGAGCACAGCTGGGGTGCAGACTTTGGCTTGCCCAGCCATTCAGTTTTAAGCTTTTCTGCAATTCAAAGCATAAAAGAGTGGGAAAGGGAAATGTTCCAAAATACTTGGGTTTAATAATTTTCCTTTAATTAAGTAGCATTAGGAATATGTAGCAATATTTGTTAGCTTTGTTCAGTCTTGTAATTAAATTATTATCACTCTTTGTTTTCCATTCCTGGCCTTAAAGGAGGGCTTTGTGTCCTGTTTAGATTTCATTTCACTGCAGTCTGATAGTGCATGTAGAGGTATCTGTGTTGCAGCATATTTAGAAGAATAGGCATTTTTTGTGATAAACAGTTCTGCCTAGTATTGACAGCTGTGTAATTCTAAAAGGTTTGTGTGGGGAAGTGCTCAAGAACCTTTAATCAACTTCCTTAGAAATCAGTTCAAACATTAGCAGAGGTATAGACTCCTATAAATATGTATTTGCACATTTAATGATTTACAAATCAGAAGGGTTACAAGCAAATGATGTCAGAACACTCCCCCCCAACCCCCCCCCCCCCCCCCCCAAGCAGCAAGATAACAATAACCATAATTTCAAAGAGAGTATTTTGGGGAAGCATGTGGAGATACGAGACTTATAGCAAAGGCTGTGGGATTCTTTGTCCGGGTCACAGTGGGGTCCAGATAGCTCTGGAACCAGAGTGAGCACCCTGTTGTGTGCCAGACACTGAAATGGCTGCAGGTGCTGGGGGAGAGGCAGGCAGAGAGATGATCTTGGGGAGATAAGGGGAGGGAAAAGCTGCCGACAGCACAGATGGCTGGAAGGAGACACTGGAAGGAGACACTCCATCAAACATGGGCATCCTTCTGAAGCATGGAATCATGACAGAATGGTTTGGATTGGAAGGGACCTTAAAGAACATCTAGTTCCAGACCCTCTGCCTTTGGCAGAGACACCTTCCACTAGACCAGGTTGCTCAGAGCTCCATCTAAGCTGTCCTTAAACACCTTCAGGGATGGGGAACCCACAGCTTCTCTGGGCATCCTGTTCCAGTGTCTCACCACCCTCACAGTAAAGAATCTTCTCCTAAAATCCATTCTAAATCTACACTCTGTCAGTGTAGATTTAGAAGAGACTGGCCATGAGTGACCCATGCTGGGGCACCCACACCTCTGAGGGACAGTGGCCATGGGTGGCCTGTACCAGGGCAGTGCTGGCTCAGCACTTGGCTGTTCTTTGTTTCTCTGATAACCAAAGAAGTGATCACAAGCTGGCATTAGCTGGCACTAAATTAAGTGAAAAGCTCACAAGTGGAGATCATTTTGCCCACAACAGCATTTTGGAAAGAAGATCTTAGGAACTAGGTAGCTCAGGTCCAATACTCTGCCATTAAAAACATGTTTATTTTTGCATTGACTGTGTCATAGTCCATTAACACTACAGCTATTTCCCAGCTACCTACTTTCTTTCAGTTTCTGCAAATTATTTCACATTCTTTGCCTGGGTCTGTGGGTTTTGCCTTTATTTTTAAAGCAGAACTGACTGTTTCTAGTACCCATCTGTGCTGCTGCCAGGCCATCAAAATCCCCAATTTCTCCCACAAGCCCCAAACCAATCAGTGAGTGGAAAAGGCAAAGACGTGATGTAGTCATGAAGGACAGAGAGCCTTTGGGAAGAGGGATATCTCTCTGCTTTGGAGGCTTAGAACCTTGTCTGTCTCTGTAATTATTTTTATTGCATTAGCAGGCATTTGGGAATAGAGGATAGACCATTTGGGATTAGAGAGCAGGATTTTTTTACTGTGAACATCGTTGTCCTTCATACTCTTACACTGAAAATGCAGAGACATTTTCTTTATATGTAGAATAAGATACCCAAGCTAAAAATAGCTGTTTAGATCCCTTTGAAAAGTGAGAGTCCTGTTTTCTTAATACCAATCAGAATCTGTTTGTCCATAGCAGGACTTAATGTATTGAACCTTTGAACTGTGACTGTAGATACTGATAAAACATCTTTATAGCTCAATAAGAGCTATAAAACCTGTCAGTTCTTTGCTTTATAAAACTTCCACTCCTGGTAGCATATGCAGAACAAGCTGGATATTTTAAAGATACTCTTCTGCACAGCATGTGAAATACTACAGTACAGATGAAACCATTTAATGTTTTAAGTTACTGGAGTAATGTAGACATTGCCTTGATGTGGGGTGGATCACTGGAAGATTTACATCTCTGTGGGCTGCCTGTCAGGCTTCATGTTAGAAATGATACTGATGCTCTTCAGTCTTTTGGCAGGTCATCAGTTATTCTTTTGGTTAGGTGAACCTTGCCTGTTTGGCTCAGTAATGGTTTCCAAACTGAAATGGGGAGCAGTGTGAGGAGAGAAGATAGAAAATAAAGCAGGCTGAAAATGTTCAGTTCTGCAGAAACTGATGTACAGTTCATTTATTCTAGTGCCTAAGTGAATAGATCTGTGGGCCTAAGGTAAAAGCATGGGAGAAATAGAAGTGCATTTAAGGAAAAAAGCACTCCATTATATTACAGCAGAAATGCTTTGTTGATAAAATTATACTATACTGTGATTTCTTGTTAATTTTGGATATACAATTTCATTTTCTCACAACTTGTAATATTTTGACTTGAAAGTTTTGGTATCTGTTCCTCTATGTATTCGCATTCAGAAGATCTGATGACTGTGGCTCTTCTAGCTGCAATTTCACCATATTGATGATTTCTCTGAGTTTAGACTTTTTTGCACTATTGGCCAGCTACTGAAATTAGTTAAATGAGAATACTGACATATTCAAAGTCAAGAAATTAAAAAATCGTAAAACTTTAAAAATGTGTTTTATTTCCTGAATCCAAATCAGTTCCTAGCTTTTCAAACTTGATTCTTCTCTCATACTCTTGTATGAGTTATTAACTCTCCTGCTATCAATTAGTATAACCAGTTAAGTGAGAAGTAAACTTGTATTTCTTCCTTTCCCAAAAAGCTTTACTATTCTATATTTTGTATTAAAGTAAAATATGGAATAAAAAGCCTTATTATTTAAGGAAGAGTGGCAAGTATAGTATGTGAGATGCCTGACTAACTTTTTAAGATAAGTCAAGCTTGTAAAAGAGCTTGATTATAATGTTTCAAAGGGCATGACAGATTTGGCTTTTCATGCATGAGGATGGAAGGAGTCTTTGAACTCTTGCATTCTCAACATTTCCTAGTCCTAGTCAAACCCATCTGGAATAAATTCTGGGCTTTTTTCCCCCCATTATCTAGTATGGGAAAATCTGACAGAGTGGGGAAGCAACAGAGGAATGGTGCTTTTTTTTCCACTATGTGTGGGATGTGTGTTGTGAGAAGAGTCAAGTTGCTGTACTCTTTTATAAAGCTTGATAGAGATAAATTGACTCTGGAGGGCATAGTTTTTGACAAACAAACCCAAACTTTCATTTGATAACACTTGATAACAGTTGATAACACTTAAGAAGAGGAAGGCAATTATTGAGAAAGAAGTACATTGTTGTAATTTTACATGGTAACAATGGAAAACTCGTGTATTTCAGTAATTCTCAGCAGTGAAAAGAACCAGCAAATTTAATTCTTTAAGGCATGAATCTCCAGGATGCAATCTGAGGGAAAATCCATGCAGACATCTGTGATAATATCACTGGACATTTTACTGCTGGGCTTTGATGCCAGGGATTGGGAGGAGCTTCCAAATCGAAGAATTTGTGTGTTGGGGTGTAGAAGAGAATATAGTGTCTCATATGAAGACGTAAATGAAAATGCCCTGGTCCGGAAAAGAAATTTTTGCATGGCTTTTATATACACTAAAAATGTGATAGGAATAAAAATTACAATATCTGTGGTAAAAAAGAAAATTGTAATTGCCATAAAAATAATTTCACCTAAAATAGGTGAGAGGGGTACATAAATTATCTTTTTATTCAAGTTCTGTACAGTGATGACAAATACTGCCTGTCTTGTAAATGTAGTTGACTGTCTCTCTTTTCAGATAAGCAATGATTGTGAAGGGGCCACTGAAAGCTCCACTTTTTATAGTGGTCTGTTTTTACATTTTATTGCTGTCATCTTTAATTCATGCTTCTTTCCATTTTTATCTAAAGCTTTCAGTAAACTATTCCTTTATGAAAAAGCTTCTTGCAAAGATGTACTGGGTGCGGAATGAGATTTGTCCATTAGTACTTCAAAGTGTAGAAAATTGCATCTCTGAGCTGTGGAGTTCTGCTTCAGATTTCTCCTGTCATATTGGCAAAATAATTACAGTGTCTGTAAGATGTGTATAATTAGAAGTTGTAATGGGAGTTCAGAAGTACTTTCATGACGGTTTAGAAGTATGAGTATGGAGATGCTGGAGTCTTGTGATACCTGATGTTCTCTGTTTCCCTTTCTTTCTAAGGACTGTCATAGCTCTGTTGCTGTTAGGATGTGCTGGCATAGGCTGTCTTATTTCAAGGATAATGATATTTATCTAACCTGTCTGTGACTCCTTGGAGCTTATGATTGCTAAGTCACGTTCCTGACACAGTTATGCTGAACCTTAAAATAGTAGAGTCTGTAAAATTGGGAGGTACTTAATTATCAATGGATTTGAACATCCAGTGTATTAAAAATAATTGTTCTCCGTTTCCTCCGTGGCATTTTGGTGCACCTCTGTTGCTTTCATTGATATCCTCAGCATGAAAAAAAGAGATGCGAATTATGATTCTAGATGCAAGGGAATAGATGAAATAAACTGAATTATCTTCATAGATACTCCAAACTTGCTGGAAGACTCTTGGAGGTAAGGTCATTGCTCACGTGTTCCTCTGCTTATCATGAGAAGATATCTCTGCCACACCAACTCCAGCTGGCCTTGTTTCCAAACATTTTATTGAGCGTGACACTGCTTTTTACAGTCTCTGGAGTTGTACTGAGCACTGTGAGAGTGTGATTCAGTATCTAATTTTTAAGGATTACCACTTTGGCAGGGCTGGGATTTGCCAGTAACCTCCCAGGTGCTGTAACACAATTCAGGTTAAAATAATCATAAAATAAGAAATTTGTTTACAAAATAGGAATACAGAAAGCTATACACAGCTGCAAATGTTTTTGAGATAGGAAGCTACAAGTGAAGGAAGATCACACCTAGACTGAGTTATCCTTAGATTAGCCCTGAAGTTTCTGTCCTTCTGTCTGGTTGTTTGCAGCATCCATCTAATTGTGTGGCTGGGCATCATGTTCTTATGCAGAGGAAACCTGTTCTTACGCAAGCTCTACATTTTTATTCATGGAACAGAAATTTGATCTGGACATCTATGTTTTCTTTGCATCCAATCAGGCCTACGGTTCTGTTAAGACTTTACATCATCATCCTTTTGTCCTTTCTTGCCTGGATAAAGCTGTTCCTACCCAAGGGTGGAGAATTATTAAGTCCCTCTCACTGGACCGTGCAAAGACACAGTGCTGTGTTAAATTATTAACCTACAAATTGCCAGCCTAATGTGAAGTGCAACACTCTCCTTCGGTGGTCATGGCAGTGTTTGTGCTCCATGTATAGTCTTTTCGGTCTTGGAATCTTACATTGTATGTTACAGCTGTAGCTTGTCAATCTCTCTGTATCCTCTCATTTTAGTGGAATTAATACCTGTGGCTCACTGGTGTGGATTAGCCAGAGCCATTGCCAATCTCTTTGCTGACTTTTAACCTGCCCCAACAGCTGGCATGATAATGGGTAGAAGAAAAAATACATCCCGTTGCTTCCAAAGAGCTCCCCCCTTTTCTTTTTTTCTGTCTGAAAAAAACACAAAGCAAAACAGAGGAATAATTTCCCTCTGACCTTTAGGAAGGTTTCTTTGTGATGGTCAGAGTCCTCTCTACCACTGAGCAGACAGCTGTGTATTCATTCAGAGAGAAGGGAGCTCAGTAAGAATGTATAGTTTATTGGTAATGTGTTAATCCTATGGATAGGCTGCCTGGGAAAGAATTGCAGGATGCAGGACTCATGTCTAGTTTAATTTTTTTTTTTTCCCTCTGGCTTATTTAAATGCTCAGGGCTGTGAACTGACTGCAAGCACTGTGTTAATCCTATGGATAGGCTGCCTGGGAAAGAATTGCAGGATGCAGGACTCATATCTAGTTTAATTTTTTTTTTTTCCCCTCTGGCTTATTTAAATGCTCAGGGCTTTGAACTGACTGCAAGCATAGATTTGTTCACTTCAGCTGTCAAGAAAGTGGTGTCAAGTCCAGCAGCTTCTCAGGTGTATGGCATGGTTTTCTTTCCTTTTTTTTCTTTTTCTTTTTTTTTTTTTTTTGGTGGTTTTTAAAATTTATTTTGTTAGTTCTAAATCAGGTCTGTGACTTGGATTTGATATAGCACATTAACTTGAAGTTGGCCAGCCCTCTCAGAAATAGATGAGAATATCATTGTATGACTGTATTCTTACACATGCCACGCATGGTTGCCATTGGTCTCTGTATTATGATCCACAAACATTGACTGGAAGGTAGATTTTAGCCATTTATGTTACTGTGGCTGCCTCTGTTTTTGCATCTATTTCTGTGGATGTGACCAATCAGACAGCAAAATAGGAGGGAAGATCTCTACTGTATTATTGCAATAACTGCAAGGAGTGCATTTGTATTTCAGAATTCTGATGCAGTACCTCTGTCATTGCATTCCCAGCAGCATCTGCAAATTCTTGCCTTTGTTTTCCTGCTATTTTCATCATGGGCAAAGTTGTGTGGTTCCATTAAGTGAGACTGTATGATAATTTAGGTAGAATGTGACCATGTCTTTTTTGCCATTTTGTGACATGTCTAGTCTTGGCAGGTTCTTCTTGGCAGGTTCTTCTTGTACACTGAGTTTGGGAACTTGACTGAATTTGGGGGTTTGAATTCAATAGTGTTTGGAGATTGGGTATTTCAATAAAGAGATTAAAAGTATTCTGCTCATTTTAGGGGAATTGCCTTGTTCTGGTCACCTGCAAAATTGAATGTCATTGTTGACAACACAGATGCTATTTCCTACTGTGAAAAGAAATATTAAATAACAGTTTCGGGGTTTATGTCATATTTCTCTGTTTAGTGTCTCTTTTAATTAATTCCACACTCCATAAAAACACATACGGTTTGGGGTAGACAAAAATAAATTAATTTAAATTTGTGCCCATTATATGAAGTAATTTGACCATTATCTGTCAGGAGGTTGGACAGGATGACCTCCAGAGGCTTCTTCCAACCTAAAATTGCTCAGATTCTAATAAGTGAAGAAATATACCAAATATTTCCTTGTTTCATTCAGATAATTTTTCTGGATGTGTGTGGTATACACTACCTAGAGAGATTTTACTGTAAAAAGTTGCTATTCTGATTCTTTAGGAAGTTGTAAAATGCTTTCTGGGGCTTTGAGTATGCTGGTTTTTACTTTGGGGATTCAGACTTCCATACAATTCCACTGAAAACTTCTGAGGAGAAAAAGCTTTGTACCATGAAAGGTGTAAAATGGAAGGTGTGAAACAAGGAAGCAATGGCAGAACTTTCTGCAAAATAACATGTAATTTAATTGTTGACTAATTTTAATACTTAGAATGCAATGAGACATGAAATCCTATGCTTGTTAAAACAGATTGGAATAACTTTTTCTCTGTATTCATCCTACTGGGATTAATTTAACTAATCCTGCAGCTACATAATGAATTTCTTTGTAATTAGAAGACAGCAACATTTTAGAGTTACAGATGGAATCACATCAGTAGTTCATGAGTAGCTGGGGCTACTGCACTCATTAAATCAATGAACTCTTTATAAAAATAATTGCAGTGTTTCTAATATGAATGACTCTGAATTTTAAATCAGGATTATAAAGATTAAGATCACCCAGTTTAAGGAAATACTTCACTGCTGCCCTCTTTTGCAAAATTACTTTAAATTTTACATAACATTCTTTTAAATAGAGATGTTACAGTAAAGTAATATCAGTTTATATTTGTTTGCTTACACGCTGAAATGATATTTTATTTGATGTATTTTGTTTTTCATTTCAATAATATAGTGTGTGTTTGAAGTTCATCTAAGAATTTCTCACTTATTATCTATATTATCATTTTGATTTATTTCCATGTTCCTATGTTCACAAAAAAAAAATCCACAAAACTATCTGGAGAGAAAGACCCAGCTACAGTATGAAAAAATGGTTTGAATTCAAAATTAAAAGAATCTCACTGTGGAAAACCAGGCTGAGGAAAGCATTTGACCTTGAACAGGACAGAGGCAGGCAATGAGAGAAGTTTGAGATTACTTTTTTTGATGGTGAATCTGCCTATGTCAGGTTAAATTCAAGCCTTCATATAATTTTTGTGTAACCCCTTTCCAGTTTAATCCTCTTTCTCCTTTCAATCTTTATGTAAAATAGGGTAAACCTCTGACAGATCTCAAGTGAAGGTTTATCTATGCTATTAAAACAGGTCAAATTTCTATGAATTACCATGAAATTATTTTACCCACTTTTTTCCTTTAATTTCAATTGAAATTAAATCCCTGTAAGAGAATTAACAGCTTTGATTTATTTCATTAATCTAGTAGGGATTAGTGTTCCCAAAAAAGGCAGTTTGAAAAATGCGGCAATGGAAAATAAATGTATGAATACCTTCTCTCTCATTCCGTTTTGCTTGGGAGAGTGTTATGGGTAAAATATATGGAATTTGTACATGTGAAACTAGAGAAGAGATGATTATGATTTTTGTTTCCATTATCATTACCAGATTTGGTACATGTGTCCATTCCTACATTGATGTTCAACTTTTGCATCCCACACCTGTGCTTTTTGCCCTATGGAAAGATTAGTCTGGAGCGAAAGAGAACCTGCACTGCCTCTTTCCCTACTTCCTTCCTAAGGAAGCAGCATCCAGGCTGCTAGGGATGTTGGTCCCTAGTGTTCATGTGGAGGCTGGCACATTAGATACCATAAAAATCTGACTACTTTCTGAAGTAGAAAAAAATGATTTCTGACATTAGAAATCACTTATAGACTTCAGAAGTTGAGGGGGAAGACAACATTGAGTAAAAGATGTTAGGACAAGTTCTCATGCACAAGGATTTATTGGCAGGGTTTGTAGCTGATGGCATGTGTTGACTGCAATGGTGAAGAAAGAGAAACAAAGTAGGAAAGAGTGAGGAAAGGGAAAAGACAAACTCTTCCCAGTCGCTGTCTGGGAGGGAGGAGAAACATCAGGGGCATTCCAGATCAACATCCTTTCCTTCCTGTCACCTCTAGTTCAGCATGTGGCTCTCTCTGTGGCACTTAACCCTGTTGTGGCTGTATGGTTCTCTTCAGGAGCTGTTCACACTCCCAGATGATGGTTTCTACATGGGGTGTGGGTAGTGCTGACTGGAGCACGCTCATGTCAGCGGCTGCTGAGATCCCTGCACGCTTGCATTTGGGTCCTCTAATATAAATCAAACCTCACTGTTACCATGATATTCTATGAAAATTCCTTTGCTAGGATTTTCTCCTGAGCAGCTGAGAAGCCTCAGAAAAGAAATGTAAACAATAACTATGTGATAGCTGTGGAATGTGGTCTGGAGATGGTTTACCAACAGGTGCATCTGTGATTGGTCCATGTGAGTTGTTTCTACCTGTGCCAGACTCTCTGAGAGTCACGAGCTTTTGTTATTATTCCTTTCTATTCCTTTCTAGCTTTCTGATGGATCCTTTCTCTCTTTTTAGTATAGTTTTAGTATAGCATTTTAATATAATATCATAATATAATAAATCAGCCTTCTGAAACATGGAGTCAAGATTCTCATGTCTTCCCTCATCCTGGGACCCTCGAACACAACCACACCCCACAGCTGAAGAGGGGGAGAAGGGAGAGGGAGAAAAGAGGTGATACCCACGCTAGTGGCAATCCTTTTCCATGCAATCCAGCACATCAGCCCAGGTTGGGTTGGTGTGGCCCATGTTATGGCCCATGGGCCAAACAGCCAAGGTTGCAAGTAGGAAACTCTGAGCAATAGGCTGAGGTCCCAAAGGCGCTGTGCAAGAGCCAGAGTGGTAATTTCATCCTGTATGAAAGTCTTTGGGAAAGTTTTAGCAGATGATTTGAAAGTCTTTGGGAAAGGCAAGAGTTACAGGAAAATAACAGATTTTTGAGTAAGTGCTACAAAACCTGTTTTAGTCTCATGACAACTAAAAATTGTGATTTCTTTTTCCCCCTCACAATTTAGTTTCTATGAACATGGTTTTGTCCACTTTTTTGATGTCTAGGCACTTCTAGACATCAGAACGTTATTTCTAAGATCAGTGAGTTTTGCCAAGGAGGTGTTGGTATTGAGGTCCTGTTCTGGCAGCTGTCCTAAAGAAGAAATTTCTTTCCTTCCATTCCCATTAACATTGTGCTACTACCTCTCTGTACACAGTCACAGGATTTCATGACAGTCATCAAGAGGCTCATTTTCTTGGCAATGTCATGTGTTTCTTTTCTGTTTTTCCTAAAAATACATGCTTAGAATAAACAAACCATAATTTGCAAAAAACCCATCTTGTCAGGTTATCGTCTTTCTGTAAGCAGAGTCATATAAATTTACTATGTTTTTCTTTTGCAGCAGTTTCTGACTTGAGCTGCTATATGAGACATTTGATCTGTGCAAAGGAGCTCCAAGTCTTCTTTGTTCAGGCACTTCACTTATCTAAATTTTTCTACCAGATATACCCCAACCATGACCCTTTATCACTGTCTGGCTATTTTCCCTTCATTCTGACACCTGTTACAGCAAATGTCAGATCACCAGGGAGTGCTGCCCTTTGCTGACACTTGAATATCTCAGGGAAAGGAGGGCTTCTGATCTGTAAAGGAAATGGCTCCTCAGAGTTACCATCTATATGCTCCTGCTTCACCTCCTTCTTTATTTTCAAGCATGGCTCTTGGTGGGTTCTCTGACAATAATGAAGTCAGATTTCCAAGGCTTCTCAATGTGTTGTTAAGGCTGCTCTGGTGGCTGCAATGTTCCTGTGGGGCAGTATGTCACAGGCACAGGTCTGTCAGGGCTTATACTTCCTCAGGGTTTGGGTGGTGTGGATGTGTGATCATGCCCTGGGCTCCGTTAGGAAGAGCTGTGCACTTCCTGATGGTGGAGAGAGGTGATCCTTTTTCACTGCTTGGCACTGGTGACATCAAATCTGAAGTGCTGGGTCTGGTGCTGGACTCCCCAGTGTTCAAGCAATACAGTTCAAGTGAATGAGTCCAGTGAAGAGCCACAAGGATGACTGAGAGACTGGAACATCCTTCATTTGAAGGCAGGATGGGAGAGCTGGGGCTGTTCAGCCTAGATAAGAGAATGCTGGGAGGGGTGGGGGTGTTACCAACATGGTTTCTTTTTTCCTTGATTTTTTTAAGGTGGGGAGAGAAGTGCAGGAACTATTAAAGAAATGCACACATCATGGATTCATACAATGTCATCATGATGCTTGATTCTCTATTCTTTTCCTAATAATTGCTGTCCTTTTATTTGTCCTTTCAGTCCTTGCTGTCATTCATTTTTTCAAAAAGCTATTCACAGTGAGTCTTGTAGCTTTCTCAGAGGATGTGATAACTAAGATTAATCCCACTTTTGGAAGTGTTTGGTTGAAATTCTTTTCTTCATTCCTATTTTACATTTATTGTGTTGGGTTTCATCTGCTATGGCCCAGTCACAGCAGTGTGAATCACTTCTGCAACTTTTTTCACATTTTGCTGATTTTGAATACCCTGAACAATATTAAAACCCCATCAGTCCTTGCCACATCATTGTTCCTCTCCTTTTTTAAAACCTTTAGGATGATACTGAATAAATTCAAGTCCTCTCAATCAGCCCTCTCAGTGTAAAAGTTGACTATTCATTTTCTGCTCTTACTTCCTACTTTTTCCTTTTACCAATCTAATTTTACCTCAGTTCTCTGGAGCTGGCCTGGTGTATAGGAAGTATGGAAAACAAATACACATAATAATGAACTCTGATAAGATGCTGTAGCACGTTTTGTTGGACCTGCTGTTCCAAAATATCTCAGCACTAGTATCTGTGGCTTTGTATACTTGTGAGATAATATTTTGGAACATAAAAATGTGCCACAATTATTGTTTAGCATGATGTAAACATATCCTTTAGTTTTTGCCTTGATAGAGAACAGATATTTTTTTATTTTATTGTTCTGCTTTTCTTTTGTTGGAATTAACAGTTTTGCTTTCTCTTATAATAGTTGATAAAATTCACTCTTAGGCTTCTTTCATATCTAACTTGTAGAAAAAACTCTTTGGATCTCCTGATGTGTGGTATATTCTTCTTCTGTGGTACTAGCTCATTTGATTTTTTAATTTAAATTAATTGCTGTCATTGCTCATATTTTCTGTGTATGTGTAAGCATGCATATCTTAAGATGGATTTTCACATCCTTTCTAACAAGATTAAGTTTTTATGAATTTTATGTTTCTTTCAAAGTTGTGTATGTTTCTTCATAGAAACTCTGAAAAAGTTTTCAACTTTTTCAACTATGTTCTTATTCAACTACCTTAAAATTTGAGGTATGGTGCTTGGGAGTTGTAAAATTATCTCCTTAATACTCCATGGGAAAATGGAGTTCATTGCTTTGGACTTGAATCTGTTTACATATACTGTATAATTGTTTGGATCTTTCCACTTCTAAAATGTGTTAATTTAATTGAAGTTTAGACTTCTGAATAGGATGCAGCATGGTCTTAGCCAGAATTAAATACATTTGCTTTTACTTTTATGATGGCACAGAAAGACAAGGCTTTAGTTTTAATAACATGCTGTAATATCTTTATTACTCTCCTTAGGTTAAACAAAAAAAAAAAGTATTAAAATAGTATGAAAGAGGGTATGAACTGTCCCTGGTAGAGAAAATGCTTGCTGTGATGATGTGGAATTCTTGCTGCAATTCTAGGTTTTTGACCTTAATATTTAACACAGTAAAACACAGGAGGGAAAGATAACAATGATGAACAATGAATTCACTATCTCTGATGGTTTTCACTTATCTCATCACTGATAAAAACAAAGACATGGCTTATTGTCATCTGGTCCATTAAGAGTGAAATCACTGCCAACAGATGCCATTGTTGGGCTATATGGTGCTTTATGAAGTTCTCTTTTTTCTCACAGGGGTTTAGCACTGGTGAAGCAAGAACAAATCTGTTTTCTTGACTGCTTGGACTATAATGTGGCTGGAACAAGGGTGTAAAGATACAGCAGAAAGATGAGAATTAAGTGAGGAAAGGAATGATGGTAAAAACCAAGGTGTGAGGAGGGAAATGAAATTCTTTCTTTTCTGAGTGTGTTCAGGAATGATCTCAAATCTACTAGAGATGATGGTAGCTCAGTCTCCTCTTTTATAGCAGGAAGAACCAGAAATTGTTATGAATTGGTGGGTCACTGCTGATATTCCTTGGGTCACTCCTTCTAAATCCCATGTCTCTCTTACTGATCCCATGCAGTGAAAGAAAAGGTTCTGTGACAGAGAAGGCAATCACACAGTAGACAGCATGCAATCAGTTTGTATCTTGATTTTTTCAAATATGAATTTTCCTTCCTTTCTAGGAGTCTTTCATCTCACATTAATATGTGACTTTAGGAACACATTTGAAAGTCTCTTATTGTAAAATTATTTTTAAATATCCATTTTAGTGCAATCAACTTGCTTTTATTCTATCCCATTTTGCTAATGGTTGTTAATTTTTTGGCAGAGGCTGTAATGACTATTTCCTGATGACATTTAAACCCAGACCTGTGCACAAAAGAAAGGAATTATTACTTTGAGAGTTCTCTATGATCAAGAACAAGGCATGATTTACAGAGTTGTTTACTACTTCTATGACAATTATTGGAAAATAAAACTTTATGCTTGAAAAACAGGGAAGTAGTAATTTATTTTCAACATGATTTTGTGGAGTATATCTCAAACAAATCTTCCTTGTTGACTTTATTCTTGAGGTTTATGGCATACCAGGTGCTTAGGAACGATTGTTTTAATACAAATTAATATTCAGCTTATTTTGTGTTTTATCCTGTTGTTGGTCAAAGTTCAACTTTCTTCTCCCAGTTCCCTTCTAACTAGGGAATGGTTCTACAATGCTTTCTATTCATAGCCTCACTGGGTTTTCAGTTCTTTTTCTGAATCATCTTGCTTTATTTTAAAGTCAGGAAGGGCACTGTGTCATAACTGCTTTATCTTTTTCTTCTGAAGCACTTTTGACTCTTAGCACCAGAACACAAGAACATCCTGCAGGGTAAGGCAGGATCCATCCAGCAGAGTAATGTGTCTCCAAGAATTGCAAGAGAAGCTGCTACTAAAAGGAAGCATGCCAAATTGATCACTTTGTTATCACAAATTGATTGTGATTGTGATCACAATTGTGATCAATCAGGTTTCCTTCATACCTGGCCCAGCCTCCACAAGTTAGTGACATCAGAGGGTGATTTCCTTACCCTGTTTTTTTATTGTTGGTTTATGGATAAGGTGTCCATTAATTGGTTTAATAGCTTTTTGATCCTGATGGTGTAAGTTCAAGAAGGTCACTATCCACTAATTTCACCTTTTTTCAACCAACCTTCTAACTCATTGAGTGCCCTTTCTTCTGGCATTTCAGGGTTTGGTGAACAACATTTCCACCTTCACTTTATCCAGTGCTTTCATAATTTTAGCCTTTTTATAGATGAGTCAGAAGCTGATTTTTGTACTCTGATTTTTTTTGTTTTATGTGGGTAGCTGTTTTATTCTTTGAACATTGCCCAGGTAGAAGTTTGGGGGCTGGACTTCAGAATTACAATAGCAAAAAGCGTTACATATTTGCAACCTTTACACTGCCAACACAAAGATTTTAATATACAGTTTATATTTTGTATAAATACCCTTCTGATGCCATAAAACATACATTATATTAAATACAGTATTTGTAACTAGTTCTTAAGATTAGTAGGTCGTACCAAATGTTATGAAACCTAGCTATTTCTTTAGAAAAGCTAGAGCATCTTCTGTGCAATTAGGTATACCGACAACATTTGAAATCAGTGGCTGAAATCTAAGTGTCTTTCCAAGGGAAAATGTTTCAATTAGCTGATGATTTTTGCTCCTTTTACACAGTGATGTGGAAGCTGACCTTGAAAAACCTCTGAAAGTGATCCTGTAGTGGGCTTCTACTTAGTTTGAGTTTTTGTAGTCTTACCAGTTTAATTACAGTTATACAGTGAAAAGGCAGCACTGTTGTGGTTGTCCCAAAGAACTACTGTATTTTATTAGCTGTAGCCTCACTACTGCTGGCTGTGTCCAAAGAAAGTGCTTTTCCCTAATTCATCTGAAATGGTACATTGAAATTTGCAGACCAGCTTCAGTGCCAAGGTATCATGCTCCTCAGGGGAAAATTCTGGTCAGAGTAACATTAGCTTTAGTGAATTTTACACATGCCAAGCCTGTTATGATTAACCATCTTAACACAGTGTTAAAAAGGCTGTCTAGGTGGAAAATTGTGAGTCATTGTTGGAACATAATTTGTATAAAATGAATGATTAGTATCTTTTTTACAGTTGTTCTCAGTGCCAAAGTATCATCCCCTGTGATACTCTGTGTGCTAGGAAAGACAATTTTAATTTGTAAAATATATTAAAATTTCTACTCCATGTACCTTTTACAGTTAAGGCAACCCCACTGAGGAGCAGAAACCTGTGATGCAAGGGAGACAAGGTGTCTCAGAACAGGTTGTGTCCACAAAAACCAGCATGGATTCATGGCTTGGGTTCTCTGTAGTTTGTGCCATCAGTCCAAACTAGTGACATTTCCAATAGCAATGTCTGCGAAGCACCAAATATTACCAACTTTATCCCAGTTCCCCTAGCTGACAGTCAACAGAAAAGACTAAAGGCTGTAGTAGCCAATGTACATCTAGAGGTGCTGGGACAAAACTGCCAACATGAAAAATGCTCAGAATGGGTTTAACTTAAAGAAGGATCTACTTCTCTGTCTTGTGCAACGTGAATCTTCCCATTTTGCATGCTGAGGATGTTTAGTCATAGTTGCGTTGTGTTCTGCAACAAGAATGAGTTTTTGAAAAGGTTCATGATCATTATCTCTCACACCATGATGTCATTTTACCATTTTGTGTCCAGCTCTCTCCAGTTGCATCACTGCAGCAATCTGTATGTCAACTTTTGCTGCCCTTCCGAAAGCAGCTGCACAAAATCTGCAGGAAAATTATCTGTTATGTGCCCATCCAGGCAGCTGCACTGCATCAGTGCATCATCCTTTAAATGGCTGTGGAAAAGAACTGCTTACGTAGTAGATGACAATGTGGCCCTGCTGAGGTATGGGAGAAGAAATACAGAGAGCAGCAAACCCACTCAGAATTTGCTAAGCTCTGACAGTCAAGAGGGATGGGCCAGAGTCCTTGAAAACCCTCAATCAAAGCAGGAAAGCCACATACTTGTGAGTGAGATGTTGCACCAGTGTTTACCAAAAGTGAATGCTGCATGCTCTGATGCACAGCATCAGTGCTCAAGCACTCCCATCTCTGAGGTATTGATAACATAAAATATCTGAGGATCGAATTCCTAAAGCAGTGTAACTTCAGATCAGGACAAAAAGCATGTTTCAACTAGGCAGTTCTAGTGATGGCCCACATGAAGGACTGCTTCCAACAGAACAGCGACAGGCCTTGTGATTGTGGCACAACTTGGTGGAACAGGCTGCTTTTATTAGTGTCCAAAATAGTGCACTGTAGATTAACTCTGTGTTTACTGACCGGAACATACACCAAGTGCAGGCATGCTGTGATCATTAGCATGTGAGATAGTGGGATCTTTCAGAGCTTGGCATCACTGCTTTTTAACATTGGTATCAGCAATATTCTGCCAGTTCTCACAAAAGAATAATGGAAAGGGCCATTCATGATAAAGATCAATGGTAAAGGGCAGACAGTAAAAAGGCAATGGTGATTGTTCTGCAGACTGTGACTCAGACCAAAAAGCCTGTTCCTCTTTCTACCTGCTCAAAAGCCTTTGTGTGTTAACTTCTACAATATTAAACTTAAATACACTGGCATTTTGAAATATTTTGAAAGGTCCCGATTCTTACATACTATGTATGTCTGTGATCAAGATGAAGGATAGAAGCATCTTATTTGAAGCTGACATGGGGAAAACACTCTTCTACCATTGTGAAATAAAAAAAAAACCAAAACACCTCTGTGATAAAAGGAGCTCTCTTGGGTCATTAGACTACTACTAGAAATAGGGGAAAAGCAGTGTGACAAAGAATTAAAGAGCTATTGATAGGTCCCGTCTCCTATATGTATTTTGGAGGAGGCTTTCTGCCTTAGTGTGACTGATAGATGTCCTGCTTTGCAACAACATTCTCATACCAGATTTCAAAACTGCAAATATATGCAAATATGAGAATTGATGGGTCAATTTTTAAAATCAAGTGTTCTTTGACACAGCTCCTCTGCAGCCCAGCCTATTTGAATATGTAATGTCAAGAGGGGCTGAACCTCCTAAAAGTGTTCTCTGTTTGTAGTTGTTGAATGTTGAAATTATCCATTTATTTTGACCAAAGAAAGCAGTGAGGTAATTTATAAAACAGTTGTTTACAGACATACAAGGAATTTGGAGCTGATCAGCTGATATCACTAGAAGCATTGCAAAATGTCAAAATCTTGCTCACATGCTTAGTAGTCTGTTTTATGTCAAAGTTGAAAAGCAACAGCATCATACTCTGTCCACTTATAAGTTTGAAAAAGTACTTAGCGTGTTCTGCACAAATGGAGTGGATCCTGTAGTTTGGCTATAAAGTCAGATATCAAAGAATATGTAAGTTATATTTTTTGAGACAAACCAGTTAAAGAAGAATAATTCTTTTATTTTCTAATAATAAAATTTTCACATGTATGTGAATAGCACATAGAAAATGAGAAAGTTAAACTTGGAAACACCAAAACCTTGCTCACGTGAAAAATCAGTGAGAATGGGGATGTTTGAAATCCTTCTTCCATGACTTAGATCTGGGATTCTTCTTCAAACTTTTTAATAATAAAATCACAGACTGGTTTGGGTTGGAGGGAACTTAAAGATTATCTACTTCCAACCCCACTGGCATGGGGAGGGCAACCTTCTACCAGACGAGGTTTCTCAGGGCCCCATCCAGCCTGGCCTTTATCTGGAAACATATTTTAGGCAGCTGGTCTTACGTGCTAGTAGGACATTTTGCCTTTGGCACCTGTTCATCCTACACCTGTATTAGAGGACCTTTCACATCCCTTGTTGCTGCCTAACTCCTTATTTGGGTTTTCACTATATTGATGCCTGTTTTCAGGACAGAAGATGTAATTGCTTTAACATGATTTATTCTCAGCAATATCACATTTGCTGTTACCTATGTTTTTCTTAACTTTTGATGATAAATTGCTGTATATGCATTATTATTGTTTACTTCTATAGGAATTAAAGTGAAGCTGATGAGCTTTGCCCCTTTTCCCAGTCTTTCAAAAGCACATGCTATGTTTCTCTTTTCTAGCCTACCAGAGCTTTCTACACTTTTCCCAAGTTTTAAGGCTCCCAGTTGGTTCTGTCAGTATCACAGTCGATTTTTCCTCAGCCTGGACAGTTTTAAAACATCATACTGGTATAACCTTTCTCTTACTAGACCAAGTTTGTACACCCTTTGCTGTTGGTTTTACTAACATTGATCACTGTGAAGACCTTTAGGGAGGACTGAAACCAACCAGGTATCAAACACTTCTGTTTTCTTGTGCTATTTGTTGCTAGATTGGAAGAGTAGAGGCAAAGCAAAAGCTCTGTCTTTTTCTTGCTGTATTTTCTTGTTATACCTCATTTCCTTTGTAGTCCTCTTTCATTTCATACCTTGGAACTATTTGACTCTTGAGTATATGGGAGAGCTGGCAGCATTGAAAATGGTATGAGAGATCAGGAAGGAGCTGCATTGATCTTAATGGAGGGATTGGAGAAAGATGAATGGGTAACAGAAGTGGACATCTTCTCCATCTCGTTCTGTCCCCGTGATGGAAAAGAATGCCTCCACTGTCCTACAGGGACATACCTTAGACTTCAGTTTTGACTATGGAGTTGTCACATGCAGATGTGAAGAATGCAGACTGACACTAAGGGAAGTGAGCAGCAAATTTATCTTGCTCACACCTGCCTGGGAGCTTTCTGTGCTCTGTGCTGTGTGTATGCAACTGCCGGATGGTGAATAGGCTTGCAAGTCAACTCAAACTGGTGGAAAGCCTTACATGGAAATATAATTATATACCAGCTGGCATGTTTTCAGAATCGCCTACTTACTTATGTGTGCAAAACCTGTGTCCCAAATCTAGTTACATTTTCTCAAATGTGTGGTGGGGTTTAGAACATAAGCACAGCATCAAATATATGTTTTCCTGTGTATAGGGAAGGAATCCCTTCTGCTGTTGTGGGCTGGGCTGTGCATTTGTTCCATAAGGTTAGTTTGGACACTAGCACCCTTTAAAAGTAGCTGACAGGAGATTCTGCATATGGACTGTGATTTTCTGAATCTGTTTTTCATGACTAAATAAATGTATTACCTTAAAATATAGTGGTTTTATGGAATCTGACATAGGTCATGTAGATACTCATGAAATACAATCTTGTTAAATTTCTTGGCTGAACTAGAGCTTTTTTTTTTTTTTTGCATAATGTCATGTATATTATATTGTTAATTTTTAGTTCATCAGGATGTAAAAAATTTCTCTGTATTGAAATTAAGGTTCTGAGGATATTTCTTGGCTGAACTAGAGCTTTTTTTTTTTTTTTGCATAATGTCATGTATATTATATTGTCAATTTTTAGTTCATCAGGATGTAAAAATCTCTCTGTATTGAAATTAAGGTTCTGAGGAGTTTGGCAGATTGTTTTGTAATGAAGGTCACAATCAGAATTGACCAGTCCTGGGATAGCTTTTTACTTGTAAATAGAGTATCAATAAATATTGGAAAGTATAAATTTGAAGTAAAATTTGAAAAGTTTGGAGTATTTTGTAGGTCTGAAACCATGATTTAGTATCTTGAAACCACACTTCTTAAGTCTAACAGAATGTAAATTTTCCCAACTCTCTTAAAAATCAATTCTTCCTAAATCAATTTTTTCAGTGTTTTAGCAATGACCTTGAAACCACACTTCTTAAGTCTAACAGAATGTAAATTTCCCAACTCTCTTAAAAATTAAGTCTTCCTAAATCCATTTTTTCAGTGTTTTACCAATGAATTTCCCATGAAAACCTGGTGTGTAACTTTATGCTGAAGACAGCTCAAAATTAAATGCTATTTTTAAAATCTTACTCCAAAGTGAATTTAACAAGCTTCTTTTTTTTTTGTCTTGGTGTCTTGCACAGGTATCGTTTTTCTTGTTCATCATTTTTGTGGTGTACACCATGCTGCCCTTCAACATGAGGGATGCTATCGTTGCCAGCGTCGTGACCTCTGCGTCCCACACGATTGTGCTGAGCATCTGTCTGTCAGGTACAGCTGTTGTGAAGGAGCACTTGGTTTGGCAGGTAGGTGCTCTCTGGAGTTAATGATTGCCTGTGCATCGAGTTGCCTGGTAAATGAGCCAGGAGTGCCTTAGTGGGTGCTGGGGAGTACAAACTTACTACTTCTGTCTTGATTTCTGAATTGCCAATTCACAGGTAATTCGCTTTCTAATAATGAGGGTATCAGTAATGCTATGTCTTCCTGAATTACACATGAAAATGGTGGAATCTACAGCCATGTGGCATTTACCAATGATGAAAGTGGTGGAATCTACAGCCATGTGGCATTTACCAATGATGAAAGTGGTGGAATCTACAGCCATGTGGCATCTACCAATGTGAAAACTTAAATTGCTTGAAAAAATATGTGATGCAGCTGTACTGTGGTAGGTGCCCTACCCCTCTGGTTTGTAAAGAATGTTGTTCGTCTCCTCGCCTCATTCAGGCTTTCCTTCCAAGACCAGGGATTTTTTCCAAGTAGCAAAATGTTATCTTTGACGTTGTTCCTTTGAATACGCTCAAGTCAGCTGGGTTAAAGTTCTGCTGTGAAGACATTGTCCTCTACAAGTCGGCCCTAGGTCTTGTCCTCCTTCTGTAGTTCTCAGCCATTTATAGGGATTTTACTGCCTCACCCTGATTGGTCCCAATGATGAAATGAGTCTGGCTGGCTACACACTCTAAGACATTTTGGGAACCCATCTGTGTTTGCAGTTGTGTCTTGGCTTGTAACTCAGCTCTGAAATCTACCACATGACATCCTGAAGATTAATAATTTGTAAAAATCCAAATATTAGGAGTTGTTTTTCCTTACTTTTTTGGAGAAGATATTTTAAATGGTGAATTATTGTAGTTTTGTAATAATTAATAATTATTATTGTAGTACTGTGACAATACCAGCTGACATTGATAGAAATCTGTGTTTTTTAAGGAAAACATAAGATTTCATTCCGAAAAACAAAGACATGGGTTTGGTTTTTTAGAATAGTTATGCCATGTTAAGGAAACAGAATTATTTTAACTTCTGCATCAAGACATGATACTATTTATTGTGAATAGCATTAAGAACAAAGCAAATAATAGTTTTGACTTACCTTCTGAGATACTTATAGCTTACTCTGAGAAACACTGTGCCTCAAAGTGATTTTACAAATGTCCTGCCTTGTAACTTGTTCAGGAAAATACATTTTATTTCCAGTTATGGCTGCAGGAATGTGTTCTATGGAATACTGAAATTGAAGTCTGATAAACAAAATATGTTCTAAGATGTCATTCTCTATTGAAATTTTAAATAATGAGCAAGGTAGTTTTGCTTTTTGCTTGCTGATTTGGATTAGTTGAGTGTCTTGATGTGAAGTTTGAGAAGTTGTGGTGTATGGTAAACAAGAACCGTGGTCATCTGCACTTAATATAGTATTTAAATAATTCAGTAATATAGTTACTGATATCTGTAGTGGAAAAAATCAGGGAGAATATTACTCTTCAGGTTTTTGTTAACCTATGGCTTTTATTCTGGGCATCGATACACTGCTAAAGCCGTATTAATGTTTGCCACTCCTCTAAAATTGTTTTGGGTTAAAGTTGCTGTTGGCAAAAATTATTTATTTTTCTTGCCTGTCTAGATCATTAACATTTGGTATATCTAAAACAATGTTTTCAGATGATGTTGTATTTTTAGACACATCACCTCTACAGAGTCAAAACAAATAAATCATGGTCTGTGATGCAAAATTACTGTCTTTCATCTCTTCTTTAACTTCCTGTTTCATTCAGAAAGAGTGGCAGTCTTTCCACAATTTGTAAATTTGTTAAGAATGTTTAGTTTCTGTGTTGTTACTAGTTTTCTATTCTGTCTTTATAAAATGTGCTAAGTGTTATGAACAGCTTGGCACTTACTGGAGCTACTGAGTGCACTGCATTCTTGTGAATTTGTGGGAAGAACTAAATGATGCTCCCTCATTCCATTTCATTTGCCCTCTGTACATTTTTATTATTGTTTATAATTTGGAGTGTAAGCAAAAAGTGTTTGTTTTGTGGTCTTTGCTTTTAAAAATCAAGACCACAAATAAGGGGTTAGGCTAGAGATACTGATGGCACTAAAAAGAGAAATAACATTTGTCAGTGATGTACCTTAAGTTCATATAGGATGTTATAGTATATATATATCTTGTATATGTAGCAAGCATCCTTCAGTAGAGAATACCTGCATCTCCCTTATAATTGCTTCCTATGTTTTGAGACTTCCATTGTATCTTCTCTGATCTTTCTCTTGGCTGAACAACCTTTCTTTCAGTTTTTCTTCTTATGTCAGGGTTCTCCTGCTCTATAATGCGTTTGATAGGCCTTTGCTGGACCTTCTTCAGTTTTTCAGCATCTTTCAGTGACTGATTGGCATCCTAAAGCATTTTAAAACTTAATCATACCTTCAGTGTATGAGAAAGAAAAATCGATGTCCCAAAGCATCTGCTCATTTTGAAATTTGGCAGAGCCTATCTGACTGGTTTTGTCATTCTTTTGTTATCCTCTGCAAGATTGTACATCAATAAAGTGGCTTCCTTAAAGCTGCAAAGCTTAGGATGCTCTTGATCCAGGGTCTGTTGCAATTACAGATACTGAGATGAAACCTCCTGCTGGGATAAAGAAGTATTCTTCAAGAGACTCTGCTGGTTACATGAAGTAGTCTCTGTTTGACCTACATGTCTCCTGGGGAGAGGGAACACACCTTGGTTTAAAAATTGGGAATGATGGAGACACGCTTGCCCAAGCCTTCATATTTTTTCCATGGCTGTTGAGCACCAGTGTTAGAATTCTGTTCATCTTTTGTATTAGGAATTTGTCTAGCCTTGTCATGCAGCTACTGGATCTCATTTTTCTGGCCGGTAGGCTGACAGACCCAACAGGATCCAATTTCTGTTCCTTCCATGAGAGTGCTTGTAGACTATCATGAATTTGCCTCATAACCTTTTTGTCACTAAAATAAATGAGCTGCCTGCTTTTGCACTAGCTAAGCCTTCCATCACTTTCACAGTTGTTCTTTGGCTCCTCACTTGTGCTTCATCAACATCTTTCTTGCAGCGTGGGCATTTGCCTTTGGAGGAGCGTGCCAGGAGCAGCTGCAGCCGTGCCAAATGCTAATAGGGGCCATGCCTACAAAGGGGTCAGTGTGCTGTGTGCCAGCAGCGCAGCAGCCACAGCCTCTGCAGTGAAACACCCGGCTCAGCCTCCTGCGCTCCTGTGGGGAATTCAACGCACAGCTGCGGGACCTCTGACGGGAAGGGGGGAAAAAGACTCCTGTGTTCCAGCCTCAGTTTATGAAAAAAAAAAAGACTGTGTATGTATGTTTTGGGTTTGTTTTTTTTTTTTTTCTGTTGAAAATTTTAATCCTAGCCTTTAGAAGACGCACGGTTTGGAATCTGGGACTCTGCCCCCTCTTTCCAGGTGAGAAGCCTACTGCCAAGGAGAGGATGTTGTTCTATGTGCTCCAGGATTGCTCTAAGAGAACAGGACTCTAATTCTGATGTAAAGGCATTTGGCTCAGAAGACTTTCATAACTTTAAGATCCCTTTCAGTTATTCCTGGAATGGAAAGTATTTAACTGCCATCTCTACCTATAAACACATAACCTGTTTTTCCCCAAACCAGAACAGATTCTAATCAAACACTTGTGTTTTTCCTGTTCTATTATCAAGTAGTCATCCAGTTTGATCTCTAAAATAGGGTTGATACTATCATTAGAGAGGTACTTCTGTTCTTAATCTGTTAAAAAAAGTAGTAACCAAAATAATTAAACATCTTATAAGCTTCAATTTTTCTTTCCCCCTCTGATTTATGTGAGGAGTCTGTTTTTTTTAATTTTAGTCTTTTAGTTTTACTTTCTCAGCGAGCAATATTGGTGCTCTTGCAATCATTTTTCATGATCTGTGGCTAAGTGTTTTCCAAACCTTGGCTAAATCACTACAAACTAACTTTTAAATTTTTTTTTTTAAAGTAGTGTTTTTTACCTTAGAGGATTTTTTTGGTGGCTTCTTGCAGCTCTGTAAAAGGGGTCACTTTTAAAAGCACACAATTATAGCCAGACAGAATGCATGTGTGCATGCATACAACTGCATATTGGCTTTGGCCTATGTTCAGGAATGCATACACCAAAAGGAAATATGTTGTAACAACTTTTATGGAAGTCTTTCTTTGTGTGATCTCATAGCCTTAAGATAATATACTATTGTGGTGGGAGAAAAAAAAAGGCTAAATGAAAAATTTATTTTCAGGAATGTTTGAATTGGGAAATTCCACGGCATCATCCACAAGATCTTGTGCATTTTCCATCAGCTAAGCTGAGGTCTCCTCTTACAAAATTAAAAATGGCTATAGCCTATTCAGGAAAAAAAACCCAAAACAAACCCTAACAACAGTGAATTGAAAAAGGGAATTAGATTTATTAAAAACAAATATCAATTTCTTCATCACTACACATCTTGAAACAAATTAGACTAAAAGCTCATTATCAGAAGTGTTGCATGGTTTTCAAAGATGGACAACTTTGGTTTTCATCTATAACATGCAACATATCATATAAAAGATATATACCTTTTGTTTAGAACACTGATTTAAACTCATCTATTAACTTAGTAAATTTAAGAGGTGATGATACTTGCAAAAACTGTTTTATGTAATAGAGTGGCACAACAGGAAAATAAAAATAAAAAGCACCAGTATTCATTGGCTTATAAAAGAAGAAAATGTACAGCTCTAGGGCTCAGAAATAGAGTAGAAATTGGTTTATGCTGTTATCACACAGTGCAAGAAAAAAAAGTTTATTAAAAAAGTCTGGGAAAAAAGCCCATGTCTTTAAGCACATCCAGTGCTGTACAACCCCTGAGGCTGTAAAGCTGCATAGTGAAAGTTTAAAGCACACAGGAACTTCATTCAGTCTGAATGTCAAAATGCTGTTACTGGGGGCTGAATTTATCCTTTTTCCTTGAATACCTTTTTTTTTGAAGGAGATGGGGAAGGATTATTCATGAAGGTAAAGCAGCTTAAACAACTCCTGCTTTCTGCTGCTCAGTTTCACGAGGTGAATCGCTGTTGTTCCCGCTGCAGGTGTGGAGGGCAGTGACTGCCATGGAAGGAGGGAGGCTCAAGGAGGAATTCCTTGTATTCCTTGTAGGAGCAGCTGCCACTACAAGGCAATGTGCTGAGCCAGACTGCTGCCAACGTGGGGAGAGCAGAGGGAAAAAGGCACACCTTGTGCCTTTTTCCCTCTGCTCTCCCCACGCTGGCAGCAGTCTGGCTCAGCACATTGTGCAGCAGCTGGGTGCCTGGAAGGCTCTGTCCTGCACTGCACAATGCAGCAGGCCTATTTTTTAATATTGCACATTTTTTTTATTTTATTCTTGATTTTATGCTTTTTCTAGACAGATATTGAAATGCCATCTGCTGTGGGTTTTTAACTAATTTTCACAATCAGCAGATGTACTTTGCATTTCACTCATTCTTTAAGACAGTCTGTACAGCTTGGATGTGCTTACAAAGAGGCCACTTACCTACAAGACTATAGATAAGTAGGAGAACGTATAATTGCGTTTAAGAGTATTTAAACATAAAGACAGAGAATATTAATGTCTACCAAAAAGTCCTTGAGGCTGTAAAGGGAAGACCTGTAATACTTAGTGTGATAGAAGATTCAGCAAAGTCCTAGAATTGTATTGTGAAATGAAATCATGTGTGCAGGTGGCCATGTGGGTTTTCAAAAGCACCATTTACCTGCAACCCAAAGTCAGCATTTAAGAAATGCATAGAAAATAGTCCTGGTGAGATGTGTAGGAAATCATCAAAGTACAGAAGATAAGTAATAAATGCCTCCTTTTTTAAAAAATCATGGAAATATCTGCATGAGTTCTCAGATAACTCCAGTTAGCATTGATTCTTAAGCTTTACTGAAAGGATTAGATTGAAGTTTGTGTTAACTATGTTTAAATTAATATTTTTATAATCAGTGAATGTTTGTTTATCACTTTCATACTACTTTAGCTTTTCCTGTTCTAAAAATGACAATTTCTTGCAGTAATTTTTAGTTTTCTAAAATATAAATTAATTTGTTGAACAAGCACCCAGTCTTTCAGTCTGTTCTTGAAATTATAAAATGTCTATGTCATGCTCAGCCTTGAGGCTACTATACTTCCAAAACTGCAAAAAAGGAGTTTGGAAATTCCAGTACTTCTAGGTTGAAGCAGCAACTAAACTGTCACCTATACAGCATACCTTTTGCAAGGGAGTTGTATTCCAGATCCTTCTAGAGATGACTTTAATGTAGATAACTGAGCAGTAAAAGGTTAAACCCATGAATTCAGAATTTTGTAATACTGTCCATCCAGATAATTTTTCTTGGGTAAAGAATCTTAGTTCATCTGAGTTAGTTTTGCTGATTTCCTTTCATTTTCACAGATGTTGTCCAGCCGCTTCAGTTACATAGTACTTTTACAGATTGGTATTTTTTTTTTAATTTATTGTGAATTAGTTCTTTTCTTGTTGCAGCTGGAACATTAAATTCTGTGAATGATACTCACTCTAGGCATGATGCTTTGTCATTTCATATACTCAAAGAATTACCGTATAGCTCTACATATCATTTGGAAGAACTCTGTAGAAGAAAAATGTCTTTCACTATCAATATGTGAATACATTTCCCCATCCTGTCAGCCACTTTTAGTGCAGCATAAAATATGGATCAGGAGCACAAACACCTGTTATGTAGAGAAGACTTTGGTGAGTCGGAGTCCACCTTGCAGTGGTTCAATGCTAAGCTGCTGGTCAAGTAGAAGTCATTCCTCTTCCAATCATCTTCCAAAACTTGCACTCCTGTGCACTCATGGCAGTGTATGCTCATGCAAGTCCCTGGGTATCCCTTTTTTCCCCTCAGCACACTTCTGCCATGTGTTTCAGTAAAATGCCTGCTGCAGAACTGCCTTAACTGCAGCTTCCAAGTGTCCGTCTCGTAGATCCTGTGATGGAATCAGTTAATGCTCCCAAATAAGCATGTGGAAGCCAGGAGCAAAGGAGGTAAACTTCTGCCACATTTTTGTTTTTTTTTCTTAGCAGCTACAGCTATGCTGCTGGTAAAAGGGGAGCTGTTTTCTGGCCCTGGAGCTGGTAGCACAGCTTTTGTTTACCTGCCTAAACTCCCACCCCTTCTCTCTTCCCCAAACACGGCAGTCAGGTGTCAGCTTCTTCCAAAATACTCCTGACATATTCTGTCCTCTAAGACATGTCATGGCTCTGGGAAAATACTGCTTTGTCCAGATCAAAATGGTGCTAGTGAGCAAGGTAACAGCTGTCAGGTGTCAGCTTCTTCCAAAATACTCCTGACATATTCTGTCCTCTAAGACATGTCTGGCTCTTTGTCCAGATCAAAATGGTGCTAGTGGGCAAGGTAACAGCTATACAGAAGCAATGATCATGGAGCTCACAACTGCCTTCCACTCTGGTTTAGCAGCAGAGACACAGCTGGAGGAACATTGTCTGCAAACCTTGAAGTAAATCTGGGTCTGGTTCTGAGTGATTTTGTTTAATGCTGGGTGGACAGTGGGACTGGATGGTGTTGTAGGTCTCTTCCAGCCCTGATGAATCTATGATTCTGTGCATCCATGAATTCCCAATTCTTCACAGGGGTTGCACCTTTGGAAATTGGACTACATCTTGCATTCCCTCTCAAGGTATATGTGTTCCTACATCCCCAGTAAGTGGCGTCATTATTTGTTATTTGTGGGTCTGAGAAGAAATCATGTGCCTCTCTCTAGTTATGTATAATAAATTATGTTTATCTGCCATCTGTTTAGAACTGGTTCTGGATATACTAAAGACTGTATGCTGCATATTTGCTGCAAAGGTCACCTGCCTGGACTCTGCTAGCTCTTACCTGTTTCTGAGTGGGGCAGTATGAGTTACAGCTTTGATTGCAGCAGTGTGCAAACAGCAAAGGCTGTAGTTTGTCAGACATTTTGTTATGTTCATATTATGTTATATTATGTTCAAGTTATGTTCATGAATCTATTTACAATTTTATTTTCTTTCTTCCTTTGAGGATATATTTTCTCCCAGATGTGTGGCAGTCTATCAGCTCAGAAGCCACAAGAACACAGGTCTGAAGTAAGCAAGCTGTCTCTGTCCCAGGTCAGCTCAGGTCCACAGGCTTTGGGAGTTCAGGGTGTGTGAAAGCACTTATGCTACTCTGAAAACACAAAGCTGTGCAGAGATCTGTCTGCATCTGAACCTTAGGCCAGCTTCCATGTCTTTAGATATACAATAGCATTGTTAATTCTAAGTCCTTTAGTCTTTTAACTAATAATAAGGATTTACCAATGCTGAAATAGCATACATCTTCAGAAGATTCAAATGCTTATGGGTGCCCAGAACTAAGGCTGATAGGCCATCACTGACTGAAGACTCAGTAGAACAGGAAGCAAACATGCTAAAGGAGCAAAATCACCCTAAAGGATTCCAGCAGATGTTTTGTTCTCCATGCATGCTAAATACTAGCTACTCAAGATCCCAGTGCCTCTTGTTCAAACAGTTGTTGCCACTTCGTGCTGCTGCAGAAGAGGATGAAAAGAAGGACTTGAAAGTTTATTAGGCCAGTTTTAAACTGGGGAAAATTACTGCAACATTCATGAGTGCAAATCAGTAGGTCAGATTCTGAAGCATGAGATTCTGAGTTCTTCAACACAGGCACACTTTTGTGTTTTAGAAGCCAAAACTGAGTTTTGCTCCAAAAAGATAAATCAAGCTTTGTTGTGAAGGAATTTGTTCATTTAAAATATTTCTAATGGCCACTTAAACAATCTTCTTTGTCTTGAATACTCTCTCACTCTTTATGGTCCTAGTTTTGTAGCCTCTCTGTCACAGTAATATTACTTCAGGTTCACCACAGCAGGTTTGTCTGTCCTATTTACTAGTATTATTTGCTACAATTTGCCCCTAGGCATGTAGACATGAGATCCTGCTCAAGTTATTTTCAGACAGGAAAAGGCTGTGTCCTGATGAGCATTTACTCACATATGTACTTTTAGTAAAACTGTTGGGATTATTTGAGGAGGTTTGCAACAGCTTGTGTGAGAGAGCTTCACACTCTGAATGCAAATAGGAGGTGTGCAATTATCCTGTTTCCTGTAGCATGTAGGTGATGAGACTGAGTTTTAGCTTCTGATGGAAGTCAGATGGGGTTTTGCTGAGAGTCTCTGAGCGCTGACTGCTGCTGACCTCCATGTACACTGACACGCACACTGCTTGGCCGGAGGAGTGAGTCATTAAAATTTGGCCTCTGGAAAGAAGAGGACAGATAGTGACATAGTGACAAGGAGCAGTGCTCCCAGGTGGTCTGCCTGCTCCAGCCAACTCACGCAGGCCAGCGGGCAGGAGCAGAGAGAGGAGATGGTGTTCTCCCTGTGTGACACCCGCAGAGGCTGTTGCTGTAGTGACGGTGTCCTTAGGGTCCAGCAGGGCAGCGAAGTGGTGGCGTTCCAACCCCAGTTCTTTTGCCCTAACAGACTATTTACATCCACTCATTTATCATGTTTAATTTATTTCATAACATCAAATACAGTCAGGTTGGTTAAAATCCTTAGGGCTTGTCTTGCCTTCCCCATTCCCTCTCCCCCCCTTTCTTTCTTAATAAAATAAGCATAAGAAAACAATTCAAAAGTCTTGAAAGTGGATAAATGGTCACAATAAAAAAGAAAGTACAGCAAAAAGGAGGGGACAGAGAAGAAACATTAAATTATCTGTGCAGAAATGGTGACAAAAGCATAAATGCTAATCAATAGGAGAAGTAAAATACCGAAAAGTTGAAAGGTAATGAGGCACCTTTAATAATGTTCTCTATTATTTGCTCTAAGATTTTGCTATTTGCTGTTCAGTCATCAACAATGATAACAGGGTTTTTTTCTGCTATTCAGTCATTTAGACAGTAAATGTTTTCCTTTGGATTTTGGAACTTTCTCACCTCAGTTCAGTTTATTGATGCTGCACCAATGATCTCTGAATGCAGAGATGATTCTACAGAGGTGATTCTACAGAGATGATTCCCATTCTACTCTTACTGGTATTGACTGCATCACTTCAGAATCTCTTTCACATGGTGCATACATAGTCCCTGAAATCATTATCTAGTTATTTTCTTTGAACTACATTATTTCAGCTTCTGTTTGCTTTTGCATTTGCTTCTGCTTCTGCATTTGCTAAAAATATTCTTGAGTCAAATTCTGGGGTTGCACACAAGCAGAGCTGGCCTACCTGGGACAGTGGGGAATCAAGCAGTAACCTTTTTAAGCATGTTCTGTATCCTCCCTGGACCTACCTCTGCTGTCAGTCCTGGGCTTTGTGAGTAACCTTTAAGGTTAGAATCTTAGAGTTCAAGTTTAGAACAGAGTACAAATAATGATCCCACTTTGCAACCCTCTTTTCTTCTCACAACACAGGTGAGCTGATGAACTCTGTGTCACAGGAAGCTGATAAGCAGGCAAGTTTCTGCCCCTTTCCCTCCTCTGAGAGGAGGAGACCACAGGCAGCAGAAGGTGTGCTGAAGAGCCATTTTAGTCCTGCTGGAGCAGCCTCAGCAGTGACTCCAATCCTTCTCATAATAATTGGGATAATCATTGCAGCTGCAACCACCTGGTCCTGTCTGGAAAAGAGAGTGTCTCTACACACTAGATTTGGATATTTTGGATATTTTCCTTGTCTCAGCCTTTGGCTGACAGCCATTGTCTGTGCTTTCTAAACTCCAGTGACTCTTAGATTGGATCAGCTGTTACGTCAATGTTAATTAAAAGCTAATCTTCAAAAATATGAAGGAGCAGGGAAACAGTGACAGAGGAACTCCAATAACCTAATCAGAGCAAATTGGACACTCAGCTGACTTAGGATGGGATGTTTAGGAAAGGAACCAAGGTGTGGAAAAGGAGGGAACGTAGTGGTTTGGAGAAGGAACAAATATGGGAGAATAGATGAACAAGGCAATAAAAGCAGATGACCAGGCTGTGGTCAGTACTGTTATCTGGCCATGCCCTGTCCTTGACCCATGCTGTTTGTCCTGTCTTCTTCTCAACCTCCATCCCTAACACCATTCTGTGTGCATGTGCCTATGTGTGTGTGGGGACACCACAGAATGGGAACCTTGTGTCATAGGGTCCCTCCCAGGTGTTGTAGTGGAGCAGCTGCAGAGAATGGAGAGGTCTAAGCACTCTCTGGTACTTAGGGGGCTGTGGATCAGAGGGGCTCAAGAGCTGGGGCAGCTGCACATGTTTTGTGGGTGTGTACCAGCACGTGTGATCACTGGTCAGCCCACACTAGTGGTGAGTGGGAGATGAGGCCATGAGCCTCGGTTGGATGCTGGAGAGGTTAGAGGCCATGTGGCTTGACTGCTGGAAGAAGCAGGGAGTCCAAGCCAGACCAGAGACAGATTTGTTTGTGCAGATGGAAGATGATCCAGAGGCTGGCTATTGAACAGATCTGTGTCCTGTTCCTGGAGGGATATATATCTGTGTATGTATTCTGTGCTAAATTGCTTTCATCCTGGTCAGCCAAAGAGGGGAGCAGGACCAGGATGTTGGTGTAGCTTGTGTTTGCCCAAGTACTGCGTTGGTTTGTGTTTTTCAGTCTGCATTGATCTGTGTGGCTGGCTATTGGTATGTGTATAAATGCACTGTATGTAGTGGTGACTGGATGGATGTGGGGATGTGGTGCTGCAGTAGCTTTGCCTCTGTCAGACTACCAGAGTCAGAAACCTCCAACATAAACCAGAACCACATATTTTCAAATGGAATTCCATATGTTCATAGACAGCATTATGACTTTTGCCTAGGAAGTGGTTTTCTTGGTGAACTTGATGAAGATTTGACTTTAATATCTTTACAGTGAATAACACAGGGTCAGTTTCTCCTCTGGACATCCCTTCCCTTCATATTCACATGTGGGATGTGGTAAGCCCTGAATTCATAAGCTGTGGTCATCATGAGAAAACATTAAACTTTCATATCTCCTTCTGGGAGTTGCAGGCATGTGTATTTCTGCACGATGAGGTAGTTGTTTTTTCACTATACATTTGCTGATCAGTGTCAGGGTTCCAGGCAATCACAATAGTATCAGAGTTAAAGAAGAATAAGTGTGGAAATGCTGCTCCATAATTACTGAACTGGTATGATACCTGGCAGTGAAGGATTGCTGCAGGGAGATGCTCTGAGGGTACAGAGAGAAGGGAAAGATTTTCTGATGCAAACTGCCTAAGCAGGCAGTGCTGTCCCTGAAGAGACATTGAACATTCAGGTAGCATAGCACATTTTTTTCCTCTTCAATGTCACTGAAAGAAATATAAGGATACAGAGCAGAGGTGAGCTCAGAGTGTTACAGCCAAGCCAGAAAGGTTGTTATAAATTTTTGAGAAATATTGAATATCGCTTCAGTAATGAATGCTCTTTCCATCCCTGAAATATCTGACACAGTTCCTTATGTTCTTATTAGAAATTTATATTAGCTGTTATTTAGTTTGTTGAAAGAGCTCAAGGAAGGTAGTAGTGGTGCTGAGATTCTCATTCATGCTAGGCTTAGTTTGGATGATTTGATGGGAAGTATAATGGGTGTATCTCAGAGAACGGAGGAGCTGAGAGTCCAGCAAGAGCTGGACTTAAGTGTTTCAAGGCGATCCTCCTTTGTGTCTGCAGTGCTCTTTTGCAGTTGTGGTGTGTGCGGTTAAATTGGCTTCTTTTGCACTATGAAAAAAAAAATCTTCCCTTCCTGAAAACTAGGACTGTTTGCCATCATGTTGATAGCTCTGTAAGTGGCACCCTTTGGTTAGCATTGACTATAAACTAGAGAAAGTCAGAAGTCTGGAGATACTCAAGGACCATCTGGACACAATCCTGTGCCTCGTGCTCTAGGATGACCCTGCTTAAACAGAGAGTTTGGGCCAGATGACCCATTGTGGTCCCTTCCAACTGTAACCTTCAGTGATTCTGTGAAGTCGGCCATTTTATTTTAGCTTTCCAAATTCAAAATTTCTCCTTGTAAATTGCTGTAAGATTTCTCTCAAGATTTGTGTGTTTCTACTTCCCTCACACCTCGGTTTAAAATCCATTTTTGCTTATTTTTTTTCTTATTCTTTCTTACAGACCTGTTTTTTGCTTCTTTTTTCTGACCTAGCTGGCCATTAAAATTTTTTTAATTTATGTGGGGTTTTTTTAATCCCTCAGTATGGTTCATCCTGCTTATCAGCTTCCTGTGACACAGAGTTCATCAGCTCACCTGTGTTGTGAGAAGAACCATGTTTTGCTTATTTCAAACCTGTCATCTGTTTGCATCCCCCAAACTCTTACAGTGGAAAAGACTGAACAGTTGAAGAGCTCAGTTCACCCTTTCCAAATAATTTACGATCTTATAAACCTCTGTCACACCTCCTCTGTAATTTCTTTCTCAGGCTGCAGAATTGAAAATTATTTATCTTTCCTTGTTTAGAAGCCATTCCATACCTTTGATCTGCCTTATTGCTTTTCTCTGATCTGAAAGTTTTCTCTTGCACAGTATGAAAGCATAGTCTCTAAGACAGAAAATCCATTAATACTTCATAACATGCTTGTTTAGTAAGGAAGTAGGTCATTGTAAATTCTGATGACCCTGAATAAAGAGGAAAAAAATGACTAGCCTGATGCTCAAGGCAAGCACAAATTAGCTGAAATGTTACTGGTGAAGGAAATGAAAAATCTGTGACCTGACCCATGCAATCTTGAGGGGAAGACTTGGAACATTTGCTTAACAAAATGCACATGATTCTGTAGCTTGTGAAGGAGGTTCAGAAGAACTGTTATGCATTAATTAGGGTGAAGTAAGAGAAATAAATATGTTCGCTTTTCATGTCAGAAGCTAAAATGTTGAGGTCTGCTTGTACTAAAAATAATTCTAAAGCAGAAAATAGTGGTTCTGATAATACTGTATTATGCTAAGACCTAAGCAGCTAGGTTTGTTTCTGCAGTGCTGTTGCTTATTGGCTAATTATAATTTTTTTAACAATTCCAATTTAAGAGTTCTAAAGCTGAATATGAGAAACAAAATTATACTTCTATACCCCTATTACTAGAGATGTGGGAAATGAAAATCTGTACTTAGAAGCAAAGAATCCTTCCTAGACCAGGAGGAAAAAAATTGATATTTCTTTTTTTTTCTAAGTAACTCTATTCCTCTTTAAAAACATGTATTCACCAAAAGGACATATAAATAGAAACAAATTAAAAAAAAAATAATTGCAGTGTATGTGAATGATAATGCAGTACTGTCTCATTAACTGGATGCCAAAACACGGCAGTGATAATTGTGTAGCTGCTGCTAAGAAAATTTTCAGAATGCATTATGGATGTTGTGCCTCATCCTGACAACGTCAGTTCACAAAAGAGCAATAAGCACTGTCTCAAAGGAGTGTTATGTTTCAGATATTAAAATCTTCCCTTAACAAGCGTCCAAGACATAGATCAAAGTAGAACTACAGTGGGTATGGGCTTGAAACTCATACATATTTTCTTGAACTCAGAACTGCAGATCTGTTCCTGTTTTGGCAATGAGTTAATTCCAGTGTTTTTCAGGGAAAGTTCACGGTATGTTCTGTGGTATTCAGCATTTTAGCAGTGATAAAATGCTTTACATTATATGATGTCTTGACAATATTAGTGCCTGTATGTATGTATATATAATATGCAAAATTATATATACATAATGTACATAATATAGATAAATATATAATTTTTTCTCCTCTTCTGCACATTTCTTTTAATAGCAAATCAAAGTCTAGACTATACTGTTGTATTTCAGCTGTGGTTAGTGAGGTTCTTTGATTATGTTTGTGTCCGGGGAACCTTCCATTTTATTTCAGTGAGTCCAGCTGGAATTAAACACATCTCAATATCACAGGACATTTTTATAAGTCTGAACCCAAGTATAGAAGCCTTCTTTCCACAAATTCTGTTTCTTCATCAAGTTCTTGTACTTTGCCATGATGACAGCAATGGGCCATCAAGTTGGACTACTCATAGCTTAAATCACAGACCATGTGAACACAATCCTGCCTCTGAGAGGGGCAGAACAGGCTTGGACAAGAAAGTTGTGTGTACACCTCCTGGATAGAGTGAGACAGTCGAGGTTCAGTTTTCTTTTGTTGCCATTTCCAGTGTTTAAGGGAGGTGGAGAAAGCTGTGGTAAGGGACAGTGCTTAACCACAGTGTACATGGAAAACTAATAATTTATTTTTAAATGTTGTTAAGTCTCCTACACTATTACACTTACATAAGCAAGCTCTTGGAAATAGAACACCAAATATGATTAATGCTGTTTTGGGTGGTTTTATTTTCCCCTTTCCCTATAGTGTTATAGAGAAATTCAAAGACATTTAACAGAAAGTTAATTCTCCTCTACTTCTATGAAGTTTGTTGAACTGGATGAAAAAAGAAAATAAATCCAAAGCTATATTCAGTTACATAACTACTTTAAAATTCTTCATTTTCCAACAGTAGAGCAGTAATAACATTTCATCTGTGCCAAAGTGCCATGTTACATTGCTTTGGGATTCAGAAGAGCTGACCTGTGTCTCTCTGGCTTCGTCTCTTGAAGTCCTGTTGATTTATTTGAAGTCCTTTGAAGTGTCATCTTTATGCTATATGGCTCCATTAATTCCATTTCTTTATTGGTTAAATGCTGATTTTAATATGTGGGGGTCGTACAGTGTGACCTGAAACATCCTATGTTACATTTGTAGCATGAGGACAGTTAATGCAAAGGAAAAGCTCAGATCTGGAGTGGAAAATAGCATCTTGTATTTGGCCATATTCTTGTCTCTTCCGAACAGATCTGATGAATATCATTATGTATTTTAGGATCTTTCATATGGTACATAAAAGATCATCTTGCTTCCTTAAAGTTTTAAAAAATTCAATATAACTTAATGGGTTTCCTTATTGTAATTCTGTTTGCTGTCTCCACCTGCACTGCGGGCAATTTAATTACTTTGCACCTGAAACATGAAGTGTGTTGTATCTTCAGCATGAGCAAGGAAATCATTAAAACCTTTACTTGTCCAGGGCCAGAAAGTACCTTAGGGTCTAAAGTGTACTGTTCAAGTAGAAGTAAAGACTAATGTGTAGATTACAGAGCCAGAAGGAGCTGCAAGGATCATCTGGTGCCAGTGTTTCTGAGATCAATATTGTGTTCCTCACCTGACAATTCTCATCAAGGCTTTTGGCTCCCTCCCCATGCAGTTAGTGTTGATGGTGATTGCCTTTGACAACCTTTGAAAGCAGCACAGAAAGAAGAAAAGCAAAATTTGTTTCTGCTCGTCTATCACAGAGCTTCTAAAGAGCCTTTCTGTATCCACTCTGACACTGCTATACCTGCTCTTTAAAATCCAGATTGATTTGGGTCTTAACTTGGAGGAAATTCGATTCCAACTTGTGAATGGACTTTCCCGTCACCATTAAGGCTCAGAGATGTTTGCCATGACCTAGGTCATGCTGACCTTAATTAAAGGCCAAGTCCTCATGTCTCAGCTAACGTCACACTCTATTTTCATAGTCCCTTGCTGCAGTGGCTCCTCAGAAAGCTAGCAACTAAGCACAGCACAGGCAAGGAAAAGACATGCAGTTAACTTGTTTCCAAAACATCTTTATTCAAATGTGATTTAAATTTCCTCAGTTATGGAAACATTTCCTTGATATGATAGAAGTTCCTGTAACTACCATAAACATGCTGGATGGGAGGCAAATCTGTAGTATTTAATTTGTTTATTTATTTTTAACAGCAGTAACATGCATGTCTCATCCAGAATGCAGCACATTAAACTTAGTCATTTTCCACCTACTCTCCCTTTTGTGTTGTCTTTTTTTTTCTCTTTTTTTTTTTTTTTTTTTTTTTTCTGCAGCTCCTGTATTACATGCTCTTTTGTGCAGCCTGTAAATTTCTTCCTTGCCTGGGGACCCACTCTGGAATGGGGTGATTCCAGGCTGCCTGTGGCTCACAGAAGAGAGGGAAATGCAGCAGAGGCAAGGGCACTGTCCTTGTGGGGCACCACCTTCTCCTACTCCCTTCCCCAGGAAAGGCAGTGCCATCCAGCAGGCACCACTGCAACCCATCACATGCTTCAGAGCAAGGTGGTTGGCAGCTCTGTAATCTGCTGAATTTGTTCTACTTTTCCTGTCCTGGATGTATCATCAATTTTATTTGAAAAACAAGGATTGTGAAGAAGAGAAGTTGTTTAATGGAGGGTGGGATATAATATTTTTCATATTTCAAATATCAAGCTATCAAAACAAGCAGAAAATGTCAAATGTGGGGAGTATAAAAATTATTTATGTGCCACAAAGTATTAATTTTGGCAAAATGTTTAGCATCCAGGATTCGTCTTGCAGCCTGGTCTGTAACTCTGAGGGATTTTCTCAGACATGTCCGTGACAATTTTGGTTGTTTTACAACCACCTTGGTCAGCCCCATATTTTAATCTGAGTTAATTTTTAAGGCAGTTGATTTGATTTGAATATTTCTCCCAAGTATGAGTAATAAGAAGTTAATAGACTGAATATGGCAATTTCTGTATTTTAAAATTTTATACATTTTCTTCTGCTCCACGATAATTTATCAATAATTCTAACATTTTTTTTTGTTTTATTATCTTCTGTTACTTTTCAGTAACTTACTCAGTAACTTAGTCCTTAATTATCCATCTGACACTAGTCTCTAGTTGCAGTAGGAGATTAATTTTGTCCGTCATCCATAATAAAAATTTTAATTTAATTAAATTTTAATTTAATTTAATTAAAATACACATAATAAAAAGTGTATTTCCAACTATTGTTCTATAGTTTGTGTATTTTTATATGGTTTTTTTTAGCTTATGAAATTATAATTTTGTGGGTTGTGAGGTGGTTTATTATTATTAATTTTGTGGAAATCGACTACTGGTGGTTGTTTAGATTTATGCCTTGAACATTTTCAAACTGATTCCAAGCCTGTTGCTTGTGATGGGTTCTGTATTAAATACTAAATTAGTGTTGAAAGACTGAGAGAGAATAATTTAAATATCAGATTAATATTTAATATTACCTACAATATATAATAGCAAGCAAGCCTCTAAAGAATTTATGAAAGAATAGACTGCTGAATAAATGTTTGTTAAATCCAGCTAGATTTTTCTTGAGATGCTTTTAGAGTAAATTTTAATTTGCTTTTAGTGCATAGTCATTAAATATATTAATGAACTGTTCTAATTCTGTTTCTGTGTCTTACTAGTTTAATTCCTGCTAACTCTTTGAATATTCTTTGACCATTGTGGTAATTGTTTTAAAAAAAATCTTATTTTAAGTGCCATTCATTTAATCATTTATTGAACACATATATTGTTCAACAAGCAAGAAATGTCAAAAGGCCTAGTAAAACCTGCAGTATTTAAAAGCATGGAAGCATTTACTGTCTTTTCAGTTAAGTCTGAGCATTGATTTTTAAAATCTGGATAGATTTTGGCCCCCTCTCATCTGATATTTAGTAGGTGTGAGCCAATCACAGAAAACAGATAGTGTCATTTCCATGCCTATAATCTGCTAAAACTTCTCTTGGAACCCAGCTAGTCTAATAGCTCCCTGTAAAACTGGCTTAACGTTTCTTATTTTTATCTATTGGTTGCCTGTATTATCTGTGAAGAAAGCAAAACATAAAGATATTTCATTTAGTAGCAGTACAACTTTGATACTATTTGTAAACAAACATAATTTTACTCCAGACTTACTTTCCAAAGTCTAATAATTTTTTTTTTTTGGGGTGGGAAGGTGACACAAAGTTGAAGTGATCTGCCTGGGAGAAGTGACTGCATGATGTCTATGTGTACTTCACGTGTGGTTTTCTGCCACAGTTCTACATCCATTAAGAAATTACTCTTTTTGCCTGAAAACAAAAAGTTCTGTGTGTAAACACTTAGAAGGTTATGAGCTTTCAACTATTAAAAAACAAGGCAAAAGTAACTTTGAAGTATTTTTTAGCACTTTCCATTACTCTGTAAAAGATGCTTTAGAGCTTTAAATACAGGAAATCCCAGAGGAAAAGCATTTTCCTTTGTAGTATTTGAGTTAGTTACATTCCTAGCATACATGATGCAGAACCACTGTATCAGACTGCTACTTCTGTGGGTTAGAGGAATAAAAATATAGACTCTGGTTTTGAATTTCTCTCATTGCTTGGCAGTTTTGGCAGCATGTGGCACAAATCTGATAGAAAGCTGAGTGTGCAGCAGCTGCACTTCAGTGGAAATTGGTTGATCCATTGGCTGTGTACATTTTCATTAGACTGGCATGGTACATTGTGATATCCTGGCTGCTGCTGCACCTACCTGTAGTTCTTTGGTCAAATGTACTGCAGGCAGCCAGCACCTGGAGGCAGCTGGGTGAGACACCCTCCCTGCTCACTGTTGGGACAGCTTGCTCCAGCTGAAGGGCTGCCTGTTCACCAACCACACTGGCTGGAAGAACGTCAAGGACAATACTATCCTTTTTCCAAGCTGTTCTCTCCACACATTTTTTATCTCGTTCCACTGCTTTTGAAAGGAGTAGATGATACTGTGTGTAATACTTGAGGCATGGTCCTGTTGCACTTTGTAAAAGCAATGTTTTTGGTTCACTGCTATAAGCTACGTCCAGCAGTTCCAAGCCTGGATGGTTTTCAGTATGGCAGAAGTGGGATTCAGGGTAAGCTACACTCATGACCCTGAAGTAATTCTTCTCTAGGAGTGTTTTATACACCTCAGTAGTTTATCTCAAAACAGAATTGTATGACTACGGTGTGCAGCTACAGCTCTGTCCCAGAGAGGGTAACAGCATCACAGCGTGTTTTTTGTGACATCACAAAGAACATCTGACAGAATTAAGGGTAGGCAAGTGGTAATGGGATTGAGAGTTATCTGTACTGGAGCATGTGATTTAATTTGGGAAGGGCTGCTGGGACACTTAATGCTGTAGAGTGCTGGCAGTGATAAACGACCACTGCTTTACTGTTGAGTTTGGTGTCCTTGGTCAAAGAAATTTATGCCCCGAGGCTTTCAACTTTGGGGCTTTGGGTTTTGGTCTTGCAGTTTTATGGTTAGGTGTCTGCCACACAGATCCACCTTGAAAGGATGTGTAGTACAATTTGTAATACACCAGTCTCTCAGTCATGCTCATTAGTTGCAGGCTGTGTAACTGATTTGTAGCGTTTGCCTTTTAGTATATGGCAGTGCAGCTCGTTATTTTCTAAAATGATGTTTTGTTTAAGCTTTTTCCAAACTAATAAAACAATGCCTTTTAAGCAGGAGGTGTTTTGATTAAGATGAAGCAACCATTATTCATCAATTACCACTTTATATGTGAGTTGCTTCTTGTGGGATTTTTTTGACAGCAGTGTTAACTGTTTGATCATTAGAAATATTTAGGATTAGATAGGTATAGCTATATTAGATAGGTATTTTTGGTAGTTTTAGAATTTTATCTTTTCTGGTATTAAACGGGTCATTTGTTTTCCCAAACTAAATGTAACATTTTAAAGTGGAAATATATTTTATATATACAAATTATCTCCATTGTTTGCAAACATACCCTATGTTATATGAAAATTAGTGAAAAATTTGATGACTATATCATTTTATGTCACTTTAAAAAAGTTTCAACATATTTTGTAACTTTGCTTTCTTAGAGAGATAAGCCTGAAAGTAAAAAAAAGAAAACCAACTTTCCTAGGAATTAGCACTGATATTAGTCAAAACTGCACTTTGCTTAAGTTCACAGTATCATCTGTACAGTTTAACAGAAGAACTTACTAGTACTTTATGTGACAGTTGTTGAACTTTTGGATTTTCACCAGTATATGGGTGTACAATGAAAACTGCTTTGCACATATATGCTAAAGTTGATAGTTGCAATTATATTTTAATATAGTCAAATAATTTATTCTGCAAGATGATACACAGATGTAACTTGTTATTCATGAAAGCATATATAAAAGCAATGATTGAAGCCGAAGTTTGGAGACAGTGGTGAGTTCTAGAAATGATAATATAGATGCAACTCTTCAGCACTAATCCACGTGAAACATTCCTGGTGTGTAATTACAGTACCTGGAAATTATGTTTTTAAAAACTATAAATGCTTCAATGCACATTTATCCTGTAAATAAAAGATACTTTGATGAAACATGGATGAAACTTGATGTGTTAATTGACCAGAATGTTCATATTGATGGTCTCCACTATGGAAAGAGGCTAGATAGCATTGACATTATGTCCTCTTCCTGCCTTAGTGTGCTATTTTAATATGTAGCACATAGAAGTATATCTCATGAATTCAATCTTCCCTGTCATTGCTTGTTTATAAAGCTGTTATTATGCTTTCAATACCTGAATCCAGGGAAATTGCTTGAAAATATTGAAGCCAGTGAATTGAAGTTCATGGGTGAATCATATTATTTTAGTGAAAACTGACTGAATTGAATGGCATTTCTTTTCAGAGTTCTTTGCAAGGAAACAAATAAGGGACAGAGCAATAGGACCAGAGTGCTCTGGTCTTGGCCCCACAGCACTTGAGCAAGGCAAGACCAGAGACCATAACCAGGTTCAACCAAGAGACAAGACCTATAAAAAGCAAAATCACAGCAAGGAGACAGGTGCAAGGTCAAGCCAGAAAGTCCATGCTTAGGTCAGGATCACATCCAGCAGTTCATGGGCACATTCCCAGTGACAAGGCAGGGCTGAGGCCAAGTCAGTCCACAGCTCAGGGGTGTCTGTGGCCCGGCACAGTTCAGCTGGAGACCAGAATTCCTCCAGCACAGCACAGGTAGGAGCTAAAGGCCCCAGGCTGTGCTTGTGTGGAGCTCCTGGGCCAGGGGATGCCAGTAGAAGCCCCAGGTGAGGCTGGGGAGGGCTGCTAGGGTTTATGAGTGTGCTCAAAGTCCTGTCATATCGACTACTCCCTCCTCAGCCACAAAGCCAGTCATTTCATCACAGAAAGGTTGTCCAGGTGTGATTTCTCCTTCATAACTCTATGCTGGCTAATCTCAGTCACCTTGTCCTTCATAGGGTTGGAAATGGTTTCTAGGAGGGTTTGCACTCTCACCTTCCCAGGGATCAAGGTGATATAACTTTCCTTGACGACAGAAGTGGTATTTGCTTTCTTCCAGAAGTCAAGAGCCTACCCTGGTCCCCATGAGCTTTTAAAGGCACTCAAGAGTGGCCTTGTCATGATATCAGTAGGCTCTCTCAGCTCTTGTGGTTGCATCCCATCCTGTCCTTGAACTGGACTGTCAACTGGATCTCTGCTGAAGTCTCTAACAAACTGATGAGAAAAATACTGTGCTGAATCTTTTGCATCTGAGGTCATCTCCAGGCATACTGATTTAGAAAAGATGATCTGGATTCTGTGATATGCAAATGGAGAGAGAATACAAATCAAAAGAGAGTTTTTGATGTAGAAATGGCAGCTAGCTTTTGGAAAAAAAAAACCAAAACCCACCAGCTTTTCTTAACAAAAGAGGACAATTATCCTTATAGATAATATCTGATTTTGGTGGTGATTATGTAAGACTGTGGCCCACCCAGAAGGCTTCTCCAGTTTCAGAGCCAATGAAACTCCCTTTCTGTGATAAACTTTTGCTAACAGAGAGTGCACTTCATTTTTTAAAATTACCTTCTCTCTTTAGGATGAGTTCAGACACTAAATGACAGTTTCCTATTATCTGGGAGTCTGAAACTTCCCAGTGCAGGATGGGGTGAAAGGAGGAGTGTTAAGATGGTGCTAGAGGGAAAAAATAAATTTCCAGCAAATAATCTCTGGGGCTCGGTAGCAGTTCACTCTCTTGGTGTGTTGTTGTCTACAAACCTTTTTTTTTGTCACTTGTCAGGCAATAAGCATGTGCATCACAGTGCTAATTAAGAAAGGTCTGTACATGCTGGTATCTGGAGTGGGGATACACCTGCCCTAGGAATACTGGCAAATGTTGGCAGCTCCACAAAACACCAATAAAAAGTCATACAACTCTTTTCTTTATCAGTGTATGAAGTACTTTTGATGAACATCGTTTCAGAGTGGAACAGAGTATAAAATAATTATTTTCTGAAAAGCATGGATTTCTTTTCTGTTCATTGCTGGTTTATTCTGCAACTGGGTCTGCATTTGCCTTGATAAAATGGTGGCCTCATGCACAGCTCGTGCCTCTGTACTGTCCTTGCAGCGCTGCCCAGCTAGCTGTCTCTAATAGCCATAATATTGCTGCTCATTTCTTCTCCTGAAGAGTGCCTTGCACTGTCCATTCACTCCATGGACACTATCTACACCACCTATTCAGTGCAAAGAAGTGAAGGTGGAGGAAGATGAAGAAATCAGTAGGAAGACTAAAGAAAGTCACAATTTTGACCCTACACATGACAGCAAATCAAAGAATCTTCAGAGCAAGTAACTGAAAAATATAAGCAAAGTAACAGAATAAAGGAGCACTAAATACAACACAGGACGTTTTAAGCCCTGCCTAGGGGAAGCAAAGTTTCTTACTCATTGCAGTCATGTTCTTTAAGTGATTGCTCATTTTGTCCCTTATTTGGCATTTTAAGCAATGACGTGTTGGGATGTTTTTTTGTCCTGTGACTATTGCACGCATCTACCATCATGTTGGTTTGGGGCTAGCATTTAAAAGTTATTCTGTGAGCTGCTGATCATTCTTTCTCATGCTTCTGCTTCAAGGAGCCCTGGTGGCAGGGGCCAAACCCATCTTTGTGCTCTTGCAAAAGCCAGACCTACTGGTGTTGCCCATCTAACTCGCTGCTGTTCAGTGATGACCTGCCTGTCAATTTTTGAAGTCTTCTTAAAAGAGTCAGCTGTTTTCTGTGAAGCTTCTTGTTTTCAGGCTGTCTCAGAAACTGCTTGGAGAGGAGTTCTGTGCAGAGTGGTAAACTTGTGCTGAAATGAATTGAGAGAGTTGGAACAGCTTAGGTTTGCCAGCGTTGTTCTTCAGCATCCTACGGCTCGTAGAAATATCTCATGAGCAGTGGGAGTAGGGAAGGAAAGGAGTCAATTTGTACGCTTAGAGCCACTGGATAACTGTGGATTCCTAGCTGTGATTTCGTCTTTTCCTCAAAGAGAAAAGTACATGGAAAGCCTTTCTCTGCAGAAGGTGGTGAATAACAAGGTAGCAGAATTCATTGGGATATTCAAAGCAGAGATAAAGGATGCTGTTGGAGAGAACTGAGATACACTTCCATGAATATGTTTGAGTGGTTAGTAAAACAGAGCAAGGGGTGTTATACAGTCCCAGAGGTGAGCATGGGTAATGTCCATAAACTCAAATTCACTAACTTGAATTTGAGATGTTAAGTGAAGAAAAATTAGCTTTGTGTGTGTGTGTATTTACATATTTGGGAAATTGTGTTTTAAACATAACATAACTGAAAAGCAAAGCAAATCTGCTATTCTACGTGGTGCTGAGACCTGCTTCCCTTAGATAGCACATTACTTTGCAATATGTTGATGCTCCAGCAGCCTTCTCTGATTAAGAAGGGTTGGTATACGAGAAACACTGCTCCCAGGTCTTCTTTCATATTGTATTCATATCTTCATGATGTATTGTCAAATCTTTCAAGTGGCAGGCTGTACTATTAAAAGGTAGGGTGGTTGCAGGGTGAAGCTTACTTTGCTGTAAAAGATAACTTGTATTAGCAACAGAACCTGATGGGGTTTAAACAGGAATTTTCTTTTTGTACAGGATTATTTTTCTTGTGGAGAATGAAAAAATAGTCATTCCATGCAGGAAAAAGTCCTGTAAGTCATATGCGTTTTCTGTATTGTTCATATTTCTGCTTAGGAGCACTTAGCATGTAATTTTTCTATTATCTTAGAACATACCAGGTTCAAAACAGGCATCCTTTATAAAGACAGGCAGGAGACTAAAAACATTCAAGAAGGGAAATTTTTTTTTTTTTTTGCTACATGTGCATCAGAATTTGCAAAAAGAGATTGTATTTTCATGTGACTATTTCTAATTTATCCATAGTGTTCCAATTATATTCCAGTCACATTTGGGAAAGAAGTCAGAAATTAATAAATACAATATAACTGCAATCATCTGGAAATTGTATTATTTCCTTCATATTGTTAGTAACTTCTCTTTGTACATGGGAAAGCCTTTCAGTTTTTGCAAAACATCATGATATATTTCAATAATAGATTCACAGCTTTTTGTTTCTGAAATATGTAGAAATGTAGTATACAAACTTTAAAGGAATCTGTAAGAAGTCTGTTAAATGCAAAATCTGGTAGTGAGGCAGATGTGTAGGTATTATGGAAGGTTATAGTGTAAATGGTATTATTGCCACTTTAGCGGCTTCTATTTGTCTTTGTGTTCACAGTATTAAACACATTTGATTTTTGAAATACAATCTTTGGAAAGGAAAACTTTGTTGTTAAGCATTTAATCTTCCATCCAGCCATCATAACCTACAAGCCTCTTCTTTTATGGTGCACAAAATTTGTAGGCTCATTTACCAAGCAAAAACCTCTAGAGAATATTTTGAATACAGGAAATAGTAAATTAAAATATGAACAAGAAAATAACAGTAAGGAAATAAATTTTTTATGTTGACTATTACATAATCATAAGCAGTTTTAGATTGTAATTCAGTTAAAATAACATTTGTCTTTGATGCACAGTAGTCAAGCTATAAAATACCTTATGGAGCTATCTCAATTTACCTTGTGATTGTGCCTGTTGTAGCTGCAGTTTTTTCCTGCTATTCATTCTGCTAATTAGCATGCTTTATCAGCAACTTTGGAATCTATTTCCACCACTAAAGTTAATTAGCCAAAGTGAAAACATCTCAACTGTGCAAGTGTTTTTTAAAGTGCTGCAAAATGCCTTTCTATGCAATTACATTGGTCAGATAGGAGTTTGAAGAATACACACCTAAAAGTGTGTAATTTGTTTTAGATAGCAGCTAGAGCTATGACAGTTAACCAAACCAATTCCCTGCCCTGCATGTTGGGTCCTTGCGTCAGCACTTGAGTAAAAGGATTTTCAGAGAGTCTGTAAGGACATTTGACATCCAGGTTACAAAAATACTCAGGGAGGACAAGGCTATCACAGAGAAACAATTTCTGTATGCCTGTTCAGTGAAGAAGAAATGGAAGAAAATCTCACATTGAAATCCTCTCAGAGGGATGAGTGAAGGAGAACATGTATAGGTTGGTCTAAAATAGGCCCAGGTTCCTCTCAACCCTAAGCTAGAAAATGTGAAAATAAACTTTAAAAAGGTTCTAGAAAGGGTCAGGGAGACTTTAGGTCTGTAAACTCAGTGTCTTTATGAGGCAAAAAATCAAGCTGTAAGAATAGAGAATGAGATAAACACATTCTCTTTTGAAAGGAGCAAAAGGCAGTCTTTCCTTAAAAGTACCTTGAATCTGACTGAAGGCATCAGCAAACAAGTAGATGAGGCTGATTTCATTGATAGCTGTATGCCTTGGAAGGAGTCCTTTGTCCAAACCTTTCCAGTGAACAGAGAGGGAAGATCTCTGTGTGGATAAGTCGTTCTTTAAAAGACAAGGAACATAAGGTAGGAGTAAAAGAACAAGTCTGAAGGGATGGAAAATTTCACTGGATGAGTACCTCCATTTGTTTAATCATTGCTCTCAGCTAGTTTGAGAGTAATAGCCTATTCCTAACAATGCTGTGTAGTATTTTAGGTGCCTGCAGTGAAAATGCTGCTCTGTAGGGGTTGTCACTAATGCTGGTATAAATAGAAAATGATGGAGAAAAGGAGGCTCAGGGGAGACCTCCTCACTTTATACAATTACCTGAAAGGAGGTTTTAAACAGATGGGTGTGGGTCTCTTCTCCCAAGTAACAAACAAGAGGAAAAGAGGGAATAGCACCAAGTTGTGCCAGGGAGTGATTTAAACTGGATATTAGGAAAAACAGCTTTGCTGTAAGGGTGTTTAGGCACTGGAGCAGGCTGCCCAGGGAATTGGTGGAATCATGATCTGTGGAATTGTTCCAAAAATGTATGGCACTTAGGGACAGAGTTTAGTGGTGAACATGGTGGGGCTGGGTGAATGTTTGGACTTGATGATCTTAGAGGTTTTTCCCAACCATAAAGATTCTATGACTCTGATTCTGTTCTATGAATTGGAGGTACTGTGCTAACTTTTAAGGTGTTACTCAGAATATATTCCCACAAACCATGTAATTTAGAAAAAAACAACTGTTTCAGGGTTTCAGGTCCAAGATTCTTCACAGTAGGGCTTTGGAATAGAAAGCCTGACCTGACAAATGACATCTTGACAGTTTTGAAGCATGAAGGGGAGAAAAATGATGTGTTTTACATACAGATGGAATGAATTGGCACCAACGCCATGAAGAGATTTTAATATTTTCTTAATTCCTTCCTGAATGTAACCCAAATTTAGTACTTTCTTTGTCTCATCTTGTTTACTCTTGATAGCATTTGTCTGACACCAGAAAATAAAACTTTCAGGTTTCCTGAAAGCAAATTTTCCTGTTAGATGACTTCCAATTAAGAATTAACCCCTAATTAACTCTAGTGATTAGAGGTCTCATTGTGTTTCTACATGGTAACCAAGTTCTTTAAAAAACATTAAAAACACTTGTAAGATTGTCATAATTACTAACTCCAACTCTGAGGACTTTCTGGAATCCATTTAATCCAACTCTGTAGGTCATAATTTTCCTCCCTTATACACCACTATCATTATCCTCCCTTCTGCTCCACACCATTCTCTGTGAACTATGCAGTCGAAGACTGCTGATTCCTAGCTCAGACTGCCAAATTATGAAAAATGAGCTTGGCTAAAGTTTGTCATAGTCATCAGACAAGCAGAAAATATTCTTAAGTATATCCAGTTAAAAAGCTTATCAGATCATTGTGAACACTGATAGACAAAAATATTACCTGCGAAAAACATGCTAAAATAAATCAGAATTTCATATAGATATCATTAAAAATACAATTCCAAAATGTTTATCAAATAGATCAAAGCACATATTTATTGCTAACTGTTTGAAATGAAGTAGAAAAATTACACTGAGTATATGTTCCTAGTGTAATTTATCTGTGTAATTCTAAACTGTCCCTTGATTTTAATTTCCATATGTATTGATAACTGAGAGTATGTAGCATATTCATATGCAGTGCAGTTACATACAGTATAAACTATAGAAATTAGGGGAGAAATCTGAAATCGACAGTAAGTTATTGAGGTTTAGGCATATCACAACATGAATAATGAGCATTTAGGTGATTATCAGTTCATTTATCTGTTTGTCTTTTGAACCTATTGATTAATTTCTGTAAAACTTGCTAGAAGGGGGGATGTTTAGAGATGTATGAAGACTGCTAGTAGTACTTCTGGTCAGGGCAAGTAGGGAGTTATCTAGTGGCACACATTAGACTTGGCAGCATATTGCTGGTCCTGTAAATGTGCTTATATTATAGATTTTAGTTTTGGGGGGCTTTTTTAAGAGTAAACCAGATTTATTGGAAAAGACTGAAGGTATTTAAGATCAGACATAGGATTATTTCTGTAACAGGCCAAAGACTGATGTATTATTCCATAGATTTTATTTTTGGGTTTTTAAAAATTATTTTAATTTTATGGTCTTTTTTTTTCCTTATAGCGCACTAATACTCACCCATACATGTGATCCAGAACCTAAAAATGAATCTCAGTCTTTTTGAGAGAACATTTGAAGACCAATTTTAGTAGTAAAGAAATGAAATTATCCCAGAGGTACATGTAAACACCAGAGACCTCTCTGCAGGCAGGAGAGTGCAGTGGCTGCCTGTTTCCTTCTCACTGAGGAGAGCATGAGTTACCCTCTGGCAAAAAAAAAATAAAAATTTAGATTCAAAATATGAAGAGTCATTAATTAGAGGCAATGATATTGATTATATGTATTACACAGGAGTGATCTAAAGGGACTGTAACTCTGATTCTTGTTTCTAGTTTATTTTTCCTGGGTTTGATTAAAGAGCTTAGAGTTTATGATCTGTTTTTATCTACACTGGGATATAGATAGGGTCTGTGTATGCCCAGAGCAGAAGGAAATAAATCCAGTCATTCCACAGAACAGCTTAGAGCTATGAGAAAGTTCAATCTGTAATAATGATAAAAAGAAAATCATATGAAATAGCATAGCTATTACAAAAAAGGAAGCAGAAGCTACGAAGAGAATTACACATACCAATTAGAAGACAACATCACAACTTCCTGGCTTGTAAAATGACATCAATTCCCCTTCCACAAAGGGACTTTTTACCAAATTTATTTTAGCACTGAAAATATGGAACCGTCTGGGATACTGAGTAATTCAAATCTTTATTTTCTTGTTGCTTCTCAGTTATTTTGAGAAGTCATAAGTTGAAGAGGGTTTTTTTGGTTGGTTTTGGTTTTTCTTTTTTAAATTAGATGTTTCTTGCAAAATTGCAGCTTTTATTTTCTACTTACCTTGCTGTAAAACATTTAACATTCTCTTTGATATAGACAAAATGTCTGAGGATGTTGAGTCTTCCTGTTTCTTCACTACATATGTAGAGTATTCTTATTGTGGCCTTCATAAGTATTTAAGGATGTAAATATCTTTGACCTTTCAGACTATTAAAATAATTTTGCAGTGATTAAAGGAATTGATTTTTTACTTTGGATTCATGAGGAAGTAAGTATGCAGTTGCCCATAATTTCTCTGTCCTTCAGCCAGTCTTGTTCTGTACCTGAATTACTTGAATTCATAAACTTTTACCATCATCTCTAAAACAGAAATAGAAATCTAAGAGGTTGCTATTTTTCTTCATGAAACACAGGAGCTTTCATAATAAAGACCTCAACTTAGTGGTCTCACTAAGTACAGGAAAAGTCCAGGTGTTACTTTCTGTAACAGCAGCTGGTGGTCCAGGCACCACATGATCACTAGTTTTAGGCCAGCTACAAAAATTTTTGCCCTGTAATATTGCTCCTTCTCAAAGCTCCTTGTTTTTGAAAGAGAAGTTGCCATATGGCAAAAGGTCTCCCATTTTCAAATTTTCCGTCCTGTTTGTGAGCTGTGACATAGCTATAAATGTTGTTGGCACTGAAATGTATTCAAATGTTGGACTTCTATAGGTCTGGACATCTGAAAGAAGAAAAAGGCTACATTGTATAACTGGCCAGAGGTCCATGTGGGAGAGATTTTTCATGGAATAGCTGGAGAACCTTCTGAATAATGATATTGGGCATAGTGCAGGGTGACTGAGTGAATAACTAATTTACATAGCAGCTAAGCATTTCCTTCTAAAATGCTGCTTTTCAGTTCTACCCAGTATTTACCCCATGGTTTTTAGCTGAATTATGTCTGAGTTTAAAGCTCTACAGGTTCTAAAGCAGCACAGACTTCTTCCATAACACTACATGAAGGATCCATCACATCACCTCATGAAAGATCAAATGAAGGGAAAGATGATCTACCTTTGCAGAGCTAAAGAATTTGAACTTAGGCAAAGACATAAGAATTCTTTTTTTCTCACGTTAATTTCCATGCAGACATCATAAATTATAGCAAATTTTGCCCACCCCTCAGCTTTCATGTCCTCAGTTTTCTTATCCAGAAGAAAAGTGAAATTTAACTATTGAAGAAATTGTTAATAGTTTGTGTTGGTTTTGTTGTTGTTGTTGTAGTTCAAAATTCTGTTCATGCAGTATTTGGGAAGGATATGTAAAATATCTAAGAGGAAAGAAATGTGGCAAAGTAACTCGTAAACTGGAAGCTTTCAATGCAGGGAAAATCTATGGAGGATTCTAATTTTCATATTCAGTATTTGAACAGCAGTTTCTAAGATATTTAACAAATTATTTATGCTTCAATCAGAATAAGCAGTCTTTATAGTAATTCTTCTATTTTTACATAGCATAGTACTTCCTTGTGTGCATATACCTTTGTGGGTACTTTTCATCAGTTGAGCTTATATATGATGTACTACATTTTTTTGAGCAGCTCAGTGAACTGTAGTAGTACTCTCTTGAGAAATTAGTCATAGCTACTTTACTTTGTCTTCATTTGCTTTTAAATACAGTCTATTTTGATAGTGAAGCACTAGACATCTGATTACTTGATATTCACTGATACTGAAAAAAAATACCTGTGCTTGAATGTAAAATTTCCCCGTTGCCGGGAAGCACACGGAGTTTTCTGTAGGTCAGAACAGACTGAGGAGACGTCAGCCATGATTGTGTTCCTTAAGTGATTACAGATACTTCCTCATGGTATCTTGGTGTTCCTTGTGTTAATTTTTGACTCATATTTAGATCACTTTCTGTAGACATGGAATTCATTCATTGATAAAACAGAAGCTTCAGCACAGTGTACAGTTAATGGATATATCTGAAGGGATGCAGATGGCCCACGAGATAGATTTGCCTCGCTCTCTGCTCTGACTGTACAGAGAGATGGGAACTTCTGCTGTGTTGCTCAGTGTTTCCATATGGTGAATTGAGTGGGAGCTTAGTTAAACTTATGTATACTGTCGGTTTTTTGGGTTTTGGTCATACAGTGCCTGTTTGTAAAGGGTGTGAACCAGGTTCATGCAATGCTGTCTTTGAGGTCACCTTGGTCTTTTTCTGCTCTTGAGTTACCATCATTAGTTACACTCTTTTCCACAGCTCAGGCTTGTCCTCCTGGGAGAAATCCCTAACCATGTGTCGTCGATTCCTGAATTCTCTATAGAGGTTCTCTGCTACAGTTTTATCTGCACAGTTATCAGAGCTATCACAGAAAAATGGAGAATTTTTTACCAGAAGATCCACCACAGCTTTTCTTATTATCTAATACACATCTAGGGTTCGGGGGAGGCAGGGATGAGGTGGGGAAAAAAATAATGGGGGAAAAGACAGTGCAGAGTTCTACCCTAGAGAAATGACAAGGTAGAAGATTGGTCTGACTCAGGATTGCATTCCAAGTGCATTGGTACTGGTAGGATTCACAGCATGGCATCTTTTCAGAGCAGGTGCCTGAACAGAAGAAACCTTTTGTATGATTGCATATTGATTAGAGTACTTGCTTAAGAAGCAGGAAGCTCGGTTAATTTTTTTGGACTGAGGAAAACTTTGAACCTGTCTCTTCTGGGTGAATGCCTATGAGACTTTAGAAGAAGTCTTGGATTTAGCTCATGTCCAGCTCATGTTGAAACTGGCCTGCAATGAAAAGGAAAATGCAGACTTGGGAGGGGAGAGATACTAAGGAAGAAGTATATAATGTTGCTTATTTTGTTTAGTAATGTTAATTGCGCTTGCTATTGAACACTCTATTGGCAGGATGCATTTCACTCAGTAGCAGAAATATTCACTCAAGCCAGAATAAATACAGGCAAAAAATCTGTTTAAAAATCAGTTAATCCATTTCCTGATTTTTTTATTTTTGAATTTTATCCCTTAGTGACACATTTCCGAATGAACTCCATGCTAGCCTAAAGAATCAGGGTGTTTTAAACAGAGTTTCTACCTGCATAGTCACTTACACTTTTACTTGTTACATCTACACTAAGTATGGCAGTGGCTGAGATACCTTGCACTGATTCCAGCTGCTTAATTCAGGTACTGGAAGCCATTGCAGAGCTTCATGTGGGCTGAATTACCCCACTGAGTATCTGAAAAGCCTGGTTAATTAGCTTCCTTGCCTGTCACTCACTGTTTCCATCTATTTTCTCACTTCAGCTACTTCAGTCATAAAACTGTAATTTGTTTTTCTATGACTGTGAAGATGATACTTATAATTTACTCCTCCATCTACCCATTACAGTATATTTTTAAAAAATTTTGATTGATTATATTCCTGAAGTTTTGCTTTAAATGGTCTATAACTTTATGAAGCTGGACAATTAATTTAGTATGTGCAGACTTTCAGCAGTGACATCTACCTAGAGATTATGACAACCACATTGTTGATTTCAGTTCAATTCAGTGATCATTTATTACTAAACCTTCCTGCTACATATCTCTGCATTTTCTATGCCCAGCAGTCTTTGTTTTCAAGCATTTACTAATTTATAATTTAATTTTATACCCCAGCAACGATTGCCAGTTGGAAGACCCTTTCTCCTGTACTGTGATCTGTCACACAAAACCTTTGTTCGCTAATCCATGTCTGCTGACATCAAAGCAGAATTGAGCAATTGTGATTTACAAATAAATATAAAATATTTTAAGGTCAAATGTTTTGCTGTACACCATGATCTTATATGTTTGTGGGGTTTTTTAAGATTATTAGCTCTTGTGAAATGTTTAATTTAAACTATTTCTTATTTCTCTACTTCATAACAGAAGTTCTTCAGAGAAAGTTAAATATATAGATTTTCCCCCTTGTTTTAGATTTATCTATTTTAGAAAAATTTAAGAACTCATATGTTACTTTTAGAAACATTATAATGCCATGAGCTTAAAGTTTTAGGGAAAGAAAAAATTCTAGCAAATTGAAAACATCGATCATTTTTACAGTAAAGTTGAATAGCTCCTGCTTTTAGCTTTGTGGAGCTGTGAAAGGTGAGATGTCAGAAATGTCACAGATGGAGGAACAAGTATAGCATTTAATGATGTTAAATCTGTGAGGAAAATAAAAGCATATATTTAAATCATGCATTTTAAAGTTGTTATTTATTAAAGAAACTATAAAACTCCATGGGAGGTTTTTTGGTGAATAAAATGTATTCCACAAGGAGATGTATTTCTGTTAATTGGACAATATATCTTTTTCTTTTGAACCACCGTAGCACACTGTTGAACATTTTTTCTGATTTGTCTCTTTCACCACTAGCAATTCCTAAAAGATTCCCTGGTACATAGGCACACCAGAACCAACCCATGAATGATCACCAGGAAAATCTATCAGAAACTTCATTATTTGATTAGCTGTGGAGAGTTGACAAAATTTTTGCCCCCTTTCTTCCTCCTTTTCTTCCAGACCACAAGTACTATGACATCAGGGTATATGGTACACTAGGGCCTTACAAGAAGAGATGATAGAGACCTGCTTTGAGCAGAGTGCAGCTGTGTCTCAACTTCAATTTAATATTATCTTTAATATTACTTTTATTATTGAATTAGGAATTGCCTTCATTACTTTACTGTGTTTCTTTTGCTCTGAGTGGGCTCAAATGGATAAATGTGTTTCTTTTATTTGCAGTAATAAGCTGGGTACAGTTAAAAGTATTAGCATCATCACACAATATTGTGTCTTTTTCAAAGGTCAAGTGCAAAAAAGGCTTGGATTTTTTTAAGCAAGTTTATTTCTCGTCTTTATGGGTTGTTGCTTGCAGAGGGCATCTGATGCTGCAAGTGTGACCTCCTAAATCTTAAATCTTTACATTCTGTGTTTTAAGCAAATGTAATTTTTTGGTAGTAAAGTATATTCTAGTAGGCAGCTGTCAGATCTTGCTCCTTAAACACTGCTTATGATCACCAAGGTTACTATTTATAGCTGACTGATGGATAGCAGTGGATCAGGCTGAGGTAAAATGCAGGTCAGGCTTTTCATGTGTGTGGGTGAAACTTTTCACCCCTTAATCATATGGCACTGCAAAAGAAAATGTTGCTAAAAGAGCATAGCAATAACACAGCTTCCAATATTGCTATTAGGAGCCGTAGCTATTGTTTTACATGAGTAGGTGATGATCCCACCTAATTAATGCTCAGCAGTGAGCTCTAACATGAGCTGAAATTCTTTCTTCAGAAATGTGTACCTCATTGAGTAGGCAAACATGCTGTTCATTTTCATTCCTGTTTAATCCTAAATTAAAACAGTATCCATCCTAGCTGATTCTGTCATTCTGTTATTGCTTGAGATGCTGCCAAGAATTTTAAAGGCTTTTTGAAAGGTTAACCTTGGCTAGAAACAAACAAAACCAAAATGCATAACTGCAGCAATCTTTCATTGCAAGCTAGGATTAATTTGTGTTAATATATTTATATAAATTCCCTGACACTTTTTTTTTTAAATCCCCCTAGATATTGGCAAATGTAATAATTTTTATCTGCGGGAACTTGGCCGGAGCATACCACAAACACCTCATGGAGCTGGCGCTGCAGCAGACGTATCAGGACACGTGCAACTGCATCAAATCCCGTATCAAGCTGGAGTTCGAAAAGAGGCAACAGGTAAAGGAACATCCCTGTCTGGGTCTGCTTTTCTGTTTGCACACTGTCCCCCTATTTGTATCTGTGTAATCCAGCTTGCTAATGGGAAAATACTTACTGAATTACTTAAACTTCATGAAATGTGCCAAGTCTTTTGAACATGGTTATGCACAATTTCCATCAGACTGTAAGAAAGTGTTACATTTATTTCTGTTGTCAAAATATGTTTTTTTCTCACTTGTTCTACGAAAATATTTTACGATAAAGAGAGTTAAAAACATTGTATAGATCCTGTGTGCAGTCTCTTTTGTTGTCCTCATGCAATGAGCTGTGAGATGTGCATGTGTGCTTTTGGGAATCTTCAGTTCTTCATGCCCAAGACCAGTGCTGCAAATCATTGCAGGAAGATATTACTGCACTGTTTTTGAAAAATATTTGAATCCACAATATTGATGAATCACGTGATACAGTTCTAGAGGTCAGGCTTGTTAGGAGGAGCTAGAGAAATTGTATAATGATACTGTCATTTTTTGCAGCAGTTGAATAAAAGAATTCTCTGCTTTATATAGTTCTTTTTCTCTTTGCAAGTTCTGTACAGTGCCTGTCATCCTGACAGATAGGTGCCTCATTTAAGAGAATTTGAAATACAAATCAGTTCATCAAGTAGTAAAGAAGATAGGTGCATTTTGCTTTGAAGGTCACCAAGACTCAAACTTCCATGAACTGTTAAGGATCAGAGAATAGAGACACTGACAGGTGTCTGTGGTCACAAAAATGTTTGTGTGCAACTTGTGTGTCCCAACTGACCTTAATTGTCATGTCTGTCTTAAAAATGCCTGTATCTGCTCTAAATTAAGATTTCAAGATCCATCACCAACACTTTTTTCTTAAAATAAGCAAATGGAAATTCTGCACAAGGACTTTACCAGGTCGTGTGCTCAGAGGGCTGTCCTTATTCTGCTGGGCACTTGGCTTGCATACTGGCTGAAGTTGCTACAAAACATTTCAAGTAATCTTAAGGAGAACAGTTTACAGTAAAAGAAAGTTTTTATGATAAGATACAAAATTTGCATAACTTGCTATTGCAGAAGAGGCTTGTAAAAACAGTCATTTATCTTTGCACCTCTACCTCCAAAGCTGTGTGCAGGGAATGGGTGGACTTTGAGCACAGTTGTAAGGGCCTGGGTTTCTACTGTCGGTAGCTTTTCCCTCCAAGAATAGGAAACACATTGGTTTATCTGCAAGAAGCAGGAGGGTTGTGTTACTGGACACTGAATTCAAAGGAGTAAGGATGCTTTTTGTAAGAAGACAGTACTTACAGCAGACATCGTTCCAGCTAACATTCTCTGCAAATGTGTATTATTTTGCTAAACATTACTAGTTTCTATGGGAAGACATAAATAAGTTGCTTTGGTGTACTGTCACTTCTGAAGATCTTGCAGAAATGATTGAAAACCTGACAGTGAAGAGAAGCAGAGCTACCAGGGATTCTGTGACAGATACTTTCTCTTTGGGGTTTATAGTACTTGTGTTTTAAAAATGCTGTAGCCTAGCAAGATGTAAAGAAGCAAAACCCATCTTTCACTAATAAATGTTGTTCTTATAGAATAATAAAGGAAATTGTACATATTTATATATATATATGTATTTAAGTGTGTGTTGTCATGCTTGTGTTTTGATAGGAATAAATCTGTCAAATTAGTTAAGACATATACACAGCCCTAAGTAGTGTATTGCAGGGCTGGATTAGTAACAGATGGGTCAATGTCTTATTGAAAAAGTCAAGTATTCTGTGGAAGTCAGTGATCTTTTCACCTGTCAGTGAGCTCAAAAAGAGCTCATTAGATCTTCAGAACTTCTTCTCTAGATTTCTTTGGCCTTTATCCCCTCAACCCCTTAATATATGTCCCTTATCTCAAGGTTTTTCCAACCAAAAAATGAAGACATGTACCTCCATATTATCACACTTAGGAACATTTAAATGTGAAAAGGAAAAATGAGGATTAATTTCATAAGGTGGTTGGGGTTTTTTTCCCCCTCAGGATTAACGCACATCTTTGTTTGCAGACATTAATTCAGAAGTGGATGTACTTTAGTCTGCTTTTAACACTGCTTGTTTTGCCAAGAAGATACAAAGGATCATCCACATTGTTAGTACTCAGGAAGCAAGTCAATCATATTGGTGACTGTTTTTAGAGAACTGGGATACAGTGAAACAGTAAGAGCATGGTGCATTTTAAAAAGCATCGGTTTTGATCAAAGCCTTTATTAGCCTGTAAAAGGTTGTAGCATGACCCTTGATTCTACATCTCTGTAACAGGAAAAAAAATTAATTTCACTTAATTTACTTTATATGAGCTAGTTTTGTAAAAGTGCAGAGCGTAGGATGTGCTTCTAAATTATTAGGGCTCCAGGTCAAATTTGCACATTTTTCCAGATCATGGATGTCATGTGTTTTATAATTGTTTTTGAAAGATGTACAATTTATGTTTCAAATTATTCGGTGAATTTCCTTTTTTGTTATTTGAGAGTAGGCTCATACAAATGTAGACTACTGTTGTTTTTCAGTTATTGGGGTTTCTTTTGTGTGTCTTTGAATAGCCTTTTTGAGAACACCATTTTGATAGATCAGTAGATAAGCATACTAAAATACCACTCAACAATTATGCCAGAGAACTCAAGAGAAACCCCAGATTCATTGTTTTCATGCGAGACCAATATGCATTAGAAAAAGGTGAAATGGGGGGGATGTTTATGAGGTACACAGGTACTCAGGTACAAGTTAGACATATGTACCCACACCACTGTGTATTTCTGCTGTTGGGCACAGCGAAGGCTGGCTGTCCCCAAAGGGATGGGAAGCTGCGGGTGGTGACACCTCCCAGCAGGGCAGGGGTCACTTTTGAACTCCTGTGGTAAAAAGCAGTATGTTCAAAGCCCACTTTGGTGTTTCTCACACACCTTTTATGTCTTTTCAGACTTTATAAAAGAGAAATGTGGAACTATTCTGATCTCTTTTTAATTTGCAGCCTTATTCCAAGATACGTATTTAAAATAGCCTCTCATGATGTTATTTGTCTCCCTGATAAAAGTCTGGCTGACAGTTTGTAAGGGTGGTGACTCACTAGTGCTGAGTGCAAGATCTTAACATGACAGCAGTATAATTGCTCTTCTCTCTCTCTTCTGGGGCTTTGCATCATGAGACACAGGAATATACACTGAGAGGTTCTTACAACACTGCAGGGAGGAGTTCATAAGGTGTTGGTGTTCAATGAGTTCTCTGAAATGCTGTCTTTGAGAAGGAGGCAGTATAATGATGGTTTTAGAAACAACACTCAGGTAGCAGATGAAAATGAATGAGGTTTCAAATCATTGAGTGGGATTTTAATTTTTTCACTGAAACTTGGTGAAGCAATGCCATTCATTAAAGGAACCAAAATATTTCAAAATTGTTTTTGAATTAATCTAAACAGAGAAGCCTCATACATTTGTGAAGCTTAAGGCTGTTAGTAAAGAACAGAAACATTGAAATACATCATTTGGAACTAATATATGAAATATGAATGCCTGCAAGTTTAATTACTGTATTTTAAAAGATAAGCTACTAATATTTTCATGAATATGCAGTAGTTTTTCTAAGAGATTCCTCATTTTCCTTTTCCTCATAGCTTCAAGGCTAGTAAATGGGAAAAACAAAAACTAATGTTGGTCTTTTAAATTTTAGACTCCATTCATTATTACTTCAGCAGTGTTTGTGCTCATACACGCGTGTGATGCCCGTCCTTTCTGTTAATTGATGTGTCAGTACTAGAAATAAATTCTGTTCTGAGGAAATGTTGAATTTTGCATGGTGGACCATGGGAGAGATGGATAGAATGTGCAAATAGAAATTGGACAGGGTTCACTGAAGGGCTACAGGGGTACTTAGTACCAGGGGACTGCTGGTCACGACAGATGATGAGACTTGGGGAACTCAAGGTATTTAGCCTGGAGAAGAAGAGGCTTGGAGGGGACAACTAACATCTGCCTAGTACCAAAGGAGCTTACACAAAAGGTGTGGTCAGATTTCTGAGAGAGGCACACAGTGAAAGGAATGAGAGACAATAGGCTTGAACTGTGACAGGATAGATCTTGGCTGGAAGGAGATAAAATATTGTTCCCCAAGAGAAGGGTTAAACACTGGGAAAGGCTGCCTGGAGAGATGCTAGAATCTGTGAGCAGAGAGATTTTGAAGTCATAGCTGTATCAGATCTTATGCTTTAATTTTTGTGAGCAAAAGAGAACACATGATAAATACAGAGCTCGGAATCTCATTAGGCTAGTTAAAGTCTTCACAATCTAATGAAAATACAAAAAAACCTAGTTACAATAATAATAACTGTCACAGTCCACACTAATTAACACAAAAAAGCATAAATATAGCAAAAAATGTTATGCAAAAAATATTCAAGTATATTCCCCTTTTTCTCTGGTATTACCCTCAGTCTTCTGTAACCCTGTACCTCCCCAAAACAGTACTGCCATTGCCATGGGCTTTGTACTGAGTTTGCAAGGCCCCAGGGTTAAAGCTCTCTGAATTTTTAATTTTTTTTTACCTTCCTGGAGCTTTATTTTTACTTAACTGCAACAGCAGTATTTCTATTAACAAGGTGGTTATAGGTAATTAATTTTTTCTTGTGACACAGCACAAACATAGATATTATATAAATAGTAGTAATGAGCAACTACTCTGTGAAGAATGAGATACTTACAACTGTAACATAAGGTGGAAAGTTGCAGACCTGACATGACAGTGGAAGAAATGAACACACAGAATGCAGCGGGGGACAATACATGCACGTGATGTTTGGAGATGGTGCACAGGCTTGGCACTGCAGACTCCAGATCTAGAGCTACATAGATCTATAAGATCTATAAGTGACCAGTCTCCACTAGTCATTTGAAGAAATGCGCACCTGGGCCTGATCACAAGTGTTTTAGGGGGAACAAAGAGCAAGAGGATAGACTTGCAGACCAGCAAAGAAAGAGCAAGGTATAAATGTGTGTGATGAGATATGTAAAAAGTATTGCAAAGAGATCCTACACTGAGGAAGAAGTAGCCATCAGTATCAACTTCAGCATCATATTGCTCCTCAAAAAGGGCTTCAGATGCTTATGACTTGCTGAAAGTCTTTCACCACCACTGCCAGGCTGAAACCCATCCACATTGGGACCCTCAGGAACAGTTAAAGCATGAGACTTTTTTACCAGAAAAAGGGTTGTAATCTAAGAAGTGTATGCATTACAGTTTGAACCATATTATTACTACTAGACTTTTTCTTTCTTAATATAAAAATCTTTCTTTATTAGTTTATTTTATTTATTTTTTTCTAATAATTAGAGCAAGAGTAATACTGATACTTGAATTAGACTGTTAAGTTTTCAGTTATGCTATAAAGAAATGTAAACTAACTATACCTTCTTAGCTTTAGATGTATGTATGTGTGTATGTACATTATAGGGCTTGTTGCCTTTTAGTCCATAAACTAGATTTTGGGTATTATGCTTCATGTGTCCCTCTGGATTGTGAAATGAATGATAACAGTGTTGCTAAGGCAGAAAGCAGGTGTTTCACAGCAAGATGTCTCAAGTTCACTAGGAAGATGTAAATACTGGTGGTTCAAAGCCCCTTCCTCTTCAGTTTTATTCCAGTTAAGGCTGTGCACTGCTGTCCCCCAGTCCTGTTACCTCAGAGGGATTGTTTGTCCCACAGTGTCAGGCCTTAGGTACTCCCAGAGCTAAGGCACTGTAGAGAGGCAGCAGGCACCAGACAGCTGCTGCCACAACTAAAAATCAGACAAGGCAAGCACAGAGAAAGCTGGAGACCCAGTGTTGGGTACAGAGCTTGTGATGTTGTGGTGAAATTGTATTTTCTGGGCTGCAGAAGCCGTGAGCAACTTCATCTAATTTTGAAATTAGCTGTGTTTGGAACACGATGTAGGACTATGGATCTCAAGAGGTCCCTTCCAGCCTGAATTTTTTAGTGAATCTAGGGTTTTCTTTAATGTCTTTCCTGTAACAGAGTGCTGTGACATACAGGAATACTATGATTTCAGATAGAAAGAAACGAAAAGGTAAATATTACTTTGAATCATATCCTATAATTGCACTTGAATATTTTTTGAATCAACAAAAAGTCCTATCAGGTGCTACTGAAATTTTTTTCAAGTTTCTTATACTGACTACTTACAGAAATGTAATGCCAGGAATAATGTAGCTATTTCTGCTCCTAATTTTTGATGAGAATAATATTAATTTTGCAAGAGGAATATGTGTTTGTCAAGAAAAGTTGAGTGATTTGATAATCAGATACCCGTTGTTACTTTTTAATGTTCAGCTTGTCCAGTCACTGAAGAATTTGAAATAGACTCATGATGACACTACAATAGCAAGAGTCTGCAATTAATTTCACCGCAAGGCTCAGTATTTAGTATGAATCTGAAACTTTCAATTTTTCAAGTTTTATGTCACAACCAAGACCTGGAGATAAAAAACTGTAACAAAGGTAGGACTGAAAGGCACAGAGGCTTCATATATGCCTGGCTGGCCAGAGTTCTTGTAAGGTAGAAAAGATACTCAGGTCCTTGCCTGCAAAAGGGTCATGCACTACATTAGCAACCTGCATCTTGTTTATATCCCTGGAGTTATTCTTTCATAATACTTCACTGCTTAAAAAGGTGCTTAGGAGCTTCTGCCTTGTGAAGATGGAGCAGTGAGGAGGGTGGTTGGCAGCTTTGCAGTTTAAAAACTCCAGAGGTCCAACAAGTGTGGGATACTTCCCTTTCAGTGCTTTTTCAGGGATCTGGGAAATGACCTTGAAATTTATAGCAAAACTCTATTGACAGACGACCACTTTTCCTAACCATTATTTTTCCAGTTTTTCTCTCCTGAATTGTTTGCAGGAGCTATGAGGGACTCCTTATGTAGAAATAAGGCTTTGTCATGTTTTGAAATATTATAAAACGTGCCTTCCACCCCAGGGAATTTATATTTCACTGTAAGGGGAAGAGATGCCAATATCAGAAGTCTAGTTACCTGCATGAAGACACTCATATTGTCCACAATTCTGAAATTAATGGCTTAGCAAATGCCTCGTGCAAGTATCTGCTTCACAGATCAATAGAGACACTCCAGTTCTTGCATGTAATATTTTTTCCTACCTCAGGACTTCACTGTGAGAAAAGGTCATTTAGCATTTTGCAGTGAACTAGATGAGATTTCAGCTGCTTCTCTGTGTGTTGATCTGCAGTAATTTATTACATTTAACATGCTCAGATAAACTGATGAGTCATGTTGCTTTGTTTTATGAGGAAAATGTGTAGTTTAAGCAGATACTAAGTACCACATTTTCATAGATATCCTGATAATTTGGATGAAATACATAGCTGGCAGGCAAATGTTAATTTTTGTCATGGCACCTGCAATTTTGTCAGCCACATTACAAAGGCTAAAATTAATAGGTGAAAAGTCATTCTTTTTAGAAAGAGAATGTCTTTTGACAGCGAGACCAAAGTTTTCAATTGTTCATTATTCTCATAATTCATTGCCTCATTTTTAAATTGCCACTTTATTGCCAGATAAAATTATTGAAATCCAACTAGATCCCTTTGTCCTTACTAACCTTGCTATGTCTTTTTCAGATCACCACATTAGACATTATTCTGTACAGATAGTGATTATAGGGTTTTGTGCCTACAGAAACTACACTTAGATCACACAGATTTTGATAATCCAGAGGCCTGAATATTATTTTCTTTACATATAGAATTGCTGAGTCATATCATAATTATATTTATAATAGAACCATTAAAGATTCTCTGTAATGACGATTTTCCAGGTATTTGTTCATTTGTGTGACCTTTTAATGATTCATTATTTTTTATATCATTTTTGTAGCAAGTGAACTGAACACACTGTTGTCAATTATGTTCACCTAAGGAGATAAAGATCCATAAAAAAATCTTCTTATAAGTCTCAGGGACACATTGGCCTTGTTAGCAGCAGCATCATGCTGGGAGATCCTGCTCATCTGGGTTATGTACCACGAACTCTCTATTCTCTCCAGAATTACTGCTTTTCAACATAAATGCATCAGAATTGTAAACAGATGCTTTAATTCTGAATTAATTTCCTTTGGGTGTTTTAAATACATTGTGTGGCACTGCTCACAAGAAGTTATGTTTTCTTCTAACATTGTTAACAATCGTATGACTTCTAAATATCTTCTTTATGTCAATCCTAATACATTTTGTTCTTTAAAAGATTGTTCACATGGACATTCACACTGGCAGTACACATAAACTAAACAATTTAAGTTGGGTGCATTTGAGTCCTGTGTGTCAATGTGTTCTTCCCCCTTGCTTTACTGAGCTCAGGTTATAATGGAAAGGTGTGGTCACTGTCTTTAAGATCTTCTTGGGAATCTGGCTATATTGGGACTTTTCTAGAAGTTCATGTCCTTGTCCATGACATAGATATTACTTACAGCTCTTTTTAGATTGTAAATCGGTTACCTTTCTCTCTTTGTAATATTCTCTTTCTTTCTTTACTCCAACCCCTACCTTCCTTTATCAATTTTCTGGATCTGACAGGCTTCATACTGTGGGAAAAACCATTAGGAGAAAATACAGCTCTGCAGAATAAACTATTCCCAGGTGCTTTCAGCCAAAAGCATGTGCCAAAGTGGTAGATGTCAAGTATAGAAGCCCCCTCAGTGACCTGCTAGGAGCTCAGCTGGTTGTGTTCAAGACCAGCTTCTTTCTAAGACCTGCTATGAAAGCTGTAAGAACTTAGAGTACAGTCTCTTCACTCCTTCCCTTAGGAGTTGCTTTTTGTCACCCTTGTTCCCCCCCTGAGGTGCACTGCAGCTGCACTGCAGTCATGACAGTGCCTTCTAACTTGTCAGTCTGGACCCCAGCCCACAGATTTGACTTGCTGAAGAAAAGCCCCTTTCCTCCCATTTGGAGTGGTCATTGGATTCACCTGTTTGTGCTCCAGTATGGTGTTAGGAATATTAAACTTTTCCCATAGTCACCAGGCTTCTCTTCAGGCAATCCCAGTTCTCCTTGAGGTTTTGGTGAGAATTGTGCATGTGGATGTTTAAGGAAATGAGAAAGAAAAACTACTTAATAATAAGCAGAGGTTCTTGAACTTTGTTGCACTCATGGGTGCTCACAGCCTATGTGCCTTGCCGATTCTTAGAGCTGTGTTTCATGTTTTAATATATTTTATCTTTATTTTAAATAAAAGGTCTCTCAGATTGAGAAGAACGTGAATTTATATGGGGTGGAAGGGGAGGTGATGTGGGCATGGTGATACTGTTAGTCTTGGAACGAAGAGGTGCATGTCCAACCTCAGATGCAGGGGCATATGCACACCTACAGCATGGTTGTGTACAGCAGCTCTCAGAGCGTAGGGATGTTGAGGCAAATAGATTTTTTGTTAAAAGCATTACATTTATTTGTTCTTCCAGATTATCAAGTAGGTTTCTGGAAACTTGTGATGTCTCAGGCTTGCTACACAAAATACTCAACATAAAAATATGTTTCTCAGTAAATTGTGTTTAGAAATCTGCCAGGAAGTTCGATTGCAAGCCATTCAATCTGTGCTACTGTGATAATTTTTAAACCAGAATGTTGTATAACACTAAATCATATGTTTGTATAAATCTAAATTATCACATGAACAGTCATTATCGTTGACAAATGTCCTCTTGTTAAAAAAAAAAATAGTCTGATTGCCTCATTAAGGGAAACAAACCCAAGAATTACAGCTGCATTGGTTCATGAGGTAGTTCCAGTTGAAATGAAGCTTTATGCATTATTATAGGTGAAAGTAAATGTGGCATCTTGATGAAAATTAGACTTTATGAAAACGCAGTAGTGGTGACAGTAAACACTGAACTTCCTCTCCGTGTATTTCCTTATTTCACTGAAACTTGACACTTGCTTTCTAAATCCTTACCAGAGCCACTAATGAATTATTTCCGGCCTTCTCCTCTGGTTTTAATGTGTTTTCAGATGGCAGAGATTCAAAAAGAAATAAAAAGGAAGAAGAGAAGTGAGAGAGAATGCTAAAGTCCACAGGCTTAACTATTTACTTTAATCTCTTTTGTATCTACTGAAACCTATTTTGTGAGCTTAATTTGTTCCTTTTAAAATTTGTGTCTGAAATGTTCAAAGAATTTTCATGAGCAGAATTGGAATTGTAGAGTGGACCCTACTAGATCTGTTTTCAAAATACAATTTATAGAAGGCTTTATTCCTATGTCAGAATGTTTTTTTGTACAATATTTAAAAATAATAATAGAAAAATAATTCTCAAATATGAAGAGGTGACTTCATTTTTCTCCTTCCAGGATACTTGAAACATCCTCAGGAAGTGTCTGTCTTAACTGTCTCTACAAAATCTGGAGCTTCTATACTTTTCCTAGATGGTGTGTTCCATTCTGCTTTTATCTTTGGGGAATGTTTTCCCTTTTGCCCAACTTTATAAGCCACAATTCAATCTAGGCCTGTAAATTGCATTGGATATAAATAAAGTTTATTCCTTTCCTCTTTACTAGAACCTTACATGTGCCTGAAGGCTGTTGGCCCCTCTCAGTTATTGCTAAAGTGATAAAGTAACTACTAAAGTCAAACAAGCCCAGTTTCCTCCACTGTGGCTTGTAGAACATGTTTTCTTGGCCTCTGATATTTTGTATTGTCTAACCTTCTCCATTTTGTATTGTCTAACCTTCTCCAGCTGGTCCATGTGATTTTCTATAATGCTAAATACTTTGGCAGCATTATGGGGTTTTTTAAGTACAATTTGACATTTCAGAGGACGAGGACCTTGGAATATAATGTGCTATTGTCCTTTCACCTTTGCATTTCCAGAAGTTTGTTTAAAAATCAAATTACTGGAGGTCAGATAGAATCCCTAATTAAATCAGTTCCATTGTCTACCATTGCTGGACTGGAACTGTCTCCACGACTTAATTTCTCTTTGACCACTCCATTCTAGCAGTTTTCCTGCCACCATGCACTTAATTAAAATAGAGAAGTGATTTTTCCTTATTTGCTGCAACCAAAATCTAATATAAATATGTAGTATTCATATTTTTTTTCTTCTAAAGTGCGAAAAAGAAAATTGCCCCTGGTGCTTTGAACAACTGCAATTTAAAATGGTTTCATATTTTAAATATTATTAATATAATTCAGCTGTCTGTGTATGATATTAAACTGATCTAAGAAAAAAAACAAAACAGCTGCAACACTGATGCCCTTTAGTCAATTACTGGGAAGTCTGCAAGACCCCCCAAATCTTGTACCTTGGAATTGCAAGAAAATATGTTCTCTCTGCTTTTTTGTAACTTTAGATTCCTCCTTAACACAATGTAGTGTTTTCTTTTTGCAACTATTTGTGTTTGAAGGCTCTTCCAGTCTAATTCTATTGAGTATGTAAGAGTCTTCTGCTTCCAGCTACCGTGCATTTGTGGCTGCTCTGTGTTTTAATAAAGTGACTGTTGCCTTTCTCCTGTAATGTTATTTATATCCAGTGCATTGGATTTTCTATTTTACACTAAGGAATGAAATCTGATGGAGCAAAGAATTGCAGCTGACTTTTTCCAAATTCATCACTTTGAGTACCCCAGACCCTCCTGTAAATAACTTCATTGAGGAGCATTCCTTTTCCTGTCATTTGAATTTATCCATCCTTAGTGTTTCTCAGATGTTCTTGTTAAAATGATCTGAAAAGAAATTTTATACTCTTAAATATTCCATTTCCTTCTTTCATGTCTCTCTCTGCCAGTAAATAAGTGTCTTCTTCCATGCTTCCTTTCATCTCTTGGGACAGGTCTTGCATTCCTCAGGTATATCTCTTCTTTCAAAGTACATTTTATTTCCTGTGCAATCTTTCACATATATCTTTTGCCCTATGAAAACTTTGACTGGTTTACTCTTTGAAAAAATAGAAGTTTGACTTCTGCTACTGTATCTATTTTTTATTTGTTTAATTAGAGTATTTTTTAAAATGTCTGTGAATATCTGACATGCAGGTCCTGTTCAAGCTGTACTCAGCATCCTTATTCCCTCATATTTTTAGATGGCCATTCAATAACAACCTCAGAAATGTACAGTGGCGTGCCTGCTACTCCCCCCTTGATAGTCTGCATAAAGAAGGATAATATATTTGTGAAATGAAAAACATAAGTGAAAATGAAATTGCAAAATGAAAGTGAAATGCAAAAGATAAGGCCCCAGCTACTGAATGTTCTCAGCCTCTCCTTGAGTATGAGGAACTGCTCATTAAATATGAGTGAGAGGAGACATGAGAGTATATTTATCTGTGGCAAATTAACAACAGCAGGAGGTATGGGCTGGGTAAAGGTTATGGGCCATGGTGTATTGTGGGTCATACTACAGCAGGTATAAGCTTACTAGGGGGAAATTTTTAAGCTAAGTTCCTTCTCAGTTCTTTAAGCTAATCATAGATGTCCTGTAAGTAAGCCTTGAATTATTGCTGAATGTTGTCTGTGAGCATCCTGCATGGTTAAAACAGGGGAAAGAAAACCAAAAAAAAGTATATGCTGATGAAAAAGTGGAATAGATAATCTTAGGCAGATGCTTCCCCAGTGATCTGAGTGCACGAAAATGTACAACCCAGTTACTTAATGAACCAGAATTGATGTTGCATTTAACCAATTTTGATATCCTTAAATCCCATGGCACACTTTTTCAACTCAACTGCATAAGGTGTGAAAAATAATTTCCTTTTGGTTGTTTTAATTATTGACTGCATAGTTTTATTTCGTGACTGCTTAAGTAAGTCTCAGATAGTCTAAAGCTCAGATTACTGTGTGCCTGTTTTAATGTTTCTTCTTCCTTGCTACTTTCATTGGATTTTTCAAGTTCAGTAGTTACCAGTTTTCTCATTATAGGTCATCAAATGTGGCTGCTCAAGCAGTAAGACAGTGCTAAATTTGTGTAGCCTTTTTTAATTTTCTGCTTTTAGCAGCAGTACTGTATTGATGACTTTACACAGGATAATAAATTTTCAGGCTCTAATGGTGCCTAACAGTCCGAACCTTTTTTTCAACAATGAATAGGAAGTTTCCTATAGTATTTAGAGAAGAGTGTAATATTGAGGTGGTTTAGCCATGTCCCGCAGCCAAACATCTACTGAGCTCCTCACTCATTGTCCCCCAGCCCCAGCAGGAAAGGGGGAGAAAATAGGGGGAAAAAAACAGGAATGGAAAAGCCTATAAATCCAGACAGGGAAATAATTTACCAATTACCACTGTGGGAAAAAAAAGATTTCATCTCCTGACAATAACATAGTTTTGGCTAGTTGAATCAAAAGCGATAATAAAGCCTCATCTTTCCTCCCACCTTTCTCAGGCTCAGCTTCACTCCCAGCTCCCCTACCCTGTTCAGGCACCATGGAGGGGATAAAGGGTGGTTAGTACACAGGAGCTCCTCTCTGCAGCTGCTGTTTCCTCCTCGTGGTTTTCCTCTGCTCCAGTGATGGCTCTCCACTGGCTGCAGTTCCATCAGGCACATCCATCTGGTCTGGCGTTGTTCTCCACAGGCTGTAGAATGGAAGTCTGCTCTAGAATGGAGCTTTTCCTCCTCTGCTGATCTTGGTGGTCCCTCTGCTGATCTCACTCCTTTTGTTTCCACCTTTCTCTGGCTTTTCCTGCCCTTCTTCACACGCATTTCCCTGGAGATACCACCAGCTTTGCTGATGGACTCAGTTGTGTTCGGCAGTGGATGTGTGGCAGAGCTGCTGACCTCTTTCCCCAGGGGCCACCTCTGCAGGTCCTCAGCTTGCCAGCCATGCCTGATGGAAGCAGAGGTGTCACAGAAGGGGCATAGGGACCATAACAGCTGCAGCTGGGGCTGGCTGGAAGGGAGCTATTGGTGGCAGCTCTTTGTACACGGTACTACCATGGCCTCGGCCCTCTGAGACCTTTCTTCAGCTATTCCCAGTCCCATCTTTCTCCTGGTTCATTTGGTTTCATCAGAAAAGAAAATGGCCCCAATAATTTTTCCTACTTGTTTTGTCACTTTGCTTTAAAACCTTTTCTACTCCAGCATTAATTTGTATCAACTTCTTTGATTTGTACCCCAGAATGAATCATTTTGCATCTCCCCAATTCCCTCTTTTTGGTGGGAGCATATAGTTACATAGTTTTTATGAGTCTTTCTGCAGTATATTTCAATCTTTCTTTGGCCCTCCCAGCTCTGTGTTAAACTCCATGAGAATAAAAATCCCTTTTTTTCTGTTGCTCAGAGAAAGTTTTTTCTCCAGAACTTTGTTTTTCATGTTTTTTAATCATTTCATGCTCTTCTCTATTCCTAATGTTTGAAAGGAATATCAGGTTTGGAAAGGTGCTTTTCTCCAGTTACATATATTTGATCCTTTAGAAATGCTCTAGCCAGAGTAGATCCTGACACCTGCCTTCCTTCCCAAGTCTGAGCTTTATTGGCTACTGTGATCTTTCAAATGTGAGAGGACTGAGGGAAAATAATGTTATAAATAGGTTTTGTTAAATTCCCTTTGCTTTATAGGTCACATCTGGTTTTGTTTGTGAGTCAGTCCATCACAGATACCTTTAATAATGCCCTTTACAGCATTGAAGGGAACCCTCAGGCGGCCCAGGGCTGATAATGCTGCAACAACTGTGGCTGTTCTTTTTTTACGTAATTAAGAAAAAGGCCTGGTGCTCACAGGGATTATGTGCAGCTCTAACACTCTCCACGCTGACAACACTCTTTAAAAGCAAAGAGATTTACTCCAGGGGAGTAACTCCTCATCACTGATTTTGAAGTGTAGGGATTGCTGCACAAAATCTGTCCATGAAGAATGGAATTTTAAATTGATAATAACTCCACTTTCTCTCCATATTTACAAAAAAAAAAAAAATAAATCTAAAATTGTATCAGTAGTCTTTCTGCATTTTTAAGTTATTCTTCCAGGTTATTTTAAAACACATTCTTCCACAGACACTACATAGTAAGAAGGAACATGTGTTTACTGATACCATCGGGAAAAAATACATTCAGCTTGTTAGAGGAGTTATAAAAATAGAAAGTAAAAGTTAGTATGCCTGGTGCTATTATTGTGACATGCAAATACTTTGCAAGTGTGTCCAAAGATTTCTGAGGTTTTCATTGTTCTAAGAAGATAATATAATCAAAATGACAAGCCTTTGGTTTTCTTTTATACCAGCATTTCAGGTTAAGCCTTTCTTTTATACTTACTCATTTCTTACTCTAATAATATATGCCTTCCTAATGAGAGTTGATTGCTTATCTTGTGTGTGCCCTGTGATAAAGTTTCTCTCCATTTTCCTCATTTGGTGTAAACTATAGGCCTCATTTCTTTTTCCCATATGCATTTTCTGGAGTTCTTGTAAATTAATGTGTGCATCTTCAGTGAGTTTGAGGAACAAACAGTAAGTCATAACTGAGTTTAGAATCAGTAGCATATGAATAACATATTGCTCTTAGCAGAAGCCCCATTGATTTTTGCATATAAAATGCAATTAAATATTATTGTTGTTGTTATGTTTTTGTTCAAACTCTGTGCAAGGATTCTTAATTATGCCAACAGACTATCATTAAAAAGCTGTGTAATGCTATAAATAGATGTACTATAACTTACATAAATCACTGCACCACAGTTTCTTTCTAATTTTTTCCATTCAGTTCAAATTTTCAGTTAGCCATTAAAAGACAGAAGCACCTTGTTGCATAGCATGGAATACATTAGCATTTTAAAGATATGACTGTCTGAAGGTGAGTTAGTTGACAAGTATAAGGAATATGAATGATGATGCACTGAAAAGGAAGTACTGTAGTAATAATATGCTTGTAATGCAAACGTGGATGCAGTAGGTGATTCTCAGGAAACTATGATGACAGTTAAATAGAACCACGTGTGTTTGGGATGCTGTAAAATGCAGGCAATTATAAAATCTGCAAAATTTTGGCTATACTGTCTGAGACATACTATAAAAAAAAGAATCAAGTCTGGTTGATGCTGGTGGAGACTTTGGTAAAAAAATTGTGTAGGAAAACAGCTATCCATTTTGAGGAAGAGAGGGACTTTTCTACATTATGATGAAAAGGTAGAAGCCACGTGATAAATGTCTGTTAGTCATAGTGAGAATTTATGGTGATTTCCAGAAAAAGCATACTGTTATTTTCTATGCCAGTAGGTGTAAACTAAGCACTCAGAATTGCAGTGACAAGGTAAAAAATTCCATGCTATGGAAATAGATAAGGACTTCAGCCCTTTTGGGATCTTACCTAATCCATAAGGCAGGACAACTAGACAATTAAACTGTGGGCTGTGGAGAGACATAGAAATACAGTGAACCTGTCTTGAACTTGGAATGGAGGAAACTGAAGGACTGGCCACCATGTATGCCACTACTGAAAGTCCATTGCAAGTTTTCAGAGGAGATTCAATATCCTTTAAGCCTCAAAATCACATTAAAATGTCGTCCTGCTCACTGACCAAATGAAGAAATGAAGAAAGCCTTAACAGCATTCAGCATACACCAAAGGGTTTTTGTCCTCCACAGGTTTCCCCAAAGCTCCTAAAGATGACTGATTCTGACAGAGCATTACAGTGGATCCCTCAGACTTGTTCCAGAAAGGTTCAGGTTTATCATGAATTGATCCAGTTCAGTGATAGTTCTCAGATTTAAAAACGTGAAGATATGCAATCCACATTGAAAATGACTGAGACATTCAGAAAACCTTATTTAAATCCTAACTAAAAGTTGTGGTTCTGGGGCAGAGAGAAAATGGACATGATAATGTGTGTGCACAGCAGACTTCAAAACCACTTTAGTCTGTGGTTTCAGGCCTGGAAAGGCTGTTGCTGAGCTCCTTTGCTCTGTATAGGATGGGACAAACATTTAATTTAGTCCATGAAAGAGCATGACCAGAATTCTCCCAGTTACCCACCGGTACTCATTTTTGCAGCATCTTTGTCCTCATGTGCCTGCTTCCAAGGGCATCATTCTAGCACTGCCTTTTCTGGGAAAGAGAATTACTGTGGAGTTCTCAAGTAATTTTGGATTTTTTTTAATACTCATGAGAAATTCAGTACAAGATCAGCATATGGTTCAGTCACTGACTTTGTCTAGTATATTACATTTTTTTCATTTTTTAGAGAAGCACTGCACTGCTGCTGGATTCAAAGAGAGAACCATTGCAAAACTCCTCTGTCTTTTTTTGATCATAAGCATAGACTCTACACTCTATTGTTGCCATTTAAGTGGCTCACTGTCTTTCTCCCTTTCCAGGCATAATATCTGAAACTTTCTTTCATAAATTAAAACTCTAAAACTTTTCATCCGAAAACAACTAGGCAAGTAACACATAAAACACATCTTCACTGAGAGGAAAGAACAAAGGGTATTGTAACTGAAAAGTTTAGCTTTAGTTGACAAGAAATGCACAAACTCAATTGCAGTATGGTGGCTTTTCTTAAATGATGCTGGAATTTCAACTTGTTTACATGGGTAGGTAATAAGACACATTTTTAAGAAGCAGAGAAGGAAATAAAATATTATGATAAGATTGATATATGATATGAAATTACATGATTGATATGATATGATGCACATTTTTCATTCCATGGAAATATGTGCTTGAGTTGGTCCTGTTATTGATTAGCCCAACTTTACTGAAACAATTGGTTTCTTAGTCTGGAAAGCCACATATTAAAAAAAAATTAACATACACTCTAAAGAGGTTTTTATTTTTTGAGATAGGTTTGGTATTGGGAACATTCTGGTATCAGCTGGAGGGTAGGTGCAGTGAGAGCTGCTTCTGAGCCAGTAACTGTGTTAACAGCGATGCAGGGTTGTTTACCCTTCAGTGCAAGAGGTGCTCTTGAGCAGATTAACAAACAGCCCTACAGGGACTGCTGTAACCCCACTGTACCCATCACTTTGTGGTAATTATAGCTGGTGCAGTTGCCATTGTATCCCCATTGCCACATGTTCCTAGCTTGTCTTGTGTCTGATATCCCTGTGCAGGGCAATATCTGTGCAGGAGAATTTGCTTCTATTTAACAAAAGGAAGGTTTTAGCCTTTCGGCTGTAGAGCCAGGGTGTTAATTCCTTTTTTCAAAGGGAATAGACTTAAAACCATAGAATGGTTTGAGTTGAAGGGACTTTAAAGATCTATTTCCATTAGACAAGGTTTCTCAGAGCCCCATCCAATCTGACCTTGAATGATGGAGGATAACTTATATTTTGTATATGTAACATCCATTGTTGAAATACACTGCATTATTGAAATGAGCAGTTTTTTTTCTCCATATATAGATACATAGATATAGAAAAAGAGTAGTTTTATTACATGAGAATGAGAAGATGACATGGTAGGATTTTGTTATTTTGTGTTTTGATTTCATTTCAGTTTTATTATGTGAGTCACAGCTTTAAGAATTTAGAAAAATACAAATTTGAGACAGTCTGTCATACCTGTGCCCTTTGAACCTGTAGGTTGATATACACTCCTTAACTGTATATAGTACAAATAGGAGAATGAGTTAGGCACTCACTCAGAAAGCTATCTGTAGTCACGCCCTAAACACACTAAAGTTACCTACTCTTGTAGACAACTTTTGTAAGTCATCTTGGGTGCATTCAAGTACCCCTTGATAAGGAATACATATAAAAAGAAATAGTGAATGTTTTAAAGGATGACTGTGTTGTGTAACTTTCCTGCTTTGTGTCCTTGAAAATTCATAAAAATGTTAAAATCAATCATAAGAAAACTACTTTTCCTCCACCACTGAAAAAAGTATTAATTTAGCTTGTTCTAGACCAGCTTAAAAAAAAAACAAAACAAAACTAAAAAGGAATAGAAAGGCATTCATTCAATTTAATCCATTCCTAATGTTGAATACTTTGTTAATGTGTGTGAAAATTGGTAAGAGAGTACTTTTAAATAAATACAAAAGCATCTGAAATTTTTTAGATTAAAGGGGATACTAAAAAAGAAAACCATTTTAAAAATTATCTTTTTAGAAAATTAAATTGGCATTTTGAAGACAAATGTTACTGTAAGTTTAACAATAATTAGAAATAAACGCTAAGCATTTTTTTAACTGTGCAGAAATTAACTGATTTATCTTTTTCAGAGTGAGTTCATGTTCAGAATTATGCCATGTGATTCCCCATAGTAAATCTACTGAATACTTTTTTCAGTGCTTCTGTGCTCATTGTGAAGGAAAGGGATTTTCTACACTTATGGAAGACTTAATTGCAACAGTTATCTCAAGGGTGAAGCATGAGGAGGAGAGGTCAAGGAATAGATAGATAAAATAAAATTAAGTGGTAATGAATCCTCATGTCTATGTATGCAGCAGAGAGACCTAAAGTTTAGGGATGAAACAACTGAAATGCTGCAGCCACCTCTCCCGTGGAGTCTGTCACCCAGAGTTGTGCTGATAGCTCAGAGCAAGAGGGAGGCAACTGTGATACCAATTTTTGCAGAGCTCCAAGGCAGGCCAGAGGACTACTGACTTAGAAACCCAGTGTCTGTTTGGGCATATTAGTGGAAGTAGAATGCTAGATTTGGGTGAGGATGATAGACACAGTAAAAGTCAAGACAGCTTTTGTAGAGGAAAAAAATACGAATTCTCTGAAGGTTTAAAATCTTGTGGGTTAAAATAATCCACTTTAACAGGATGCCTGTATTTCTGGAAGACAAGATCCCTCACAAAAGGGTCTTGAAGAAACTAAGCAGGCATGGGACAGGACAAATGCCTTTACATGATCAAAGATTTAAAATTTTATTACTTATCCTCATTGAGAATTTTTTTTAAATATTGGGTTTTTTAAAAAAAAAGTCACTCATGTCCCTTCAGTTTTGTTTCATGATCAGATTATTTTTAAATAGCTTTCTGCATTGCTCTGAAATTTAAAAACTTAAGTGAAGGTTGCTTATCACCCATAAAATATCTACAAGCCCCAGAAACAATAATTTGTTGTTGGAGCATGTGCCACCAGACTGCATACTGTTATTCACAGAAGTGCTGTAGTGTCATATAGTACAGCACAATGTGTAGATATGTCAGCTTTTACAGTGAGCTTTATGCTACCCAAAGGAAATCTGTAAATAAATTTGCTTTGTTTTATAAGATATTTTTAGATCTCTGTTCATGTATAAAATAAAGACTGACTATGCAGGTATATGGGCAGGTATATTTTACACAGTAGTTTGTGTAAACTTCTAGAAGATGAAAAGAATTCTCAAGGAGTAATTTTACTGGAATTCATAAGGGGCAGATTTACACAGCTTTCTTTTCTCACTTTAATATAACCAGATAGATTTGTTTATAAAATAACAGGGATATTGAGGGTAGAGCCAATTGTTAGTATGAAATAAATAGCTGGCATCTTTCTTGCTTCTTCATAAAAGAATTTCTGTCTAGTGTTTGCAAGTAGCCACTGTTTTTGCTATTCCATCTTGCAGTGTAGTCTGGGCTCCAGCTTTTGGTGTAGCCTAACATATTTTTGTTGATGATTTTCAAAAAAAAAAGCAGAACTGTCAGATTTGGGTAATTGAAGGTATTTTAAATCTGGGCATCTGGCACAGCTATTTTTCTGTCTCCTTTGTCACACTGAGGAAATATGATTTATTGCTGGTCATTCAGTTCTTCCTGGACCATATTTTGTTCCTTTCTCTTTACTCTCTTCTCCTGCACTGGGAGAAGAGACATCAAAATGCTGTGTTGCATATAGTGTTGGATTTCTGCACCACATACTGCTGTACGTCTGGGGAGTTGTCCTTTCAATATGCTTCTGTTAGATACTAGAAACAAGCACCTGAATAATGCAAATGTGAACCTCTAGATGAGGAAAGTTAGCTGAAACCAGCAGAACTTGTTATCAAAATGTCACCTTCCCCTCAGTGTTGAGAGAAAAACAAACTTGGAATAAGTTGTGCTGGAAGATGAGAGGTGATTGGTCTGGGTAGCTTTTACTGCCCTGAATCCATTGAATTTTGTCCTGCTGGGAGAGCTGTAGGTTTGTGCAAGAAAGATTGAGTTCTTGCCCTGAAACAGCTGTCAATATTTCAGCATACAGTCTCAGACCAAAGCACTGGACTTCCTTGGAGGCTGCAAAAGGAAAACGATATGGGAGAATAGCAGAGGAACTCATATCTCACCAGACACATCAGATGCAGACCTTTATCTGTCAAACATTAAATAATAATTGCTTTCTTTATGTGTGGTGTCCCTCTTTGAATAGCAGTTGCAAGTTAAGGGATGAGCTTCTGCAATGAAAGTTTCTCTCCAATTGCCCAAATACACGACAGCATTTTGCCCCAAATGATTTCTAGAATTTGCTCATTGCATGGGCTGCAGTCCATACAGGAGTAGGCACAGCTGCAGAGGCTTCACCTGCTGGATCACTGAGAGAGATTATTCAAACTTTAAACCACACTTGGTATGACAGAGCATGACTCATAGGTCCTCGGATGGAATAGCTGCCAGTCTCCAAAAAAGGAAACATTTTATTTACAGCAAAGTTACTTAGAATAAGTCAGAATAACTTTATTCTTCAGCCAAGGATAGCTCAGAATTGCTGATGAAACAGAGAAAATACCAAACTTGAAAATAAATCTCATATTGAGTCCTTGCAGAGCAGAGTTTCCTACAGCTTTCTTCTGGAAAGGCCTTCAGCTTGCAGTGGCTTCCATCATTGAAACAACCTCAGCAAGTCCCATCAGGGTCTCTAGGAAATATTTCTGTCAACAAAGTGGGAAATGCTGAAGTTGGGTGCACTGCAGCAGAGTAATATCTCTCTTCTTGGTGCCTTTTCCCTGATTTCTCCATCCAGTCTTCTGAAAAGTTCTTTCTGCTGCAGCTCTAAGTGGCTCTCATTTAAATGGATCCACCTGACTCAGAGTGAAGCATTCCCTTCCAGTCACCCACCTTAGGTGAAAAAAAAAATAAATATATATCTATATATATATATATAAAGGGCAATTATTTTTTCATACTGATATCGCAACCTGCAAACAAGCAAGTTCTGCAATGACCCAGTCAGAATATGTAGGATGGCCCTGATTCATCAGAGCACATCTGTGTATTGAGCATATGTTCTGTAGTTTCTTGGCAGAACTCAGTATTTCAAATGTTGCTAGGCTGTGCTGGATGTGCCAGTGCCAGTGCTGCTAAAGACAGCTATGAGGCTCCATGGGGAGGAAACTATTTTGAGGTGCACCTTGGACTCAGGATTGAAAAATAAATCAGTTACCTCCTGCTTATTAATAAAAATAGTGTGCTAACAAAAATCAAAATAATATTTTATAGCATTTCTTAAAATAAGTGCCTGAACACATATAGCAGTTTCATATTTTACTACTTTCTTCAAAATTATGTAATGTAAATGGTGAGAACAGCAATGCTAGTCTAAAAAGGAAGTACATAATCTGTAACTGTTGGTACCATACAGAAAGAGATTTTAAGCAGTTAAAAAAAAATCACCAAGAGGACTGGAGCAGGAATTAAATATGAAAATAAATGTCTTGTTACACTAAAGATGTACAATTTTTTGTTCTTCTTCCTTTCTAGGAATTATGGTTCCTGTAGCTTTAACAGTTGATATTATGAGCCTGTATGCTGAGGTTTCAGTGATGAATATTAAATTATGGGACTGTGAATTACATGGTAAAATGTTTTCAGTTAGTATATATTACTTTCTAGTTTCTTTTAATTTTATCTCTTTGAACAGCAACACAATACTAATTATCAACATATTTTTCTATAAATATATCTGTTAATTCATTTTTAAAATGCAGAGTTTCAAAATTAATCAAATTGCACAAAGACATGGAGCATATTGATGATGTATGCTGGAAATAACCAAAACCAGTGTTGGGTAAAGAAGTCACAAATGACTCCCGAATTTCTAAAAAGTTTGGAAGATATTTAAGAGCAGTGATCATAGAAGAGATTTCATTAATCCATAGCATATCTGCCATTACAAATAACGCTGCCAAAATCAAACAGCTGCAGCTATGGTATTGGTTTTTTTACAGTATGCATCTTCACATGCACAAATGCACAGGCATCAGCCTGTAAACCAGGATTCCAAAACAATATATATAGAACATGGAATTGGTAAAAATTAGACCTATTTTAAATCCTTCAACATGTGAGACCAAGAATTCAGACACAGCCCTAATCCCTCAAGGAGACAAACTGGGCCCCATCTTTCGCTGTGCTGGAGGACATTTGCCAAATGTCTCCACTGGATTGCACATCCCATGAGAGAGAAAGAGGAAGCAGAGCAGCCTTTGTGCAGGAGCCTGGGGATTAGGGAATTCACCTGGAGCACTGCAGAAACAGGAAATCTAGTACTTGCTTCAGTGATTTTTAAATGGTTTCTTTTTGGAGCAAATTAGTTTCACCTGAAAAGGCTGCTAGGGCTCTACCTCCAAAATAACCTTGTGCTCACTGATAAGCATTTCTCTGTGGAGATCGGAAGAGAGTTGAGCTCTCATTTTGGCAGAGGGCTGTTTTGATGAAGGGTTGCACATGGAGAACACTGTTTAACCTGTGGATCTCCTGTTAAAGCTTGAAAGCCGTGGAGCTGACACCCTGTCTCTGCACCACCGTGGCTTTGTGTGGAGCCCATGTTGGTGGCCACAGGTTGCAGGGGGCTGAGGAGGTGAGCTGGAGGAGGGGTCATTGTGAATCACTTCATGTCTGCCAAAGCTGCCTCCAGCCTACTGTGGGGCACACAAAACAGTCACGGAAAAAGCCTGCTTTGTCTAGAAAATCTTAGCCATTGGGCATTAAAAAGTTATCTGACCAGGGACCAAAGGTGCCCCCGAACGCAGTTTGGAAGGAAACGGGCAACTTAAGGAGGCTGGAGACAAGCTGATCTGTTTAGAGGTCTCTCATACAAGGTACTCCCATCCTAATCCCACCACTCAGGGGTTGTGGCACATGGTCAATCCGCTGACTGTCCAGAGGACATTGCAGGCCATCAGTGTTTGAGGCTGGATCAGAGATGTGGAGGACAAGGGCAGCAGAGGCCTTTAATCATGGAGCAGCCCAAGTGGTTAAGAGACAGTGAGAGAAAGAAACTATCACACATTGCTATCTCAGCCTCCTACCCTGCCTGCCACCTCAGCACAGGAATTTTGATGGACAGAGCAAAGAGAGGGAAAACTGAGGCCAGGAAATGCAGAGGACAGATGGTTGTGTCTATCTCGGTGTTTATCTTCCCTTTTTTTGAATGGCAAAAAGAGGGAAAACAGGCCAGGAAATGCAGAGGACAGATGGTTGTGTAAGCGTCTATCTCGGTGTTTATCTTCCCGTTTTTTTGAGGGGGTTTTTTGGTGCCTTTTTTTTTTTCTTTAACTGCAGTCAGCAGTGAGAGGTTTGTTTTTGTTTATAGTAAATTAATTCTATTAAAATTACCTGACTGCAGACTGTTTTGGCCACAACAGAGTTCCAAGCACACTAAGGTGCCTCCTTCCAGCCTGGAGCTAATGACCTGGTGGCTCTTTGTACAGAATCATAAACAGCACCCTCTTTTGGGCATTTTCTACTTAATAAGGCTTCCTTCTGCAGATCTAATTTTTTCTCAGTTGCATTTTTAGGATTCCAATTTTCTCAATGCATTGCACACACAGACTTAGTGTCCCAGGAGGACAGGATTTTGCTAGGTGGCAAGGCACTTCAAGGTCTGGTAGTTACCATTCCTGTCTCTGTGATTAAGTCTGAATTCCTGTCTGCAAACTTACATGTGTAAATACCTCTGGAACATGCCATAGAAAACATTCCCAAAATTGTACACACAGTAACGTGGAAAATGTTCAGAAAATAAAATGCCTTGTTACACTAAGATTTAGAAAATATTTAGAAAACAAAACCAGGCTAATTCTGAAAGCTTTAACCCTTGCTATGATTTATGCTAAATTTTGTTTTGTAGTTAGGTCTGCTAATCAGTGTTAATTACTAGTTTAGCATGTATCTACCATACAGTAAGTTGTTGCTTTTTTCCCCTGATCAGATTCTTCAAAATAAAGAGAATTGGTTTTCAAAACTCTGTTTATATTGGGGTTTTTTTTCAGGGGAAGTAAAGTTTTTCATTGAAAACTTTCTCTCTTTAGTCGCTGGTGAATATAATCATTAAAGAGCAGTTGGGAGATTTCTACAAGAAACTGTCAATCCTGAGATGGAAATATAATGCAAACCATTCTTGTTACCTTTTATTTAGACCATTGTAAGGAAATAAGAGGTCTGCTTTGTGAATGCAGTAACAGCATACACCCTCCAGACATCTGCCTGTTCTTTGATTTCCACCTAGTGTGAGTCAGCCTCCTCTGTCTTCAAGGCTAGGAAGTGAGCTGTTGAATAAATAGTGGTGCTCAGAAAAGAGGTGTTAAAATATACAGCTCACAACATTAAAATTTATCATCACTGTTTCACAAGAAGTAGCATAGCTCCTTACTGTAGGTTCACTTTTCATTAATTTATGGGTGAAATTATCTCTTATTTCTACTTGAATAAACTTCTATCTCTATTTAAACTGGCTGTTGTATGGGCCGAAACTATGTTTAACTACTTCTACTCTTGACTAATCTAATACAGAGATTGACTGTTTTGATTTATTTCTGTTACTGTGTGGCCCTGCTTCTCACTGCTCTGTCTGACCCACTTTGAAGTGTTTTTGAGCTCCTGACAAGTGCAGCTAGGTGCCTGATAAGAATCTTTATTCTTAAAAATCTAGATTTTGATCTTTATTTTGTGTGGTGAGTAACATTTGGTCACTCCAATGTATGCTATCTGAAGACTATCCAGTAAAATATTAACAAATCGCCAGTGAAATACAGAAAGAAATCCATTCTTGCATGTTTACTTGGCAATCTGTAAGCAGATGGCTAAAATACCAGAGGCAATGACAAAGGTAAAATCTATCAGTTTCATGCTATCCAGAAGGCTGTGGAGGAGGGATGCTGTCAATGTGCTTCAGATGTGATCTTCTGACTTAAAGGCAGTGCTGTGCCTTAGAAATGCTTTTGGTTTTGCTTTGGCTTTGATGCTTTTAACCACAAGGTTTGGCTCTAAACTGGGCAGATGAACAGGAAACTTCGGTCTTTGAAAAAGGGCTGTGTAGATACCTTTCAAGCAGTACTCTTGGATATCTTCCCTGACATGACTTGTAGATGGTTTGGAAGAAGGAAAATATGTAAAAAGAGAGATGAGTTTGCTTTTCTTAATTTCTGTTGAAAAAAGAAAAAAGTAACAAAATTCTTGTCATCAAAATATGGAGTTGTACCAGAGTTAAATAGTTTATTTTTTAAAAGAATGGTATTGAGCAACTGCCAGCACTAAAATACTTCACCTTTATTAAAGACTGATATAGTAATAAACATGTTGCACTCAAACTGATTCTTTGCAAAATGCTGCTTCTGTCTGTTCATCAGTTCTTGAACTATATAAAACTTAGAGCAAGAATCAACAGGATCAGGCAGAAACAAACCTTGAAATTCTGTCAGTTAATTAGGCAGGTCTGGCTGTGTATGTTGGTGTGTTCTCTTTTACTCTATTGTGCTGTTTGGTGACTCGTTACTTGAACAGCCCCAGGATAGGCACACTTTCTGGAGGTGTAGTGAACATTGTTTGCAAAATTAGTCCTAAACAGGCTGCGTATGCAAACTGTAGTCTGTGCATAAACATTAAACATCCCCTAGGTTCTGTGAAGGAATTCGTCTTTGCCAAGTACGTGGTGAGCCTGTGAATTTAAATGAGCTTTCAGTCCCCTACATTGAAACAGTGGTGGTGCTTTTGCATAACTTTAGTATTTTTTGGATGTGGAGGAGACTGGTGAGATGGCAACTCTGCGTTCCCAGAGCTGCTCTGCAGCAGATGAGCTGGGCACACTGAGGGTGCACAGTGCTGAGGGTGCTAAATGTGTATTTAGCCTGCAAACCCTTGCCTTAAACTGACAGCCTGCATTGCCTTTGCTGCTCTTGTGAAGTGACCAAATCACACCACTGATGTCTGGCAATTACATCATGATTGGAAGACAACTGTCCCCTTTCTGGAGGCATGGCTGGAGCTCAGGGACTGAGTGCGGAGGGCAGAGCCTCTTCCCAGGCAGCACTGTGGAAGCAGATCCTCATCCTGGCCCTGGTGCAGTCCCAGCACCCAGGTCATCGCCATCTGAGCTTGTGACAGCCACCTTGGGCCTGAAAACTGGCAGCTCCCACTTGGGGTTCCTCCCATTCTCATGGGAACAGCTCCTGGACAACTACAGCTTGACTTTTGCAAAATAATTTCATGAATGCATTTGCATTTCATGCCTGGGAAACTAGTTAGGAATGAGAGGATGGTGCTTTCATTCCACTTGCGTGTGTGTTGATTTTCTGGTGTTGATATTGTAGTTCCTGGCATTGCATACCTGAAATTTCACCAAAACGGTCATGAAAACAAAAAGCCTTATGGTACTGTGCTTGGGTAAAAACTCATTTTCCAAGGAGAAAAAAAATCAGAAATGAATGTTGTTAGCCGTGTGGCGGGGGGGTGTGGCATTTAGGAGAACAGATGAGAACAGATGAGAGTTCATAGTTCTGCCATCAGGAAAGATGTTATCTGTGTCATAAAATCTGTACTAGCCACAAGCAAAAGCAGCACTTAGATATATAAAAAAAGAGTTCAAAATGACAAGAGATGTGACATATGTAGGAGATTTCTAGATGTCATGAAAAATCCTTGATCCTTGTCTGGTTTTGTCCAAGCCAATAAAAGTGTTTTGGAAGTTTTCCAGGAAAAAAAACATTATAGCCAAGGGAAGGGGATCCTTGATCCTTGTCTGGTTTTGTCCAAGCCAATAAAAGTGTTTTAGAAGTTTTCCAGGAAAAAAACCATTATAACCAAGGGAAGGGACTGCCACTAGATAGAAAAAGTATAAACAAACAGTATGAAATAAAAGGTGCTGCTGTGATGGGATTGTATTTGTAAAGAAATAGCGATGTACTCAACAGTTTGGTAGGAAATCAAGTAATAAGAAAATGGTTTTTTAGTATTTAATGGGTACAGGTTTGGGTTAAGTAACTTCCCGTAATCAACAGTTTTCAGTAAGATATTTGATGCAGTGATGCTCAGCATAAACTTACTGACACTTCCCAGCACGAGAGCACAGTCTAATAGATTTTGAGTGGAGTAACTGGAAGTTATCACTGGAGATGTTCCACGAACTGGCATGTGAGTTATGTTCTGCAAGAATCTCATCTCATTGTTTATGCTGTTATGTACTTTTTATTAATGATCTTGGAGGTATGTGAAGACATTCACAGGCAATAATTTTTGCAGAAAATGTAAATACTGGTCTGATAATAAATATGATAATATTGAATACTTTATAAACAATATTAATCAAGAGAGATTTTTGTAACCTTATGAAGAGACACAATTCTAAAAGGGTGTGGGCCATAGCTAGGATATTGTAAGGCTGCAACTTGGTACAATATTTTGGAGAAAATAGGCAACATGGAACAGCAGACAGGGAACTCTGGGAATGTTAGAGCAGAAGGTTGAACAGAGTAATTCATGGACATACTGAGGGAAATAAATGTATGCATGTCTTTGTTTGCTGGAGCAAAATGTTAGGATTTGTGTCAAGAAACCCTTAATAATGCTTGAAGGATTTTGAGGGTTTTGAGAAGACAATGTAGAAAGTACTTAGGAGATGGAGATTTTTACACCTAAGTCTGTTTACCTGATCAAAAAGACAGTTATATGTGTTTACAGGAATAAGAGAAGGGACATTAATCTTGAGATGATAAAGATATAACAGGGCCAAGGCTTCAAAGTAAGAAATACAGAACACATTTTTAACAGTTTTTAACAGTTCAGCTGATTAGCCACTAGAAGTTGGTGAGTCCTCCATCTCTTGATGACTCTGTAGTCAAGACTGAATACCTTTCTTGTTATGTATAACTAAGATCAATTTATTGGCTTCAGCCAAAGTAATGAGGTTGATGGAGGTTACTAACATTGGCTAAATTTATGGAGATAATAGCACATAATTTTTAGGAATCTTCTCATGTCTCAGCTTTAAGAAAAAACACTTTACAACTCTTTATTCTTGTAGGTGTATTTTAGAGGATGATCATGAGGGCTGGGTTAACAGTACAGTACTTTGACAAATACCCTCTGGATCACCATTTCTGTCAGCTCTTGACTGTTACATCATTTTGTGATCAGGAATCAGAAAATTCATTTCTTGTAGGTCATTTCTTTATGCATTTCAAGGGCAGCTTAAAATTTGATGTTATTTGTGTTCATTTCTAAACTTTGTACTGAAGCAGGATGCATGCATAGGCTAATTGCTTCTCGAGCTCTTACTACTGACTTACTGACCTGGTTTGTCAGACTCACTGAAGAGATGATTAGATATATGCTACAGGAATCTGAAAACAAAATCCAACCCACAGAAAAGCAGAATTCAATATTCAGTGCCCTAAATAACATTGAAAGGGACAAAAATATCTCTATATGTGATTATAGGGACAAAAATATCCCTATAGTCCTTTACTGATCTATAAATACATAGTTTTTCTGCAGATTTCTTGAATATCAGAAAAAACAACAAAGATGGGCATTTCTTCCAGTAAGACCAAAATTTGGACCTGCAGTTCCCTCCCAAGACAACAGAGAGAGAGAGAATTGCTACCTCAGAATTTGAGTATTAGATTATGTGAATTGCCTTGAAGGACAGTTTCTCTCCATTGATAACAAGGCACAAAGTTGATTTCAACAGGGTGAGTCCTATCAGACTACCTTTGTTTTTCCTTAGTGACATTCTGTTAGCTGTATTATTTAAGAGATCAGTCTAGGTGAAAGAATATGTGGCCTTTAAATCTATAAATTCTTACATTTATGCTCAGTAAAGCGTTGATCATGGTGTAATCTTGTTCAAATGACTGAATCAGTATTGTTAGTTTGCATAACAAAACAGGAATGAGCAAATAAATAAAGCATTATTGCCTCAAGCCAAGAAGAGTTTGATTTGTAAAACATTTACTCTTGAAAATAACCTGTACCAAGTGTTTGAGGATATTGTGCTTGTTTGCTCCAGAGCAGCAGCATGATGTTTTGCAAGATACTCACGTGCAACTGCCTCCTTGCAGACAACAGCACAATGTTCTTTAACTGAGCTGTGCCAACTTATTCTAGCTAAGAAAGCAACCAGAGTCTATCAAGCTTCAGAAGAGTGATGTGTAACTAAGAATCACTGCTAAAGTCATCTGTATGTTTCAGGGAAAATTATGACAAAGGCATCAACTTGGATGTGAGAGATTGAGAGAACAGGAACTCAAATAACAGATTGACATATGCCGCAGAAAATCTTCAGCTGGAGAGCCCAGGGAGGATGCCTTCTTGCTATCCTTCTAGAGGGGTCCAGGTGGAGAGGAGAGAAGTACTTAACCTATAGTATTGAAAGGCACTTTAATATTGTATTCAGCATAGATAGTAGTCTGCATCTTTTAGTCCTAGGATTTAGGAGATATCAGCTGGAAGTGACCTGAATGGTTGAGAGGAAAGCATAGTCCCAGGGAATAAGTCAGGAAACAATCTTGTGTGCATAAATCCCCTGTATAAGTTGTTAAGGTCGTGTTGTTAATATTCTAGGGGAGGACATTTGCAAGGAGATTTTCATTATTGTCATAGCACAGCAGTATCTCTTTCACCAGAAGCAAGTATTCTTATTTTCAGTCTAAAGACTTTTAAATGGTACCTCTTGACCTGCATTCAGAATTATTTCAGCTTTTTTCTTACAGACTGTAGCTTTGAGAGTGGCTTCTCTGTCTATTACAAATAAAGAAGATTTTTGTCTAAAAGTCAGTGTCTTGCATCTCAGTTCAACTAGTTTTTGATGTGTAGATTTTCTGTCCCTTTGAGAGAATAGTACAGAATGGAATGTATTACCAAATATAAAGCCAGCATAAGAAGCAGTCTTGATTTGTGCTGTTCCTTGCATTGTTCCAGTCTGCAGGAGTTTCAGTGCAGAACATCGTGCACTACAAGCTGATCAGTAAGTGGTTTTGATCCTTCCACTATGCTCTTTTGAGCCAACAGCAGTGACAAAACAGGAAGGAAGAGTTGTTCTTGTGTGCTTTGCATTTCTTAGGATCTGTAGCTGACCAGCCCAGCCACAGTAGTTCATAAGTAGTTGAGATTCACCTTCTTTCAGCTGTCTTTTAGTGAAAGAAATGAAAATGAACAATCCACATTATGACACAAGGGATAACATCAGGACTGAACTGTGAATGCTTGCAGCCTGCAGGATGGAGAGGGTGGCTGAGGGCTGTGTGTGCACCTGGGTACGGCAAGGAGTTCTGCAGTGTGCTTTACCAATTGCAGTTCTCCAAAGCAACCTCGGGTTGCAACCTTCTCTTTTGTATAGTGAAAATGGAGGAAGGGAAACATTCTTCAGAGGGAATTCTGGTGTGGTGAAAAGCTTCATCAGGATGTTTAAGCAGAATGGAATAGTGGGCTGGCCTGAAGAGAAAAAGAGGGGAAATATTCCGTCTTCCTTGTATGATTCTTTAGCTTGTAGTTGACTTTATGCTGCTTTCTATGAAAACTTTTTCTCTGTTTGTTGTTTTTATTTTTCTTGCTTCCTTGAAAACATTTGTTGCTTTATGACCTTTTACCAGCTTTTCTGAGTTTCAAAGATGTGAGGAGTAACTTGGACATTGAGTGTCTGCATCACTGTGTGTCTGGAATCAGTCAAAGGAAGATAGTGAACCAGCTTGCATTTACTGTCCATAGTATAAAAGGAGTATAGAGATGTAAAATTGTTGCTAAGAGCTACACCTCTTCATTAACTGCCTAATTACATTTGTTAACAAGTCTGAACAATCCTGTACTGTTAGATAAAAAGCAACCTGGAAGAGTAAGTTTTCATTTTGGAAAAAAAATTGATTGGTTGTACAGATATTATTTACAAGTTAGCAAATACCTCCACCAAGGAGGAGTGGAAGTGAAACACTACACCTGAACAAAAGCAATGAAAATACACTGGTCTCTTGGATGTGAACTTGCTAAAATGCCTAAACATACTAAATTAATCTTGCATTTAAGAAATAAATTATTAGTTCAATATTAATTAGCAGAAAAGCAAGATTCTGTCTTGATTCACTGCAATAGAAGTTTTTTGCCAAATATGTGCAGGATCAGTTTCAGGGCCTCATGTAATTGAATGCTGTGCTTACAAATGCACAAATGCTGTGAGGAATGTGAATTTGTCACTATACTTGACAGAGATAGATAGCCAAGGCTGCTGCAAATATTAGAAGAGTCTATAGTCCCGTTATTGCCTTGCTCTACTCAAGGTCATCAGACCTGAACAGGAGTAATTATCTCAGGCAGAGGATTGGATTAATGGTTGCACTTCTTCTGGTACCTTCATGAACAGGACTGCAAAGTCTGCAAAAATACTCTTGTGAACAAAGAGCATGCATCATCCTGAGTAACACCTGAGAATCATGCATATTTTGAGGTCAGCATCTTTTCTGCTGTAGTTGTTTCTCTTTCTGACTCTGTCAGGGGCTTTTTCAGATGCCTCCCCCCTCTTCAGTGGTTCAGGCTTCCGGTTTTTATCCTTAGCCAGAAGGAGTCTCTCCTGTCTGCCTATGAGAAAATGGGAAATTCTTGTTCCGTTTCGAGATGGAATATGATAAAGCAAGAAGGATTTTTTTTTTTTTTTTGCAGAGTTCTTGTTGACCTGGTTTCCAGAGAAGTAGGAAATCAGTCTAAAGCTGTCACAGGTGAAATGGGCAAAATGGACATGTCAGGGAACTTCAGAAGAGGAAGAACATAATATCAAATGAAGAGGAAAACCCTAATGCCAAATTATGAGAAAAAATATGTAGGGTTTTTAGTATTCTGTATGCTTTTCGGTTAATTAGAAAAGAAATTGTCAAATGCCATATTAAAGGAAAGAGTACCTATCAAAATGCTTTGCAAAAGTTCAACATTTTCAGCACATTCTGTGTCTGCATTTTATTTTCAGTCTAACTGCTAAAATTATGGCAGAGCATTTAAAATGCATGACAGAAAAAAAAAAAAAAAAAAAGATGTAGCTTATTCCTGCTTGAATCAGAACTGCATTTCCATGAAAGTCCTCTGGACTACCCTGGTGACTCTTGTTTCTTTTGCTGCATCCTACTCAGATATTGACTGGATTCCTGTAGATAACTTCATCAAATGTTAAGTTTAGCTTAAGCTTTTTCTAATATACACAAAACCTTGAAGAAGGCAGGTATTACTTGGAAATGTGTGTTTGTCTCTGTCACACTCCTCAAGGTACTGATTAACTTTGGAGCTTGTACCAGGCCTGAGCGCAAGGCTCATCAAAATGTTCTGTGGTATTGACAATAGGGTGTCTCTTGCACAGTGTTGATGCCATGCTAAATTTATTCTCCTTAAAGAAACTGTGGATTTCATTTTAAATTTTAGGAGCGTCTTCTACTTTCTTTACTGCCTGCTCACATTGCCATGGAAATGAAAGCAGAGATCATTCAGAGGTTACAAGGTCCAAAGGCAGGCCAGCTGGAAAACACCAACAACTTCCACAATCTGTATGTCAAAAGGCACACCAATGTAAGGTATTGTACTGTAATAAAATGTATCAACAACATTCAGAAAAAAAATTGAAAGAAAGGGTTAAGGGAGAAATTAAGAAAACATTTTTTAAAATATACTTTTCAGCAACTTAATATGTAGCATCCCTTAATTTGATTGAATGCTGAATTCCAGAAGAGCCACAAAGGTGTTAATACAAAGGAGTTGTTGAGAAAAAGCCACACAATAATAGGCTTTTTTTCATAATGTCCTCATTTTTCAGATTGCAGTACCAAATCCTGCCTCTGTGTATGCTTGTCAAAATTGTAGTCCATGTCAGTGGTATGATTCAGATTTTGCAAATTTCTTGACTGGAACATTTTCTCAGGATTTGTATCATGTAAGCAGAGGCAGCTGTATCATATATGTATTTTACACAGTACCTGAGATAAAATATTCTGATGACAGTTCTAATTATTTATTATTTAAAAATTTCTAGTAGCTGGAAAAAGAAATCAATTTTATTTCAAACATTCTTTCTTCTTAACAAGGTTCTTTTCCCTGTCTTTTTCCTTTTTTGTTTGTTTTGTTGGAGTTTTTTTTATTTTATTGGACAAGTTAGTTTGAATTATATTCTTAGAAAGTGATTTATTAAAAATGTTGCAGGACTTTTGAGGAAGCTCATGTTCTCTTGTGAACACAAATACTCTTTGAAACTATTTTATTGCTATTATTATACTGATGATTTGTGACTTTAAAAAAATATTTCTGTTTTTTGAATCCCGTAACAGATAGAGGTATAGATATAAATACCTATTAATTTAGGTATACCTATAAATGTTATACCTGAGGAGGTAATACCTATAAGGGTACATACAGGTATATATTACCTATGAGCACAACACCCATAAAGGCAAATATACGTTTACCTATAGATGTAGTTGTATTTATTGCTGTACATTTAGTAGTGGCTGTTTTGGGTGTGGGCATATCCCTGTGAAGTCCAGGGCACTTGCTTTCCGGTTTTGCTGTTGGTTGATGGATCTGAGTGCTGCAGAAAGAAGGAAGCTGTGACCAAGATTCTGTCCTTTCTTGCAGCATCTTGTACGCTGATATCGTGGGATTCACTCGCCTGGCCAGTGACTGCTCACCAGGGGAGCTGGTGCATATGTTAAATGAGCTCTTTGGCAAGTTTGATCAGATTGCCAAGGTGGGTTGCTGTGGGCTGCTGCTGTTAATTTGGATAAGAAAGTAATCTTTAAATTCATATTTTTTTTTCTTTTTCCTCTTGGGGTCTTCATGCATCATTTCTGAAACTTTGGCAGGAAGATTGGATTTGAAATGTGTGAAGAAAACTATTTGGCTCTGGTCTGAGTGCAACAGTGCATTTCTGCCAGTGCCAGTCTGTGAAACCCATGATAGCTCTCTAATGGGACCAATAGAGACAGCTCATGGAGCCCAGCAAGGCTTAATGGCAGATGAACACTTCTTTAAATAGATTTTTTGCATTATCAAGGATTAAGAAACTCAAGATAGAAAAGTGTTAGTCAGTTTTCTGGTCTTGGAAAAAGCATTTATGAGACTGAAGGAGAAGAGACACAGTATTGATCAAATCAATTTTAATTACTGACCACAGCCTCTTTATCACTGAAGGAAAGAATCAAATACAATCAGAATTTTTCTTCTGCTTATTTAGGTGTCTTTTTCATAAAAATTAAATCAAACTTCATGTATGAAAATAAAATCAGAAACCTCAGAATAGATAAAAATTTCCCGTGTTTTTATTTGTTGAAAAATTGTCAAGTATTTTAAAAATTAAATTAAATTGAAATTAAATTTTAGTTTTAAAAAAATAAAAATCTTTACATGGTCTTAGAGTACAAAATATAGCAATGCTATTATGATTGCTAACTTCTGGAAGCATTCCATAATATATCTTCATAGATGTAAATATGGAAGACCGTGTCTTTTGATTTCATATTTCAAACAAAAGGGCTTTATTTTGATTGAGGACATGATAGTTTAGCTCAGTTCTTTATTCTCAGATGTGAACATGTTTTGCAGTGAAACTGCTTCCTGCTTTTGCCCATTAAGGACTGTAACTGGTGGAGGGATCAACCATACAAAATTCTCTCAATGTGTCTGCTGTAGCAAGCCCTTCTCTACTGAAACAAGCTTTAGTAGAAGGACTTTGCTAATGTAATTTAAGTCAATCTTTGTAACTGTAACCCTTCATTTATGTACTTCAAATTGAAAGTCACTGTCTCACCTTGCTTTTTTCCTCCAGGAAAATGAATGTATGAGAATTAAGATCTTAGGTGACTGCTATTACTGTGTTTCTGGACTACCTATATCTCTTCAAAATCATGCCAAGAATTGTGTGAAAATGGGACTGGACATGTGTGAAGCCATTAAGTAAGTACTAAGCTTTTTTTAAAAAAAAACCTTTAAAACCAGTCTTTCACTAAAATTATAGTATATATAGGTGAGTTACACGTGGCAAAAATGTGTATCATGTGGAGGTCTGGATATTTGGGAGTCTTCTGTGTGATTTATTTTTTCTAATAAGCTGGACTTTGATTTTAAAACTTGGTATGGTCTTCTATAAGTTTAATTTCCTATTTTTATGTTTTGTCTAGATGATATTAACCACTGTCCGTTTAGCAAAGTGAGAAATTGGCCCATCCTTGTGAGGTATATGTGTGGTGTGCTCCTCATCATGAAATGGATAATTATTGAATTGTTGAACTGTGTTGATCTTAATGACTAATGAAGTAGCCATACAAAATTATTCCTCTAATCCTTAAATGTGTGTAATTGTAGTCACAAGAGGAATTTGGATTTTAGTAATCTGGTCTTCTAACTCAATCCAGGTATTTACTGTATGGATAGGCTGACTAAAGCAAATTTGGTTCTTTTCCCTTTTATGTGTTCATGGAAAAGGTGTAGTATTTTTGGAAACTAGTATTTTGATCTCCTTGCTTTAGCAATCTTTTGTATAACTAACCTCAGCACAGGAATCAGCTTGCTGCATTCTCTAAAATGTTGTTTCTTCATCCAAAAATGGTTCTAACTTACAGTGTCCAAAGAATTTTTAAATGGTACTTGGGAGAATTTCTCCTTGCCAAGCAAGATAAAAGTCTACAGATTTGGTTGCATTTCAGTCGCTTTCGCTGGATGCTTTCTCTTTTTCCCTTAGTATCACAATTAAGCCATTTCCTTTTTTAGCATACTAGGAAGTAAAGCTACCATGCCTTCTGTAGAGCACTTGGTAAAAGGGCATCAGTCCCAAAGTTGTGGCCCTCCTTGTTGGTTGGCTTAAAAATGTTGGGATTTTTTCCCCAGCCTTTGAGTGAAAATGAGAGCTTTCTGGTTTGCATTTTAAAACATCTCTGTGATATATGAGAAAAGTGAGTTAAAAGTATTTGCATAGAGTTTCTGGTCAACCTGTTGCTTTGTTGCTTAAGAGGCAAAAATATAGGAAGCTACAGGGTGGTGGAAAAACAACACTAAACTTGAGCCATAAAGTGCCCTTCACAAAGCACCTAAGTATATCACACATCATAATGCAATGTTTTACTTGAGCTCAGAGAGCAATCTGTCAGTTCCTCACACTTCAGAACTTCCAATCTTCTCTGAAATAACTTTCTGCTCAGGCTGCTATCAAGTATGTTCATTGTTAATGCTGTGCAATCAGGTTCTTGGTAAGAGCAGCCTTATAGACTAGAAAATTATATGTTAGTTGTAAAGCATATTCTGATCTGACTTTATTGCTGTAGTCAGAAACCATGGTGCTCCCCTAGACAGATGCCTGATTACCACAGCCTGTTTACACAAGGAGTGAGGAATCTGTACCCTGTGTTTTCAAATCCTTTCAAACTATTATGTCAAGTGTCACAGCCTGCAGGTGAATGAAAATTGCTGATTATTAACCAGCTCCATATTTTGTTGTGTGATTGCTGCATCTTTGTATAGAAGCATCTCCTGACATACTTCTGTGCCTTGTAAAATGAGGAGTAGTAATACTCTTGCTATTTCAGATAGAGCAAGTCACTCAATATGTTTGACTTGCCCTATCTGAAATATCTTTTTTGTCAGATAGAAATTATTGTTATATTCAGTCACTGAGGTGGAAACTGCCCCCTCGGTGTGTAAGCTACTGAAATAAAGTAGTTTGCTGTTTATATTAGCAGTTCTATATAGATTTTACCACCTGAATATGGTTTCAGTTCCAGTTCTCTTTGAAGCAAAAAGCGAAGAATTCTGCCAAATTGCCAGGTGATCTGCACTACAAAGTCTTATTCAGTCTTCTTACCTAATGTTGTGTAGCTCCATTTTGAGCAATTCAGCTTTCCTATGCTATGGATTGTTCCCATTTAAACATTGATTGTAGTCCCATTGATTAAGTGCTTTGCTTCTCTGCTCTATGTTGGAACAAATCCAATGTTTCTTATAGTCTGCAGCCTGCTTGCCCAGGAGTGGGATGCTCACTTTATCAAGCCATAAATGCCAGTGCTGCCTGTGATGCTGAGAGCTGGCCACCTTAACTGGGTGCTTTAAGGACAGAGCTTATCTGTTGAGGCAAAATATTTTTGTGTGTGAATATATGTGTTGTTTCCATTCAGCTCAAACTCTACCTCCTTGTCTGTCTGGTGACTTCCTTATTTGTATGTTTCTCAGTCAAACATTCTCAAAGGCTTCCTTTGATTTGGTAGCATGAAACAAATTCCATTTCAGAGGCAAGTGAAAGAAACTGTTTGATATAAGATGGTTATACCATTTTGAATGCTAGATACAAAATATAAGAATTCTTTTAGGTATGCTTTCATTCCTCCAGGTATGATCCAAAATGAAACTATGCTGTTAAAGCTGGCAATTTGCAGGGAATTAAATGACTAAGGCTCACTCAATGTGTTAAAGTGTGTAAGAAGGGGCTAGCTGAGTCTTAGATACCTTGGTTCAGAATTACAGATGAATAAAGTTCAGGTAAAGCATATAGTTGCTATCCTAATGACCTGAACTCTTGCTTGTATGAAGTTGCTACAATTACTTGCAATCTAACCACACCTCTGAAAAATGCAGAATGCTTTCAAACTCAAATTTCACATTGCAATAGGAGAAATACAATCTTGATGATTATTTTGACTGCCCAACCAGGCTGGGCACACAGACTGTGTTGTGCTGAAGAAAACCAGAGAGACAGGGGGAGCACAAAATGAAATAAAGGTGGGAAGTTTTAAATGTGCTTCTGTAGGTAATGCAAACATCCTCTGGGGATGTGATAGTCTTCATTCTTGAATGCATTCAGTGCCTGCATTGTCATAGCGGTTGTTCAAGAAGATCAGGAGAGAAGTGGTAAACCCTAATTCGGTCTAGAGTTACACTGCTAATTTAATGTCTCCTGTGGTTTCTTTAATTTGTGAGAAAAAGAGATTCAGTTCTGGTACAATTCTGTTTGCTCCCCTGCTTAAATCCTGTGAGCTTATTATAAAGCAGGCTTTATTCCGCTTGCTTTTGCTTTATTCTGCAGAATATGGAAGGGCAGTCTTTTGACAAGCACTCCTAGAGGATAAATGTTCCACTTCCATTTTGCCCACTATTTTAAAACACTTTTTTCCAATGTGCTAGGCTTGTGTCATATACCTTGCAGAGCAAAGTGGTGTTTGTGATTTGCAAACTGCTTACAAAGACCATTTACAGGCAGTTCATTTTCAAGTGTGTCAGCTACACAAGAGCAGTGTAAAATGGCAATGTGAAAAGAAATACCAGTAAACACTTGAGAGAGACAGATAGAATTAAAATACTTTCAGTCATGGTCCTGTTGTTTTCGTTTCCCAGGAAAAAAACCCACTTGAGTATTACTGCTTAAATGCAGGATTTACCATATCAAATTAGGCCTCTTGCGTTCTATGTTCTCTTTCAAAAAAAAAAAAAAAAGAGAAAACTGTCACATTAATTTAATAATTCAGAAAGTACAGAGCTGATGATTCTTATCACTGAGATTGAAGATATTGCTAGAATTGTGCACCCAATTTGTATATAGAAGCCATTTGGTTTCCTTATTCTGTAGTTGTTTCTTCCATTAACACCCCAACTTTCACCAAGGGTGTGTGCATGTTACTTATTACTGGCTAGGTTTGGGTCCACATCAGTTGGGGTTTAATTACATAAATCTGGTTAAGTTATAATCTTCTCATTTCTTAGAGCTGTCTAAGCCTGTAGATATCTGAATTATGGTTGTGTTCCAGTGTCCCAGGACAAGGGAAGAGATGAGAATCTTGACTCCATGTTTCAGAAGGCTTATTTATTATATGATGATATTATATTATATTAAAATGCTGTACTAAAACTATACTAAAAAGAATAGAGAGAAAGGATCCATCAGAAGGCTGGAAGGGAAAAGAAAAGAATGATAAGAAAAGCTCGTGACTAGCAGAGAGTCCAAGCCAGCTGACTGTGATTGGCCATTAATTAGAAACAACCAACATGCACCAATCACAGATGCACCTGTTGCATTCCACAGCAGCAGATAGTTCTTGTTTACATTTCTTTCCTGAGGCTCCTCAGCTTCTCAGGAGAAAATCCTGGCAAAAGGATTTTTCATAAAAATATCATGGTGACACTGAATTAGTTTTATTACTCTTTACAAATGTGGTTAGGTACCCATGTTGGGTACATATGTCTGGAAATGTTTCTGGTTGTTTGACCTGAGTCGCCCACCAGTGATTCAGAAGAACTGCTTCTGCAAAGATAATTGCCTAGCTTATGTGTAGGGCTCTTCTGAGATTTACAATGGGGTAAACAGATACTTAACTCTGTGACTGGAAAGGTCAAAGGTTTAGATGTGGTCTGGACAGTGAGGGTAGCCTTTCATTCACTGTATAGTGTTCTAGAGGGTGCAGCATTCACTAAGCAGGTGGAAGGTTGTTGAACCTACGTTCTCCACAGCCTGAATGGCACTGAGCCCATATCCCCAAAGAGTGTACAAGACCCAGCCTGTGGAATATCCTGAGGTGCTGTGGTTTTTGTCCTTCCTCTCTCTCAGATATGGCAGATATAAGAAGGTCTCCAATGCAAACATCGGGGTCTTTAGATAGAAGGTTGTGTAGCAGTAGTTCCACATCTCCAAAAGCAGCCTGTAGAGCAAAAACAGTCCTTAGGTTCTACCATGAGACTAAACATTTCCACTATTCATTGCAGCCCTCCCAAATAATTTCAGATGAATATAAAAGAAGGAATTTCAGACACAGACTTGAAAATTAATATTTCTACAAATTGTTGCAAATACAGATAGTAGGAAAGGTAATATATAATCATAGCATTAGAAGAATGGAGGCAGTGCTAAGAAGAGGTAAATGTTATTACTGTTCTTACTGCTACTTTCATAGAACCATAGAATGATAGAATGTTTTGGATTTGGATGGTCCTTAAAGGCCATCTAGTTCAAGCTCCCCTGCCACAGGCAAGGGCACCTCCCACTAGAGCAGGTTGCACTGACCCCTATCCAACCTGGCCTTGAGCACTTCCAGGGGTGTCCTGTCCACATAGTTTGACTGGTAAATTAAAGGAAAACAAAGGGCCTATTATGTGTATTAACAGAGGCTTTATTCTGAACCATAGGAAAGTGAGAGATGCGACGGGAGTGGACATTAACATGCGCGTAGGAGTGCACTCCGGGAACGTGCTCTGCGGCGTTATTGGGCTGCAGAAGTGGCAGTACGATGTGTGGTCCCATGATGTTACCCTGGCCAATCACATGGAAGCTGGGGGAGTCCCAGGGTAAGAGCTTTGTTAAGCTAACCATTGGACTCATGGATTTTTCAGTCATGGATAAATGCCTAGTCACTGCGTCTTAAGCTGTAAACTTTCATGGAGATGCCTGAACTAATTCTTAGGTGCTGTCTTGAGAAAAAAAAACCAAAACATAACCAAACAAACAAAACTGGGGCACGCAGTATTTCCTGTGATTTAAGGAGCTTTTTTTTTCTGCATGGAAACCTTCAGATTTATGCCCATTAGAACTTCTAAAATTTAGATTAGAGGGACTGTGAAAGAAGTAAGCAGCAAATAAAAGGTGTATCCAAAAGAAAGTAAAAAAAGGTTGATCAGGTTTAAATTATGTTTTTTATAAGTATTTGTGACTTTGTTCTTCTTTTAAAATATAATTTCAGCCGTGTTCACATCACCTCAGTCACCTTGGCACATTTGAATGGAGCTTACAAAGTGGAAGATGGGGATGGAGATGTGAGGGACCCATATCTGAAAGAGCATAATGTTAAGACTTACTTTGTAATCAATCCTAAGGTTAGTAGTACTTGTATTTTGTGGCCAGTCATGCTTGGTTTTGAGCAGGACCACTAATCTCTTTATTGAATAATGAACTGCAATAAGATATTGATCAGGGCCGTTACTGATGCCTACAAATACATCATGTTTGCAGTGCAAATATTTCCCGCTCTTCAGAAATAAGTCTCTGATGTTTCCCAGCAATATCATTAAGAATTGCAGGTTCTTAGCATCTCTCAATTTATAAGTCCCTAATCATGAAGATCTGTGGTGCCAGATGACGCACTGCTGCTTCAAAAGGTCGTGAGCACAAAGGCTGACATCACCTTTTGTCCTCTGTCAACCAGGGAGAGAAGCGAAGCCCTCAGCACCACATTCGGCCTCGGCATACCCTCGATGGAGCCAAAATGAGAGCTTCTGTCCGCATGACCCGGTACCTGGAATCCTGGGGAGCAGCCAAGCCATTTGCACACTTGCACCACAGGGACAGCATGACCACTGAAAACGGCAAGATAAGCACAACAGTAGGGGCCTACTTATGTCATTTTGTACAATATAGCAATATTTGAAAGGAAGAAGCTGCTCACTGCTAAATACCTGGTTATTTCTGCTAGAAGAAGATACATGTAGTTGTGCAGGAGATAAATGCAGTGAATTTGCTGGAAGCTTTTCCAGTTTTGGATTAGGGTGTAAGTGCATCTCTGAATTCAAAGGAGTCTGGCACACTTACAAAAGTACAAAATTTGACCCTCTGAGCTCAGACCCCCCCACCAAGTCACAGCATGTACAGTGGGTGCTCTTTATATTGTGGAAATATATTTTGGACATAAAGTCAGAATGCAACACATTTTGGAAGGAAATCCTTTAATATGGAGAAATTCCTAGAGATTTATTAGCTGCTCAGCTACATTCTCCATTTGAAAGATGGCCAAACCTGAAGCAGAGGCTGTGAAATTAGAATAATTCCTGTGAGTGGACTTTATTCAGAGTATCCCAGGAATCAAATCCATACTTACTGTAACATCTACCTTTTTAAGGTGCACCTAAAAGATGTGTTTGAAGGCCTGAGTTTTAGAGTACTGTATTTCAGTGTTGCATCTTTTACACTGAGCAGATTTATTTTTAATTTTACTAACACTATTGTGCTGCTATCAGCAAGATACTGACAATCTACAGCTTGTATCAATATACACTATATATCACTATCTTTTGCTTCTTAAAAGAGAATGTATGAAGGTAAATTCTAATAGTTTTCAATGTTGGCATTCAGTTTTGTTCCTGTACTGGTGAGACATATTCTTGTTTAATGAATACAGTGCATCAGAATGTGGATTGTGACAGGTTCATTACAGCAAGTACCCAGACATCACTATTGATCACAAAAAAAAATGTGGCTGTGATGGCTGCCATTGCTATTAATTAAAAAATGATGGCCATTGTCTGTATTTGGCCATTCAGGTCTGGTTTTTTCAAAACCACTTAAGATTGGTTTTTGCTGAAGCTGGCAAGAGTTTGGGCTACATCCAAAGAGTGGTGACATTGAAGTCTTTGTGGTAAAGCAAAGCACTCTTGGATTCAGACTGTTGTATTAATTTATCCTGTATTTATACTGATAGATGAGTTTTATTCCAGGTCACTCCATCTTCACTTCTAGCTGGATTTTTCTTTTAGACAATTTTAATTGAATGCTAAAAGTATTTACACTGGAAACTTTTCTCCTTACTTGACCCTGTTTTCAACACTGTTTTAAAAGTAATTTAGTATTATTAAAGTCTAGTGCAATTAATAGGGATTTTTTTGTTTATTTGTTTTTTAGGATGTTCCCATGGGGCAATATCATTTTCAGCGTTGCAGAGAAAGGTAAATCAATCTTAAAAAATTACTTAGTCATAGAAAAAATACTTAGTCATATAAATAGATATACATTGGTATGTTTTCAAATATTGAGGGCCATTGCTCACACAGACTGTTTTTTTATGTGAGTGCTGATACCTCTTACGTAAAGAAGGGCTATGGAAATAGATTTGGCAGACGTGTTTCTTATGAATTGCAAATTCACTTCCTGATAACAAATAGCTTTATTCTGAGTTGGTATGTTGGTGACCTACTACAAGCTAGGTACTCTACCAGTGGGAAGAATATTATATACAGGGAAAACTGGGAGGAAGCCCAGAGAGGGGTAAGAAAAGGGAAGATGGAAAGGGCTGTTAAAATTTTTTCTTACAACAGCTAATAATATGTACTAAAAGAAACATTTTGTATATTTGTTCAATTGCTTTGTATTTGTATTGTGGTTTATTATTTTAGAGCCTTTAGTATGTTTGCAGTACTAGATATTCAAAAGGTATTTTGTGGTCTCTTTTATAATGCCCCAGCTACACAAAATGTTTGCAAGATCACAATAGCTTTAAGTTTTCCTGGTGCTGCTTGGTACCTTGATGACTAGGGCAAAATGGAGATATCATCAATACCGTAAAGTGATTTAAATGAATCTCCTAAAAATTTGAATTGTTATTGTTTCTGGTTGCCATGCAATTATCTAAAATATTGCTAAATTCCAGAAGGTGAAGTTTTGACTGAACATGTGTGATATTAATAAAAAGAGTCTAATTCTAAAGCTGCACATTTATGTTTGAACAGTATGTCCAAAGGCTTTCTATCAGTCAATGACAGACCATTGGACTGTGGCATTTGGAAATAATGCAGTTCTTGTGTTTGTGTTTCTAAATACTACTTCAGAATAGATTCAGAAGGAACAAAAAAATGTGTCTTGAAACCATATAATGGAAGGAATTTCTTCCATTACTGGTGTCTAATGTCCATGGTGAGGCAGACATGTAACTAGGATTCTAGATAAACTAGTTAATCATTCTCACAGGATACAGCTGCAGTGATCATAAACACTTTGAAAATCAGAATTTTATTAGAATATGCAGATGTGGGGTTTGAAGCCTGACTGTAGGCTTCTGTTTGTGAAGGTCTTACCTCTTATGCATTATACCATAGTCTTATGTTGATAAGGACCAGCCAAGAGGATTGACTGTGGTTGGACAATGTCTCCTCATCTGTCTATGCATTTCTCCTGGGTTGTTTCTTGATTGATTTCTGTGAAAAATGAGTTTTAAGAACTTTCTTACCTAAATTCACTAGCATTGAATAAGCATTAAATCACTTGTGTTTTTTAAAGTTTCTGTAGGTCCACTAATACAATTTTTATATTAATTTGAAACTTACAACAGGTTATCCATTTTAGAGAAATAACTCAAAAACTTGATGTTGAGGAAAGTTCATGTTTGACTGGGTTCAATTTGTAGTTAAGAATATTTTGGTGAGGAAAAAGTCAAATTTCAGATGTGACTAATGATTTGGAAAACATTGGTTTTAAGTTAGCAGTGGATTTAAGTTTTCAAATAAAGACGTCACCTGTCAGTATTTGAAATATGTCATTTTCAAGGAAAGCACAACTACTGAAAGGATTGATGATTGCAGCAATTTATGTTAGAAAAGATAAACCCATTGTGATGATCCTCTGTTAGGTTCGTGCTGAGTCCAATCAAAAGCAAAGTTTTTTTATTGCAGATGATTTCCAAGGCTCATAAATAAAGTAATATTATGTATTCTTGAAATTAATTTCAGTCAGTGCTCAGTTTTCTTATTAAAAAGAGTAAAGTACTTCCAAGAAAAGAAGAGTTGGCAGGATTTTGGTAGGGGATACCTATTATGCTTCAGTGCACTAATACATTGTGCTCATCACACAATTCTGACAAGGTTTTTTAGGGAAAAAAAAAGGCAAGAAAGAGGAATACTTTATGAATTTGAGCATATTCCCATTCTTTTTCATTAATTCGTAAGGCTGTGGAAGACTTTCTTTTGACCAGAATTTCTTGAGCTCTCTTGGTTTTTATGAAATATTTTCTTGTGTTTGTATTTAAGTGCTCCCTAGTAGCTAAGCTCTGCTAAGCTCTAGATTTGTGAGTGTGTATGTATTTGTATGTGAGACTGTGGCTTATGATGTTTTCTTAAGAGCTTTTTATGAGGGTCATTGTGCCTGATGCCTATAGTTACTATTGCAGTATAAATGTTAAAAATTTATAATAAACTCACAAGTTCACGATAGCTGTTATTTTTTACATAACTTCCCACATTTTTCATTTCAGAACAAAATCACAGAAAAGAAGATTTGAGGAAGAACTGAATGAGAGGATGATCCAAGCCATTGATGGAATCAATGCCCAAAAGTATGGCTTTATTCTCTATCCTTTGTTGTCTTTGTCCATTCCAACTTTGACATAAAGCTGCAACAGAGGGCAGTGTTTAATATTTTTTGCTCCCACATGCGCACCAAGTCTGAAAACAGTAAAAGTGTTACTAATACTGGCGTAGGAAGCCCTGCACATTTTGAAGACAGGCTGTAAAGTAAGATTTTCTACTCTATGAGATAAGACAGTGCCTGTGAATCATGGTGTGACAGAGGTATTGACTTGTCTTGATCTTCCTGGCAGAGGGAGTTTGCTCTGTAACTGTTTGTCTGTAGACTCATGGCTGTGACACTACAGATTTATCTTACCTGGGGGCAGAGAAGTAAGACACAAGAAATGACTGGCTCAGTCAGAATGATTCCCACATCATTCTGATGTGAAAATTGATGCTTCCTAATTGTCACAGAAACAATCCTCAGGATTAGAAACTTTCCCTAACACCATAGTTTAATGTCTCTCAGTTAGTTGGTTGGTTTCTTAGAGAAGGCTAATCTTGATGGCATGTTGGAGTTGCTGGGAGAAACAATCTGCCATGTATTTTTCCATGTCCTAGGAAGAGCTGGAGGCAGTATGATGTTTTCTGTTTCCTGGTGAAAGGATAAGGCTGGAAAGAAATCAATTCCAGTCCAAAATAAGTGTTCAAGCTTCTTATATTTCTCTGATGAAATAAGGGAATTGCCATTCAGAAGTGTGGACAATAATTGTGATGAATTGTTTCCCCACCCAGTTCTGTTATTCAGAACCTTAATCAGCTGAGTATCAACCTAATTATTAAATGTTCATATGTCACAATTTGGGGTTTTTTCATCTTTTAGTCTTATTAATTTGTACTTGGATTTAGGAATTTTTTTTCAGCAATTAGAAGAGTGTTGACATTTATATGTCATAGAGAGAACACAGTGAAATAGGGTAGGTCATGTGTTAGGCAACGCCTTTTGATTATACTAAACTTGCCTAAAACAGCTATATAATTTTTGTCAGGTTTTTCATGTCTTTAGGTATACTTGCTCTGATAAAATTATTTCAAAAGTGATGTTTTTATGTGAAAAGTAAAGCATATGTGTAGATGCATTAAAATATTGGTGTGACCCTACTGTATGTTGTTTTATCTTAAACAATCTCTGTCTTATCTAATTAGCACATAAAATTCAGAGAAAATTGGAGATAAAAAAAGTTTCTGAAAAAGTTTCATTGCATTTTGTCCATGACATGGGAAACTGCAGAAAGATAAGAAATTATCTTCTATATCAGAAAGTCTGAATGTCACCTTCCAAAACTAGATTCTCTTCCTAGCTCTGTATTGATTTGCTGAATGAATCTCTTAAAAGCTATGATTCAATTGATTAATACCCAGGGATAAGTTATGAAAAGTGCTGATTCCTCAAACGTCAAAGTAATTCAATAATATTTTAACTCTGTGAAGGCTAAGCACACAAAACAATGTAAATAAAATATTTCCTACACTTAGGACACATTTTTATTTTCTTTATTATTGTGCATATTTTTGTACCTCAATTTTTCATCTGTAAAATGAAAATAACATTATTAGCTAGAGTGAACAAGTGGTTGTGACACTAAACAAATGGTTTTGTGAATCAAGCAGAAAAGTTTTAAGAAAGCATGTGAGAAAACTGTCATTTCTAGATGATTTTAAGTGTAACATTTGGATTATATGGCAAATAGGTCTATGACTGACTGAAGAAAATTTAAAAAATATTATTGCAAGAGTGAATGAAGAACAAAGAGCTTCTGTGCCTTAGCCATTAGGCTGTATCACACTTTCTCCATGGGTTTCTTTTCCCTGTATCTTGAACAAAGCACTCCAAGTGCCTGTTCTGCACAGGCTGGGGATGGGCAGCCCTAGCTAAGCCATCCCAAGCCTTGATGCTTAGGGAATTCCTGTAGGACATGAGATGGAGGAATGACCATCTGCTTGCTAAATTTGTACCTACAGAGGGGGCTAAAGTAAAGCCAGTTGGTCTGAGCAGGTTACTGTGTTAAAGGGACACACTCTCTTTGCTCTTTTTTCCTTTAAGTCACAGTGCTGCTATGTTTTGTGCATAATTCCTTGCTGTACATTGTCAAGCAGTACAAGCCCTATGAAACCACACACCTCTGTGGATACAGGCAGAATTCAGATGTCTGTCTGTGTTGTTCCTGGAATTGCAAAAGAATTTAAGCCAAATTTGGTACCTAGTTTCCCAAGAGACATGTCCTCAGGTACTTGCAAATACTTTGGCAATTTCCAGACTCATCAGGGAGTCAGGCTGAAAGCAGAATTTTTTAGCACTTATGTCTGTGCCAAAGGTGTGTGACTTTGTGCTCCCTCTTCTGAGCTCAGTCTCCACTTCCATTTGTGTTGTACTGTTTGCCTTGTGTCAGACCTCTCGGGTCTGCTACATAAAACTGGTACAGGTTTTTTTTTGTGAACTTTTAAAAACTAAAAGCTTCTGAAAACGTGAGCCTGTAATGTGGAGTATGAGGCAGCACGTGCTCTAAATGGCACTCCTGACTTCACATGCGATCAAGTGTGTAACCAAATTGGGCCCTTGGGAGTAGATCTGCAGAGAGAACTTTTTAGCAGTGTGCTGATGGAAATTAAATCAATCCACCTGTCAGATACCATAAGAAAAAACAGGAAATTTGTTAACTATCTGGGTAAGAGGGTTACTTCTTGTTTAATATTGTAACTAAATGTAAAAAAACTTTCATTTTCAGTTTATCAAAAATATTCCACAAACTGAATGCTTTCTCCAGTAGATTACAGCTGAACCCAAACAAAATCATGCTATGTACACCAGCCTTTCAGTTCTCTTTCTTCTCAGAATTCTAACTGTGATCACACATAGATGGGAACCATTGCAGAGCAAAAAGAGAAATAAATTTTTGAATTAAGCATTCTGAGAACTGAATATGTTTACAGACCTTTTTTTTAATGCAACTGGTTGCACAGAAACAGGGACAATCTCCCAGGCAAGGAAACAAATATTTTCCATTTCACAAATTAAAGCTAATAGCTTACACTCCACTCTGTCCACTCCTGTTCTCCAGGACTTTAATTTAGGATATGTTCCACTGTGGTTCACTGCTGCTGCTTATTTGCATTAGAGACTGTCAGTTGAGACATTGCCTTTTATTTTGAAGTCTTTAGCTACACTACTAGTTTAGAGCCTAATTTAAAATTATTGCTGGAAATGCTGGAAAAAATCTCAGTCCCTGCTACTATTGTTCAGGCTGAAGTACTGCATGTCCACAGAACTAATCTGTTTAATTAATTTTTTGTTTTCAAATTTGCATTGTGCCCTTGAAGTACAAGCAGACAAACCCTCTTGACATTTAAATATTCTATATATTTTCAAGTGTCTATTAAAATAAATGTAGACTTTCATATTAGAATATCTCATTTTGTAAAAGTTATGTCAAGCTTTTGTCAAGATTCACTTAGTTCAAAAAAGGTTTGCCATTTCAATGAGAGTATTTATGCTATTTCTCATGTTAAAGCAGGGAAGACGGGTTTATAATCAGCAAAAAGATCGAAATCTACCTCTATAGGGCTGTGGTCAAGAGACCGTAACAGTTCAAAGGCAAAATCCCTCCACCTCTTTTAATAATGTTTGTTATATTTTCATTTGCTGCAGGAGTTTGTGAAGTGCAACTTACCTACCCTCCACTCCTGCATATTATAACAGTGCCCTTCCTAAAGGTACCTTGTCAAGGCCTGTTTTTGCCTCAGGACCTCGTCTGTCCACTGGATATACTACAGTATTTTGGACATGAGTGGAATATCACTGAGTTCCATCATATAAATCTCTCTGTCCATTCTCTTTAGGCATGATGAAAAACAATTTAGGCACAACAGAAAAACAATTGTTCATCTGTACCTTAGCAGTAGAAGGCAAAAAGGAGAGGGGATTTTCTGTCTCCGCTTTTACTGTCACTTTTTACCATATACACTGCAAAACATGTGAACTTGCTCAATTCTAACTTATTTTCTTATTTTGCTGCATTTCAGTAATAGAAAAGGACAGGACTACTTTCTTCTTATGTCAGTGATAATGTTCCTTCTCTCTTCTAGGCAGTGGCTTAAATCTGAAGACATTCAAAGGATATCACTTCTTTTCTATAATAAGACTCTGGAAAAAGAAGTAAGTTATTTTCAATGAGTTCAATAAGTCAGGCCTGTTAATTGTTTTATGGCCCTGTGGACCTTGTGTGTATTTCTACTCACTGACAGCTTCAGCAGGAGGACTGGGGAGTTGCCTCTTTCTGCTTTCTCATGAGCAGCTGATGGCAGCTGGTGGCTGAGCAGCTATGATTTCCTTTGGGGAAGTAAGAGGTAGGTTGGACCACAACTGGCTGCGTAAATTGGCGAATTTGGTGAGGAAGAGCTAGAGGAAGTATTGCCATACTGTGCTCACACTGTCCAGAACGTATCCTCAGTGTCCCATGTGGTTGAATATATACTTTGCTATTTTTCTAGATATCTTTCAGTTCAAAGCATCCAAAAGGATTTTCAGATTCTTTCACAACTCAGCAGAATAGTTGTTATGGCCATCTGACAAAGTCTTGTGTTGCTTGCAGTGCATTAGGGTGGAAAAGGTTTCAAGGCGCTTTGAGCCTGTTTTAAAGACTTCCTAAGAGAGAAGAAGCAAGACCTGGTGTGGTCTCATCCTTAGTGTTTGGGGGTTCACTGATTGGACCAAAGCTGTGCCTGGCAGCACGTGAGATTTTAATGTGGTTGTTACTAACCAATGAATTCTGAAAGAGAACTTGAGAGAAATACGTCATTATTATTACTTTGGACAATGACTTGGGAGAAAATTTGGGAGCTAAATTGTCACAATAGGACACGAAATAACGACATGCACACTGGAACCTCCAAGGTAAAAAAAGAAGGAAGTTTATTTCTCAACCTCCGTACATATAGAATTCCAAACGTGACCCTGGCTTGGAGGATGAAATTGCCACCTCTCCAACGACACTGGTCAAACCAACAGTCCATCAAATTCCTCCTTCTCCACAAAGGAATGCAAAAACAATCATTATTTACATAAAAGTGCGGGAGAACCTCCATTGCAAAAATGTAAACCTCAGAAGGCTTAGAAGAATTTAGAAGAAGAGGGCGACATCAAGTTATTTGGCCAAGTCAATGCTCCCAGTAGAAGTCCAATATCTTCATGTAGAATGCTGTGGAACAGCAAAGAGTTAATTGTTATTTTTGCATCCAGCTTTTTAATATCTTTTTACGTCACCCTTTAATGGCTGACAAGTCCAGTCTTGGCTTTGAAGAACTTAGTAAGAAATCTGCTTTTGATTTAAACAGAAGCTTTTCTGGCCCTATGGGACCTGAAAGTACAGAAAGATAATAAGACAAAACAGTTGTTTAACCTAAGGAGTGAATTGCCTGCCTTCTTTAGGAAATGCCTGGAGAAGTGTGAAACACTGAAACAAATTTAAAAGTAGATTAGAATTCTGTGAAATTTTGATAGCAACTCAAGGTTCAAAATTGTTGAACAGGACCACTACAAACATACACAACAGGTGGAAGAGCAGAACTTGCTGCAAAGGTACCCATCAAGCAAAGACATATTTTTGCCTTGTAATCCAGTTAGATAAATGATAAGAATTGCTTTTAATTTGTCATACAATTAAAAATTTTAAAAAAGATGTTGTGTTGCAGAAGTGAGTTTCTACATATTCATGTAAACTTTGGTGCACTGGTTTCATAGGCAGAACTTGGCATTAAGCACAGAGACACAGCTGTGTGCTTGCAGTTGGAAGGCACAGCTCATGCACTTTGCATTTTCTGAAGTTTGCATCTCCAGCACTTTGTGAAAATAATCTTTGGGGGTTTTTTCTTAGTAATTAAATCTTGAACTCTTATCCTTTAAAAAAAAAATCAAAGTAAGATAGAGTAAGTAACTTTAATAGCTACTTAGATAATTTCCCTTTGAGTACTTAATTGGTTTCAACCTAGATATATCTATCTCAAATAGCAGAGCAACTCTGATAAATATTTCATTGCTTAATTCTCATGTCTCTAGACAGACTAATTAGAGATAAATAGATTTTTTCTCATGACAAAACAGATCAAATTGACTCTCTCCTAAGAATATCAAGTGTTTCGTAGTAACATAACATTAGTAGTGGACATATGAGGCTTTTTAACAAAGACATGAAATATTTTAATTGAAGTAATAATATAGGTTCAGTAAATATCAGTGTGCTTCCTAGCTATGCTCTGTAGCACAGCTTACACTTTGCTACTTTTTGTGCTCAGAAGTTTCCTGCCTAAATTAATATTGCATATTTTGTAACTGTTTCAGTCCATTCAGTATTTGTCAATAATTGAAAATTGGTTTGAGGAATTCATCACAAAGAATTTTGGAATCTTTGAAGAATGCTTGGCCATTCTTAAAAATATTTTAACTTATGCTTTAACTTTTTCTTTTTGATGGGGTTTCTTTTGGGGAGGGGGTGGGGGAGGGAATTTTTTTTTGTTAATTAAACTTCTTATATTGAGTTTGGGATATTGAGTTCAGTGGAGGAACAAGGCAAAACCATTTGACATGACTGTTCTTCAATAAGCAAAAGTATTAATACTATTTCTGATAATCCCTAGCCATGTGTGAGTGGATGTGAAGTCACTGAAGAACAGGAAATTTATTGTTGCTAAGAACTGCCTTTACATATGTGCATCTTTAAGCTGAAAATTCACTTGGGTTGTATTTTACCTGTTTGGCAATTGTGTTTTTAACATTTGCTTTTATTTTCTTCTAGTATCGAGCAACAACTTTGCCTGCATTCAAGTATTATGTGACTTGTGCCTGTCTCATATTCTTCTGCATTTTTGTTGTACAGATTCTGGTGTTGCCAAAGTAAGTGATATTTAATATGTACTTGTTCCTATATATATTTGCTCATTAGTGTAAAAAAATATATATATAAGTCAAAAAAATTGGAATTGTTACTTTGCATATGTCAATTCATGGAAATTAAATTTAACAGAAAAGATCAGGGACTTCAGCCAATTTTCAAACTTAGGCTTCTTTCTAATTTTAAACACTCTTGATAGTGTTATGCCAAACATTAGTAAAAATTCTTCATTCCTTTTAGTTTCTCTCTTTGCATTTAAAAGTAAGTGTGACAGTTGGACACTAGAGTGAGACAAAATGGATTACAGAGTTGGCACTGTGATAAATCACTGTATTTAACTTATGACTATGATAATACTGCTATACTGAGTGTGGAAACAGAGCATTAATAACCATAAAGTGTACCTTTATAAAATTAATTTTGGAATATTAAAATCCATTTCTGGAATAAATCTTTTTATTAGAATTTATACATTATGAGATGATTTATATTTGTGCTTGTTGTAGAAAGGCTGAAAACTGGAAGACAGTTCCAATATAGGATGTTTTATTAGACTTCTTAAAATTAAATTTTATGGTTGATTGTTTACACAGTGAAAAGTTGGTTTTTGTTTTATAGCGATTGTTTCTAAAGCAAACACTTCATGTTCCCTGTCATATAGTAATTCTTAACTCATAATCCTTTTTCCTGTAAAGTACTTTCAAGATTATTATTTATAACCACAGTTGTGTGATTGCTCTTGTTCTGTAGTATTTACTCACATTTTAATTAAAAATCAGAAGGAAGTGTTAGGAAATTATAGATTGACTTTCCGTACTGCAGACTTATAACATGTATAAAGTTTTATGGACTTCTATTCAGATATTACAGCAGCAGTTTCCCAGCAAATTTCTCAAATGGAGGCACAAAGCAAGGGACACCCTTCCAAGAATTCAGCAGTATCCTGCACATGTTTGAGTGTGACTTTGGGCATTATTAAAAATATTAAATTAGACATGGTAAATTTTATTTTACAAGCTCATACTGTATTTTGGTAAGTAAAATAATAAATTCAAGGAAACTCATGTTTTACCACATCCCAAAAGCCAAAGGTGGATCTTACTGCTCCCAGCCAGCAGTATGATTTTTTTTGTTTTTATTTTAGTAATGAAAATTAGTCCAGATTTATCATCTCTCTTGCATGTGGTCAGACATTCATTTTGCTCTATCCTTACTATGTTGCTTAAACCAATTCTTTATCTCATTAAAATCGATCAGAATATCAGTGAACTCTAGGGAGCTGTATTCAGCTAAGGCGAATATCCTCCAACTTGCTGGTATTTCTGATATTCCTAAAATCATAGCAAAAGACACTTATAAATGCTTTGTCATTTTCATTACCAAAATGTTAAGTGTCTTATGATCCTTTTATAGGGCTGCATATTGAATTGTAAAAGCAAAAGTGTAAAATCAGGTGTTACCAACATTAATGGTATTCAGCTTCAGGTGGTCTGTGGATTGTTTTAATAGATGCAAAAATGGAAGACAGAAAGGCATTGCAAGTTAAAAACAACAACAGAAGCTGAAAAACCACCAGTGTATGCAGTCATCACAAATGCAACTAAAATTGAACATACTCTGATGCTGCAAATGTTATTTCCCACTAAAATTCTATCTACCCTTTTTGGTTTTTTTGCAAAAGTTCTCCAGGACTTTTAAATGGTGGTCTAATGAAGACAGGGAGATGAACTAAATCTGTCACTGGGTTTTATTGATTCACTATTCCATTAATCTGATTTTACAGTAGTGTAATATCATTGATTTCTGTGCAGGCACACAGCCTGCTACTTAAAAGCAGATTTGGAGATATTTGAAGATGGATAACGTCCAGCAAGTTGCAAGTACTAAGTAATTTCTTTAAGATCACCAGACATTTTTTCAAGGCTGGAAAAATTTGTTAATTTCTTAATTTTCTTGGGGTCAGTAAAGTAATGTGGTGTTTTAATAACAAGCTTTATGCCAAGTGGTCATTATAAATTTAATCAAGAAAACAATATCTTGGGGTGAAATGTATGATGAGGAGTAGGTCTTCATTGGCATTAAATGAAAGCAAATCTTTATCGGTACATTTCCTTGGAACAGGCCTGCCCTAGTAGCTGTCTAGAATTCCTGGTTTACCAAGTGAGAGAAGTATGCCTATTAATTCACAGCAACCCTATACTCTTTATTTAAGCAAACAGAATTGGTACTAGCATGGAATTGGTAGTGTTGGTTTTTTGGAATACAGAGTGGTGAATTGATGAAATTATATTTCTATTGAACAGGAGATACTTGTAGTATTCAAGTAAGGCATTGTGTTTAGGTTACATTTAAGGTTCTTCCCAAGTCTTGACTCTCTGAGGCCATTGTGTTCAAGAAACTGTGTCGTTTTTTCCTGAGTCATGCCAAACTAACAGGCACAGTTAGGAGGCCTTCACGTTATGTTTTTGATCAGGCACAACTGAATTTCTTCATAGGAGAGGCAGTACTTAGAAAGTTTGTCCAAAAGCAGGCACAGAAGATATAAGATGGTATAAGTGAAGAGAAAGCATTATTACTAGCTATTTTTCTTCTGTATTGAATCAAACAAGTACCAACAATTCAAGTGGAAATATAAAACCGGACTGATGCTGTTTTAACATTGAAACTGCCATATGGTCTCCATAGCTATTGAATCTTTTGATGGCTTAGTGAAAGTATCAATTCCTTTAAGAAACAAATAACTACCATTAGATACCAAAAAGTCTGAATTCAGTATTGGCTTATATAACTGTCAGTTGCAGTGGTTTCATTATAGAAAATTTGAAGTCCTGTTATTCAGAACATGGATTACAATTATCTACAAGCTAAGGAAATTCTCTGCATTAAAGGACATGTGCCAAAAGTCACATCTTTTCCTAAGTTACAAAATTGTAGGAAAAAACTACATTATTTTCTGCATTTTTCAGTATCTTTATCTTCACCAATAAATTTCTGGTTTTCAGTAAATAGTTACCAACAAGATATACGTAACTATAATTTTTTTCCAATCTCATACCACTGATAAAAATGAATTGTCCAAAGCAGATATTTCCTAATGAAACCAGAAAAATGCAAGTTTAGCTAAGATCATTAATTATACTATATATATATATATATATATAGTATAATTATACTATATATATACTATATATATAAAAGACATGGAGCCACCTGAAGCTTGAAAAGTTCTCATATTTTTTCCTCACTTTTAAACTGTCTCTCTGTAGTTTATGATCAAGGGTTGTCCTGTTTGGGTTTCTGGTGGGGGACTGTAGCAGAAAGCAGAATGAGGTAATTCCCTGAAGCATAGAAGAGGCAGGTAAAAACTTACATGGCTTAGGCAATTTCAGGTGCTCCTCTGATTAAATATTTTGCTCAAATCTGTCAATGCAATGCATCTGGTAACTACACAACAAAAGCAAGGTTAGTGTACTGTAAAGACCTGTACTGGTTTTGTAATGTTTCAGTGACAAGAAAGAAATCATATTATGGCTTTCCTATGGTCATTGCCTCAAATGAGACTTGTTTATGGTGGCACTTAATTTTTAGCTTTTTGCTTCTCTTCATAGCGTTTTCAGCCCGCTTCTTTCCTTCTAGGAGCAGCATGAAACTATTTTGTCTTCACTTAAGTGAAACAGAATTCTTGCTCTTCACAGAAGAGAAGGGTGTATGGGGAGCAAAAATACTACGGGGTTTTTTTTCTCTGTTTTCACCTCTTAAATCTGGATTTTAAGACACCACTTTCTATTACCTTCAGTCTTTTTCTCTTTGTCCTGTTCACCTTGCTGTATAATTCTTGTGCTCCTTCAATAACATCATTGATTATGTGAAGCTGCTACAAAGACCTTTTGTTCTTTCCTGTTGCCTGGGAGATTAAGTACTCTTTGCATAAGCTCTCTTTATGCCATGTTAATTTTATTTCCCATGCCCTCCAGTTTCTCAAACATCTTCATTTCTTCTTCTAAAAGGATGTACTCCAAACTTGACTGATAAGGATGTTCTTGTGTTGAGTCATTTTTTAAGATGTGGAGGCCCCTGTCTTGTGTTCTTCATATCAGAGAAAGAATAGTTATATTTTGAAATGTAGGAAAGGTTCTTTGAATCTTAATTAAGGACATATAAGATTGGAAGTGTTTATACATATGTAAAAAATAAACCTGTTTCTTTTCTAACTAGCTTTGTTTTTAGTTTCCTAGTTGTTTTTTTTTTCTTTCATGTCTTCTGTTGCTTATGAGATTTTCAATTCCTAAGAGTAGAGACTAGTTTTAATGCTCTGATGTACAGCTTATTGTCTCAGCTGCAATGACAAAATCTTGAAGAACATGTATTCATAAGCAATAATGATCATCAAAAGACTTTTTAAAGAAATATTATTTCATTATTAATATATATTATGAATTGCCAGTTGTTTGTTTTTCATCAGCTGTGCTGATGCAGCCCAAAAACTGATCATTAATAACAAGTTCTCTGAATGATTGGCAGGGAAGCTCATCAATTACTCTCCAAAATGCTTTTAATGGCATCAGATTTGTTGTTGATGTTAATGTTTTTTTGGTATTTCCTGAAAATATTTAACAACTCTGTTGTTAAAACAGATCAAAATGTTTCTTAATATTTCTGGCATATAATGTCTGATAAAGTAAGATATTTGCAGAGGCTCAAAGGAATTTAGAAATATTTTTTAATTCTGTAAAAGTGTCAAATCTGGGGTTAAGCCTGAATGCAGGTACTCAGGTGAGGGATTTCATGACTGCATCTAGCTCCCATGCTTCAACAACACAGTTGATCCAGAGCTTCTGTTCTTCTCTTGGCATTCATTAAACATAATAAGGCTCCACAGATCTTTCCCTAGGTAGATGTGCTGAGAAGCTCTCACATGGTGCCTGATGGAGCAATTTTGCTGTACTGTGGTATTGCTATAGAGAGATTTCCACATTTGCAGAATGAATGAATGAGGGAATGAATGAAGGAACACACAGATTGTTACTGAATCCCTGTTTACTGAGTATCCAGGGATGCTGCTTTGGCTAGATCTTTCTATATATAACACAGAAGAAAAGGATGAACAGTAGCACTGAGTAAGGGTGATCAGCATCAGAGATATTGCAGCTTCTGCGGAAAATAGACATCACTGACCTGTGCAGTTTTCTGCCTTTTAGGAGTGAATGTACACCACCAGCAGGTTTATTTTGTATGTCTATTAGACTCTTATATTATTATAAAATCAACTACAAATAACTGAAGCAGCAAGGATCTTCTTTAATACAGGCATCCTAAAGTTAAAACAAAACTAAGCATTGTTTCTCTTAATATACTCTGTTTTTATACATGTGGAAATTATTATCTTCTCATGTTAATAACTTTGCAAGTCTGAGGTAATTTAATTCAAGCATTCCTGAATTGAGAAAATGGCAGGGGAAATGCATGTCATTTGGGTGAGGGCTTGAGTCGGTTTTCCATGGCACTGATGTTTGGAAGTTGCAACTTGCACACTGTACTTTTTCGTATCATCAGTATTATAGACAAAGAAATGTCATGTTACAAATGTGTAACCAAGAAATTAATACCTGTTTTTCTTCTCTTCTAGAACATCTATTCTTGGAATTTCATTTGGGGCTGCATTTCTCTTTCTTTCCTTCATTTTGTTTATCTGTTTCGCTGGACAGCTTTTGGTAGGTATTCAAGGAAATCTAATCCATTAGTTGATGGTTTCTTTGAAATAACATGTTCTGATTTTGCCAAGTCACTCTGCCTTTTCAGAGTACCAGTTAAAGGGAAAACGATTTGCATACTCAGGCTTCTGTGGACATTGTTTTGTCCGTGTTGGTTTTCTGTAAAATGTCCTGATTTATCTGAAAAGCAGAAAATGCCAATGCAGTGGTTATCTGTATCAACACTAATATTCTGTTTCTCATATGAAACTGGATTATCTGAAAGGTTTTCAGTTTTGTTTGATAGATTGCCTTTTCAAATTATTTTTTGCTGTTGTGCTTACAGGAGGTGACTCATCTTATGATTGCTTTAATTTGCAGGACTGTGTATTTGTTTAAGTATTGTATAAGACCATTTTCTGAGTTTAAAGAATATTTCACCATAACAATTTTGTTTGAAATATAAAAATGTTTTAGTAAATTTCCTGTTTTGTCACTGTGTGGTCCGGGTGTTATTATAATACCTGTTAGTGTATGTAATATTATGCTGAATTTAAGAATTTAATTCACTATGTGAGCAAACCATTCTGCCTTTCAGCATGTTCCCCTTTCAGTTCTCAAATAGATCCAACACAGAACTCCATCTATAATAAAAATAAAGAGTTTCAGGATTTGTAAGAAAGTGAATGCAGTCTGCATATGGCATCCCCACTTCTCTGTCTTTGCATGAGCTCCCATAGAGAAAATGAAAGATCTTTTATTAAAAACGCACATGGGAAAGACAATTACTTTAGTATGCAGTAAAACAGTATGACAAGGTAGTTAAAGAAAAAAACAGAGGAAGTAGGTTTTCTTCTCTTGTGAGTCTTGTAATTAACCAGGACATGTTTTTAAGAAAATATAATTAATATACATTTCAGATACCTTTCCAATAAGTTAGGGATGGTGATACTGCTCAGGAATTAATCTGAAATATAATGCAATGATATTCTTAAATATTTTTAATCATTAGAGTGAGGTCTTTGAGGTATTGCTATTACTTAACAGCAAAAATTAGTTCTCATGTAATGTTATACTTGACTGCTGTTTGATATTGACAGTAAATTGAGAGTAAAATGATGAAGTCAGAGTACTACTCTTGAATAAGCAGACTTTAAAAAAAAAATCCTTCAAAGAAAAGCTAGCCTTTTCCAGTAGGAAAATGAGGTGCTAATGAAATGGTATCAAGAAGTACTGGCACATAAATTCTCCTGGGGCTTTTATTTATAGTGTTACTTAGGAGGAATACAAATACATTTTTCTGCATATAAAGGGATGGCTAAGCAATATTCCAAGTCAGAGTTGTAGAATTGTGCCACTTGAATAATATCTAACAGCTATTTCCAATGCCTTTTTGCCCACATCATATAAGTACTGTAAATACTGTAAATAGAAATGGAGATCTGTCATTACATTTCTGATGACTTGCCAGTTGTCATGTTCTAACCTAAACAACTTGGAAAGGAGTTATTTATGTCCATGTCTTTGTGAGTTCAGCTGCTCACATACAGAAACTGTGCTCCTAAGAAGATTTCAGAAAGTTATGACCATAATTGGTGCAGTGTTGTCTTTCCTTCATGTGCATGGATGTAGTTCTTAAGGTGACAAGAACCCAGGTCTTCCCCACGAGGTGGGAAACAGCTAACAAAACAAGCAGTAGGTTTTCCTTTCCCTTGTTCTCTTCCTAAGATTTCTTCCTTTGTGTCAAAATCCAAACATTGTTTTGCAGCTTTAACCACAGTGACACCCTATGTTATATTTTGGTAGCATATTTATTGCACTATCTGACTCATCAACATAAATGCTTTTTTTTTTTTTAAGAAGAAGGCTAAGATTTCAAAGAAACTAATACTGATATATCTGAGTTTTCACTCAACAGTGACATTGTTAACAGAAATCAGGCTTTATCATTCTAAGGCTGAATAGGTTTGGGTTTGTTTGGGTTTTTTTCACACCTCTTTTTCTAAAGAGGTACATTTTGGATTCCCTTATAGAATCCATGTAGTAAATGTGGATTTGCTTGTGTGTACATGGACCTGCACACAATTACAGAGTTTAAAATCACCAAATATCTCATCTTAAAATGCACCAAAAAACCCAAGAATTTTTTGTGCCTGTCTGATCCTGAGAGATGAAATGTGGTGAGTTAGCTACAGGCCAGGCACTCACCAGCTGCTCACTCACTCTGCCACACTCAGAAGGATGGGGTAGGAAAATACAATGAGAAAGCTCATGGCTTGAGATAAGGCAGGGAGATCACTGACTAATTATTTTCAGAGAAAATGCAGACAGAACTTGGGGATAATTGATGTAATTTATTGCCAATTAGGATGGATTGGTGTTGTAAGAAACAAAATCAAACATTAAAGCCACCCTTTCCCAAATTTACCTTCACTCCTCTGCTCCAGAGTCCTTACCTTCTGTCAACCAGTACAAGTAGGGGAGTGTGGTTGGTGCATAGACATTTCTCTCTGCTGCTCCTTCCTTTCTCAGTTCCATCCTACTCAATTTTCAGGACTCCACAGGCTGCAGTTCCTTCAGTAGCATCACCTGCTGCAGCACAGGTCTTCCATGAGCTGTGGTTCAGTCATCTGCTCCAGCATGGAGTGCCTGCTTCTCCAGCCTTGGGGTTCCCTCTTCTGTTTGTGTTCCCTTCTGTTTGTGTTCCCTCTCTGCCCAATATTTTGGGCTCTTTCTTGCCCCGGTGTTCCCAAGGTGCCCAGCCAGGGCTGGGCCTCACCACCAACCTGAGCACCAGAACCTGGTACATAAACTTGCAGTAGCAGTCAAATATTTACAGGACTGTTACAAGATTTACAGAGTGGGACCTGAAATGCCAGTAAAGACAGCAAAATCTAAGTTCAGTTTAGGTCACCTAGGTATCACTGTGTTATATGTGCTTGTCTTAGTACTTTTGACACTTTGCACTCTCAGTCTTTACCTATTACAAATGGCTGTAACCGCTGAAAAGAGTAAGTCCCACAAAAACCAACATTGAACAAATTTCTCTGTATGATTTTCATTTCATTGGCAAAACAAAACAAAACAAAACAAAAAAAAAACCACCTCAATCCAGACTGTAATGCTAAAATCACTAGCTCTTATGGAATTTAATTGCAATATTGTAAGAAGAGATTTATAATTTAATTGAAAAAAAAAAAAAAAAAAAAAAAAAAAAAAAAAAAAAAAAAAACCACAAAAAAAAAACCAAACCTCAATCCAGACTGTAATGCTAAAATTACTAGCTCTTATGGAATTTAATTGCAGTATTGTAAGAAGAGATTTATGCTCACTGTTTCACTCTATTAATTGATTCTGCTGTTCAGCAGCACTGCAGCGTGGCCCAGCTCAGTCTGGGGTGAAGTGATAATTCAGCCATTAGAGAAGAATAGGAATTTTTCCATCAAATGGTGCAGCACTGTAGTAGCAGAAATAAGGAGGAGGTTTGAGACTTCCAGAGCCTGTCTTTGTGGCATCCCCTGCTGGTTTTGGGCCGAGGGCGGGAAGAGCTGACAGTTCTCACAGAAACAGTCATTTTCCCATAGTCATTAAACCTTGCTCAATCCTAGCTAAAATGGCATATATCTTGAAACTTGAAGAAATTTATATATTCTATGTTCTAATTACTTTTTTGTGCCTATTAAATTTTTTATGTTTTTTTTTTGTTTTTTGGATAGTCTCAGTGTCCAGAGATACTCATAGTCTTAAAGATTATGAATATTCTTGGTCATAAAGATCCTTTTTGTCTTATTCTTTCATATTTTAAATGTAGGCCCTTCTTTTTAATTAATTTTGAATATTTTCTTTGAATTTCCCTTGAGGCGTTTCTTTCCCAAATGGAGGAATAGAGGACAGTGATTATCCTTTAGCTCATGTGTTTTCTGTGACTCTATCTTCTTGAAGTACAGATGAGTTCATAGAATGCATGTGAAATGCCTCAGACCTGGTAAATGTTAGATGTGTTTTACCTCTTGCTGTGAATGCAAGGAAGCAATAATCTGGTTCCAATGATACATTGGAAAATATAGTGCATTCAGTGGGAAAAAAAACGATGCTAAGCATGTGAAGGAAAGATCTTTGGGGTTGCTAGCCAGAGAAGTATTAATCTCAAGCAGATGTTCTTTATGCATTGTTGCAAGTACTGTCCAAAAATCTATTTGCATTACCTGGGACATACATGCACTTAATTGATGTGACATTCTTTTTGTGTCAGTAACATTTTATTATTATTAAATGGGTTTTTTTTGCTGCATATGTTTATACCTTGCAAACTTGTTTGACTACTGAAGTTAACAGAGAAGATAGAAGTAATGTCATCTTATCTGGGCATGTCTATAGTCTCTCTTAGATGCCCAATTGAATAATGGAATTAGAAGAACACAATACCAACAGAACAAACAGCAGAAAATAACTGGCTTCACAGTTGAGAAAGGTGGTCTCATTTGAATTTACTGAAGTCTCTGACAAAGGGCAAGCAGTATATGACCCTGTTCCTGCTAGAAGAGAGCACATTATTTACACCACATCACTGCTTACAGAGTGGTCTTTACCTTTTTTTGCAGGGGTTTGTATTTCATTCTAAAGCAATTAGCATTGGTACTTAGGTACAGTCATAAGTACTGTGTACACATAAGATAATTAAAAGCTCTGTGAGGAGAGGAATGTCAGCACCAGCATTACTTGGAAATTATTTTCAGTCTGGAATTTTATCTTTGAAATTAGTGTCTTTTAATGCAGATGTAGATGAAAGATCTAGACCCTTTTGTTTCTTCAATAGTAAGGCTTTGCCTGTAAATGAAGATTAAAACAGGGATGTTTAGGCAAGGAAAACCTGAAGAGGCACTTTGGTACCTACAACAGGGTTCATGAAAGATGGTCCATGGAAGAGGCTCATCAATCCTTAAAGTCATTCTGATGAGTCTCTAGCAGAGGCACTACAATAGCAAATCCATCACCACTTAGTTAAGTACCATGTTCAGACTTCAGGAATTGTTATAAGTGTACTGATTTCAAACAAAAATCCTTCTTCTTACTTAGCTTCTTGAGTTACCTATTTACAACATTAGTTACATGATTGAAGCCACCTGAAGAATTTCCTGACTTGGTTAAAACCACATTCTTTAAGTCTGCTTTGCCAAAAATTCTCTTTTATTAACTTTTTTAATCCAGCAATGTGTCTTTGCCCATGATGAGATTGTAAGTTAATTTCAAATACCCAATTGTGCTTCTGAGTGTACAAACAATTTTTCCTATGATTATTAAAAAAGCAGAAAAGCAGAGAGCATCCAGATTGTTTTCAATGGTCTGTACATGTATTACCTGAGAGCTGATACCCATGGTGTGCTAGTACTGGACTATGGGCTCAGATCAGAGCTCCTGTTGTGTGAGGCAGTTTTTGGATGGTAGAACCTCACTTGGAGATCGAGACTTGGCTGATGTAGAATGCAGCATTTGGAAATCCTTTCTCTACAGTTCAGTGCCTTGAGCATTGTCCTTAAAGTGTCATTCAGGTTTGATTTTTCTCAAAACCAGTGGATCTTTAAATATTTCCTGAGAAAAAATAAAACCTTGATCGGAGGAACTGAGAACAACTTAAAGTAGCATACAACACAGTGATTGTATGTTTTCTTGAGTGAAGAAAACAGCATAGGAAGTGCCAGGACTGAACTCTAACTGTCTAAAGGCATATCTGTATTTACTGTTAGATTTTTACTGTTGCTAGATATTTGTCTATTATTAATTACCTATTATTAGTAGACATTTAGAATACAGACTCGACAAGGTAAAGGCCTTATCAAGCCTCTCTGGGGGGGAAATGATGCCTTAAATTTTACCTTTCATATTTTTCAGATTCTGTGCTGCCTTAGTGTGTGACTCTGAACTTCATATAAAGTGTTAGCAAGTTTTCTCCACAGTTTAGTTAGACAAAACAATCCTTTTCCACCCCGAGAACCAAGGACTTAGTCACAGCTTTGGGCACAAAAAGTGTAAACAGCAGGGAACTGAGGAGAGCAATCTGGGAGGATGAGACTTCATAACCTGAAGCTGTAACTGGATAATTAACACCAATATGTAAATAGACCAAAACTTATAAAAGTGTGAAAACTCGTGACCTATCATCCATCTTGGGTCCATCTTGGGTCCATCTTGGGTAGAACCATGGCCGTGCATCTGTACTGCCCAAGGTGTAGGGCACCTTCTAATAAATACCTACTTTATTCCTTCTTAACTCTGTGCAGCCTCTCCTCCAGATCAGACTCTCTGGGCATCACACTGATATGTTCTTTCCTTTGAATGACACAGCTGAAGTGAACCACATGGCCATTTTAACATGGCCTATTGTAAATTAACACTGCAAAGTATGATGAAATCAAAAATGTGATGCTGACTTTAGTTTTTGCTGTTATTTCTTTATTCAGGATTCTAGATTTTGTCCAGTCAGTTGCATGAGGTAGAAACTGAATAGACTTTTCACCTGGATGCGTTTTGTATGATTCGAAATTCCTGGCTAAGATATACAGGTGCCACCATGGAATTCAAAATCTTGGTGTTACAGTACTTGTTTTAGAAGTACTTTGGTCCTTTTTGTCAACATTAGGAGCATTTATAAGTATGAAAAGTAAAAGCTTGTGTCTGTATAGCAAAATCCCCCTTCTCCAAGCTTAGGTGAGTGTAATTGCTGTCAGCAAGCTCTTTGGGTTTGAACTTTGGTCTTCTTCAACTCTGAGTGAAAACGAGCATGTGAAAAAAATCTGAATTTTGTTTCTCTTGATTTCATTCTTTGAAGCATCAGTATTGGTAAAATATCGAGTTGTGTCTGATGCAAAATGAAAAGAACAACAATAGAACTGTAGAAAATCTGATTCACTGGCTTTCTGTAAATAAGAAGCTTTCAGTGGAGATGTTCCAACCTCAACTAGCATGTGAAGGAGAAGTGTGACAGCTCTTGAAACGCTGTCTTTCATCTACAACATAGCTGTCACAATTAGTTCTTGCACCAGTTCCTTGATCCCCCTCAGAAAGACAGTATTCATCTTATTAAATGCTGAAGTAGGTTTTTATGTGTGGAAAGACAACACAGGATACATTTTTAATGTCCTGAATATTCAAAATAAGTTATTACTCATTATCATGCTATGCTGTCATATCAGATTTAACATGTTCAGATGAAAAAGTAATACATTAGTCACCTCTCATACTACAAATACCTATTATTTCTAGTCAGTAAATGATAAACACTGAACCATATTCTGCAAGCTCCACTTAGAATACGCACTGTAATATTCTCTAATGCTACTGAGATCTGACATTTTATCTTACTTGCATGCTTTCAACGACTGATTCTTTAATCTCATTCTCCATTTTATTCAGAAAATTGCAAAGGAGACATAACATTTACAACAAAATATGTGTGATGGAATCAGCAAAATAAAACTGCCTAAGTCTGCTTTTAAGAGTGGTTTTAATCATTATCCCCAATCCTCCAGTGCTGCTTCCAGGGATTCCCCAGATTTTCAGCAGTACTGAACTGCTGCAGTAGTAAGAAGTAGTAAGAACTACATACTCCAGTGCTGCTTCCAGGGATTCCCCAGATTTTCAGCAGTACTGAACTGCATGTGGGCTGGATCTGGACTGCTCAAAAGTGAAATAAAGTTCAGCAAATCTGTTATTCACACAGAGAGTTATTATTCAACAGTGTATATTTTCATGTTTTCCAAGGAATATCTACTCAATGGCTTAAAAAGTTTTAGGGTTTTGTCACAAGTTTTCCTTTCAGGACTCTCTCTGGCTTAACAAATAAGGTGGGAAGGGCAGATGTGCCAAATAAACAGGGCTCTTCCCCCTCGAGAACTCAGAGCTTACTCAGAACTCAGACTGGTAAGAAATACATCACTCTTGTGCTTCTGTTTGACGAGTGGAAATAACTACCTAGAACTTCATTTTAAAAGTTGCACTCTTAACATAACTCACATTGTTCTTCTGGCTAGAACCATCTGTGTCTTGTAATTTTAGAAAGAGCAATGGAAATAATGGAATCTCTTTATTGATTAATCACATTGTCTGAATGATATATTGTTTCCTAACATTTTTGTTGTTTTCCAGGCCTTTTCTAAGTATAAAGTTGCTCTTTTTTCCCTCTTGATGATAGCAGAAAAACATTTTTGTGAAGGAGTGTAGAAAATCAGTCCAGTAAGTTCCTCCTTGCTAAAATATATTAGCAAGGTCAGGTGATATTGTTCAAAAATCTTGTAAGCAAAGAAAAATTGGAATTATTGCAAGGCATTTTAGTACAGCAGTTACATAAGCCTGTACCTGTTTTCCAGGCACTTTGAAAACAAAGAGAGTTCTCAGCAATACATGCTGTTCTCAGCATGGGCATTGCTAAGTAGTCTCAGCAATTCTATACTGTAATTTTTTTCAATTATTGCTTTCAAATACAAAAAAAGTTCAAATTTAACAATTGGAAGCATTGATGTTAAAGTAGAAAAGTTTGAAAAGTCACCATCATTTGATGCTGACATTCTTGTAATTAGATACTGGAGTTCAGCAGTGATTTTTCTGTATGAAAGTTAATTTTATCCTCAGAGTTAAGATAACAGAAATTGTTCATATGAGTAGAGAAAACTCAATTTACATTGTGTAGCACTACTAAAACACGAAAGCACCTTTTTTGCAACACTGTTTTGCATTTTTTACTGAGCTGTGGTTTTTCAGCTTTTGCAATTCAAAGTAAGGGCTGCTAGAGCTTGTTGGGTCCAGTGGAGGTCAGGAGCTGAGAAGTGCTCCTTCCTGACCCACTGAAGCAAAATTTGATGGAATTCAAAACCTAGGGAGGAGATCCTCCTGTCCCACTGCCTTTGAAGTCCGAGGTGCAACCTGTGGTGAGATTGGGCATGTGTTCCCAATAGGAAAACAGGCATATACCATACACGGAGGCCCAATCACAGAGATCCATTGGCAGAGCAGCTCTCTTACAGCCCCCATGTAACAGCAAGCACGTAAACATGATCTACACTGATGGGCTAGTTCCTGCTTTCTGGAGGACCAGGACTGCTGGAATATACACTTCCTGACTGTCAACATCCACAGGCACACTTTCACTCATGGGTCTGGCGCATGTGAAAAAAATCTGAATTTTGTTTCTCTTGATTTCATTCTTTGAAGCATCAGTATTGGTAAAATACCGAGTTGTGTCTGAATGCAAAATGAAAAGAACAACAATAGAACTGTAGAAAATCTGATTCACTGGCTTTCTGTAAATAAGAAGCTTTCAGTGGAGATGTTCCAACCTCAACTAGCATGTGAAGGAGAAGTGTGACAGCTCTTGAAACGCTGTCTTTCATCTACAACATAGCTGTCACAATTAGTTCTTGCACCAGTTCCTTGATCCCCCTCAGAAAGACAGCATTCATCTTATTAAATGCTGAAGTAGGTTTTTATGTGTGGAAAGACAACACAGGATACATTTTTAATGTCCTGAATATTCAAAATAAGTTATTACTCATTATCATGCTATGCTGTCATATCAGATTTAACATGTTCAGATGAAAAAGTAATACATTAGTCACCTCTCATACTACAAATACCTATTATTTCTAGTCAGTAAATGATAAACACTGAACCATATTCTGCAAGCTCCACTTAGAATACGCACTGTAATATTCTCTAATGCTACTGAGATCTGACATTTTATCTTACTTGCATGCTTTCAACGACTGATTCTTTAATCTCATTCTCCATTTTATTCAGAAAATTGCAAAGGAGACATAACATTTACAACAAAATATGTGTGATGGAATCAGCAAAATAAAACTGCCTAAGTCTGCTTTTAAGAGTGGTTTTAATCATTATCCCCACTCCTCCAGTGCTGCTTCCAGGGATTCCCCAGATTTTCAGCAGTACTGAACTGCATGTGGGCTGGATCTGGACTGCTCAAAAGTGAAATAAAGTTCAGCAAATCTGTTATTCACACAGAGAGTTATTATTCAACAGTGTATATTTTCATGTTTTCCAAGGAATATCTACTCAATGGCTTAAAAAGTTTTAGGGTTTTGTCACAAGTTTTCCTTTCAGGACTCTCTCTGGCTTAACAAATAAGGTGGGAAGGGCAGATGTGCCAAATAAACAGGGCTCTTCCCCCTCGAGAACTCAGAGCTTACTCAGAACTCAGACTGGTAAGAAATACATCACTCTTGTGCTTCTGTTTGACGAGTGGAAATAACTACCTAGAACTTCATTTTAAAAGTTGCACTCTTAACATAACTCACATTGTTCTTCTGGCTAGAACCATCTGTGTCTTGTAATTTTAGAAAGAGCAATGGAAATAATGGAATCTCTTTATTGATTAATCACATTGTCTGAATGATATATTGTTTCCTAACATTTTTGTTGTTTTCCAGGCCTTTTCTAAGTATAAAGTTGCTCTTTTTTCCCTCTTGATGATAGCAGAAAAACATTTTTGTGAAGGAGTGTAGAAAATCAGTCCAGTAAGTTCCTCCTTGCTAAAATATATTAGCAAGGTCAGGTGATATTGTTCAAAAATCTTGTAAGCAAAGAAGAATTGGAATTATTGCAAGGCATTTTAGTACAGCAGTTACATAAGCCTGTACCTGTTTTCCAGGCACTTTGAAAACAAAGAGAGTTCTCAGCAATACATGCTGTTCTCAGCATGGGCATTGCTAAGTAGTCTCAGCAATTCTATACTGTAATTTTTTTCAATTATTGCTTTCAAATACAAAAAAAGTTCAAATTTAACAATTGGAAGCATTGATGTTAAAGTAGAAAAGTTTGAAAAGTCACCATCATTTGATGCTGACATTCTTGTAATTAGATACTGGAGTTCAGCAGTGATTTTTCTGTATGAAAGTTAATTTTATCCTCAGAGTTAAGATAACAGAAATTGTTCATATGAGTAGAGAAAACTCAATTTACATTGTGTAGCACTACTAAAACACGAAAGCACCTTTTTTCCAACACTGTTTTGCATTTTTTACTGAGCTGTGGTTTTTCAGCTTTTGCAATTCAAAGTAAGGGCTGCTAGAGCTTGTTGGGTCCAGTGGAGGTCAGGAGCTGAGAAGTGCTCCTTCCTGACCCACTGAAGCAAAATTTGATGGAATTCAAAACCTAGGGAGGAGATCCTCCTGTCCCACTGCCTTTGAAGTCCGAGGTGCAACCTGTGGTGAGATTGGGCATGTGTTCCCAATAGGAAAACAGGCATATACCATACACAGAGGCCCAATCACAGAGATCCATGGACAGAGCAGCTCTCTTATAGCCCCCATGTAACAACACACAGCACTCACGTAAACATGATCTACACTGATGGGCTAGTTCCTGCTTTCTGGAGGACCAGGACTGCTGGAATAGACACTTCCTGACTGTCAACATCCACAGGCACACTTTCACTCATGGGTCTGGCGTGTGGAATTTTAGTCAGTACAATATACATACCCAGACTCTGCCCCCCTTACAAAGTGACTAGCTCAACCCTTGTGTCTTTCCAAATGTAGATCTCCTACTTGCCAACCAGTTCTGTTTGAATTTTCTTTATGGTTACACACACACACCCTGTGGGTCTCCTCAGGGACTGGTGTGAGACAGTTCAGCTCCTGACACCCTCAGTTGCTCACCTGCCTGATCTGTCTCCAGTGCCTGGCACCCATCCTGTGCCCTTTGCCATCTAGTCCAGCATGAAGTTTGCTGCCATTCACACACATGCAGGCTCAGAATAAGGACTGCACTTACACAGAGGATGATTAGAGATAGAATTTAATAACAATATGCAATAGACTCATTTAGAAAAGTGTTCACCTGCATGCATTTCCTTTCATCCCTTCCTGTCACCATCTACCAATATTTGTACATCTCTGATCCACATTTATGCTTTCCTTTCCTCTCCTGTGTCCCATCCACTAAATGCCATGTAAGTTTTCTACATACCCACAATGCCCTTACGATATACCATCATGTTTTATACAATTCCAAATTTCTGCCCATTAGCAAAATTAACTATCCTCTGTTAGCCTGCTAGCCTTTTAGGCAGAAAACACCCTGAAGGGGCAGGGCATCCTGGAAAGGAAGATTTTTCAGTGAAGCTTCTGGTAGTTTTCCCATCAGAAATCATGACTGCAGCAACCTCTTTTCAGTCATTTCAGAAGCAGAAAATTCAGTGACTTCTGTTGATGATGTTACTCATCAACTGTCATTGCCCTTTTGATCATCACCATTTGTGTTTGATTTGATTAGCCTCTCATCAGGTAGCATAAACCCTGTAAAATTCATAATACATTATATCTTGTTTAGACCATGTAATTTCCATCATTAGCTTATTTTCTTGGAATTTCTATTCCTAAAGGCTTTCCTTGAACAGTATATAATATAATGTAATTCAGAAAGAACACAGTGTACAGCTTTACATATATATATATATAAAAATATATATATATATATATATAACTTCTTAGCTATTTTATATTCCTAGTACTTTCTCAGTGTACTTGTCTAGTTTTCTGTGTCTAACGCAATTTAAACTTATCCAGCTGCTTTTAAATTTCCAAGAAAATCAGAGAACAATGTAGGTTAAGTTGTAGTAAAGCTCCAGGTGAGCTATGATAAAGGTAAAGAGTTATTAGGGCACGATTTCATGACTGTTTTAATTTGCCATAAATCCATGCTGCCTGACTAATTAGGTTTTAGGAAGACTAGACAGATAACTGAATGATTCATTTTCACACAGATGCCTTCCCTGCATCCATTGGAACACTTCCCTCCTGTAGCAACAGCAGCAATCAATGCTTTGTGCTTTTTACTATATTGAAGTGGGAGGGATGACAAAACTTCTGTAAAATCTATGTGTGGTTTCAAGTTACGTTGAAATTTGCTATGTACTTAGGGCTGAAGAACAAGGCTGGGGAGTTCAAAAAGGCTTTTGAGCAGGAATTTTTTGATCAAAAATGCAGGTCCTTTGAGTTATGTTTTTGAGTAGGTTTTTAATAAGGGAGAGGATTAATGTTTGTATAAAAGTTTTTTCCCCTTTTTTTGTCGATCCTTAAGATTCTAGTGATTGTTTTGACCTTCCTGGAACTGAATTCAGAATCTGCCCAATTCAGTATGCAAAACTCCTGTCATAAAAGGAAACCATACGTGAAAAAAAGCCCTGCATATACAGTGGATTTGTCCACATAACGTGTAATTAGGATAAAAATACTTACATGCAGTATGATAAAGAGTATCATGCAAAATGCATCCCACACGTAGGGTAGTGGTGTCATTTAGCACGATGTGCCATAGCTACTGAACCTGAACAAATAGATCAGTGCTGTAAATTAAGTCCTGTGTTTGGTAGTTTTTCGTGCTTGAGTTCCCATTTTTGAGACTTTCTGAGCTTGTATCTCTGCAGATGGCTGGGGCAAGGGTGAAAACAATATGTAAAGCCATCTCAGATAATATTAAGTAAATAGAAAACACATATTGAAAAAAATGTTTTGTGGGATTGTCATGTTCCTTAAATTTCTCTTGCCTTTTTTACAGGGGTTTCCATAAAACTGAATTTGACATTTGGAAAGGGCACAAGATGCTTCTAGGCAACCTTATCTCCTCATTGCTAAAGTTTTGGGAAAATTAATGTTTATTGGATGTGTCACAAATCGTTGTTTATTCTCTCTGAGCCTCTTGTGCCTCTAGGCACTGTGCATGTATGAATGGAGACTTTGCAATGTCTTCTTAGAAGCAGATTAAATGAGTTAGAGTTTTTTATTGTTAATTTTTACCACTCTATAAGAAAATCTTTCTGTTCACTTTTTGTGTCAAATTTTAATCCTGTTTTTTTATGAAATGCTTATTTGCCTTCTAGATAGTCTTAGGGATGGTTGATTTGCTCTGCTGAGTTACTTTCCATTTAAAATTAATTATCAAATAAGACTCCAAAAAGATGAAAGAAAAGCCTGGAAGCTCTCCTGTTTTGTGGTCTGCCAGGGACACATCTAGGCTTTATTCTTTGTTGAAGACTTTGCAGAGTCATTATTTACATTTTGAAGTTTCCAGAGGCTACTAAACATGATTCTTTCAATTCAGTCAAGGCAGGTCAGTTCATTTTCAAGGGTTTTTTGATGTTAAAGGTAATGACACTGCTGTCAGCTCTGTATTTTGCTATTATTAGTAATATGGATTGAATATTTAGTAAGGTATTTGCAAATTATAATTATTTAATGGAAGTGATATTATGGCAGAGATTTTAAATACATTTTTCTTTATGTTCATGTTTAATCATGACCTGTCATTCTCGTGAGACTATAATAGTTAAAAAGTTCTGTACAATGTTGTAAGATTATTACTACCCTCAGTTTTGAGATATTTTAATTCTGCCTTTCTTTATACCAACTAAATATACTAAAAATCTTTTTTTTTTTCTCTCTTCCAAACTGTTTGCCCTTAGCAATGTAGCAAGAAAGCATCAGCTTCATTGTTGTGGATCCTGAAATCATCTGGAATAATTGCAAACCGTCCTTGGCCAAGGATCACTCTTACATTGACAACCACTGCTATAATATTAACCATGGCTGTATTCAATATGGTAAGGGAAAAAGGGGTATTTTTTCCTGGTTTTTTGTCCATTTAAGATTTGTTGTTGTTGTTATTCAGTATTTGTTTAGGTATTAAATTTATGGCCCGTTGCTATGCCAGGAACCTGTGTGATAATTTCCAGAGACAGAAATGTAAAGCAGAGCAAAAGAAAACATACCGTGTAATCAAGACCTCTGCAAACAGGATGCTCAACAAGAGCTCAGACCCTGGCTAAATTTGTTAAAGAAAAATATGATTTATAATGAACAGAAAACAATTAAATCTCAGGTTTGAATTGCACAAGTCCCTTAGTCATCTGTGCATCGCTTAGAAAAGCAGCATTGCTGAAAGAATGAAGTATCTCCTCACGGGATTTGTGGAAGACTTTATTCAGTTTTGTGATGCTCCTCTGCTGACCCCAAAATCATCATAATGTACACATTACTGGTTTCACATGCTTGTCTTTTTTTTATTTTAATAAGAAAAAAATTCAAAGATTTTTCAAAACTTCAAAAGTACTGACTTAGAAATTCATTAGGGCTTACGTTTAATTAAGTGATTTCAACCTGTGCTTTTCTCTCATAAGAGAGAAAATCCATGTAATTTTATTATTCCTTTCCACCTATAGAGTAAATTATAGAGTATATCTGTAAGCAATTATAGAGTAAATGTGTCATTAGTTTGCCTAAAGCATGAATCTTAATGATCTCATTTAGTCAGACGGGTCTGTTGTCTAATGGGATGAGCAGTACATGGGATCAAAAGTCTTCTTTTGTTTTGTCCTGTTGGCTAAGGTGGATTCTGTTTGTAAACTGTGAAAGGGTTCCAGTTCAGTTCTGCTTCTGCAAAGTGGGAAATCTAACCTTTATTTAGGCAATGTTTTCATGACAACATCAATGCATAAATATTCACGTTTCAAGTGAGTGAAGTTCACATTTCAGTGCTTTTGAAATCACAACCCTAATGCTTGCTTGAGTTGCTGGTACTTTTGTTACTTAGGATTTATAAAGGACTTAGAGATTGATAATACCTACACTGTTTTATTTTGTTTTCCCACATTTCAGGGGATTCTTAATCATTTGTTACATACCTTAAGTACTAAACTTGTCCAAATGATGTAATGTGGGCTTTTAAAAATGAACACTTGAAATAGCTGGTAGCGTGTTCTCTCCATTTTACTGTTAAATTTTTCTAGTCCTGTTAATGTTGGTTTTCTGTTCTTTCTTTTCCTGCTTTTTTTGAAGGAAAGAAACACAAAACCAATTCCATTTCCAAAATCTAAAATTCACCTAATTGAATTTAGTGTGTAAGGCTGGGAGAGGAGGAACTCAAAGAGGCAGTGGCTGAAAATAATATAAAACTGAATATAAATTGACTTTTAATCAGTGAAAGCAGTTAGCAATGGAAACAATTATTCTGAAAAGCTGTTGATTCTCCATTAGCTGAAAACTCTTTTTGAAGTATAACCTTTAGCCATGCAAAAGTTATACACCAGCAAAAACCTCAGAGATTTAGTAACTTGTACAATGAAAATCAGGCTAGATTTTCTCTTATTTTAATCTCTGTACATATATCAGAAGAAAAGAAAGAACAAACTTGGGTTTAAATTATACTTTGAGTTAGACTTCATGCATATGGTTATTTATTAAGTTAAAAATGTAAAAGAAAATATGGTCAGCAACTGTTTTTCGCTTAGACTAAAGTTATACTAGTGTTTACAGCCCACTTAAAACTTGGCCTTCAAGTAGTAAAAGACATTTTAGCAAAAAAAAAGGAGCTGTTCTGTACCTAAGTTTTAGAAAAATATTTTAATTTTATTGGCTCATGTCCAGTTTATGTGGACTGAATGTTATAGTAATATCTAATGGGCTGTATTTTAAGGTCTTAGTGCCTTATAAGCAATGTTACAGAGTAACATAATAATCATGTTCCATGATATTCATGAGATGATAATTTTAAGTACAATTCCCACCTTGAAATTAAACCTTAATAGTTTGACTAGCAAAAATGACTTTAAATGTGATTGTGAATTTTGCATTAGCAAATTGTGGGAGAGACTCTGAAGTATCATTATTATATCTCCAAGCAACATGTACTTAATAGCAGAGTCCGTTAACTGCATTTGCCTCCATGAACCATTTCAGTAGCAGAAGGCAAAATGTAGCCATTAGCATTTAATGGAGATAAAGAGTGTCTAACCATGCCACACCTAATAAATCATCATTAAGACCCAAATGCCAAATAAAAACTCAGTCTTCATGGTCAAGGGAGACTGGAGAAGAGTGGGGGTGCAATTTTATTTGAAATTACCTGCTTGAGCTGACATCTAAATCTCTTGTTCAGGACATATGTGGTCCTGATCAGCAAAGGGAAGTTAAAAATCAGCTAATGTCACATAAGTATCAAATAGTTCTGAGCTGAAGGGAGAGGGTAAGCATTAGATCTTAGATAGGTGTTAGGTGTAGACATCTGTCTGTTCCTGAGGAAAGCTGTTTTTGTCAAGCTGACCTGCTTTAAACTGATCAGGAGAAAGTATCCTGCATGGAGCAATACAGAGGGGGCCCAGGGAGACTGTGAAGGGTTAATACTTGAAAACTGAATGAATGACTGAATGCAGTACATCAAATGATTGTGCCTTATCATCCTCTGGGATTCATTAGATCTGAAGAATACTGCATGATAAAAGAGCCCTGCAACAGCTCTTGGTTTCAGTGACTTCTGCATCAAATGCATAAATGGTGCTACCAGCTTTAAGATGCCAGACCACAGAATCATAGAATAGTTTGGGTTGAAAAGAATCTTAAAAAGTCATGTAGTTCACCCCCCTCGCCCCCCACCCCAGTATGGGCAAGGATATCTTTAACTGAATCAGATTGCTCAGAGTCCTGTCTAACCTGACTTGGAGTGTTTCCAGGAATAGGACATCCACCACCTCCCTGGGAAAACTGTTCTAGTGCCTCACCACCCTCACCATAAGTTTCCTTACATCTAGTCTGAATCTATCCTGTTTTAGTTTAAAACCATTACCCCTTGTCCTGTTGCAATGGACCCTGCTACAAAATTTGTCCCAATCTTTCTTAGGCCCTTCAGGTACTGGAAGGTGCTCTAAGGTCTCCCTGGAGACTTCTCCAGGCTGAACAACCCCAGCTCTCTCAGCCTGTCTTCATACAAAAGGTGCTCCAGCCCTCTGATAATCTTTGTGACCCCTCTTGCTTTTCTGTCTTTTCATCCAGTGAACTTTAGCAACTGGATTGTTTCCTCTTAAAGAACACATTTAGGAATGTGAATACTGAGAGAGGTTTGAGTATTTTTGCTCCATTGTCTATTGTACATCTGTGAGCCCAAGCTGCCTTAAATGATACAAGTATTGGCCTCCTCTACACCGTGAATGATCCTGTGTTCAAACAATGACAAATAATTAATCAAACCTGCTTTCAATCTCGTAGTGGAAAGTTGGTTTCTTTAAGAGATCTTCCTTTTAGTGTAGCTGATTCTGTTGGTGAACTTGTATTTTTAATTGTTAAACTCTTTGGCAGATACACTCTAATTATACATCCCACAGTGCCTGGCACACTGGCGCCTGTTTTGGAGGGTGCCTAATGCATTTCTTTCGAAAAGAATAAATAGACACTGTCTAGAGGTTGACCTGGCCAAGGAGTTGGAAGGAGAAAGCACAGCTGAAGAAATGTCATTTAAGTGGTACTTGCAGGGCCCAGTCACAAATCTATTCTAGGATTTAAGGAACTTTAAAAACTCAGTATTAATCAAGGTCCACTAGTTTAGCAGAGATGCACTAGCAGGTGAGATAGTGCTCTGAAATCATGTTTACAGCAGTTCTAGTTTCTTTCAAGGGTGTGGGAAGAGATAGAATCATGCTGTCACTGCCTTTATAAGTGAGCATCTCTCCATATCTGTCAAATACAAAAATCATGCTGTCTGAATCTGTAAAGGCCAGTAGGGTCCTCATCTTTCCTGTTGGCAGGAGCTTTGAACAAGGCAGTGACTTGCCTCTACATATTGCCTCTGCAGGGGGCTAGGAATTGAATACACAGTGGCACAAAGATAGTTATGAATTTTCACTTGGCACAAAAACTTTCATAAAATAAAGAAATTATTGAGCAACTTTAATAACACAGATGCATGAGCACTTTGATGTTAAGCCTTGTACAAACTGCAAAATGAAGTTTGCAAAATGCTCTAAAATTTCTGGTAAATTAATTTCAGTGCTCTCTGGATTTTCATTATCCTTTTACATCTTACCAATATCTCAGCATCACCTTTTTTTGGAAAAAAAATGCATAATAGTCTTGGTAAGAACTTAGCATTCCAGGCTGTCCTTAAACCTCTGCTTTTGAGCTTGAAAAGAGGGGGAGTGATACCGGAATTTGTGATTCTTCACACTATTCTTGGGGCATTCTTGTGAGGATCTGGGAATAAAAGTCCTGGCTCAACTACCATTTTTTAAAGGAAGCTGTGATATGCATTCTACACCCCAGTACTTTCATACCTCAGTGAGGAAGATGGCTTTTCTGATGAGGTGTAACTAATGTATTATGTTGCTGTTTTCAGACAACAAGAGAGATGCACTAATTTATCCTGTGTTTTGGTGGGAGGGTCTGTTACCACATGGCTCCCACTGAAAGCAGGTATTTTCATTATGTGAGGCAGAAAATTCACAACTGAGGACTGCAGATCATGTGAACACAAGAAGAGAAAGAACTGTCAGAATATACAAAGTTAAAATAAGAATGTAATGGTAGCATGCTCAGACGTTCCCTGGCAAACATTGGTATTCATAAAAAATACTGCTTTCATTTGAGTCATTTGAGTAGGTGTGACTGCTTAGTAGGACTGAACCTACTCTTACAAAAAATACTATGTTGAAGAACAATATGTATCTTCAGAGCATGATAGCAGATGTAGATAACTGAGGAGAGACAAGAAAGACAAGTGCAAACACATCATTCAGAAATAAGTGTTGTTTGGCTCATGGCAGGTGACAACACTTCCATGTCCTTTTTTCTCTCCTTATTATATTTATTAATATATGCATAGATATACCATATTTCATATAGTGTTCTGTGTATGCAGGTAACATTTATAGGTCAGAAATGCTTTATGCAAGGTTCAAAACCCAAATTAAAATGCTTTAATATAAGTTAACATATATAAATATGCATACCATATGTGTTTCTATAATATAATTGTGTTTGAGTTCTTCATGTTATATAATCTTTGCTCTGGGGACATGCAGAAAGTGGGATTCTGAAACTAAATATTTCATGTTTTCAGAAAAAGTGTATGCAATGTTAGTGGGATGTGGTTCTTTTGGCAAATGCCCTTGTTAACAGAAGTTATTAAATAGCTGGAGGCAGGAGGGAAAGTAGATCCTCAAAGCTGTCTGAAGGGCTTTTGTCCAAAGTTGTTCCTGTTCAAAGAGGCAGGTAAGCATCAGCTGGCTTAAAAAGTAACTTAAAAAGTAATCAAGCAACTTCAGAAAATCCTTCAGTAAAGAAGGAACTAGTGTGAAAGGAAGTATAAAAGAAAGAGAATCACAGAATGAGTCCGGTTGGGAAGGACAAGAGTGGTCATCTGGTCAAACCTCCCTGCTCAAGCAGGATCATCCTAGAGCACATGACACAGGATTGTGTCCAGGCAGTTCTTGACCATCTGCAGTGAGACAGACTCCACAGTCGCCCTGGGCAATGTGGAAATGTGTAACAGGAGGCAGAGAGCTATGAGTGCAAACAGATGACTGTCAAAAAACTAATTTGACACTGTCATAAGTCACCTCTCTGGCATCACACCTCTGCTTCAGCCAGCAAGCGCAGCCTGCCTGTTGGATACTGTGAGCTGCCTGCAGGGACCACTGCTCAGGTTTGTCCCTGCACACAAACCTGCAGGGCTCTCTCTCCAGCATGTGCCTTGACAGCTTGCAGGGAGCTGCACAGGTGCACCTAGAGTACCTGCATTTCCTTTCAGCAGCGTGTGCCAGTAGGGGAACCTGCGTTCCCAGAAGCAGGAGTGTGTGCACTTCACCCACACATCCTGTGGGAAGAGGCAGATGTGCATGTAACTCTCTTCATGTACACGTCATTAGAGCTCTTTGGGATCAGTTATAGAAGGATGTTTCAAAATCTGTAGGTGTTTATTAACATTTTGTAGGGTCTGTTTTCATGGTTTATCTGTTATATTTCTGATACTGATCCTCATCTGTAGCAGCGTGGGGTATTTCCCTGAGGGGGAAATATTTAAAGGATTCCACACTCATCCTGACTTTGTAGTTCACTGATGGCAGGTAAATGATATGCAGTTTCACATACACAATTATGTTGGTAAAGCAAAGGAACCCAGAAGTGCAACTGCATAAACACAGGTGAGTGCCAGCTTGGGGTTGGTAGCAGGTGGTATATTGATAACATTTGCAAATCCACGACCTTGGACTGCTGTTGAAGGGGAGTTAAGAGAAAGAATTGCTTCAGACTCTCCTCTGCAGAGCTATAAAACATATCAAAGGGCACTCAGTGCAGGTGGTGACATGGAAGGTTGGATAGTCTTTAGAAAGATAAAAGAAGTCACCGTGCATGAACCGTGCTGACTGCTGCCAAGGGGGATTGTGGGTCTCCATCCTTGGAAGTTTCCAAGACCTGGCTGTACAGAACTGTGACTGAATTACTGACCAGATCTAACATTAGTAAATCAATAAACTATTTTGACCCACTTTTAGTTGTTTTGAATTAAGCAGTTCAGGTTTCCTCTGTAACAGCAGTTAAAGACAGAAATGGAGAAAGAATTTAGAGGTGGGTTACACAGTGACTATCTGCATGGAACAGCATGTGAGAGGGAGATCACCTCTGGAGCTTTACTCTGGTCAACCACGTGTAGATTTTCATATTTAATATGTAAGAGGGACTATGAAATTTGTTAATAAATTAAGGTGACAGTCAGTGTATGTGAGGTAAGGCTTGGGATTTTAGAAAGGAAAGAGTCAGGTATGGATTTGGTAAAATAAAAGAACTAGGATGAAATTTAGTAGTAAAAGCTCAAGATTATCGTTGGTCTGACACATTAGTGACAAGAAATTCTGATACATGTTGGAAGTTCATCACATGGATAGGCAATGAGTTCAGGATTTTAATTAATTAGGTGGGTTTAATGTCAACTCAGCTGAATCACAATAACCATCCATGTGACTGCTTTTAACTCATGGTAAGTATGAACTGCATTTTCCTAAGTGAGTCCTAATGAAGGAAGGCTACCCCACTTTTGCTGAGCATGATTTTAATAGCTGGGGTGATGTCCATATGCAGAGTGTGTTAAGCTGTCTGAGCCCCAGCTGCATGCGGTACAGTGAGCTATTAAGGTTTTTGTAGCTGTAAGCGAAGGAGCATTGTTCTAGATATATAAATTCAGTTTTTATATTCAATTTATTCAATACATATAAATACCTCAAAGGCAGGTGTCAAGAGGATGGTGCCAGGCTCTTTTCAGTGGTGTCCAGCAACAGGATGAGGAGCAGTGGCCATAAACTAAAACACAAGTTCCACCTCAACATGAAGAAGAACTTCTTTACATTGAGGGTGGTAAAGGCTGCCCAGGGAGCTTGTGGACTCTGGAGTCATTCAGAACCCACCTGGACACATTCCTGTGTAACCTGATCTAGGTGACTGTGCCATGGCAGGGGGTTGGACTGGATGGTCTCCAGAGGTCCCCTCCAACCCTAAAAATTCTGACTCTAGGATGTGTGATAATATATTTTTCTGCAAATTTGCATTAGTGCTATTGCATGACTCACTGATAAAATCTGGGAAGTGTGTTGGTAGTTTTGTTCACCCAGAAGGTTGAATTGAAAGAAATATTTACAGAGGGTGACTACTAGACTAAGTGGGGGATTGAAGAGCTTGTTTTCAGGGAAGGAATGAGAAAAAACATAGATTGATGAGCATAATGAAGCCTGAGATGACACTAAATATTAGTACTTTAAATACTAGGGAGGGGAAAAAGCTATGTGAAAACTAAAGGATGAGATGATGACAAGAAAAACAAGTGAACTGGCCATGAATAGTGATTAAATGTGGAAAGAGTTTAAATGTTGAGATTCAAACTACTGGAATAAATGTAGTCACCGAAATCTAAATTGTTAAGAAAGCACTGGATCGCTGCATCAAGGGGGTCTGTATGATGTTGGTTTCCTGTGTGACTACTGGCTGAATTTGATGACCCAAGAGATAAATGGATCCACTTTTCAGTTTCTATTACATTAGTCCTGATATTGATGTCAGCATTATGATGTTACTGCATCTGTGTAAACCAACTTCAGTAAAGACTTATTCTTTCTTTAATTCTTCCTGTGTTTAAATAGGACATTCAGTTGAGGTAAATCCAAGAATTATTAATACTGAGTTTATTTCTTCGTTATCTCTTAGATGTGTGAGCTTCTGATATATGAATGTAATGTAACAAAGAGCCTTTTGTCTTTTATTCAAGTAGAAAGTGTCAGATGAAGGTTAGCAAAGTTGTTTTTGCATTTCTTCGTTATCTCTTAGATGTGTGAGCTTCTGATATATGAATGTAATGTAACAAAGAGCCTTTTGTCTTTTATTCAAGTAGAAAGATGAAGGTTAGCAAAGTTGTTTTTGTTTGAGAATGCAGGAACAAGTTATCATGGTATGTCATCTTCCTTTTCCTATTTCAAATTAAAATACAAAAAATAGTGAAAAGTTAAATGGTTACATGTAAGGCTATCTCTGCTTCTCCATTTCTGTTCTCTATTTTGACCTTAAAGAGCTGTCATGCTAATGGATTATATGTTGATTTTTTTTCTAGTTTTTCCTGGATAATACTGTGATAGCTTTTCCCTCAGTTCTTAATTCATCAAATGCAAGTTTTCCTAATTCAAGTAATCAGACACGGTGGTGTATACAAAATAACTGTTTTTTCCTACCGGTAAGTTCATTTCACATTTCTTTGTTTTGTTTACAACAATTACGCTAAATTGACTGTTACCAGATCTGCTTGAAGTTAAACACCCACCCATTTTTGAGACTGCAATAAAAGCCTGAATTTTTTTTAGTCAGCTGCAACTGCATTTGAAGTAAGTGGGAAGTTAAATGAGATTAGTACTTCTGAAAATAGAGGTTTTAATGAATGTCAGGTTAAAAAAGCAGGAAACAGCATAATAATAAGGAAGCTTAATTCACCCATGCTAACACATTACAAGATATCAAGATAACACATAGCGTCTGCAAAACAGACTGTGTACTGAAGCCAGGTTAGTCTGCAGGCAGGTTTCCCATGGTAGGAATATTTTCATGTGGCTGACCTGAAAATATTCACCATTTTCATCAAGTGTGAAATTGTCACACTTCTGTCATTGCATGTTTTGGAAAAGCTGGTGTGAGAGGGATAGAAATAAAACTCTCATGTGCCACTATATAAACTGCTTAAGAGACCTGAACCAATCTGAAGAAGATGTCTCAGTGTGAACAAAAGCACAATGGCACATGGAAGAGGAGGGGGAAGGACACTGCTGCAAAAAAGTGGGACCTGTGTCCTAGAGAGCAGTGATTCTTGAAAGAATTACAAAAGACCTGCAGTTGAAAATATCAAGCCATATATTGTGTCAGAATAGGTCAGCTGGGTTTGGGTGAATAAGCGAGAGGAGAAGGGACTTCATTTCACCTCTATGGTGAAATAATGAGACCATTATCAAAATGGTGTGTCCTGATTTCAGGATTTTTAGCTTTTAAAGTATTAAACCAAATTCTTTCTTCTACATTTTTTTTAATAGATTGGCATTAAAAAATTATGTTAAAATTTCACTTCTGACATTAATAAATGAAAAATTTAAGTTAGCTAAAGATCTAAAAACTTCTAAAACATCTCTCAAATATGCATTGTATTCATCCCCAGACACTGCAAATATTTTAACTTGAAAAAGCTGTAAATTCCTTTTGAATTACCACTTTTAATTTTTTTTAATCTGGGATTAAAATTTTTCTCTCTTCATTCTGTAAGATATTGAGTACTTAGGCTGACAAATGTTTGTTTCCTTAAATTAAAAATGTGTTATTTTGAATCTGTGTGTTAGTTTTAAGCCTTTATTCATGTCAATAAACTTTTATGTGATTTATGATAGTAAACTTGACATCTATTGACTATGCCATCTAAAATGAGTACATAAGAGCTTTAGGAATTACTTTAGCCCCAATTGATTTAGGTTCATTTTGAAGCAAAGCAATTTATTTGCCTCCTTCTCTACCCCTCAGAATGACTTTTTTGATTACTGTAGCTTACTTTTTAAAAAGACTTAGCAAAGATTCCTCAGTAAATTATAGCAACATTTTTTTGTTTATTTTGCTATGATGCTTCTGTAGTTTGTGTGTAACAGAAGTTGATGTGTGTATCTGCTCCTGGGACAAAATACAGTCTGGTATCAGTGCTGCCACCTCCACATGTTAAATAAATAGAAGTTATAATAATGACATCTAAAATGTGTACTTTTGGAATATACTTTATTTGACTAGGAAAATTTTTTTACAAAATTACTTTGTCCTCAAGTTTTTTTCTATAGACATATGGAAGTAGAATTCCTTCATACTTCAGTAAATATCTTTATATCCACAGAACTGCAGGTCTTAAATTTTAAGAGAAGAGACCAAATGCATTGGGCTGGTTCCTAAGTGTGTACCACCCTGGTGCAAGACACCAGACCTGTAATCCCAGTAAGAAAGACACCCAGACTCCGTAAGGTATTGGTTAAAATACCTTAACTAGCTAGCACAATAAAGAAAAAGAGAATAGATGGAGTTACTCCCCTTTGGATGCTGAGGCTTGATTCATACAGCGTGAGGTGCAGATTCTGTCTGTCTGGAGAGGTTACCCAGCATTTTCCTCTTTTGAGCTGTTGGAGTATTTTCTTAAAAGGAAACATTTATATTCACTGCTTCAGCTGTCAGACAAAAGGGACCTCCATGAGAACTTGCTGTTGCACTGCTGGAACAAGCCAAGGCTACAGAGGGGGCATCACGTTGGTACCAAGCTGGAGCTTCCTGCAGGCTCCTGGGCTGTTGGCTGAGCTGGCTGAGGTTTTCCTGGGGCTGGGGGCTGCACTAAGCAGACCAGATGCCTGCACCTGCTCAGCTTCACTGCTCTGTGGATTGCCAAACTCTCCAGACCTGCTTGTTGCTAACTGAAACACTGCGCTGCAATGCAAAGTCTGCATTCTTAAATGTCTGGTGGTGCCACTGTTCTATAATACATCCACCCTTGTCTGACATTTTCAATCTATTCTATATATTCCTATGGAACACTGTCAGAGACTGTTCCACTTGAAAATTTCTGGGTCTTTGTCAAACAGTATTCAGTTGTGGGTTCACAACTGCCTCTCCTTGTTTCTTTTTGGAAAACTGATTTCAACACTAGAATGCCTTATTGACTCAAAAAAGGATGCTGCTATTTTTATGTAACCATGAAGTTGGAGTGTGACCTCCTCTGAAATGCAGCTATCAGAGAAGTTTTCTTTTTTGGTGATTCTGAACAATAGTTCTGTCTACTTCTTATTTCAACCAGATCTTCGAGCAAATTACAGTAGCAGCAAAGATTGAGATGGCAGATAAATTCTGTCTGATGGGTGCTGTGAAAATTATCCTTCTTAGTGATCCTCCAAAATTAGTATACAGTGATTCAGGTTCTGTCAGAAGTGCTGCCATCAACAAGTCAACAGTAGTCTGAAAATAGCATGACTAGAAATAGAATGCTTTGTAGTTTCAGAAAAGAAACTTCCTTGCAAGGTGCAGGACTGTAATTTTCAGGAAGCATTTCTGGCAAAGGGGTTGCATATTAAAGACTAAGATAATGATTCTAGAGATGATTCCTGTTTTAGCACTAATTTTGATGCTGTAATCAATTCCCAGGAATTGATTAGGAGAAAATATTTTTCCAGGAATTTAACTTCAACCATACATATCTTTATTGATATATATGACATAGGAAAGAAAAGGCACTTTTTTATTTAGCAATTGAATGTGTTCTTATACGGTTATTACTCCACAGGATTTGAGAGAAGGATTTTTTATATTTATATTATGCATAGGCCCTATTAATAGCTTTATATTTTTCCTATCCTAGCTGTTTATAAAATTGCATATCTGTGAGATTCATAACTGTGCACTGCATCAGTTCATTATAACAGCTGCAGATATAGGCAATGAAATTATTGCTTCAGGCCTTTAGACATTTTACCTTGACCCAAATGCTAGCAAGACATACAGGGTAATCCTGGGACTCAAGCATGAATGAAGATTTTACAGTGGAACAGGAGTAAATCTTATGTCAGTCTGCTGGCAACAGACTTCCACATTAGATTTCAACACCAGCAGTGGTATCCCACAAATGTACATGAGTAAATCAAAAGTGTCAAAGGGTGAAAATTAGGGAGCATAAATTTATTTTTATTGGCTGTCTATAAACCACAGTGTCCCAGATTGTGATAGATTGCACACTTCAGTGGTCAGTCAATAATTTGTTTTTTTAAGTAGCCTGAGCATTTTATTATGCATGATTTCCTACTCAAGAGCCAAATTCTAAATATTTTCCGTTTGATTTCTCTTTGCCAGTATTTTATATACAGCTGCATATTAGGGCTCATTTCCTGTTCTGTTTTCCTGAGGATAAATTATGAGTTGAAAATGGTAATAATGTTGATTGCATTGGTGGGCTACAATGTTATCCTTCTGCACACTCATGGGCCCATGCTGGATGACTACAGCAAATTTATGTATGCAATGGCACCTCTTAGAAGGTAGGTGGCTAACTCCAGTCTTTCTGAAGTTAAATACTACCCATGGTAGCTCTTACGTCATGGAACGTACTTGTTTGGCTGTGTAATCTGAGTCATAATGTAAAATCATTGTCCTGCTGCAGTTAATATTTGATTTAATGTCACACCTCAGAGCATTAGAATAAAAGAAGTCTTGACAAGGCATTTAAATCACACACTAAAAGAAACAGAGTATGGTTTAATTTGCATTTTTGTCACAAAGGACGTTACAAGAAGTCATCATCAAGTTTTTTAAGACCTCAGGCTGCACATCATTAAGGCTTTTAGAGTGTATTTGCTACAGGCTGAAGAAAATAAGCTTCCCCAGTACTAATACAAAGTCTGAAATGTTTACAAATTTAGTCTTAGTGATTGAAAAAATTAGTAGACCAACAGTTTGGATTTTTTTTTTCCTTAAGATACATTTGTATCTTAAGTTTTTAGTGTGACTGCTGAAATCTTTGTTACAGCTGATGATATATAGGACCAAAATTATGACTCCAGTTCTTGTTATTGCTGTGTAAAATAATTGTTGGACAGCTGTAATTTCTACCTCATTTTCAAAAACAGATTGTCTTCTGTATAGGCCAAGTGTATAACATGTGCCATACCAGAAAATTTGGATATTCATAGTGTAGTTTCAATACCATTTTTCCTATGCTGTAACAATCATGGAAAAGGATCTCAATTGAAAAATAGCTTTAAAAAAAAGTGTAGGTTCTTTTTGCACTTAAATCTAAAGATTAAGTGAACAAACCCAAGTCTTTGTTTCCATTTTATTAACGGAAAGAGTGTGTGTGTGATGGTATGGAGAACCAGGAGACGGGTTAGATTGAGCTTGTGCTTCTGGCAGCTTTGATTTTGTCAGTCAAGCTCTGTGTCTGTTGGTATTTTCCTTCCTAAATGTCTTACCAAGGTTCTTGTTTCAGTGACATAAGTAGGAGAGTTCTACTGTGAACTTACTTCCATTGCCTTTAGTGACTTTTGCCAAAGCAGAGTTTTTAATAAACTCTGTACAAGATCTAGTTTGTGCCTTCTCAGGTGAAAAGGTATGTTGGGAGTTAGGTGCTTTAATTTCTGTTTCTTCATATTCATTGGATATTGTCAATCTCTCCACAATGGAAATAGTGTTATTGCATTAAAAATCTATTTTTATTCTGCTTGTATAGAATAAGCCACAAATGCTCTCCATTTGCAAGTAAAAAAGGATATTATTTTTCCTAAATCCTCATCTTATCGTTGGACTGCAAAATGTAGGCACATTTGCAGGGAATGTAGTAGAGGCAATTAAAGCTACATAATATAAATAATGATATTTCATCAAATAATAGATCATATCATATTTAAATGTTCTTAGTTTATGTACCAAAAAGTAGGACATATAAACTGTGGTCTTATTTTTGTGCTTGAATTAATATTGGTTTAACTTTTGAGCAACCTGCTTTACTTAAATTTTTATTTTATAGGCCAGGAATACTGAAGGACCTGAAGACAATGGGCTCAATTTCCTTGTTCATATTCTTCATCACATTACTGGTTTTGGGTAGACAGGTAAGACACACACTTCTCTTCACCTGCACCAGTGGACACAATGGCAGCTGCCATGTGCAGCCTGTCACCTTCTCAAAGAAACACCTTTGTCCTGTTCTTTCCCATACCCTTGCAAAGGAGTGTCAGGAGCATCTATAATGTTATTTTCTTTCTTGCCTTCCAATACACCCTTTAAACCCACCAATAACTATCACTGACACTATGCTGATAGTGTACTGTGACTATTCCTTGTCATTCTGACCAATACTGGCTTGTAGCTTCCCAGTTTGCTCCCATCTGTCTGCATCCATCTGCTGCCTCCCTGGTTGCTTAATTGCAAGCTATTTTCTTCACAGTTGTTACAATTTGGTGCAGACACAGAAACAATACAGCATGCACACAGAAGTGTGCCACATGCTGAGGCCATGGTTGCACTAAAACTGTGACCCAACAGGAAACTATTCTTTTTATGACCCAGTTGTGCTTTTCCAGAACAAATGTGATGTCAATGGTCTTACCCTGTACTAAGCTGAGGGAAGATGCAAGGGCAGTTCTTTCTGTAAATCCTCAGGCTCCTACAGGATTCATGGCTAAAAGATGGAATTCTAGCCCACTGTGCCAGAACAATGCAGTGGACAAGACAGGGCTCTGAAATGGAAGAGGCAATCCATGTGAGATCTCATGAACAGCCCGAGCCTTCACAGACTGCAGCCTTGAAAGGACTTTATCCCAGACTGTCCTTAAATCATTCATGTACATTACAACTCCTCAAAAGTTAATGACTGTCATTTAAATTGCCATGAAGGCCCTGCAGTTTACTACATAAAAACTTCTTCTCTGGCAGTTTGTGCAGTATTTGCTGTAGTGGGAAACATCCTTCTTGATTTAGAAATAACATTCTTCATCTGCCTTGTCACCAGCAGCACATTGGAGTTTGTTCATTTGATGGTGGTGACAGAGTGGGTCTAGAGCGCAGCTACTTTCCCTCAGAAAGAGGGACAAGTTCTTCATCCCATCAGTGGAGAATCTTTAGTCCCTGTCAACCCAAGTTTCAGATGGAGGCAGAGGGTGCAATACCAAGAATAAAGGAGAGAAGGAATGTCATCTTCACTGGGAAAGGAAAAATTTCTTTGTGGGTTCAGTCACATCAACAAGAAAGTTTGTTCTGCACACAACTACAGGTGTTCTCTGTCACACCAACTAAGAAATGATTGCATAATGGAAAAGGTCTTCATCTTCATTTTCAGAGCTGCAGGTTTACAGGTGTTCTCTGTCACACCAACTAAGAAATGATTGCATAATGGAAAAGGTCTTCATTTTCAGAGCTGCAGGTCCAGGAACCTTGTCATGATAGAATTTACTTGTAACTCTTCAGTCTTTTGCCTTTGATTTTTCTAACTTATTCTCCCTTAAAGAAGGAGAAAAATGCTTCTGCATTTTCAAATTATCTCAATCAAAATCTAAATATTACTAGAAAATGTTATGAACTAATTTTAATACATCTGGCATTTAAAGTTACTGTTGGTGATATTGATTGGTAGCAAATGCTTGGAAAAAGAATAGGGGAGGAAATCAACCTGCATAGAGTGACCTTTTCATGGACATATACTTCCCACCTTTTGCCAGTTATTATTTCTGTGGCTGTGTTTAATAGCTATTGGCTTTTCTACTTTCTGTGTCACTGTCTGATCCTATTTTTATCCATTTTATCTTCCTGGTGTTCCCAACACTGATAATGAATTTTACAGTTTGATAAAAATTCATGTGACAGTGTCTGTCTTTCTGTTTTCAAACTTCCTCTTTACTACTGTTATTGAGTGGCACTTGCAGGATGCTGTTGAGCTGTCTTGGCAGTGTCAAGAAAGTCAAATTCTTCCTTACCTTTCTTCCACAGAGGGTAATATGCAAGTAATTTCTCTGTTATTGCATTTTCTGCAGATAATACATATTTTTTCTTCTTTTGATACCTGATTATTGTAAAAATGCTAAAGATAATAGCTACTGATGAAAAGGATGGTCTTACTATTTCCCTTCAGCTGCCTTTGGTGCTCCTCTGTCTCCAGGATGAGTACCAAAAACGTTCATCCAAACAAAAAGTGGGTGCTGTCTTGCAAACCTAGCTCGGTGAACATGGTCACCACTGGTCATAGAGATGCCTCTCCTGAATCAAAAGCAGAGGCAGGGGATCAGAGCCTCTGGTTCTGTGGGGATGATGAGAGGAAGAGTTAGTATATCATTACATGGTTTATGAGCCTGCTTAATTCCTTTAGCTGCACAGCTAGCATCACTGCTGGAAGAAGCAGACCTTCCTTCAGCTGCTTATTCTTATCCTTTTGTCTCCTCATTTGTACTGGCCCAGCTCACTGTGTAGATGTATAGTGGATTGAAATAAGGAAATAGTCAGGATTAAAAATTAACCCGGCAGAAATGGCTGGGCTTGAGCCAGATCTATTTTCAAGATTTATGGCATAGCCACAGCAGTGTTTGTGCCAGAAATGGGGGTGAAGAGACAAAAGCGAGGTGGAAAAAGCAGAATTGGTTTATTCTGATGGCCTTCCAGCAAAGGTGACAACCATTTCCTGACACTGAAATGAAGTGACTCATTTCACCCTGCTTAGAGTTACCTGATAAAGGGCTGGCAACAGGCAGACAATGTGTTGAGAATGGTGATTCTTCCACCCTTCCCAGAAGAATCCAGATTGATGTGGGCTTGACTGTCTAAGAAGTGTGCTCACATTTAAACACTGTTGAGCACTAAATCTCTCTTATGTTCTGCTTTGAATCCAGTATTGACATAGCCTGTGAATTCCTTTCTCAACAGCACCTAAAATGTTATGTGTCCCATTCCTCTGTAGGCTGGCTGTATAGTTTTTCCATGATTGATTATATTGTAGTTATCCACACTGAATTTCATTGGTAGTTTTATTGCTGAAGTGCGTGTGTCAGCTTACCAGAGCTGTAAAACTTATTTCTTTGTTGTCTCTGTTCTGTTTTTTAGTGAGCTTTTATTTTGTGAAGGAATTCTTCTCTTTTTGAAAAAAGTAGTGTCTTCAAGAGCTTCTTCTGAAAGAATTCAATGAAAACTTATTTCACTGCTAGTCACATGACCATTTACTTCTTTGCAGTAGATGGAGGCATGTTTAGAGAAGTATGTCAACTCATACACTTGTATCAGCATTAGCCAGTATGTCTAAATAGCTCTTTTCCATAGCATTTGCTGGTTTTTTTTACAAAGTACCTTGCTCTATTGTTCCTGCTTCTTTTCCAAAGACTTGCCTTTGTCAGCCTTTGTCATGTCTTGACTGATCAGGATAATTTTTGTATCATAGTAACAAACAAAAAAACCACCACCACCACCACAATTCAAAGTAAGTTAGTGCTCTTCTCTTTTTGAAATATGATATGCTGACTTTTCTAATTTCAAAGCAAATTGTACAATTCTGATTTTTCTTTTCTGATCTCTGAGTTCTCTTTGCCCTTTTTTGGAGCAGCCTAAATTTAATTCAGTAAAGAGTAAGGTAGTAAATAAATTATCTTTTTTATACTAGCTTTTAAAGAAGAAACGTATTTTTGAAATCTTCACTTAGCTACCACCTTTTCACTACAAAGTTGATACAATGTATGCATGTCTAATTTTAGCAGGCATCCGTGTTAGTTTTGTCAATTTATGCCAAGAATTTTGACATCCCAGGGTTTTACTGGATTTTTTCTTAATGAATACCATTTATGGCATTTGAATTTACTATCTATGTGTATTTATATTTTATATTTACCAAATTCTTGGATGTATAAATATCTAACACACATATATATAAAATACATTCTAAAAAAGTAACTGCATGTATTTTGCATCATGTGGACAGTTCTGAAAAAAGTCCCTATTCATGATGTCAAGCTTTATAGGACTGATAATTGCCATTTAATATAGGCACAATGACAAGACAACAATAAAATCCTATTTCTGAATTCCTGCAGAATTCTGTTCCCAGGTTCTCTGTACTTTATGATTTTCTGTACAAGTATTTAAGTCTCTGACAACTCTTCTTTTGCTTATAATTTGCAAATATCCTTTAGTAACATATAGTTATTTAAAATATTCAGCTTGTTTGTTTGTCATTCAAAGTCCAGATTTCTGAGATGCAGCAATGATCCATTCTAAGATGTCAAGACCCCTTTTACTTTCAGAAGAATGTCACCTTTGAGTCAGAATAGCTAGAATATGTCTTTTGCAGTGCATTTCAGGTTTGCATTCTGTCCTTGGTAGTATTGGTATCAGCACAAAGAGAGTATGTCAACAGTGATTTCATGTGATGGATGTTCTCTTTCAGTTTTGTAATTAAATATTTAAATAATACCTGGTCCTTATCAACCAATTCAAAGGAAACCTGAGTATATTTCTCTCTATGCATTTAAGTGGAGGAATAATTTTCCTGTTACTGTTTTTTCATCCTGCAAGTATTTGGCAGATACAGTTTTGCTTCATCAGTTTTTTTCTTTCATTGCCTTTTAAAAGCATGCCAAATCATTTTAATTCCATCTAATTTCAACTTTCTACTCTTATCTTTGGCTGTGATCTCAATAGAATACCTATGAATCATTTTGAGCTGTGACAGCCACTGTCCAGTCAGAAGGACTACTCTCATTTTTTATGTCAATGCTTACGGACTGCTAATACCAGTAGTAGCACTTTGAAGTTTTTCTATAATAAGATTGCCATCATAATCATATTCTCCTGGTTAATAACAGGTTAATAATAGTCTTCACTGAGATTGCCTGTTAGTGTTAAACCATTCAGACTACGTTGAAATAGCTCTTGATTTTTATCAGGTCAAATGAAATAGGCCAAGAGAAGGAGGCTTTACTGTGGAAATAATGCCATAGAATTCATGACAACACCTTGGCAATACTGAAAGGAAGTGGAGAGAGCTCCACAAAAGTGCAGTATTATTAATTTTCCACCACCTTTCTAGTGAAATTGGATCTCCATACTGATCCAATTTCACTAGAAAACATACTGATACTCCAAGGATGTTGCATATTTTCATATAGTTCCAGGTATTGTTGTTGTGGTTACTGGAAAGCTACTGGGACAAAAAAGAAAAGCAGGATAAGGTATTACAGAAAGGAGTGCAAAACCAACCAACCAACCAAAAAAAAGCACAACTACCAAAACCAAAACTCAACTGAGTTGGCCTAACTGACTGGGCCATTTTTGATAGTCTAATCATGATTTTATATACTAAATGTATATTATATCAATAGGCTGTTTTCTTTTTGCCAGGCTGGTGGCATAGTGTAAGTTCCAGTTAGTAAAAGTTAGGGTCTTCCTGAAATGCCCATTATTGTAAGTGAAATTCTGCAGAATAATATAAAGTTACAAAACTGTAAATTGTTTCCATTGCAGTGTTTGATTTCTGAAATTAATTTCTACTCAAGTTTAAGAGTAGATAAAGAAATCTTCCATTGTTTAAGACACTTGCAACTTTTATTACTTTCTCCTGGGCCTTTTTGTTGGATTTGATAAAATGTATGTCAGAGTGTATGCTTGGGGTTTGACTTCTGTGGGACCAGGAATTATATTTGAGTAATAGCATTGTAGGGGTTGTGTACTGTGCTTATTTTGTCTCTTAAACCTGTACTCCAGCAGGACAAGATGCCTATTGTTTCTTTACTTCTGTGTCCTCTTGTAACAGAATGAATATTACTGTAGGTTAGACTTCCTGTGGAAGAACAAGTTCAAAAAAGAGCGGGAGGAGATTGAAACCATGGAGAACCTAAATCGGGTGCTTCTGGAGAATGTGCTTCCAGCCCACGTAGCTGAACACTTCTTGGCAAGAAACCTGAAGAATGAGGTCAGCTGTCTCTGTATATCCTCTACTCTGTAAGAAAGCAGTGTACCCTGGAAATACCACTTAATGCTGTTTTGAACAGTAGGTCATTACAGCGAAAATATAAGTTTACAGACACTTTCATTTCCTCTTTCCTTCCTGTAAGGTTTGCTTTACAGCACTGAATGCACCATAATACCCTGAAATAAAAAGGTGAAATTTTCCTAAGTGGCAATGCACTTTGCCTATTGAACGATGGTAAAAATAGGTGAGGAGGAGGAAGAACAGAATGGCTGAATCAACATGGGTTTAATTTTAAATCATATGCATTCAGATGCTTTTTCCTCCATGATCAGAGTGGAGTTGCAACCGGGTTCTGAACTTTCTTTTGTTCACTGGAGAGCTTGTTTATTGGAGTGAAAATTAACCTTTTCTCCGAAACAGTGGGTATGTTAATTCTGGAAAGATGTTCTGAACACTGAATTACCTGTTTATTCGCTGCTTAATGGACCTAATCCAAGCACCAGAAAAGTCACCCAAAAGATCCATCTTTACTTTTCTGGAAATTAGATCTGCTCCTAATATTCCTTTACAGTAATAAAGAAAAAAAATATATAAATCCATTTAGAGAGAGTAACAGCTATAGAGTTCTTAAATGTAAGATTTTTAATTACTTGTGCTTGCCAAATAATTGTTTCAAAAATGACAAAAGAGGGCAGATTTAGGGATTCATATTTGATCTCCTGAGCTGAAAAGGACATCTTCCTTTTCACTGTGGTTTGCATTAAGCAGTACTAATCAGAACTGCATTTCAATACTTTAGTATTCCCTGCAAATATTCATTTGGTAGCTTACAAAAATTGCTGTGGGGTTCCTTTGAATGCAGTGAAGATTTTGGCTGGAAGCCAAGTTGACTCAGCTCCAGTTCTCAGTTAAAGCATTAAACACAGCAAACCATCAGGAGATTGCTTTCTTGATTATGTGCTACTCCACCTCAGCTCCCCAGCAGAGCAGCACCATCTGCTTACCTTTGTATCAGCTACCAGATTTATCTTGTCACCCCTCAAGATGTTTAGGTTGGAATGAGTTTACTTAATTTAATGAGGCACAGAAACTGTAATGTGCTGAGCTCCCCAACTCATCATGTCAGGTGAAAATGATTTGACATTATTTTAATGACATCCATTGAAAAAACCCAAAAAACCAACCTCAAGTTGTTCCTGGTTTTCTTTCTTTCAACAGTTTTCAATAGAAGGCCCTTTCAAATCTCTGGAAGTATTCAGGAATATAAGTATCTGTCATGTCTTTAGATTTGTCTCAATATCAGCAATGTTCTGTATGTAGATACAGATGTTAGGGCAGATTAGGCCTTTGTTTTCCCTGTGTGGATACCTGAGTCAACAGATACGACACTGAAATTTGTCCACATTTTCCTTAGCTGCAAACATTCAAGTTAGTATAGTTAGATGTGTGTTCTTTTCTGTTTAAAACAGATTCTGAGATTAAGAAAATGGATGAATATTCTATTTCAAAATACTACTTCCCTTAGTATTTTATGCATGCAGCTCTATATAGAGAAAAGGGAAAACAAAGTGTGCTGCTGAAAAACAGGCAGAAGAAATGAAAAGGGAAAAAGTGTGTGGATGAATGCTAACTGGGAGCAGTTGGACTGTAGTTTCAAATGAGCAACAAAGTTCTTTTTATAACAAGATACATATATTGACTAATGTTAATACACCAAAAGCAAAGCTCCTTCAGAGTAAATAATAAAGGTTTGTTTGCTTTAACCAGAACCTCTGGAGCTGGGTTCTGCTTATAGTCTGCATTCTGGATACAAGACAGGTTATTTTTCAATTGAAAGACAGACTCAAATCTAAAATGAAAAGCAGGAAACAGGGCCAGGATTAAATATATCTGCACCTGGCTTTTGCAGCTTTCTCCTTAATGCTTTTATCCTTCAGTTTCCCTATTAGTAAAAAGTGCTTGGGAGCTTTTGTGCTGCAAGCTAACTGGCAAGCCCATCACTGAGCAGGAGGAAATGTGCTTTATTAGCTACAGGATGGAGCTAGCACCTTACTTAGAGCAAAAATTCTGCCCCAGAGAAGCTGACCGCCATACTCTTCCAAGGGATAGAATTGGACTGGTTTGCCTTCTCTAAGCCAAGGAGATTTTCAGGCACTGGAGATGAGGGGACAATAAAAGGAACATACTTGCAGAATTTCTGATGTTATTAAAGAGAAAAAAGAAAAGGATTGAATACAAAAGACAGGATGATTTTATTTTTGTTAAAATAAGAAAAGCTGTTCCTTCCTAGAATAGTATTGCACTTAATTTTCTGACTACACATTTTGGAGAGTACTGTTTCAAGAGAAGAATTCTCAGGAAAATTAAGGCACTCAATTGTAACATCCTTTATTAATATGATCAAAATAACCTAGATGGGGATGACTCCTTGAAATTCTCTGAAATTTATTGTGATAGTCACAATTGGTACTTATCTGGTTATAAATAGTGACACTTGTTGCTTCCATGATGGTGCTATGTTATTGAGCATTCATTAGTGGAGATGGATATTGCCACTATTAGAGAGGAAGGAGGACAAATGGGTTGCTATAATTGAAATGAAGTTACAGGGAAGATGACCTGAGGAAATTGAAGTAAAGCTGGGTTAACCACAGAATGTAGTCTCTGTACCTTGTTAAGGAAATACCCCATCTGACCATCCAGGAGCCACTCTGGCAGTCAGACCTTCCCCGACAAGGGACCGAATTCCTTTCACAGTGGGCAATTGCTCCAGTGAGCCAACAGGTGCCCTGCTTGACTCCCCACACACCACACACTCACATTCAGACCAGATTTCCTTACTGGCTTGACCCTTGGGTTTCCCACAGCAGAGTCTCAAAAATCTGGATTTAATCATGGTGTGACAAGAGAATAACAGCTGGAGCTGGGAATCAATATATTCCATCCCTACAGCATACAGTTGTGGTGGAGCTTCAGCAATGCTATGGGCATAAAATCCCTAGAAAATACAACAGGCACAAAAATCTAGGAATAAAAAATTTATGTCCCCCAGCTGCATGTGTTCTTTCCTGTCCATCATTATTTTCATGTGTGCTCAGAAACTTCCCTCACGCCTGTAATGGGATGAAGGAGTCAGCAGTTTTCCCATAGCTCTGTTATTTTTCAGTTATATATCAGCTGTAAAGATCCACTGTGTCTGTGCACATCTGTGTACAGGCATACCACATTCTTCCAAAAGGACACACTGACTGTCAAATTGCAAAACCCAAGCTTTGCTAAGTAAAAAGGGAAATATTATCTTATGCTTCTTGAACTCACTGAATAAATCCTTTTCATGTGAGTATTGAAATCACTTTTTACTCAAATAATAACTTGAAGGTAGTTTTACATTAAAGTAGATAGCAGCCTCATTTATACCTTTGTGTATAGATGCTATTTCTTTTTTTAGTGTTAGTTTAATAAATTTTCTTTCTTTCTTTATATCTTTTTTTGGGGGACGTGAATGTGTCCTGAAAGAAGAGATAAGTCTAATGTTCAAAGGCAGTGGAGAGGAAACTGAAGGGGGTAGTGGGAGGTGGTCATTTTTAGCACCAGAATCTTTCTGTGGAGTAGAGATGCTCTCATTTCAGTGATCACAGAAGGTAGTGCCATAGTAAGTTTAGGTTCAGATGACTTCTTTCTTTTTGGTCCAGATCCTTGTTTTGCAAAAGAAAGGATAATTTGGATTTTTGCAAAAAAAAAAAAAGGGTAATTATTTTGTCCTCTTAGGCATATTGTCATTTTAGGTTAGGAACTATCAATCAGGGTCATATTCCATTATGCATTTGTAGTACATTGAGTTTGTGATTTTGGTTCAGTTTTTTAGTTAGTACAATAACAAACAGCTAATAATAAATTGGATATTGTTTTACAAAATACATTTTCAGTCATGCAAACCAGACTAAATTCTCTTCATAAGAAATCTCAGAGATGGGCCCTATCTAATAAATTAGTGAACATTTTGCTTGCACAAAGTTAATGTTCAGGAAGAAAAAAAATCATTACAATATTTTCAGCTTTATATGTTAAGTCTCTTTTATGAATAGGTTTATGCATTGTTTACAATTAATAAATGCAGCTAAATGCAAAAAACATCCAACCTCCATCTTAAGGCATTCCAACTACTGCAGCACCTCTGTTTTTAGATCCTGGATACTGCACATTAATAAGTAAACTTATTTACAGCTGGGTATGATAATTTCTTTTTCTTTATACTGTTTTCTTTTGGACAGGATCTGTATCACCAGTCATATGACTGCGTCTGTGTCATGTTTGCCTCTGTTCCGGATTTCAAGGAATTTTACACAGAATCTGATGTAAATAAGGAAGGGTTGGAATGTCTCAGGCTGCTAAATGAGATCATTGCGGACTTTGATGATGTATGTACCTACAACAGGGATGGTTTCAATCTTACTGACTCACGATATGCAACAGTCAGAAAGCATACTTGAAGGGGAGAGTGGAAGAGCTGTCAGAAAATACTTACAGGGACTATTAAAGGGAAAAGAGATTTATGTGGGATAAATCAGATATTGATCTGACATCATATTCAATTGCTTTTGATTTGCTATAGTGAGAATCATATGAGTATATATATTTTTTTTGCCTGTTAGGTGCAGCTCTTGAAACAGTTACATTACCTGCCATGTATTAATCACAGGTTCTAAATATGAATGTCTAAAGTCAGGTATAACTTTGCGTTATACCTGATCTGCACTGATGATTTGATACACAAGCAAATCAAAGGATTGTAAAAGTTGTAATGTTCCATTCTCTGAAGTCAGAAGCAAGTTGAGAGTATGACTACAGATGAATTGGGAAAAGGCATCTATTAAGCCTCACTGAGAACAGTATTTCTCTACAGGGAAGCTATTAGTGATGAAAATACCAGTAAAAGGTATTAAAATCATGACTCAGAGAGCACAGTCTGAATTTGTGTATCTGCAGCAGTAGAGGGTATTTTAGCAGCAAACCCATTTGGAGAGCATTGGATGCCCAATGTCCAAAACAAACTGGCTTATATGAACTAAAATCTTTGGATTTTAGTCCTATTGACATGGAGTATTCCACTAGCATGGAATAGATGCTTACTTTTAGAAAGCTGCATAAAGCTTAAGTGTTGGCTGGCATGGTGATCCAGTTCCAATATCACGTAAGTGCGAAGTGTACTGACTTTTAAAAGCTGTATGCAAAATAAGATGGATTTTATTCTCACAACTATAAATTTCATCTCTTTATAGTAAAAAGGTGTTTTAGAAGACAGAAATTCCCTTTCCTTGGAGCTCTGTAGCCATTGTTTTGTCCATCCTTAAGTCCTTCATCCTGTATATATTCATGAAGCCATCTGAGGTCCATACAGAAACTGTTCTGACTTGATTCTCTGATTGGTGTTAAGAGTAACAGAGCTGCTGATCTGAATAATGAATGACTGTCATTGTTTTACAGTTATTGTCAAAACCAAAGTTCAGTGGAGTTGAAAAGATAAAGACCATTGGAAGCACTTACATGGCAGCAACAGGACTCAGTGCTACACCCAACCAAGAACAGTGTCAGGTACAGGAAAACATATTTCTGCTTAATAAAAAGCATATTCAAGTGAAGGTTAAAATTTTGTTCATTAAGCTGCATGTTATGTATAATAATGTGGCCTAGTTTTTTTCTTATTAGCATAGATTGTATTGTACTGGACAAGTATATACTTTAGTAGTCTCTGTGAATTTTTCTTCACATTGCAGCTTGAAAATGCCACCTCTGTATTTGCTAAAACAGGCCTTCTACTCTACAGTACAGCACTTTATTCCTTTATGCTGCATCAGGACTGGATTTACAGAGCATGCAAAAGATTGCAAGAACTAAAGTTTTCCATTGTGAGCTGGGAGGGATGATTTGCCTTACTAACTATACACTCTTAGAACACTCAGACTCAGCATTGAGAATATGTTGCTTTGTTTCTAGTTTACTTAATATGGTAGGATTGGGAACTGCAGTCATTGGAAATCCAGATCAGAGAAGTAATTCATAACTTATTCAAAAACCTTGCTTCTGACATGATCTTTAGAGTACTACAGGTTAGCAACAGAAACACAGCAATTAAGAATCAACACAGTCTCTGCTAAGGATTAATGTGCTCTTACCAAACTTCTAAACACAAGCAATTACCACATGAACTATAGACCCTAAGATCCTGAGGACAAAGAATTATTTTAAATTAGCTCTGACATTTAATGCAGGGAGGTAAAGGAGGTGAAGAAAATGCAGAACTGCAGACTGAAGATGTGAAGACATAGAGAGCTCTCAATCACAACTAAAACTAGTGTATGCAGAGGAAAAATTTATCATTTGAGTTATTTCCACAATCAGGAGATCTACCTTTTAGCATTGCTTTGGTGATTTAGTTCACATTCTCAAAAGAAACCCACTAGAACTCATCAGCCTTCATTCCAGATTCCCAAAGATGCACAGATCCTGCAGTACCTAGTGTGGCAATGACTGACTGCTAGACATACTGCTGGGAACCACCCCCAGCTTAAAATAAGCATCTAAGGAAGACTAAGTGCCTAAGGAAGGGGTCTGAATATATCAGCTGAACAGGAAACCATCTGTTTTAGCTAGGAGTGAACTCCAAAGGAAACAGGCTTCATTTATCTAAACAGCTGCTCCAGCAAGCACCACTACTGTCCCACCCTAGGCTGATGCACGCACTCCATGAATCATCTCTGAAGTTGTCATCTGTCCATCTCTTCTGTCCCTTTATCTCAAGAAATAGGGAAGATTAAGTAATTTCTCATAGAGATCAGTGAGTCCATGTCTTATGAAATCAATCCCCTGTCAGGATCCTACCTTGGGCTGTGGGACACCAAAATCAATTTTCTCCTCGGCCTGAAAGGACTCAAAACAGCCCTTAAAATAAGGTTACTTTGTTATGTATGAGGAGAGATTAAGTCTACAGCCTTGATAAGTGGTATAAGCTCTATAAATAAAAGTGCAGAGTGCAGTTGCCCTCTTCCTCTTGTGTTTTAGTCATTTTCAGGTCTGTTAAATGTTCTCACATGTACTTGCTTATCTGCAAGATGAGATCAGTGCAAGAATTTTTAAAATTGTGAATTTCACTTGATCTTAAGCATTTTTTAAGGGTGCTGAGCTGTGCAACACTGAAAGGAAAGAATCTCTGTGGGACTGTCCACAAGCATTATTTATTATTAAAGGAAATGCAATAGAAGCAGACACTTAAAGAAAATTAACCAACAAATTCTAGGCACACATAGATATTGAGTGCCTGTGGGATTAGACAGCAGCTAATCAGTCACTTGACAATCAAAATGTTAGATTAGGCATGGTTTGGATCTATCACCTCTAGACTGCCTGGTTGTACACAAGTGAATTGCATCCTGTCTCTCGGCCATTGTTTGATCTGACTTAATATTTGATGCTGGACAGGGTGCCACCTTCTACATTACTTCTCTGCATCTGCCTGCAGAGGACATCCCTAAGGGCTTACGTGTCTTCAGTGTTCAGCATATTTTGGTTGTATTCTCACAGCAATCAAGGCTCACAAGAATGATTTTACACTGTTTGTCTTTTGAATTCAGGAACCTGAACGACAGTATATGCACATAGGAACCATGGTGGAGTTTGCATTTGCCTTGGTGGCAAAACTGGATGTCATAAACAAGCATTCATTCAATGACTTCAAGTTACGAGTAGGTGAGTATCACAGGATTCTTAGGAGAGCATCATGGACAAGGGGGAGAATTAAAGTAGTAGCAGAACTGACCAAAAGGGCCACGATAGTAAACAGCACCATCTTTACCCTGTTTAAAAGCAGCCTACATGGTATTGCCCATCACCTCCTAGAGTGTTTCAGGGCTGGACTTGGAAAAGGGCAATATTCCTATTTAAGAAATGGTTGAAAAAAATGTATTCACGTGGCTCTGAATGGTAACTCTATAAAAATTATTGTAGAGGTTATAAGCCATACATTTTTGGAAGTTTACAAATACCAAAAGAATACACAAGAAAACTCTAGAATGGGCTTTGTAAAACTATATAAATGGCTTTTCAGAGGACAAGAGCTATAAGGAGTCAGTGAGGCTGGAGTTTGAAATATTTTACATGTACTAAATTCAAGCAAGCACACAACAATGCACTCTTTCCTTTGAACTGTTAGACGAGGGAGAGTATTTGCCTTTGTTATTCAGATAAGAGCAAAGATGACTAGTTATTTATCTTGGAAAGAGGTATCCCTTATGTTTCAGTTTCTAATTGCTTCTTCTTGTGCATCCTGGTATTTTTAAAAAGAAACAGACAGCTGCAGTAAGCAGTAGAAAGAATGATAAAATAAATTAATTCAGAGCTGGTCAAGAACCATATGTTCCAAAATGTTTATTTCCTGATAGCAGTACACAGCAGTTTCACAATGCAATATGTAACGTGGAAAGTGTGAAATGAAAACAGTAAACAAATATTGAAAACCCATAAATTCTGTAAATGTGTCAGAAGTATTTGATTTCCAACAGTTATTCTCCTGTCTTGTCTTTTTCTTGCTGTACCGCTTGCTTTTCCTTTCGGCTGCTCCTCTCAAGTCTATTTTGCAGTGCCACCCACTGGCAAAACATGCCGTCTTCTGACTTGAAACGAGATTCTTAGGGCACTCCTTTGCCAGTATGTTTTGTACTCCTTGCTAGAGCTAAAAATGACAAAGCAAATCAGAAGCATGCTTCCTTCTCAGAATGTTACAGAATTTGATGGTTCTGGCCATAGCTGACATTGCACATACCAGCAGCTTCAGTACAGACAGAAAGCTGTTGGGTGCTGGGGCTACATCTGCAAACTGTTTAAAGCAGTAATGGGTCCTTTCAAGTGGGGACCATGAAGCAAAACAAAATGCTTACTCTGGATTTTTACTAATCTTTCTAAAGATTAAAGAGAACTCAGAATCCTTTGCTTCATGAAATGAAAAAAATGTTTTAACTCTGAAAAGAAACACAGGCCCCAAAGTGGTGTTTGTGCCACCATAATGCAACATAGGCACCAGTGAGATCTTCATTTTCACATCACTTCTTCTCCACTTCCCATCACCTGATGATGAAAGCCTCTGATATCCATAGTAATTACAGCCACAGAAACATTTTAACAACTACTTCTGACACAGTCCCCACTGTAAGGATTTGTACCCAAACTGCCCTTTGTAAAAGCCTCTCTTGGCCAGCATCTAAGTCTGAAATTTTTTCAACTCATTAGAGGTCTCATTTTTCATAATCTTCTGTGAGTGACTGAAATGCTAGTGTGACTTAGGAGGTACACACTGCTGTGATCTTGTCAGATAAGGGAGGGGAGCATCTAGATGACATTTTAGGCATTCCTCCCCTTCTGCAAGTTGAGATGCTTGATTTATGAGACAAGCTCAGATATACTTTTGCAGCAAGTTTTGCACAGGTATTGCTTTCTTTCAGAAGAGAGGCTGGTGTGTTATTTTCCATATAACTTCATCATTGGAACATTTGTCTGTGTTGTAGGTGACTTAATTTGGTTCCTGGTTTTGGGTGAGGCTAGGCCATGAGCCCAGGCTGTAGGATACTTCAGAATGAGGTATTCTCTGTCATTCCTGCTGAACAGTGTTGCATTTCATAGAATGATTAAATATTGCTTTGGATATGAGAGAAAGGGCTTAGAGCATCCACCTGTAGTGAGAGTACTACTTTTCCAGCCATGCCCCAAAAACATCCATGTGCATCATGCAAAAAAGATGGAACACCAGCAGGAATGACAGAGCAGCATATCCCACAATGCTTGGGTGGCCAGAACACATCCATAAGATATACTGGTAGAAGTTTCCTCAAAGGAGGAGGGATCTGAAGGTGACTCCTGAGCCCCTGAGGTATTTCTCAAGCCATCAACACCAGTGGTTCAAGAAGGAGGTAAAAAATAAAAGTCCCTTCCTGCCAATTGTATTTTGTAGGAAAGTCCTATTGCACTGCCCCAGTTTCTGGACTATGGCCACACACATCTCTTCAATATTCCCTGCTAACCAGATTGGGCTACCCAGCACATGGCTTTTGTGGTTTCCAGTCTCAGTTCCCTACTGTTTTCTACAAGTTGTATGTCATGAAGTAGAAAAACCCATCAGTTGTTAATGCACAGTGTTGCAAGGCCCAAGTCCCTTTATGCATTGAACCCTGAGCACTTAGAAAAATATATATGTACTATGTTTAATAATTCACATGTACCGTGGGGTTGGTGGTTGGAGACAGGGACAATACAAACACCTCCAAGCTCCATGCAACAAACAGCCTCTTTTATTGTTGACAGCCTCCTTGTATAGGGAGTTCAAGATTCCTGGGTCTAGACAGGTCATTTTTCTGATCCTCCCACAGCCCAACTCCTGACCAGTGAGATGTCCACAGCCCAGGATGGAATGTGATAGCTGAAGTTCCCTGTCTATCAACCCAGGGCCTAGTTTACAGAACCAAGCTTGGTTTCTTATTTATGAGTACAAGCCAGTTTGTACACTAACATATATCAGGTTCCATTTGTTATCTTGTAGTGTTTGCATATTTTCCCAATTTAACTTCTACAGTCACGTTTTCCAGGATTTCCAAGTGGGCTGACAGTGTTGTTTCTAGCCTGCGCTGCCATGTTACATACCAGATGAGCCGGCTCTGAGATCCCTCTCCATCCTACAATCACATTTTTATTTGACTGCATGAATATAATCCCTAATGATTGTTTCTGTCAAGGAACTAACATAAATCAGTCATGATCCATTGAGATAGTTTTATAAATCCAAATAACTCACTTGTTCAGGGTTTATTTCTCACTAGGCCTAACCTGGTTTTCCTGCTCATCAGAATGCACAGTTACAATTATAATACATTTGATGCTGGTTATCAATAGTAGTTTGGATTTGACCTCCTGGTTTCTTTTCCTACTAGCAAATTAAAACTCATTCCCTTTACAGACATAATATAGGTTACAAACTGACTGCAAGATAAAAAATGCGCAGAGTCTAATGAGGGACTATATTGTTCTATCATATTGTTCTACTCTGTGCTTAATCAAAATATTTGAATACATATATTTACATTGCAGATCATTAGGACAATTTTATGGTCAATCCAGCCTTCAGAACAAGGCTTCAAATCCTTTCAGTTCATTCGCTTTAGTTTATTCTACATTTAAGAAGCAAAAAATACTATAATAGTGACTTGATTGGGCCATCAACTTTGCAGAGGAGAGGCCCTTTTTACTACAAGTAGAAATTAGAAGAAATTCTTGTATATCTCTTTTCTCAGAAGCTGCTGCTCACCCACAGTGTGGTTCCATGCTACTTAATAAAGGCAGGTTATTATTAGGGTACCAGTGGTTAAAAATAGCATGTTACTCAGGATGGGAGGGAGCTGTAAAACTAAAATTAGATGAACTGACTTGGCATTTTTATAACTAACATTCTTCTGCCATAAATGATTGATAAAACCATGATGAATGACTGTTTGCTGCTGTACTCACTATTCAGTGAGGGCCAAATGCTGCGTTCATTGACTTGCTATGTGCCAGATGCACTGTGTGCCCTTGTTTGGTGGATCTTCACAGAATCACAGAATCAGTTAAGTTTGAAAAGACCTCTGAGATCATCAAGTCTGACCTGTGACTGAAGATCCCCATGTCAACCAGACCATGGCACCAAATGCCACGTCCAGTCTTTTCTTTAACATCTCTGGGGACAATAACTCCACCACCTTCCTGGGCAGCCCATTCCAATGTCTAGTCACACTTGAATGTGGAGCAATTCCTCCTAATGATCACCTAAATCTCCCTTGGCACAGCTCGAGACTGTCATACTGTCATTGGTTGCCTGGGAGAAGAGACCAACCCCCACCCACCTACAGCCTCTTTTCAGATAGCTCTAGGGAGCAATAAGGTTTCCCTGAGCTTCCTTTTCTCAAGGCTAAACGACCCCAGCTGCCTCAGTGGCTTCTCGCAGGACTTGTGCTACAGGGCCTTCACCAGCTTTGTTGCCTTTCTCTTCATTGCTAACGTTAAGTTCTGATGTTTTCCAGGTATAAACCACGGACCTGTAATAGCTGGAGTAATTGGAGCTCAAAAACCACAATATGATATATGGGGCAATACAGTAAATGTTGCCAGCAGGATGGACAGCACTGGTGTCTTAGATAAAATACAGGTAAGCCTTGATTTTGTGCTAGTGGGCTTCTACCTAAAATGGCAGAATGGCCTAAAGTTTGGTTCACAGTTATGTGAGAAACTGGCAACAGCAGCTCCAAAAGGTGATGTTAACCATTACCTTACCATCACTTCACCTTCACCTTTTACACAGCCTTAGCAGCTGTAAATGATGGGGAAGCTTGGGTCTACTCAAGTGAAAATAAGCTCCTGAAGATGAGGAAAGTGCTATGTGAGGAAGAGTATTGTTCCTAGTTCAATTTATTTATCTACAAGCTCTCTGCTGGCAACCCTGGTTACAGATGTGGTTACACCAAAATTGATTCTTGATGTAAGTGATTAGAATGGGCATCCAGCAACAGACTGCTTGAATGATTAGGTATTCAAACCTCACCTGAGACCCTTAAAGGCCTTATGAGCATTACAGCAAACCCCTTAAAAATGAAGAGAACATTATGTTATCTTCACACTCTGGAGGAAGGTTCTGCTCTGCTTTGTTATCAACACTGGCTGACTTACTGTATTGTTGCAGGTTACAGAGGAGACAAACAACGTCCTGCAAACACTGGGGTACATGAGCACCTGCAGAGGAATAATAAATGTAAAAGGAAAAGGAGAATTGAAGACATACTTTGTACATACAGAAATGACAAGATCCCTTTCACAAGGGAATGTGGCATCTTGAAGATGCTTGTATGTGTCATCAATACCATATTTTCAGGAAAGTATCACGCACTTTTTAACTACATTTTGGCCCTTAACATGCGTGCTATTTTCTGGTATGTGGCACTTATTTTAATATGGCTGCAGAATAGTCCCATGAGCCATCATTTTGCACCTTGATATTTCTATGTTCAAGGACAGTTGTGATGTATGCTATAGGACTGGAAGATTGTACTGCTACTTGCACTGTTATTCAAAGACAAGAAAAGAAGGAATAGGAATCAAAAGGAGGTAATGCATCCTGAAAGCACTAAAGAGAAGTGTTAGTGACAAATGCGGGGAAACAGGCAATAAAGCTAGGGGTGCATACTATTTTCTGATGCATGGTGTTTTCTGGAAAATACAGTCGCTCCCCAATAGCATTCACTAATCTGGTATTAAAGTATACAGTATTGTAAATAAGTTTACTCTGTCCACACATGGATTTGGATGTGATCACCAGTTACATCTCATAGCCAGGGACACGTTGGGTGGTTTGCTGGCATTCTTTCTGAAGAGAGAATTAACAATGCTGGAATAGTTTTGTACAAACGTGTCAAATGTTTTGAAGCTATTGTCTTTTGTAAGGTTAATTCATTAAAAGTTTATATGTACTTTGTCTTACTGTTGCTGTCTCTTAGTTTTGCTTCCTTCCTTGGCTTCTGTCACTCTAAAGCTGCCTGTTTGCTGCTGCCACTGCTTTTTATTCAGTAGTTAGATGTTGAGGCAGGCTATGGCCAGCTGTCTCAACAGCCTTGGTCAATAATATCTGCTAGACTTGCTATTGCCTTTCAGAAACTAAATCATCTCTACTGTCTTCAGTCATGGGTGGCATCCTAGGCACTTTGCAGTCATTTACTACCTAGGTGATACAGAAGACTGACCTCAAATCCATAAACACATGCAAAGTGGGTATGCTGAAAACAGTAGCAGTGCTGCTACTTAACACCTGGCCCTCAGTGCTTAAACAGTAACAAGGAGAAGCTGTTCAAAAGAAGAAAAAGTTGTGTTTTGCACTTTGACAACCTCTTTTGCCCTTGCATCCCTTTCATTTAACCTTCACAATGGTGGATTCTGTGGGATATTTAAAGTAATAATCTCATTTATCAAGCAAGTAATAATTTAATTTATACTCACTAGGACATGAGTATGAGTAAAATTCTATTTTGTGGATATTTGAGATTATTTTAAATCCCTTTGAATTAAAAATTATCACACTTGCAGAGTTTCATAGATGAGCCAGGTGAAAGACAGTAAAAGTAGATAATTTTACTGTCTATGCTCTTTTGAAGTACAGATAGTAACAATTAAGTTTTGTGTTGTTGTAATCAACTATTTTAGTCATAGCATTCTAACAAGAAAATAATACTATTTACAAAATAGCACATAATTACAATATTTTTTTCTGAGTGATACCATATCAATATGGAAGTCAACTTATGCACTGTTACCTCTAGCATGTTATTGAAATGCAAAAAGTATTCAGACTGCTCATTCATGAAACATGCATATACATTTGTATAGCATTGGTATCCTTTCTAAGTTCTCAAAATTGTCGGTCACAAATACATGGCATCAGTCCAGTCTCACTGAATGTGGCACAGTTTACTCACAGCAGCCATCTGCCCACTAGTGAATTGGAATGACAGTAGATTTCAAAGTGCCTAATTTGCTGTAAAACAGACAATCTGAATTTTGATCCCCTTAAGTAAGTCTAAAAGCAAAATGTAAGTTATTTCACTTATGTTTGACATAACACACTTAATTTTTCATCCCGTCCTGGAGACTTTTAAACGGTAATTTTCAAGACAGGTGCTCAGTCTAATAAAATCTCATGAAAAATATTTTTGTTGTCTTTATGATTTCTTCCTTTTCATTGACAAGTTAAGGTAAATGTTTTCCAGTGGAATTAAAGACTTTCCAAATAACTCACGTGGCCGCAAACCCAGTGTCCCAATCATTGGCTAGCTGTCAGTTAGCTATGTCACATAAGACTTCTCCTAAATCCCTCCTCACCACTTACTATAAATTTGTCCTAGGAACTCTGAAATAAGTTATTGATCTCCTTCTTAGCATTGAATGTACTCTGGGCCTTTAAAATCACTGTGGTATTACCACAGGTCAACGCAATAATTTCTCACTGTGGATGAAAACCCTTATGTAAAGCGGATTCTATTATATTGTCGTATATATGTGCAGCCTTGAGGTGTAACCTGTGCATTCAGGATTTTGCTTTCATTTGTATTCTTGCTCATCATTAACAAACCTTGTACCTAACTCCATAGCCTTGTTTCTATGATTGTTATAAACTTTAACTTAAAACTTTATTTCTGTAAGCTATGAAATGTTAAAACATCTGAATGTTGGGGAGCGGACTAGTCCAATGAAATATAAAGAAAGGTGTACATGTGCCCTCAAAGAGCATGTTAAAAATGCCCATGTTCAAAGCACTCATATTTCACTGGTGTTCTTCTCTCATTTTGTAATTGCATTTAGATTCTTGCAGCCAAATCCTGCTAAAGAACAAGAAAGTGGGCAAAAGATACACATATCTTTTCCCAGACAAAGAAAGGTGCATACCATCCTCTCTAGCCTTCAGTTGCTGAGTATTACTATCTTTCTAGTGCTGAGAAGCTATTTGTATTTAATAAATACCTCTTGTCTTCCAATGCATCTTACATCTACTGTTTATATTGACTTATTTTTCCGCTGTCTAGTTACACTTAAGAACTTTATTTCCTCCTCCTGCAGCAATTTCAGCCTCAGTAACTGGATATAACACAACTCATGTATCAGTCCATAATCTGAAAAACCTTATGATAATGATGTAAATCAGTATTTGACATTCCACATATTCCACATCACAGTAAGAGTCATAAGTTCTGCACCTTCCATGTTGGTGACATAATTCACAGCTCCTTAGTGAACCACGGAGTGGGACTTCCAAAACTACAATGCAAATGGATTTCACACTGTGAGCCAGCAGCCTGAAGATCAATGTAAGAGTGATTCATTGTGGTCTGGGAAAAAGAGAATCAAAGGGGAACTCCTGGTAAGCCTGCTGGAATTCTTTTTCAAAGTCAGTGCTTGGCTCCAATTTATGGAGGGCTACCAAAGGACAGGAAGAAAGATTAGACTTGCAGATGTTTTTATAAACTATGGAAATAGTTTGTATTACCTGTAAATTATTGCTATTTGGCTGCTGTTTCTAAGAGTGCTATATATGCTATATGAATAGACATTTATGCTATATGAAAAGCATTTTTCATTTTCTTATATTCATATATGCTTCCTCCATTTTGTAAAATATCTACAAATCTTCTCTTTTTCCACTGAGAACACAGGTAGTTCAGTCTGCTTGTCTCTAAAGTGATGTGAGGGAAGAGCTGTTGCGAGTCTTTTCTGTTTTGTTTCTAGAACCTCATATTGGGATAAATAATAAGCAATGTTTTCGAGAAGCTTTATATAGCAGCAGATGTACTGTTAAAATATATTATTATCTTGTACTTTAATACAGAGTTTTCCTTCTTGTTGTGATTATATATGAACACACACTAATTTTTAATTTTCAGATAGCAGATTCTAGGTCTAGATAGTACCCTTCAAGACTTTTTACAGGTGAACACCAAACAATTTTAAGTCTAGAGATTTTTTGTTTTGTTCTTCATTTTTTGTCTAAATTAGTGGAGTGAGTCTGAGAAAATGTAGAATGAGATGTATGTGCCTTAAATAAAATATGTAACTAAAATATCCTTTTTTGTTCTTTGAAGTGATTCAGATTTGTGTGGATTTGTCAAAAGTGTTATATAAATCAGCTATTACTAGTTCAACCTAAAGCTTGCTACATATTAATTTTAAGCATTTTAAAATTTGGAAGCAGGAATTATTCAGGTCAATGTAATTTCTGACATATTTCTGCCCTGTTTAAAACAAAGATTGTGCCAAGGATTGTTAGAATTTTTTTGGATGGAGAATTTTTCAAATCTATTTGTAGCCATTGAGATGCTTTTCATGAAAATCTCAGTTTTGACAGGAAAAATATGTATGTGAAGTATTCTAAAGGTTGAATTTCTGGGATAGAATTTTTCATGTTTGATTCCAAAAAAGCATTAAAAATAGCAATTTTTATGAAAGTTATGTCACCTCATGTATAAAAATGTATACTACTTTACTTACCAAGAGAGTTTTTGAACAGAATATTGATCTGAATTGGAGCAGGTATATTGGCTTGTGTGGCAAGGTTTTGCTAGCAAGGAGAAGGAGACAGGGCTACAGGGGTGGTTTCCATGAGAAGCTGCCAGAAACTTCCCCCGTGTCCAACAGAGCCAGTGCCAGACAACTCCAAGACCAACCCACCACTGGCCAAATTGAGCCCATCAACAACAGCTCTGGAATAACATATTTAAGAAGAGAGAAAAAATGCAGCAGAAACAGCAGCTGAAGAGAGGGAACATCCCTGGAAATACAGGGGCAGCAAGGAAGAACGAGGAGGAGATATTCCAGGCAGTGGAGCAGAGATTCCCCTGCAGCCTGTGGTGCAAACTGAGATCAGGCAGCTGTGTCCCTGCAGCCCTTGGAGGTCCATGGTGGAGCAGAGATCCATCCACCTGCTGCTCATGGACAACTCCACACTGGACCAGGTGGATGCCCTGAAGAGGCTGTGACCCCTTGGGAAACCTGTGCTGGAGGAGGCTCCTGGCAGGTCCTGTGAGCCCATGGAGAGAGAAGCCAGTGCTATAGCAGGTTTGCTGACAGCACCTGTGACCCCATGGGGAGCCTGCACTGGAGCAGCATGCTGGAGCATTCATGACAGACTACACACTGTGAGAAGGATTCACAGGAAAAGTTCTTGGAGAAGTGTCTCCTGTGGGATGGATGCAATGCTCCTGAAGAGCCTTCCCGTTTGAGGTGGGCATTCAGTCCATAATTACGATCTAGAAGAAACAAGCACTTCTGTGAAATAACTGGCTTGACCCAAAGCTATGGAAGTAGAAGAGAGGTTTTGAGCCATTTTTGTTTCAGCCTCTTTCAAGGGCCATTGAATGAAACATCTTTGGCAAAAACTGTCTCCCCTTCATGGCTCAGCTGAAGGTCAGGGCCACATGGCAAACCGATACATGTTGAGATCAAAGAGCTAGGACAGGAGAGGGCTTGCTAAGCCTTAATTTGACAGCAGGCTGTCATCTCAGCTCTAAGTGACATAAGGCTAAAACAAGTACCTCAGCTTGTAGTAAGAAAACAGCTACTGTTTTTTTTCTGTGTATCAATGCCCTGTCCAGTCGAGTTATATGTCACCTTGTCACCTGTCCTCTTGTGTACATCCTGTCTCCCTTCCCCGTTGTCTCTCTTGTGTCTCCTTTCCCTGCCTCCATTATTATTTGTTTCATATTCCTTTTAGGAAGTTTTTCAGAGTTATTCTGCAAAACAGTTTGACATTTCAGATCAGTGACACTGCCTTTGAGACATGCTATGGCTATAAAAGTACACACCAACAGGTTCAAAACTCAGACACCTTAGCAGTGAGAGGGTATTACTACTCTCCAAAAGGGCAGGCAATTGAACTCCTTAAGACACCAAATTTAAAGCAACTTTTAACAGTTTGGTCTCTTAGCTCAGCTGTATTTGAATGCATAGTTTTCACCATACAGACTAAAATTGCTCCATTGTTTACATTTTCATATAGAAATTACTAAGGAAGGACACTGACCTTCCATGCTATTTTAGAACATGAACATACACTTAACACCAGCTTATTAATAAAGTCTGGTGGCAACTGGGACAAACCTCCCTGGGCAGTCATATCCTGCTTCTGGGGAGTCTGCAAAAGGTGACCAGGAAGAAAAACCTTTGTAAGTTTAAAATAATTCTAAAAGGATTTATACCTTCACTGGGAAGGAAAAATTAAGTGAAAAGCATAATTTTTAATTGTTTCAAATGGGGGTGGAGGTTGGTATGGAAAATCTGTAACAAGCACTTATCAATATTTGTGACAATCTGTATTGCATCCAGATGCTATAATTCAATTTAATTCCATCAATTTAATGTTAATAAAAATGAGCTACATGATAACAGTAGAAAGAGAACTGGAGAGAAATCTTTCAGATCTGCCTTCAGAGCTCTTGCCTAGCTTAGTTGGTATCTCTGGTGAACAGTTTCTTATGGCTCTATTTATAGCTGCAGTTTCAGCTGAGTTGCTTTTTATAAATGGGCTTGCTATCTCTCTGTGCTCGGACTAAACTACAGAAAAGCACTTGCACAGTGGCAAGCAGGTCTCTGCTTAGGAAACTGATGCAAGGCAGCTGTTGGATTTTCAATTCCACTGCTCGCTTACACTGTGCTAATTTGGCCCATGCTACAGAAAGAACAGGATCTTAATTGGTAGAGGGACATTATTAGATAAGCAGATGGAAATTGTCACAAATGATTAAAAAAAACACCCACACCAGTCTGCAGATTATATATAAAGCCTGCCTGCTACACTTGCAAAGAAGCTGAAGTCTGTGTAATTCAGTGGATTTATAAAGGCAGCTACATAATAGGGATGAGACTTTTGTAGCCCCGAATTTTTGCCTGGCTCCAAGATGACTGAAACAATCAGTTGTAAAGATTTCTAGTACTCTGAAAGTTGGGGGATTTAAAATAAATTTTGGATGTTTGGTAAAATTCAAGATGCCTGGGAGAGCACTCTTGTGAAAGTGTTTACCAGATACTGGTAGCATTAATAACAGTAATGCTGTGCCTACAGGATAGTAGCTCTACCTACACCTGTGGTTACAGATTACAAAGGTAAACTAAACCAAGACACTCGCAGATCCCTAAGGACCACAGAAGAAGCAGCATGGGCATAGTTAGATGTATTAAACCAGGATAACCATGTGGTGAATATCAAAACTAGGAGCCAGGTGGTGCTAGGGCAGAGCAGTTTTACAGTCAGTCTGAGATTTATACCCAGAAGACTTCAGTGCTCCCAACACAAGTAAATATATGAGAGAATTTTCCAACTGCATTGCCTGAAATGGCTGAGCATCCTATGCTGGATTCTGCACCTGGGATGGGTCAACCCTGGATGCAGGTACAACCCAGGGAATGAGATGCTGGAAAGCACTGCGGTGGAAAGTGCCCTGGGGGTCCTGGTGCATGGCAAGTTGAATGTGAGTCAGCAGTGCCCTGGCAGCCAGGAAGGCCAACCCTGTCCTGGGGTGCATCAGGGACAGCATCTCCAGGCGGGCAAGGGAGGGGATTGTCCTGCTCTGCTCTGGGGCAGCCTGATCTCAAGTCCTGTGTTCAGGTTTGGGTGCCAGAATTTCAGAAGGACATTAAGCTGTTACAGAGCATCCAGAGGATGGCAACAAAGATGGTGAAGGGTCTGGAGGGGAAGTCATATGAGGAGCAGCTGAGGTCACTTGGTCTGTTCAGCACGGAGGAGACTGAAGGGAGATCTCATTGCAATTACAGCTTCCTCATGATGGGAAGAGGAGGGACGGACACCGATCTCTTCTCCGTGGTGACCAGTGACAGGACCTAAGGGAAGGGTCTGAAGCTCAGTCTGGGGAGGTTTAGGGAGGATGTATGGACAAAGGTTCTTCACCCAGAGGGTGGCTGGGCACTGGAAAAGGCTCCCCAAGGAAGAGCTCACAGCACCAGCCTGACAGAGTTCAAGAAGCTGCGAAAGCCTCTGCCCGAGTAGGTGAGCTACTATCCAAAGAGAGAAGCCCAAGGTCCTCATAACACTGGCTCCTAATTCTGGTGGAAATTCCATGCTGTGGTGGGGTTTTATTCAATTTACCCACTTAGAGGGGGATTTGGGGCCTAGTGCAAGCTGTCACAGAAAAAAAGTCCCGTTCAGCTAGGCTTTGCTCTAACCTTCGCCCCCAGCTTCCAAGGACACAAATGACCAGGGAGCTGGAGTCGCTGCACAAGACAGAGACCAAACTGTCCAGGAACTCGCACTTCAGGCCTGACAGAGCTCCGCGGAACGCCCCGAGCCCCGAGCAGCGGACCCGCCGGGGCCCGGGGCCGGCGCGCAGCCCGAGGCGGTGCCAGGTAACGGCGGCGGGGCAGCATGGCCGCCAGCGGGACGCGCTTGGCGCAGGAGGCGCTCGGCAGCGCGCCGGGGAGGAGACGGCCTGCCCTCGCCTCCTTCTCCGCCTTCAGCTTCGTCCCGCCCAAACGGGAAGGGCCTCCGGAGCTCAGCTATTACAACCGGCCGCACAAGGTGAGGGAGTGAAGGGAGCGGGCAGGGACAGGCCGGAGCAGCGCAGGGCGAAGGGACGAGGTTTCCCTGTGGGTCTCTGCGCGGTGCAGACCCTCTGGTTGGACCCGATGCAAAGCTCGGCCCTCATCATGAGCGACCTGGTCAGACAGGTGCCAAAAGTCGTCATAGCATCATAGAATGGTTTGGGTTGGGTTGACTTCAAAGATCATCCAGTTCCAACCCCCTGCTATGGGCAGGGATACCTTCCACTAGACCAGGTCCAATCCAACGTGGCCCCACCCTCCAGGGGTGAGGCATCCACAACTTCTCTGGACAACTTGTTCTAGTTCCTCACCACACTCACAGAGAATAATTTTTTTTCTGATATAGAAATGTGGGACATAAATCTCTATTACTAGGCTATCTAATACCAAAATAACAAGTTTCACCATCAGAGGCCTTTGCAAAGTGTATTTGCTACTTGTGGATGGCAAATGAGGGTAAGGTCTTTCAAGACAACTGGATAACAAGAAAAGGCAGAGACATTGTCTCCCAGGGACTGAGGATGAACAGGCCACTTGGTGTCAATGAGATATGAGGCATTTTTAGGAGGAACACTAGGAAAGGCATTATCTGTCACTAGGGTTTGATGCAGCACCAGTGGATTTTATTGTAACACACACCCTCTTGGGAACCCTTTAATAAGAAACTTCCCCATTCTCATTTGAGGGAAAGGATTTTCCATGTGCATTGCATAAATTTTCTGCATGATCAGCTTTAATAAAATCACTGGAGCTACTCAAAACAATAACATAAATATATGCGTCCGTGACTGAATGCTTCTGAGGGTGGTACACTGCCACTCAACATGTGGTAACTCAAGTGCGCTGGCAGAGAGCCTCACTCCTCACTCTGCTGCATTATGTCACCATTGCTCCTCATTCTGTCCTCATATTTAAGATCAGAAATGAAAACAATCTTACACCTTCTGCCTCAGCTGAGCTACAGTTCCTGGGTGGTGAACTTTTCTATGAAGGGAGAATATGAGACATTGAAGTTAGCACGCTTTTTTCTAAAAAAAAAAAAAAAGTTCTGAAATGCTTATTATGTCAATGTAACATATCAATCCTGTGGCAATTTATAATGATAAATACAACCCATGATTCCTCTCCTCACCCAAGTGACAAGCTGTTGAATGCACCAAGCACCAGGCAGCACTGACTGGTGGTTTGTGAGAGTTTGCAGGTCCTCTGTCCCTGGGATGTGGGCAGGGTACAGACCAGAGCACTGTGCTGGGTATTCAGTGAACAGCAAATTTCCTGCATTGACCAGGTGGCCCTGCTAAAAGACAAGAAGATTTCTCTTGTGACTCTCTTGTGTTGATTCCAGCATTACCTTGGCAAGGTGATCTGACCCAAAGGTCAGCAGGCACAGTTGGTGCCGTGCTTCACAAAACAGTAAGGAGAGCACAACAAGAGTAAGGTAAGGGCAGGTAGAGGGCTGGCATGGTGCTCTTGGATCTGGTGAGCTCACCAGTCTGCACAGAATTAGCAGCCGTATGGTAGAGCTTTTCCTTACAATACAGTCTGCTTTCACACTCACAAAGGCCTGGTTTGTGAAAAAAGCTGCTCCAGTGGCATGGAAACAAAAAGTGATAACAGCTGTTTAATAGGATTCTTCACAGCCCAGGCCTTGGCCACAGGGGAGGAAGCAGATTCAATCCATTCTTCTGCAAAATTTAGGAATTGGGTAATTTGAATATTTTTATTTATAGAGCCAAAGGAATCTCATTCCTTTTTGCAGCTTAAACACCTAAAACCAACCATGTATCAGAGACTGAAGCAGAGAGAAGTAGGAAGAAGATGGGCTCATTGCATGGCCAGAAGCCAGAAATTCCTGCCTCCCTGGATTGCTTTACATAAGTTACTGTAGCCAATGTGCCTGGTGTTTCCTCTTCTGTGATGTGGAGAAAGCTATTGCCTATTTCATGTGTGTCTGGAATACTAATGAATGCTTGCAAAGCATTTAGCTTTAGCAGCAGTACACAGAGGATGCCTACCCTGAGTGCACATTTATCATCAGCTCTGTGTGATTCACTTGCTCTGGTGGGTTTAAGAAACAGCTTGCCGCCACCACCACCCAGGCCAACCAAGTTATCACTTACAACAAAGAGAAACAGCAGCAGGAAGTTATCAGTGCATTGAGCAAAGAAGTGTTGTCTCTACAAATCTGGCGGAAAATTCTAAGCAGATATCTGGGACAGAGCTAGTTTTTGATATAACAGGCTGGCTGAGTGTCTGCAAGTTCCAGAAAGAATGAATTATCTGCTCTGATATGAGCAACAAGTGACACTTTTTCTTAGTTTGAAACAAGTAACAAATAGTGCCATATTAATACCAGCAAAGAGCAAACAACATTTCTGGTGGTGAGTACAAGTTAAATGTCTGCTGAATGAAACTGGTAGCGTGGGGAAGAAAGGAGAAGCAAAGAAGCATGGAAATAATTGTGGAGATGACAAATCATGTGCAGGGTGCTCTTGAACATGCCTGAAATCCTTTGAAGCTCAGTGGTTTCTGAGAAGTGAAGGGATAGATAGGTTAAATACAAAATAATCTCTCCTCTTGGCAGAACCAAGTATTGGAGATACCTTTACAAACAAAGCCTGAAATTACAGCAGTGTCTCTCTAGTGCTCTTAACTATGGCTTCCTTTTAATGGAACTATTATAACCTTCTTGACCTGCCATGACTTGACTATATTTCGAGAATACCACTGTAATTTGAAAATCTCAAGGTACATGAGATTTTCAAAGGTTAAATTTGACACACTGTAAAATTAGAGGACAAAAAAAGCCCAACAAAATGCACCATTCTTTTAGTCAGCCATGCACAAAGCCAATGATGATTGACATTTTTAACAGAATATTGACCCTTAATGAAGTTCAGTAACAACTGGCAGCATATTTCAGTAGGGGATTTTCTTTTTGGTTTTTTTTCTTTGAAAAGTTGTTTTAGTTTTGAAATTGCTTTGATTCTATTTATGAGAACTTCTTGACTGGATTTCACAAACACCTTTGTTAGAAGAGCAGATCTTTTATGTGGCTTATTTGGATGCAAACTATGTCAACAGTTGAACAACAATAGTATGGCTGGGGGTGTGCTTTATTTTAATGCCTGAAATATGTGTGTCATGCATACCACTGGGTCACAGGATTACTTCTGTGGCACATTTATTTCTCAATTCTACTCTAATCAGAAATTAAATTATGTTTACAGTGCAGGGTACCTTTGTTTGTTTGAAAGTTCCTGTTTTGCTTTTACATAATTGTGCCAAATACAAACATTTAGGAAGGAGGATATTAAGTGCAGAATATTAAAACAGATCAATTTCCAAAATTACAACAGATTACAATGGGGGCGGGGGGCGGGGTGAGAAGAAGTAAATCGCCGCAAGGGAAATTTCAGAGCTGAACAACTTAATAAATGGTACCAGATGTCGTTAGGTAATTTTGCAAACTGTTCAAAAGGACTGGCCCAAACTTCCTAATGAGGTCAGTAATATTACAGTTGTCATCATCTAATGCAATACATGCACTATTTAGGTATTGATTTGACTACATGTGTTCTGTAATCTGTAAAGTAAAGCAATTATGTGAATTAGCCATTTTTCCCCTTTTCTCAAGACAGGAGATTTTTTCACCTATGATGCTGTTTTTGGAATACCAGAAGGTTACGATCAATATCTTCCACGATGTGACAGAAAACATGCAAAGGCTCGTGGCCTTAAAATTAATGAGGAGGTAACCCTTTGATAAATTCATAATTATCTTTGTTTAAGGTGTTTTGTACTTTTTGCCATGACTGGAGGCTCTTGGCATTGTTTTACCCTTTGCAATGTAACCCATACTGTAAGAAAGTAATTGGAAGGAGGACATCAGCCTGCAGGTTTAGGAGAAAGCATTATCCCATGAAGATACCCAAATTAGCTCTTGCTCTTTCATATCCTGAAGATTCCAGGTGACAAGACATATGCAAGTTAAAGCTAGGGGGAAGAGGCAAATTCTCTCTTGCAGAGTGCAGGGTGTACTCTGAACCATCTGTGCCCCTCAGGAGTTGTACTTCAGGTGGTTCTGCAGTTATTTCTGTGGTGCTTAAAAACTCTTTTCCCTGAGAGGGCTGGATTCAGAGGCAATGACTTCACTACTGTCCTCTGACACCCACACCCTTTACACCAGCATTTGCTGTGAAAGCTCATCTCTGAAGCTGGTGAGCTTATTAGGAAAACCTACACCAGATTGCCCTGCAGGAAGGAAATTCATAGGGAGCTAGTGCAAAGGTGTGGTCAGTCAGAACACATGGGCATGCCTGGGAAAGGATGGGCAAGTATTCGGGGCCAGCAGAATCTGGGTTTGATATGCAGCCCAACAAGTAAATACTCCCTTGGGAACAGAAATACTACGGTATATATGCATAAATGTATGTTGGATGTATTTTTGCATCTGAATAATACAGCATATATACAACCGTCTGTGTCTGTAATTATATTTATGTATACACACACAAAAATGAACACAGAGGCAGAGGCTGTCAAAAACCAAATGAAGTGTAACCTCTGTGTACTAATGACCTCAAAATCCCAATGAGTTCATGGGATATTAGAGTGATGGGTAGGCTAGGGATGTAGGGATGGCTGCCTGATTTGATGGTTATAGAGAAGGAAGAAGGAAGAGTGACACAAGAGTTCAAATTACTCTAATTTCGGTGCAATAAAATTGTTTTTTTCTGACAAAGCCCACTGCTTGGGATGCATCTCACTAGCAGTTATATATGCCAGACATTTCTGTGCAAGTGTGTAGCCATAATGCCCTTCAACTCTGATATCAGACAGTGCAGGAAGCATTAAATGCTCTCAAAGGAATCCCAGGAGTGCCCATTAGCATCACCTGCTCATGCCTAATAACTCAACTGCAAATCTGTGTATCTATGTGAATGACTACTCCAATTAGAAATTAAGCCTTTTATTTAAACAAAACAAAGACAACCTCCTCCCCTAGTACCAAGCATATTTTTCAAGTGGCAAATTTGTGTAGAAAGTTCATCAATATAAAGTTACAGCTTTTTACTGAGCTCTTGTATCAACAAAACTCACTTTCCTATCAGCTTTCTTCCTAGAGCAAACTTTTATGGACCAGAATTCATACCAGCTGTGCTGGGCAGTGCACACATGGGACTGTCCAAACAGGTGTCCCTTAATCCAGCCCTTTAATTAGCATGGATAGACATCAAACCCACAGTTATTTAATACTACAGCATGATCCTCCTGCATGTCATGACACCCAACACTGTAACCATAACTAAGTGCAGATCATATACTCAATTCATCTTTATCACAGGGCCCTATCAGGCTTTATGTAATAATAACTAAATTATAAAATATAATAAATAAAAACACCACAATTGACATCTTTTTAGTTCAACACTGAACACAAACAGACTGAACCACAGTACACTGCTTTACTTGAGCTGGAAAAAAGCAAACCACTGCAAGTAAGCCCCTCATTTCCTGCAGGTAACCTGGGTGCACCCAGGAATTCAAGAGTACAGTGACAGATACTCGGTTTAGCTACATGCAGCTGAGTAACTGCAGTGGAGTGTGTGCTCAGGGCTGCCATTGCTGATTGCAAGTGCTAACAGTGCTAGAATTACACACTGCGAGGGCGGGCAGCAGGATGCTTCCCAGCCAACTGTTGGAAAATCTGAAACCCACTGAATGCCAAACCCACCAAGATGAAATGCCAGTGTGCACAGTCAGCGCTGTGCTACCAAGGATGCTGAAAACTGATTTTAAATAAACTTATTTATTTAAAAGGAATACAAACTATTGGAAATACATACTGCTGCCTGTCATTAGCACTGTAAACCCTGAATTTCTAGCAAAGTCTTTCTTTATGGTACAAGGATTTTTTAGTTTCTCACTTTTCAGCATTTATCCACAACTAGGGCAGGGGAGGAAATTATCTTAATTTTGCCTGCCAGTCTTCTTGACTTGATTTTCATTCTGCTGGGGTTAAAAGTTAGTGTACTGAATAGCTTTTAATAGGGTGGAGTAAGGTGGGCAGGAGAACTGGGAGATATATGATTGTTTTGAAATGAGCTTTTGTATTGAGTGGGTTAGTTAGTTAGTTAGTTTGTTTGTTTTTGAAAAGTGTTTACAGAATCCTTCTATGAACCTCAGGTTCTGTCCATAAGGCTGGAAATGTCTCTTAGCTGACTGCCCTGCTATGAGATCCTGCCAATCTGTGCTCCCACCTGCATCCTTTGCAGGACCTAAGTGTTGATTTGCTCAGGCTTGTGTCTGTTGCAGGTCTCTTAGCTGACTGCCCTGCTATGAGATCCTGCCAATCTGTGCTCCCACCCGCATCCTTGCAGGACCTAAGTGCTGATTTGCTCAGGCTTGTGTCTGTTGCAACAAAGAAGTCATTTGCTTGCACTCGAACTATAGTGTGGCATCTGCATTTTGATTTGCCTTTTAGATACTATGTATAAGACTAGGAAAACACATTGCAGACCAAGGCTTACTGTGTTAGTCAGTGTGCAAACATACAAGCAGCCTGATAAAGCAGAGACCTTTGGCTAGGGAAAGAAAAACAAACAAATCTTGTCTTCTGACTCTCTAAGCTCCCTGTTGCTCTAACACAGGAAGGAACTGCAGATTGCAGATAGTGATTGCACAGCCACTTAAAGTGCAGCTTACTAAGAACAAGTTTAAAATCTTTTCTTGGTCATGTTGTTTTTCATCAAGTCCACTTTCCATCATGGCAAAGCAGTTATTTCTGTAATCTTACAGCTACACGTATTTTAGTAAAACCTTTCATTGTGCAGAAATAAAGTAGTATATGCTTTATTGCCTTCAGGGAAAGCTTGCATGGGCTAGTGGTTGCTCAGGATTTTTCTTTAGGCTTTGATTTTTTTCACGCTGTGCTTTCAACTGAATTGTGCAAGCAGGGTAGGTATTCCTCTAACAGGGGGCACAAATCTCTCCTATTTTTCAAAAGAATCACGCAACTTGGTGCACAAGAAAAATAAAAATAAAATCTCTGCTTTTCTAGCATTTAGTTACCCAGTAATCACATGGTAATCACATGTGTATGTATGTATTTGTGTAAAAAAATTATCAGTCCACAACTCCATATCTTATCATCTTGTCATCTAGTGACACATTCATGTTTTACTTACACGTATTTTAGTAAAACCTTTCATTGTGCAGAAATAAAGTAGTATATGCTTTATTGCCTTCAGGGAAAGCTTGCATGGGCTAGTGGTTGCTCAGGATTTTTCTTTAGGCTTTGATTTTTTTCACGCTGTGCTTTCAACTGAATTGTGCAAGCAGGGTAGGTATTCCTCTAACAGGGGGCACAAATCTCTCCTATTTTTCAAAAGAATCACGCAACTTGGTGCACAAGAAAAATAAAAATAAAATCTCTGCTTTTCTAGCATTTAGTTACCCAGTAATCACATGGTAATCACATGTGTATGTATGTATTTGTGTAAAAAAATTATCAGTCCACAACTCCATCTTATCATGTTGTCATCTAGTGACACATTCATGTTTTGCCAAGATAAAAATAACACAAAAAACTAGGGCAGGGATAGAATAGTAAGGGTGCTAAACAAATACACATGCATATTGCAGATGCTGTACAGTTCTGTCAGTTATTTTACCCCTGGCCACAGCACATTTAGCAATAGAAAACTGCCATGTTTTCTATTCACCCTGTGATTTTCTTCTAAGGTGACTTTTGTGTTTTCACAGGAAATGGCAAGACCTGTTCCTGTGCTCACATCTTCAGAGTATGGGAAGCGCTTACACAAGCTCTTAGACCCAGCAACCGGAGAGCATGCGAGGGTTAACAGCGTGCACGCAGCAATCTACGGGGAAGGCAGCCGCCCTGCTCATTGAAAAACCTTCTCCAGGCCTGGATCCCTGGGTAATCTCTCGTATCTGTCATTTCCAGCAATATTTATCTGGAAAACAACCTAACACTTTGAAAAGCAATATGGTGCTTTTGCCTTTTCCTCTACAGTTTATCTAATGAGAATTATCTGGATTAAAAATAGGGTGAAATAGCAGCTGCACGTTTTCTTATGCTAACTAAAATGCATGTCTTCTTCTTACATTCTCACAAAAATCTCATGAAGAGCAGCACCAACAAGAACATTTAGAACATTTTAGGCAGCAATGCTGGGAATGAGACCTGCTGGGTCAAAAGCTGTGTCTGCAATCCTGGGCACTGCATCTACATAACCATTCACAGACTTAATATTTTAAATAAGCTTGTCCATCAAGGTATCAGTAGTCACAGATTTTCCAATCCTTACGGAGTTGCTAGAGAATTATGAGACATTGTTCTAGGTACACAACAGCTGAAATGGATATTCAGCTCAGAATTTTCAAAAATGTATGAGCTTATGTGCTTAGCAGTTTCACTAGACTTCAAGTGGAACTCGAGTTAAAAGGAACTTCTGAGCACTTGGCATTTGAAGAGACAAAATCTGGATTTAGCTGAATTCAGACATTCAATTCACTGACCCACTCTAGGAATGGCATCTGACTGATTTAACAAGAAAAATCATCATTGGTTCTGTATCAAATCTGAAAAAAATGGGAAAAAAACCTAAGAATACTAGCAGAACAAGCACTAAATAATTTGTTACAAAGGGTGAAAAAACCATAAGGATTTGAGCAGTAGCCATTTAAAAAGCATGTTTAGCACAAATGTCTAAATCTGATGAAACATTTGATGCCTTGTGCTTTCACAGAATCCAGTACTAAAATTTTAAGGTAATTTTAGAAGTGTCTCCTGCAGAGTATGCATCAGTTTGGTTCTCAAGAGCCATTGATCCTGTTGTTGTTTAAGGCTGAGGCAGTATTGTTCAGAAAGGAACAGCCAAAGTGATCATACCAGAAAAAGGACTGGAAGTCCACAGCTGTGACTGACACTGGTTTTGTCAGGTATTTGGACACAGGAAATCTGTTATTTGTAAATACAGTGAGACATCTAGTGGAAAGAAAAAATAAAGAAACAAAAACCTTCTAAATCTGGAACCTGAAAAAGTAATAAATTAGGCAATCAGTAGCACTTGTTTGACATGATGTGAGAAGCAGAGCACAGAGAGCAGCCCATTCTGAGAGATGTTTGTTACTTTCATTATTCACGACCTGCAGTTCTTCTACACTCAATGGGCTATGGACAAAAGGACATTAAAGGCTACATTCCTTTTCAAATATAAATACTTCACTAAACAAATTCAGCAGCATTAAATGAAAGGAATCATACGAAGAACAAAGGGAGAAGGAAATGTTTTCTAATACCATACTGCTTTTCCAAAAATCAATATCAAAGTTATACTAGTGAAGAATGAGATTGAATATGGCCATATTCTTAGCAGGTTATTTTTACTTTGGGACAGTCAGTACAAATTGCTTTTTTTGAAGTAGCCTTACTATATTTACAAACCATCTGTGTTTGAAAAACTATTGGAAATGAAATTTGTTTGAAAATAGCACCACCTTCTGGCCTGTGTGAGAAACAGGTATCACTTCCACCACAGAGGAAGTCAAACATCAAAACACCAGTTTGAGTTTTCCTAAATAATTTATTTGCTTGTGTCATACCCTTCTCATCCCTACTCACTTTTGAAGATCTTTCACAGACTGTTCTTCCCACTACTTGTTTCTCATTCAGTTCTGAATAGTTCACTTCTTCCTTCAGTGCTCAGTGTCAAAAGAACACCCTGACAATTTCTTCTGTATTATTGATAAGTTCTCATAAACGTTTGCAAAGCCATTTCCGCTCTTCTTCAATTTCTTGCTTGCTAGAATGACAAATTCTTAGGTTATTAATGTTCTGACTTACTATTACACATTGGAAAGCACCTTTTAGCCCTCCCTCACCTGTCAGTGTTGACATACTACTGTGAGGAAGTTTCATACATGCAACAAATTAACATGGACAGAATGGACAGTGTATACAATGTAAAGCATATTCTGGATTTTGTATCCAGTAATCTCCAGAGATTCTTGGGGCAATTGACAGACACCTGCAACTCACAAATTATTGGAAAGAAAAACTGGCCACATTCTCTATTGATGAAATATACAGAATGTCAGTGATGTGAAAGTTTCCCCTTTTTTGTATCAAAACAACGGTGAAAATCAAACTAGGTAATGGTGGGAATTCTGCTTTGCTACTCATAAATAGTAATTCCACACAGAGAGGAAGCACAAGCTAACAAAAAAATGTGTTACATGGCTGTTCATCAAGAATACATGATGTAATCAGAACTAAAGCTCTCCTGTTTTCCCTTCATCATCTGCAAAGCAATATACTGACCCAAATTAGGGCACTTGTTCTGGCTGAAGTGGGTACTGGTTCTCAGTTGCAGAATTTCTGTTCATACATAAAAAAGGGCTGCCATGGGACATGTTCTTCTGAGCTTCAAAGCATAGAGTTTCTGTAACCCAGAGGAACTCTGGAGTGCATACAGGACCCCATTTAGACAGTTTAGCTAAAACTGCCACCAAAGGCAAAACGCCAAATAGAATATATCCAGAATACTGGGTGGCCCCACAGAGACACTTGTACAAGTCCATAGCCTGTGGCAGCCGTTACTTTACAAAGTAAAGCAAATCCTTTTTATTAAAAATCTCATTTTCTGTAAGGCATTGCTATTTATTGAACAGCACTCTGCATCTCTTAAATAAAACCAATAAGCCAATACTGCTTCTGCAACTATTTCAAATTTTAGTTTTATGAAACACTTGGGAAATTATGTGAGTGGTAAGTAAATTGCACAATTTCTTCTTATACTGTCAAGAAAAACCCTGATTAGTAGGTATTCTGTAGGTATATTCTGTACATCCAGACTGGTCAGTACCCTTCAACAGTCACACATGGCTGTTTGCAGCTGTGAATTAGAACCAGTTAAAAATACAAGGGAAAAGCAGCACTGACTGTCTGGAACTTATATCTGTAAACTTGTAAAAAATATTGAAACAAATATTAAGAAAATATTATGCTCTTTATTACTCTTTACATGTCAATTCCAAATATTGGAAGGTTTTACATTCAGAAGCTCACATTTTCTGAGGTGGAGTTACTTAGAAAAAAATAGCTTTTCTTCCATGCACAGAATTTACACTTTGTAGTATAGGTCAGCCTGTTGTCCAGTAGTATTCTCCAGTGTCAGTTGCTGAGTCCATATGTACAAGGAAAGATTTTTTTGTGTAGATAATCTGCTATTTTTGTGGTATTTTTTAGATTTTCTATCTCAAAAAATGGAATCTGGAAACAAAACAGAAACAATTGCTGAAAATACCTTTTAATAAACAATTGGGTAAGACTGATGTTCATTGAGCAGATGCAAAACTACACATCAACTAAAGATCAACTACAGATCAACTAAAACTACACTAAAGATTTAATCCTAAATGTACTATTGATCTACAAATGACCTGAAGAGAAATTACTATTAAAAAAAAAGAGTTATATTTATTACAGTTTAAACTAAGCTAAATATTATGGAGTTAGGCTTATGTAATAACTAATGATAAGTGGAAAATAAAGTCTCAAGAAATTAACAGTTTTCATTCCAATTATGTTTCAAGAAAAATATACCTCTATTAATTCAACAGTCAAAATAAAGGTTATACTCTGTTGTGAAAATATTTTTTACAATACAAATCAGCTTCTTTTTTTTAACTCGTCTTTTTAAACTCCAAACCTTTTTAAAATGTATTTGATTGAAAATTCCAATTCTAATGAACTCTTACATAACAATTTATTTAATTCAAGATTTGAATCTTAATCACTGAAGAGAAGTACTCTTCCAAACAGCAACTATATGGCAAAAAACACAGACAGAACACACTAATTGATTCAAGGCAGAAAAAGGTAGTTCTGTACACCCTCAAAAAGGCAAAAACTAGATAGAGAGAATGTAATATAGAAAGAACAAGACTACATCTGCTTTAGGAATTAATTGAAACTACAATTTTAAGTATTGTAAAATAATTTTTTACTTGTTTTCTTGTAGCAAAAGTAAATCACTAAAGTCTTTGGACTTTACCTGCACAACTTCATAACCAAGTAACTGAAGATGTCTCTGTTTAATAGCTTCTTCTCCCAAGAGATTGTGACTATGAGCACAAAATCTATTTTGACCATCAACACACAGGGCAATTCTAAAATTAAGCATAAGTCTAATATCAAAAAAAACCCCAACAAACCCACAAAAATTAATTACTTCAATCACCACAACTACTTTAGTTCCTAAGAAGCAGGAAACAATACCTCCCTCTTACACCTCGTTGAATCAGATGTAGGATGGGAGTTACCTAGTTCAGGATAATTTAAATCACTCAATTTAAGGTTGGGAGGTGAAACCCTGAAACTTAGTGAATCTGAAAAGCTTTTTTATTTGTTCTGAACAAAAATTACCATGCAAGTTAATCGGTTTTTTTAATGCTGTGATTAGTAAGCTGTTTTGAATTCTTCTAGAAAGAAAAATGTAAAAAAAACTTGCCTCAGCTAGAAAACAATTCAGCATCTAAATGTATTTAACTTGCTAATTTACCTGTTAAATTCATTAGAATTCAAACTGAGTTTAAGCTTCATCTGTTTTAAGTTAAACCAGTATATATAGTTTGCAGCATGGATTATAATAATATTTTTACTTCTGGGTAAGTAAACTTAATCAACTTTCTCCCTCTACTAGCTTCAATATCAACTTAATCCAAGGTTTTTATATCTACTGTTAAAAAGTTGCTTAAATTTTCAGTATGCTAAGCATACTGTGACTTTATTTACTTTATGAAAGCTACTACTTAAAAAACCACAAAACATTGGAGCTCATTCTTAAGCATTTAAGCATGGGCTCTTGGAAAGAACCTGTATTAGTCTCTGAGTCTTATGTGAATGTGTGCTGGTTTCAGCTTAAACCACAACAGAAGGTTACACTGGAGAAAGCCTAACCTCTTAAAAGACTTTTGCTTGTTCAGACAGTGCAGTTGCAATTATCACATAGGCAGGTTGCATAACTTTGTATCCAAGGCTTCCCAAAGTAACCCTTGTTTAATATACTTTTTAACACCTATGTATTTCTCAATGAAAAAAAAAAACACCATCTGTATCAAATATCCTTATTCAGGATTCTTTGCAGAAGTAAATTTGTGAACTCAAAGTGGCTCAAAGTCTGTTAAATCTGTGCAAATACACTATACTTTTTAACACCTATGTATTTCTCAAGAAAAAAAAAAAACACCATCTGTATCAAACATCCTTATTCAGGATTCCTTGCAGAAGTAAATTTGTGAACTCAAACTGGCTCAGTGTCTGTTAAATCTGTGCAAATACATTCAGTTAGAATTTAGTTTTAATTTGAAAATGAATTACTGAATATCAAAATAGATTACTATAATCCAAATAAGGATCACTTGATTTATACTGTCATTGAGTAAAGAAACCAACTGTCTGACACTGCATAGTCAGGTGGCAAAACAATGAGCAAAAAGCAGACTGTTAATTTTGTCCTTCTGCCAGTGGTTTCAGTGTGAGACCTGAACTTTGTTGAAATCAGTGGCAAAACTGCAAATAGCTTAAATTTAGCCAGGTTTTCACCCTGGATGTGCTTTCCTAGTGTAAATCAACATTTTACCCATGGTTTCTGTTATTCTCTTACCGTCTGTGTACCTCTTCAAGTTGGGCCGCAGGCAATACAAAACCTTCTTCATCTAATTTAATCTCAATATCTGATGCAGATGAAAAAAAGTGACAATAAACGTCATTTCCTATAACAAACTTTCTACTGTAATTCTCATCTTCTCACAGTTGTTTTATTAAACAATTATAATACTATCACAATTTTTCTCTTTTTTTTTTTTTAAATCACAGAGGCTGGCAAAAGTTGTATAGACTTAACACAAATGAGTGATAATTAGTAACAGTTCAGCCTTTCATGATGCTAACAAAATAGTATTCCAAGTCCACTCAAAACTAACACAGTTAAATGGTGTTCTGCTGTGCTAACTAGGGTGTCTGGAATTCATTTTGAGGGCTTTGGGGAGAGAGATACTTTCTCCCTCTACTAGCTTCAACATCCTTGTGAAAGCTGACACACAGAGTAACTCTGGAATCATCCCCCTTTTTAATTTTTTTTAAATCCCTCTGACATCCATGGTGTCCAAGACTCCCTTCCCTCAACATCTTATTATCATCCACCCCTCCTGGGCACGTGATTTCCCTCATCACTGCCTTCTGTTTCCTGCTGTTTTGCTCACTCCTGCCTTACAGCCACAAAGCGCACCGACTGTGCTGTCAGCAGCTCTTGCTGAGGGCAGAGGAGCCCACCTGAGCAGGGCTCACAGCTGATTTCTCTACTCACTACTAAAGCAGGGAGATCAGGCAAGTGGCTTTGCCTCATTTTGCTGTATGTGATACAAACTGTTTAACAGATAAGGAGCTGATAATAAAAACACAGAATACAAGCAGCTGCTAGCAGCTGTTTTCAAGGCAGACTGGCTGCCTAAATACCAATCTGCAGTGCTTTTCTCTCCATTTTCCTTTCACTGACTCTAAAAATTATTTACTTAAAGTTCCCAAATTTCAGATCTTGTACAGAAATTGGTATCCCAGTTTACTTTTTCTGTATTTGCAGAATTTAGACTGCCTACAAAGGAAATGATAGCTTTGGCACCATACACACACATTTCTATTAATCTAAAGAAATTATACTTACCAACTACATAGAAATACGGTGTTGATACCTCTGATGCAAAATATATTCTTTTTTTCAGTAAATAAAGTAATCCCGTCTTCACTCTTTTAAAGAGATGAACATCAGGAGAACTCTGAGGCGTGGGAAAGGCCTTTACCTGGTACTTAGAAAGGAGTTTTGGACCCTAGATAACGACAGAAAATCAAATCAAAAAAGGGAGATAACATTTTTGTAATTACCTCATATTAACATAGCAAAATGTATTCTGTGCATTTCAAAGCCAAGTCTATTGAGTCTAACTGTAGGTCTATAGAGACCTACAGTCTGAGGTATGATCTGCTGAAAACTTAAAATCACCCAAACAACCACCAGAACATCCTCAGGAAGCTTCAATGCTTTCATGTTCATGAGAAATGCACAGCTGTTTCCATTCATACAAATATATTAAGTAATTCAATAAGGTAGAAATGCTCCATATTTTCATCAAGAAAAATTGGTTTGTCCAATTCCAATGCTTTTTATGGGAAATACACAAAACTAAGTATAAGCAGGGCCCTAATGACCTTATCACCTTTTGTTAACATCACTTCAGGTTTCACATGTACTGTACCTCATAAAATGGGCACTCCAGGGTGACAGTCAGAAAAAGCTGGGTTAGCTGGGACATAACAACTCTGTTCAGACCAGGTGGCTGAGCTGAAACAACAACAGTCAGATTTTCAGGTGTACCTTCCATAAAGTATCTTTACACAAATCATAATGTAGAAGGTAGGAAAAGCTATTCAGTATGATATGCAGAAAAACTACTTAATCATTAAAATTCTCAGCATTTGTTTAAGTTAACAGAAAGATTAGTATGAAATTACACAGGTAGAAAAATGAGAAAATTATTTACAGAAATGTCAACACAAAAATACAAAATAGCAAGATCTGAGTTTAAAAAACTGTCATATTCTTTCACAAAAAACATGAGGATCCAAAAGATGCATGGCATTCTACATAGAAGAATAAATTTGAGATGACGTCTTAGATAAATATCTCCTTCTTATAACCACTTTTTCTCAACAAAAATACAAAATAGCAAGATCTGAGTTTAAAAAACTGTCATATTCTTTCACAAAAAACATGAGGATCCAAAAGATGCATGGCATTCTACATAGAAGAATAAATTTGAGATGACGTCTTAGATAAATATCTCCTTCTTATAACCACTTTTTCTCAAGTTATAATCCCAGGATCCCATAGTTTTTTGGTTTGTTTGGTTTTTTTTTTTAAATCTGCAAAATGTGGATAATACCAAATAATTTGTGGAGATTTGTTTGCTTTGTAAAAAATCAAGTCCTTCAGGTATTTCATGTTGTTGAAAAATTAAGTGACCAAAATTTCTAATCACTTTGAAAAATTTAGCTTAGTTTTATTAGTAGAGCAATCTTAGCTGAAATCTTATTAAGTCAGTCATCTTTCTGGCATAGCTTACACCTCTCTACAATGACCCTAAAAATGCATTAGTACCAAATAGAGAATAACTCAAAATGATGTGTTATTCATAATAGTTTTGTGTCCAAAAGCATTGAAATATGCAATAATTAGAGCCAAGAACAGGCTACCACATGGAAGATGTTCTAGCATAATGTATAAGACAAGGACAAATCCAAGTCACTGTTTTTTAGAAAATCAGAAGAATTAGCTGAAATAATTATTTTAAAGGAATTTAAGTCTGTGTTTTAAAACCGTACAGTGCAATTTTCAAACTCAACTAAATGACATACATGAAAGACAATGGCAACTGTGACAAGGAAGCTTCAGCCTTTGGTCTCCTGATCACTATTTTCCAGTCACTGCTGATTTGACAAATTAAATTGCTAAAAAATAGGTGCTTGACAACAGACAAACTCCATAACAGAAAAAAATGTGGAACATCTCAAGAGAAATTCTGCTTCTTACCTTGAAGCTTTTGCAGAAAATAGGGACTAAATATTTTTGGCAGGAAATTTATTGGATAACGTTGAATAAGGACACACGAGTGTAGCAGGCTGAGCAAGGTGTGGGGCTGAAAGTGCCTCAGGCGGGTGTGCAGCACAGTTTCAAGCTTCCTAAACAAGGAAGAAGCACTTGGAGGCAGATAGTTAAGAGTCCCAAACGGGATAATATACGCAGCAATCTGCTCAGTGGTAAGTCTGTCAGCACTGGAAATGAAATCTTCTGCCACTGCATCAAAGATGGGCTTTGAAAGGATCATCTTTTTGCAGCAATACTGCATGACCTTGCTGACCGTTTGAGGATGCATAGCGTGGATGGACTTGGGGACATGTCTTTCCAGTGCCTCTGTAAAAATTTGCATTTTTTGCCCAAAGTACAGGAAAGCTTCCAGTACATTTACCAGTTCATGATCTGTGAAATAGGGAACATGCTTCTCTGAATGTTTACACAGTGCAGTGACTAAGACAACTGCTCGAGTCTGATGAAGAACTACCAGTGAATTCAGTATTACACTTACAGAGTTTGGGCTTAGTTGGGAAACTGTGCGTAAAGTGACACTGTTCAGTCTGTTTAGTAACTTTTGGCATTGTTTCCCTTCCTTCACAGTCACCTGCAGTATCCTATAAACCATCACTATTTCCCTGGGACTCCAACTCTTCATATCTCTTTCTTGCATGTGGTTCACAATTTGTTCCAGTGTCGCACAACTTGGGGCTTCTAACTCAAGCAAACTCTCTCCAAGAGCACACAGATTTTCAGCAGTCAGCTGTCCCCTGCCAAGCCGCTCCTCGCTCTCCAAAAGCAGGCTTGTCATCAGCGTGCTCTGCGGATCTATACGGAGTTTTATCAAAGCCTGCAAGGCATTCAGCAGCCCCGTGTTTGACAGTTTTGAGGATTCAAATTCAAACTGGAAGCATAATGCCCTGAAAACTTCATTCTCTAACAGTCCAGGGTTTTTAAGACCATTGTCATCCACCTCAACTTCAGAAATCTTCTGCAGGGCTCCTGAGGCCATTGTATCAGACATGACCTCTAGAGAGCTAAGAAAATAAAAAATCTCTTTTGATGTACAAAGGTTGTTCAACTTCTTGAAAAATAATTGTTCATCCATCCACACATTATTTGATTTAGTACAGTTCATCATATCTCCACAAAGATGCACAGCTTCATTAACAGAAAGTGGCTGCACTTGCAGTTGTACATGTTTTTTCCTACAAAACGTATACTGAGATTTATCTTTGACACACAGCATCCTCATGGCCACGGAGCTATAGTTTTGGGGTTTTCGCTGCCCACTGATGGAGTTCAACCTTTTGCTTAGGGTCATCAAAGCAGACCTGCTTGCTGGTGTGCTGGATGAATACAACTGGAAGCCTTTTCGGCTAATCAAAGCCATATTGAATCAAGTGAATTCTGAAATGACACCTAGGGGAAGAAAAATAGATATGTAGTCTGGAAAACACCACCAGGGTCACTAAAATGCAGAAAAAACCACAACCCCAATCCTTTTGGTGGCTGGAAAGATGGGTACACTCCCTCTCCCGCGACCACAGAGAGCAGAAATGCCGGGAGCGGCGATCCCTGACAGGCTGTCCCGTGTTCCCGCAAGGACACTGGCAGACGAACAGGAGACTTCGCCCGCCACCCCCGCGGCCGGGGCGGCACCGGGGCGGCCCCTCCATGCCCCTCCATCCCCTCCGCCCCAGCACCTACTGCCGCTCCGGCCCGGGGGCACCCGGCCGTGCCGGGCAGCCGCGGCGGCCTCACCTCGGCAGCCATCACGGGCAGCGCGGCGCCTGCCGGGACCTTCCGGCGCCTCGGCCCGGCCCGCCCCGCTCCGCCCGGCCCGGCCTCCTCCCGCGCTGCCCGGGCACCAGCGCAGCGGGGGCTGGCGCTTCGCTTCGGAAGCGGGATTCGTGTCCGTGCGCACCGCGTCCTGCAGCGCAAGTACTGCCGTTCCCCGCTCGGGCGGCACCGGGGCCGGGCGGAGCAGGGAGGCGGGGCGGAGGGTTTGTATTTCGCGTTTGTGTTTGTCTCGGCCCTAGAATGCTTCTGAGCAAGCTGTTGAAAAAGTGACTTGGGAATGGCTTCGTGGCTCAAGGCACGGTCCCACAAACTGGGTTAAAGCCACGGAGGAGTGCGTGAAGCTCTTCTGCTTGCTGACAGAAGACGTCCTTCTAAGTTTCAGAAGGATGAAACTCCTCCATGTGTGCAGTTCGGGTTGAATGACGATCTAAGGAGTTTGTCCATCTGCTGATGACATAATTAACAGTGTGTGCACTGAAGTTTCTTGCTGTTTGTGTCCGGTCCGTGGCCGCGCAGTCCGTGTGTGACGGAGCGGGTCCGTGACGTGCGCGGTCCGGCCTTGCGGCGCTGCTGGGGCGGCACGTGTGGTTCGGCGGCATTCCTGCGGGGATTGTCCCACACTTTGTAGCCTTAGGGAGCTGCTGGACTCCCTAAGGCTAATCTTCCGTGGACTGTTAGCTCTCTGGGTTTTCCAAGTACTGGCTCAGGAGAGCTGTAGTTTGGAATTTCATCTTTCGTTTCCTGTTAAGCCCTGGTGTGACAGGTGGTGTTCCCAGCTTAAACATTGTATCTTGATGTGTCTACCAGCACGACAGCGTGTTAAAGGCTCCTGGTGTGGTAGTACTATTAAAGTTACAGGGATTCTTCAGAAAGCTTGACAGCTTAGGAATTACCTTTTCTTCCCCCTATTTATTCCAGTTGAACTTGTGTCATGTAAGTGGAAGTGGCGTAGCATCTTTGAAGAGTGTATAGAGCAGCAAAGCAAGATCAGTGTGGGCAGCATGCTCGTCTGAGAACAAGTGTGTTCCTGGTTTGTGGCTGTTCATCTGCAGGTAGGCATGGCTGATTTTTCTCTCTTTGAGCAAGCATCACTTGGCAGTCTGCATAAAGATCTTATGGTTGATGACAGAGAGAAGATGTGTTCTCAGGGTGAAACTCTGCAACTTGTGCAGATGAAATTATGATCAAAGGAATTAATTGGTCTGTTATTGACATAATTAACTTTTAGGGATTTAAATAAACTAGTCAGTTAATTGAATTACATATTTAAGATGTATAGCAACAATGCAACACATATAATACTAAACTCCTGGAGAATGTTAATAAATGCCACAAACATTTAAACACCTTTCAGTATCTAATTCCAAGGAGTTGTCTAATTATGTTCTCTCCCATTGCCACAAGGATGCATTCACACTGTTGCATACACATGCAGTACCCTGTCGCAGGGGGTCTGCGTGTGCATCTCCAGCAGCATCGGCTCTTTGGGCTGCGTGGGCTCTCTTGTTGCCAGTGCTGTCTGTGAGAGGTGCAGTTGCTCCAGACTTTTGTGTCTCTATGCAATCTACTGGTCCATTCACCAATGAAAAAAACCTCTCTCCAAGTTCACATCTATGCACCGAAAATGTGGCTACTTTTTTACCCTTTGTTGTTACTATACTAGCTGGAGAATCTACTGGTCCATTCACCAATGAAAAAAACCTCTCTCCAAGTTCACATCTATGCACCGAAAATGTGGCTACTTTTTGCACCCTTTGTTGTTGCTATACTAGCTGGAATAGAAAGCTCGCAGGAATTCAGGCTGCTCTGCCTGACCTAGGCAGAGGTCATAGCACTGTTAGGGCAACATCTGACCGTGTCAGACCACATCTTGGCTGCTATTCCTTTCGTTTCCCTCTCCATTTCCCCTGTTTTTGCAAATTTTTATGCTTCTCAAATATTAACAGCTTCCCAAGCTGACTCTTGTTCTCACAGACTTGTTGGTAATGCCTGGACTATAATGGTGGCAGCTTACTCCTCAGCATTTCTTGTATAGAAGGTTTCTGTGCTATGGTGTGGTCTTTGTGGGAAACTGATTATCTTTCTCCCTTTCTGAGGTAAGAAGAAGACTATAGTAATGAAACACTGCTTTGTCTATTTTGGTTTTATTCATTTGTGGTCCGGTGATGCCACCTGCTGACAAGAGAGTTAGTTGAAAACACAGGACATGACCAGGATGAATCTGTATTGCTACAGGGATTTGAGGGTATTTAAACAGTATTTATGCTATTTTATATGAATCATCATAATTAGCACATTTTTTTCTTTTGGAAAAGGAAAGTGAAGAATCATTTTGAGCATTGTTTTGTTGTATGCACCTTCTGTGCACACACATACATAAAACCAGTTACATAAATTTATTTAAAGGTGACTCTTAAGGTAATTACTAATAACTTTAGATAATATATATAATTAATCTAAAGTGAAAACTAAACTGGAAAACATCGTAGAAGAAAGTACACTGAAAACCTCAAAATTTTCTAGTAATTACATTTTTCATGAAATTCATGCATGATACAGGCATTCTTAAGAATCTACCACGTAGTTTTGCTACTTTTGATATATAATTATGCTTAAAAAAAATCCTATAGGAAAAACCTTCTGCAGTACTGTGTGGAGAAATATCCTGCCATATCTATGGAGTACAGTATTCTTATGCAATTGAACTGTATTTGTTTTCCCTTGGGAGAAAGAGAAAAAAGAGATACCTCAAATTATGTAGCCCTAGGTTTCCATAACTCAGTGTGTCTGGCTAGGACAGTGAATGCTTTCTGTAGTTGAAATTGTGTGAAACCAATAGGTGAAGTGCAGCAGACTGGGCTCAAGAGTGGGAGAGCTACCTCAGATTGGGAACTGAAAATTTCTCAATACTAATTCTAGGTATTTGAGTTCTACTTCACCTCCTTAGCAATGACAAAATATTGACAAAAAATTAATTTGTAATATCCACTCTAAAGACATACTGCTTCTCTCTCTTATTTACTGTTCCCTGAAGTTAAATCTGTGGTGTTCTCTGTGTCAAAATAATGGAAGAAAACTTCTTGCATTTAAATTTTCATGGGACAGGTAAATGGATAAGGATATGCATCTCATTCATCCTACTGCTTGCAAAGGACTTGGTGACACCATGGCAGATTTCTCTAAGATTATTTCTTACTTTTAGGCGGATAAAACCCAAAAGAGTCAATTCTGTAGTTCACAGAATCACAGAACAGTCTGCATTGGCAGGGACCCAGAAGTATTATCAAGTCCAGCTCCTCCAAAGTGAATGACCAATATGGGGATCAAAACCAACACCTTGGTGTTATTAGCATCGTGTTCTGAACAACTGAGCTAACCTCAGGGTCAGGTTGCACTTGTGTAAGGAGCTCCCTTTTGAAATATAAGATTGAAGTCAGTGTTTGTGCTCCAAAATATGTAGTGGACAATAAAGTGTAAAGTCATTGCAGCAAAAAATACTGATTTCAGAAAAGAAGAAACTGAGAAATTTTTTTTCATCAAGCTTTGTAGTTTGACTTCTCCAGGTCTATGTTTTGTTTTGTTTTCAAAGACAGCTTGGGAAGGTGAACAAAACAGTCACTAAATTGAAATGGAAAATATATAATAATGTAAGTAGTATATATTTAATTTTAAAAGTTTTCATGTTATATTGTTTACAAACTCAATTGTTGATATCAGAGATATTGTTGCATTATTGGAGCATCAGGGCAGTACAGCACATAGGACCAACACCACATGTCCTTTGCAACCTGATCTACAAAGCTTGCTTGTGAGAAATGCTTTTACTTCAGAGCAGATGCCTCATTTCCAAGTTAAACATCGATGCTGCTCTCTTTATCTCTTTTTAATCTCATAAGCAAAGTAAAATCTTGCTTTTCTGCTTACAAGAAATTCACTTTTTAAATTCTTTTTTCCCCTGCAGTTTCTGTAAAAAAAATAGAATGTGCTGTGAGTCGAAAAGGAGGTTTTTGCTCCTCTATGCAACACAAAAGGGGCAGGCAAAAGCCATAGCTGAGGAAATATGGCAGCAAGCAGGTGCCCATGGACTTGAAGCTGATATGCACTGTATGAGTGAAATGGATAAGGTGAGATACTCCATGCTGTTTTGAAAAATATGTATTGAAGAACTGAATTCTTCTTCACATGCTGGAGTGGTGGCTCTGGATGTCATGAAGGCTAGCAGATGCACCCACCTAAAAAACCCCATCTAGTGTCAAATTCTTATTCTTTGTGAATCAGTAATTTCAACCGATGATCACAGTTGCTTAATAGTCTTCTGCCAAAGATACATCTTGTGATTTTTCTTATTAGAACTGTAAATTAATATGTCTTTATCTCTCTTTTAACGATGATTCAGTGACTTCTTGAAAACTTTTCATGTATGCAGTTGTGAATGAATTCTGTAGTTACAGGTCAGGTCTGCTGTTATTAGAAATTATGCTTTTTTTCCTTGGTTTTTCTGTCAGTTTTTTTTTGGTTGGTTGGTTTTTGTGGGTTTTTTTGTTGTAGTTTTTGTCCTGGTTTGGTGGGGGGTTTTTTTTGGGTTTTTTGGGGTTTTTTTGTTTTTTTTTTCCTTTTGTTGCATTGATATTCTGTGTTGTTTTTGTCTGGTTTGGTGGGGTTTTTTTTTTTTTTTTTTTTTTCTTTTGTTGCATTGATATTCTGTGTAGTGATAACTGTGGGCTCCAGCATGGCTCAGAGCTTTTATGGGTCTTCTTGTGTTGCTTAGCGTATGCACACATTTCAGTTCCCACAGGACTCACTTCAGGTTATGTTCTAGAACAAAATAAAATGCTTGGCTGGGACAAGGAAGTGGCTTTTTACTACTTGCTGTTATCCAAGAGTGAGAATGTGAAAACTTAGTTCTGTAACTGAAAGCATTATGGATTGTAATTTCCTTCACAAAGTACTCTCAACTGTATGCCCTCAAACAAAAACATATAAAAAGCAAACAATCAAAACTTGATAGCCTGGTATTTCTTATGACATGAGGAGAAAATAACATCTAAAAGAGTTTTTTCATGCACTTGAAAATGTGAGACATTTTGATTTAATGTGCACTAAGTGTGTAGCTAGTGTTAGAAAAAGACTTTTATGCAGCCAGCAGGGAATGTGAAGATTCTCCTTATATTCTTGCATTTAATTTTTTCTGCGTTTGACAGGTTTGGAGATTCGTTTCAGGAAAGTGATAGTCAAAACATTTCTAGCCCTGTTATTGGCCTGCCACTTAAATAAATGTATTTTGCCAAATTTGGCAAGACAATTCAGAGCTGCAAATTAATTATGAATTGAGAATCTCAGAATTGGGCACTGAGGAAAAAAGTAACTTCTGCAGCTTTGTAAATCTTGTCACAGATAAGGTTCTCGTTTTTCCCCCCTACTTCTTGTCAGTTAGAAAGTCTGTCTTTATGTAGCTTTTGGATATTCTTAGACCTTGTGAAGGTCTGTGGATGGAATAGGTGGTTACAGAGCCAGTATTAGTAATTCTTGCCATTCAAAAGTGAATGTTCAAATACTGCTCAGGTCTCAGGAAGACTGGTTTTTTCCAAGTAGTCTCTCACCTACAGTTCCAGGGGTGAGATAAGGTCATAAATGTGTAGTTGATTATGGTGATTACGTTTTATGAAGACTGAAATGAAGTGGAAGTGAGGAGTAGTAAAAAATGGGAGGCTAAATAGAGATCATCTTGGGTCACAGTGTGTGTAGTCAGCCTTGGATTAATTATCTGAATAAGTACATTTGTCATGATATGTATTTTTCTGGATGAGACAAGCCTGGCTGTTTGGTCCCATCCTCTTCTTTCAGCAACCATGCACAGCTTGAGCAGGCTGCTCACTGCTCTTGTGTGGCATTGCTGTCCTCAGCTGAGGAGAACGTTTGAAGGAAAGAGAAAGAATGAGACAAATCCAAAACACAAAGGATATAGGAGGAAGTGGAAGGTAGAGTAAAAAACTGTGTAGTTGTGTTAGGTTCTTGTTGGTTTGGTAATGTAGAAGACCTTGCATTAATTGACAGAAATTACTGCAGAACCTGTGTCACCAAATGTTTGGTTTTCAGAAGGGTTCTAAATTTTCAGACAAAAATCTGCGGTGGAGAAAGCAAGAACTTAGTGAGCTAGTCATTCCTCTCTTCTAATATACCACTTCATACTTCCTGAGCTTGTATCTTTTTTGGTTTTTTAATGGAGCTCACATTATTGTATATTCTCATGTGATACCAGTAGACCCTTACCTTCTTTACTTCAAGGGTTTGCTTTTCTTTGTAAATGTGGTAGTCACCTGTGGCAATGCACTGCAGAAGCTGTGGGTCTGTGTTATCAAATCAGCTGTGGAAGTTTTGAAAATCTGAGTCCTTATTGCAGTAGGACCCTTAAGGCCTTTTTATGTACAACTTAGAGTTCAGTTACAAAAGTCTTAGAATTTTTTGAACAGTTGGCGTTTGCCTGAACTTGTAAAAGACAGAAGCTGTGTTTGGAAGGTTCCTGGGCCACAACTCATTGAAGTCTGGCAAAGTGCCCTGGGAACATCCTTGCATGTTTACTCTGTTTACTTGTGCTTCTCTAGGCCTCTGCTGTAGGCCGCTGTCAAAGGCAAGACATGTAGTAATTTAAGTTTACCATGCAATTGCTTTTAGCTTCTTCAGGAAAGATTTGGAAGCGTTGCCAAAAGCAAAACCACTTTAGTTTGTTTCTATGTAATTCTAGCCTTTTTGGGTTGTAGATGTCAGTTAATTTTTTCCATGGCTTGACAAGGAGATAAAGTTTGAGTGATTTGTTGAGGGAGGTGTATAGAACATAACTTCTCAAAATCTGGAGTTTTAAATTGTAGTCTTGAAACTGCTCTGAGTGAAACACAGCACCTCTTGCAATCTATTTTCTCATAGTCCTGTTATTTTTATTAAACTTAGAGTGCTGGGAGATGATTTAAACGGCAACCCACAGGGAGCGGTAGAAGGAGCTTAGGTTATTATGGCAAAAAGGAGGCTAAGGAGCGTTCTAATAGTAGCCTGTGTGAGCCAACTGGACAACAGGAGGCCAAATCCATTGGGTGCTACCTGATAAACTCAGATTTGACACTGATGGAGAAGTTCTGCATGGAAAAAGCTTCCCAGAAGAGGGAAATCTCTACCCTTAGAAGTTTTCAAAATTCAGCCAGTTACAGCTGACCGAGTGCAGCACTGACTGTTAGTTGCACTTGGGTCGTGGGTGGGACTAAGTGGTCTCCAGAGGTCACTCCCAAGCCTCGGACTGAGCTGTGTTTCACAGAGGTCACTGCCCATAGGCCATAGGGGTGCTGTGAGAGCCATTTGTGCAGGTGACCCGACCAACAGCACATTGGCACAGTGCTGCAGCCTGCTAGAGATGGGATAGTCAAAGACTCTGAGGGCTTTTTAATTAGAATTAAATTAGAAGTAATAAATGTTTGCATGAGATCTGTATTTATGGAGCTGACACACAGTCCCTACTACAGGCAGTTCTTGTCAAGCTGATATAATGAGAGTAGCCCATGAAGCTGGGAAATGTGTGAGACCAATATTACCAAAGGAGAGACAAGTGAATTTGGGGCAGGGTGAATGGGCCAGAATTAATCAGACTGTAGAGCACGGTGTCTGATTGTCACTCTTCGGAGCTACCTTAGTTTCTCCAAAAACACCAGAGGTTTTTTTGGGTGTGATGATCTCAAAGGTCTTTTCCAACCTAGTTAATTACGTGATACTGTGATTCTGTAACATGGAACTTACTAGACAGAACCAAATGATACTTAATGGAACTTAGAAATGATCCCTTCAATTTATATGGCCACACCCCCTTATCTGTGTGAAATCATGAGGATTATGTCTATGTTTATATATACAATAATACTTTTTCCACTTGACAAATAAAATACTATTAGGACTTGTAGTTAAGCTGTCTGAATGCAGTTGTGAAGTATTCTTCACGTATGTACTAGCTCAAAATGCTGCCCTTGGACATCTGTATATGGGATCATAGGATATTTCAGGTTGGAAGAAGCTTTATGATGTCATCTTGCAGCAAGGTCAGTTGAGGTCAGAGCAGGTTCTTCAGGGCTCTATCAAATCTGGTCTTGAAAATTCCAAATATGATTGGAATTTTCAAGACCAGAAGTTGCATTCCCAAAATTACTTGTAATTACTTGAAAGACTTTCTGTGGCTTAATATAGGTAAAATGAGATTAAATGGGTTTTGTGTACACTTGGGAAGAAGAAAGGTGGGAGATAGAGTATCTAAGGCCACAATTATGTATCAAATGGCATCTTGTAACTTAACTTGTTCTATTGCTTGTAGTATAACCTGGAAACAGAAAAGGATCCTGTAGTTATTGTTATTTCCACTACTGGGACAGGAGACCCACCAGACACTGCCCGCAAGTTTGTGAAGAGAATTCAAGACAAGACCTTGCCTGCTGACCATTTCGCACATCTCCAGTATGGATTACTAGGTGACTTAGTATTTTCTATATTATTGCAGAATTTGTCTGTCAGTGAGTAATTTTTATATTTCTTTTATTTCTGAATAGGTGGTTTGGGCTTTTTTAAGTGCTTATAAAGCATTTATTTGTATAAACAGCAGTTTTATGCAATGTCCTCTATGAGCAATAGAGGCAAAACATCACAAAAATTATCTGATAAAATTACCAATGTAATTTTTTATAGCTTAATTTTCTCTCTGCATAAAAACTATATGATATAAGCTATCTATAGCTGTTTGAAATTTAAATTTCATGTCAAGTTTCTACAAAGATTAGTAAATTACATTAGTTTACTTGGCTGTGTGAGTCATTGGGCATTTTTCTCTACAGAGGGAAAGGCAGTATAAAATGTTCTTAAAAGTAAAAACCTTAAATCTTCCCATCCCTTTAAATTTACAATAATACTTTTGTTTTGAATGTTGTACTCATCAAGAGTATGCATGTACCTTCAGCTTAAAGATGGATAAGCAAAATGCAGATTTGGCAAAATACATTAAATAGCTTGAGCTGATTGTAAGGTTAGTTTGTTCAGTTTTCAAGTTTCATTTATAAAAAACTCCAGAAATGTCTGTTTAAACCTAGGTTATTTTACCTGACAAATTTAATTTGATAGATAGGAGTGAGGAAAATTCTAAGTTTCTAATAAGGCAGGGACGCATTAGAAGGAAATTTCTGCTGGATATATAATGTGGAAGTCTGAACTATATGCATCCTAATCATGTAGCATTTTGAGAAGCTGTTATGCTATTGCCTAGTTACACATAACGGTTTGTGAAATGGGCAGGTTTTTCATAGCTGACTGCATGCATTTGTGTATGTATAAAGGTAAGTATTGTATTAACCCTGAATTTTATTATGGCAGGAATTATTATGGTGTCTAAATTACAATGCGATTCAAGTTTAACAAGTTATCAGTCTTAAAATACATTCATGGTGTCCATCTAAATGAGTCCAATTAAATGTTTGCTCTGTGTTCTGTACTTGAGAGAAAGCAAAAGTCCTCTTAAAAGGAAAAAAAAAAGGCTTTTAAAAGGAGAAGGGAATGCTCCATTATTAGGTGGCATCATGATGTAACCACAGCCAGAAACCAAGCCCCACTCAGCTGCTCTCTCCTTCCCCCAAGCCCTCCCTGGTGGGATGAGGGAGTGAATAGGAAGGGTAAAAGTGATTACACTCGTGGGTTGAGATAACGACAGTTTAATAGGGAAGGCAAAAGCCATGAACACAGTTAAAGCAAAACAAGGAATTCACTCACCCTACCCCATGGGCAGGAGGTGTTTCGGCCATCTCCAGCAAAACAGAGCTCCATCACACATAGCAGTGATTTGGGAAAATAGATGCCAACACTGCATATGTCCTCCCCTTCCCTCTTCTTTTTCCAGCTTTATATGCTCAGCATAATGCCATGTGGCATGGGATGTCCCTTTGGTGATTCTGTTAGGGTCATCTGTCCCAGCTGTGCTCACTTTGTGCACCCCCACCACCCTCACTGGTGGGGAGAGGACAGGGGAGAGTCCTTGGCTCTGTGTAAGTGCTGCTCAGCAATACCAAATATCCCTGAATTCTCAACACTGTTTCCAGCACAAATCAAAAATAGAGCCCCATACTAGCTATGGTGAGGAAAACTAACACTATTCCAGCCAAAACCAGCACAAATGGAAATAATATAGATCTAGTGGTTTGTAACTGCGCACAAGAAAGGGTCAGGCTGTGAAAAATTACGATGGCAATAGTGAACCAGTGGTGTGGATTACTTAGAGAATTCATGAAGATGGACCTAAAACCGTGGTCTTTAGGATTGCTGGGCAAGCATCTCTAAAGGATGATTGATCATTTTTGTGGGGTGGGTCAGTGATTTGGTTGACCTCTTAAAATCTTGGATCTTCCATGGGCATAACCTCCTGAGTGCACTGACTGTTCCTCTGGTAACAAAGAGCATCTTCACCTAAAACAGCTTCACAGCAGTTGAAGAGCAGAAAACCTGGTGCAGGTGCAACAAGATCTGCAAAGAAATCTTTGATTCCTGCAGAGGAAGTTTCTGGACTATAGTCCCTCATGCAGATGTTTCTTCTTGTTTAAAATCACTGCTATGTTTGATCCTTTCTTCCCCCCCAAGTTTCTAATATTTTTAAATTTCTTTTGATACTCTCTCATGTTGTTGATGTTATTAACAACTTAATCCTGAAAGATCATTTATTTTGGTAATTCACATGTTGTTTATCAGTTTTCAGTTCCTTATATTTTTCCTGTTAGAGGAATTTTGTGTGTATTAAAAGCCTCAAACTAAAAGCAGTATTCTTCTGGCATGTGAAATATTGAAAGCAAGTATATTCAGAGTATTCTCTGAATATACGTTTGGGAAGGAGACAGATTTTCAGCCCTGTTTTGGGACAAACGCAATTTTGTTTGAAATTCATATACATGTATGTATATTTCAATGTAGCCTCTGAATAATAAACTTACATATGCAAGTGTTTAAGTATATGTAGAGATCACAATTGTATTTATCACAGAATCATAGAAGGCCTTTGTTGGATGGGGCCTTTAAGATCATCCAGTTCCAACCCCTGCTGTGGCAGGGACACCTACCACTAGGCCAGGTTGCTCAAAGTCCCATCCAATGTGACCTTGAACACTTCTGAGGCATCCACAACATCTTTGGGCAACCTGTGCCAGTGCCTCACCACCTTCACAATAAAGAATTTCTAACATCCAATCTAAACCTGCTCTCAGTTTGAAGCCATTCCTTCTTGTCCTGTCACCACATGTCCTTGTAAAAATCCCCCATGTCTTTCTTGCAGTCTTCCTTCAAGTACTGGAAGGCCACAATTAGGTCACTCCAAAGCCTTTCAAAGCTGAATAAACCCAATTATGTCAGCCTTTCCTCCTAGGAGCAGTGCTCCATCCCTCTGAACACCTTGGTGCCCTCTTGTGGATTTGTTCCAACGTGCCTGATTCTTCTGTTGGCCTGCAAGAGAAGTCTGTCCTGACTTTGTGTAGCCTGGGAGGCTGCCTGGTTGACACGATTCCTCTTTCCTTGGATTTGCCAGGTCTGGGAGATTCAGAGTACATGTTCTTTTGTAATGGTGGAAGGACGGTAGACCGACGACTTCAAGAACTTGGTGCCCAGCACTTCTATGATACAGGATTGGCAGATGACTGTGTAGGGTAAGAGCTGAATGGGTTTGGATTTTATTTCTTCATGGTGCAATATTTGTGTAGGCATTTGGCTAAATGTTCTGAACTGTTTGAAGTCCATTGAAGCTGGATACTCAGCACCTCATAGAAATTATTTCTGCCTGAGCACAGTACACCTTTTCTTTCTCAATTGCCATTAAGTAAAACTCCATTTTTAAAGTGTGAGGAAACATCTGTAATGCCTGGAAAAATAGTATTTAGCAGTTTTAAAAATTAAATAGGAGTGAGTAGAGGGGTTTGAAAATGTAATTTCTTATTTCTTTTTTTGTTTCTTTTTTCTCTTTTGGGATTGGGCAGAGGATCATTTTAGAGTAATTATGTAAGAAGATTTCTCTCTTTGCTGTAGAGAAATTATGTAAGAAAACAACTCCCTGTTCTGCTGTTCTTTCTTTTTCCGGTAGGCTGCAGTCTTGGCTTAGTTATTTTGAGCTGCTGCTTTTATTGGTTCTGTGCATGATGATGCAAGGCAGTTTAACACAAACATTGTCATAACCATAAAACTTATCTCTCGTGTTCTGAAATAATATAAATGGGCCATTAGTGTAAGCTATTGATGTTGCTGTTGCACAGTGAAAAGTTGCATATTCTGCTGCCATTCCTTCAACTTTCTGTCATAAAGTTCAGCATATGAAAATAAAAATGAGAAACTATAAGAAGAGCATGGCTGTTATACATTTTAGACTCTGTAAATTTACATAGTGGTAGCAACTAAATAATTTTTTTTTACAAAGAAATAATCTTGATAACAGCTGCAGATAGATATTAGAAATGGAAGGTGAATAGTGTTTTTTGCTTTTGTGGTGCTTCATTATTTGTAAATTAACAGTTCTGGAAGTCACAATAATTAATCCATGCATTTCTTCTTCTTTTTTTTCCCCTCCATTCCCAGTTTGGAATTAGTGGTTGATCCTTGGATTGATGGACTTTGGCTTGCCCTCAAGGAAGCATTACAATTGCAGAAAGAAAAAGAAGGCATGAGCAATTCTGTCAGTGCTGTTTCCACCTCTGTCTCTACAGCTCCACATGCTGTGCATGAGCTAAAGCTAAGCTCTGAAGTACAGAACTTGAAGTTAGAAGATGAGGGAGCAGGGGGTTCTGATATTCTGTCACAGAAACTGGATGACATCCATCTTGTGGCTCCAGCTAGAGACACCGAACCTTCACTTGTTCATTCTGTCCCTCCTGTCTCTCAGTCTGCTCTTAATATTCCTGCCCTGCCACCAGAATATATAGAGGTGGAGTTTCAAGACACCCAGGGTGAGGTAAGGACTTCCGTGATGGAAGCCTCTAGCTCTTGTAGGAGTATGGGTGTATACTCCTACATAAGGCTCAAAAGGGCAAGTGAATGCTTACATAACGGAGATATGTCCCCAAATGCAGGAGGCTTTTGAATTTTTAATTAAAAAGTCCATTTCTATTCAATGTAGGTGCCACTATATGGGTTATGGACACTTATATCATGATATAATTCAGCTAAATACTTAGTTGGTATTGCACTGTCAGGAAGGCAAGAATTCAAATCCTCTGTGGCTTACAACAATGAAAACATCTTGCTGTAGTGAGGAGTGCAGTAAAGTTTCTGTTCAAATCTTTTGTACTTTCAGAATGTGCTAAGAGGCTGTAAAGTTACTCAAAACCTTGCTGCATACTTAGTAACAGAGAAACTTGTCATTTAAAAACATGAGCATTATTTTACTGTGGGGAATGGAAGATGAACTGTAGATCGAAAGCCAGTATGCTTTTCCTATTGAAGCCACGTTGAACAAAGACCTGCTGTACTAAGAGAAGAATTAACATGAGCTGGAAATCATCTCCAGTTTGCAGTAGTGACTCAACTTTTCTGGTTGCCTGCAGAGGGCAGATGTTTCAGTTATCCATGCAAGGAAGCAATGAAGCCTGGCTGCTTTTTAAATGACAGGGAGCCAGGAGCCGAGTGTGGTAACAAATCCAGTGTTGCTACCCACTACCTGAGCAATGCAAAGCAGGAGGTGGCTTGGATCAACAGGATCTGTGTCCAGTTATGGGCATGGTTGTGGTTGAGCTGCTGACCAGTGCTGCTGTAATGTAGCTGAGGCTAGGGCTGAAGAACCAGTACTGAGCTGAGGTGGGGGTTCTGGGCCCAGTCCTCTGGTGTGGCTGCTCATGATCATGAAAGCCCATTAGTATCCTGGACTCTGATGCTCTCTCTGTTGAGACTGTTAATGGAAAGGCTGAGAGTCTAGCTGATATAGTTATGGAAGGGTGTATGGATTTAAACACTGGATAATTTTGCTTTTCTTTTAAACCTCGTATTGTTGGTTTTGCTCAGGTTGTTCAATTTAAAAATCTAAATTCTTCAGGTTTATGATTTATTTAGAGGTACTCTTCATTAAAGAGTAATAGTTGGGTTGAATGTGCTGCTACAGTCCTTAAAAGAGCCCATTATCTTAAAGTCAGCATATATTCAGACTGAATATGGTTTGTCTGTAATGGTTTGTCAGGTTCTAATACTGATATACATATATATCAGTATTATATATATTGATATATATATATTGATATATATACTGATATATATATCAGTATATATATATTCTGTATATAGAAAAAAAATTGTGCTTTGGAACAGCAAATGGAAGAAGATGAATCTGCTGATCTGGAATTCAGTGACAGATTAAAGATTATAGTGCAGATTTCAGATATAAAACAAGGGGGTCATCTTGAGCCCTGGAAAGAAACAACTGCATGTTTGTGGGATTTTTTCCTTTGGAACTATTTTTGACACAATTGGCTAGATCTTGTCAACAAGTAGGTTCTATGTAGGGTCATGTTTGGTTTAGCAGGTATCACACAATTCATGTCCTTTTTTGGTGTCTCACATTGCAACGGAAGCTATGGATATTTTTTGCCAAGCAGAGCTGAAGTTGGTGTGTTTTGAAATTCATCAAGGTGAGGTTTGGATATCTCCACAGAGAGACTCCCTGCCATTTAAAGAAGGCCTGGTACATGATCTCTCCAGTTACTTAAATGATCTTGTCTTGGGCCGTTGCATCTCAGGGTGGAATTAGCAAGTTGCTGCATACTGACGGCAGAGCAGAATAGTGAGTTGGTCTAAAGCATTTCTGGGAAGTGTAAGATAATACAATTTATCTTAAATCTTTATTTCATTTTGCCTTGAATTTTACTTGGACGGAATATAAATATAGACAGTTACAACAGTCCAGCTGATGCACAATGACTTGATATGGCCCAGGCTATTAATCACTATGTCAAAAACTTAGGAAAACAAATAAACTTCCAACTATTGGTCTCATGTGATTCTTTTATCTCCTTTTTTAAATAAGAAATCTTCAGATTCATGAATATTCCCCTGTTGGTAGGATGATTCCTTTGCATTTGACAGAGTATTGTTAAAGGCATTTGGAATCCTTCCTGCCTCTTTTAATTTTTGTCTGCATTGATCTCAAATTAAACTTGCTGACTATAGTGATGGAGAAATGAGGGCTGTATTCTGATCTTTGAGTGGCAGCCTTTGACATATGTGATCTGGAATTATTCTTGGTACCCATTTGTCATACTTGGGGCACATTCTTACCTGTGTAAAAATGTTATGCTATAATATGATGCTGTCTTGTAGAGTGGGGTTTTCTCATTAACTCTAATTTAAAAATCCTTCTATAAGTTGTCTGTAACAGTAGACCCCAAATGGACCTCAAAGTGTAAGCTGTAAACCTGCAATGATGTAACTTCTGTTCTTACTTCTTATGTCCATTCTATACACCCAATAATCCTTTAATTAGGCAGGAGTTTAATGGGGTTTAACATAAATGCCATTCTCTAATTGGCTATTTTCAAGGCAGTTCTTGAAAAATGAAACAGCTCACTGCATTTGATAATAATGTAGGCCCATTAGTCTGTTCAAGCCTACTGACTTTTTGTAATTGAATATATGCCAGTTATTGCTTAGTTGTGCTTTTTTAAAAAAGAGCAAAACATATGTGTATAGAAGATTCATGGTTTTCCTTATTGTTTTGAGTTGTTTTCTAAGATTGTTTCAAAAACAACCTGCACCAATACCAATTCCTGTATGTCATAGTGAGATGTCATAAAACTGATTTGCATTTTTAGTGTAAGTTTTTGTGTCATCTTTTTCAGAATCCGCATCTGTCTTCACTTATCTCAGAAGGAACAAGCTTTGAAGTGCCAGTTACAAAAGCAGTTCAGCTCACTAGGGAAGATGCAATAAAGACTGCATTGCTCTTAGAGCTTGATATTGCAGTAAGTTGGTGATGGCTTCTTCTTTAGTGGGTTAAAATAAAGGGTGAAAAACATGTGTGTTATAACTGTGGGGGGAAAATTATTTATTTGACTGTTCAAAAAGAAAAAAAAATCTGTATTCAATAGGAAGTCAGCTTACACTGATCCATTTTGTAAATGTAAAGTTTAATTTATTTGCTGAAAAATAGGACTCCATGGAAGTCAAAACAGGAACAAAGTGTCAAGTTAATTTCTTTGTTGTTCCATGGATATCATATTGAGTAAAATACCTTTATGAAGGAAATTTGCAGTGGAGAAAGGCAGTCAGGAAATATTGCAAATGAATAATCTTTCAGTTTATGCAACTTGAAGAATATTCAGAAACTGTATAGTAAATTGTGACGGTTTATTATGGTGGGTAATCCACACAAGTAGTAATTTCACTAATAGTATCAAGCAGTAGGAATTGTTAGCTCTTGAGCACTGTTTCTGCCAATTACACTCATTTTGCTGTGCCTTGTTAACATGCTACTCAAACTGTCAATATTAATTGAGGTTACCCTCAGTTAAAAAAATGGTTTAGCTTAATCAGTGAAGATCATATTTTGTTTTAAGATGAAGGACAGATAGAGGGTGCTCAATATTACTTTATAAGAAATCTAGAAAAGGAAAGAATGTTACTTTTAAGTGGCATCCCAAATTGATAGAATATTACTTTTGGGATATTGTGATTTTTGACAATATCATTTGTTGGACTCTCTTAGCCTAATCTGTCTCAATATGCATGAGATCTTTTTAAATCTCAGTTATAAATAAATCCTATTAAGTTTCGAGCAACTGATTCTTTGAGCGACGTGGTTTTTTGCATGTATTTGTGTGTTTATATACATTCTGTCATCAGCACCCACTGAAAATATAAGCATTTTCTTGCCTTTTTCACCCAACATTCTTGCTAGTCTGTGTATGCAGATCACTCACCTGATGCATAAGAGAAACATAATAATGCAAGTATAATTCTGCATGTTCCTTTAACAGTCAGAAGCTTGAGTTGCACACAACAGTTTCAGCAGTTGCACAAGAGAATCTCAGGAAGCTAAGTAGAATCTAGGTCTTAAGGTTCGAATTTTCACTGTGTTCTTGTCTGGTTATTTTTCTTCTTTTCCTCCAAAAAAATTAAAGGGTTCTGGTCATTTCTGTCACAATTTATCAAATAGTTTAACCAGCAAATTTTCTTTTAGAAATTATGTGTATCTATAAAAAGTTGCATTCATTATGAGGACTTAATTTCTCTGCTCTTCTCAAACCAGAAAATGTAGAACATCGGTAATTAATGATCTGGCTGATTATATAACACAACCTCTTAATACGTATTTATTTTCTTTCTGTTTGGGCTGTTCAGCAGTTCTCATTAAAGAGTGTCCAAATATTTAAACCAGATAAGGAAAGACTTTTTCTAATTAGTAAGGTTAAGCCTCAAAAGAAAACACGACTGCTTCATTTCTGACGTGCTCAAAACAGCAAAATGTTAGTACAGAGTAAAAATATTTGACTTAATGTGAACACAATAATAGGAAGGTTGTTGTCAGGAATGGGAATGACTTGGTTTGTAGTAAGATTTAATAGAAATGTTTCATGTTTTAAAACAGGATACAGCTTTTGAGTACCAACCTGGAGATGCCTTCTGTATAATATGTCCCAACAATGTCAGTGAAGTGGAAAATCTTCTTCACAATTTGGGGCTTTCCGAAAAAGGAGACAACTTTGTTTGTGTAAAAGTTAAGCAGGGCACTAAAAAGAAAGGTATGGTGTGATGCACTGGTCATGGAACAATGCTCCTTGCTGTGTTAGTAGGAGTTGGTGTGCATACTTTTGAATATTTTTACTGTTAGTATGGGAACACAACTGTCTTTTTGTGGAGGCATGTTGGAACTTACAGTGATGTGTTAAAAAAGAGGATGCATAAGAATGCTGCTGCTGGTTTTACTGTAGATGAGTAGATGAGCTCTTGACTGGGAACTGCAGCCTGGCATTGGCATTCATCCATCTCATTCTTACTCTGTGCTCCTTCATGTTTGTGGAGATAAGGCTTTAATCACATAACCTTATAATCCCTCACTTGAAAGTAAAATCTCCTTACACAACACTGTATGTTAATCTGTTTTACATCCTAAGGGGGCTGCACTCCTCCAGGACAAGCCTTAGTGCTGTTGCAAGGTGCCTTTTAATGGACTTGTAGGTCTATGGATGTGTTCTGCTGAGTCTTATGATGTCATACTTCAGAAAGAGTGGCTTCATGTTCAAAGTGTGCCTGTGTACTGCTGGCTGGACCTGTGTGAATTACTCCTTTCTTGTATTGCAGCTGGGGTCTTAATGGAGTTGTGCCTTTATTTCCACAGAGTGATGTAGGGCTCTTTGTTGTTCTGATTTATAGGTAAATCAGTTCTCACTGTGAGATTCCCTGCAATTTTGAGGGCTGCACAAGTTGTCCATTAAGTATGAGATGTTTGATGCCACTTTTGTATATTAATAGATGCAAATTTTACTTTGTTTTTGTTTTCTTTTCTCCCACTGAACTAGGAGCATCTCGTCCACCACACATCCCTGAAAGAAGCACTCTCAAATTCATCCTGACTTGGTGTCTGGAAATAAGAGCAATTCCCAAAAAGGTGTTTATGTGTTTTTTCTTCTAAAGAGAAATCAGTAATTCTATGCTATATGGTGTCTTACAGATCTGTCCTTGCTTTGTGTGTGGCTATGATATATCTTGGTGAATAAGGATTGTCAGTTTGTATGCTACTGTTTGTACTTTAGTCTGAGAAAAGTCACTTCTGGTACTTTCTCTGGCAGAGATACTGTTCTGCAGTATCTTCATTCATGACTAGTCTGGAAGTAGAAAAGTATTACATAACTTGGTGCCAGGTAACTGGGAGGGCTGACTGAACCTAGTCCCATAGTGATTTTAAAGTAAATAGCCTTTTTAATCAGAGGGAGCCACATCTGTCAGGTTCTGGTGCTAAAATACGCATGTTGCTGTGTGCAAATGTACCAGTGTCCTTTACATTAGCTCTGTTAGTCAGAGCATGGTGCTAGTAACCCTGTGTGGGCCATTCACCTGATCCTTGTGGCCCACTTCCAACTCACAATATTGTGTGAAATCTGTGAAATCTTTTAAAGCTTTTCTTTAACATTCTTTAACATTTTAGTAACATAGCAGAATTCAAAGGAAGATTTTTGCTTTTTTAGTATTTGTTCTCACAACATGTATGTATTATATTCCTTTCATTTTGTGTATGTAAAAAAATCAAAGCTTCTAACTGAAAATGCATCTATATTTCTGGTGTTGTCAAAACATATTTTAAAGATAACTTTATATGAAAGATGAAGCTAAACAATCGTGGTCAGGTCTCTGAGGGAAATCAGTTTTTGGGAGGACGTTTTTACTCAATTCAGTGGATTTTGCAACAGAAGACAATATTCTCATTGTTCCAACCTTTTCAAAATCGCATTTAATATTTTTGAAAATTTGTCTCAGCAGTAAGAATAGGCAGAGAGTACTGGCTGGGGAATATCACTAAAGCCAGTTTTTATAACCTGTCTGCTGTATTAAGTCTTCAGCATAAAATGTGTTTTATGTGACTCCATACTCAAAACTATTATCTGGAAGCTCTGTGGTTGAGCTCTCATTATTTTCCAAGTATTCCTTTGTGTAGAATGTGTCATCTGATTGCATTTGGTGTTGTCTATCACTTTTCTTTTATGCACTGTGTCTATTTCCATCTTTCTTTTTTGAAAAAGAAACTTGTAACTACTTACATCCAATCTTCGCTTTAGCTTACAATGCTCAATTTAACTTTCCTTTAAGAAAAGTACACTACCAGTGTGTAGGCATAAAGTACAGAATAAAACACCACAACAACATTAACATGACTCATTTAATACCATACTTTATTTATAGTTACATCTCTTCTAAGATTTTTGTTCTTCGTTTCCTGGCTTCTGTACCCTAGCAAATGGTGTTTTGTCTTGAATTTTGTGTTATGGAGCTGCCTAACTAAATAGGGGCATATAGAACACCTTTCAAAAACTAGGAACTTTGTGGGGAATGGCTTGTGCCTGTTTTTTTGTCTCTTCTTTGCTCAGGCTAAGTAGGATTTTCTGATGTGCCAACTTGTTGCAGACATTAGAAGAGCAATCAAAAAAAAAATTGAGAAATAAAGTGTTATCCACTAACCCAATTCCTGTGTCCCCAGGCAACCCAGTTTTGTGATCATTTTCCCAAATGGACAAGCTTTTTTACCCTTCATTCTTTCCTTTCTTCCCTACAGGCATTTTTGCGAGCTCTTGTAGAATGTACCAGTGATGCGGGAGAAAAACGGAGGCTTCAAGAGCTTTGCAGCAGACAAGGAGCCTCTGATTATACTCGCTTTATTAGAGATTCTAATGTTTGCCTTCTGGATTTACTTCATGCTTTTCCAAGCTGCAAGCCTTCACTTAGCCTATTAATTGGTAAAAGACTGATTTAGATTTAATTAGATTTGGTTTCTGAAAATGCATCAGACTAAGTGTTCAATTTCCCAAGAAAGGGGAGTAACTGTTCAGTTTACTGCTTTAGGAATATAGTTTCTATAGTGATTAAGCTGAAACTCTTGTTGGGGAACAAAGCTCTGTTCTACAGTTCATACTCTTTTGACTTTCTTTCTGCAGACATTTAGGTTGATACCAGTGCTTTGACTCTGCAGTATTCCTGTACATAAAATAAGCATAAGGTGCTTGCAGGATTAGGGTCTTTATGAATCAGTTCATCAATTGCTTACAATTAAAAAGACATTTTTCCTACTCCTAATTTCTCTGCCTACATAGTCTTTTCTTGCACTTTTAACTCTGTTTTAACTTTCTGTTAAAACAGAATGGTCTTCCCAGTATATCTGTATTTATGCTATGTCTAACATACTCACAGAGTTCCTGATACAAAATACCGAAAGGATGGGACTACACCTGTGACCATGTCAAATACATCTGAAATTGCTGGCAGTTATTTTTCAAATTAAATCCAGAGTTTCTTAGTATCTTTCATAATATAAGTCAAAGAAATTGCTTTCTGTGTTCTTGCAGTCATTTTGTCCACCTTTACCCACCTTTACTCTTTGCTGAAAGAGTTTAGTGTCTTGTTTAAGCAATTTCATTGCACTCTTTTCTTAACTCTGCCTAGTAACTATCTTATGTAGAGCACCTTTAAAATATGTCAGGGTGTGCATGTACTGACAAAAAGACTTGTTCTGCTTATGTACACACATGGATAGACATAAAGGTGTGTGTGATACATATAGGGGAGAGCTCATAGAGGAAAGATGGGGAAAATTAAATTTCAAGCTTCACCTCATCAGCAACTGCCAACTCTTCTGTACACCTTACAGTCACTTTTGTTTAACCAAGAAACCCCATAAATTAACTGTTATGGTCTCATTGTATAGGATCTCTAATTGATGTTCCACAAAGTCTAAAACCCATTCAAAGTGGAATGGGTTCAGTTAATTGCTTGTTTCTGAACCACAGACACTGAATGTTACTAGAATAAAATTACAGTTAAATTAAAATACCTTGTAATCTGTAGTAGTGTAAACACTCATTATACAATATTTTCATTGGGGTGAATCAAATAAGTGATACTGTTTTTTTTGTTTTTCAGAGCATCTTCCTAAATTACAGGCTAGATCCTACTCTGTATCAAGGTAATGAAATATTCAAATTATATTTTTTTAGTTATTTAGGTATGGGGTTTTTCTCAAATATGTTTGTGTCTGTTAGGATCTGAGGAGGAAGGAGAGGAGTGAAGGAGAAAATGTAGTTATGACTCTGTTACAAAAAGCATTGTTTGACTATTTCAAAGAACATTGTTTTGAGTGTGTGGCAAGGCTTTGGTAAAGCTCTCAAGAACAAGCTCACACACAGGTAAATCTGGTAGGAATTCAGATTCCCTTCTGTAGACACTGGCCTCTGAGTCCAGCCTTAAGACAATTTCTAATTAAATATAAATATTATGCAGTAGCTGAACATTGAGAATCTGGATTCAATTGAAATTGTTTAGGCTGCAGACAGACGCACTGCAAGATTTTACAGCTATCTGTCAGGTTTTAGGTGGGTTTTTAATATTTTTGTCTTTGCAGTTCAAACTTATATCAGCCAGGAAGGCTGCGCTTTGTATTTAATGTTGTGGAGTTCCCTGCTGCTCCCTCTAGACCAGTCCCACGGAAAGGAATATGTACAGGGTGGCTTGCTGAGTTAGTTGCACCTCTTCTGCACCCCAGTAAAAACTCTCAGGATACAAAAGAAGAAAGCTCTTCAACTGAAAAGGTATGAATATTAGATATCTGAAGTCATTAACTGTTAAATCTATGGAAGTCTGAAACAACTGCAGGTTTCTTTGTTGACTGTTATGTAGTGCAGATGTTTTGGCAGCATACACCTTAATTTTGTAGTTCTGTTCTACTTGTGTATAACATGACCAGAACTTAATTCCTAAACACTAAAGTTAAATTATACTTATATCTATGTATACTTGAGTTGTGAAATTTCCAACTGCTGAAGGGCCAGAGTTGTTTTCCACTCCTCTGTAGTCCTAAGTGTATCTTGAAGGATGTTTTCATGGACTAAACTACCACTTTGTAATTAAATGGTTGTGACTGTTTGCATCACAAGAGGGAGGCACTTTGTCATTTCCAGGAAACAGTGGGCAGGTAATAGGGGAGAAACTGTAAAACTCACATTTCTTGTCAGGTCTTCCAGAGTTTGCAAAGACCAAGTTATTGAGTATGACGCAGGGGACAGTCATCTGTGTTTTTTTCTGACTTGTATCAGTGATTGTTTGGCACAGTTCATATTACTGGGAGAAGGTACTTCTTTAGTTTTTTCCCCTCATTTAATTTTGTGGCAGAGATTCTGTGTAATTAACTGATCTCAAAGTCACTAGGTCTAATCTAATTATTAAAAAATAGGAATTCTACTATATAATTGGTATGTGTGATATACATATCTTTTCTCTAAAAGAACTATTGGCAGCCTAATCTATATTTGATTATGAAAAATGGAAACAAGAATAGAATTTGGTTGGAAGCAAACTGTGCCAATAATTCAAGGTGCCAGTCAGAGAAAATGGGGAAAAACACCACACAAGTTATCTTCATTTTTTAAAACTAATGCAAAGATTAATATGTGCATCATATGTCCTATTCCAGTGTTCACATCTGCTCTTTATTTAAAATATAATTGATTTGAAATTAATTAAAAATCAAACAAGAAAAAGAGGTGGCTAAAAAGAAAAAAAAAATATTACAAAATGAGTCTGGATTAAGTTTTGTCTACTGCACAAGCTAGAATTCAGCATAGATAAATGGGCAGCAATGCACATAGATTGCAGAAATATATGGGATAACAATACAAAACAGATGAGTGTGATCTTATGCAAAAATATATTAGATTAATTGAATACACTTTGCAGTATAAATGTGTTTACCATTTACAGTCTCTTTTGAAAAAATGACCAGTTTGGAATCATTAATAGGGTAAATAACCTCCTAACTCAAATGTGGTGTGAAGTGTATATATATATATATAAGTATTGTTCCCCACCGGCGAGAATTATTCTATTTTTTCCTCCTAACTCAAATGTGGTGTGAAGTGTATATATATATATATATATAAGTATTGTTCCTCACCGGCGAGAATTATTCTATTTTTTTATCATCATGAAACTAGGAAATTAATGCTCTTTAACATTGTTATATCTGTAGTGAATTAAAATATAAAAAATTTACTGCTAAATCATTCGGATTTACACAGCAAGGTTTAAATAACTCGGTCTAGTGCCTTTCTCCTTCATTAAACTTGAAAGTAAATTCAAATCCTTTCATAAGTAACGTGCAAAATAAATCAGATATTTGCTTATGATTTTAATGTATGAAGCTCTGCTGTGGCTGCTGCTGAATCTTGAATAATCTCTTGGAATTAAAAATAGTAATCTCTTGTTTTCTATAGATTATGTTGGCCGTGTCTCAGAGGATAGGTATGAAGCTCATATGAAAATGTGACTTCCTTTCTGACACAGATATGAAAATTAGAATTACTCTTTATCACTGGGATTACATAAAATATTTTCCAAGATCTTTGAGCTGTCATGTGCCTCCCCTCACCCACATGCGCTTTTGGAAATCATGTCAAACTTTCATGAGAATTAAGAAAGCAGGCTCTTTACCAGTAGGCTTCAATTCCCTATAAACAAATCCTGACCTCCCACAGTGTAAAAAAAGGTTGAGTTGCCTTTGATAGCAATAAACTAGCTTTACTTCCCTTCAAATGCCAACACCAAACTTTCTGTGCATTCTGTAACAGTATTCCCCAAATTTGTGGTGCAATCAATTTTCATATTCAGCAACTCATGTCTGTGTGGTTTATCCCAGTTTTCCTCCAGATGGATTAATAGGTTTGTAAAGATGGTGTGGTTTTGTTGTTGTTTTTTGTTGTTTTTTTTTCCTCCAGAGACTTCTGTGAGATTTTATTCTAAATGTCTGTGTGGCATTAAAGATGAGCTGTGAATCTCAGGATTTGGAAGGGTGTGTGGGTACATATGCTTTGTAAATATCCTGAAGGTTCTAAAAATGTCATGGTGCTTTTACTGCTTAAGAATACCCTTCAGTTATATTTTACCTGATTTTATTTTAGATCTCTATTTTTCCTCGTCCAAACAATGCTTTCCACTTACCTGCAGACCCATCTGTGCCGCTCATTATGGTTGGTCCAGGAACAGGAATTGCACCATTTATTGGTTTCCTACAACATAGGTATGTTGTTATCTGGAGAGCAGCCTTTTTATGTTGAGGTGAAATACAGCCTAAGGGTTTGAGTATAAATGCAGTTAATTTTTTCTTCCTTTTTGTAATAGTGGTATGCTGATTATAAGCAGTCTTAATAAATTTTAAACAAGCATTTTTCGTGTATTTATTTGTTTTTCAAAGTAGTAAAACTTACATTTTCATCTGACTGTATTTACTATTCATAGTAGATATATGAGACGTTGGGTGAATTGCAGAAATAGTAATAAGAAATTAAATCCTTTATCTGTTTGTGTTGCTGGTGGAAGTCCTGTAAGAGTATGACAGTTTTTTATAATGTGTTGATTGGCTTAAGTTTGTTATTCAATCCACTTCCTTGAGAAATGACATCTATATTAAAAGGCATGTGGAATGTCAGGTTTTCTCCCATATTCTCTTATTTCTGTGTAGTTTACATTTTGGTGTTTTAAGATAAGGAGCTTGGCACCAGAACCTTCAACTCAGCAGTAGTCTTTGGTGTTTGGGAGTTTGTGTGTGAGGGAAGGTGGATCTCCTTATTTTCCCTCTCCAGCTACAGCAGTATAATTTTGCAAGGCAAAGAGATGTTTGTTCAAAAAGTGACAGCACGTCATCAAGAATATGTAAAGCTTTTATCATTCTGAGGAAAAGAACAGGAGGAGTGAAGTACTTGGGTAGGAATGGTTCTAAGTTTTAAAGGTAACCAACGCATATTTCAATGTGACTCATTAGTTCCAGCAAGGTAATAGAGTTTCTTGGGTCCTATAGCAATTATTAGAAAATTTTATTTGAGGAAAAAGTGGAATTTTGATATGACGTTTCTAACTTCAAAATGCTTTGCTTTAGCCAAATAATTTTGGCTTAATTTTGACTCAAATATACCTTTACCTTTCAAAAGTATTTTACATTTTATTTTAAAGTATAAATGAAATGTCTCTCTCTCGGTGTAACTAGAAAATGGCAGCTAAAACTCCTTTAAAATAATACTTCCAACAGTATTTCAAGAAAATGAAATAATTTTTCTGATGATGTGGTAATTAATAAATTCTTATTCATAATATCTAGCAGGTATCTACCGCTAAATGGAAAGCTTTCTAAAACTGAGTTTAGAAAACTGCTGAGTTTTCCCAGGTGGTTTTACATAGCTTCCAATGAAGGATAAAAGGTAGTGATTACCTTATTCATCAGTCAGGATTATTTTGTGGGATGTTTGGGTGTGTCAGTCTTAACTATTCCAATATGAAACTGTGGAAAAAAAAAATTGAAGTTGATTGATCTTGAGCTGGTCTGAAAGTGAGTAGTCAAGAAAATCAAATGAGGGTTTGACTTTGATTTACCTAAATCATTTCACGTTTCTGCCAATCCAGAGGTTTTTTGAAGTATTACTTTAAATGAAAATTAGGTTATATATGTTTCAGATTCTGCACTTGATAAAAAAGGATTGAATTTTTTTTCTCTTTAGGCAGAAGCTCAGAGAACAGCATACAGACTGGGAATTTGGAGAAACGTGGCTGTTTTTTGGTTGTCGGCATCAGGATCGAGACTATTTGTTCAAGCAAGTTCACTATTTAACATCCATTTTGTATTCATGAGGGAATGCTCATCTCTGAGCCATTGCTAACAGGTTTTTATTACCTTTCAGAGATGAGCTCCAGTGTTTTCTTAAAAATGGAGCCTTAACTCACCTTAAGGTTTGTTTCTCAAGAGACTCTTCAACTGCGGAAGTGGCCCCACCTAAATACGTGCAAGATGTCCTTAGGCTTTGTGCTAAGGAAGTTGCCAGAGTCCTGCTGAAAGAGAGAGGTTACTTCTATATATGTGGGTGAGTAGAGTGGAAATGGACTGTTGAGAAGTTTGAGGCTTTGGAAAGACACAGCTGTTTGAAAAAAAGGATCAGTGTTGAGAAGTTTGAGGCTTTGGAAAGACACAGAGCTGTTTGAAAAAAAGGACCAATATGATGCTGAAAGAGCCCTCCTGTCATCCCTGTGTCTACTCTTTTCCAGTATAATCCTGAAATACAGCTTGTAACCACACAGTTCTATGGATTGTTTTAGTTGCTTATTATTTATTTTCCTTTTTTTTGTTCAGTATTCAATTAAATTATAGGAGATTTCAAGCCAATTGATTTCTCTTTAGAAAATGAGATATATGCATAGATGTGATGAGAAACTGCTCATCTGTGAGACAATAGCAGTCTTCTGTGTTCCAGGTTTAGGTGCTCAAGAATGCTAAAGCTCTGTCATAGTAATAAATTTTACAGTAGGAGGTTTTGTCTGTGGATGCTAACTTACCTGGAGGTTCAAGATTTTTAGAAAGTTTGTTGATAAATGGACAAACTGTTTGAATGTAGGGCCCAATGTTAATGTGTTCTCTTGCAGGTAAAAATGTCAGCTACTTGTATTGAAAATAGCATTATTAATAAGTCAGGGGTTTGGTACCAATTTTTGTTTTTCTTTTTCTTTAATACCGGAACTCTGTAGTGATATAGGAATCAAAACAGCATTATTAATAAGTCAGGGGTTTGGTACCAATTTTTGTTTTTCTTTAATACCGGAACGCTGTAGTGATATAGGAATCAAAATCATTCACAAGTCCAATTCTTCCTTAAAGAAACCAATTATTCTCTGCCAGCACAACTAGGGTTGCAAGGTTTTTTACTTATGAATTACAGCATGCTGAAAAGTATGTAGTGTTTGATTGACAGAAACCCTAGTTAATGTCAATAGGCAGCTACAGGAAAACTCTGAGTATCATGCTGTACAATATAAAAGCTCTGGTTTTGTTTGGGATTTTTTTAATGAGTCTTTCCTTTGTTGTCCTGCCTTTAAAGCTATTGGATAAATGGAAAAATACACTATCATGCTTTTCCTCCTCTATTTTTTATTTTTCAGAGATAAGAAGCACATGGCTGATGATGTAAGTGATGCTGTAGTAGACATTTTAAGCATGGAAATGGAAGCTGACAAATTGGAAGCAATGAAAATCCTGGCCATGCTTCGAGAAGCAAAACGATATTTGCAGGATGTTTGGAGCTAAATGTTTAGCTTTTCCTATATCTTTGTAATACAAAATACTTCCTTTTACACATATGTTTTTGACTAAAAGTTATTGCCAAAAGTTCTGTCAGTAGTCACACAAAGGTTAGCTTTCTCTATTGACCTTTCCAACAGGAACATTAAACCTTTTAAATGGCAACAAACCAAGCTGGCCTTTGAAGTTTATGGTTTTTTAGAGAAGTTTCATAATGGACTCAGTGCCTTGATTTTCTTGTCTTAAGATTGCTGTATAAAGGGTTGCTGTATAAACTAAAAACTTAAGCACTTGTACAAACATAATTGTATGTTGATATTACATCATGTGTCTTTTCCTGTAATATATACATAATGAAGCTACAGAGTAAATATGTTACACACTGATCAGTGCATCATGAAATACATTATTGACTTGCCAAGATTTACTTGAACATTTCCAGATACTTCCTGAGACTGCTTGCATTTTTTCTTCTTGCACAATGACAGTAACTGCCAAAAAGGAATGAATGTCCAGGATGCTGCACAGAAAGGTTACTGAAAAATTTCAACTCCAAAGTTCTCTTTAAATAATTAGCTTTTCTATCACATCATTACATCATGTCTCAAAATTTGCAACACACCATTCTAATGCTTATTAGATCTTCCTGCATAATTCTTTTGAAATTGTTTTCATTCCTGTCTCTGAAATGTTTGTGATTTAATTTATGAGCAAATTCACCAGTGCATTTAATTTGGTTGATGGAATAATATTGTTTGGTAAATACTATCACAGATTACTAAATTAATCTTCTTAAGTTGAAAACATTGAAAATATGGTGTTTCAAACACCATATGTGGTGAACACAACAAGGTGTGTTTTGAAAGTAGTTGTCCTTACGTGTGGCCATCCACTGCAAAATAAAGTGGCTGAAAGCAAATTATTGAAGTGTGTGGTTGTCTTTCTAACAAGGGACATTTGGAGTACAAATAGGTGGAAAAGTAAAAGCAAGTCATTCATGCTTCTCTTCAGAGCCCTGTATCTTCCCTCTGCTTTTTCTAACTTCTAAAAATCCATGCTGTCTCCTCGATTCCAAGTCATGCTTAGACCTTTAAAAATAAACACAAACTGTGAGTGAACATTTTAGACTAATAATTCTTTATTTCCTGGGGAGAATTGTTATTTTGTTTTGACGTACACATAATCAGAGCCATATCACTTACTGCAAAGTTTGTTGTTTTCTAGTGATTATTAGTTAACTCATAGGTAATTTTTTTTAAAAAATGAACAAATTAGGATGATCAGTTAGAATATAATCATAAAGAAGAAACATTCCAGTGAAGTTCCTGGAAATAAGGTTATAATATAACCTATGCAATGATGTAACCTTGGAAGATATCAACTGAAATTTTTTGCAGGAGTTTTTCAGCAGAGTGATTATATCAATCTCTGTCATGTAATCTCTACAGAAGAAAACTCCACAGAGAGGTGGCTTACAGTAATTAAAAACTGCATTTTTAAATCTTTAGCACATAGAAGAGAAGTGCTTCTTTTTCAAAAGTACTCCAATTTTTAAAGTCATGGAAATGATGAACACAATGCAAATATTAACATTTTGCATCAATGAATCAGCTTTACGTATTTTTCAAAACTATTAATGAAGAAAAATCTGCTAGTTTTGGAATAGTAAAGATAAATCTTTAACTACCTTCTGTTGGCTGGGGTTTGTTTGGAAAAAGCACTTGCAATATCATGTGCATTCTCATCTTAGGGTTTTCTGTTCCACTTGAAAGTGCTTGGAGATTACAGTAAAAGCAATGATTTTCTGACTGCTAGCTTCAGCTTTCCCCACATCTCTTACAGGTATTCATTTTCAGACTTACATCCCCGAAATCCAGGAGTTGCAGTGACCGTTTTGGTAATACTGAAGGTTACTGCATGGAACCCTTTGGGATACTGACAGCTGAGTGTCCTTTTCTGATTGTGTATGTTGCATTTGACAGATATACAGTTGGTGTCCGTGCAGTTCTCCTCTCCTTTATCAATCCTCAACAAAATTAAAACATTTGGATGATTTAGTGGTAAATCCTTAGTTAAGCATGTGACCTTTATTATGATCTCTTAGAACCACAAAAAATGGTTGCAGGTTATTATTAAATTTATAACTGCATGGTGCAAAGCTCAAATTACCCCAGTAAACTCCACTGTCTGTTACCTGAGCGGGAAGTTTCTTCTGGTGACATTGAACAAGGAGAACTTCTGAGATACGGGAATCATGGACATGGAAAAGGCTTGAAGTAAAAGCTGTGTTTTTCTTAATTGTATTTATGTTTCTCTGTAATCAGATAATGCTGATTTATGAGTCAGTGTTTCTTTTAGAAAAGCATACAAGGTGGGTTTTAATAAATTTTCTAACTTAAGGAGGGTATTTTTTAATGTCTTTTAGTTTTCTTTTAGAGAAATACCCTGTTTCTACTTTTCCTCAAAATTACAGAATTTGTTACAGAATGCCTTTGTTATTTAAAAGAAATAGTGAATACTGTGTGCTGTTACATTTAGGAGGTTTGCAATTTTTATGCTGCTAACAAGGACAGGAGGTTATGCTAAAGCTGCTGTCCCAGAGCATTCCTTATGGCCTGTTTTCTCAGTAGTTTTTTAATGCTATTCTAAATTTGTGAAACAGGATCGATGTTGGAATTTCTCTTTTAAACTACAGTTTTTAAAAGAAGGTTAATTTAACAAATTATTAAAGTTGTACCAGATTTTTTTCAGTTTGCTGCTTCTAAATTAAAGCTGACTTTCCTGCACCTGCAAGCAGTAGTATTGGCATGTTTCTTGCATCTCTTTTTCTTTTCCTTCCCTCTTCTCTCCCAACTTTTCAGGAAATCTAGCATATTGGCAGAAATAGAATGAATAGGATTTTTTAGCATGTCGGAAGATACTGAGTATCTTGAGAAGATTATTTTGAAAAATTACAAGGCCAGATGAAAGAAATGACAGAATCACAGAACATCTCTTGTGTGTCCCTTTTAAGGGTTGAACTTGCTGAATGGCGCCCTAGATATTGAACAGCACAGGGATGAGGGGTTGCAGAGAGGTTGTTGGGAGTAAAAGTACAGGTTTATCAGGTCACATAAGCTCTTGGAGTAAAGTGGGGGATGTGTTGCAAAGAATAGTTTGTAGGCAATTTTGTAATAAGGAAATAACTTGTTCCTTTCACCATTTCCAGTTATCAGCAACCATGATTTGCGACGAATCACACAGTGTTTTACACAAAATGAAATGTTTTGTTCTAAGGAGATTTAGATCGCCGAGATGAATCTTTTTGAGTCAATTTGCAAACACTGTTTTATTTAGTAAAATTGGCTTGTCCTATATCAATACTTGTTCTGCCCAACTTTGTGAGGAGAGCAGTACCAACTGGTGTGCTATGCTTGTTGAATTTGTTTCACACAGGAGCCTTGTCCTATTTTTCATAAGTCCTGAGGAATATGTTGTGTATTGCTGTCTGCTTGTTTCCTTTGGAAATTAAGCCCCAACAGTTTTTGGCTTAACTGTTCAAATTTTACTTTTGGAACTGGAAATAGGGAATCAGAATATTAGTTAAAGAGAAAGTAGGTTTTGCTAGTGCTGTAATTAGGAATTCTGCTCATAAGTTTCTTTCTGTCTTTATATGTTCATGTCACCCTCTCTAAAAGCCTAAAGTGGGAAATGACAAAGCCTCCCAGCTCAGATCACTGCCTGATATATGTGTATACCAAGGAACGTACCAAGGAACATTCTTGTCCCAAATTTTATCCCTGAAATAATGGACTTTTAAATGTATTTTAAAATAACTCTCCAAGCCTATATTTGCTGAAATTTAGTGTTTTGTTTACATCTATTTTATCTGAAGATGGGACCACATATGGGAACTTGTACATTTTAATATATGTGAACCCTCAACACAGATTTTGTAGCAGAGGCCTTGTGTCTGCCCCTACCAGCCCTGATTTTACAAATGACTGCTCATGGATATATATATAAAAAAATATATATATGTATATAAAAACAGAAGTTCTGCAAATTAATGATCTATTCCTTGCTCCTGTGACATCCTTTTTACTCTCCAGTTTCTCTCAGTGTAGCTGTGCAGCTGGTAATTAACACATCAGCTGCTGCTTATACTCAGGAACGTGGTGAAGTAATCTCATGCGGTTTTGTTTGTTTGTTTTCTTGGTTTTTTGACAAGGTGTGTTTTTTGTTGTTTCCATCAACTGCATCCACTGGTAGGTGTTAACTTCAGATATGTCCTGCTTTTAGGGAGATTCATGGGACAAAATGATTTCTGTCTTCCTTGCCCAACAGAAATATCCATGTGGTGATTTCTTCAGATGGAAGTGTCTTCCTCACCCCTTCATTCTTCTATAACCATTTTAATATATTTGTCTTATGCTTTCAGATTTTTTTGGTTTTTTTTTAATAGTGCCGAGCAATCGTAATTGTTTTTTATTAAAACTTCTAAGAGCGTTTCCTGGGCAAACAACAAAACCAACTTATTTCTGCTTGTTAAGTGTTCTTCAGTTTCCTGCTTGTTCTTTGCTTTCATTCAGACTGCTGCACAGGGCAGGAGATGCATGGAATGCTGCAGTTAGGGGCACTGGTGCAGGTTTGATGTAGACTCTTCCATTAACCAGTGTCTCACTGCTCTTAGTTACTGTATTTCATTTCTGAAAATGCCATCTTGTTTGAAACCTGCCCTGAATGTAATGCAAATTCTTTTCCAGCAGTAATATTTTGTGCAGCCTAATAACAATTACTGTTACTGTAGAAGGAAGTGTTGTCACATAAACCATATGGAAAATGCACACTGCATGTTTTATCTGAATGTTGTGCTGTATCCTTGCTGATGCTGCTTCCCAGATGATAATACTTCTGTGCTGTTGAGGATGGAAATACTTTGTCAGGCTCCATGCTTGGCTAAAGTAGTGTCCATAGCAGATAGCGTATCAGATGCCTGTAACTGAAGACTCTGTGCTTTTTAAAACCTGCCATGCCAGAGATAAACACCATGCCAGAGATAATTTAAAATGTATCTGACTCACAAATGCCCTATTTAAATGGACAAATTCAGCTGCAGGTCTAGGTAGTGATGAATTATACTAAATAGACCTATTTGGTCCATTATTCTGCATCTGAGTTTTAAAAAAGAAGAATAAAAGAACACTTACAGCAGCAGATATGAAATGACCTGCTTGTAACTCACCTTTAAGTTTTATGGTTCCCACAAAGTCATACGTGTGCAACTTTTATCTTCTATAATGTATAAATTGATGTTCTCATTGCATATTTATACATTTAGCAGTTTGGTATGTTGATGGCTTTGCACAACCAATTTATTAGTGTCTCAGTTTCACTGGATGTCCTTTGTATAAAAGGGACTTTTTTTTCTTTTCTGAGTAGCTCTGTCATTCTGCATCTTAACCTGACAGCTTCAGATTTATCCCTGCTCCTCAAATGGAAAAAAAAATTATGCCTCCAGCTCTGGATCCATTTAATTCAGTTATGCATCATCTGAGTTGGGAAGACCAACACTGAATCCAGTATTCCACTTTCAGACATGACAGTGATTATATAGTAAATACCAACAATATTTTCAATATCATTTTATATTCTTTTATGGGTTTTGGAGTGTCATGGAGTAATGAAAATGGGAGAATCACGGCTTCCCTGCTAGTGATTATAGGAAGTTGAAAATAAAAGTTCCAATCTAGAAGCCCTTATCAATTATGATAATAAGAGATGAATCTACATTAGCAGAATAATATGAAAAATTATTTGTTGCAATTGTGCTATAGATAGTTTTAATTAATTTTGAGTCTGTTCTTTAGTTGAAGAAAGTGTAAATATAAAAAGCTGCTCAGTATTATTAGAGTTGCCTCACATAAAGAAATCAAAATGCTTTTGAATTGATGGAAAAAACAGTGTATCAATTTGTTTAGTCTGAAAACCCTATTCAATAATATTTCATATTGAAAGAATCAGTTTTATAGAAATGCAAATTACAGTCTTGGAAAGTTGATTCAGCACCACTACAAATTACATTCACTTTCATTAGCATTTGAATAAATGCTTCACTTGTGGTGGAAAAGGTTTGTCACGTTGACAAAGCACTCTAAGCCAATTGTGCTTATTAAAAAGGGAGTTTCTACTGTTGGTTTGAAAACAGCAGTTTTGTAGAGTTCCATCAGTCAGGAATATTCTTTTCTAATCTGCTTTTAACTCAGTTGCATGGATGATTTCATAGGTTTCCTTATTTTCTTGTAATACATTGTATGGTAACTTGCTGGAAGATCGTCAGGGCTGCTTCCAGTACTCCTCAATGTTTTCAGTTTTTTACATATTGTGAAAAAATGGTGTAACTTGCCCTTGGTTTATGAACATCAAACCAAACTGAAGCAGAATTATGGGGCTGTAATTATTCAGCGTTTTTGGTTGGAGGCAGATTTTGAAACAGGCACTTCTGTGTGCGTCTGTACATCCTGTGTTTCTGTAAAAACTCCTCTGTTTTCCAGATAAATGCCAGCTCCCTTCTTGTGATTCTTACAGATCACTACTTTGAGACTAAGATAATACTGCACTCTCTTTCTTATGGTAGGAACAGGTTCCTGTAGATAAACCACTCTTTATGTCGCCTTCTCATCTGCAAGGATGAGAAAGCAGTATATGAGCTACCAGAACTACAGTCAAATATCAGCTTGTGGTGTTTGCAAGACACTGTTTTAAAGGCTGAATCTCTTTCCCTTTTTTCATGTTACAGTTCCTAACCTTGTTGGGAAGAGGTGGCATTGCTGCCAATGGACACCCCAAAGGCACAGCTTAATGACAGTAAATTTTTATCTTTTCCTTGCTGAAAACAGCTAGAGAAAACACAAATAGGAGGAGGAGAGATGAACACTGTAATGTTTTTTAAATAAATTATTGGATGCCCAAGAATTTCACGCACATTAGTTTTTAAAAGGTCTGTTCCTGTGGGAAGCAGAACACACTGATATTTCTTTAAGCTATTTTTGAAAAATTCCCAAACAGAGAGGTAATTCCTATGTAGAAATGGCTATATTTATCTACCCATGGGCAAGTTTGTTAAGGCTCTTACAAATTTGCACACAGAGAGTATTGCATTTTAAGGTAAATGCAAACATTTTTCATGCTTATAAAACTTCCTGCCAAAGTCCATTCAGAACTTTCATTGCCCATAGGCCATGGGAGTAATAATTTTCTCAGCAGTTTGTAGTTTTGCTTTTTCTCTTTTTGAATGGGGTGTGTAAAACATCTTTTTTTGTCTTTGTAGACATGCATGTATGTATCCAAGTATTAAAAAATAAATATCAATAAATATATATAGATATATATCTTCAAATATAAATATATATCTTTTATATATGTATTGCCAAGATCTGCATACAATTTTTGTCTTTGCTTTACAGGTAAGACACATTTTGAAATGCCTGTTTGGATAACTGTGTCCTTCACTTTACACAGCTACATATACTAACAAAATATATGAAAACTTTAATTCAGAAAAGGTCAAATGAATACTTCCAAGAAAAAATGGCTTCCAGGTAGTTTCCTCCATTTATTGGTATCAAAAGAATATAGGATTTTTTTCAGAGAAAAAGAAAGTTATGAATGCACAAATGATAAATAAAAACAAGGGCATAAATCTGTAAACTGCTCTATAGATGTGGTGGAAATATTTATTTCTCTCATTCATCGTTTCTTACAGTGTCTGTAGCATGTTAGGGGCTTTCAAACACATAAAGAAACACAACTGAATTTGTTCATATTAATCTCACTAACTACAAACTTTGTAGAGTTTCATTTAGTCAACTGACTGTCAAAATTTAGGGGAATGAGGGAATCTGTCTTGTATGAGTACATTATTATCCACTGTTTCTGTTTATGTATTCAACATGTAGATTGTGAGTCCACTCTAGATTATCTCTGAAAGGTCATGACAACCATTCCTGAGGGCTGGAGGAAAGAAAATGTAGCTTCAAGATGAACCACAAGGAAGATCTGAATTAGTCAGCTTTGCCTTGTTCCCTGGGAAGGCGATAAAGAAAATCCTACTGGAAACCATTTCTAAGAGGAAAATGGTGATCTGGATTAGTCGCCATGGATGGTGAGGAAATAGCAACTGACCAATGTAATAGCTTTCCTGAATCAGGACAGAGCAGTGGAAATCCTTGGAGCTCAATTGTAGTATGGATTTTGCCACTGTCCTGCTGAAGAAATTGGGTCTAAAGAAATAACAGTGATGCAGCTTGAAAACTGGCTGAACTGCTGATCTCCAGGGATTAGCTCAGCCTGTCACTAAAGTCCCCAGGGGACAATATTGGGTCCAGTCCTGTTTAGCACCTCCTTCAATGCCTGGGACAATGGGGCCAGTGCAGGTTCAGCAAGCTGACAGATGATGGAGAACTAGGAATATGGTGCTGTTTGATAGAGTGTACTGCCTTTGAGTGGGGAGCTCTGACAGTCTGGAGCACAGAGCCAACAGAAATCTCTCTTGCAAGTGACCTTTGCATGTGTTTGTCTCCAGCTTATGTCTGCTAGCACCTCTCTTACATGGGGTGTAATTTCACCCAGATAGCTTTAGGCACAGGCTTCAGACATTGAAAAGGTATTCCCCCAGAAAACCTGCAAATGAGGAGGGAGTCCTGTAGAGGTTACCCAAAGCTTGCACACTGGGGAGTCTGAGCTGTTCGTTGGTGCCTACAGCATTATATGATGTCTGTGGTCTTTTGCTTTCCTGACACTTTGTGCCTATACATATTTGGAAGAGATAGTTTGGGGGAGGGGATTTAATGGACCACTTCTGCCATCTATCCAGTAGAAACTTTCCCCTGATGTTTTCTTTAAAAATTACTGATTTGTTTCCTAATAAAACTTCTTTGTTGAAGTTCAACAGTATTTTTCCATTATAAGATTTTCAGCACAGCATCTTAAGCACTGGTATGTGACTCCATGTGATTTGTGCTCCTGCTTTGTTTTGGTCCAAAGCCAGATTAATCTCCTAAAAGAAAATATTCAAGGCATGGTGTGAACTTCTGTAATCCAGTACATCTGGGAAGTTCATCCCCAGCAGAGCTAAATTAAAAATTAACTGCTTGACTGTGAGTCAGGCTGCAAAAAAAGGGTGCATGCAGGCTTCAGAAAGACAAAGTATACATGCCAGCTGGCCTAATAAACCACATTTTGTTTTATACTTTTTGCTCCTGGGCTTGTGCAAGGAATGATTACATTGCTATTTTTTGAGTCATTTATTGAGGCTTTGCAGCACTGGAGAATAGTCAGCTTTGATCTGAAAAGAGATCCAGGTAATTGTGAGTTTCAGATGATCACTTATATTTCTAAGACATCTGAAAAGAATGGTTGATACTTGCTTGTAACATTGATGTGCAGGGTAGACAATATTTTTTCTGTTTTATGGCAATAATTCCAATGGCATCATCGAGGTTGGAATTTTGTCTTTCTTTTCTGGCACTTCTGTGCAATAAAGTGTAAAGCAGCCGGGAGTCAGCAGTGGAAAAACCTTTTTCTGTGAATTTCAGAAATAATTGCTATAAAATCCCCATTTTTAATAGAATACTCTGTCTCTCTTAATGAATTGATTTTATTTTGGTTGTTTCTCAACTCATACTGGGAAATTATGCAGACTCTGGATTGTCCTCTGCAGAGGATGAGCCCTTCTTTTTCTCTGACAGAGCATTCAGAAAAAAGACATGGAATACTATTGTTTTCTTTAACACTAATACTGGTAAACTCCAAGTGAATGGGATGGAGGTAGCCATGTCATCCGTTGGCTTTGTTTAATTCCATATTCAAATAATACCCTGTCAAGAGAAACAAAACATACACACGCATGATATACACACCCCCAGCACCGGTCGTGAGAGAGATGACAGGAGCAGGTGTGTGCATCCTCTTATCACCACCCATGCAGGGGGGTGTGTGTGTAAATCATTCCCCAGGCAAGCCAGCATATAAGCAATCAATGATCAATGTAGCATACACAGATTTTTCTTGCTGTGAATCCACCCTTTGGCATATTCATCAGGCTTTTTTTTTTTTTTTAAGAAAGGAGAAGGATCATTAAAGCAGGTATAATGAGTATTGGTTTTCAGTATTACATGGTTTTCATTCTGAGATTTTTTTTCTCCTTGCTGCATGCTAGGGTTGAAAAGATTCCTTGACAGGGTGCTTGTGATTCATTGCCTGGATTGTTCAGAGTAAACACAGTGGCTTTTCTAAGGCAGACAGCCCAGTTTATCTCTGCTGGCAAACTTTAGCAGAGGAATACAATGAAGGCAGTTCTGTCACGGGTGGACTTAACTCTCTGAGGATGCAGAGGATGCTTTCACTGCTGTCAGGTGCTGTGGACTCTGCTGTCTTGCAATCAGCTTTAATTTGTGGCTGAAGTTAGATAAAAATTCCACCAAAGTCAGCAATATGAGAAATGTGCTGAACTAACACAGTCAGTCACCTGCTTTGAAGGATGCATACTTTCTGGCCAGCTTATGTTCCTGGTGAAATACTGTTTTGGGGAGTGCTGTTCACATCTGCCTTCAGTGGTTTCTGTGATCTCTTTGGGAGAGTGTGTTCCTGTGTCACACGATACTGAGGATATCAACAGCTTCCTGCACTCCTCAAACACTCTTCACATGTTACATAAATACAACAGCGTTGGTCACTCATTACCCAGGCCATGGGCAGTTTCAGCACCAGAGAAAACATTTTGATGGTGTTTATAATGCCTGCTGCCTTTCAGGTGGGGAATGCAGAAAAAAGTCCAAATGCTTCTGGAAATAGCAGCCTGTGTGATGTTAAAAGAAGTTGTCTGATGTTATCTTGTAGAAAGAAAAAAACCTAAAGATAGCACAGGTTTGCTAGAGGGAAAAATTTGAACTGCTTTAGAGGAAATTGTTACTTGAAATAAGGCAAAATATGAATATCAGAAGTGAACAGGGATGGAACTTCTGAACAAATAATACCGTCCATGAGCAGAAATTTGTGTTTGGACAGCAGTATGCAGTTCTTACGTCCTAAATCAGATCATGAGTGGGTGGGACAACATCTCTGTAACTTGAGTCTTTTTGTGAAATCACTGGTGAAAAAATTATAATGTTAAGGCTGAAGCATAAAATAAATCCATTGTGTCTTTCTTACAGATGACTAAATACATTATTTGCAGTGTGCCATCCTCACTGTGTCATGATGAATAACTATTACTGTGATCCATTGTTGTCTGTGTTCTAGTCTAGTTGGTACCTGACGTCTCATTTCTGCAAATTTTTACATTCAATCTGTTCTACTTACCTGTCATTAACTTTTTACTCTTCCACTCTGTTGTCACAGTTTTTTTTTTTTTTCTGAAAGGGTCAGAGAAAGAACACAGGAACTATAGCTAGTTTTTCTCCTCTTATTTTTGTGGTTGTATTCTTCTGCTCCTGAGGACATGCCTCAGTAGCATCTATATCATACAGAGAGAGCAAATAAAGAGATACCCATTGGGATGACCTTAGTAAGGAAAGTTGAAAGTATCATGACAATGTCCAAAAGTAAGTAACAGATTGCTTTAAAATAAAACAGTAGGAGCAAAAGCAAAATGGGGCTGTCCATTGATTTAAGTTCAGAACCATTTTAGATGAGCTGAAAATGATTGCAAGTCTAGAGACTGTTTAACAAATTTAACCTCAAGCACTTCTATTTATCATTTTTGGCTGGTAGAATTAGCTTCATTTTAGAAGCAATGACAGATGGACTTCTTGATTTATGATATATTTCAGCTGAGGCCTGAAATAGCTTCTTAAAACCCTTGTAGCAGAAATCTTATATATTGATCTATGAGAGGTTTGATCTCCAACAGAAGGTAAGGCAAATTCCTCATGTAGCCACTAAGTCACATCTTAAAAGAAAATTCATCAGTCTTGATGTTCTGTTTATTGTTTTTTTAGAGATATAATCTTTTGTAGTGATATTGCTCTTAATAAGGTAAAAAAAAAAAAAAAAGAAGCCCAACCAAACCACCAAACCATCAATAATTTTGAAAATGTTTTAGAGCAGCAACTTATTTTCCAAGACTGGTCATTTTGGTCCAAATTTATGCTTCTTTGTGTGGCTTAACTGTAGTGTTTAACAATGGCCATTTAGCACTGGCAACGAGTCAGAAGCTAGGCAGTGAAAGATTCTGGGAACTGGAATTCTGGACCTGTATGGGAAATGAACATTGGTCCTTTTTCTCTCCCAAAACTAAATACATATCAGAGGTTCAAAAGATTTTTCAAGTCAGCTTAATTATTTACACTTCAAATTTTCTTGGATGCACGTAGAAAATTGGCCCTGTCCTTAGCATTTTAGCATTTGAGTTTATTTGGTTTTCTTTCACTCTCTTTCCTTTCCCACCTATTCTTTCTCATTGCTTTTATCTATTAAAATGTTGTAGTATAACTGGTCCCTGAAAGGGCAATCATCAGTATTGATTTTATGATTTATAGAAGGTTGATTAACTTTTTTATTAAGAAACTTATTGTTTTTATAGATAGTTATGATATAGATGGCATTGGCTGTTTTTTTAATTCAAACACTATTACTATTGATTAATTAGGAAATTACTTTTTGGTAAACAAATTTTTATAACACATTTTATATGTTTATAATACTATGTGTAGTAAGTTAAGAATTGTTTCTTATTCTTTTCTCTGATGTTCTCACAGCCTTTCCCATGATGATGTTTGTGAAAGTTGTGTGTTTCTCTATGTGGCTAGAGAGCTGCTGCCACATTAAAATATGTGCTAGATTTGGTTTTCAGCAAAAACAAACAAAAAAGGAGGATTTTAAAGACCTTGCCTGCTCATGTAAGAACGCTATAGAAGCCATCAAAGAGCATCAGAAATTAAATGGGCATCAAGAAAACCCTAAATCAGCAGCAAAATGTTGATCAAATAAAACATAGCCCATTGCTGAGTAGGGCAGGTGCTCTAGTGCCATTGGAAACACACTGGGAAGACATACTTGGTTGCTGTTTTGCCTCAATCTTCAGCAGCAATGTCTTCCAGGCTTCTCCCATTAAAGAGAAGGAATTGCCAACAGTGTATGTGGATCAGATGAGATCAGGAATCACCTGAGATCAATTCATTCAGACCCAGAAGACTGGACAGGCTGAGTGCAAAAGTGCTGAGAGAACTGGCTGGTGTGCATCACACTGCGGATACGCTCATTGTCTTTGATGTACTGAATAAAGTGGGAAAGATCCCCAGTGGCTGAAGGACAGCAAATATTCACTGGCTTCATTTCAGACTGAAAGGACAACTAGAGAAGTGACAGACTGATCAGCCTGTCTTTTTTCTCTGCAAGAATCACGGAGTCTCCTTGGAATGCAGTTGTGAGCAGAATTTTGGGAAAGTCAGCATGGATTTAACAAAGGTATAGCATGTGAGTTCCTTTTAGAATAACATAACTGAGTTGGTAGATAAGGAGGCAGCAGTAGATGTTTTTACCTTAACTCCAGCAAGGCTTTTTGCACCGCCATCCACAGTATTTCTGTGTCTAATTGTTATGAGTTGACCCTGGTCAGCTGCTAAGCACCACACAATCCTTCTTCCCAGCAGGACTGGAGAGAGGGCAGCAAGAGCAAAAGTGAAGAAATTCATCAATCGAGATCAACAATATTTATGAGTGAAGGAAAGATGTTTACCCACAACAATGGTGCAAAGGCAATCACTCATCACCTTCCCCCAGCTCAGCAATGTCTTGCAGGCTCTGAACAACAGCTGCCTCAGAAAACTGAGTGTGGGGAGAGCAGCCCTGCAGAGGAAGACACAGAGGTCTTAGTAGAGCCCAGCTAAATATATCAGTGTACTCTGGTAGCAAAGAAGGTCCATTTTCTGGATTGTATTATCAACCAGTAGGTTGAGGGAAACAACTCATCACTCAGCACGTTCAGTTTTGGCCCCTTCATTCAGGAATGACTGTATCAGGGGGACCTAATAGGAACTGCAATACTAAACCAACTGAACAAAAAAACCCAGCAGGATGTAGGTGACTTTAGATCCCTATCAGGATATTAGTACACGGACTTAGCCATGATTTTTCTTTCACTATGAGGAAAACAGTTTGCTGAAGAGTACAGATATGCTACTACCTAAGCAAAGTATTGTTTCTTCACAGAAGATCACCTGTAGGGAATTCCAAACTACCAAGGCAAATCAACTTTGATACACTTTAGAATGCCTCCTGAGTGCCATCAGATAGCTACAGACTGTGTGTATCCTGTTTGATATATGCTTGCAAGATTGCACTGAGACACAGCAACCAGGCATGAGACCAGCTGTGAGTACAAAAAAACATGTACCTGCTGCACAAAAAGATTTGAATATTCTAACTTAAGTCTATTTGTCTACATCTATTGCTTCTTTTGTGAGAGACAATAAAGAGTGTTGCTTTTTCTGAATCCAGTCAGTTAGGATGCACAGCAGGGTGGATAAAACTCATCTTACAAACTGGTAATGTAATTTTCTTTAAATGGGGAAGGCAACTTGCCTGATTTTTCAATGTTTTTGTCTTAATCTTTAGGAAAAAAAATATGAGGGGGAAATGTAAGGTATGAAATTGAATAAACAACTAATTTCTTGTGTTTTACTTCTGAGCTTCTGTTTATATTTGCATGAAGACAAGCATCTCTGGGGTGCTGCCCTTGCAGTAGGCACTGCTTGAGGCAAAGCTGGTCAGCACCCAGGTTCAGCTCTCCAGATCACAGGTAACAATAAAAAGACTGAATATTCATTTTGTTATTGAAGTAAAGTGTCCTCAGATTCTACCCCGGAGAGGTTTTTCCTTTGCCTCCAACAGCCTAAAAGCTATTAATTTTATTACTGCTCCTGAGGGCTGGAATTTGAACCATTCCACTAGGTAAACTGGAAAATACCAACAGTGAAATACCAGATATTTTGTATGTTAATTGGCCTATTTATTTTTCTTATTTAAAGAGAAAAAAGTAATGAACTAAACAGGTTTTCTGTCAATTGTAATTCTTTGTTTGGTTGGGGTTTAAGGATGCTATAATTCTTACTTCACATCAGTACTTGCTAACATTATTAGTCCATGAAGTGCTTGCTCTGGGTCCTAGGTAGTAGGAGCCCATTTAGGCATAACCACACAAAAATATATGTGCAAAAATCAAATGTCTGTGGGGTAGACTCAGTCAGTTGGTATTAAGTCTTCAGGGAGGAAAAATGTTACTTATTCTGTCTTCAGCATGAGATGCTTCAGGAGCTGTGCATTGATTTTCCCCCAGACTGCCCTAGCAGAGTCAGCCATGCTACTGAATGAAGTTCTGCATGGAGCTGCCTGGAGTTCCTTCAGTGCTGAAATAGTCTGCCCTGACTTACCTAAGGTCAATATAGGGGAGCAGCCTTTTCCTTGGCAAGATGGTAATTTTCAGTGGGATTACTTCAGAAGCAGAGGAGGAAATAAGCCAGCTATCAGTCAATTACCTTCATTTAGTAAAAATAAACCATGGCCATCTCTCCTGTTCCCACAGAGGGGAGAGTGAATTCACCCACAATGTCTATTTCCACATATTCATTAATAAAGAAGTGTGGTCTGCATGAGATTGTAGTCTGAGTCTTCCTCCCCTATTGGGCATGACTATTTGGTCTGTCTTCAGTAACATTTTAGGAGCTCTATCTTAGCTCTTAACAGGACTGCAATCTTTGCAAGCAAATATGTTAAAATCAACCACTAGCTTGTGGAAGATGTTTCTGCAGAAAAGCATCAGAGGAATAGTTTTTGGTCCCATTTCCTTGCATGGGAAAATCATATGCTTTCTACCTGTGAATAAAATAAAATTTAAAAAACCCAACAAAACAACCCAACAAGAAAAAACAACGCAAGTAAAAATACTCAGTTACCATGGATCCCATTGTCTTCTCAGATATGGTTTTGGATAATACAAGAAGAAAAAACAGGTGATGACAGAATATCTGTGGATAGTTTAGAGAGAGCAGTACCTTCTTAAGGTGTACATAGAGTTTGAGTACTGGAAAAGAAAATTACAGATTTAAAATGCTTTCTAGTTTTATTACCTTTAAATTTATCAAATTATTTTATTGCCAACTATAATTGTTAAGGCTCATCTGCCTTCAGATACTTAGTCAATATTGTACAGTTCTGTAGCTTTCAATATTGAGCAGCAAGAAGTTTTATCTGCATGTATCCTTCTTCTTGCTTTCTGGATATGGAAGAGATTGGGCTGAGAGCCCAAAGGAAAATTATCCTTAAAACTCAGAAGCATTTACATAATCCAAATTGATTTAAATACTACTTGGGATATTAGATGTTCTCAATTATTTACAAAAATAAGGTTTGGAGGTGTTAAACATAGTTCTTGTGGTACAGCTTATAAAGCTGTTTTCATTCACATTTAGAATAGAAAACAAACATGTTCAATATTTTAAAAAAATAGTTTTGAATTCTATGAGGGTAGAAAGGGCTAAATATTAGTGTGTGTGTGTTGCAGTGAAATTATTGCTCTGCTTCAAAATGTAATAAAAATCAGCTAAAATTCAAAATTTGAGTCTTGGAATATAATAACCTGAATGTATCCATCAACTTTGTATTTATTTATTTGGCACTCTTTTATTTTTTTCTATTTTTTACAGCAACTGTATTAGTGAATGACATTTACTTCTTTCTTATTTTCTCACTATGCTTTTCAGACTTTGAGTCAGCACTGTTTAAATAACCATTTTGATCTATCAATGAAAAATTGAAAAGTACTTTGCACACTGCTGTAGTATTAGCAATATAAAACTTGAGTCTGTGTAAAATCTTATGTGCAAAACCTGATAAGTTTAGTAATAGCATTTCTTATACATTAAAATATAAACGCTGAAACTGAATGGCACAGGAACCCATGCACCTATCATGTTGCAGTGTGATTCCGAAAGCAGTCAGGTGTTGCTAACTGAGCCAAAGCTTCAATCTTTAGTACATCTCTGCTCTCCTCAAATATTCGTCGAGTACTCCACAAAAAGCTGAGAAGCCTCAGCATTGAAATGACTGTCTTCACTTTAGCAGTTCTAGTGTGGAAAAGGGCCTCTTGGACATTCAGTCATACTATTCTTGTGGAAAAAAAAAAAAAAAAAGCCGAGTATGAAATGAAAAGTGAATTTTCTGCAGTTTTTCTTTCTCTCAGAGGAGTAGTGAACAAATGCAACTGTTTAAGTTACAAGGGTTCAGCTTGTAAGTCTTAAGCTTGTCATTTCTCCTAGGAGCTTTCTGCTACTCAGAATAACTGTTTGAAGACTGTCATAATCACGTTATAAGCACTTAACTTGGGTCCTGGAGGCTGGTAAGAGCTATGGGTAACCACATGCTACCTGAGTCAGGCACCTTTCACAAAACAACTCTGCAAGAAATCTTTGGACACAAACAGCTGTAATAAATCTGGTTGCTTGAGTGCTGGCAGCCTGCTGCTTCTTTCATTTCCATGCTAACCATGCATATGATAGCTCATCCAAAAAACATATCTCACAATTTTGCATTGTCAGACTTGTAACAATGGATTCATGGGGACTGTGTGCTTTCAACTTGTGATATCTTTTTGATTTTTTTACATACTGCAGAGAAACACCAAAATTGAATAAAATAAATAATAAAATATCCAGGAATGAAAGTATTTACAGCTGTGGCTTGTGGTGGTCTTTTCTTGAGACATCTTCAAAGGCAGCTTTTAGGTGATTACTCAAAATATTATGTGAATATTTATGATCTTGATAACCAACACTAATTCACAGGAATGGATTGTGGGAATTCCCTCTCATCTGTTTACAAAGAATTTACAAGCCATTTTTCTGGATTTAAATTCCTCAGTAAGCCTGCTCTTCTGTACCAATCTCAAGTGTCAACTTGCTGCTGGCAGTGATTATCAGCTGCCCTTACTGCTGTTTAGTTTGTTTAGGTTTAGCATTCTGTGTTATCAGGTTACTGAATCGACAAGTCTGATAGATGTTGTGTCTGTGCTTGCTGCAGCTATAGATAACCACCTAGTCTCTATACCTCAAGGAGAGATTGCTCCATCACAACATTTCATTCTGTTCAACTAGTTTTCTCTGGAAAGGGAGAATTTGCCAATACTTACCTCAGCATAACATATTCCCAGTTAATAATGGGACCGATTTGATGCCATGCTGCAAACATATCGCAGCATAATCTCTGTTTATTGCTTTCAGTCATTTTGCAAAGTCTGCATGAAGCAACCTTTTCACTTGCAATGTGACTGAAAATCTTTACAAGATAACAAAGGGAAATTTAAGTTGAATGCTGTTGTTAAGTGGAGAATATTGACTGTTTCCTTCAGGCCTGGGATAGAAACTGACAGGATTCTTATTTCATCCATCTGGGTGCTCCTTTTCCATCCTCAGAAAACATCTTAATCCATCCCTGCACTGATCCTCCTGGCCACAAAACTTCTCTGGTGGCAAAACAATTGCTCTCAAAATTGAAGTGTTTGTTAGAAAATTCTGGAATAGCCCCTGAAGTTCACACACGCAGATTGATGTTTTTACTTTGCTCTGGAAGGAAGATGCCTCTTTGCAGGTCTCAGGTTACAGGGCATGCCTGGAACCCCTCACCAGGCCAGGGAAGTGGGAGACAGTCTCAAAGCAGGCAGCTCATGGGTACTTCTTGAGGATATGTGCTGCCAGGGAAGGGAATTGTGGGAGAAAGTCTTAAGACAGGCCAGTGCTCAGTAACCAGGGAAGTGGGAGACAGTCTCAAAGCAGGCAGGTCATGGGTACTTATTGAGGATCTGTGCTGCAAGGAAGGGAACTGTGGGAGACAGTCTTAAGACAGGCCAGTGCTCAGTAGCCTGGGCTGCACCCAAAGCAGCACGGCCAGCAGGGTCTGCAGGTCGGGTCTCACAGAGAAAGTCTTAAGACAGGCCAGTGCTCAGTAACCTGGGCTGCACCCAAAGCAGCACGGCCAGCAGGGTCTGCAGGTGGGGTCTCACAGGGGGAGGATATTCTGCCCCTCTGCTCTGTTCTGGTGAGACCTCATCTTCAGTGCTGCATCCAGCTCAGGTCTCCAGCACAGCAAGGACTGAGTCCAGAGGAGGGTCTCAAAGATGATCAGAGAGATGGAACATCTGTTCTAGAGGAGGGTCTCAAAGATGATCAGAGGGATGGAGCACCTGTTCTGTGAAGACAGGCTCAGAGAGTTGGGCTTGTTTGGTCTGAAGAACAGAAGGCTCCTGGGAGACCTAATTCCAGCCTTTCAGTACCTAAAGGAGGCCTACAAGAATACTGGAGAGGGATTTTTTACAGGGGAACGTAGTAATAGTACGAGAGAGAATGGTTTTAAAATGGAGGAGTGTGGATTTAGGTTAGACACTAGGAAGAAATTCTTCACTGTAAGGGTGGTGAGGCACTGGAACAGGTTGCCCAGAGATGTTTCAGCCCTGGAAATGTCAAAAGCCAGGTTGGACGGAGCTTTGAGCAACCAGATCTAGTGGAAGGTCTCCTTGGCTGTGGCAGGGAAGATGGAATTAGATGATCTTTAAGATCCTTTCAAACCCAAACCATGCTAAGATTTGAATTCTTGATGATTTCCAGTTGGACATGTTCCTTTGAGTGCAGCCTATCATCTGCATCTTATCTCTCCGACAGAGGTCATGGTTGCTGTGCATAATCTCCCAAATTTTAGGTTCCCTCTCTCAGGTGCTGCTGTTTCTTCTGCCTTTATGGAACATTATATTCAATCAGAACTACAAAATGTCGGTTTGGGCGAAGTTTGCAGTCTAGGGGACAGAGATCTGTTACAGCCCATTTCTGTAGATCTGAGAGCAGTGGTGGAATCTCTGGTTTTGGAGGATTTTGGAATGTGCCTGAACTAGATCTTAAACAACCTGACCAAGAGGGTAGGAGATAGTGTAGATGTAGAGAGAATAAGTATGGCTGAGCATATGACTGAGCATATTTCTTATCAGCTGTCATCACTGCTGCAGGGAAAGTGGTTGAGGCTGAGACAACTCTGTGAGGGTTTCAACAGTCTGTCTGCTAAAGTAAAGAAGTAGAAAGCACTGCTGTTTCCAACAAATAAAGGGCCTACTTTTCTTATCAAATCTTTTTTATTCTTTTGCAGTTGGAGTCAATTTCTCATGAGTTGCATAGAAATACATAGTTCATAGTCTTGTTTTTTTGCTGTGTGGGGTACACTAGAATGTTTTTGAAGCTCACCCTTTGGTCTTGAAAATTCTGTATATTGAAATGTGTGCTTTAATTTTATTCTGTATTTTTCGCAAAGCATAAGGGATTTAGTGTATTCAAATGATTAACAAATATTGGCAGTCAGGTCTTTGTTTTTTCAGCTTGCATGCTAAATGTTAGCATTTTTCAATTTAAAATGATTGAGATAATGATCTCTCTCCTTGTAACCTGTTACTTTATCTAGCCTGTACAGCCCATTTTTCTCTCAGTTAGGTTATATGCCATGGGAGTTTTTGATGTTGACAAAAAATAAAATTAAAAAATGGGCTGATTTCTTAGTACCTGTGACAAATTACATTAAAAAAAATTCCTGGATTTAAATGTGTAAGTGCAAATTTTCATTAAATTGTTGTTTGAAGTATTTACTAACCAGAAAAAGATAGATTCCATGGGCATTAAAAGGAAATTAATATAATCATTTTGAATTGTACTCAAGCAAAATAGTGAAATCATTTTGATTTCACATTATAAAGAAAATTAGTTTAATTTTATACTGTTTTTCAATGCAGTTCTTTTATATTTATAGCTAAAGTTAAGTAAAATATTTTATTATAATAAGGCTTTTGCTTTACTGTTCAGAAGGTATTATTTCACAATATGTTCTAGAATCACTCAAAGTTTTTTAAACTAGTGGTTGCCTTTCCAACATTACTCTTTCTACTGTGAAAATAAGGTAGCATTGGGAATTCCTAGTTGAAAAACCTCCTTTCCTGGAAGTCTCTAGTCTAATATCCTACTCAGAGTGGTTCTACTACAGTCAGCACTACGCTGGGTTAACTGTGACACTGTCCTGCTGTTCTTAATAACTGCTAAGGATAGGGAAGGACACGTGTCTATACATACATCAGAATAATTTTTCAAAGTTTAGATTTCCATTTCAAATTAGATTTTATATTTTCATTTCTGAAAGTATTGCAGTTCTACAGAGATAATTCATCTAGCAGAGTGAAGATGGTATCTAATAAATTCTGTTTTAATTTTAGAAAATTTCACAGTTTTGATGATGGTCTTCTAACAAATTGTTCAAGATCTGTTCTAAATCCTTTTGAAAGTAGGGAAAAAGAGCAGATTTAGATGCAGTCAGAGCCACCTGCTTTAGCATCAGCAGAAATTTTCCATGCAGGTACACTTCTACCACAGAGTGCTGATGCACTGAAGGTGAAACACCCTGTGGAAATGTGTCAACACTAATAGAGCTTTAGAAGAATATGAAATATCTTTCTTCTTTTGGGCCAGTTTGGCTGCCAGCCTCTTTCCTCCTCAGCAGATCACTCACAGGCTGCTGTAATGAAAGGCTTCCAGGTTCCCTGTGGAACCAAACCGACATGTACAAGTGTTTCACTTCCATTCGATTTTTTTTAGCCTCTTGATGTTTCCTTCTCTCTGCTGGACAGATTTGTCTCAGGGTTTGCAGACAAGCAGCAATTGTTTTCTAGACCAGGCCTTGATCAAAGCTTCTGTGGGCAGATGTACTCTACAAGATCTGTGAAATCAATAGAAAGGGGGAGATAAGCTGTTTTCCTGTAGTTTGTGGAGTTCTGCCTCTTCTCAGGTATGGAATAAGCATTGTAGAAATTGTGCAAGATGGCATGTGGAATGAAACTTGAGTACAGCAAACCCGTTAGGATATAGGTACTCTTTGGAGCATAATTCTAAGCTTCTGAAACAGGAGACATTTTTGAACATAAAGAAAAAGTGTGCTTTTAGGCATATTATTTAGTTGACAAGCAAGAAATAAACTAATTTATGAGAGTCTGTAATATTTCAATGTGTCTACACTACTTATGATGTGTGATTTCTTGCCTGTCTTAAAAATGAGAAGAAAATTTCATGACTGATCTCATTATATGTTATTGAACCTCTATAGTTTTAATATTTAAACATCTTGCATTGTCTTGATTTATGTGAAGAACTGGTCTTAAAAGTATTGCTTATTCTTAGGGCCATTTTTGTTAACTATCCATTGTATCTCCTTATTTCCATTGCTTTCTGCAAATATTACTTTAAATTTTGTAGCATACAAAATTAATATATACTGGTGTTTTTCCTGCATAATTGTGGATTTTTTCTACTTAAAGAATTGTAGTCATTGGAGAATAATCAACTGTTACCGTCCCTGGCTGAACTAGAAAACATAATATGGTGGTTCAGAAATTGGCCCTTTTACTCCACTGAAACGAGGGAAATAGTAAGTATATTAAAGCCAGTGAAGTTTTTGAAATGGATAGGATAAATAGCTTTTTTGTTAGTAAGATGAGAAAAATGATGACCACATATTGTGTGACAGCCTGTTATTAGAATTTCAAAACTTGCAGACATGTTTCTGGTATTAAGACAATGAGATTTTATTAGAATAACTTTTCTGCTTTAACCAAAATCATATTTAAGTCATTGTGCACCTTCTTTACAAATTCCAGTTTATCCTCAGATGTCCTTTTCACAACAGATTTCTTTGCAAGTTTTCATGTGTTACTATCTGAAAAAGGTTACATGGAAACATCACATGGGAAAGAAGCAGAGATTCTGTGGCTGCAGTTACAGGCAGAGATATGGGTTCTTACCATGGGTTCAAAAGGACTATGATGGCACTCTGCAGGTGTTTGGGAGTAGTCAGCACAGATTGATGAAGGGGAAATGGGGTCTGACAGTGTGACACAATTTGATGATCAGCTTGGCAGGTGAGGACAGAGCACTGGATGTTTATCTCGGATTTAGAAAGGCTTTCAACATTGCCTTCTATAACCTCCCTCTTGGACAAGCTGATGAATTACAGTGTAGACAAGCAGACAGTGATTGAAAAGTAGCTGAACTACTGGGCTCAGACTGTTGTCAAAAGCATCACAAAGCCCAGCTGGAGGTCAGGCACTAGTGGTATGCCCCAGGGGCCAATATTGGGTCTGATCATGCTTAACACCATGAACGACCTGGACGATGGGGCAGTGCACTCTCACCACACTGATTGATAATGCAGAGCCAGGGCAGGGAAGTTAGTGATTAGCTAACAAGCTGAATGTCCTGTCTTTCACAGGGAGCTTGACAAGTTGAAGCATGAAGCCAGGAGTCTCGTGGAGTTTAGCAATGGGAAATGCCGAGTCCTGCACACTGGGAGGACTAGTCTCACAAACTTTAATAACAGGAAATACAAAGTCTTGCATACCAGGAGGAACAACCCCATGTACCAGCATAAGCTCAGGGATGGGTGACTGGTGACCAGCTCTGCAGACAAGGACCTGGGAGTCCTAATGGAGAGCAAAATGGACCTGAGACAGCTGTGCCCGTACTGCACAGGCTGCATTAGGAAAGCTGTTTCACTGAATCACAGAATATTGGGTTGGAAGGGACCCACAAGGATCATCCAGTCCAGCTCCTGGCCATGCACAGGACCACTCCAAAGAGTCACACTATGTGCCTGAGAGCGTTCTCCAGAAACTTGAACTCTGTCAGGCTTGATGCTTTGACAACTTCCTTGGTGCCTGTTCCAGTGCCCAACCACCCTCTGGGTGAACAAGCATTTTCTAATGTCCAGCCTAAACCTCCCCTGACACAATTCAGGCCATTCCCTCAGTTTCTGTTTCGGGTCACCAGAGACAAGAGATCAGTGCCTGCCTGTCCCCCTCATAAGGAAGTTGTGTGAGGTCTCCCTTCAGACTCCTTCAGGCTGAACAGACCAAGTGACCTCAGCTGCTCCTCATGCAGCTTCCTCTCAAGGCCCTTCACTGTCTTTGTTGTCCTCCTTTGGATGCTCTCTAGTAATTTAATGTCTTTCTTATATTGTAGCACACTGGACTTGAGGTGAGGCTGCCCCAGTGCAGAGCAGAGCAAGACAATCCCCTCCCTTGCCCAGCTGGTGATGCTGTGCCTGATGCACCCCAGGACACATCTGGCCCTCCTGGCTGCCAGGGCACTGCTGACTCATGGTCAACTTGCCATCCACCAGGATCCCCAGGCACCTTTCCCTGTCACTGCTTCACAACATCTCATTCCCAGTCTGTACCTACCTCCAGGGTTGACCTGGGGCTTTCCTTTGTTCTGCTTCATATGGTTGGTGATTGCCCAGCCCTCTATTTGTTAAGGTCTCTCTGTGGGGCTTCCCGGCCTTCGAGAAAGAGCTGACAGCTCCTCCCAGTTTTATATAATCTATCACTTCCAGTCATGCATCCATGTTGTTAATGAAGATGTTGAAGAGCACAGGGCAGGGGATGGAGCCTTGTGGACCCCGACTAGTGACAGGTCACCAATCTGGTGTCACCCCATTCACTATAACCCTTTGTGCCTGACCCATTTCCAGCAGGTCAAGGAAGGTGATCCGCACAGGTGAGACAAATCAGGTCTGCTGTGCCTGGTTTTGTTCTCTTTGGTGCAAGAAGGATATGGACAAACTGCAGCATGTTCAGCAAATGGTCATGGAGCATACGTTGTAACAACAAAGATTGTTGATTTATATAATGTTTATTTTGTTTTGTTTGCTTTTATGAACTGCTTTTGTTTATTACTTGTTTTGATCTATTTATTTTCTTCCTATTTTAATTTGCAAAATAAATTTTATTATGTAAAATAATAACATCTCAAGACAAAGCAAGATGCAAAAGTAGAAATAGCTGGTTTTGGTTTTAACCTTTGTTCTTTTGGGAGCTGTTTTGGCTGAGACACATGACATGCCCTTTTCTTCTTAAATTCAAAAATATGATGAAAGACTTCAATGTTTTGAAAAGTGAGGGGGGTTGGCATGCCTTAAGAACTACTGCAACATAATCTGTTGCAATTCAAAGCACATGACACCAAATTTGATTTTAGAATGAGCTGTTTTTACATCAAGATTGAGCTCATAATAAAATAATAATGAAAGTGGATATTTCATATTTTTGATATATAGTCTCAGAATAATTTAAAGTCATATAAAAATACTGGTTTCCTCAGGTGTCTGTATTGAAAAGAATTTTAGGGAAAGACAGAGTAGAGTTAGGAAAATGAGAAGTGTAGCAGACTCCTAAATGTACTTTTCACACTAAGCAAATAAACCCCAAGTTTGTTGTGCCCTAAAGCCAAGTGTTAAGCTTTAAGTTTTCCCTCAAGTGGCAGGTAAAAAGGAGCAGTGCAGTTTTAAGACAAGATCCTACAGGCACAGCTCAAGCTTATCAAAAGTGATTCCTTGTCCTCCCCTGTTTCACCCCAGGTCAACAAATAAAGTGAATTCTAAGTCAAGTGACCTGCTTCTGGCAATACTCACTGTCTTAGGATCACACTCTACTGAAAATGTTTGAATTAAAAGGTCCAAACATAAATGTTTTATAAACTGTGTGAAGAACCTTGTCCTAAAGAAACAACCTGTTTTGTTCCTTTGTGATGAATTGCTGCAGACTGGCTCCTTTACTGCTGTATGTTTATACAAAGAATGAAGCAAAATTAAAGTGCCATCAAAGTTCTTTTCATTATGTGCTAGAAAAACCTGACGTGGTTTGTGTTTGAGTACACTGCTGTGGTACTCAGATTTGCAGTCTGTTACTTCTTCATGATAAGCAGACAAAACATAGATTAGACCTTTATTTTTTCTGGAAAAAGACAGACTCATGACCTCTGAGACTTGTTTTCTCTCCCTCTCTGGGTGTCTGTGGACTTGGTTGACTGCTCTCTCTAAAGTCTGTGCAAAACCTGCAATTGTTTTTTGCAAGGGGATAGGGGGGAGCAGATGGTGGATGCAATTCGCTTCCACCTTCATTTCATCAAGTACCACTCCTGGATACAGGGCACAAAGGGAGCTGGAAGGAAAGAAGGGATCCTCTCCTAGACCCCCAGCAAGTCACCCTAGAACTAATATTTGGTAACTGCAGCTGAGCTGTGACATGCCAGCATTTTCAATTCAATTTCTCTCACAGTACACTGCTTGTGTTTTCTCAGCTTTCTAGTTTCACACTAGCCATTATGAGTTTGGTTTTGAGGGAATTGATATCACATAACCAGGTCTCAGGACTGTGAGGAAGACTAGCTAGGTCTCTGTTTAATTGTGTTTCATCTAAATGCTAAAATGTTAGCTAAATTCCTTAAGAACTGTTAGAAGGGCACAAATGGAGCACAAGGAGAAAAACATATGCAGCAAAAATACAGAAAGACAGCAGCAAAGAGACCTCAAGAGGTTGAGTGTGTATAAAAGGGACAGCAGAGCTCCCTGTCTCAGGCTGTTACTGATTTCTTTGTGCAAAACAATGCCTTACACGTTCTTGAATTTCTGGAAAGGTGTTGTTTATTTAGCAATATTGGATATTGCTATAAATATGCAATTGCCATAATCAACTGACCAGAAGAGGCCTATGGTTGCTGTCTGAGCCTGTCTCATTTTTTCAAGTTTCTTTCAGTTCTTTTGGTCTCCCTCATTTTCCTGGAGAAAATTAATGAAGCTTGTTATGCTTCACTTCAGAGGCATGGTCTCTTTCCTGCTACTTTTCACATCTGTCCCAGAGGTGATGAAGTGAAAGAAGCTTCAAAGTGATAGGAAGATGGAGATCTCAGAATAAAAGTAGAAGCTATTGCAGAATTTTTTTTTAGTACTATTTAACATATAAAGGAAATTCATAAAACTATGTTTCCCATATGCCACTTTTTTTCAAATAAGATAATCTGTTGGTTGTTGTAGACAATCTGGTTTACCTGGCAGCCTAAAAATTAAAAACCACAAAATCCCTCACAATAATTTTACATTCAGTTGCCTTTTTCCTTATATCTAAATAAATAATTTGTTTGAATGATATATGTTTTGGAATAAGGTTATCCCTACACACAGAGGCTTTATCAAAGTACAACATGTGTATTTGTATTAATGGGATGATTCACTGGCAGAATTTTCTGTCTAGTGCCAGAGTACTCTATCTCCAGTGATTATTTCTGTCATCACATGCTTTACTTATTTATTTTTTGGCTGACCTTTTGTAAGCATCATCTTTCATTATTAAGTGTTAGTCAGGAAAATCCTGACTTGTAAACTGGGCACTTCTTCAGTACTTACAAGCCATCAGTTGTTGATGAAAAACAGAGAAAACCTGAAAGAATTGCCTTGTGAGTAAGGTTTTTGTACAGTGTTCAGAAAACCTGTTTAATTTGTGGTTTTGCCACACATTTCTTATGTGGCCGCTGGAGAGTTGTGTAGGCTCAGAATCCAAGCTGTTTAAACATGATAGTGATAATTCCTCCACTTTGTATTTACCTTGCTCCTGCATTACAATCTTTGCAGAAAATGCTATAATTTTTACTGCATTTCCACAATGTAAAACAAGGGACACCTTTAGGTCCACAGTAACACAAAGAGTTGTGTTGGAAGCAGCAAATCATCCCTCTTCGTACAAGTATATTCAATGCAAAACAATAAGTGGACCTGCCAAGACTTATCATGTAGGTATGGCATTAATGTCTTCTAGAGTCATATACACCAGTTATTTCCAATTTCCTGTCATTTGTCCAGGGATGTGTCTAAAAATATAAGGAAGACAGTGAAGAAAAATTTCTTCATGAGACTCAATCACTCATAAATATTGGTGTAATAGATCTGTATCTGAACTGGCAATGCTTTATTAACTCTTTATTGGGGAATAACATGCTGTCTCCTGGACAGGACAGTGCTATAAGTGTGTGGAATGAGTGGAAGGCTGAAATGAATCCCTGGTGCATCAGTTTGGAGAGAGTGCTTAGAAGGTTTATATGCATTTAATGAAAATTTTGTCCAATGTCAGAAATGCAAGTTGCAAAAATTGTCAGGTTTATTGAGAATTACATAGAATTCCTCCAGGAAGGAAGGGATTTTATATCTATCTGTATTAATTCTATCCAAAACTTCAAAATGAAACTGAATCACATTCCATATCTTTATTTTTCCTTAATAAACATGAATACAATTGTATTTCTGTCATGAGACACACATGGATTTACACTCAAAATGTAATTCCTGTCTTCCCAGGGAAAGCTCTCCAAATTTAAAGAAGAACTAATGAAATAATTTTGCCTTCAAGTTACCTTGAAATACTTCATTTGACTGTCATATACTCAGAATCTAGCATTTCCAAGAGCTAATTTCCAGAAAAGTAATAAAAAGACTACACTATTATACCATCCCCTTTACTTGCTACTATTTGCGTAGAATATTCTGTCCTAGCCTCTGTGAAAAGTTAGCACCTGACATGAAGATCCCTGCATTCTGTGTTTGGGTACTCACAAACATTGGTAATGATCACCAGGATTTTTTCCAGTTTCTTCAGAAGTTGCGTCTTCATGCTGCTCTCCCTGAATCTGCAGAAATCCCTGTGGCTGTTTGTGAAGCAGATGACTCAAAACACTTGCCTGGAGAAATGTGTTGCACATACAGGCTAAGAATTAGGGAGTTTCTCACACAAATAAATTTTGACAAGAGCGGACCAGAAAAAAATTCTCAACTTGGTTTAATATTCCACCCGGGCAGCCTGTGTGGAGAGCTGACAACCACCCTTGAACTGTTGAAAAGTGTCAAAGAATTTTCAAAATTTGGCAGCAATTTGGGCAACTGCAGTCATTGACCAGACAGAACCTGAGCCCTGGTGGTTCTTGAAGGAGATTCTGCACATGAAGTCATGTTAGAATAAAGGTTGAATAACTTAAAAATATAATTTAAACTTGCAACTCTTAATGGTGTTAAGAGTTCAAGAATTCAAGAGTTCGTGTTAACGTAATTGAAGATCATTAGGGAAGCTGCCATAAAACTTTTTCTTCACCTGTTAAAAAACTCATAGTGTAGAAATATGATTTGACTCACACGAGATCCTACTTTTCAAAGGGTTTTTAAAATTTTTGAGATTTTTTTTTTGCCACTGAAGGAGATGGAAAGCAAAAGAGATGCTGAAGTATGTATAGTGTAGCCCTTTGTCAAATCATGCATGGATAGCATTGGAGTTCCTCTGGTTCTGTCTTTATGAAGTCCTCTGGAGGAGAAATCTTGACTAAAGAAATCTAAATTGAGAAATCTTCTGGCTTCTGCAGCAGAAGACAGAAAGGACACTGAGTAAGGACTGACGAAGAACAAGCATTTAAGGCATCAGCCTGAAGTTTATTGGAAGCAGATATTGCACTGGCAGGAGCTGAAGTAGCCCCAGCAACAAAAAGAACACCTATGAAACCAACATGTGGAGTGATGTTGCACAATTTCTCACTTTTGGTCTTTGGAACAGAGAAAAAAGTTTTCAAGGAAGCTGCAGAAGTAGCACAAATGAAAATAAAGGTTGATAGGTGTAATCCTTTGTCATAAACATTCTATGCCTATTTAACATATCTGAAATGTCTGTTTCCCTACCTTGCAGAATAATTCAGAATAGTTCATTCTAGCTTTAGTGTGTACTTAACCCCATGTTTCTTTGTTCTTTTTTCTTTTCTGTGTTGTTACAGTCCTGCTGCTGCTCCTTGAGAAGCTGCTTTCATGTGTCCTCTTTTTTCAATGGCATGCTTGCCTGGAGCATTGACAACTCTGCTATTCCAGGTATCTCAAACTTATGTCCAGCATGTACTACAATGTCTCCTGTACTGAGAATATTCCCCTAATCCCTTCCTCCACCCCTCAGCACATCTTGCCTGTCTTCCCATTGCTCATTTATCCTGATCTATATGATGTTTTACTGAGGTTTGAAACAAGTGAGATTGTAGGCAGCAGTGAAAACCAAGGCAGCCTGGAGAAGAGAAATTGCATTCAAGGTGCACCCTTCTGTGATTCTTTCCTAATCCTATCAAGGCTGTTGTCAGACTGGAGGGTGATGCCCCTGTTGGGAGAGGCAGTGTGCCAATAACTTGGATGTGCTGGAATCTGAGAGTCTTTAATTGGAAATGACACTCCTCAGAGTATTTGCAAGTGCTATTACTAAGAGCCTTTCAGAACTAATTTTGATGAAATGACCCTTAGTTAAAGTTGAAATTACTTTAATAAAAACTGAAAGGAGGGAAAAAGCACCTGAGACATTTTCCCAGCTATGTAAGTGGATTGTCCTTCCCCACTCCCTGGCCAACTTAATCTCCAGTTCCAAACAATTCACTTCTTAAGATAACATTGTGCAGTTTCTGCAGGTATTCTACTATTTAAAGAAAACAAATTTCAAGGCATAAGAGCTGATGCCCTTCAGGCTGTTTTACCTCTAGGCCCTGCTAAATTTTCTTTCTTTCTGGTCTCTCCAAGACTATGCATAATAATAATGTCCAGAAGAAGTAGCAGTTGTTTACAGCATATTTGACACAAGAATAAAATATTTAAATATAATAAAACCCAGTTTGATTTTTATTTTATTTTGATTTACTACATTGATTTTTTTTTCTCTTAGGGGTATACTTTTTTTTCAAAAGAAAACAGTCTGGGTGAGAAATAAAAAATAATTTATCAGACGCATATGATGGAAGTAAAGCAATTCAGCTCAGTCAGTTTATTGTATAAATTATCATCAGCAGGGAGTAGGAGGAAAATATTCATTTCAGACAAACCATCCTCCCAGTAAATAGCTATTATTTCTTATCTCAGAATTTTTCCTATAAAGCTTTACTATAAGGAAGAAGACTTTTTTTTTTAAAAGCTCTTTGTGTGCATGAATAATAGGCAACTACAAGGATTATTTATGTTGGACCACAATGCAAATTGTATTCCAGGGATTTCAGAGTGTAATGGAGAGCATCCTTTCATTTGTGATTTTTTTTTTCGGTTTGTTTGTTATGTGCCTTTAAAAAGCAAGTAAGTGGATCAGACCCTCCAGATCAGATTGCTCTTTCTCATGGAAGTAGCTGAGTCTGTTTCTGTAGGGCTCTTGCAGCCTGCAGGTAGAGGCAAAGAACTGGAGCCTGCATTTCACAGGAGGGACTACAGGCAGCAGACAAAACCCACATCTGAGGTGTGACAGGGAAACCTCAAAGGCTCAAGAGGACTGTGCAGTTTCCTGCAACCTAAAAAGTTATTGATGACACCAAAAGAAAGACTACAATAGATAGCAGAGAGTGTGATTTATGAGCTTTTAAATTTTCTAGTTTGCCCATTTTTATAATTTAGGAGGGTGTTTTACCACCTTTTATTTTCTCTGTTTAGAAAGTAAAGTATTCTACATTCTTAGATAAAAGATAAAACCTGCATTCCTTTCTTTTTTCTTTTTTTTCCTACCTTTTCTTCGTCTCATTTTAAAACCTGTTATTCTTACAAAAGTTCATTGTAATCTCATTATTGACATCACTCAAAACTGTAGTTGTTATTGAGTATTTTTATAGATGTTAAGAGCACTAGCAAACAACTATTTATCTTCTTACCTATTCTTCAAATAACTCAAATATAAGTAGGACACATTCACAAACAATAAAATAAAAATAATAAAGTGCAAAAAATTACAAATAAACGACCAGTGCAGTAGAAAAAAAATCAACCAATTTAAAATTCTTGCTGATTTTGCACATTTCAGTCTGCTGAGTTATTACAAGGCACATTCCAATTTTCCAGCTCTAGCTGCCTGGTTGATCATGAAGTGTGGATTCTGCAGTCTCTGCAACACATTATAGGTCTCTCTTATTTTAACTCACTTCATTTCACTATCTGATCACTGATACAGTAACTTAGTACTGTGAGCATTCCATTGCTCTTACTCAGGTTTTGTTAGGATTAATGTCAAACTGCAAGTGGCTTTGCCTCCTGTGTTGGGTTTCTCAATGCATTCATGACCAAACAATTCCCAGTCACCAGCACTGGCAGGAAATGTTGGTTGGCATTGGCAAGACAGGAAGTCTTCCATTTGTTGCAACCTGCTGTTTCGATGTTAAAGGTCAAATGAGCACAGCTTAATAAAGCAGCTGGGAATTTACAGTCAAGTCCAATCATGTGATTGTTGTATTGGCTGGGATTCTGTACTGGGGACTTTCAAAAGATTCAGACATTTGGCATCAGAGACTTGAGGCTTTCAGCCAAGAGTTGGGATTGTTATTCCAGCTTTCTGTCCTCTCCTGCACAATTTGTTCACTCAGCTGTGCTTGATCCTCCAGCTCTTCCTTCTTAAGGGGTTCTCCTGCCTTGCCTTGTTTTCTCTCATAATTTACTCAAGAGCTCCTTGGTTTTTTTCAGTGCAAGAAGGAGTTTTTTATCTTCATTTTTATGTTTGAATGGACTTTTGCTGACCGGTTTGATGAGTGAAAAATCCGTGAAACAGCTGCCACAGCTTAGTGCAACTTGTTGAGGCTTGGATAAGCCCTTCCCTGCCATACCTGAAGGCACTAGGAATAGCATAAATGAAGTGACCTTTTTTTCATTATAAAGTTTATGATTAAAAAAATTTGTGCATGGACAAATAATTATTAGGAAACATCTAGCAATAATTCCCATCAAGACACACAGGTGGAAACAAAATTTTCTATTGATGCATGAAATCTTTTAAAGAGAACTATTGATAAAAACAGGTTTCTTAGGCATTTTCTGTAACAGTGTTTGCTGTCTTCTGGTGATACTAAAAGTTCTGAAGCACCATTATGAAAATAATTCTTATGGGACCCTTAGTAATAGTTATAGATACATTTTAGTAAAAGCTTGTTTTAGATGTGGAAGAAAATATAGCTGAAAAATATGACATCAGTTAGAAAAGTCCTCAATAAACATTTATATATTTTCTGTATGAGTCTGTGTAACAGAAAAACTCACATCCAAATAAAAATACATACAAAACACTGTTGGTTTTTTTTTTCTTTCCTGTAAACTAATATTTTTAGAAGCTGGGTTTTTCAGAGGACCTCTAATTAATAAAGTTTTTTTTCCATTTGGGTCTTTAAGGGTGACTGCTTTTGTTTCCATCCACAAGAATTGGCTACTGCTGCTGCTGGGAATAAATAATAAATAAATGCTGTGTTTGTTCTTTACTCCCTCTCTGTCTCAGTCACAGAAAAGATGTCTTATCACGCACTGGAAAAATGTAAGTTCATTTTCCTTTTCTGTACAATAATTATAAAACTTCTCCAACAGTAGTTTTTATGGTGGGTCTCTAACTCAGAGAAGCTCTTAATTTTGAAAATTCCTCTTTCTAAAACTTCCCATTAGAAATAAATAGGTCAAGAATATGCAGAATTCAACTTAGATACAGGACTTAAAAATATATATTTCTTCCTTACCTTCTGCTAAATTCAGAGTGCCTTGAAACCTAATATTTGCTACCAGCATACAGCAGCTATGTGCATTCATTGTGACTTTTGTTTCCCATCTGCTGGAAACGATTTTCTTTAGATTGTTTCATTTATCCTTGAAAAGATATACTACCTTGCATTTAATTGCAGTTACCCCAAGACCTCCTAACCCTATGGTGTGAGGTTATGGCTCCCCTTCCCCACTCCAGATCTCTCTCCTTCCTCTTTGCTGAGATTGTATATGGAGTATATGCAGGATGCTTCTTCCTGTCTGGCAGGAATCAGTCCTCAGGAAAGCAGGAACTGGCCTTTCAGCACGTACCTTTTGGCTGAGAGGCAGAGGAACCCCTGTGCTGCCTTGCTTGAGCTCATTTCAGACAGCCCTCTCTTGAAAGGGTGCAGGTGGTGCTGCATGAGCTGGGGTGCTGATGCTAGAGGCGTCTGTTCTCGAGTTACTGAGGTCAGCCCATTTCCCTCACTCCCCTCTGCAGACAGCAGCATTTGACTGCCCTGTACACACAGGCAGAAAAGCAGAGCAGATTTAGGGTCCTGAGCAGGTCTTGTGATAGCACAAGTGTCACATGCAGAAATCCCTGCTTTAGAGTTTTGTGGAGAAGGGCCAATTTTCATGTGCCTCTGCTTACTCTAAGCACTGGTTTAAAGTTGTACTTCAGCAGAAAAGATTAGAAGATATAGGTCAAATCACTGTAGCAAATCAACACAGTCCTTAAAATCTAGCTGTAGAATTTACTTAACACCAGAGAATTCATGTTTTCCTCATTGAACTGGAGAAGTTAAATCTCTCTGAAAGGCAATATTCCTGAAAGACATATGAGCTTTATTTCCAAAAGCTTCTTGAAAGCCCAAAAAATACCAAGATCGTGAGAAACAATAAAACCCTACTTGTCAGTGCAAATCCAATCCACTGCAGCTTGTTTTTTCTGTCATCTTGGATGCAAAGATCATCAGAAAGCTAACCAGCCTCCCTTTTCCATAACAATGTCACCTGAACCTTTCTCCGGTGTTCTGCCACATAGAGTTTGAATGACATGAAGTAATTTTAGCAGGATTCATCAGCAACATTTAAGCCCTTTGTTCTTTGAAGATCAAAAGACTGTTACAGATATGATCATTCCTATTTTTCATGTTATCACATTCTCCATTTTCACCTTGTACTTCAAAATGATGGCAAATTCTAGTTTTGATAACTACAGCTGCAGCATTTATGATTTTTATTTCATACCTTTCAGTCCTGAGACTTTCAAAGCTAACTAACTGCATCCCTTTTATCTGCTCACTAATGACTCTCTGGCTGACGTTACAAAAGAGTGAAGCTTGAAACCACCTCTGTGGGTTTTAAAAGTTGATCATTCATAAGGGGATGTTGATGAATACAAGTTTTGTCTGCAAAATTTGAATGTGAAGTCTTTTCAGGATCTATGTTATAGCCAGCCCTTTTCAGATTTTTCATCCCCAGAACTGAACACAGAAACTTGTCAGCCCCTCATGACTTTTGAAATAACAAACAAATACAAATGAGACCATCTGATAGAGCACCCCATTCTCTCCTCCCCACACCCACCACATGAACACTGATATATTAAAACCTGGCATTTCATTCACAGCAGAGGCACACTGCTGATACGAAGGATCACCTAAATGGAATTAATGTAAATGAACATTTTCACAGCCAGACATTAAATATGTTATGTGTGTCACTTAGTCTTGGCCATGTGTGAGACAAATATAAATACCATTAATCGACTTCATAGTAGATTTTCCCCTTTGCATCTCAGTTTTTTCCTTCTTTTTAATAGCTAAAAGCAGAGGGGGAAAGGGGCCAAAGAGTTAATCATTTGCTGATGAACTGTAACACTACAAATCATCAGGAAGAGAGCTCTGGTGTCTGAGCACTTAGAAAAATAACAAGGGCTACTTTTGACAGCAACATAAAACACCACATTTTTCTCAGTAAATTAACCACAGTAAGTTAAATGATGGCTGAAGGCTGCATCTGTGGGAGACAAAAATGACACTTTCCTCCTACCTAGACAACAAAGTTTAGACAAGCATGCAAGTTGCCTGCAGGGTTATTGCTTCACAGCCTGTGTGGCTTCCCTAGATGAATTCACATTGCTTCTCTAGAGGAATTAACTCTGTGGTGGTGTAAAAATGGTCATTGACTTGCAACTGCATTTAGCACTCTGAAAATACACATGCCAGACACACCAAATAAGGGAGATCTGCATGCTAATAATGTTAGGCTGTACAATGCTGAATTCCCAGATCATTAGGGAAGGTTGATACAGTTCCTTGAAGGAAGAAAGACAGGTGAAGATGTAAGCTGCAAGATTGTCTCACTTCTTTGAATCTGCTTGCTGAGCACTGTCTCACAGCAGAGAGGAGGCTGCAGCCATGCGGGCTGTATTTCTCCACTGGCAGCATGGTGGGACCATAGGTCAGCGCTGAATGCTTGGGCTGGGTTGCCCAGGTTGTCCTTTTCTCTATAGTGAACATCTCTGAAAGGAACTTTGAGTTCAAATGGCTTTTTCTGTCATGTTTTCTCTCAGGCCACTTCAGAAACTATGTTGAATGGTCTCTATTAAATCCTGACCCCACTTATCTTCTGCCACCTTGGTGTGATATATCTATTCTCCTCTCCTCCACTGCCCGGAGGTCCTTGGTTCTGTAGAAGGTTCTCAGCTAGCTAGATCCTTTCTACTCTGTCTTCTCTGTCTTTCTGGGTTGGAAACATCAGTCTTGCAAGCACAACTGGTCCCAGAGCACAACTACTCTGGAGGGTACCACAGAATATTGCACACAGCTGCCTGAAGAAAGAAACCACTTGTGTCCCTGCAGAAGAAACAACTCAAAGCAGCTGTGAGTACAGACATTAATTCCATTATTAGTCTGAAATAATAGTGGCCATATTCCTTCATGAACAGAAATTCAGAGCTTGTGACCTAGTCATTCAAGTACCAGGAAGCTGAATATTAAAATAATGAACTTGTTATGCTATTTAGCACTCCTCTTTGCTCTTTCAGAATTGCTGCATGTCAACAAAACTTTAACTCTTCAATATTATCAAATGATCGAGAAATTTATGTTTTCCTTATCCAGATTAATGACTTACAGATGCTGCATTTATTATTAACTCCATTTACAATAAAATTAGCTTGGTAGAGTTGCTAGTAGCTCTTAGACACACAGGAGAATGTCTCCTGACACACTCATGTTCCTTACATGTACAAGCCAACTAACTTACAGCTAATTTAGTTGAAAAAAAATCAAGAAAAGATTAAATGAGTAGGGTCTCTAGTGGCATCAAATTCTTGCTCACAAAATATTGCTTCCTTAAGTACAGTTTGGAGCCAAATGTAAGCATTTGTAAATGAAGCAGCTAATTAACTGCTCCAGTGGAGGATAATGGTTGGAAGCAGAGTTTTAAGCAAAACCAGTGTGCTCTCTACCATAATAGATAAAGGCAATGTATTAAGAAGTCATATTTCTAAGTCCATGAGCAGAAGACATTTGAGTATTAAGACAGGAAATACTGGACAAGTCAACAAGTTCTGGTAACCATTAACTTTCAAAGAGCCTTCCAGATGTTCTCTCAAGATTCCTCACTCTGAATCAGCTTCTCACCTATTTTTTCTTCCCATTAGTGGCAATCTGTTTGTGGCAAAGATAATAAAAGGAAGAACATCCTAGAAGTTATGTAGTGGTATTTACCCAGACCTCTGCTAATGAATTAATGTGTGATTGACTGTTTAGAAGTGTTGAATTAGCTTCTCTGCTTGGAGACTTACATTGACTTAAAATACCTCACAGATCAAATGTGCAACTTCTCTTTGATTTGTTTATTACACCCAGCAGTACAGTCTAACAGCATGAAAAGGGTTCAATAGTAGCTCTGGGGCAGTGAATTAACAGAATGACTTGCTAGATTATAGTATTTAGTAGTGATCACAGCACTGTCAATTTTCATTATCTTTGAGGAAACCACAGATGTAAACAACAGTATTAGGTAGGTGTTTTTTCTTGGTCACAGAGCAGTCTCCTTTTCTTAAGACATTCTTCCAAGAAGTTGGACTACATGAACAATGAGTAAACTTTGTGTAGAGCATCCTAAAGGGTTTCTCATATTAAACAGCACCATATAAAAATAATAACTATATCTTCAGTAATTAAAACAACCAGTGGGGATGTATGAAACTGAAAAGAAAAAGACCTGTGTTCTGCAAGTTCCCAATCAGTATTCCTGAATAGGAAGGAGTAGACAGGTCAAAGAGGCTGAAAGGCAGAGTAAGAGGTAAAGCATTTTTTTCCCATAAAATTCCTGGATCGAGATATTATCTGATTCTCACTGGAGAGAAAGGCTCATCCAAAATTAAATTAGTTAAATTAATCAAGTAAGATCAGTTGGAACAGAAGGCTCAGAAGAGAATTTCAGATGCACTTCTGTCCCAGGTTCCCTGGGTGACTTGTAGTGGCATTTCCATAACCCAACAAAACCTGGTAACTCAAGACTATTCTTTTTCATTTGGGGAATATATTTAGCACAAAATTTTTAAATCAGGTAAAAACCTTTTCTTTCTCTCAAATGCTTGTCTTCTTCAGTGATATGTGTGTGGTTCTAATACACATTTCATCTAGATAGATGAACAATAAGGAAAAATATTTCCCATCTTGATTCTACAGATGTCATTAAATATCAGTCACTTGGGTGAGAAAATGCCAGAAGATAGTATTTTTACTATGTAAAAGATGAAATTCTCTTCAATAAAGCAGTTTTTTTCTGGGTTAAAAATAATATAATTGTCTCTCATTATGCAGAGCTTTCCAAGTTTTACAGTGCTACTACTGCAATGGTTAAAGATTTCTTGCCTATATTTATTGTAAAAATGAGTAGGAATATACACCAGGAAGGACCATTTGACTCACTGAGAACATTTTCCTGCTGTTGCAGACAGCCAAACTACTTGATCTTTTTCATACACTGATAGAAACTCAATTTTTAAAACCAAGTATGTGTTTTCCCCCTTGTATCACTCAAAAAGATGTACCAGAGCTCACTCAAGTGGAATTAAACCTCTAGACTCAAGCACAGATTCATTCATTAACAGAGAACCATTTGTTCCTGTGATAAAAAACATCCTTTAACTAAGTATTTTTTTCCTCCCAGAGTTCATGCTTCTGATGCTGTATTTATGGAGTGTAGTCATATCTCTTCTCACTCCTAAAAGTACTTTAAATTTTGCAAAACTGAAAAACATAAGAAGATAGGCTCTTTAGAAGAATAAGTTGAATTCAGAAGTAATGCCAAGAAAATATTTGAGACACTTGATACCTTAAAGCACAAAATACTCAAATTGTGGGAAATACAGAACTGTGTTTGCTCTTATCACTTTCAAATACAAGATATGGCAAAATTATATACTTAGGAAAACATTAGTATGGACACTGTTCTGATGGTGAAGTGTGTAGGAAAATGTACTGGCTTTAGACACAAACTTGGATTATTGGGAAATTTGTTTTCTAGACGGAATAAATATTTGCAGAGATTACTATCTGAATGTCTGGTACTCATGCCTTGACAAATTCGCTGTAAAGAGACTCACTGGATAAAAGTGGAGGGAAGCTCAGTTCTCCATATCTGATCATGTCTTTAAATTTTTATCTTTGTTCTTTGTGACATTACCTTTCAAAGGTACTTATGAAAAGTCACTGTAGAACTATTTTCAGGTGCAATTATCCAATACCTAGTGGCTATATAAAACTGCACCTGCAACTGGCTAAACTGTATGGGCTACATTTGCAGATACAATATCTGCTGGAAAATAAAATGTCAGTTTATGCAAATTAGGCCCAGAAGTAAAATATTGCCAGATACTTTTGTGGACTTCAGTAGGCTTTGGATCCCACTTTAAACATTTTTTTCTTTTCCAGAGCAGTTCTTGGAATGTTTCTGAGTGACAAATAACATTTCTATAAATAGGAGAAGAAGCAGTTCTTCATCTTCTAACATAATGTAAGATAATATTTATGCTTTGATTGGAAACCACTGTTGATTTAAATTTCACCTTTAGCGGTCATAGACAACAGGCAGAGGAGACCTATAGAATTTGCATTTTGTTGAATAGATTGGATGCTGGAATTACTGACAGACACGCCTTTTCATAAGGTTGTTCTAAAAGTGGCAAGGGTGTCAGCAGTTACTCTTTGCTGTGTTCCTGGAGTGTTAAGTCTTCCTGAATAGCTACAGTTTTGCTTTGCAACACCAGCTTAAGGTACTTTTTAAGTAAATAAGCACTAGTTTCCATTAGAAATGTTGAACATATTTTTAAGTGTTGCTTTATTTATATGAAAATCACCCTGTTGTGTATATTGCATGTAATCAGCAAATTCCAAAAGGAATTTGTATTGTTGGGCTGAATTTGATTAATACCTGTGAAAAAAACTCGTAGTTTTGTTCAGTAGACACTACTGAAAATTCAAGTCAACATATACTATAAAATTATGTTTATCATAGTTTGTATCCTGTAGTAGTAGACTGGAACACAAGAAGTTAAAATCTAAAGGCTTGGCTATTCAGAATCAACAAATTCATCAAACTGCATTTTTAAATTTTCCTTTAACAAAAGCATGAATAACTGGACAACAGGTTATAGACAGTTTTGTTCATCAAAGTAAAATTACTTTGTTTCTGTTGGATTTTGTAACAAAGTTATGTAAAATACTCACTAATTGAAAGCATTTTTCTCTCTGATTTAATAAGACAAGAAGTTTGAGCCATAGAAAAACAGTTGGGAAAATAGAGAGAGATGTTTAAAATATTTTGAAGCCCATTCCCACCCTTGTGCTCCTTCCAGTCATTGCCACTTCTCATTTTATTTTTCCTAGTGCCAATGGCTTGCAGTGGTCAGGCATAGTTAATTGAATCACAGATGTTGCATGGCTGGAAGGTACCACTGGAAGCACCTCATCCCATTTCTTACACCAGGGCCACAGCCAGCAAAAGCCAGGTCAGCCATGGCTGTGCTCAGATGAATCTTGACAAACTCCAAGCAGATTTTCCATAGCCCACTTACTTTGGTGAATTGTTTACATAGAACTATATTTTTCCACACCACTGGCCTCCTTACAACTTTTAAGATGAAGCTGACAAGAACTAGACTATTTTCTACTATCTCAAAAGGACCAGCCTCTTAAAACTTTCCAGCTTTCCCATGCTTCCTCTATATTCTTCACTCCATTGATTTTAATGTCTCTGACTTTCAGAAGTTTCCAAATGAAAAAAGTGTTTCTTCTGAGATTTTCAAGAATGTGTATGGTTCAGTCAGGGTGCTAAGTGTAACAAAGTCATCTGCATAACGTGGCATGTGGGATCATTATATGAGCACAACATCTGTGATGTGACTGAGCACAAGTCAGCTTCTATAATACAAGGCAAAGAACTGTAATGTTTGAACACAAAAGTCTTCCTTTATTTTCAAAATTAGTGCAGCTTTTATTTCACAGATAAAATCATATTAGGCACAAATTAGAAATTCATTATAAAAATCCAGGATATTTCTTAAAACACTGCTGCTGCTTTATTGATGTTTCAGTGTCAGTAATTCTGTATGATATGTCAGCCTTGCTCTGACTTTGGATTTTATTGCCAAGCTCATAGTACTTTAGTGCCTGTTGAAAAATATCTGTTTTCTTGATTATCTTTCTGCTGTCAACTCTATTATGCCATCCTAATTCTCAGATCTTGTGTTGCATGCTGCATTTTTACAGCAACTATGAATACAAGCTAAAAGTCACACAGAAGCTGTGGAAAAAATAAATGCAGAGTCTACCAGATCTGTCAATATCATTTTAGATATACTCATAGATGTCTATGAGGGCAGGGGAGGAGCTAAACAAAATAGGCAAAATCATTTTGACAGGAAACAATTTCTACAAATTGTGGATAAAATCTTAGTAGATCAATATATACATATATTTGAGAGAGTGAGAAGAAATCTGGAGAAAAAGGAATAATTGGTTATGAGTGTCATGAGAGATGATGTCAAAAATCTTTCTGAAATCAAGATAAACAACTTTCACTGGTTTCCCCCTGTCCACTGAGCCAGTCATCATAGAAGAGTAGCTGGTCAGGCATTTCAACTTCACAAACATATGCTGACCAATCCCAATTACTAAATTTTGCTTAATATGGTTGAAAATGGTTTCCAGGAGGTTTTGATGCATCATGCCCCCAGGTAATGCAGTAAGGCTGGGTGGACATCAGCTCTCCTCATCTTCCTTCCTGTTCTTGAAGACAGGAGTGATTTTGGGTTTTTTCAATACCCATGAAACTTTACCCTTTCCCTCAACCCTTCAAATATGATAATGAGTGGCCTCATAATGCCAACCCCCTTAATACTCAAGGATGCATCCTGTCAGGTCCCATGGACTTGTGCATGTCCAGTTCATTCAAATGTTTCCTGAGTTGATCCTGCTCTATTGAGGGTATATCTATATTTCTCCAAAATTTTGCCTAGATTGGAAGGTCCTGGTATCCCTGAGGACAATTCTAGCCAAAATATAATAAAGCAAAGCAATCAAGAAGACATTCAGTACTTCAATGTTTTCCTTACCCCTTGTCACCAGGGATTCTACCCAATTCAATGCTAGGACATTCCTATCACTTCTCAGTTTTCCCTTTGCTGCTAATATTCCAGTGAAAGCCCTTCTGATCTGTCCCCAGTCACAGCTCCATCTCTTCCAACTGCTCTCTGCTACAAAGGACAACTCAGAATCACAGAATAAACAAGGTTAGAAAGGAACTTTGAGATCAAGTCTAACCAGTGAGCTACCATTACCTTACCAGCTAAATCATAACACTGAGTGTCTCATCAAATCTTTTCAAACACCTCCAGGGACAGTGACTCAACCACCTCCATGGGCAGCCCATTTCAATGCTGAGCCACTCTTTCTATGAAGGATCTTTTCCTCCCCTGCTCAGAGGGTCTGTATCCTTCCTAAGGAGTGTGTATAAAGCTGCCTCATTTCTAGTCAAAACACAATTTCCAGATTAGTGAGCAAGGCTGAAAGGCAACAGTGGTGTTCAAGATTTCAACTTGGGAAGGACAACTTATCTGCAGCTGTTGTACAGCCTATGAATGTGTCACTGCCTCCAGAATTTAAGCCGCTTGGCTTAAGTTGGGTGTTCAAGATTTCAACTTGGGAAGGACAACTTATCTGCAGCTGTTGTACAGCCTGTGAATGTGTCACTGCCTCTAGAAATTAAGCAGCTGGGTGCTTGTCCAGCTTTTCATGTCAGTTTCCTACCTGGGAAAAAGTCAGTGACAGAAAAGCTGAGGAGAATCTAAGTGTTCTTTCTGTATTTATAACATGTACACAAGCCTTTGATAAAGACTTGTTACTATGACACTGTTTTAGACCTTGCAATAAAAGAAAGAAACAAGCCATAGTCAGAGAAAACTGGCTCAGCATTAGGAGTTGATAAGATAGACAAATTCTTTGCGGTTACTCTGGTTTTTCTGCCATTTCTGTCATTACTTTTGCTACCTTTTCCTCTCCAAACTGTTTCTAGAGAAATAAAGCACTGGTATGTATAATGGTATTATATGCAAACTCTCACAGAAATATTCTTTTATTTCATTACTTGAATTATTTATATGAACTTGTATGAAAATGGGGTTTTTTTTTCCAGTCTTGAATGAAAGAAACTCACATCTTCCCAGCATTTGAATCAGGTGTGTGCTGCACAGAGCACAATTACACAATTCTCTGACATAATAAAGCAGAATAATCTGAAGGTGTTGAAGAAGAAAAAAGCTTTTGGGTAAAAATGATTTGAAAAGCCAAGAAGGGTGATTTTATGATACAGTGTCTCTTTTCCATACTTATATAGTTAGTATAAAAATTGACAAGTGAAAACATTTTAATGTGCCTTTCATATGCAGAAGTGGTGGTACATTCTGCTAATGTTTTGTTATAATGAGTCTTATAAAGAACTACATTACAAATGTCTTACGTGTACTATGATTTATTTGCAACTAAATTTTTTAGGATATGTTTTTATTACTCACTTTATTTAACTTTCTCAGAAATTAAGTTTTCTTGCCATCTCCAATTTGCATTCTGTGTCTGTCTTTAGCTAGACTACAATTCCCAAGGAAAGTTTGATGTCAACAGTGTGAGACATTCCTCAACATAATGCAGGACTTCAGGAAGCCTCCCAGTGACTGGGAATGCCAAATATCAGCATCATAATGACACCTAGCCTGCTACTGCAGAAAAATGAAACCCAGTGATGGGTCTTTGGTGATTTTTTGGCTCTCAGGTAGAAGCAGGAAGGCAAGAAGCAGTGGCACCTGAAGGCACAGTAGCAGCAGCACTCACAAACTGGATGTTCTTACACTGAATTACTAAATGAGGGTTCCTGGTGCAGCGCTGAGGTTGTGCTGGCTCAGCACTGCAGTATCAATTACCTGGTCATGCAAAAAGCAGGGAGCAGAATTCACATGGACACTTGATGCTTTTAAAAATCTTGTTTACTAACCCAAATTTTGCAGGAGAGGAAAATAAGATTGCTGAGACTACAGTCATGAAATGAAACAAATGGCTCCTCAAACAGCAATGTATTCAGTCTGCCAAAGGGAAATAAATTTTGGGGGGCTTAATCAGTGATACACTGGAAAAAATTCTGGGTATTTGTTCTTCCTTTGTTCCTGTTCGTATAGGTATTGTGACTGTGACCCCTATTTTATCATCTTCTCTGTGTTTTCCTTGTGTCTGTTGTATATATATTTAATTTTGCCTCTTTCATGTCCTGAACTTGATTCTACCTAACCCTAAAGATGCATTCCTTCAGTAAGCAGTGACTGAGCCTGTGGTGTCAGGCACATTTAAAAGGTTTTCTTTAGTCCCTTCTGAACAGGTCACCTGCTGCAGAGTGTCTTGGAATTGGGACTTGACAACCCCTTTCAAGAGGATGTCAGCAAGCTGCAGAGGGTCCAGCAGAGAACTGAAGAGTCAGGGCACAGAGCACATGAGTTGTGAGGAGTGTTTAACAGAGCTGGGCTTGTTTAGTTTGGAAAACAAGAGGTTAGATAGTAAATAAACTCACAGCAGCCTAAAACTGCTTGAAGGAAATTTGTGGGCACACTCTTCTTGATTGTGGCAGGCAATGTAAGGGACAATGACCCCAAGCTGAAAGTTGAATAACTTAGATTGGACATTTCTTCCAAGAGACACAGAGAAGTGTGACAGAATATCCATCCCTGGAGGTTTCCAAGATTTGCCTCAGAAACCATGTAGAATCTTTTCTGAGGAATGAGACTGAAAGTGAAGATAATGAGAATGTTTCTGGAAAAGTGGGAGAAAAGGAAAGATTTTACAAAAAGAATCTCTCAAGCACTGCTGTCTAAGGCCAGTTCATCTTCTGATGTTTTAGTTTAAGAATCTGTCATGGAAAAATGCAAGCAACAAAAGCAAGTCACTCACATATGTTGGAATAACAATGATTTTTATTTTTTTTTAATGACAGGGGATTTAATAATAAATTTTGTCTTTTTTATCAATTTTAGTGTCTATTCCCACTGTCTCAAGAAGTTCATGATCACAAGCAGGAAACTATATTGTGACAGTAAAGATATGTTTCTTTAAAGTAAATGCCAGGGTTTTTTTAAAAAAGGCATATTAGAGAATGACTGGATTTAAACTGATAAGTGACTTATTGCCCTTGTCAAGGTTGTAGCTAGAAACAGGTTAGTAGTGATCAAATTACTATGATGTAGACCATTCAGAAAAGAAAAATATAATAAACTATATTATACAAGCATAAAGAAATTAATAGCTTTACCAAAATAAACATAACTATCTTTATTCTCCTGCCTTTGTCAGCTGTCAAATCAATAAAACACAACTCAATTTTTTTCCAACACTAGAACTGCACTGACCTACCATTATGATAAACCCTTTCATATTAATCAATTGTACTAATATCTTCATAGGATACAACTGAGGTTAAAGTAAATGATGCAGAATTTTGTGCTTTTGAGCATTGCAGGGACTGTGGTTTTGGTAAAAATAGCTCTCTGAAACCATTACTTTCTGCCATGTCTTTAGGACATTTTTAAGAAATGAGTATGTGATGAGAAAAAAGTGAGTCAACATAGCAGCTGCTCAGAGATGTAGTAACAATTCAAAACCAAAGCCTAAAATTTGAGGCATTTTATGTGTTGTTGTTTTTTTTTTAAACATCTTGATCTTTGACAAGTTAAAAGATTAATTTCAATAAGCATTCCCTCTCAAAATTAATAAATTTTTAAGTAACCAAGGGACATGTTAAAACACCTTTTGGTCCTTTTTATGAGGAAAGTGGAATCAAATTTGATTTTTCAATCCCCAGTGACACATTCTCAGATGGAAAACAAATTCCTATGATTTTCAAGTGGGAAGTGTATTGCTATGGAGGGTCTCTCCAATTTAGTGGAGTAAATACATCAAGCTGCTCTTATATGAATGCTGCCAAAAACATGTCTTGATAACGGGTAGCATAAAATATGATTTACCTAATCCATTTTAAGGTTTAAGGTTTTAATTCTTGATGGGATTATAAGAACATCTTTGGAACTAGTGCTGCAAAAGTAATAATTTTTACCATTTCATATAGCTTTACTGAAGTTTCAAGGATTTTCCCACTGTGGAGTAAGCTGAGCCAAAACCTAGTAAGGAATGCAAAAATGAGTGAGACAGTGCAGAAGACCTGATGAGCTTCAGAAGATAAGTCCCAGTTGGAATGTGATCTGCTGGTTTGGATTTCTGTTTTGCCAAATTTGGCCTTTAGTCTGAGATCTAGGTATTCTTCTCATAAAGAATACCTTCTCTAGGTATTCTTCTCATAAAGAAGACGCAGTCATGTTGGTATCGGGCAGCCAAGGCTGCTTACTTTGTTTTGTCTTTTATGGCTTTTTGGGGTTTTCTAATTTTATTATTTTTTTAATATTCAATATAACATTAACTAAAGCAGAAGGTCTGATCTAATTCAGTTTTGACTTAGGTGAATGATCGAAACCCTGAACTGTGCAATTCTTAACTGTTGCCTTATTTCTGATAGATCAATATTTTCCAATATGTGAAAAACACCATTAAAAAAACCCCATGTCTGACTCTCTGTAGAGCTGGCTTTTGGCTAGTTAAAGAGCATGATGACTATATGATTTTTGTACAGGATACCGTGACATTACACTTTGTTAGATTTATAGCATCTAATGCTTATGGGCATACCCATTTGGAGTGCAATCTCAGCTTGAATATGACTAACATCAAAAGAATCTATTAAGGCAAACTTGGGTGTTAACAGAAATGATTTTTACTCTTCCTTGAGCCCACTAAAATATTTGTCAGTGCTATTAATGAAACATTCACTCTCGTTAGATTACTCAAAGTTAAGCATTTTTCTAATTAGTTTTTATGAAGATCCTTTCTTAAATATTCTTAATAGTACTAACAGAACAAAATCTCATACCCTACTTCCAAAAGAGCAGCATTTTGTTCATGAATGAAAGGATCTATGCAAAGAAAAATATGTAAAGCATTTTGTGATACTTAGAGATGAAGACTCCTTGGTATATATGGGTTATCAGCAGTAGTTGCACCTAAGGGCTTCTATCCAGTGTTGGTATTGTGGTTTCCTGAGGAGACAGACAGGGAACATATGCACCATCAGCTAAGGCCTAGAAACACGTTGAGTAAAGGGAACTTTTGATTTTCCCACCAAATGCTAATTTTCTTGAGATTCTACCCTTGAAAGAATATGATACTTTGTTGTCAAATAGCATTCTATGACTGTAGTTATGGCCATACCTGCCACACAAAGGTAAATGTTTCAGGATACAGAGCATTTTTATACAGATAATTGTCCAATAGAATTATATTAACTTTTTTGTTTTCAATAATCATGGAAGAATGGAAGTCCTTAATTACAGTGATGTCCTGGTTTTGTCTGGTATAAATTTCTTCCTCGTAGCTGATGGAGTGCTGTGTTTTGGTTTCAGGATGCGAATAATGTTGATATCACACTTATGTTCTAATTGTTGCTACATAGTGCTAAAACAAAATCAAGGACTTTTAAGCTTCTCACACCACAGGGAGGAGGCTGGGGAGCACAAGAAGCTAAGAATTGGAACCATGAGGATAGCTGACCCAAACTGGAGAAAGGAATATTCCATACATATGCCCAGTTTATAAATTAGTGGGAAAGCTGGTGGGGGGTGCTTGTCACTGGCTTGGCACCAGTTGATGGGTGGGAGCAATTCTATAGTATATCACTTGTTTTGTATTTTCAACCTTTTTAATTTTTTTTTTTTATTTTCCCTCTTCCTCTTCTCTCCTACTAAATTATCTTCATCTCAAGCCAAAAATTTTACTTTTTTCCCCAATTCTTTCTCCCATTTCCCTGGAGGGGCAGGTGGAGGTGGTGGGAAGAAGTCTGAGCAAGCGAGAGGTGGTGTCATGTTTATCTTCCTGCTGGCTTAAACCAAAAATGTCCTTTTCAGCACCCATCATGAGGCAAGAAAGGTTGAGATAATGGCAGAACTTATGAGAACCTGTTAAACTAAATTTGCTATAAGCATTCATTATATTGGTTTAGTAGTTGCTGGTTGTGGGGTTGCCAGCAGAGAAAACTGCAGCTTTTGCTTCAACATTCCCATTAGGAAATCATGATCACCTTGGCCCTTCCTTAAGTACCCATCCTTCTATTCCTCCCTGCAGACAGGAGATTTAAAGATGCAAAAAACTGTTACATGATTTCTGTTTTTCTAACAAGAAAAAAGGATTTAATAAGGAAAGTGCCAACTTTGTAGGTATTTTGTTTAAATGTGGTTATTTACATAGTCTCACTTCTTGTCCTAAGTCAGGTTTTTAATTCTGTACTAGCTGCCTTGATTAGATTAATACAGATATAAATGTAAATTTCATTTTCTCTTTTTGAAGGACACCTTGTAATGAGATTATCCATAAACTGATCTTTGCTATGTGTCTGCCCCTGTTAGCTTCTTACTGCCTAGTGCCAAATAAATGCATGCATTATCTTTTGAATTTGTGTCAGTGTGAACTCATGAACACTGTGTGCCTAATAATTTTATTCTCAAAATGGTTGCCTTTTCCAACATATAGCAGAATATTCACTAGTTTCCTTTTTTTTTTTTTAATGAGAAATGATAAAAACCTAAGAGCTGAGATGAAATGCCCACCTTTTTATAATAATTCTTATAATTATGAATTCAAAGAAATAATCAGCACTCGGAACTAACCAGCAATATAAATGAAAAAATTATTAGAAAGGGTTCAGCAATAACTTGTGAGCTTTCTTAAGGCTTGTTGAGTGCAATTCTCTACTGGGGCCATCTTTCCTGAGTTGTGAATCCATTCTTGCAGCAGCTGAGACCTGGAGAGGGGGAGAGTGGGCAGGAGCTATAATGGGGAGGAGACACACCAGAGAAGCAGCACAGAGGCAGGTTGGTGTCTGTGATGTGACATTGTCTGGGCAGGCTGTGTCCCTGCCCATCATGGGCCATTCCTGGGACTGCTGTGAGCCCTGCCAAGTGCTTGTCCCTGCCTCCCCTATGTGCAGACAGTAGTTATGCTTCTGACCTGAAAAGTCTTACTCTGCTGTTGTGACATTTTGTAGGAGCTCTTGGTCTTCTCAGGTCCTGAAGGGGCACAAAAAAAAGACTGGAAGACTCTTTTCATCTCGATCCTGGTCATTTCAGGGGCTGTAGGCTGTGGCATCACCTGGATTGAGGATCAGGGAAGGGAGGAAACGTAGATTTTAACTTCAAAGCTGAGTAATTTTACTCAGTGTCCTGTACAATCAAATAATGACTATGTCTTTTAACTATGCAGAGGTGTCCCTTGCTTGATGTAATAGTAATTGGCACCAGGCATGGGAAGCTCCCCTTTCAAATCTGCAACTGATAACCTGGAGTTCCAAGAAGGATTTTATCCTTTTTCCTTTATTTATTTTTTTTAAACTTCAGATCACTTTGGGACTTTGTTTTTCCATTATCAGAAATGTAGCTGCAGAACTGTCACTTTGCAGTTAACCCAGGACACACCAGCTGCCTCTGATCTCTCCAGCACTTCCCCAGGGTACCTTGGATCTTCAAAGATTTTGCCTTTTGTAAGAGAATTACTGAGATTTTATAGTGATGTTGGAAGGGTTTTTCGTTTCTTAGATGTGGATGAAATATTCTCTTGGCCTTCTAACAGGACAATTAATCACAAACGTTGGGGGAAGGACAAGGCAGAGAACTAGAGACCTAAATGGCCACTGGTTGATAATCATGTGATCCCATAGACAATAAATGACATATCTGAGGGGAGATTTTCAGAAAAAAAATAATGTTAACTTTGTGTTGAGTGGTTTTGTGACAGCACTGCAAGCTAAGTTCTCTAAACTCATCCCTTACTGTGCACACATCAAAACACTAAAGAGGTTTTAAAACCCAGGAGTTATTCAGCAACAGATCATGGGATTTTGTAAAAGAGAGAAAGCACAAAGTCACTTAAAGAAGATGAAAAAACTGGGCATCATGAAAAAATCTCTGTCTGCATTGCCTTTGCAGGAAATATGCTATGTCCTGGATTGTTTTAAAACTGTTAAACAAGTATCTTTCTAGGTAGCAGCAGAGCACTGTCTGTCTCTTTGCAGGAATTCCATCCTTCCACCCCTCTGGAGGTCTCATGGCCTGCCTGCTCCTTGCTCCTTTGAAGCAATCTACATCTGTTGCAATCCATAGACAACACTCCTGGGAAGCTCTCATTTCTCACTGCACTCTAAAAACTTCTGTTAGTGGACAGACACTTGGATGTAGGCAAAATGTATTTTCCTCTTCTTTTCTGAGTGGTCCACCTGTCCCAAAGTGTAGTAGTATGTACTGGATTTTCTTCAATCTTCCCTGAAAAATTCCAATTAAACATTGCATAACAAACACTTATGCAAGTCTCTCTTTCAAAAACTAATAAATACTCTTATGAATGCACTGCAAAATGTATACATGTGGGAAGATGATTCCTTTAGTAATTAGGAAACATATTTTGTTGCTTTTATTTACCAGTCAGTTTTTCATTAACTCAACCTTTTCTCATGACAGCCTTATGGAAATGTGGTATTGTGAATTTGGGAACAAAGAAAGATATAAATTCAATGTATTTTATTAGGCTTAGCTTCAAAGCTTCTCACAAGCATCCCTTAGAACCAGTGAATTGCTAACATGAACATTATGTGGAATTGCACAACCAACATGCTTTTATTTTCTGAAAGGAGATATTTTCTATATGCATTTTTTATAAAGTTTCTGCTTTTGAGTCAGAAATATCTGTGCTACAGAGGATAAGCTGTATTTCATAGCTCTGTAATCACTGAAGCTGAAGCTATACTTTCCAATTAATGACTTTTTCTGGATAGCTCTCTAGTTAGTGGTCCTGACCAAACTGAAGTAATTTAATATTTTTTGTATTAAAATTATTACTTAATATGGCTTTCTATTATTCCTTTGACAAGAAGGCTTAATGAATGAAAGGATTTTTAAATTAATTGTGAGGCAAGAAACTCTCGTTAATGTGATCCTAGCTTCTCTGGAAGTGGTGCTTCATAAATATGGAGTTCCAAGTTCTTATGCCTTAAATTGAAGATAGGCTGCTAAACCTCCTTAGAAGCCTCTAATATAGCAATGTGCTCAATGAAGCAGTATTCCTTAAGGATTTTTTTTTTTTTTTTTGGTGCTGTACTCAACTATATTAAAGAAAATTCTAAAGAGAAGAGAAATGTTTAAATGGTGTCAATAATTTCCACTGGTTGTGTTACCATTATTGATGTTATACCATAATGAATAGGCCAACTGCAGTATTGTGAGTTTTAAAATTTATTTTAAAATGGGACTGCAACACAACTTTCCAGATAATGAGAGAGTGAGCTTTTGAATTCAGAATGTTTAATTGCTGAAAAAACAATAGTGGCAGAAAGTGCAGCGCTGGCCACAGTAGAAATACAGAACAGTTTTTGCTCTAATGCAACACCACAGCAGAGAGCTGTTGTTTCTATGTGAGTTTGCATTTTCTGCTTTGACCCCATTTTTCCTTTCTCACAACTTTCTCAAACCATTGTATTCTTAGTTGAAATGTCTTGTCTGATTTCAGTTATAAAGTATTTATTTGGGAAAAATGTACCTTAAAAAGAATAGAGAAAAGGAAAATTGTTTTGTACAGTTCTGGAGCAAAGGCAAAACTACATAGAATAAGGTTCAGAAGCTTAATTTACCTAAAGAAGTTTCAATTTGAATGTTTATTAAAAAAATTATATTTTTTGAAAAAGAAAGATTATATAAATTTTTTTTTGAAGACTGTGAAGCATAGATTTGCTGGAGTGGATATCAGAATTTTTAGACTTGTCAATTGAGAAATCATTGTGAACTGTATTGGAAATAAAAAGAATAAAAAAAGAAATTAAAACTTCTAACTTTGAGCTCTGTGTTACAGTACAAGACTGTGTACGCCAGTTGAATTAGGATTTGCTTTGAGGATAAACATAAAATAGTACTCAGGCAAGGAAGTTTTGAATAATGGAAGATACCATAGGAAGAATTTTGTGCTTAGCAGTCTCACAAGGGGACTGCAAATAGCTCTTAAAGGGAAGAGTGGGACTGCAGTAATAAAATCCTGTTGCCTGCCCAGATGTTTGATTTTGCTGTCTTGAATCTGGCAGGAACCATCACAAGTGGCAGCTGAAGTTTTAGTGATTGCAGTAAGACATTCTCAAAGAACTGACTCTATACTTAGCTTCCTGTGTCATGTGGACTATTTCCAGTGATGTAGTGAGTCTTGGCTGGGTTGGTGATTTATAGAAGTGGAATTAGCAAAATGTTTGGAATAATAGGTTGTTAGCAGCTATTAGAAGAGAGCTGAAAGATGGTAGACTAAATCTGTGAGTTCTAAAGAATGTATTATGGAGAACTATAATTGTGATCATGGTTTTTAAGCCTATTATTAAAAAGTTATTATAATTCACATATTTTTTTCTATCGTACTTACTCTTGAATATTGATAACCTTTCAGAAGTCTTTGAAGTGAACAGACATGTTGATTAAGCCTTGAACAGAGCGATTGTGAGCTTTATTGGAAAAGAAATAAAATTCTTTATTATCTAATGACCACTGTGAGGTTTTTGAGTCCAAACGTCACACTTGGAAAGTGAAATAAGGACCCCTACTTTTAAAAAGAAAGACTTGTACTATATGCTAAATCTTATTTAGGACTTCCAAAACCTCCTTTCGACTCCTGGAACTAATGTAAGATAAGGTAATAAAATTGAATGGTATAATTATAAGAACATAGATCAGTTTAACTGAGGTTTTTTGGACCTCAGGGGGATCCAAAAGGGGGGGGAATAGTTGATTTGATTTAATTTGTTGTTTCAAATTTTATTCTAACTCACTGACAATGATCAGTGACTATGTGGAGGAACAAAACAGTGTAAAATTGCATTGTGTTTTTCTATAGGCAGGTCAAATTTATTTATTCACCTTACTCTAAATATTACATATTCTGCAAATTTAAAAAACAATATATCTTTTAAATTAAATTGTGATTTCATGGCTCACTCTGTGCAAATAAAAGAATGCTTCTTTCAATCCAAGACACCACATGAATCTAGGCAACTAATGTTTAGAGGCATTTTTTTCAAAATCTGAAAAAGGATATAGCTGAAATTTGTTTGTTTGAAAGGAAAATATTGAGAAGTGGGAATGAAATCTTAGCCTGCTTGTATTTGCATTCAAAACGACAATGACATACAAACCCCATCATTTCTAGAAATGATGATGGATCTAGTTGGTATAAAGCAACATGTATCAGATGCATACTCCTACTTCAGCTGCTACTTTTTCTCATTCCTTTCTTATGTTTTCAGTTTGGTTCTGTTTGATGCCTGCTTTAGCACTGTCTGGATGGCAACATTAAGATGTTAGAGCTGATAGAGTAGCAAGAACTCCAATTAGAGTAAAGATTTAATCCTTATCTAAATAGGCTTCTTTTGAGAGATTCCTCATCCTTGAACTTGACATCTCTTAAAATATGTGTTTTGTGCTCAGGCAATACGAGGTGCAGAAGCCATTTCCTGGCATTTTTCTCTTATTAGTGAAAAGGAGCAGTTTTATCTACAGAATATTTCAGTCAAGGTTTTTGACTAAAGGTTGGGAAGGAAAACTATGAAACAGCATGAGGACTGCCTAAGAATTAGTAGCCTGATACTTTGGACAAAGAATATTTAGGTCTTAACAAGTAAATTATTATTCTAATTTCAAAATCAAATATGAGATGTGTAGCGTGGTTTTTTAACTTCTCTTGGTATGCTGGCACCATACAGAGAACATGAAATAAACACCAAGACTTCTCATCAAATACAGTTTTGAATTTGACCTGCTCTTATGGCTGGATGAAGTGATTAATCCAGTATATTTCTTCTCTCTTTAGAAAGACAAACTGCTTAAGCAAAATTATTTCTGTGTTTACATGTTGAATCAATGTGACTTAACATTTTAAAGCACTTGGAAAAGCAAATATTTGCACTTGGGTGGTCCCCAAAACAGAATATCTACATCTAATAGCAAATGGGCTCTATGATATTGCTGCAACCTATAATTTTTTTTCGGGAGTTACCATAAACATGAAGGAATCTAATTGAGTTTTCTTTCTCAGTCCTGTGTACACAGTTATAAATTATAACTGCATACCAACTCAACATTTTTTATTACTTTCACAAGATATTTCCTCTTTCTTATTGTTTTCTTTTGCCTCAATTTCACATTTCACATTTGTGTTTGAAGCACTACTTACAGTCTTCTGTGGAGCATCAAAATAATTCTGTGTATTCACAGAGATGTAAGTTAAATATAAATTTAATATAGCTTTGAGTAAACCACTAGGCTTCTAAAGTGTGTTTATTTCTCCAGAACTGTATTTGGTACTATATTTTCAGATCTGTGGTTTTCTTGTAACATATTTTAAAAATCAGAAAATAATCTTCCAAAACAGAATCTGTACTGTGATTTAATTTGATCACTGCCCACTGCATGATTCTAATATGTTGTGATAATATGGTGAATACTACTAATGTAATATAGTGAACCAAGATAGATTGTCTGATACTATTACAGCTTAACAGAGAAGACTGTCCTTCAAGCTACAAAATACTCATTATAGTGTAGCAGATAAATTTAATATCAGACCAAATAATGATTTAAATTTATCAAGAAAAATAACAACACATACAGAAACTTCTTTATGTCTTAATTTCCATTCAAAAAATAGTACAGGATAACTTTTCCTAGAATCAGAGACCATCTGGAATTGGAAAGGACCCATATTTTTTTAGGCTTTATGGCACAGGATAGAATGTCAGACAAATAAACTGATTGTAATGGTAGAACTTGGTTTCGGATTTAATAATTTATTTGAAATTTACTCTTTGTCATATAACTAAGGAGGAATGGTACAGTTCTGTAAATGCAGCTTTGAATGGAGTGGCAACATGTAACTTGTGGTGACTTTGCCATCTTGAATTAGTAAATTTATTTTGCATATTACAAGATATAAGTAGCAATAAAATCACCATGAAGAAACATCAGTGTTTCAGACAAATAAAAACTTTAATTAAAATGACTAAACATGCTTTAAGTTACTACACAAAAAGCTCTACTTAACACATGTAATGCTTCTATATATGCAGAAATAACACTGCCTTATTTCTGTATGCAGGTTTAGGCATGAGTGTTTGCTGTTAGGCTGCGTTAGTTAATTCAAATTTATTCCTTACCCACATCCAAGTAGCTGCAAAGAGAAAGTGCACTGAACACTTCATTCTGCTCCATGTCTCCTTTCTCCAACTGCCTCCAGAAAATTTACAAGTATTTTTCAAACAATTCTGGAAGTAATCTGCTACCTGTCTCCTTCTCTTGTGGTGTTCTCAGAATATCAGCTGCTTCACAAGTTGAATGCATGATCTAGAGTCAATCAAATACCCTGAGCTGAGATTGTCACTTGTTGTGAAGCCAGATGACAAAAACCAATTCTGGTGTGATGTTCTGGGAACTTTTTAACACTCCCTGCTGGAAGTCTGCTGTTTATCTTCTTGTTGAAACATCTTTATTGTTTTATCTTTTCAAAATGCAGCTTTTTATTCACTCATGGGGTGTTATCTGTCAATCATCCCAGCTTCATGCTGCTTTGGTAATTAGCTAGTTTCGATCAGAGGCCAAGAAATAAAAGGAGAGCCCTGCCATGAACTGAAAAGAGACAGCTGAAGTGGAAGTACACATGAGTGTTGGAGACCTGAGTCTCAGCTTCTCAAGTGTGCAGCTTCAGTGCTAATGGACATATTCAGAGCACACTGACCAAGATTCTATCGTGGTCCTAACGTGAGGCAGCCAGGATGGGTGGAAGTACACAGGAGCTGGGTTTTCCCCCTGTGTTAGGGAGTACTACAGATCATCGTGATAGCCTCTGAAAAAATTTAACTGCTTGTGACACTGCAGGATTTATATCTTTGTTCTCTAACAATGTTTTCCTGCTTCTGCTACCTTGTCACTGACATCTTCCTGAGAAAGTGAAACATTATTTAAGGAGAAAAGAAGAAAAGAGGTGGAGACACTGGGTGTTGTAGGACACCTCAAGAAAAAAGGCTTGCCTAAATCATGGCCATGGGATGATAGAGATTAGATTAGATAAAATTAGATAGATTACATAGATTAGATTAGATTACATAGATGACATTAGATTACATGTGATAGATTACATAAATTAGTTAGAGACTTGTTGAGTGCACTCCTAAAGAAAATAGTTCCAGCCTTGACAGTCTGAATGTGTGTTACCAGGATGTCTAACATTTTCAGAAGACAACAAACACTGAAAATTCATTGTATCTTTTAAATTGTACCTGTTAAATTTTTTTACGTGTGGTATTTTTCACCAGATATTTGACAATAGCAGCAAGTAACAAAGAAGGAGGTTTTCAGCTATCATAGTAAAGACCCATGACAGGAATAGGCTCAGACTGGGGAATGGTAACTGCATTCAGAGTCCAGTGATTGTACTTACAATCTTTCCTGTAATGAATAATCCCACTGAAATAAAATGAAGTTCTCAACATGAATAATGCAAACAGTGTGTTTTAATTTAGATGAGCTCACAAGTCTGGGGATTTTTTGGTAGAATAATATTTTTGAGCTCATGAATAGCATTAATAATTTCAAAAATTAATGAAAGTTGAGAATTTTAATTTGAAGCTATTATGGACTGTTTAATCAATTAAAATGCACATGGGACATTTTGTCTTTTTAAGACATGGCAAACATTCTGAACAGCAAGATGACATGGCCTCCCTGTAGTTCATGCATAATTTTTAAAGGTGTTAGGCATGCCTGGGCTAGTGTTATTTTGTGGAAATTCTTTAAACATGCTGCATCTGTTTTTTGTATATGTATTTTGCTAGAAGGCAGCACAGCTCTGCGATTTCTTTTTTCGAAAAATTCTTGAGCTAAAGCTATTCAGAGATTTAGAGTCAGACAGTATAAAACTACAAGCCCAAAGGCTGTCAGTTTAAGGGTTTACCAGTTAAGAAATATGATCATTCTGGCTAATCTGGAACATTTTCTATCAAAGGGGACTGCATCTTTAAAAAACGTCACCTTGGCAAGCAACTTGTCCAGAGGATAGTTGTACAGTGTTAGTTCTGATAAAGAAGTCATCCAACTTCTATCAGTTGTGGGATAGCAGGGACATTCCTTAAGAACTTTTTAGTGATTCAGGCCCAGAGAAAGCTATTGAGTGTCTGCATGGATTCACGTAGAAGATTCATTTAGATCAATATCCTGTTTCTGTCAGCAGGCTTCCCCAAATTATTCTCCTGGCACTCAGCCTGCAGTGACACTGAGGTTATTGGAACTGAGGTAATTTCTATTTTCCATATCCCTCAGTGGATTTTTCTACTATCCTTTATAGAGAAAATGTCAATATTTTTCACCTTATGTTTCTTCAGGGGAGGAGTTTCACAGCTCAGCTGTGCATTGCCTGCAAAGAAAAGCTCTTCCCTTTGGCTTTTATGCTGTTGTGAGGCATATTTGCTCTCCCTGGTTCTTATACTGGCAGATAGAGTGAGCTTTTGACTGCTCACCTTTTCCACATCACACTGTATAACCACACCATTCTTGTCCCTTCCATCCCTTTGGCCAGAAGTTAATCTTGTCATTCATTCTGTATACAGAAGCCCTTCTAAATCCTTATGTGCTCACACCACTTTGATTTTCCTTTCAGATTCCATATACAGTTTTTAATGGAGGGACGTGAATTCCACACAGTATCTCAGAAAGTGGTGCACCATGGATTTACACCAGAGCCTAATAATGCTTTCTGGTTTGTTCTCTGTTACTTTCTTAATTGTTCCTGACATTCAATTTCCTATCTTGACAACTATTATAATATAAACTGGATAATAGTTTTCAACCCAAATATATATTCCAGCCCCACAATAACATCAAAGCAGAGCCAATATTCCATGAAGAGTCTGTGATGTTTTTACAGATGTACATATATTTTTATCTATATTGAATTTCATATACTGTTTTATTGCCCAGTTACTCAGAATCAAGTTCTTCTTCATAATCATTTCCCATCTTTATTATATTGAATAACTTCATGCCATCAGCAAAAATTTCAATGTAGTCTCCTTGCTACTTTATCATGAATACATTACACAGCATAAGGAAGAAAAATGATAACTTCATAAGATGTATATTATGAAAAGCATTTGGGAAATTTGAAGAGGAAATTTTACTATTTAGGAAAACTAACCATGAGAATATTTTTTCCTTTGACAGGATTTTCTAAGAGTCCATAGACAGGACAGACTTTTATAGGAACAGCCAGTGTTTTTCAGTAGACTTGCTAATATTCTTGAAGAAGAAAAAATTCCTTGGACATGAGCCCAAAGTGTCTTCCAGGTCTCAAAATACTGGTAGCAGGTTTCAAACCAAAATACATGTTAAGAACAATTATTCAGAATTTACTTAATTATGCACCAGCTAAACCATCTCTGTAAGAAGTAGGTATTGTTACACAGGAAGAAGAAGGAACACAGGAAGGGTAAAAGGAACTGAAGGGAGAGAAAACCAGACGTGAAAAGCAAGAAAAAGAGAAGCTGAGAAAGGTGAATATATACTGATCACTTAAGGGAATGAGGCATGTAGTGTGTCTTCTGTGGAATATGGAGAGGTCAGTGCTGAGGGAAGACATCATAGTATGTTATAAAGAGAGTTCTGAGGGTTTCTTTTGGTTATGTTTCCTTTGTGGAGATGAAAATATCTCCATAAAGATGAAGATGGAATGATTGTTTGCTAGGAAATTCCTTTCACTGACAGCTGGATATTTTTGTCATGCACAGCCTGGATGTATCAGTTCATACTGGTATCTGATAATTGTCTATTATCAATTATCTATATGCCTTGATAACCACTGGTGCACTGGGTGAAACCTCCTACATCTGTCCAAGTGTAGCAGCCAGAGCTGCTCAGGGATCTGTTGAAGGGAGTGTTCACTGCAATCAGAACAGAGAAGTTATGTGTGCAGTCTGTGTTCAGTGCTGCTGGGATTATGGAGAATTTGCTCCTGTTGGTTGATTTCATGAGACTGAGAAGCTGCTTAAAGTCTCAGGAATGTGCTTTTGGAAAGATTTACTTCCAGCATTTTCTTCCAACTCTCTTTAATGACTTTGTATTCAAGTTCCAGGATAGAATGGTATGTACTAAGTGGGATTTATTTTTTTCCTTTTTGCTAGATAATTCTTCATGTAGTGTTCAGGAAACTCATAGCAAAATTATATATTTCTCTAAGTATCTTCATTGGATAAAGTCCTTTTTATTTACTAAATGGCTATTACAAACCAAATGCAATGGTAGAAGGGATTTTGTCTTGACCTTTTAGCTTTTGCTGTATGTTTCAGATGGCAGGTGGTCTACAAATAGGGATTCTGGCATGCAGGTCTTCCATGTATCATAGTTTGTAAGATGACATTGTTTATGCTGACCACACTGTTTGAAAAGTGAGATTTGTATAATAGGATTTTGAAAGTAATTTGACAGAAGAGTGCACATAACTGAACTTGTGGCGAAAATGGTAATTTCTGAACCAAGTGATGAAGACACTTATGTATCTTAGACTTTTTGGTAATGGTGTTGGAAAGAACTTCCTGAACCTAGCTCATAGGTTCACTGACTGTGGGCCTAGTATAGTGCTTGTACCTATGCCAGTGGTGGTCCCACAAATAACTGCCTGAAGTGACACCAGGCATTAATTTTCCTGGAAGCTCTACAGACAAACCTCTCCAGTTTCAACTTTGGCAGCAAAACTGGAACTGTTGAGTTGGAGGTCAGACTCTACATAGAAGCTACCAAACTTTCCTTTTTTCACAGAGCTCCTCTGATCCTATAGTGCAGGACAAAATCTTTTCCCTTGAGAAATGTGTGTACATATATCACCTCACCATCACAAAGACAACTACATGCAGTAAAATAAGAACTTCTTGCACTTCTTCATGCAGTTCTCTGCCTGAAGGAGTCTGCAGTTTTTTTAGGTGGTTCATTGTTTTCTTCTGCACCCACATAACTCCTGGTCTCTTTTATGACTTGCCTTTGGAGATGGACCGCCTGAAGGCTGTGGGACAATGTGGAAATGTGGGACAATGTGGAAATGCCTCAAATATAAGCAAGCATAAAGGTGAACCCTGGCCCATGGCTGCAAGTCTTGGGCCCTCTGACTGCAGAGATACTTAGCTTCAACTTCACCCTGTGGCTGCTGCTAACTGAGCTGCAGAAGAGTCTTGTAGGACTGCAAGAAAACAAGGCTTACATGCGCCTTTACTTTTGCATCAACTTTCCATCCAGATTTTATTTACAGCTTGCCCAAACAAATATGTTGACAGCTTCAGAAGTCATTGTTTCCTACAACTATGTGGCGATCAGGAAATAATCGTGGATGTTGTAGACACAGTCTTTTGAAAGGTGTATATTCTAGAGCCCTCCTGGGAGATTTGTCCAGTTATGTGATTTGTTTTTAACCCAGAATAAGAGACACAGCTAGAATCGTGCTTACAATGGAATATCTGTATGAAGTCTGGGTTTGTGTATTGTGTACTAGCCCTTAAGGAACAGCCCAGCACTGGCCAAACTGGTAGTATGGTAGCTTTAGAGGAAAAATGAGAAAACTACAGATATCCATAGATTTATTGAATCAAGCTTTGCTACATTAATAAATGCAACAATAGTGACCCAGAAGAAGTGAGTCCTACTCTTGCCCAAATGGAATGATAGAGAATGGATGACAGTTACCAGCTCAGCAACTATTTTCTGTGAAGACTTTTAATGCTAATGCATTGATGAAAACAACCCTCATATAAATCAAATTTATAGCCTGAGATATCTGTTATTATCTGTGTAACTAATATATTTTTATCTCCTTCACAATTTAACTGGGCCATTAACAGGCAATTGCATCATAAGCCTGTAATTGAAAATACAGGCAGCTGTTTTTATTCACTGAATTTCATACTGGTGCAGCTTATCTTTCCAAACTTGTTTAGTATGAGTCTAATTTCCTTCTAACTTCTTTTCTCCCCTCTTCCCCCTCCTCCTCCCCTCCATTGGTCCACATTTTTTCTCTAGCTCAGAAAAGCTATAATCATTATATAAGAATGTGAGGAAACTTTTTTCATCAGACATCAGTCTGTTGATTAATTTCTGGAGTGTCCAACGAGTAAGGTAGAGAATGTGAACATGAGCTGAAAAACAGTTTAAAAATGCATCTGATGGATTAAATAAATTGTTGCATTCAAGCAGAGTATGAAAATTTCTCTGTTTTGAAGGACTGTTGCAAATTAAGTGATGGGGGACATTCAGACGAATATCTGAAATAGTCAAAATTAGAAAAAGTAATAAAATAAAAAAGCTCAGAAAGTCTGAGAAAGAAAACTTGAAAAAGGAGACTGTCAATTGCCTGCTCCTCCCCATACTACCCCTCCTCCCCCAGGAAAAAACCCAGCCCCAAACCTTACCAACAAAACAAAACAGAGTAATGAGTAGCCAGGGTAACATGAGTCAGTCCATGAGCTCTCAGCGGAAGGAAAAATCAGCATCTCTGCAAGCTGAGTGAGGAGAAATCCCTGTTGTCAGCTAGGTAATCGTCCCTAACTCTGGAAGCCAATGATGAGAAAATATGGGAATGAAAACAGTCCTTACCCATGGAACAGAGGAATCATGACACGATGCAAAACAAGCCTTTAGCGAAGAGGAATCTGGTAGCCATACTGTACAAATCATTGCTGGTTTCCATATATTGTTCAGGTATGCAATTGCCAGATGGAGAGGGCAAAGCTCTTGCTTGATGCATAGCTGTGGTCTAGTCTATTCCTGATATTCAGTGTTTCCAATCTTCCACTAAAACCATCTCATGAATTTTCACTGATGTTCGATCTGAACTTTTCTGTAGATCTGCAATGTCTGTGGTAGTGATTAAAATTTGGGTATTCTGATCCATGAGTGTGCTAATGAAATCTAGTCCTTGAAACCCTAAAACTAGGTGACCACTTTTTCAATCACTGTTAGAAACAGACACTTGTTCATTTTAATTCTTGAATCATAAGTGGAAATTTTTCTGGAATGTTTAACTTGGCCCTGACCAAAACTATGTCAAGGACCTTCCAAGAAAGGCAACTCTACTAAAATTTTATTTTAATACCTGAGAAAATTTCTTGGGAATCTGTGATATAACAGTATAGCCATCACACCTAGACCAAGCAGAAAGGAAGTGACACTTACAGGCTGAAATCTACATTAGGATGCCTTTTATTAAAGGAGTTATCTAGCTAAAATTGGGTAAAGGACAATTACTGAATCATTTGAGAGGAGAGATAACAAACCTAACACCTTTATAATCAGTAATATTCATACAGTCTTTGTAAAACAAATAAAGCAATGTGGTTCTGCAAGAGCTGGCTAATTTGCACGTAGGTGTCACCATTGAAGGCCAGAAAGTCCACATAAACTCTCATTTCGTGGACAGACTGTCCTAACCAAAAGGTTGAAGAAAAATCTGTGAGAAAAAATTTAGACATAAATAAATAGTACGTACAGCACAGTGGTTTTATTTTGCAGGTTTCAATGTCAGCTTGACTGACAACACAGATGTTCCCACTTTGGTGAGATGTGGTGAAAAAATGCTTTATTTGTGATTAGTGTGTATATATATCTTGGCCTCATAAATAGGTTCAGCCAGACAGATCCTTCTTGAAAAGAAAGACAGTGAATAAATAATAAAACTGTAGGAAGAGTGAGTAGGAGAAGGCAGGACAACACTGAGAAGATGACATGATACTTCAGTGACTGTAGGAATGTCTCTGAACTAGTGAGAAGATCATGTGGTAGGAAATAGAGAATTAATTATTTACATAGCATGAGAATATGTCAGAAATCAACAGGAAGATAAGACATGAGGTTAATCTTCCAATTCTTTTTTCTCTAGGTTCTTGCAGCACTTATCTGTTGGGATAACATGACAGAAACATAATTCTTTAAAAGAAAAAATTGTTAACAGTGATTATTTATGATGTTTGTTGAAGTATCAATTATTTGTTTCAATCAAAATAGAACTGGATTTGCTTTTGTCTACTGCATATCCTAATCCTAAAATATAAAAACCCCCAATGCCTTTCAAATAAGTCAGTGACTGTCTGGCAGAGCACATTCTTTGTTGCTGCCTTGCAACATGGTTTACACTTTCATCCAGTACCAATAAAGTCATATTTGTTTCAAGAGACTAAATTGCTCTAATAAACTTAGAAAAATTATATTAATTTATTAACTTTATGTACGATCACCTAAGGGAATGCTTGAAACATTTTAACCAGGTGCTTTGATTCTGGCCCATTGCTGAGGAAACAGATTCAACAAGGCTACTGATCTCATGAAAGAGATTGATGCGAAAACAGAAAAAGAGGAAGAATTTCCCCTGCCAGTGGGAAATAGGTTACAGGCAAGACTGGAATTAGCCAGTATAAGAGATCAAAATAAAGAATGGGTATTTTGGAAAATAAAGGCTGAGAAAGAATTTAGGCAGATATGAGAAGCAGCTGTGAGTGCAGAAGACACATGGACTGGGCAAACCAAGAAACCAATGTAATATTCCTGCCAGTGTCTACTTAATTGAGCTGTCTGATTGATGAAAAATGGATCTTCCAGAGTAGAGAATCCTGAAGGCAGATAATATTTTTTTAATCATCATCAAATTATTTGTGGTTGAGAACTGAATATTTTAAAGCTTTTAAAGATACAAAAGGAAACAAGGGTTATTTCGGTGGTAGCTGGGAAGGCTTTAATAACTGCATCGGTATTATAGAAGGGGGGAAAAAAATCCCACTAGTCTGTTCCTTGGGTTTTCTGTGACAGGTTAACCCAAACATGAATCCATTGCTCTTCTGGTATGAATATGATTATTTAATATTAGCACCTGGCCCTGTATCACTTGGCGTAATCATAATGTATCCTTAGGGGGTTTTAAAATTGCTGAAAGTTTAGTCAATGTTTCCCTCTTTGCTTTATGCAAATGCATTATATTATGAGCAGAGAAAAAATGAGTCAGGACTTGAGCTTAGCTGCTCTTAATTTATCTTAGCAAATTAAAAAGGAAAAATCCACAGACATTTTATAGCAATTGTACTAGTCAGTTTTATTAACACCAAATTTGCAAAAATGAAGTAACTCAGGCTGTCCCACTTTTCAATGTCTCCAGAGAAACCATCAGGTGAAATCTGTCAGAAAATCTGTAAGAATGTGTTTGAGGAATATACCCAGGGAACCAAGTTTCATAAATTGTGAGGTACATGGGAGAGGAAGGGAGCTTTCGACGTGCAAATTTGATGTAGGCTTTTCTAAATATCTGTAGTGTTGTCAGCATATAGCATTTCCTAGAGAAGCATTGTAGATAATGTACAGATTTATAAGATTTTGCAGTTCTGTTTAAAGACTTAGTGGTGCTCTTCTATATTTTATTTTGAAGAAGGAATAAGTTTAGAAACTGCTGTAAGCTAGTTGCTGGTCATACCTCTAGCTTCTTTTTCCTTACCTTCAGGAAGGTTTGTAAAGACTGTTAGCAGTTATGGGAAGCTGTGGCCATTCCAAGCTGCAGTCAACAAAGTCATTCATATGTAAAAATATTTGTTTACTTTGTCTGAGTTATTTCCTACCAAAGCTGATTGAAACTGTCCATTAAAAATTAAAGGCAGTGTGTCTGGGACAAAAAGCTCACATTGCTAATAGCTGATTTCTAATTGCTACATCAGGTATCCACCTATAACCAACACACAGGAGAAAAAAAAAAAAAAGAAGAGAGAATGAGAGAGAGCAAGAAATGCATAAAATATGTATTCTGGAATGGCCAAAAATATTTTTGTGGGAAAAAATAATTCACTAAAATTCTCTCTAATTTGGGAAGTTAAGGAGAATTTTTAAAACAAAATTGTTTGTGATTTATTTTGGAAGGCAGCATGGAACTCTTTACCAAAGCAATTTGCAATCTTGCATTTTTCTTTGATCTTTCCTTAGCAGTCTGTTTATTCTAGAGTAAAAGCCTTTTTGGGGGATTCATGTTAGTGAGCATACAAACTTGCAATTAGTTAAATGATAGCTAAAAAAAAACCAAACCAACATTTACTGATGCTAAGAAAATATGTTTGTGTTAGTCAGTCTGGTGCACAAAAAATCTTTTTCCTGGATTTCTTTTCTCTCTCTATGTGCCTAGCTGAGTCAAGCACTGATAGCTGGGTGGGGTTTTTAGAATCAAGCAAATCCTGGCAAAGTAAGACATTAGTCCATTCCTATATGAAGAGCTCAAGGAGGAAATTCTAAATGTCTTGAATAATATTATCTCTCTCTTTTTTTTTTTTTTTGTCCTCCCGGATAAGAAACCAGGTGTGAGTATTGTTTATGACCTTACAGAAAATATTTGGAAAGAAGATTTTTTGTGCTGTTCCAACATTGTCACTCCTTCTGTCATTTTCTACCTAATAGAACTATATAGTAGAGAAAATATATTTAGACAAAAAAAGCCCCAATCCATATCTTAATTTGCATTACTTATTTCAATTTCAGACTCAAAACATTGCTGTTTGGCGCAGATTCCAGCTTATTTCAGGGTTGATGTAAGGCTTTCATTATTGTCCAGATATTCAAACACATTTAACAGAAGCAACTTGTTCTTGTTTTATTATTACAGCAAAAGATGATTATTCCTTATAAAAGCTTTGCAGCAGATTAGTTGAGTTGAGGAGTGCTGCCCTTCTCTCCATTCAGGGGTAACACTGTCCTTTAGGCCCAAGCCACAGCAGCCTTTTGAGTACTAAGAGGATGATGATATGAATACAGAGGTTTATTTGCTTGTTAAATGTTATTTGCTTTTTAAAATTTTCTGATAGAACTGACTCAAAAAGAAATCATGCAGAAATGCTGTATCTTGGCTAACTTTTTGACTGAGGTAGATATGTGAGAATAATACCCATGTTGTCTTCTGAAGCCACAAATGAAAGTCCTATCAAGAAAGAAAGCAAGCCCACAGCCTGAGGCTATCAGCTTTGTGACATGCTGTTTGCAATTCCCAGTACATCTCCTGTGTAGCAATTTCCATGGCGTGTGTCTGAGCTCAGCATTCTGTGCAAAATCCCTGTAGTACAGATTTATGTTGATCTTCCCTCAGCATTGTGTTATGGACCAAACACTCAAACCTAGTATTTCTTGGTGATTTTGATAAAATAACAACAGTTTGCATTCTAAAATAATCTACTTATCTTGAAATGTGATGATTAATTTAAATATAATGAAAATAAAATATAGGAGATTACATAGTTTAAGGAACACTTTTCTTCAAGGATGTCCCATGAAATACACGTGAACAGATAGATACAACCTGAGTATCTGTTTCCAGAGTCATATGAAACAAATTGCTTATCCTCTAAGAATTTTTCCAATTTCATATGAGAGTACTTCTGAGGTACTTCTGAAATAATAGCTTAGCTCTACAATGCATTGATTACTGTGCTGTACTGCTGAATTCAGCAAAGTACATATATGTCAATCAAAGCTTATTGAAAACTTAACTGAGAACAAATAACTGCAGGCTTATTGTTGCTCCAGCTGAAGTTATGGCAGAGCTCATTTAAATGCAAAGGGTTCAGCATTGAATTCCCCGTGAAGCTGCCTTTCAATGTTTATTTTTCACTTAATAAAAATTATATATTTTTATTGAAATTCTCTCTATTAACATGCTTAAGACACTAAGTACTTCTTTTTTGATACAGTAATCTTGGAATACTTTTTGAGCTAAAAAAGAGTTGATTTTAATTGAACACATGTAAAACTAATTTATATGGAGTGAGGCACTTGGAGCATAAATACATAAGAAGTTACAAATAATATGGCAACTGGCAGGTGGAACTGTTTCTGGCTGTTCTGGATTTTTCCTGCACAAAATTAGTAATAATCACACTACTACAGAAAGCTGTGTTTGTGCCACAAATGGCCTTTAGCACTCATTTCCTATAATACCAGAAGTTTTCTCTAAAAGTATTCCTCCTTTTTCCAAAACCATTCTTCTTTGTGAAGGCCCTAGGGCCATGCAGAATTCAGGCATGGTGGTTGTCAAACATTTCTGGAGTAAATAAAGCTGCTGGCAATAATGTTCTGCACCCAGCAGAGTGAAATTACATGGATTTTATGATCTTCAAGGTCTTTCCCAATCAAAACAATTCTGTGATTCTAAATGTAAAAGTATAGCTCTGAGGCTTATTGCAGTTAGGAGTCCCTTAAAAACTTTGACGTTCAGTAAGTGGACTTTAAAACTCTAGATTATATTTTATTTGCCCATCTGTATTAATTAATAATTTTATGACTACATAATCTCTTCTATGGCATATAAGTTATTTCTCATTTATTTTTTCTTCTCTTGACATACCTGTGGACAAAATTTGACATATTTTTATGTAAACATGGGCATATTCTTATAAGCTGCATTTATTTCCAGGAAATAAATGGATGAATGCTTCTGAGGTGCTTATTAACAGAAATCCCTGAAATACTGACTTGCAACACCAAATAATTTGGTTGAGTTCTGGGGTTTTTTCTTTAAAAACAAGTAAGAATATTTTAGACAAAGTACAGCATTTTCATCTGATGTTTCATTTTGTTTCTCAGGAACATTGTTTACATATTGACTTCCCTCCTTTAAATATATATATCTATGGCTAGATATTATACATATATAATGTCTGTTCATGCCCAAAAATCAGAGCTCCATCATCTTTATTAATTTCAACTAAGATGGATATTGCTGATTTTCTGCTGGTCTTTTGTTGCTGGGTTTCTGAGTACTGCCCTAAGCAGAACCCATAACCTGTTAGATGCTATTGCATCTTAGGGAATTGACTTTATTTCCTCTCTTTGAGAGTTGTTAGCAATGCTGCTGGTGCTTGTGGGCCATTTGCTTTTAGGATAATAGTCCATTCGCTTTGTTTTCCTTTAACTGCTATTATATTTCCTTTTATCTGCTATTTTGATGGCATCTCTTTTCTTCTCTTGTCCCTGAGGTACTCCAAAGCATTATCCTTCACTCTCTGTTTGTCCCACTAAGCACATTATTTCTGACAGTTCATCCATACACATCTGCAGTGTGCTGATTTATGTATTTTCTAATTGCATGCTGGGGGTGACACCCCCAGTATTTCACCAGGGATAAGTCATCATCATTTTTAACTCAATATGATCAAAAATCAAAGCCTTAAGTTTTTTTCATAGCTTCTCTTCCCCTTTGTCTCTGTTCTAGTTGACAGCTTTGAACAACCAAATCTGAGGGCCCTGTTTTGCTCATTTACATTGGATAACCATGAGATGTCCCTGTGCTGCTGCATTTTCATCTTCAACATTCCCCCAGCTCATCAGGTGTTTTCATGACCTTATTCCAGATTTCCCGTTTAGGCTCACATATTATCATTCAATGAGTATCACCACCTTGCAGCTTCCTGCTTTTCCAAATCCACCCATCACCCAGCCCTTTATAAAATTTGGTCTCTGAGGCCCTGTTGATCTGATTCTCTCATTTCCTTCCTTTGCCTTCTAATGTTCTGTCATATCTTTATCTTGGTTTCAAAGCCCTGTGTGACTGTTTGCAGTGTTTGAAGCATATTTTTTTTTCTGTGTGCTTATGCTGGATGCAGTATTTTTTGCCATTATTTGGAAAGGTAAAAACCCCACTGAAGAAAGGGTAGTGTACATTTCACTCTAGGTTAGGCAGGCTTGCCTTTGAGGCACGCTTCTGAGTGACAGCTTTTTGGTTTTTTCAGCTTTGCTGAAATGTAGATGGTGGACAGTTTTCAGCTGACAGATGTCTACATTATTCAAGTTGATATTATAACTGGCACTGTTGTCTATTTGGCAGTATCTTCAGACGTAAGGCATTGAAACAGTTTTGAGGCTAAATATTCTGTCACTCCAAGACTTGGTCATTTCAGAGCAAGCCTGAAGTTGCTGATCCCAGGCTGCTTTCTTTGTTTTCTGTGTGTGAATGCAGGCTGAGGACTTCAGTACCTAGGAGGGACCAACAAGAGAGCTGGTGAGGGACTATTTACAAGGGAATGTAGTGATAGAACAAGGGGTAATGGCTTTAAGCTTAAAGAGGGTAACTTTGGATTAGATATTAGGGAGAAATTCTTTACTATAAAGGTGGTGAGGTACTGGAACAGGTTGTCCAGAGAAGCTGGGGATGCATCATCCCTGAAGGTGTTCAAGGCAAGGAATATTGAGCTTGGTCATATATATGGAATATGTCCACATAATGGAATATGTTCCAGCCTATTGCAGGGGGACTGGAACTAGACAAGCTCTTAATGTCCCTTCCAATCTGAAACAAACTCTGATTTTATCACTTACTTCTATGTGAGTTTCAATCTAACATAGTTCAGAAATGCTGCACTGACTTTACAAGAGATCACATGCCTAGGAAAAGCTACTGTACAAATACTGAAGATCATAATTTCCTGACAAAATTGTGATAGTCTCACCTGTCAGCATTTGTCCTTTCCTTACATGTGAGAGTCACTGACATCTCTGTTTTGGCCGTCAATCCTTGTCAATAACATACCTTAACTTTAGTTGTTTTTTAAACCTTTAGTCTTTGTCCATGCTGCCTTCTTCTGTCCTCAAAACATGTCAGGTAATAAATATGGTATAGCACAGTGGGTTTTGGATACCCTATTCTAATGCTGAAATAAAAAAACCCAAACATTCTGGCCACTTTTTAAGTAGTTTCACCCAGGTCAGATTGTTGTATCGTGCTTTTTGTTTTATTGGTAGGTTTATGGTTTGATTTGTGATTTGGTGGTTTTCCTTGGTGCTGTTTTCCTTTTGTTTCCGCCTTTTCCCAGTTATTTCGTCAGCTAGTTTCTAGTTTCTATTTCTCCAAACTTTACCCGTTTATTGAAACCACTTTTCCTCCCTTGGAATTGTATTGGTTCACTGCCGTTATCTCTGCCTAGAATTTTTACTCCCAACTCTCCTGATTTGTTGAAAGTTGTGCCTACCCCTGACCTTCCCCGACGTATAAGTCTTTGTTTGCCCCTTGATCGAGGTCCCAGGAGAGGAAAAGGGGAAGTTTACCATCAAATAAAGTTTCCCTGGGACCCGTGTCCGCTGCCTGTGTTTTATATTGTGCTGAAACAATTGACAACTGGGATTCAACAGAGCTCCAGGGGGAACCTGCCACCCCCCCTCTCTTGTCATCAGCTAGCCAGGGAAAGACAGTGGCATCAGGTAATTAAAAATTACAGGTATCTATGCAAATTTATGATCCAAGGTTCTCTATTACTTGCATTGAGCTCACTGCAGGTTCAGAATCCTAAGAATATGAGGCAATTTGATTTTTCTCTAATGCATAAGGGATGTAATAAGTATTTCTCATTATCACCTTAGCATTCTGACTCACGCCATTCTTGAATAGTGGCTTAGAGAAAGGGATGACTTTGTATGTCAATGGTCTTGCACACTCTATTGACAGACACTTTCCAAGGACTTTCCTCAGATTGGAATAATAATGCACTGAACACCTTCACCAAGAGGACAAAGAGTTGACAGGTGTCAAGGAGAGAGGGAGGCTGATGAGACATCTGCACGTTGAATTATGTACCTGCAAGAAAACATGACTAGCTATATCACAGAAGAAAAATGTGAGGTTTGATGAGGTGTAAATCATTTGTGTTTCATACTCCTGGGAAGCAGCAGTAAGAAAAAAAGATGTAGTTTCGTCTCAGTGAGCAGGAGAATGTGATACATTTACAACGGTAAACAAGACAAAATTAATAAAGACATTAAGAAAAGACCTATTAGAGCTGAAGTTGTGAGCAAATACCTCCATGAAGTTTTATAGTCTGTAAAAGTGATATGAATTGCATATATAATTACTATTTCTGTTAGCATTTCACACCCTGTATCTGAGTTTCAAGGTGATTTCTAGCAAACAGTTAAATTGTTCTTAAACACAATTTCAGTGAAGTGGTGTTTTGGTACCTTTGACTGTCTCATAGAGCATGGGTGCATTTTGTCCTTGTTTTGATTTTGAATAATGCATAAGGGATGTAATAAGTTAGATTCTGCGTCAGATACGCAGAATCTAATTTACTATTAGATTCTGTCTTCTAACACACTATTGAAATGAATAACTTTTACCCTTAACTTTCACTCTTCAATTTCTGGTGTAAGACTGAGGAGAGAACAGTAACAGTGACGTGATTCTTAAAGTCTCCTGCTGTCAGAGGTAAGATGATGGAAGACTCACAGTATCCTAAATATAGATCTGTTTTCCTCACTGATACTAATTTTTAGAAGATAAAGACTTTGCACATAATTGCTCACAGACCCACTCCAGCCTTCCGTTTCTTTCAAAATGAGTCCCCACAGGGATAATAAACAATGACCAGCTTCTTTGAAGAGCTAGGTCTCTGAGATGTCTCAGATTTTTCCATCCTTGCCCTCACGTTTCCACTGCAATGGATAGTTAGACTCAAATTCATTTGCTGAAACATTGAATGTTTTTAGGCATTTTTATTAAACAGTAAAGATCTGAATAATGTTTCTCAAACACCATTAAATGGCAAAGTAGACATATACACGTATAGTTACAAAATAGTGCCCTACAGAGGGTTTGAAGGATGAGCATGAGTTGACTTCTGGAAGGAACTTTCTCTCGAGAACCAATAACGTCCTGACTTCAGTGTTCATCTGACAACATCTATTACTTTACTTGAGGTGTGAGCTGAGTAGTTTACACATTTTTTTTATACTATGCATATTGAATTATGTCAGACCAGCACAACCCTTTAGAGTCATGGATTTATTTACTTAAGGTCGACAAGTTTTTTGTTAGTACTCATTGTAAATCATCCCAGGAGCCTGTGGCCTCCAGCAATTATTTAAACTTTGAGATGCAGTCAAAACCTGTCAGTTTTATTCACAGTATTTATTAATTTTCTCCTGCACTTTTATATCATCTTGCTTTTTTAATGATGTTAGATGAACCATTCAACTGAGTCTTCATTTTACTTTCAATCTGCTTTTTTTTTCCCTCTGGTCCAGGAGGTTTGTACAGCCAATACATCAGTTTTAATTTTGTCCTTTAAAGTGCTCAATAACAAGTAACTCACACGGTGATCAAACAAAGAAGCGCACAGCTGCATGACACACAGTCACACTGCTATGCAGGGAGCAGAAAGACCCAGCTGCTCTCCGACAGGTGGAGAACCAAATACACTATCAGGGCAGGACAGAGACCTTGATGGCTGAGGCTCGCCACCCCAGACAGGCAGGACTGATCTGAGAAAGGTGATCAGGGCCGCTCAAGGGTCCAGATCATTGGGTAAGACCATGGGGAAGAGGCAAGTAAAAGGTCATGCTATGAACAGAAGCTGGGATCAGGTCCAGTGATGGTGGCCATGGCCCAGTGATCATCATGCAAGTACATAGTGATGAAGAAGATCCGAGGTGAATCTGAGAAATCAGATCCAGGGATCAGGATCTGAACCAATGGGGTACATGGCCAGGCACAAACAGAGCTGAATTGAAACATTTCTTTCTGATAATGACATGATAAAGAGAAAACCCTCTAATAGCTAGCTGAAGATTATTTGTGTTTTTAAATTTAACTGCAAGCCCTAATGAACAAAGATGATATTTATTTCAGCATGGGGCTGGAAAGACAACTCAGCTAGAAAATCCAAATGATCATTGAAATTTGTCTATTTGTCAGCTTCTTAAAAATTACAAGTATGGGTGGTATTTCTGTGCTTTTGTTGCACACTAGGATGGAAGAGAGAGGGAAACAGGGTCACCCAAAAGCACTGTTCTGAGCGGAAACCCTGCTGACACTTTCATATATGCTTATGCAGAGATTGAAATTGGTCTGCACCAGCAGAGAGAGAGAGAAACAATGCAGGTTCTTTCTTGAGCTCAATGATACAGGACTGGAAACAACTTAATAAAACAGAGGTTTTAATAAGATTCCAATAAAATAGTAGGGTAAAAAAAGAAATACAGATAACAATTAAATTGAACATCACTCTAGATGCCAGGAACCCTCCTTCTGTGCAGCATTGGATGGGCAGATTTTATCTCTGGAGGGGTTCTTCTGGTGGTGGATCAGTGCAGTGAGCTAGGAAACTGACATGGAATTAACCCTGTGGATGTTGGGAAATGTTTAGAGAAGCAAGTGGTAGGACTGGGCAGACGGAAATGAGATCTAATTACTATCTAGATCTTTCTTTCAGTGTCTGTGGGAATCCTACAATGTGGGTGAAAGATGTCAAAGAACTTCCAAGTCCAGCTAACAAGTTTGGAGACACATTTGCACTCAAATAAATTGGAAGCCCAATGTAAATGAGAAAATATATGACCTTTTCTGTCACGAAAGAAATGATGAAAAAATAAAATGCCACTGGTATGTTGATCTAAGCTTTGTCATTTTTTTCAGTGTAAGAGTGACCTGATTTATAATAACACCCTTCTGGGTTCCCTGGATGTCTGGGTGCCTCCGAGAACCTGGCAGAAAGCCAAAGACACTTCGGATTTTGATCTTAACCTATGGATTAAATTACAAACTTTGTATGAAGAATTACAAGTCACAAAACTTTTGCAGCATAATAGTAGTTGTCACAGGGTGAAAAGTGGAGTTTTGGGGACTTTTTACTATAGGGGTCTAGGAGGCAAGATGGAGGGACATGGGTGTTGTCCTATTCTTCTTCCTTCTTCTTCCTAGCCTCCATCTTCTTGGTGATGCTGGCGCATTTAGATTAGTCTAGAGTAGAAGTAGACAGTCTAACATAGGTGATAGATATGGGAAAATAACTGTAAATAAAGTACATGTAGTTCATAGTATAAAATGTATACACTCCCAGCCCAGAGGTGGGAAGTGTGCCATTGACAGACCTCCTAGACAGAACTCAGCTGGTCAGAGAAAAAATATTTTAGATAAGAGACAGTAAACAGCCTTGAGAACCAGAGCTGAAGAACTCCAACTCTTTCTTTGGCCATTGGGCTGGGAAAAAAGGACTCTTGGGTCATCCCGACAGTAGGGAACCTGAGAGGATATTAGAAAAATATTTTGGGTTTTCCACCCAGAGAGTGGTTTGGGACTGGAATGGGCTCCTCTTGATGTATCATGGTTTGTTCAATGGTGTTCTGAACTATGGTGCAGTGTCCCTAGTGAAGGGCACATGATGCTTTCGAGGGTAAAAATGCCCTTTCTGTAACTTGCTGTAGATGATGCTACTAGATAAATACAAAAGGTCTACCCTTTTCATACTTGACATCCATCTTGTAAGTATGTTTAAATGGTTCTTAATTCAAGAGGTAGTCACAATATGCTAAGAAGAAAGGGCTTATTAAGCTTAACCAAATATATAAAAATTAATTGTAACCACTCTGCATAATAAACAGTTTCTCATGTGACTGTAGCTTGCTAGAAAAATGATGAATGTTCAAAATGTGCTTCTGTTCATTTGTCTTGATTCCAGTGGGCATGTGAAAGTCATAATTCAGCATAAATTAAACTAACTCAGCAGAAAAAAACTGATTTCTTAAGCTGACAAACACAACCTACTTCAAATTATTAATCTTTTTCCTTAGCAGAAAAGCACCAAGTATAACGTAAAAAGAGGTGTGGCAAAAGTCAGTTAAAGAAGAGAATAAGACAGTAAACTTGAATTACTCATTTGAGACAGCACAAGGAGCACCTTCACCTGCAAGAAATTATTTTAATAAAAAAAAAAAACTCATAAAAGAAACATAAATTTGAAAAGAAATGACAAATTAATGGTCTTCTTATGCTTTATATAATTGGGTGGACTTACAAAGTAATAGGAGAGTTGTAATTAATATCACACCATTATAAAAATTGGTGCAGTCAAGGACCTCAGAACTGAGTAAACAGCAAAGTTTTCTCCACTTTGTCTGCTTTCTGCTTATGGCAGAGAATTTTCTCAGATGTTGCTCATATGGCAACATTTCAGTTTCTAGATCATTTTTGGTGAGGTTTTATTCTGCTGAAATGATATTTGTTCCCTAGATATTTTGTATGTGTTTTATTTGAAAAATGATTGCATGGTGTGAAAAACAGATGGAAGTACCACTTCAGTGTGAGAAGCCCAGTTTCCATAAGGAAATGGGTATTGAGTTACTGGTCTCTTAAATATTCAGCAGTTTGATGCATATTTTGAAATACATAAAGGTAGAAAAAATCTCTGGAGTTTTATGTTAGAAATCTGTCTTATTAAACATGAGGGTTTAACTGGGAATTTTACCCAAAGATTTACTCCCATTTTTGTTCTCCTCTTTGAAACAGAGCTTGTGATGATAATTGTATTTTCTTTTCAAAGACTAAAATACTGTCTTTGTTCTTTTAAGGGGGAGAGGATATTTGTTTGTTTGATTTGTTTTTTTAACAATTTAATGACCAAGACCTTCAAGGCAATGCCACACAAGCCTAATTTTCATAAGGTCTCCTGGGAATTTTTTTTTCCAAAATTCTAGGTGACATTTAAAAATATCTTCTGAAATGCACTGGGTAGAAGAGCTTGGATTAGTGTAACTTCTTGACTGCAACTGAGCCAGAGGTCAGTAATCACATTGTTTATATTCTCTCCTCCTTTGTTTTTTGCAATTTATCTTTTCTGTTAGTACTGTGAAGTGCGTCATATAAGCATATGGTACATCTCTAGTGAAAGAGAAACCTGCTCATAGAAAAAAATTGTGGTTAGAGGGCTGCCTAACACACGGCCAACATTAGGGCAAAGTTTCTTGATTCAAAACAGCAGCTTGAATTTGGGTCTTTAACTGCCTAAATGAGTACCCTGACGCCTTTGAAACACACAATTTACTTTGCCCATTTATTTCTGATACATTCTAGAGTTATTGTATGTTTTCCAAGGGAGAATGGAAATTTTTTAGTAAATAAGCATATTCAATGAAGGAAAAAAAAATTAGCCACGAAATGTTTAGTTGATTTGATCTAAAATTCTTTTGCTTATTAATTGCATTCTGACAACTTTACATATCAAAGAATGCTCAGAATTAAAGAAAATTATTTCATTTCAGGTAAAAAAAATATTTCCTTTACATCAAAATATTTCCCTAGCACTTCCCAGTGGATTATCAGAACTCAAAAATTAATATTAATTTCACACAGAGAAGAAGCAAATTTTCACTTTTATGAAGCATCAGGAAATGTGAAAGCATTTATTTATGCTTCTTTTTTTTCTTTTTTCTTTTTTTTTTTTTAGCCTTTCCTTATATTTCTGTTCAAAGACTATCACAAAATGGTCCTAAATATTTTCTCCCTAAGGCAAAGCTGTGTGTTCTTCACTTTTATCTATTTGGATTCTGTAGTTTGTCAGACTGAGTTCTGGTCAAGCGGAAGCAGCCAACAGGACTCTTTGCTATGGTTTACGGCCTTTCTGAGTTTTTTAAAAATTTGTTTAAACATAAGTATATTTGCACAGCTCAATGCAATAGAATCGGATTCAGACCACACAGGGAGGTTAATCAGGCAGAATCTTAAGATGTGGAAGAAATACTTCCACTAACACTCATGGGGCTTAGAGTCTTGAAAGAGACCTGATGCAATAACAGGGGTGACAGCCCTCATGGGCAAGAGTCCTGTTTGTGCAAACAGCACGCAATCGACCGCTGCGATGACATGGGTGCATTACCTTCGTCTGTTCAGTCACCCAAAGTGACAAAAATTGGCACCAGACACGGGTTCTGAGAGGTTCATAAGGCTGGATATAATGGATTAATTTGACTTATATCTACTGTCACTCAGAGATGTAAGACTATCAAGACAGAATTAAAAGTGGTGAGCTGAAAATTTATGACAGTGAGGTGAAAAAAAATTACATTTTTTCAATGACTGAAAGGACTACAAGGAGGAAAGAAATACTTCATACACCAGACTTTAAACAATGCTAGTCACGACCTTCACAGAAACCTGAAGACCCCCAGAATTATGGTTGAACAAGGCAAAGGTAGACTTGAAATCTACCCATGGCTTTGATTCACTTGCCCCTTTTCCTGTGGAAGCTGGTTCTACATAATATTCTTGGACACTCTGTGCTTTCCTTGGGGGTCCCTGCAGCAATGCAGGGATGTTCTTGATACCTGTATAGTCAAATTCTTGAAGAGAACTTAAACAAAGATTATAATGATCATTCTACACCTTCCTCACCTCCCCAGTACAGCAGTTAGCAACATCCCTCAGCTTCCAACAGAAGAGCTTCTAAGAACTGTAGGTATAATTGCTTGCTTGTATCACAATAAATTTGCTGCTGGAGAGACAGAGAAAAGAAACAGAAGGAAAGGAGGCATTTAGGTGCCCAATCCCTGCAAAGCCCTTTGTGGCCAGAGAGCAATTAGGCTAAACACGAACATGTTCATCACCCCAACAAGATGTCTGAAGATGTCTTTGCTGGCCAGACAGAAGGGAAGAGTTTCCTTGCTGGAAATTGCTGTTTAGTTGCTGCCTTACACCAGCTCCAGCCAAAACTAGCTACCCTGAAAACTCTGTCTGAGCACATGATAATTCACAATGAGGTCTCAACTAGACTGAGCATCCTGATTAGCCTTGTTTTGTTTGTGTTTTTTTTTTTATTTTGTATCTTGCCATGATGATTTCAAACTTGAAATGTTGAGATACTGCTGGTTCTCTCTCAATCATCCAGATTGCTCAATATTGCTGTGATTTCAAGAATCCATTGCAGACTGTAAGAGCAGATGTCTACCTACATGTTAAATACACCAAACAAATCATTAAAAACTGCATTTCTCTGTGGAGGTTGTTGCACAACAGACCCTTTTGAGTCTGATGTAATAATTTTCCCAAGTTCCCATTTAGCAAATTTGGTATTCAGTGAGTTAGCCAGCTGCAGACTTCTTTGTAACATGTTAACATTCCTGTGGCATCTAAAGGTGCACAATAAAAAGCAACTATACTGCATTCTTGCTATTTTACTTCTAAGTTTTGCATGTATGCATGCCAGTAAATCTATTACTAGATTTATATAGTTTAGCTTACTGTATTTAAGACATTTTTTAGCTATCTGTCCCAAATTCAAATAAAGAAAGAAAACCTACATATTTACTGAAGCAAATATAGAATCCACCTCAAGGAGGTTGTTCTTTTTTTAGCTTAACATCTGGTATGTGGATTACATCTATTTTCATACTCACACATTCAGAGAAAAACACATTTCAACATTCCTTGGGCTGAGTTTCTGGTACTATTTTAGCATGTGATATTCTTCCATATACAGGTTTTTATCCATTTTCCCCCATATATTTCCTATGTGATTTTATTATTTGATTTGAACAACAAATACGAAATATTGCAAGATAAAAAAAAAACCCCAAACCTCGTTTAAAATAAAGTCATATGCTCTTGTAATAACTCTGTAACACTTTCAGGTAAATTGGAATGTGAATTTCTGCAAAAAATATTCCTTTTTTTTATAAGTCTGATATGTTTTGTAGACTTGGAGACACCTGGTTTTGACATTGCATTCCAGTTAATATATAATACGGTCGTGTTACATGAATATATTGAACAGAATCAGAGGCATGTGATCTGCCAGTACCTCCAGTATGCCTTCTGTTGCTGAAATTTTACCATTCTTTCAGATTGTTTCATTGTCAGCAGTTCTATAATCTAAAAATATACATTTGAAGGATTCTTTTTTCAGTTCTCTTAGAACTTTCTTCTTCAGCTGCTCATTGCTTTGTTCATAACTTTCAAACCAGACCTACCTCCAGTAGTCAAACCTTTTCTGTCTTGCCTGTTTATACCAGTCTCAGCTATTATGACATTCATTTATAGCACATAGAAAATTTTACATATAAGCTCAAATTGCCTGTTACCAGACAGAGAAGTGTTCCTTTAATCCATTGGATTGTGGAATGGCAATCTGGCACAACTTGGTGCAGCTTTTAAGAGCATTAGAGCTCTTCATGGCTGGGTTAGGTGACACTGAGGGCTCCTTGATGGTCTCTGCCATGGCAGACAGAGCAGCTATCCTGGAGTGCAATACCTATCTTTAGTTAGAGGGTGTACTGGAAAGGAGCTATCCAGGTAGAAAAAATCTTAATTACTCTATATATTAAGATTATCTGAACAAATCACAGAAATTAATCACAGAATAGCCTGAGTTGCAAGGGACCCAGAAGGATCATTGAGCCCAGCTCTTACATGAATGGTCCATATAGGGATTGAATCCACAATCCTGGTGGTTTTTAGCACTGTGCTCTGACCAACTCAGCTAAAATGGAAGATGTTCCCTTGGAAAGCAATGTTATTGAAAACTGTTTAAGGAGCACAACTGGTGTTTTAATTTAATTTAAGGAGAACACAATACTTGGTGGCATGAGGAAGGAACACTGAGATGACTTACTCTGCATGGCACAAATAGAAAATATATACTTCTACCTTAGACTTGAGGCTACATTACCTAATCTTTTAACTTTACCTTTCTTTATGGAATTTATGTTTGTGTCCCACAAGACCAGCAGTATGACTCCAGCCTGTCTGCCGTTACCTCAGGTCCAAGTTTTGATCTGAAAATACAATTAACCTTTTTTTAAGCAATGATTTAATTAGCTAGTGATGACTTAATTTTAGGATACAAATGCAGGTCATATTGCAGAAAACAATTTTAAAAAAGGGCAATTCCTAGACTATATTCATAGACTTACAATTTGTTCAGAGCCTATCTGGCTGTGACTGCTCAATAACCCACAAAAATGTAAGAAAGCTCATAGGAGATATGGATGATGACATGCTCATGAAGCTCAAACAGGGATGTAGGGAATGGTCATGGCCACAAAGCAAGCTGAACTCACCACAAAAAGGACTGAATTGTTGTCTTCTGTATGAATGGCTACATCATTTGAGTGGAGGTTTTGTGTTCAACCCCTTTGTGGGCCATTCACTTAAGAGTTGGACTTTATGATCCTTGTGGGCTCCTTCCAACTCAGAATATTCTGTGATCTACTGTATGAGTGCAATGGATCAACTGGCTGTACTAGTTGTGTAAATCAACCAATAGTACCATCTGAATGGATCAGCCACTTTTCTGTCCCTTGGTTAATAAAAAGAGCAGAAATAGTCACAAAACTTTTAATAAAGTACCCAATACTCTGTGAACAACACAGAGTATAAAAACTGAACAACAAACAAAAATTACTTTGATGAGAATAACAGACGTGATCTGGATTCTTGTCATATACATCTTGCCAGCAGCTGAGGATAGTGAGCATATTATTGAGAATTATGTTAATACTGTGGTTCTACTATTTATTCCAGCTCTGTACTCTGATTGTTTGTACTTGTGCTGTGATTCAAGCATGTTGCTGTATCACCTTGCCAAATCAAATTTCCATTCAGTATCAAAAGAGATTCAAATCAGTAAATTTGATGTTAGACTTTAAATCCTCATTGTGTGGAGTAGCTAATACAAATTGACCAGAATATTGGACTCTGATGCTAATACAGGTTTTTCAGATCATCACAGACTTTGCTTTGCTGCTGGTATCTATGTCCTGTATGTGTCCTTGCTTTGTGCAGTTTTTTAAGCCTATTGAATGTGGACATTTCCGCAGGTGAATGTACTTAATTAATGATTCACAGCAATTCCCCTCAACTTTTCAGTGTTTTCTCCAAAAATCATCACTCACTGAGCCAGGAAAACAGGAGTATATAACAAAGATACATTGATACTACCGTTTTTGCCAAATTGTGTAGATTAATTATACATAACTTTACAATATGTCTGTATTTGAAGGACCTCTCATTCCAAAATATGAATCCCTGCCCAGAAAGCTTGTACAAATGAGTCTGCTATCCATGTTTCAAGAAGATTGCTGAAAAAATAACAAAAATTAGAAGATATACACAAGCACTACTTGTAGGTTAGCAGAAATAACAACAAATGGCTTATCTCAGGCTTTTTTACCTTTTCCAGGTTTGAGTTACTTGGTTGTATTTTACAAATACTTTAACAGGCAGAAAAGACTAGTTCCCAAGATGATTTTTAACCTCATGGAGAATAGTACAGTAAAAGCCTTAAGGCAAAGAAGTTCAAATTAGAAATATTCCATAAATAAGTTTAACTGTGCACATGGTTGTCCAAAGGCACAAATTCTGAAGGCATTGTGCACTCTAAGTCTTTAGAATTCCTTGAACTGAACTCAGACACCCACCTAGAAAATGTATTTTGGGCAAAGAAAGTTTATTGTTCTCAAGAGGGAGTTAGCTGAAGGAAACATAGTGGCCTGTTATTGCTGGACACCAAACTAAGTAACTGAATGGTCTCCACACTGTATGAATGTATATTTATGTGATAAAAGAGATGCATAAACCCATCCTAGAAAAAAAATAAACCAAAAACCCAAAGTAAAACCAAAAAACAAACCTGAGATAAGTCTGACATTTTTCCTTTAAATTTTTTGCTGGCATTTAAAATATAGGACTTAGAACTATGAGTTCACAGATTCTAGTCTCCTGTTTAGACATGTTGCAGTATTTTTTCACAATTTTGGAAATAGCACCAGCTATTCCAACTTTAAGTCTGTTTCACAGCCTCACTGCTCTTCTGACTGAATTTCTATTCCTGATCTGTACGTGGCCAACTTACATATTTTCATTCTCATAGTGTTGTCCTTCAGCAGGCTTCTGCTGTCAGTGAACCTATCTGTGTAGAATAGTAATAGCTTTATTAAACTCTCAGATTGGTGGACCTGCAAATTTTTAATTTTTTTTTTGCCTTTTCCTGTAATACATGCTCCTGTCCTGTTATTTATGCCAGCAGTCCTCTACATTTTTTTCCAGTCAGAGGTCATGCATATTGAAAGATGATTGTGTTGTTTTCTGTGTTTAATTACATTTTTTTTCCTCCATCACTTCTCTGCTTTTTCTTTTTCATCCTTCTCTATTCCCTGTTCTGTGATCAGAGCTATTTTTTGTTCTGCTTTTGCTTTGATTCATTTAAGTTTTTCCTTTTTATCCATCCATTCTAGCCTGGTTCCTCATCCATGCTATGAAACTGAAGTTTTAGAAGTGCCACTTCAAGATAAATCAAAGTGGATAATTAGGCTGGAATCTTATGTCCTACCATGGCCGGTGACCATAAATTTTGTTACACAGCAGAAATTGTCCTAGTAAACTAAGATTCTCGAGTTAGAGAAATCTCTGCATTTCTCAATGCAATCAACTTTTCTCCAAAGAATCGGCCATCTATTTAGTGAACTCTTGTCAACTTTACTACAACATTCAACAGGAAAGTGTTTCCTGAGTTTAGCTATACATTATATTTTCTATATTACTTTTAAATCTTGTTGTATTTTGTATCACCTTGTTCCTATACAGGAAGAGACACTGAACAGCTGCTCACAACACTGCTCTCTTTACAAAACTGAAGAGTACTAGTCTGTTTAATTTGGTTTTTTCAATTTCAGTTGTTTGCTTACTCTTCTTACTCTTTCGTTTTTGAAATCTGCTCCATCCTTTTTTTGTCAGAGAAGTATTGGAACTACACAGGACACTGCAAGAACAGGTGGATATTTCCCGAGTACCATAATACTGTCATGTTTTCTGCTTTGTGATTTTACTTTCTGAGCAGAGGGTAGTGGTAGTCTATTTTCTATTCTTTTTCTGAAATGCTTTGAAGAGCTTTTTTTAAGTCCCAGTAATCAATTACCACTCAGCATGTACGCAGAGTCAATCAGGCTGCATACAATATACGAGTTATTTTTTCTCTCTGTCATTTTACACTGAATGTTATTTTACACCTTCACTCTTCTGTACCATCTAGTCTCATAAGATCTTCCTGCACATTCATTTGTTGTCTTTAAAATCCAAAATATTAGCTATCAAACTCTGTCACTTTATTAATCATTCATGTGGTGATGCAGAGTGTACTCCACTTATAGGTTCCTTATATTCCAAAACCTGATAATTGATTCCAATCTTTTAATTGTTATTCTGTCGTGTGAAGGAATTGTTTCTTATTCTATCATAGGATAAATTTTTGAAGAGCATTTGGTGGCTAACCTTTTTAAATACCCTTTTCAAGTCCACACAGGCTTTGTAAATTGTATGTCTATCACCTCTTTATATGTTTTTCTGGAGATAAATGATACATAATGGAACACTACAAAACTTTTCTAGATTTCCCCAGTGCCCAGAATCTACTATGACTTCTCTAATTCCATCTTTTTATCATGATTGCTAGTAATTTTACTGTGTAAAGCAACAGATGCACTGGTCTGTACTTATTAGATTCCACTAATATATGGAAAAATTGGCACTGTATTCTGGTTTTCTGGCTATTTGAGCCTGGCTTACTTGTTCAACTACTTTACAGTTTTTAAGAAATGCCTGAGTGAAAATTGTCTTTAGCCAGTCATTTGTAGTCACTTATTTTTGTTTTCTTTGAACAGTCTATTTACATTTCAATTTGAAATTTATTCTTCTATGACTTACCCCATGCCATGGAAAAACACTCTGCAATGGTAACCTTCATTTCAGCTTCTAACCCCAATCACAAGGCCCAGAGCCTAACACAAACTCCAATCACTAACCCCATTATAAACCATATCCTAAGAAAAAATCAGCCCATAATTAAAGCCCTAATCCTAAACCAGCACCAAATCCCTAACCTCTAACACCCAGCCCCACATTCCTGCTGTAACACCAAGGCCCTAAATCTAATCTTGTGGATAGCATTAGAGTTAGGATTCAGTTTAAGTTTGTTTTTTGTGTTAATGCTTCATGTCAAGCTGAGGATTTGTTTTATTGCTGGGGTGAAGGTAACAGAATGGCCAAAGGGTATTGCCAGGTTTAGTTTTAGGGTTTGAAATTATAATTATGGGTTTGGGCAGAGCAGAACTAGAGTTTGTCTTAGGATTAGTTTTAGAAATTATGTCTGTGCTTGCACACAATAATTTGGATTATGGTTTGGCTTTATGGTCGGAGTCAGGGTTCCTCCAGTGCTTCAAAAAGGGACATTGAATGTTTGCATTATGATTCATTGGTATTATTCAGATTTGCATGCTGTTCTGATTGAGTTTCGGTTTAGTATTTCAACAGGGTTTAAGATTAAGGTTGTTCTTAAAATCTGGATTTTGTGCTTGAGTGTGGTTAGTTTTGGGTTGATGGGTGGGATTAATGTTAGGTTTAAATTTGTGTTAAATTAGGTTTTTGGGTTTCTGTTTAGGGTTTTGTTTAATTATAAGATTAGAGTAAGAGTCAAAGAGATTCGTATTTTGTTTTGTTTAAGCACTAATGTTTATTATTAGTGATGCTTTTTAGAGGTATTTATGATTAGAGAGATTACGTATTTTTGCATTTTTTGGATTCCAGCAGTTTAATCAAAGCTATAATGAGTTGGAACTTTTCTGTTTCAGTATTGACATGCATTTAGAGAAAAAAACCACACCAGTTAAAATATTGTTATGGATAAGAAAGTCAGATATATGCAATTTGGGTTGAGCAAGATATATTTCTCAAGTACATGCCTAGGTGCTGTAAACATTTTGCCTATATTTTCCATTAGGCCCAGTTAATGAAAAGTTTAAGCAAAAGAACGCTAACTTTTGGAGGCACTGTTATTAAAGAGATGATGGTATGATAAAGCCTGCATCAACTCAACTGGAAATGCAATTGATGGCAAGGACCCAAGCAGACTATGTGAAGTTCAATCAAGATATTATCCAGCCTGCAGAAATCTAAGTTAATCACATGAAATCCCTTCTGTCTTCAGGAGGAATACAACCAGATGACAGCAAAACTGAAATCGTGGCCAACATAAACCATCAGCCACTAACATAATCAACAAGAACATAACATTTCTGGAGACACTTGTAAACTAAAAGAACATAGCATTTCTGGAGATGCTTGAATTGATTAAAGTTTTGGTGTAGTACATACTTTTAGAAGAAATCTGGACTGCTGTACAGGATTTATTGTTTTGTATCACTACATTTTGAAGAGCAGTTATAAAATATGCAGCAATAAACATAGGTAACACTCTTAATTAATCAGGATACATATTTCCAGAAGCCGAGTTATCATTCAAAAAATGGGATTCTAAAATGGATTAGAAATTTGCTTATTGAAAGACCAAAGTCTTATTTCATGTATATGCTTAGATTTCCTGTCACCCAATTTATTACGAAGGAATAGTGGCTACTGGTTTTGCAAGAGGTGATTTTTTTTCCCTCTTTGAGAATGCAAAAAGGCAGATTGCAGCATGACATTTAGCAAACATTTCTGTGACTCTCTAAATCTCTAACGGCTCTACTGAGCTTGAGGCAAAATACAAAAAGTGCTATCCACAACTGAACATCATCTCACCTTCAGATTTGCAAGGCATGGAAATAACACACCATGATATATGGAAAAAATGCTATCTGTAAGCCAAGAGTAAAAGCGGAGAATAAGCCACAGCTTTTGGTAGTGCTAGGTTTTGCAGAAATATTCTTCATGAAAAATTGCACCTAAATTTTCCTGTCGTGTATTAAATATACACATAGAGAAGAGCTGCCACTGTGGTGTTATACAAACCTCTGGCATTGATGTTTATGCCTCCTGAGAATGCAGATTTTACAACTACCACAGGATGCTGATACCATCACATACTTGGTCTATCTACACGCAGACACTGAAGCAGTGTGGATGGCTTACTTGAGGCATTATGACATCAGGTCCACACAAACCCCTTGGACCTCTCTCCTACAAATCAAGTTGAAGTGAACTGTAATTTACCTAAGACATTTTTGCACAGCAAAGATTTAAGAATGAATAATTATTAATTCAAGTACTTACTATTTGTTAATTAACACTTTAATTCTGTTTGCTCATCAGAGAACCTTTGCTTAGAAGGACTCTTTCACAGAGTGCAAAAGCTTGCTCAGGGTCTGGAATGCTACAATTTGTGTACAGGCTTTAGTAATTCTATATCTCATAAGCAGTGTTCTGGTTCAGCTTAGTGGTCAGGATGCTACTTTGTGATTCTGGTGTGACTGACACTGCAGATATAAGAAAATTCACTCAGATTTACTCCACATGATTAAGGGGAACCCTCCCTCTTTCTTCTTTTATTCACTTCTGAACATTTCTGAAGCAGTTGTTGTTATCTCTCATGTACCAGGTTCTGATAATTGGTACTTGCTGATGCTGCCCAAGACAACACAGAGTAAAATCTGCAATGGGACTTCTGGTTCAAAGAGCAGATGTGGGAAAATTAGCATTGCATCTTTAGGGCTACTGCCTTGGGCAACTCCATGAGTCCTATGCATTGCCTGAGCCCATGGAGAAGGCCCACTGTGTGCAGAAGACACAGTCCACATACTTCCTGCAGTGTTTCACCATTGTTCCTTCTGATAGGTCTGCCCTTAAAGATTGTAGGGTGTGCTGAGAATCAAAGATAAAGGTACTCTGTCCTCTACTGACCCATACTTAGAGGTGGAAGAAACCTGCTTTCATACTGGTTTCCAGAGTCATTCTGCTAATTCTAATGGAATGCAAGCAATCCAAAATTTATCAAATTCAGAGAAACTCTCATAGACTGACATTCACCTGACTGCACATAGAATTTTTCAGCATTACAATATGCATTGCAATATGCAGTATGAGACAGTAGGTGTTTAACACTGTCAGTTGTTTGGACTACTTTTATTGTTGGGTATAGAGAGTCTCAGAATTAGATTCTTCTTATCTGAATGTGGGTTTCCAACATAAATCAGATAGTTTCTAAAAATCTGTCTGAAGTTGTAGCAGATGAATCTCAACCCTAATGTTTCCAGGACATCAGGTTATCCTCTACATTATTTCATTTTATAAAGAGTGATGTGACGTCATTTTAAATACATAATTTATAATTCCCCCCAATTTATCAGAGTTTCACATCCCAGGAAGTTTTTACACCATTGTATAAGGTATATATCCTCTCCTATTTTAGCTGTATTTTAGCACAAACCTAATCACAAAAAATATGAGCCCTAATGGCATTTTTCCAAGTCACTGGCCTAGTCAGATTTTCCTAGTAACTTTAGAACAAGTCCTCAAGGGATGACAGCCCATTGCACTGCAATTGTCCAAGACTGGTTACTACACCCATGGACAATTTTGTAAGCACATGTTTTCCTGCATTAGAATCTGTAAGTTTTTCTGCCTTGGTGAAATCTAATTTGCTCTTTCAATTCTATACTGAAAAAAACATCTCCTTCCAGTTGTGTCCAGTGTGAATGTCAAGATAATTTTAAAATAATTAATTTGGATACACTTAATTAATCTTCTTTTTCTACTGATTTAGATCAATGTTTTAATCAAAGCTTTAATGGTTGCAAGGGTTTTCTTGCTGTAGCTGGTTGATGTGAAAGAGAGTTGACAGCTTATGGTTCCAGTGCAGTGTCAGGTCAGAAGCTGGTACATATTCCCTCTACTCCCACATCAGACATGTGTTAAGTTACTACTTGTAAAAGGGAATCTTTTCTCATGTTATAAACCTGAAATAGGGTATAAGAGCAACAGATGTATGGACTCAGCACTCATAAACATGCACTGGAGTTCTTGGACTGCTTTATTTTCTATGATTTTCTCTTATATCTAAGGATCAGATTTACTGCTAATGAACTCGTCAATAATAACTAGCATGATGGTAGTTTCATGGCCTTTTCTTTCCAAAGTGTTCGTGTTTCTCTAGGCAATAAATTTCACATGCAATGGTCATATCACATTTAACACACTCTGGTTTAATCTTCTGCCTGAGCTGCTTATAAATAGAAGGTACTTTAAGGCATTGTGATCGTATTTGCACCAACTTTATAAAGTCATCTGACAGTGAAAAGTTTTTTGTGGAATTTGTTTTCTTTGCTTAGGATAAACTCTCCTTCATACCTTGTCCTTCTTACTGTGCTGGGGTTTTTCCTGCGCTACTTTTTACAAGACTCTTATTAATTATATTATTGCTGTTATTATTAAAGACAGCAAAATAACTCATGCCAAAAAAAACATCCAAGGATTATAACGTTTGTTTTCATTTTTGAATGTAGATATGGTTTATAAGTGCAAAATACATGTCTTATTATATTTTCATGGAATTCTTCTAAGTAGTTGTCTTAAAATATTAATTTTTTTTTATGTGTAGACAGTCATAATGGTTCCACTCAAGCTTTTCACTCTGTCTGCACAAATTAGGCCTTCCAAAACATGTAGAAGTAGCATGTAATGAAACATAGCTGTTAACAATTGTGTCTTTCAGAGAAAGCTGTATGCTAGATTTAGAAATATTGGGAGTTCCTCAGTTATTTCTATACATTGATGAACCATCATTCAAGTAAACAACTGGTTCAAACCACACTCATTCATTTTTACATTCACTTGTGGGAAAATTTAGCAATCTGTGTCACTTATAGATCTCTAGAGATGTAGATGTCTTGAACAAGCACAATGTAATGCTTTTCATTTTAGGTATATTTCCACCTTTTTCACCATAAATGTTCTCATCCAAAAGGTCAATAAATGTTCTAGCAAGCATTTGGTCTTAATGATATAAAATTATAAGATTTACATTTATAAATATTTTTGCTAATCAGTGATGTGATCACATAATGTGAATTAGTCTCTTCCTGGATTGTGAAAAAGAATGTTTTTCCTTTTTCTTACAACCATTAAAACAATACTATAGAAGCCAGTGGCATGGCCAAAACTCTGTGGTTCCTCCAGGCTCCTTTTGGGTTAACCAAGCAAACATTCCGTGATTCCATAAAGTCTGGATACTTCATTTAGCAAAAGGTAAATTGTCTCTGGCATTAAGTCTGCCTCCACTCACTGTGAAAGCTTCCCAGAGGATAAACTGAATGGTGAATGCTTTTTGACAGATAGAATTGGGCAAGATGAATCCCAGCTATGTCATGCCCCAAGATATTCACAATAGACATTTGTTTTATAGGGCTCTTGCAGCTTCACACATTCTTCAGTAATCCCACCTGGTGCTGGATGTTAGAAAGAATTCTTTTTCTAACATAGAACTTGCTTATCCCTTTGCTGTGGTTTAACCTTCAGGCAGCTGAACACCACAGAGCCATCTGGTCACTCTGTCCCCCACAGATGGGGGAGAGAGCAGGAAAACAGGTAAAACACATGGGTTGAGATAAAGACAGTTTAGTAGGATGCAAAAGGAAAGGAAGATGCTAGTAATGATTAAAGGAAAGTATACAAAACAAGCAATTGCTCACCAACCACTGTACAGCCTGCCCCAGCCCTAGGACAGCTCCCCTCAGTTGGACTGTTCAGCATGATGCTTTATGGTGTGGAACATTCCTTTGTCCAGTTGGGGTCAGCTGTCTCCAGCTGTGACCCCTCCCAGCTCCTTTTGCACCCCCAGCCTACTCACTGGTACTCCAATATGAGCATTTTCCTGGCTCAAGCCTTACCAAGCACAACAAGAGCCCTGTTTGCTGGTCTTGCGGGTTGTACTCCTACATGTTTCAGGAATAGTAACTTTCAGAGCCTTTCCTAATGGACCACACCATGTATATATGACACTGTTTAATTGTATCTGAATGAAATCAAATTGCATTTTTTTCAGATTGTTTCTTCATTTCATCAAAATCAGCAGCTCCTCCCTTGCTCTTGCAGTTCTCCCTACTTTGGCACTGTACTTTTTCAGAGCAAAATGCAAGCTACCTGCCTGGGCAGACTGAACAGTAATCACTGTTCGAAGAGGAAGAAATCTGTTCATCTCCCTGTTTTTCTGGCAGAAACAATTTTTAGCTATTGTGTTCTTTCCTGATGAATTGGCCACTTTAGTTTCAAACTCACATCTTCCCAATAAAAAGACTGGCATCCATTACTTCTATGTGATCTTTTGTTATGATTTGGGATTCACAGCTTTTCTGATGATTCTAATAAATGATGGTGACAGAGGAAAACAAAATTGATTTCTAGACCACTCTAAGATATCTCAACAAGACTGAAAGGACAATAAATAAGAAGAAATCATTTTTTCAGATGGCAGGATGTTAGTTATACTGTGGCAGATGGAGGCTTTCCAGAGTCCCAAACATATCTGGTCAGGTAAGCAGAAATTGTGACATCAAGTGGGGTTCATTGTTGATACATATCAGTTCCAGAGGAATATTGACCACCAAATATATTCATGGACTCTAGATTACCGGTAAGAGGTAGAAAGAGCTGTGGGTTGCTATAGGTTGCAAATAAAAAGTTCTAGCTCAGCAGAAAATCCAAAGATCAAGAAAATGAAAAAAGACAAGAATAAACATAGAAAGGTTAAAGCAACTTAAAACTATTATGTACATTGAAACACAAAGTACATTAAGAAGGAATTTCTCATCAGATAATTTTCCCAGTGAAAAAAGCATCCTTTTAAAAATGTATCAAAAATTAACTAAGAAAAGTAAACAAGACTCAGAAAATCTTTACAAATAAAAAGTTTTCATCAGCATTAATGAGTGTAAAGTACTGTAGTCTGGACCAGTGAATTATTACGCACAATTACCAGAGTGTTCACGATGTTATAAATCAAATTGTTGGAAAGCTCTATAGCAATATATTTCTTATCTCACATAAAAATACTGCAATCAGCCAGAACCTTTGGAAGAAAGTATGAAGATATTCTGAGAGGTATTTTCAACAACACTGTGAGATCTGAGCCAAGTCCTATGAAGGTGAGGCAGCAGCGATGACAGTACAAAGGAATCTGATAATGTGAGGCAAACACAATCAGCCTGAAGCCTATGACTGGTTCCAGCTGCCACTGCTCTGCAGAAAGTGACTCATAACCAAACCCACCCACATCCTGAGAGAAGATTAAGAACTCAACAGCATTTCCATCACTGGCACCAGGGAGAAAAGGGGGATACAGAAGTCTTTGCAAAGGAGGAAAGAATATACACCAAATTACTGCTCCCTCTGATAGTACAGAATTCTACCGTAGCTGTAGCAGTGTGTGTGTACATATCCTCTGGCCAGCACATCTGTTGCTCCTTAAAGAATTTAGATTCCTGTGCTGCTGTGGGTTGCTGTAGACATGAATCTTCATTTAAAATAATCACTGTCTGATTAATGCTCAGGAGATCACTGATCTGTATGGAACAAAGAGGAGATACTCTTCCTCGCTCTCATTCTAAGGGAAAAAGCTTCCACTCACCCTCCCCAGTGCAGGTAATGGAGCATGGTTCCTTGCAACTACTCCAGCAGTACCAGCAGCAGAGTTGTTACTGGAAGCAACTCAAAAAAGGACTCAAAATGGAGCCCCCCCCCATATACCTAGTTCATTCTTTTGTTATTTTTCTCTGTCCTTTTTAAGGTTAAAATGTTTGGTTTAATTCAAGAAGAGATTTTCATGCCTTTTCCAGCAAAGAGACTGGCAAACTGGAAGCTGTTGGAAGACTGGAGAAATCTGTTTAAATGTTGGAGTCTTTGTGCAAGGAAGCAAAGGGAACTTACGTTGTCCCCTCTCATGGTTGACGAACAGTGGCAGTAGGGGTGACAGCTGGATATCCTGCAGTTATATACACAGTTCAGTAGTGATTGATCACTTCCTGATGACTAGAAGAGGTAAATCTACATTCAGTACTGTTCAATAATCCACAAGTTTAGTATCAAAAGTGAAAGGAAACAAGAAAAAAATCCCCTCATATTTGAGGTATCATGGCAGTTGCAGTCTAATCTATTCTTAGTAGCATAACATATACAGGGTACATTTTTAGCTGGAAATTGAGAGTGAAAAAATATAAATCCATTTCTGTGACTTCAGTTTTCATTTACTCAATTACATTAAGTAATTTTGCATATTGTTTAAAAATGACAACCAACTCTTTAGCTGCTTTGATACTCTGCACTACACAGATGAGAATTTCAGCTAACAGGCAAGGAAGAATGAATTGGTTGTTTTTGGTCATTGGGGTTTAGAAGTAACTGATCCTTCCTGCATCAAAACCTTAAATGTCAGAACACATGTGACTGAAGTGTCTTCATAAATACATAAAAAATGGTTGTTAAAATTCACTCGGCCAACATTATTTACGTTAGTAGAGGGGATAAAACTATCCATTCTACTTTAGTATTTTGTTGACATTTTAGAACCTTTAGGAATGTTTTATTCTGTGTGAACACTGCAAGATTTTCTGAGGTGTCTTTTTAATTAAAAAAAATCCCAGCATATGGCTTTAGCAAGAGCCAACCAAAATAATGTGCAAATGTGTTTATGTGTGGATGGCTGTATTCCAAAGTTCAACAGTGCTAAATTGGCAGCATTTTCTGAAAAGATAAGATTTACTGTTTGGAAACAGGATGAAAGTTTCAGCTTTGCATTCCTATCACTAGCTAAAAAAAGATCAGTTTGGTTTCCATTTGCTATTTTAGTAGTGCTTTATTTACTTTATTCCTTTGCTGCAATTATATAGGCATAGCGTAATACTGTCTTCAACATCAATGTTTAAGAGGTAAAGCTTGCACAGAAATGAAAGCATTAGAGGATGAAAACTTCAAATATATGGGTCAGAAAAGTGATATTTCTCCTATTGACACAAATGGTGCTCTGTGGAAGAGCTGTGCAGTCTAGGTTTGCTGAAGGCTGTTGATGATGATAGACTGGATTTAGAAACCAGTCTGCACAGCCTTTGATGAAAAGTAGCCTCTGTTTCTCAAAAATCATGCTGTTATTTTGGTAACTGTTTCACTTGGTAATGCCTAATGCAAACTGCTGCACTATACAAATAATGAGGACATATTATGCCAACAATTAGATTGTCTGCAAAATGGTCTAACTCCATTTGCATGATAATGAGATGGCCCACAAAAAGCAAACATGCCAGAAAATGAGACTTTATGTAAACTGTCTGATGCTATGTGCTGGTTTCAAACCTTAGAGCAAGCCTTTTTTTTGAAATTGGCTAACAACTTTTACTAAGTCAAAGACCACAGACAAGCATTGCAATGAAAAACAGAATACGTAATCATTTATAAATCAATCAGGCAACAAGGCAACAAGAATTTTTTTTTTTAATAATAAGCCAAGAATGTTAAATCTATAAAATTGATTCTAGAAGAGGAAAGAATGCTTTGTTATTTTGTGTGTATGTTGAAGGCAGACTTCAGCTCTCTTCTGAACAAACAGCTGTGTCACTACAGGTGCTGCACCATCCACTGATTTTAGGTGGATCTAAGGACAGAAAAGTTGCTTCTCTTCCCCATCAAATTTCTTTCCTTATGCATTATTAAATAGAAAATGCATGCAATCTCACCTTTCTAAGTGTCGTAACATAGGAAAACCTTCTTGTCTGCATTAGAGAAAGAAGGGATTTTCTAAAATGCTTCTTGGTTTTGTCAGTGATTTCTTGGAGGATACATGTCACTCCTACCTCCAGAGCAAGGAACCTTTTAATGGAGCAAGGGACAGAGCCTTGAAATATCCAAAGCATCATAAAATGTATCTCTAGCTTGCTTACCTTACATCTTAATTTTATGGCTGATATTACCAAATGAAGAAGGGACTAATTAAGAATGGACTCTATCAAAGCTTGTGCAAAATGCAGCTCGCTCTCAAAGAGCCTACTCACATATGTACAATGACCTTGGATATAAACTCAAAAAGGGAACTACTTTAAAAGCATACCTGCAAAATTTAACACCAAAAAGCTAGAAAGTTTCTGAAGGATGATTCCCTATGTAGATTTCACAGCAAGAGTGCCTGGGTCTTGGAACAGGCTGCCTGCTGGTTTTAAAGACATTGTCAATTTTAAAAGCTCAAGAGTAAAAGATCCGGAGCATCCTGTCCTAGTGATTAAGTTGGCTCTGCCTGGAGCAGAATGCTGCACTGCAGAACTTCAGAGGTCCCTTCCAAGCCAAATTATTCCATGATTCCAGGATCCTTCCTGTTTGTGTGTGATCTAAATCTATAGACACATTTTGCTGCTAATTTTAGAGCAGATGCCTTCCTTGCCAAGAGTCAGTCCGCAGCTGACTGCTGTTAGCTAAAACCTTTTTTATGACAATCACTGACTTTGGATTATGGCCTTGCAACAGAGAATGGATCTGCTCTAGGGAGGAACCAGCTGTTTTATATGTCTTTTTATACACGTTGAGCATGTGGCTGCATGCTTTATTTACTGAATCACATCCAAATCCCTCTCTGACAGAAATAATTAAGCCTTTTTTTTTTCAGTGCACTTATTGCTATGATTTTCAAATACTTAATGAATTCATCTTTATAAGCTTTAAGTGATACCTTTATACTGTCACAGGGAATAACAGTATTGCTTCACATTTTTACAGATGGGAAGTGATAAAGACAACAGGACAACTTGCATGTTCAAAGTATCTGTTCAAAATCCTTACTGATGTATTCAGGCCTTGAGTCCATCATGCAACCCTAGGAATGATATAAGCAAGCTTAGGAATGAATGCCATATCTAATCTCAGGATCTGCTCTGCAAAGCACATCTTTCTCTTTTTCAATAGCATACATGAATGCTCTGAAATTGGAAGGGCTGTGACATTTCATTAATTACCTCATCTTTGAAATTGTTTTTGACCTTTTGTGAACCAGCACAGGAAGATCTGTGAGTGACATTCTGAAAGCTGCAGAAAATCCAATATATATCAAGTATCTAAAGTGGCATAATTTTGTGGTTTTTGATAAATTAACATTTTTCATATTGGTGGGTCAAAAATTAAAAGAATAGAATGCTGCAAAATGAACAGTACAATTTTTCACTCAGTTTGTGAATATAAAAGTCTGAAACAGTGTCACAAATCAAAGTGCTTTTTTGAAATGCTACATTTTAATCAGTCTTCTTCAGATGTGGTGTTCAAAGACATCAGTATATGATTTCTCCTTTCTTCTTCAGCCAATATCACAGAGAAACAAATGTATGGGAGAACTAGCCATTGTCATGATAGAAAGAAAAATTGTATTTTAAGTTTAGCTAAGAAAATTATGCAAGGTGGAGATCAGTTCAAACTATCAGATTTTGCTTTGAACTGAAGCCACCTTTCAATTTTTAAATTTGGAGAAGTCAAAGATGTTTAGCAACATCTGTGGCACAAATAAATTTCTTCTAAATACCACAAGCAAACAGAAAGAACTGTGTTTCCCTCTTCACACACTCTTACACCTGTGTGCATCAACAGATGTTTTTGCCTTGTTTATTCCACCAAAGAGCACACTGGAGTTCCTCCTGCTGTGACTTGGAAGTGAATTCCTAAGACACACTGAATATGTGGGTGCACCAGAAAAGCATAGAGGATGTGTGTGGAAATGATTGAAATCAATAGCAAAAGTATTGATTTCCATGGAGTCTGATTTCATAAATCAAAGGCAGACAGTTAAGTCTAAACATGTAAGAGAAGAGGGAAAAATATAGGGAGAGGAAATAGACACAGGACTGTGCTCTCCAGTAGGTGGAGACAACCAGAGTCCCCCCAAATTCCTGCTGCTCCAAATCTAAATAAATCCAGATCTGCTTCTATGGCAAATGTGGTTGCAGTAGAAGCCTTCTGTTTTATCTAAAAGAAAGAATAAAACCTAGTGGCTATTGACTGCCTACATTTGTTTTAGATCCTTAAGTTTTAGGTCATAGTCATATCACAGTGCAGCCCAAGTGCTAATCCAAGGCTACTGGAAATGCAAGCACTGTGATATTCTACACTTAATTTCAGTAATGGCTGAAGGTTGACTTTTCTTATCCCAGACATTATTGTAATTTCTCCACATTCATTTTTTACTGAAAAAATTGCAGAGCATTTCAAATGACCTTCTCAGCCATTCCCTGTCTTTCCCCATCTTTTGTGGTTTTTATCAGCTCCCTTTCACCAGGAAATGTTGGTTTATGTCCTAGATAAAGTGTGGATGAAGAAAAATATTTCCTTAGTGTTTTCTCCACTAGCAGTCACTGCTGACTAGCAGAAGTTTCCATACATCACTCTTGCAGAAAGAGTGAAGAGTTACTTCAGCCACGGAGAGAAAAAAAACATTGTTAACAGGAAAATAAGACAACTGGGAGCATTATGTCAAGCTAAATCATCCTGCTATAACAGTACCGAGGAATTGTAATTCAGCATCAAAAATAATAAGGGTATTATGTCATCTAGTTTGCTTGATTTTCCTCCTACACAGGGTGTTTTTATTTCTTTACAGTGTCTCAATCTGATCAAGAAAAAAGTGTATCTGCTTGGCTCTTAAAAGAAATAATAAAAAAATAGGGATATTTCTTTGTTCTTTACCATCTTAAGTGCATTATTTCTGCGCCTATGCTGCTGACAGTATTCAGCTTGGAGAGTTTTCACTGCCCCTCTGGTCTGCTTATGTGGATTCATTCATGTCTATATTGCTGCAAGCACTCCAGAGAAGTGCTATATCTGCATTACATTGCACCTGAAAGGATATCTCTCTCTGTACCACACGACAAAGAGCTTTGTGCCCTCTCATGGAATGTGCTCGCTGCTCATTAGCTCCCTGTGTGGCATGGGACTGCTCCAGTAGCCTCCACACAGGGGTGCAGCCAGGCAGTCTCTATCTGCTGTCTGCAGCAGACCAGGCTCCCTGCTGCATCATCTGTTGCTTTGCAGGCTGCTGGTAACTCTGATCCCTTGGCCGCTGCTGCATTTTGCCAGGCTGGTTTGGAACGTACGAAGGCCATTGGCAGAACTCTCACTGTCTGCTATAGCATCTGGCAAGTTGCTTGCAAGTTGTATGAGCAAGACATCCAGGAGCTGCAGCTCAAAATGCAGTGTGCCAGCCATGGTTGGTAGCATGAGTTGGGTGGGCTAGGGCCAACAGCTTTCCCACTGTGTGGAGAGATTTGGGAGACAGACAACCCGTATCCAATGCTCTGCAGATGGGATAGGCTGGAAGAGCTGAGGATTACACTGAGCTCTTTTGGAGGACATGTCAGCTCCAAATGCTCTCATTCGAGTCAGAGAGATCATGGTAGCTACGAGCTCCTCCTTGGGACAGCCCTTGCTCAGTGTATTCTGACCAGAGGTTATGCCCCATTCCCAAAATTCTCCTCTTTCCTCCTTGGTTGTGGGGCAGTGTCTGCTGGCCTCAGCAGGTGAGCCTGTGTGCTATGGCCTCTCCCACCTTGAACACAGGTAGGGATGATTTTCAGGGCATCTGCTGGGTTTGGCTTTCTTGTGCCATACCTGCTGTGAGGCTTTGGACACAGTCCCACATGACACACTGAGCCCCACACTGCTGAGCCCTGGCTTTGGAGGGTGGCCTGTTCAGGTCATGAGGAATTGGCCTGATGGAGGCAGCCAGGGAGCTGCAGTCACTGGTTCCATGTCTGGGTGGAGGGGGTGTCCCTCAGAGCTCTGCCTGGGCACCAGGCTCTTTAATGGCTTCCCCAATGACACAGAGAGTGGATGGAGCTCATCCTCAGCACAGGTTTGCAAGGGAAGGGAAACTGAGTGGAGCAGGGGATGAGGAGAAGGACTTGGGGGTGCTGATGGATGACAAATCTTCTCACAAGGGCGCAAATGCTGAGGAAAAGCTAGACATCAAGATATCCTGAACAGAAGAAAATTCTGGCTACATCTGGCACAACGTGTGTGAGAATGACACTGCCTTTCCTTACAGATCAGTTGCTGTGGCATTTGGCCTTTCAGCTTCTGTGTGTTCAGCCTGAAACTGGACAGTTCTCACAGTTCAACACGCAGCAGAGAAGACAGATAAACATAAAAGTATTCCATTTGTGGTTCTGTGCCTACAGGAGCATGCTCACTCACTGACACACCAGAAAGCCATACAGGGAGTCCACCCAGTCCTCACAAAGCACATAATATAACATTTCATATTACTTTACAAAAATGTACCATTTGCATTCTGAAAATCAAGGAGCACATAAAGAAAAAAACCCAACCAATATACAGATCAGTTGCTGTGGCATTTGGCCTTTCAGCTTCTGTGTGTTCAGCCTGAAACTGGACAGTTCTCACAGTTCAACACGCAGCAGAGAAGACAGATAAACATAAAAGTATTCCATTTGTGGTTCTGTGCCTACAGGAGCATGCTCACTCACTGACACACCAGAAAGCCATACAGGGAGTCCACCCAGTCCTCACAAAGCACATAATATAACATTTCATATTTACAAAAATGTACCATTTGCATTCTGGAAATCAAGGAGCACATAAAGAAAAAAAACCAACCAATTATCACACAGGATGCATCCTGGAAATCATTTGCAGACCATTCAGGCTGATTGATCATTGTAAGAGTATGGGGAATCTGCTTCATTAATTACCTGACTATTCATTATAAATAAAATAATAAATAGCAAGAAAGGTGATAAATTGAACACGCAGATACACAAATCTGACAAGTAGGTGATAATCGAGACAGTAACGAAAACCAGAACTGTTCAGACAGTGACTGATCACTGAAAAACTACTCAGGAACAGTCTTAAAGTGGGTCAAGATGAACCATTAGCAGATAAGCAGGTGGAAACAAGGCTGAGTATTATGGGATACTTGAGTCCCTCTGGACTTTACCAAAGTCATTCTGGAAAGCCTAAAAGCAGAACCAAAGTCTGAGAAATTATGTTCAGGGTGGATCTAAGAGGAATAAACTTGAGAAAAATAGGGAAAATCTACAAAAATAGGCTGTTTAAACAGTTAGTTTGAACAGTTAGGTCAGTTAGCTTGACTGAGCCATCTAAGAGGAATAAACTTGAGAAAAATAGGGAAAATGTACAAAAATAGGCTGTTTAAACAGTCTGCTGGTCAGTTAGCTTGACTGAGCACTATTCCTGATCACCTCAGTCTAGCCAATATTTCTACTAAAATATTTGCCTTAACAAATTTTCTTGTATAAACACACTGCCTATCCTGTGTGTGAGTCCTGTAGATATATATAATCTATATACAATATATAATCCCTTCAACTCCTCATGCAGCTTCCATGCATGGCTGGATGTTATCTAATGTCTTATAGTATAGTTTTATTATGATGTGATTCTTATGTGGGGTAGAGCTCCCTGGAGCAATACTGTGAGGACAAATGAGCTGGCTGGCATAGATTGAGAGGACTGTGCCAAGTGCAGCAAGACATACTGGAGCAGTCTCAACCCTAGCACCTGTATAGTGGGTTTTCTGAAAATCCTTTCCTCACAACTATCCCAAGTCTGGACCCTGAAGGAGCAGCTCAGTTCACTCCAAAGCAGGACGCAGAAGCAATCTAACCATGTGGAGCCAGTGGAGCCAAGCATTTGCATTTGTTTCCAGGCAGTAGATCTTTTTTTGCAATTAAAGGATACCAGCAATTTATTGAAATGCCATTTAAAAACAAGTGTTTAAATAGTAGAAATAGTAAAATATTCTATTTTTGATGTTGTAAAGGTTATTTACAAAGACAGCTGCAGTAATAAGTCAGAATAATGCTGCATGACGTTGACATGTATTTCACCTCATTTATAATAGCTGCCATGAACAGGCCTGTTGAGGTAAATGGTGAATGCACCTTGGCATTTCCAGCTTCAAAAGCCACAGTGAAGGATTTATAACCACTGCAACTTTCTAACACTGCTCTGGAAGAAGGAAAAAAAAGAATAGTTTAAATGACATAAAGATGGAAGTATTCTGTAAAGAGAAATAAAGTTATTAACCCATTCAGTCTTTTCAGAGGTTGCAGCAGTCAAAGAATGATCCTTTCATACAGTCTGTACTAGCACGCTATAACTCAGAGAAGCTGTTAAAAACATAACCAAGGACATATTCTGCACTTCAGAATTCTCCCTGAGAACAACTATCACAAAATGCAACAGGTTAAACTAGCTCAGTGCTGTTTCTCTCAGCTAATTTCAGAGACATAAATACAGGCCTCTGCATAAAAAAAAAAAATTCTCAATGTTTATGCCAAAAAATGTGCCAAATTCTATAAATAATCACTTGAATAAAAAGGATTTATTTTTAAAAATGGCATGATTGAGCTTAAAGTCCAAACTGTGTGAAGAGATACTTTCTTTATACAATATTATTGTGGTGTTGTTTGTCATCCACTTATTTTTCTGGAATATGTATTATTATTTTAATGAAATGATGGTCAGATATTCCTTCAGAAGACACTCCTTGATCTTTAAAGACCTGCTGACGTATTACTTATTTTCTAGAATATGTATTATTATTTTAAGGAAATGATGGTCAAATATTCCTTCAGAAGACACTCCTTGATCTTTAAAGACCTGCTGACGTATTACTTATTTTCTAGAATATGTATTATTATTTTAAGGAAATGATGGTCAAATATTCCTTCAGAAGACACTCCTTGATCTTTAAAGACCTGCTGACGTATTACCATTTCCAAATATGCTTAGAAGAAATTTGTAGTGTCTTGCAGAATGGGGTAAAGGATTGGTCAAATCTGAGAGGTGAGCTCCAGAAAGGAGCACTGAACAGGAAATCTCCTTGTCTGTCTCTCTGCAGCCAATGTATTTCACCAACCATATCTTAAAACTGTTATTAAAGAGAAGTGTCTGGAATATCTTGAATCATGCTGGTCTTTCACACCAAGACTTTTGGAGAGTCAATACTGCAGCAGATTTTTTAGAATGAGTCTTGGTAACTTGACGTAACTTGCTGTGCCAGGGTGTAATGAGTAAAACTAGCCTCCGCTATGGGAAGTTCAATGAATTAATTTTATTTCCAAATAAGATAAACTTTTAATTTCTGATTATAAGTATTGAGAAACAAAATTATTTTTTTTTCTATCATGCCTTGCTTCTTACTCCTGTTTTCTGCTGCTCCTTCCTTCTTACTCATTCCCTGTGGTCTGTCTTATTCCACTGGCTCCAGTCCCTTCAGGTGGTACCAGCTCTAGCAAGGAGTGCCTCATTCTAAGACAGGGTCTCCAGCTCTGCCCCTTCTACTTGTCATCTTTCACATCTCTCCTCCTGGATCTTCCTTTGTGTCCTTTCCTGTGGGTGGCCTCACATCTCCAGTGTCACCTGTCACTAGCAGGAACCCATTCTGTCCTTCCCACCTCACCTCTATCCCTTTAAAATATATTTCAGCAGGGGCTATGTGTTGTCCTTTGTCTGATGTTCTGGCATGCAGTGGAATGGTGTTGGCTTTTGCCAGGCCAGTGGGAGCTGACTGACAGGCACAGGGAGGTTCATCTCCTCCTTCTACTCCTGCTACACTAACCCTGTGTTAGCTGTGCTGACTATGCCCAGCACAATGGGCAGGGAGCAGCAGGAGAAGGCTGCCCTGCCAGGCACAGGCAGCCAGGGGCACACAAAAGAACAAAGCCAAGTCAAAGGGGTCTCACTGACAAGGGAACAATCCCACAGACCTGAGCAAGGAGAGCAGGGAACGTATGGTGACAGTCACCAAGTCCAGTCACAAGTCCAGATCACAGTGCATGATGAATAAGAAATCAAATAAAGAAGTCAAGCCAGCAAGGCACAGCCATGATCCAGGTCAGATCCAGACACAGTAATCAGAGTATTCTTCAGGATTTTTTCCATCACAGAGGCTGTTTATTCTGTAGATATAGATTATTTTTTCCCCTAAACATGGACAATTTGTATTCTAGAGGCCATTACTTTCTGTTTTATAAAATGACTTTAATTTTGTTGGAAGATGGATATTTGATGATACTTGGAACTATGATCCCTCTGCAGAGCAGTGACTGTACTCTCAGCTAGGCAGAAGCTTGTTCTTAATATCCTTGTAGAGCATGCAAAATATGCTTCCCAGGAAGGTACCAGCACCCTAAGAAACTGCCTGACACTGTAATCTCCTTTCACAGTGCATGTTGCCTGTCTTTGGTTGATAATAACTTCTCATTGTTGTTATCCTGGCTCGAGTTCAAAGCAGTGATCTAGAAATGAAAGACTCTTGTCTCTTATCAGAGCCAGGAGCCAGTCCAGCTTCTGTCTTGGAAAGGATGGTGTTTAATAGCAATCATTTAATTTTGTAGATTTCTATAAACAACCTTAATGATGTCATTAGAATTCTCAAGGCTGAAAGGTAGCATTCCCAGTCAAATTGTCACATTAAACACACATGGTCTATTCCAACTAATTGAATTAATTTCCTGTTACAAGAGAAAACAAAACAACAAAAAAAAAGCATTTTAGACCTGAGTTTACTTATGCTGCTACTATTTTTACTCTGGATTTCAGAATTGAATGGACCCAAAAATTTTTCTGACTTAATTTTCTCTTCTCCCTTTACAAACAGTAAATTTGATAAAAACATTTCTTCCTGTCATGTCCCAATCTTTTAGTAACTTTCAGCATATTGTTAAAGGGGAATTATTTTGGAAGAGCAGAACAAAAAATTTCTTTCATATATCCAATCTCAATTCATCTTCTTTCAGTTTGAAACCATTCCCCTTTTCCCTATGACTGCGTGTCCTTGTGAAAAATCCCTCTCCAGCTTTCTTTTGGGTTCCCTTTAGGTACTGGAAGGTGCAGTAAGATCTGCCTGGAGCCTTGTCTTCCCCAGCTGTCTCAGCCTGTGTTCACAGGAGAGGCGCTCCAGCCCTTTGATCATCTCTGGACTCTCTCGAACAGGTCCATGTCCTTCTTTATCATCTTCATTTATTCACTAGTAATACTCTTGAAATTAATTATGTTGCTTGCACAATGAAGTCGAATTATTCATCAAGGTGTGAGGAGTAAAACCATGGTATTGTAAATTCATAAAGTTGCTGACTCTACCAGTTAATTTCTTAAAGTGGCCTTGAAATACAGGGTTGACTACCTTAGAGTTAGGCTGTATAAAGTAACCATTTTTTTGGCAAACTAATGCAAACTTAGAAAAAAATTTTCTGTAGAATAGAGGAGTCAAATGCATAAAAAAGAAGCAATTCAGCAGTGGATGATTTGAATTTAAAGTTAATTTTAATTTTAGTGTGTGCCCTGTATTTCAGGAAAATAAAATTGCAAGGTTTTCTTTCCATTCCTCAGAGCTTTCTTAAAACATAAATGGTATTTTAGACTTATAGTTTTAAATTAGACTAGTTGTGAAACTATACTGCTAGATCCAAGAGCAAAATTAAGTTATATATAAAATAATCAATAATAAATTGCACTGAACCTCTTGAGTCCAGCCAATTAATTGTTGTAGCAAAATAAATCACAGTTTAATAACTTTGAAGTTATTAAATTTACATCAGTGAACAACATTCACATTTGTTGTCAGTCCCACAAGACCGAGATACACATAGCCCCAGCTGGTTGTAAAAAGAACCATTTATTTCACATTTTCAAAGACTTTACTGGAGAGCATTAAATTAATAGCATTCATATTGTGCTAGGATATCTGAAGATCCAATACAGCACCTTTAGTCCACAAGTTATTTCCACTGCAGTTAGGATCTGATATAGCTAAATGAGTGCTAATTTGGAGAACCCCATGAAGCCACTTTATCAGACTTTAACATTGCATTATCAGATTTGCTTCCTTTCTTCACCACACTGCAGAGTGTTACTACTTGCATTGTCAACCTCTTTTGGTCTCTAGACTGTAACTGATAGACCTTGATCTCTGTAATACCTTTCCAAGAAAAAACATCTATCAACCTGCTTCTGGCCAAGACTGAAAACTGATGGTGCTAAACTTTTTTATGCAGGGTTGAGAAATAAAAAGCTGACACATTGATAATTACTTACTGATGCTGACAGTCTTGGCACTGCTTGAATTTCCTGCATCAGTTCTCCTGGATTATTTATTCAGGTTCCTGTGCTGGCTTAAGTTATAAGCCTTTTGGGCCATACGTTGTTGTTCCATATATGGCTACCTGACCTCCAATCCACAGCATCAGTACCAATACATGTGATCAGTACTACATGTAATCATATATTGCAGCAGTTTAAATTGATCCCTAAAAGGGAGAAATACAGGACATGAGTTACCTGATCTGACTTTGAATTTAGGCCTGTTGCAATCTGGGAGTTAGGCCAGATGACTCCAGAGGCCCTCTTCAATTTAAATTATGTTATGATTCTGTCATCTAGGGTGTTCTCAACTTTACATTTACTTATCCATAACTATACTTACATAAATTAAATTAATTGCTGATAATAACCCAATTTATTCATATCCCAGCACCATAGTGACTGAAAAGTTTTGCTAAATGTGCATTACATCTCCATTAAATAAAAGATGTGCTACTACCTTAGTGGAAACCTCAAGTGGTAAGAAGAGTATCTCACCTTCCAGTAAAACAAAGTAATAAGCAACCATGCATTAGTTTCATTTTTCTGTACATATTAGTAACAGTAAAGCCATATCTGAAGTTTGGAGAACCAAGCAAGATCTCTTTCACAGAAAGAATGTAATGGATAGAGTTGAAATACCACTTTGCTTCAATTTTCTTTCACACTGAATGGAGACATTTTACTTTTTCACTACCAGGGCCTGACATTAGCAAAAGAGGTTGGTGAACATTGTAAAATCTGACAGTAATGTCTTCCTGAATTTCTGAGTGTATTGACTTCTGCTGTGTTTGTATGTTGCCTTTCACACATGGTATCCATAAGCTCTTGTGGTGCTGTGCATAACATATGAGACTCCTTGGAGACATCACAATGAAATTACAGCCAGCAGTACTTAAAGTAAAGTACTAAACTTTATTTTAATCAATGTGCCAGCTTAAAAAAAGCCAGTTTCACAATCATGTATCAATAATGTTTTAGATATTTTCACTGAATCTTAAATTTCAGGTTTTCTCCAGAGAAAATGTTTCACAATTTTTGTATAAAGAAAAGTTGTCATGTGCTTCCATGTGTTCAAAACAGACATTAAAAATTTCAAAGGTCAACCACCTGCAGATACTCTCCAAGCAGACTTATTATGCTGTTTGTTGAACATATTCAAAGATATTATAACTATTCATGTTATGTTTTTATAAATGGATGGCATGGTTTAACCCCAGCTGACAACTAAGCTCCATAGAGCTGCTTGTTCACTACCCTCTGATGGGATGGGGGAGAGTCAGATAAGTACAAGTAAGAAAACTCATGTTTTGAGATAAAGACAGTTTTACAGGGAAAACAAAAGATGCACACTCAAGCAAAGCTGAACAAGAACTCCCACTTCCCGTGGGCAACAGGGATTCATCTACCCCAAAGACAGCTTGGCTCTATTGTGTGCAATGGTTACTTAGGAAAATAATCATGACTCCAAATGTCCTTCACTCCCATTTCTCCTTCTTACCCCACTTTATATACTGAGAATGATGACATATGGTATAGAATGCCTCTTTGGTCAGTGGGGGTCAACCGTCATCAGGGCACTGTGAAAAATTTAGGACAAAGCATTTGTTACAGGTTAATCTGTCAAATTATAACTAAAAACAGAAGCAATTTGTAAACGAATCAGATTTTTCATCATGTACAGAGATTGCTTTTTCTATTATTTGGAAAAAGTAATTTGAATAATTTCGTGATTAATTTCATAGAATCATAGAATGTCTTGTGTTAGAAGAGATCCACAAGTCCACAGTCCAACTGCTGGCCCTGCTCAGGACACCCCAAGAGTCATGCCTGAGACATGCACACACCATGTGCCTGAGAGTGTTGTCTAAACATTTCTTGAACTCTCTCAGGCTGATGCTGTGACCACTTCCCTAGGGAGCCTGTTCCAGTGCCCAAACGCCCTATGGATGAAAAACCTTTTTCTAACATCCAACCTAAACCTCCCCTGACACAACTTCAGGCCATTCCCTCAGGTCCTGTCCCTGGTCACCACAGAGAAGAGGTCAGTGCCTGCCCCTCCTCCTCCCCTCTGTGGGGTCTCTCCTCAGTCTCTTCTTCCCCAGGCTGAACAAACCAAGTGTCCTCAGCTGCTCCTCATATGGCTTCCCCTCCAGGCCATTTTATTTATTTTGCATTAATACAATCTTTTTCTAGTTGAGGTCTCAAACTACCAAAGAAGCAGTAAGATTTTCAGAGTTTTGTGGAACTTCTGTGAAAGTCCTGTGCAGTGACTCATTTGGACAACAGAATCTTGATCTACTAAGTCAGTGCTAGAGCTGCAGTCTCTTAGGTGTGTTCTCCAGGGAAATTCACTGCCCACAGAATGCAGCGAAGTAGCAGTTTCACAAACCTAGAGTTATTCCTGACTCAGTAAGCTGCCCCCCTCCCTCCCGATTTGTCTTAGTAATTTGTTTCTAACATAGGCTGCAAAAGATAAACCTGCAAAAGATAAATATTTTATATATCTGTACATATATGTTTTTTGAAATTCAGTGATTCCACACATTTTTTTGGTATGCAAAGATGTCAAGAAAATAGCAGCAAAACTCTGAAGGAGATTCTGATTTTTGCCAAGATGCTGAAAAGACTTCCCAGGTTCACATTAACTTGTGGACACCTCATACTAAGTACATAAGTACATTGTGTCCTTGAAACTTCACATATAGTCTAGTAACGTGATTTGAAGTGCTTACAATCTAAAAAGTTTTTAATTCCTCAGGCAATTGTTCCATGTTTGTTTGTGTTGGTTTTATCTTTATTTGTTACTCATACAGATGATTTTAGCTAGACACAAGTTAGAAAATACTCTGATTTTATAAAAGTAGTAAGGTAAAGCTTTGATACTGAGTATAGGAAGAGTGTGATTTACTTTTGACATAGCACTTGCATTTGACTAACTAAGGAGCTGTGCCATCAATCTTGTGAAAAGCTGGTTGGAGGGAGTGTAGAATGATTTCCTTGTGTTGTGGTGAAACAACTCAGTTTCAGAAGAAAGAGGGAAAACTGATTCATAGCAGAGGAGATCTGGCAGAAGACTATTTGGTTTGATATTTGAGATTTTGGACAGGGTTAAATAACATAGTCATTGAAGGTTAATGCAATGTAAATATAGATGAAAGATGTGAATAAATTAAAATTAAGGTGAGGCTGTTAATGAGTTGTTTCCTTGACCTACATCCATGAAGCAAGTAGTGCTTGCCTTTCATCCTATGCTGTAGTTCCATCATTGTTTATAAAATGAACTATTTTCATTGCTGAAATAAAATAAATTCAGATTCTGCCTGTTTTGTGCCAGTACCTTCCCTCTGCAGTAATTTTAACAGCTTTCTTTTGGGCAAAACCTGATTAATCATATGAATCCAAAAATAAACTACTAAAAAAACTCCATTAAACCACATTATCATAAAGCTGCCCTGCACTTTCTGTGTCAGAAGCTGTCTTTATTTGAATGTATTAGAAATAATCAGTTATTTTCCTTAGTTTTAGAGTTAACTGTTAGCATCACTTTTCTATCAGTGTTGCTTTGCTAAAACAAATGAACCATCAGAGGTACCATTTAAAGTGTTCTCCATAATGAATATCAATATTTCAGCACCATATTTCAGATAAGGATGTAATTAAAAAAAAAAACCTATCATATTTCAATTTGGCAGACATTTTCTCATTGAAATATTTTTTGGCAGAAATTGCTGATATTTACACAGCCTTACTCAGAAATTACCTCCTCTGGATAGATTGCTACACATCATAGTAAATTCCTGACATCAGAAAAAGTTCAGATTTTAATGCTTCTGTAATAAATTTCAAATTTTTTCTATAACCAAGGATTGCTTTCTGCTGAAAATATGCAGAGCAGCCAGGCATCTAATTCTAAAGAAGAATAGTCACCTAGGTATTTTAAGGATTTTCTATTTTTAAGTAATAAATTTCAAAGAACCTGTGAGAGAAACATGAAATATAATGGGATTTATTTTTTTTTACCACTAGTTAGTCATAGGGAGTACTCGACAGGTCAGTAGATAAAGGTATTTTCATCCAGATGGGAGCAGAGAGCACAGAAAAGAAGTACATTTGGTTCTGGGCCATGTCACATGGGAGAATCACCAAATCCTTTGGACAGCTCAATAAATGCCAACAAGCACAACTAGTGATCCCAAGATGTAAACATTTGAAACTGGAAGCTGAAGTAGCTGCTCTTCTTGGGTTCAGAGAACCCAATGCTGACACCCAGTCACTGATGGAGATGGTGCACTCCTGCTTTGACAACACTTTGACCAGTGCTAATCAGCTCTGTCATCTTGCATGTCATTGTGAGAGCTGTGACAAAGCACTGAAAATGCCCAGTATGTTTCTATAGGGATATGTCCTGAACTTTTTAAAACCCAAATGGACAAAAAGGAGGAAAAATGAAGGAAATAAAAGAAGTTCAGGATAAGAATCAAGTTAAATATTCCTCCATAATTAAAATAAATAAAGATTGATTTTCAACAACAGAGGAATCTTTAGAGAAGAAAGAATCAGCCAAAGTCTGTACACAGAGAGTGATTTAAAAGGAGAGGAATTATACAGCAGAAACAAAAGGCCATACAGATATGATGTCATGTGAGAGACAAGCAGAACTTCAGTATATGAGGTTATAATTGTTAAAGTGGTTAAGGCTTATGGAAGGCAAAGTTTTGTGCTCAGAGAGGGCTCAGCCCACGGCTTCTCATTCAGCAAAAAGCCCGTCGCTTTTTCTTCTGTCCACAAACAGTAAACAGTAACAGTAACAAAATCCTGCAGAAATTCCCTGATTGCTTTTCTTCACAGTAGAGAATGATTTGTTTTTTCTTTCTGTTTGTTTTCCTTATTTTAAGAAGTTAATTATCCAAACAAGGACCTTCCATTTTATTCCATGACTGCTTAATTTCCTTAAAATCTTGTAGGTGAGATGTTTTGTCAGAAGTCTTTCAGAAATCCATTTAGACTCATTTATCTCCTGGTTTGTTTAATGATTCAAAGAACAGCAGTGATTTCTTCTAGTCCTGCCTCACTTTTTAACAAAAACTGTGCTGACTTTTGTAAACTGAATAATATTTACCAGTGCTCACCATTTCTCTGCTTTATTAAATTTCCTGCTATTGGGTCCTTAGAGACATCAGGTTTACAGATCTGTTGTTCCCAGAGCTGCACTGGAAGCTTCTTTAGAAGTTGATGTCAGACCAAGCCAATTTCAAGCAAGAGACACTATGCCAACCTTTATAGTTCTACAGTTGGCTCCATTCATTTTTTATGAATCTTGGCTAAATGCCATCTGGCTTTGGTAGTTTTTTTGTTGTGCATTTTATAAATTTGTTTCTCACTCTCTTTTCAGCAAATGATCTGATTATTCAATCAGAAAAAAAGGGATCAAGCATGGAAATTTTCCTAGATTCTGTCATAGTAAACTCAGAGAACTGATTTAATATTTGTACAAGATCCTGATCTTTTTGGAGCCTCCTTTTCAGTGTTGTTCTCCAATTAGAGTTACTTGCAACTAAGTTTTCTGCTCCTAATATACTGTGACAAAAAGTTGTTATCTTTTATTCTTTCTGCTAACTGATCCTCAAAGACTTTGTACTGTGATTTTGTATAAAGAGACTATACCATCAGAACCTTTTAATTTAAGGTAAATAGCTAGGAAGCATTTTAAGCTAGAAAATGTACACTGAGTACATCTAAATCTTTAGATGTATTTTTAGAATCATTAGAAGGAAAAAACCACTAAAATGTAGCTTCTTTTAAACGAGGTGTTCATAAGTTATATGATGTTATTTAAATAAAAGTACACTATGGACACTCACAATTCACAACACCTGTGAGCAAACAATCCAATAGATACCTTCTCATTAGATCAACACCTAGATCATGACACCGTCTTGGGCATCCCTGATTCATCCTTGAGGAAGACAGGAATGAAGAGGTCCCTGCCAACCTTGCCCACTCCTTCTGTGATTTTGTGAAAAAATAATTATTCAGAAGAAAAGCAAAGTAAAAGCATTTATTTGCCTAAATTGAATATAATAAAACACCCTGCAAACTGTGCTAAGGAATGTCTTATGGGGGAAAAAAGAAAATATAAGCCTAATTATTTAACTGTTGTTATGAATTCTAAAGTGGTCAGCAAATGGGAACAAATTAATTAATCATTGCAAAAAAACCCCTCCCATCTAAAAAAAAATTGTTTATTATTGTGATACAAATGTTGAAAGTCTGATTGTGTTTTAGACATCTCATGAATTTGCAGAAAATATTCAAATCCTAGTAATTAATTTCAAACAGTTTAAATCAGCCTGAGAATTTGCCTTCTTTGAATGCCAGACCTGCTTAAAGATCTTAGAAAGAGGTAAAGAGAAGATGGGGAAATAGAAATTAAATAAATGGAAAATAATAAATGTGAGGGGAAAATTTGATTCTGCACATGAGGAAATAAAGGACTTGACATTATTTTATAATGCCCACCAATAAAATGTTGCTTGTGTATTACCGATGTTGGAAAAGAAGAGGAAATTTGCAAAGAGAAAGAAACATTATCTTTGTTAAACTTTTATCAAACATGGGCCAGTGTGTTTATCACTTGAAACAGCTGCTCACTTAATCTCTGGTATCATGGTAGTGCTAGGAGTGTATTAACAGTAGTTGTAAGCAATAATTCCTAAACCTACATGCACTGAATTTCAAGTGCTTCCTAGAAGGAGGTCAAGACCATTATTTCTATGGTAAAGAATAGAAAAGAAATATGTGGTGAAAAACTGATAATTCTTAAGTTTTAAAGTCACAAAGATAGTAATTTATGTTATTGAAAAAATTTTTGTCCTTAAGTGTTCAGATTTCTAATTTATTTCTAGTGTAATGTAAACAAAACATATACACACACTTGTGAATATATGCACACGCTATTTAAAACATTATTTCATAAGCCACAATGATCTGTATCACAGGAAGATAAATCAGCTAGAGTTATGAGGTGGGCTGAACTACATGTTTTGCTAATAGTGAGCTCAATGTCTCTGTATAACTGTATAATTTAAAGAAGGCTTTAAATCCAAGTCCATATGAACAGAATGTAAACCAGTTTATTTAATTTTTAGAACAGAGAAAACTCAAAATGACTAAGCCAGAAAAGCAGGTTTGATAAATCCATGTCCTCCTACTGCTTTTGCCTTAGAGGATGTGCCTTTACTCTTGTGTTTGGTTTCTGTTAAATTAGTGTGTTGCTGAAATAAACATATTCAAGTGTACTCATCTTCAGTCCTCATGGAGATGCTACTCATCTCAGAGGTGTGCTTGCTCCTGTTCAGACTCCTCTCTTGAGACTCTGCTCACCAAGTAATTTCAGATTTACTCTGAAGTGTCCACCTTTTCTTCTGAAGAAGCCCTGGTTATTCCAGGAGATCAAACAACCTTACTCTCCTTCTTCCAGGGATTTGTCTGCTCTAGTCCTTTCTCTTCTTGGAAGAACATGTTTCATACCTAAATAAAAAAAAAAACCAAAAAACCAAAAAAAAAACCAACAACCCCAAAACACATTCTATCCACTATTTTAAATAACATTTAGATAAAGGAAGTTACTATAATAAAAAAAAAGGAACCCATTCACAGCAAGAACACATAGGATAATTATTTGGTGTTTTGAAAAATGTGATATATTTTAAAATAAGTGAGTTTTTTATTTCCTAAAGTGATTCTTCTAAGGTTTTGTTTGAGTTACTGAGGCATTCCTTTCATTCTGTTTTCATAAAATTTTCTTTTAATGATTTGGTTTAATTACTTGATGGCTTTCAGCTTTCTGCAGATGAATTCTATTTATCTATCTATCTATCTATTATCTGTCTATCATCTATATATCTATGTATCTATCTTCTATAAATGTATAGATACCTAAAGGGATAGAAACATGGCTTTTCCAGTTAAGATTCTACTGTTTAAGGAAACCGGTAGTATGAAAAACAGAAAACCAGCAGCACTGAAAAAGAGAAGACAAAAATACATAGTATTAAATATTGGTATCTAGAGCAGAAACAGGCTGCTCCTTCAGCACATCATGATTAATGCCTTGATCCTTACAGGCACATTAACTTTGCCATTAACATAAAAACTCCTGGCTATTAACAAGAGAAAATAACAAAAAATTTTTCTGCTGGATAATTTACTCTCTATAGAATGCATTATTCATCACTATCCTGCAGAGCCAAAGCCAAGCTACAGTACAACATCAGCATGGTTGCAGTTAGCCCAAACATCATTTTCCTTCAAAGACAAAATCCTCTGTGTGTTCACAAAGTTGCACGTGGACTCTGGTTTTACTTTAGCCAGGCAACAAAACACTGACCAAGTGAACAGCAGGCAAAAGCTGCAGTGCAATTCAAGTTTCCTGAAGACTCACTGTGGGTGATTAAAACAGTGCAGGCTGCTTTGTCAAGAGATTCCACACACATAGCCATAGCAAGTGTGAATTTTTTGCAATTGTTTAGGTTACACATTTTTGAGAAGAAGCTGAGTGATACAGCAGGCTGGAACAGTGATGATAGGGGCAAATCCTCCTATATGAGATGATTGATTACTGCAAGCAGGGAATAAAGAACGAGTGCATCATATCAGATGTAAAAGAAAAGAACATATGTATTAAATAGAGTGGGGAAACAGCTGGTCCCTCAGCCTTCCTTTTATGCAAGGACAAGGATCTGTTCTGAGGATTTGCAGTCTTAGAAATGTTCTAAGTTCTGAACCTTTCCCTCTGCCTTTCCATATATGAATTACAGCACTAACTCAGTGAAACAGCAGCAGGGTGTATGTGGGAGGGGGGCCATCTCTGTGCCTCACATTCAAACAGAATTCATTGCACAGTCTGATTCAGCTGAGGATATCTCACAAGGCAGTGTTGGTCACACCACACCACTCTGAGACTTCTGCAGATGAGTAGACCTGGATTTGTCATAGGCTCTTCACACCTGCCCTCCCTTCCCCTTTCCAGATGAGACCAGCAATGCTGTTCACTGAAGAGAATACAAATGCATGCAGGAAATAAAGACTATGGAGACAAGAATTATGATCCCCTTAGAATTTCTTTTTATCTGCCAAGCTTAACTCTTCTCTCTCATACTGGACTGCTCCTAGAAATTAGTCATTTGAGTTTGGTGGCAGCTGAGTCACAGCTTCATTTCATAAGTGGATGAGAAGAAAGTGGTATCAGCAGAGACCTCAGAGTTCACTCCTCCCACAGACATCTAGTCTGTCACCTTGAGGAGTGCAATCCAGAAAGTTCCACAGGACCGCTATTCCACAATGAATATGAATGAATTGACCCATAGGTCCATGGTCAGGAGGTAATTTTATGAGCAATCTCAGGCATAGCTGGACCCTGCAATACCAACTCCAACTTACTTCTAAAAAACTGACTCCCTTAACGTTCTCCAAAAGGAGGTTTCATATGCCTACACAGAAAATGCCCTGTCATTCCCTGCCCATTGGTGAATAGATTAGTCCTGAGCATGCAGGACATAGAATTGAAGAGTCACTAAGGCTGGAAAAGACCTCGAAGATCACTGAGTCCAACTCATCACCACTGTGTTCATCACTAAACCACATTCCCAGCTGCCCCATCCACGTGCCATTTGAACACTTTCAGGGAAGGTGATTCCACCACTTCCCTGGGCAGCCTATTCCAATGCCTGATCATCCTCAAAGAATAGATCAGTGATTACAATGCCATTTTGTGCCACCCACAGCACACCTCTTGTTCTCAGAGCCGTGTATTTCAGAGGCAAGCAGAGCAAAGCTTCTTTATCTCTCACCAGTGACAACAGGAAGCCTCACATAAGATAAATACCAATATAAATACCAAGCAAAGATGCACAGTTTGCTCTGATTGGAGATGCTAACACATGAGATACTCAGGAATTCAAATCACATATTTAATTTTTTGTCTCTACTAATTCTGTTTTATCAAAAAAATGTGTCAGTTTTACCAAAACACTCAGTTTTCAGAGATATAGAGACAGTCCTGGTTCCTTTTCTATCTATCAGGAGCTTCTGGCTATCCTTCAGTCTGCCACTGATGCATCTGGATATTTATTTATGAATGCATAGTTGCTGATAGAACAGTTTTAAACCACACACATTAAAATTTCCAGGATATCCTTAAAGTTTTCTAGTGGAATTTTTTATTTGTTCTCTGTTCATCTATATCTAGTTTAGAAACTATCTCGGTTATATAAATATATATTTTTTTTTTCACCCAGGTGAAGCAAATATCACTTTCTCAAATAATTTCTCAATAGTGTTAAAATTAATTATTTTTGGCTTCTTACAGTATTGCTTAATATTGTCATAATTTTTATAGACTGGAAATATTTTAGCCCTCATCAGTCAATATTCTATTTTAATAATTTTAAAGATGGACCAACAGATATTTGATTGTTTGGATACATTTCTGTCTCTAAAGAAAATGTTTGCAGTGATGTGCTTGTCAGAGTGGGTGGAGGATAACGAGAAGTCCAGATTCTTGTTTTGTTCCTTGGCATACTTAAAAAGACTTAGTTTGTCTTATGAAAGCACTGGAAAACAAATGAGAAGCAGCTGGCAAAGGCAAAGAAAACTTAGAAGAACTAGGATTATGTGTTCTTATGAGACACTGTATGTCTTGAGCCAAGGAAGCTTCTGTGACCTACTACCTATGTATTAGTTTACACCTGACCTTGTATAAATACTAGCAGATGGAAATTCCCTTAAGATTGACATTGATTCAAAACACTGACTAAAGATGGAGCAAACTGCAGGTCACAAAAAATAGAAGACTCACATAAAATATGTTTGAAAATAGGTATCATAATTGTGACTCCAAGTCTCCAGGATATACCAGCAAGCAGTATCAAAAGTGTTAGCAGTGGACTTTGAATGCTTATAATTTAAAAGACTTTACTTCTTTACACACAAAATGAAAGACTAAATGCTGTAGATAACCCAGCAGGAAATGTGATATGCTTATTCCCCCCATTCTTTGAAGAAAAGTCAAACTCTTTCTCATTCCTTATTCATGTAAATAGTTGATATTAATGACTTTCTTGAATTTTCTATTGATTTGCAGCATCACTGTTCTTGTCTTGAGTCTTGTTCTTCCATTCATACTTAAAACCTGAAAATAATAGAAATATAATTCTGTGCATTTTGAATGTTATCTCTGTTTTGTCACACAGGAACAAACTACTCAATAAAACGGAGTGGGAAGTGGTTGGATGTAACCCCAGGCAACATATCTGAAAATGTCAGATGAATACATCAGTGTTTCACAGCAATCTCCTGCTGTGAAGGTTTCCTCATGTTTCATTTAAATAGACAGTTTTGTTGCCATATAAAATACTAGGAATACTCAGAGCTTGAATTTTGCTTTGAACAGAGAATCTTTCCAAGGATTAGGGAAGAATTCTCGTAAGAGCATCACAAAGAAGCACACAAAATATGTACACACATTATACATACACATACAAAATTATATGTATTTTTAGTGATAACCACACCATAATTTTGAGCCTGATATATTTTTTTGATAGAAGCAGTAAGAGAAGCTTTCACTTACCATGTCATCCAGCCATACTGACATAGATGCAAATCAGATGGCTGTATGTACAAGTGCTGCTTAAAAAGATTTTGGGTTTTTTAATGCAAATACATTGCAACATGTTTCTTATTTTCCTGCTGTTGACAGAAAATGGTAAAAAAGCCATCTCAGACATCTTGGAAAACCAGGTAAATTTGTTATTACCTTAAAGCCTCTTAGGAGTTCTATTTTTTTTTTTTAACAATGTCCTGAGTTTAGCTCAGATAGAGTTAATTTTTTTCACAGCAGCTGGTATGAGGCCATGTTTTGGATTTGTGCTGAAAACAGTGTTGTTAACTCAGGGGAGTTTTAGCAATTGCTGAGCAGCTCTTACACAGAGCCAAGGCATTTTCTGCTCCTCACACCGCACCCCAAGAGGGGAGAATGAGGGTACACAAGGAGTTGGGAAGGGCCACAGTGGGACAGCTGACCCTGGCTGACCAAGGGGACATTCTATAGCATATGGCATCATGCTTAGTATATAAGGCTGGGCAAAAGAGAAAGAAGGGAGATACAGTGGGAGCAATGGTGTTTGTCTTCCCAAATCACAGCTACATGTGATGGAACCCTGCTTGGGATGGCTGCACACCTGCCTGCCCATGGAAAATGGTGAATGAATTGTTTTGCTTTGCTTGTATGTGCGGCTTTTGCTTTTCCTTTTAAATGGCCTTTGTATCAATACCTGAGTTCCGTCACTTTTCTTCCCATTCTAGCCCCCATCCCACTAATAAGAAATATTGAAAGCTGCCATCTGCCTCTTCTGTTACACAATTTCCAAATTGTGCACAAAGATAGATTAATTGTTGTTTCCTAAACAGAGGAAGTGTGAGTCCTTAGTTTCTAAATTATGTAAAACACACTGAGATTTGGAGTGAAGTTTGCCTGCCTGTGATTCACATAGAAAGCTTTTAATATTGACCTTTTCCTATTAAAATAGAACCCCTAAGGAGGAGATGTGACTGTGCACATCTTTACCTTAAAACAGGACATACCTTACTGCAAGCTGTACAGCAAAATAATCAGTCAACTATTGTGGCAATTGCTTTATGTTCTGTTATGTTTTGCACTTTGATTGGTGCCAAATGAACACTAATGAGATTTACCTAAAACAAACTAGGAGGAAGAGCAAAAGGTGGGGAGTAAAGAAAGGAAATTCAGGAGGCTGGGTTTAGACTTCAGGATTCAGTGGGGTTTTTATGTATCTTTCAACTCTAAACACAAAACTCACTATTACTGAGCTGTTCATGGGGAACAAAATGAGCATAAGAATCATTGATGCAAAGACAGCCGATTCATGTGTAGCTGGATGTTTCTGTGCATTTCACATTTCTGTGAGGAGTGAGCTATTCTTATAAATCTCTCAAATAATGTGTCTTGGTAGCAAAGATCTTTGCTACTTCAGTTGCTTTTGTTAGCAGAACTGTCTGAAAAATAAAGCTTTTGATCCATAAGAAATTGGCTTTTTGTTTATTACCCAGTAGTGGAAATTACTGTATCTGTATACAGTGAAACTGATTTCTGCAAGAAGGCCTTGTGGGAGGATTCAACACTAAAAGAAACAAAAAGCAGGGTTATAACATCTATCTTGTTATAAACCTCATTTAATATCTGAAGCTGGACTCAATCAAAGTCCACTGGAAAAATGTCCTCAGATCTCCGGCTGGATTGAGGTTCTTTGGCAGGGAAGAAGACATCAGCAATACAGACCCAAGGAGAGGTGATACCAAATAGCAAGTGATGGATGATTTTGCTGTGTAGAATATCTAAATAAGGGCCAAAGCTGTTGTTCATTGTACACAGCAAGAGGGTATCAGCCTCTTACTGTTAATGGATGTTTTGAATGGTATCTGCCACAGTTCTGGGTTGTACCTGCGCAAAATCTGAAAATGAATATAGGGAAAAATTATAAAAAAGTCAAGATGCTGAAGAAGTAACCTCAGAGGAATGATAAAGTAAGTGAAAGGATGCTTTTTTTTTTTTCATGGGGGCAATACTAAATCGGGCACAATATTTCTGTGGAAGACTGGCATTATGGAGTGAGAAGGTTAAGTCAAGGTATTTCATGGGAATGCAATACAGATGTGATGATACGATATCTTAAATTGCCACTAAACATTAAACACAGCCAAGAAGCAAGTTGTGTATGGAGTCCCCATAATTCTCACAAACTACAAATATAAGTATCAGAAAAATTGTTTACCACAGAAAAGTTCTGTATTTGCAGACTGTTGACCACAATGCTTTAAAGCTTTCTGCCCTCCTTTCCTTTAGAGAGGAAACATATTCTACCTCTAGAGTTATTCTAAAATTAAAATATCTGAATTGGTCTAGAGCACAAGGACCTTTTCAATTCAGCCACTCTTGCATCTCAGTTTGATATTGCTAAAAGAGAGAGTAGGCAGCAATCAAATTCCGCACCTCTCTGATACCCTTTGAGAGGAAGCAGTTGTGCTTCTAAACAGAACTCTGCTGAGCAACAGGGAGTTTGCTGTTAAATACTGCTGCAAATATATAATTGAATTGCTTTTAATGGCTGCTGCAAAAGCAATCTATGCCTCCAGCTCATAGAATAAAACCTAGAGCAAAACAGTTTAATAAAATACATCACTTCACTGTGATACTGCTAATTTTGTGTGTTCTATTGGGATTTCTTTTTAAAGTATGAAACTTCTTTATATTTATTAGCTTTCCAGAAAATTAGCAACAGTAATTACAAAATCCTTCTAAGGTTCCCAGGTTATTCTGATTTTATGCACGGTTAACCTGTAGAAAATACCTTTGCTTCTTTGGGCTTCAGCTGCTTTTGTATCCTAATGAAGACCCAGGGATAAAATAACAACAACTGAGCATAGTTAAATATTTCATATTGAATTACAGGGAACTTCCTGAAGTGTGCATTTTCTGAGAACTGTTTGTGCAATGCTTTTGTTCTGTACACAGACATTAGTATTGGATTTGTACGACTACCTTGAACACATAAATGAAAATTAATTTCTTTATAATTTTTTCTCTAAGTAGGTGCCAAGAGCTACACTAGTGCTTGAGAGGTTAAAATTTAAAGAGGAAAAATTATGACATTGCGCTCTTTTGAAGGAATCTAGGTATTTTGCCTTTCCATGTGTTTAATTCCATATTTTATTGACTAAACTGTATGTAATTCTATAACATTCTATGTGAAAATATTTATATGTATTCTGTGTGTTTGATAGAAACTTAGGCCATTCACCTTCTACAATGTTTAATAATATTTTATTCAATTCTACTCAAGAGATCACTAACAACAGCAGATATCTGGCTAAAATGGTCCAATTTTTGAGTAGTTTCAATTAACTATTGCAATAAATCTTGGTACATTGAAATTTGAAACACCATGAGGATACTCTAGGGTAGTCTTTTACTGTGTGCTAGAAAGCATTCATTGGTTATAGAAACTTTTGAAATTATGTAAGCCTTTATCAGAGATCTCATGCACTCTTTTGGGAATTTTATTTTGAAACAGTGATTGCACTGCTCTGATTTATACTATCCTTTTCACTGCCATGTAGGTTTTCCACAGAGCATACCTTGTATGTGTTAATTACTAGAAGTGGTTTTAAGGGCCTGTTAACTTCATTGACTTTATGTAATCCAATAACTGCCAGTGCTTATATGGCACTGCTAAAAATGACCTTGAGATTTAAATTCTTGGTACCATTCATTTGCAAACTAAAGTCCATGGCACATCAGTTTCATGAAGCAAAGTCTGGAGACAGATACACAGAAGAGTAGGAATAGGGAACATAATAAAATGACTAATTTTGAGGGTTAGATTTAAATAATCCCTGTGAAGTTCAGTAGCATAAAGGCCATTTAGCTTATTTAGCAAAGCACGCTGACTAATGTGTAAACAATTTTGTAGTGAATAGAAAAACTCACCAATGACTGAAAATTAAAAATATTGAACAATGGGTTTACTAGGAACAAAGGTAGTTGGGAAATTGAAGGTTATATTGTGATAATTCTTTTTATTTTATGAAGAGAGGTTTTAATCAAAAGAAGCAATCCAGGAGGCCTCTACCTGGTAATTTTTTATTTCAGAAAGAAACAAGTAATAAATACTTTGAGACAAAAGAGTCACAATTCTTCTGTAACACTTCTATGAAGCACTCTACAATATACTACTTGAAATCTTCCAAGTATTTATTCTGTGAGTACCAGAAAAACTCTTGTGCATTACTCTACCACCTCCTTGACCTCTGAACAGCAATATATTTATATAACATATATCTGAGCTTCAGAGAATAATCACAAGCCAAGTAACCACTGGTAAAAAAAGTGGTAAAGAAAAATTTCCTTTGATGCATCTTTTCCGGGAATACACTGTCACATGAAAATTTTCATTCCATTATGCCATAAATCAAAGCATTACAACAAACACAGGGTGGTCAATAATACATAATTACAGAAAAAAAAAGACAAATGTTTCAATTAGAAAAACTTGCCCTGGAGGCATTTTTAAAAGGTTCTTGGCATCAACTCTTCGTGTAGAGATATAAATCCTGCAAAATCAGCCTGAATCAATGTTGTGGAATCAAGATGTACTCCTAGACTAATAGAATAGCTTGGGTTGGAAAGGAGCAGTAAATGTCATCTAGTCCAGCCCCCTGCAGTGAGCAGGGACATCTTCAACTAGATCAGGTTACTCAGATCTCCATGCAGCATGACCTTGAATGTTCTTGGGGATAAAGCATCTGCCATCTCTCTGGGCAATGCGTTTCAGTGTTTTACTACATTTGTGATTAAAAATTCTTTATTATTCCTAGCCTAAATCTATCATCTTTTAGTTTAAAACTTTGCCCTGTCACAACCGGTCCTACTAAAACATATATCCTCATTTTTCTCATAAGCCCTTTTTGAAGGGGCTTGTAGGAGGTCTGAAGGGCCACAAGGAGGTCTCCTGGAGACTTCTGCAGGATGAGCAATTCCTTCTCTCTGTGTCTTTCCTCATAGGAAAGGATATCCAGCCTTCTGCTCACTATTGTGGCCCTCCTCCAGACTTTCTCTAATCTTCTGGTCCATGTCCTTCTTATGCTGGGGGCTCCAGAGCTGGACACAGCACTCCAGATGGGGTCTCACCAGAGCAGAGCAGAGGGGAAGAACCCCTGCCCTGTTCCTGCTAACCAAGATGCTTTGGATGCAGCCCAGGACACAACTGTCCTTCTGGGATGCAAATGCACACTGTCAGCTCATGTTGAGCTTCTCATCAACCAAGTCCCTCTCCTCAGGGCTGCCCTCAGTCCATTCTCCACCTAATCTGTATTTGTGCTTGGGATTGCCCTGACCCAGATACAGGACTTGGCCTTGGTCATAGGAGTAGCATGGGCCCACCTCTCAAGTTTGTCTAGGTCACTCTGGATGGCATTCCTTACATCAAGTGTGTCAGCTTGGTGTCACTTGGTCTTGCCAGCAAACTTGCTGAGGGTGCATCCATCTCACTGACTATATGATTGATTAAGGTTAACCAGGGCTGGTGCCCATATGGACCCCTGAAGGACACCACTTGCCACTGACAACGCTCTGGAGATTGAGCTGTTGACCACTAGTCTCTGGATCAAACCATCCAACTAAATCCTTGTGCACTGAACAGTCCATCCATCAAATCTATCACTCCAATTTGGAGAGAAGGATGATGTGGGAGGCTGTGACAAAGGCTTTACAAAAGTTCAGATAAATGACACTGCAGTCATTTATCTTGTTTTCCCTTGTCCACTGATGTAGTCACTCTGTCATAGAAGGCCACCAAGTTGGTCAGTCAGGACATTCCCTTGGTTGAAGCCATGTTGGCTGTCTCAAATCACATTCATGTGCCTTAGCAAAAGTTCTGGGAGGATCTGTTCCATGACCTTCTCAGGCACAGAGGTGAGGCTGACAGTTGGGTAGTTCTCAGGACCCTTTTCTTGGATTGTAATGGGAATTACAGTCAATTAAATGAATTATTTAAAAGTGAGATGTTCACACAATTTTTTTTTTCTAGAAAAAGAAAGTAAGGCAAGGTCCTTTAACAAAATTTTCCTAATGCATTTTAAAATTGTAGGAGTATCTAACACAATATTGTTGAAATAATAGATCAATTTGGTGTTATTCAATATTGCAAAAGGCAAGTTATAGGTTCAAGTGTAGTGTGAAATATTTCTGAAACATTTCAGAAATATTTCAAACATGTAGCAAGCATGGGGAAAAGAAAGATATCCTGTCACCATGAGATATAAGCAGAACTCATACAGGGGTACATGTGGTATATAATTGTCACATTTTAATTTGATAATGCCCTTAGTGTCCCATATTCTTGTTCTATTCATTGATTGTTATCATTATGCTCAATTCTACTTAGGAAATTTGCCATGACTCTTAGAACTATGACATGTGACACTAAGGATTTTGATAGGTTTAGTAACACAGCTGACAGCTCATTTGCAGTTTCCAGATTAAAGCGCTCTGTGTCAGTCCTTCACAAAGATAAACATGCACAGATGTCAATAACTGCACACAGAGAGTGAGAATTTTATGGCAATATCTACTTTGCTAAGGACAGGGTAGAAAGTTCAGGGTCTCATAATTATAAAACAGTGAGCAGTAAGCCTCCTTACTAGAGGTTAGGAAAAAGAGTGAAAACTTGTATTCTAGTTCAGATAATGCAGGTAGAGTGACAAGAAATGCAACTTTGACTGTAAGTAGGTGTGTCTGCTACTGTGGGAGCTTCTCTGTGAGCTGGAAGATGGATGTCAGCATTCAGAGAACAGGACCCCAGTTTTTTGTCTGTGGTCGATGCAACCAGCTGCTGTTTTCATTACCTGGCTTCTTAGAAATTATCTCTTGATAATGGAAGAGTATGGGGAGTCATGTACTTTATATTGTCTGTTTGCTGTTCTATGTTATGTTTTGTTATGTTATATTTTGTCATGTCATGCCATGCCATGTCATGTCGTCATGTCATGTCATGTCATGTCATGTCATGTCATGTCATGCTATATCTTGGGGACTTAGTGCACTCTTGACTCCAAATGCCTTAATTCTTCAGACTGTATGTGTGCTGGCAACTACCAGGAATTACAAAGCAACCAAACCCATGGGGACAGGGTCCTTGCATGCTGCCATAATGCTGGCAGAGCCACCAATATTACAACAGTTTGCATCATCTGAGGAGCTGTCCCATATGCCGAAGTCATGACCCATGAACCACTATGAGCAAAGCACCTTTAACAGCAACATGTTGTACATACACTTTGAAAGATACTTGCTTGCCCAGAAAAATGGATTTCAACATGAAATCCTCTGTACTGTGTATTAAATGAAAGTGCCTACAGTATCAATACCTCCTTATCAGGAGCTGTATTTTAAAAAACCATTAACTGTTTCTGAAGTAATGTTGCAACCATTTTCAGGGCTACTTATCTCTTTCGGAGTAACATCTTTATGTATTAGTTTTACAGAGCTAATGGGTTTATTGCACTGATGTTGTAATTATGTTTTATGTGACTCAGGTATGCAACAGCTGTTGACCTTTTTACTGCCACCAAACCAGATAAGGCTGATACACCACGAGAGGAATAGTTCACACTAAGCATTTTAAAAGTGGATAAATCATATTAATGCCTCATTAGCCTTCAGTCTTCCATACACACTCATTAAATAAAAAAGCATGTTACCAAGAATGCTCAAGGTTAAGCAACAGCTACAAGAGCATAAATGAACCTATAAATGCACAAATTAATTTTAAGTTAATAAAAAAAAAGTTATTATTAGTTCCTATTAGGAAACATTCCTGTTGGGATTTTCTTATCTTCCATTGGTGGTTATTTATGTTACTGCAACATGTTGTCACAGTAATTTCCTATGATATAGGTATAATATCCCATCTCTGGGTTAAATAAATGTTGTTACAACCATTTTCAATTATTTTTGAAAATAATGATTAGTATAAGCATGGTCTTTAGGTGAAGGAAACCTAAAGATGTTCTATATCAAGGAGAATGTATTCCACATCTCATTTTTACCCTGTATCTGCTGCAGTTGCCAATTGAAAACAGCTGCATGTTCAGTGTATGTGCTGAGCTTTGTGGATATCTAGTTGGAGCACCACTGAATTAATTAAATTTTTTTTTCAGGATTCTCTTCATGCAGCTTCATTAATGAAGAAAGGACGATATGGAAATGACCTTTCCCAAGAAATCATCTAGACTTAACCACATGCACTGAGGAAGGAGACCATTCCTGACAGACATTGGTCTACCTCAAACACTGAAGAACACTTACCGTTTTTCCCTAGCTTTTCTGTTTCAGTCCTCTACCATCCTACAGAAGAAGAGCTTTTCCCACCACCCCACTAACAAGTATTTTTGTAGGTTAAGTTCATTTTTCCAGTCACACCTTTATGGTGGTCAGAAATAGCAATTTATATCTCTCTCTCCTGTAGCTTATATTTTTTTAAGAAATCCTCATTCCTTCAAACTTCAGACTAGACAGAGAAAGTTCACTATGCAATTTGCAATTTACATTAACCCAAGCTGAATGTATAGCCAGTCCAAACTGGACCCAGCTTCAATTGTGACCTTTGAGCTGAAGGAAGGGGAAGAGCAAAGTCTCTATCATCCCAGTGCCTCCCTGCTGGTGCTGTGTGACTGACCTCTGGGCTTTGCCTCCTAACTGTAGACTCTATTCTTCTGGATTTCTGTGAGCATGGTTTGGACACTAATGGTCAAGGCAACAACTGCCCTACAAAACATGCAGCAGTACTGAAAGGCCCTTTGCCTTAATAATTTCTTAGATGTAGTTTACATTTTTAAGTTATGGTGGTTAAAATAAGAAAATCTGGTAGGACTTGTTTGTTTGCTAGCAGGCACTTTATTTCCTTTATCTTGGATATTACACCTTGGTACACACAGACCTCTGGGGAATGCATGGATTCTAGATGTCTCCTGAGTGTCACAGGAGCAATGTGAGTGAAGGAAGTTCCAGGAGGAGAAGGCAGACAACTAGAATTCGGTGACATCTTTTCCAGCCAGTACTCATTGATTTTAACCCTCTCTTATGCATCTGCAATTTCTTTCTCAATTGTTTCCAAGCCTTTAGCTTCTGCAATGAAACAGGCAAAGATTCTACTAATAGACAGTTTACCTCTTTTTAATAAAAAGACAATCAGTACAGCAGTTCTACTTTGTGTACCGTGTAAGACAGTGTCCTAAGGGAAAAAATGCTATGTGAACATGTAATCAGAGATCGTATTGCAAATCATAAATAGAAGAAAATATAAGACAATGTCAAATAAACTGTTCCTACCTTTTATTTCACACTTTCTAAATTTTGTGTCTAGTTTCTTGTGTTTAAGCACTGGAGGTGCAGGGAAAGGTCACTTGTAGGTAGGGAGAGTGTTTTTCAATCCCTACATGACCAGTAACAAACAAATCTTGGTGTTACATAAATCAGGTCATGGATCTCTTAAACTTACACATAGAAATGTCCACAGCCAACAGCACTAAAAAGCAAACTCCCCAAAGCAAAGCTGTCCACATAACCAAAGTCTCTACATTGCCTGGGAAAAATGCAGTTGAACTGTGGGAAGGTGTTTTATGAATATCTGACAAGTAACAGGGTAATTCTGTTACATTAGCCAAAAACTAAAAATAAATCTACCAAAAAAGGGAAAGATAAAAAGGACATGAGAGTACTTTCTATTGGTAGGAATTCTTAAATAGAATGGCTCATCAAACTTGTGGGCGTTTATTCTGTGTGAATGTTTGTTCAAAATGGTCATTGGTAAGTTTGGCTGTACAAATATTGTGTTAAGGAAATTGGGAAAACTACATTTTTCTGTATCTCTCCAGTAAACATCTGGGGAAATGTCAGAACTTAATGGTACTCCAGGGCAATAAAATGAAAAAATAGCAATGATTCTTCACCTTCACATTTGTTTTTTATGTTTCCTTTGCTCAGTTCCTAGAGGGTTTCCAAGCAGAGGTTGATTTGGACTGAAAAAACCACCCAGATCTCCCTGAGGAGCTAGTACGAAAATGTAAAGGATGTAATGCACTGTTTGGATGTGGTTGGGAAGATGCCAATGCCATCAGGTCCACCATGAGCAGTGACACACTAATGTTCCATCTGATCATGCAGGTGTTTTCCTGACAGACAGGTAAAGTTTCTGCTCCACTTATCTTGACTGTGGAAATGTTTTTGACGTGTATAATGGTCAGAACAAGAGTTTTGGTTTGTTATCATGCTTTACCTGCAGGATAGCAGTAGGGCTGTCCCAAAGGTAGCCCCAGAGAAAACCAATACCATGATTTGATTTTTTTAACCCTTTTCCATTTATTTTTGATTCTCCTTTTCTCTGCTCTTGTACCATCCTTTCTCCATTCCATCTTCTTCCCCAATAATCAACCCACTCTTAATTACTTATTTCTCATTCATCCTGATTTTACTACACCAAATTTCATATTTCTAATACTTTTAACTTGAGTCCAGGTAAGTTCTACTACTAATATGCATATTACATAGATACTGCCTGCCCACACTAAGGCTTCACTCCCCAAAAGGTCTGATATTCCCCTTCCATGATATGCAAAGTCTGGCCATTTTTCTCAATTGAGTTCCTGTGAAGTCCAGTCATCTTTCACAGTGTTTTATTTGGCTTTTTATACTGTTATCTGTCACATCCAACACCTTCTAATATATTATGCTGTAGTCCTACTTTTTTTTTGTGGGTTAAACTCAGCAACCTGATCATTTGCGACTGCTCACAATTAATTCAAGATTTAAGTACTCTTATACTCTGGTGAAAAAACAACAAAGTTATTTTGTTGGAATTGTCAGGTAGAATGAAGAAATACTTAACTGTCCATATGTTTATTAGCAGAGAAGAAAACAGGAAGCCACTAGACTAGATACCAGCAAGGAATGATGTCTGCACTGCTCTTAATAATGGACAGAGGGCAAGGGCCTGATTTGGCATGGTGTGTATAGCAAACACTTGCAGACTGTTTGAAAGGTGACTCTGAAGCAAAACTTAGAGCATATCTCAGCAGCGTTTTGAAAAGCTGAGTAACAATTTTTTGTCTCATGGATGGAAGAAAAGTGATTTTGGAATATCCTCTTTTGTACATAAACAGGACTGCAACTAGCCATTTGTGATGTCTCTATTAACAATGCACTAGTGTGGTGTTCATGGTTTTCCAGGATAAAGGTGGATGGGGCTGGCCCACAGTGAAGAGTGCTGTGACACTTTAGAAGACAATCCTAATGGTAACAAAAAGAAAAAAAAAAACAAGTCATAAACCTGGACTTTGAGTAGTGCCAATATTTTATCATTAGAAATGCAGAAACCAACTTCCAATCAGCAATGCTCAGCACAAGAAACTCATAATTAATCCTGTACCAGGGTACCAGCAGAGGCTTGGAAGAGCCATAGAAGATGGCTCTGATCACCAGAAAGAAGCAGATGATGGACACAATGTCTTCTCTTTTGGGGAGTAATCAGATAACACATCGTCCTGGAAGCCACTGTAAGGTGGAATGGTGGCTTTCCTTTTGCCATTGTTTAGTGTTAGTGTCACTGAAAATAATTAGTGTTGTGGAAATTTGTCATTCTTTGAGGATCTGGATGGCTGCTTGGTAGAGCAGTGAATTTAGTTAGGAGATGTTTTTTGCACAAGGATGAAAGAACAAAAGGGGAAGAAGAACACAGATTTGCAGCTGATGCTGCAAACTATGGAAAAACTCAACAAGTGAGGCCACATTGAACCACAGGGCTTTTCATTTCTTTCCCTTCATGAACTATGGGTCACAGTTGGCATGCTGAGCCTTTTAGATCCTGTTATGTAGGTTGGGGTGTTTAGGGAAATAAAGTTGGAGAGAATTGGAAAGAAGCACTAATTTCAGTACAAAGGTAAAAGTTTTATTAAGAAGCAGAACCTTCCTCTAACCATTTTGTAGAATTTAAGTGCCTTCCCTAAGATCCCTCAAGCTTCTGAATATTTTCTAGAGGTTTTTTCACATTCCTTACAATGTCAAGGAGATCTGTCACTGCTTCAAATTTAAAATCTGTAAGAATCCTGGTAAAAACCAACATATAAAGTGTTACTGGGGAAGGTGGCTTCAATGAATTTCTAGTTGAGCAGATGTAAACTTTCCCTGTGAGAACAGCATGTTAAAAACCCCATGAATTACATCAGTACTAGATAAAATTGGGGTGTTCTGCCAGCATTCACACCCTTGGGATGCAGCAGTAAATGAACAGAATTTGCCCATGATTATGTTCTGTTTGATACTTCATATGACATGACAATAAACCTTGAGCTACAAAAACATGTTTACAACAGTGAATCAATATTGTGGCTGCTACTAGATTCAGATGATGAGATGATATTTCCTTGATAAGGTCATATCACTGGTTGCTTAATATTTGCTTCAATGTTCAGGTGGTTCAGCGTTATGCTAGAAGGGGCACCAAAGTAGAAAACAGACTGACCATGGATAATAAAAAACATTGCTAATTTTTCTGTATGCTAGCAGTCTGGGGAAAGTTAGGTACGACGAATTTATGAGATTCTGAGCATTACCTGGGAAGCCAAGTGTATCGTTCAAACAGGATAAGAGAAGGCTTAATGCAGAAGGTGACTTATGATGGAAATCAACACCATGTCAAATCACCTACACTGTTAAAAGACAAATTGCAGGCATGATGGAGAAAGGAATTTTATATTATCTGTTCACTGAATTTTATGCCAACAGCTTTACAGTTTTCATTTGTGATCAGATTTTCCTTTTTGAAGGTAAACACAGTCAGAATCAAGAATTAGCTAGCCATGTCAAAAAGGGCAATAGGATTCTCTCTGTCTTTAAGGAAGAAGGAATTAAATAGCAACCACCTGCTTCCCACTACAAATACCTTTATCCGGAAGTTAGTTCCTCAGCTGGTTGTCTTTCTCTTCATTTTTACTCCTCTCTTGTAGCTCAGTGGGACTACAAATGTTTCTCTCTCTCTTACACATATTTTTAATGCCAGTTAGCCTTTGGATATGATTATGCAATACAAATAAATACTTGGCAAGTTGTTAATCTGTTTGGATGAAGACAAGGTAAAAAATTGTCACCATGACAATTATTTGTTACTGGTAAATATTATCCAGAGAAGCTGTGGAATCTCCATCCTTGAAGATTTTTAACCTCTATTTGAGGTCCTGAGCAAACAGATATTGCTTTGAATTTAGACATTCTTGGAGAAGGATCTTGAACTAGAGATGTCCAAAGTTACTTTCCAGAGTAAATCTTTCCGTGCTTGTCTGATTCCAGTTATAAACTGGTAAGTGAAAGCATAAGTTACCTTTAGTTGAGAAACAGTTTCTGTTATTAACATTGTGTCCTACCTTTAAAGTTATTGCAAATCCAGTTTGAGTATTTGAGGACGCCTATATGAAGGACATAAAACAGGCTTTGATATATACAGAAAAAGATCTACAGCCACTGGAAAGCCTGACTTCTCTGTAACAAGTTGTTAGCTAGGTTTTCTAAAGAATAGCTTCCAGTTCAAGACTGTAATTTCAGCATCTGAGATAGCAAAGATACTCTCCATCAGATTTCAGAACAACCCAAAGTCTGCAATTCTTCTTAGCACACTAACATCTAGAGTTCCACTGCTGACAATGTAATTGTCCTATAGCTCAAGATTTGGTCAGTCTTATTGCTGCTATAATGTTCTTGGTGCTAATGGAAAGTTAACATTGTGACAAAACAAATTATATCACTGCATACAGAGAAGACTTTTAAATACTAAATTAAAGGAAATTTTCACTGTTAATATATTTGGTAAATTAAAGTCTTTTCTCAGTCACCTACCAAGCAGAAAAAAGCAAGTACAGTTTGTCAAGAGTTTGTTATGGATCCCTGAGCTCAGTGTAAATTCCAACAGCTTGTGCTGACTCTAATTGAATGGAGTGGGCAATTAAAAGTAATAAAAAAATAAGAAATTAAAAATTATTTGCAAACAATTAATCACTTCCCCTCCCAAAACTGAAGGCCCAGAGGTTGGTGAGAATTATTAATTAGTGATCCATTTTATTTTATTTCTGGATATGCTGTCCTGAAGGATTTGTCAGCAGAGAAAGTGTATGCAGCATTCTCCTCTTGGCAGAGGCAGGGCAGATAAGTGCAACACAACTTTCACTCAGCTATTAAGCCATAATTAGTAGAATCGTCTCTCTGCTTTTCACCTAATATAGTTGATAGTTGGGAAAGTCTGAAAATAAAGCTGATTGCCCTGGAAATAAAATAATTATGAAATTAGATTATAGCAAGGAATCCCTTTTGGTGTCAGGCTCACTCACTTTCACTGCCTGTGTTTGCTAGTCAGAAAGTTATTCTCAAGAGGCCACCTCAAGAAGAAAATAACAACATTCAGAATGAGATTTCTACATCCTGAACAAATTAGAGACTAATATGAAGTGCCTTTCCACTACATGCAGTTAATGAAAGAAAAGAAGGTTTTCAGACAAGCTGGTGAGGAGAGTCACAAAAGCTAAATCATGCCAGACTAACTTAATCATCCTCTACAACAAAAAAATATCCTCCATCAACACAGGAAGAACAGTGGATGTTGTTTACCTGTATTTGAGAAAAGCATTCAAGATTGCTTCCTTTAGCAGTCTCACGGACAAACTGGCGGGATACAAAGTGGATGGGTGGCCTGTGAGATAGGTGGGAAATGGGCTAACAGGTCATACTCAGAGAGTGGTAGCCAATGGGATTTACTCAGGCTGGCAGCCTGTCACAAGTGAGGCCCCACAGGGATCAATACTGGATCCCATACTGTGCCTTGTATCTCTGTGGCGTCCACAAACCTCTGGTAGATAAACCAGCTTGCAAGTAACATCAAGGAGTATTGCTGTTACATAAACTTAAACTGTTACTTAAACTGAACAAAAATCATTTCACAAAGGAATATGAAGAGGTTATGAGAGTATTTGGATTTCAAGTACTCTGGTGAGGTGAGTGGGTATTTTTACAGGTTTCTTTAAAAACATAGCCCTCTGTGTCACTTCATTTCCCTTCAGTTCAATTTCCTTATTTCATTTCAAAATATAGAATTTTCCTAGAAGCAGTCTCTACATGTAAAAGGAAATGAATTGACTGTTATGTGCTTTTTGAATATAGGTTGAACAGCTTTGCATGTTTGAATTCCTGATTAGTATTTTTGGAGCAATGCTTTATGCCACCAGAAATTAAACTCTATAAATGGCACAATATACAGTGAGAAAGTGCTTTCAAATACTTTGTGTAATATTTAATACTTCTGCTTTACTAGGGGTACTATGTAGTTTCCCAGCATGAGATTTTTGGAGTGTAGGACAATAAATTAAGCAACATTCTCAACCAAAATGAAGAGATTCTAGGAGACATGTTTCCCATGTAAATGAGTGGGGCAAAGATTCGTAACAGGTAAGATATCAAAGATTAAGTTATCTAATATTAAAAGTAACTGATAAGAAACAAATGCTCATATGCAAAAATAGAAGAATTCCCATTGAGGGCAGAACATAGACTCAGCTGGTTTTGTCCCTTGAGAGAGAGGTTGAGGCTGATACTCTAAATGAAAGTGAACTCTTGGGTATTACAGCAACCTATTGAGAGATGATAGCCTGTAGTAAAGGGAACTTCTTTCCTGACTTCTGCAGACAATTAGCTTCTTCCCTCCAGCATGAAGTTTAATAACCTGTGTCATTATATTTCCTTGCATAGCCAGAATGCTAATGCTATTAATATTAAATTCAATCAAAGTGCTGAGTTGAAAAACTGCTTTCCAGCATGTCAGGACCTGTTCAGTTCATTACAGACAGACAGAAATTACTCTGTCATAGCCTATTGACAGGCTGATGGATAACACCTTCTATCAACACATATTGAGAAAAATAATGTCAAAATAATTTCACAAGAATTAAATTAATTAATCTGTATTAAATGATGAGATGATTAAAGATATAATAAGCTGAAATTAGTGTTTAATCAAATAAATAGTTACCCTTACTACTGCTGAGAAACATGTGGAGATTTCAGAAACATTCTTACTAAAGTAATTTTAAAAGTCTGAGGAAAAACATCCTTTTCTCTCCTGGTTCATTTCCACATGAAGTGGGACTACAATTTAATTCCCAATCTCAGTCTTCCCCTCACTGACTGCAGAATGTGCTATTGCTCTAAAATGAATGCAGTTGTTCTGGATGTACTTTAATATGGTGACAGATACTTTGGTGGACTTGTGATACAGTAACCAGAACCATTTAATAGTTAAATCTGAAAACAGGCAGCTACTTTTTTCCAAGTTAAGTCTTGAGATAAGTTTACTGACACTGCCTGCTTCCTTGTGAAGCGAGGGCAAGATCTGGGCAACTTGGACAGATCAGCACTCTGCTCCCAACAACCAGCATGGGCTTGGAAGTGATCACTGAAACAGCTTTTCTAGCTTTGTGGTATGATTCACTGCAGGTAAAAACAGTTGAGATATTTTCTCAGAATTGTTTTATTTTTTATCTGTAAGAAATTATTTCATTTAGGTTCTAATTTCTCCATCCTCAGCATACTGAAAACAAATCAGCAGGAACATAATTTTTTTGAAAATATCCAATACAATAAAATCCACTCTTCTTTTTGTGTCTTCAAGGAAGTAAAGCCTCCTTTAGAATTCCTCCTCATTTTCTCTAGATTTTCTGCATTTTTTTCATGGCCTTGCATGGGCCTCTTGTGCTTATCTGAAACTTGGAATTCTTATAACCATGTTGCATCCAGAGGTGAATTTGAGTCATCAGTGAAGGAATATGCTTTACTAATTCTCTGAGCAGTTATTGTATTTTGTTTTTTCTTTCAATAGAGGCTTTTCCAATTTTCTTTTCCATTTCTTATGAGTTTGTTTGCATTTGTAATATGTCGCATATTGCATTCAGTGATATGAGAGTGTGGTAACAATTTCTCCAGTGGATGACAGAATCCTTTCTTATGCTGTTTTTGATAGAATATGTTCCTGTAAATATCCTGACACTTCATCTTTGCAGTATTTATTTTAAAATGGTGGAAAAAGAATGCTGTTCCTAGGTGTTTTATTATTGTTCTGAGTGCTGTGTCAGCCTGTCAAATATTGGCTATAATTTCTTTAAGTCTTACTGAACCCTTAACTACCCCCAGGTTCACACTAATGGTATAAGGCAGTGCTATGCACAGACACCATTCCATGCTTTGCTTTTCCATCTGCCAGATTTCCATAGAGGCTTATACCAGCCTTACAAAATGTATCCAATTTTCCTGGTGAGATTGCTTTGATAGCACACCTTTGACACACATCAAGGAAGACACATTTCACTTTCACTATTGAGAGAGCTTGATCTGGTGACCAGGTCTCAGTAAATGTGCCAAGGACACATGATGGGAACTAGCAGAGCTCCTCGAGAAATACTTCCACCACACTTTCTTCTTATCTTTCCTTTGAGGCAGGTTCAAAACCCTGTTCAAAATATATTAATTGGGGCCACTAGCAAACAAAAAATGAGATTTCATCTTCAATATCTCTGAAAAGAACTAATTAAGCTCACTAGCAATAGAGTTATTATCTAATGATATTTTGTGTTGTCAAAGAAGAATAGCCAGAGAGGAAGAATAGCCGGACTAGGTGAGAATGAGGTGAGAATGAAGAAAAAAGCATGGCTGCAATAAAATATCTTATTGCAAGAAAAAGCAAAGCAAAGGTGAAATATGGCATAGATTGCCTACAATAAATACTTCAGCAAGAACTACAGAAATAATTGTGAGTTTTTCAAGGCCATTTTTTTAAACTAAAAATAAATCCAGTAAGTTCTTTCTTCATTTTTTAATGCCTTGACTATCCTATGAAGCCTAATTTATGTGAAATACTTAACACAAATTAGCTATAAATCCGAAAAGAAACCATATTGAAATATGCAAATAACATTACATTTTATAACAAATACAGATATTTATTAGTAATGACAAACATCTCCATTCTTGAGTTCTCAGGAAGGAATCAGTGTTTTTTTCCTAAAGATTATTCTACTGATTTTTTTTCTATATTTTTCAGAGTTTTTTAGGCAAACTAACACACTTAAACATTTAATTATAGATATGAAAACACTAATGAAGCCTAATGACTGTGAAAGTCTCCTGTAGTTGATCTCTCTGATGTCTGATATGACTGAGACAGGCTTTCATTGGAAGAGAGTTTTCTCTTCAACTTATTTCTACAACATCTGTAGGAAAACATCTGTTTTAATATCTTCAATCAGTTCAAAAAGCACTGGGCCCAGTTGTGCACCTGCAGTTATAGACTGTAATTGCTTGGGAAGCTAAGCTAATATCAGTAATTTAGGTGTCTGCTATGAAAAAAAAAAAAAATCTTTTTTCATATTGCTTTTTTTTTGCTGCTTTTTTTTTTCCTACTGACACTTCTTCTATACACTGGATACTTCTTACACCATAATTAAAAGAAACATAAAAAAAATACTAGAACAAAAAAAACCTATGTGACTATTGCAAATCTTTCTCTGACATTGTGGTGTTACAGAAAAGGAGATGGAATATGTGACCTTTATAGCGTCAGTCATTTTTTAAGTTAATTGGAAAAATCTCAGAATAGCTCCAGAGGAAAATTCTTTCAGAGCATTTTATGACTCGGCTTTTAGTATTAAGTCTAGGAAATTGATGCATGTGAAGAAAGAGGTCACAATTGAAGGAGAACTTGCAGATCTGCCTGACTGTAAGCAGCACAGATATTACTCAGTCACATTAATCTTTTCACATGACAAGAAATTATCTGAAATCAGCTTTGTAATCAAAGTATATAGTTCAATGATGAGTAAATACTCTGGCAAATGTTCTTTGTAAAGCTGAAATGAATACACTCTTGAAAGAATTTAAAAACAACAGTAAAAGTCAATGCAAACAAACACAGAAGAAGTCAATGGTGTACCAAAGGTATAAAACTGGATATGTAGGTATATATGTATATATCCATATATATACGGATATATATGCTGGGATTTTTTGTTAATAGAGAACAAAGTCTCTCCATTACTAGTTATTACCTCAGGTCGGGGCACCACTGTTCTGCCACTCAAAAGGAGACTAATATGAAATTCGGTGAATGTAACTTGAAAGTCACACTGTTCAGGGGTTTTTTACTATTAAATGAAGAAAATGAAAATAAAGCAGTTGAATGCTTCATTTAACTGTCTAATATCTGTAGGCTCTTCTCTCATAAATATATTTTTAAACACGTGTAATTTAATCCTTATTTGTAAAAAAACACTTGTGTCATTTAATATTCCCAATCCACCAAAGGCAGGAAAAGCCTATATTCTCACACTTTAAACACCAACAGGTTTACTAATTTTGCTAGTTTTAGGGCATAGACCAGATTCTCTGAAGTATGATAATTTATCAGAAGACTTGGAGAAGGAAAGTTATTTTTTAATGTATAAAATAACAAAATCTGTAAAATTTTGAATTTGAACTTACTAGATTGGTAATTTAATTAACTATATTACTATTGGTAATTTAATTTAACCATGTTTAGTACCCTGGCAATCTTGCTTGGTTCTGTTCTGTGCACTAATGCAAATTTGCAACGTGGCCATGAGCAGATTGTTTACATAACATGGCTGGTGTTGTTTTGGGTACAGCTAAAAGACACTTACTGTGTTTATATGACAAACACAACAATTATATGGCTTAACAAAGTCTCTAGAGCTATCAAGATGTGGAAAATTTCTAAGTCCTAAGAAATTCCTTCCCTTTCACTCACAGAGAGACTAGCAAAGATTCTGCTCAGTGGCTAATTTTCCATCATTGGCTGGTTGTGGCTACTGATCACTGTGAGAGACAACACACTATCTCAGGCTTCTGCATAAGATTCAGTGCAGAAAATGAAGTAGAAAATTATTCATAGTGTGTGTCATTACCTTGTGTTGTTCTCTGCAAGGAAAAGGAAATACAAAGAAGCATTGCTTGTATAAACAACTGTTTTAGCACAGCACATGTATTCTTAATCCCACTGTTTACTGTGCTTAGTAATACTGGACTCTGCTTATAGCCATGCAGCAGAGATCTCTCAAAATTTCTGGATTTGGGACTTGTTTTACTGTAACCAAGAGGTTCTTCTGCTGCAAAAGCCTCATAAATAGCTTAAGATCTTTCTATACAATGAGAAAAGTAGTTAAAGATTTTCATGTGCAAGAATGTTGTGTGAGGACAAAATCAGAATATGAAAAGCATGTTAATTTGTTTTTCAGTCATGTAAATCTATAATTGGATAAGAACTTGCCTGTGCTAAATTAGAACTAAATAAATTAGTCAAGAATTAAGTACAATGACTTACCTTAGTTTAAAAGATCAAAAAACTTTTGCTGTACAAACAGGAATCCAAATCCTGTCTGCCCACAGGGCAACCTGTGAGTTAAAGCATGTATCTTAAAGCACTGTTCGAGTGCCTCTTGAATGCTGGACGGCCTAGGGTTGTGACCTCTTCCCTGGTGAACTTGTTCCAGTGCTCAACCACCTTCCAAGTGACAAATTTTTTCTAGTAGCTCATCTAAACTTCCTCTAATGCAACTTTAAGCAATTCCCTTGCGTGCTATCACTGGATATCATAGAGGGGAGTTCAGCACCTCCCTCTTTGCTCCCCTTGGTGAGGAAGCTCCAAACAGCAATGAGGGCACCTCTCAGTCTCCCCTCCTTCAGGCTGAACAAAGCCTTAGTCACTCTTTGTAACTCATGCCCTCTATTCCTCTCGCCATCCTTATTGCCTTCCTTTGGACACTTTCTAGTGAACAGCCTCCTTATTCTGGGAAGCCCTAAACTGCACACATTAGTCAAGGTGAGGCAGGTTGTGTCCCCAGGACAGTGGGACAGTCACATCTCCTGAACAGTCAGCTATACTGTGCTTAATGCACTCCAGGATGTGGCTGGCCCTTTTGGCTGCCAGCACAAACTGTTTACTCATAGTGAGCTAAAAATCAACCCAAACCCCAGAGCCCTTTCTTCAGGGCTATGCTCCAGCCATATCTCTCAGTCCATATGCACATGCAGGATTACACAGCTGCAGATGCAGAATCCAGCACTTTTCTTTGTTAAATTTCATACTGGTGATAGCTCTATACTCTATCAAGATCTCCCTGTACAGCCTCTCTATCCTCTCTCCTCCTAAGTTAGTATTGTTGGAAAACTTATTTTAGTGTGTACTCAAATCCCATGTCCAGGTCACTGCTGAACTCCCATTTTCACTCTGAGAATTAGCTGCTTAAAAATATGCCCTAAGTCAGCTGAAAAATAAGATGGAAGTTATGTTAGCTTTATATTTGCAGCCATATAACTGTGTCTCATTATTATTACTAAGTCAGCAATGGATCAAGGCATAAATCTGCAGATGCAGGAGAAGGATTCATTGCAATGTTTGCAGAAGCTGTAATGACATTCTAAGCACAACACTTTAGAGAGTCCATATCCTTTGAGCCCACAGCTTCAGGGAATATTGCTATTTTCCTTTGATGTTCAGTAAGTATTCACATTAGTCAGGACAAGAATCAGTGGAAAATACACCTTCTATTTACACTTGAAATAAAAACTGTGAAGAGTAGCATGATTAAATGAAATTGTCAACAGTGTGCTAAAAGCTTCTCTACCCAAATATCATTATTTGCATCTGAATTTTCAGTAGGGAAATCAACAAGTTCGCACCAATAGAAAAAGTAAATATTGAGCTGTATTCCCTACTACCAAAAAACTGAATAGCATTTATCGTTATTTTTTTATTTCCTTGTATATCCTGTGCCAGGTCAGACTATCCCTTTTAGTTCTGTTATGTTTGGATTCAACAGGATTCAATTCAGTGAATTTTAAAAAAAATTCTTTCCAGTATTACTCATTGCTGAGTTACTTCTAGCTGTGCCTAACCAACTGAATATACATGTTCTCTACAGTGCACTATAAATTCTAAAGGCACCAAAATATGTTAAGGGGGATTCATCTGTGCACATAAAATAAGGGGAAGGACATTTTCTATTAAAACCTGACATTTTTGTCTACAATTTTTAAGTAAAATAGAATGGTATCTATTCTTTTAATTCTTTAAGACACTTTATTTAATAGCTCTGAAAATAACCTATGGCTACTTTCATTGAGTACGTAAACACTTTGCAGGAAGTAAACTGTGTTAATAATAATACGAAATTGTATATTTAGGCAAATTCACTGTTTTTCACAAAGTGCTGGCGGAAAGTTCAATGTTAAACATATTCTCCCGCTGTGAGATAGATAGCTAGTTTTTATATTGCTATATTTTCTACAAACTTGGAGCCTGATATTCAAGCCATCCACACCTGAACTGACCTTGCAGAGTAAGTGTAATAAATTGTAACAAAAATAAAAATCTAATCCTGCGCCAGCTATAGCACCTCCCCAGCCCTAAAGAAGGGACAGGAGCATCACTGCTTTCTTTCTGTAGGCAGAACATGATTAATATGATGACAAACAGCAGCACCATAAACCTCCTACACAAATCTAGTCAGCTTGTGTTAAATTAGAATTGGGAATAGAACTAAAAATTTCTCTTAGCCTTGGATAATATCATACCTCTAAGTATTGTTGTATCTTGATGTAAAGACTAAGGAAATATAACAGAAAATTGCCTCAAAAGAGGATAGTCCTGGTCTTTTCTGTCTCTTCTCCTGTACTTGGTCATTTTCTGAATCAGATACTGGTTTCTTTCTGCCAGATTTATTTTCAACTACACCAGTTAGCTAAACATCATCAGTAAATAGAGGCATAAATACTGTGTAGCCATTCAAGAAGGATGGGTGAATCACCAAAAAGTAGGGATGTACCCTAAACATATCTTAATTAAACATTTTCAGAGATGCTTCTGTAGAAATTGCATTTACTTTTGATACAGAACTGCTAGAAATGTAGACTCCCATTGACCTGCCAGCTCTCTTCATAGGCACTTTATGAGTTCCTATCACACATTCACCTCACACATGCAAGTTGAAAACTGCTGCTGAATTTGAATAGGGAATTTTGTTCAGAAACAGAAGAAGAGAAATATATGTCAAGATCAACTCTGTAGTCCTAGAGAGGATGCAGGACCTTTAAGGGAAGGTAAATTAAGTTTTATCTAAAGAATAATCATCTGGCTGGAGGAGACTGGCACCTGCTGAGTCACCAACCCTGGCTTGCTCATACATTAGGCCTAAGCCAGTTCTGTAGAATCTGAGATCAAGATGCTAAAGTAAAGATTATATACAAACATCACATAAGAGAAAAATTTTTTATGCTTAGTTGTTTGAGTTAGCTCTTTGTATCTCTGATGTGGTGTTTGTACCCTTCTAGCCCCATCTTGCCTGCTGTTGACTTCTTCAGATCACGTACATGATATTAAGCATATCCTAAAACATGACCTGAAACAAAAGTTTGCAAGCAATAAGATTCTAGAAAATGTATTATTCAATTAAAAAATTTATACACAGCAGAAATATTACATTACTGGGTGTGTTCACATTATGCAAATGAGACTGCTAGCTCTTAAACAGAAAAACACACTTTTAAACAGAAAAAATACTGTCCAGTGTTCTGTATAAATCCTTTTAACAATGAAAAATTGCATTGTCTATTTGAGTAGCACTATATAAGTTCTCACAATGCATATAATACAGGTATTTATATACTGTTCCATGTCAATTTGAAAATGATCTATAGTTAATCTTTTAGTTTTGTAGTATATGAAGTTGAGGTGAAATAGTTGCACCATGCCAAAGGAAATGCCTTTGGCATGATACAGCTATTGAAGTTAAAATGAAATTAAATTTATCTATAAAAGGTAGATTTTCTTAACTAAAAGTATAAATCTTCAACAATTCTTCTTGAAGTTAGACTATAGAAGATATAATATGGAAGATTAGGAACAACAAAAAAAAGAGACAAAAAAAAGACAGACCCCATAGTACAGCATAAGTTATTTAGGTGTTATTTTAGAGAAAATTGGTTCAAATTTTCTGAGAATGTTACAAAGTCTTCTGTGGGGGGCACAGAAAGATTATGTGATGTAATTTACCTGGTTTCTACTCTAGTCCAAGTCCATCCTGTAATCTACAATGACTATTATATTATGAAGCTGAAACTAGAGAGTAATTTATTTATTTCCCACAAAGGGGTGGGAGGAAATTAAACAAAGAAGTGTAATGCTTTGGACTCTGAACCTCCTCTCATATGTTTTCCACACTGGCCACTGCTCAGATCACAGGCTGAAAAACTTGTGTGGACTGCTCTGACAATGTAGTCTGATTTCAGGTCTAAGACAGGAGTATATTTGTATTTCTATTACAATCTAAACACTATATAAAAAGGGATCTAACATCCCTTTTGAAAAAAAAAAAGTTGGTTTAATGGTTAAATATCATACATGCTACAATAGAGCAGGTTTATTGTGGTTTGCACTTTTCCACTGTCAGTATTTAGCCACCGGCTCCTGCAGTGCTCTTACTAATTAAAAGATTCTTTCTCATAGCATTTATGTAAGGACTATGATTAAGAAAATTATTCTTTTTCTCATTATACAAAACTGGAAGATATATTTCCCTAAATATTTCCCAGAGATTTAATCATTCTGAATTCCTCAGTACTTATCCAGCTACCATGTATTAACATTCTTTTGCTGTGAAACCATGACTGTGCTTAGCATCGGCTGCAGTCCCAATTTCAGGCATAGGGGACTCCAGCTGCTGTCATTTGAGATTTCCATGTTTATAAATCAGAGTATTACTTTATTCCTTCAGGATAACCATTGCACTTGGAGATGCTGTAGTACTTCCGATTAAATAAATTGGCCTAGAATAATCACAACATCAGTTTGACCCACTCATGTACAATATTAAATAGACATATAACATTTATATTAAATGCTTAAGTAACATTTGGCATTTCAAATGCACTGAACTCAATTTGCTTAGTTGCATAGCAACTGGTAATTTTTTTTTAGAATCCTCTTCAGTGAAGGTGTAGATAAATAAAACATTAGAATATCAAAATATGGTATATTAAGTAAGGATTTCTTTTTAAGACTTATTATTATTATTACTTTTCAAGGAAGCCAAAGGTTTTACAGCTTTTGTAGTGGTATTAATGTAGTTATAATTAGTCTACCTGAATAATGAGGAAGTCACTTAAAAATAAGTTGGATGTTGTTTTCATGGTCATTGTAAAACTATGGTCTTCGTTTTCACCATAAAATAAACATGCACATAAAAAGAGAAAACCAGGAACACTAAATTAGATGTGTGAAGTTCTCACCTGCAAATTCAGTTGTAGACCTTCACCTTTACACCTTCACCTACAATTTTAGTTTTGGAAACAAAGGTCATAAAGGAAAAGGATCACCTCCTTTTAACTGCTGGCAACACTTTGCTTAAGTAAGCCCAGAACACCATTAAGATCTTTTGTGGCAAGGGCACATTACAGGCTCATAGATTCATTTATGTTGGAAAAGACTCTTAAGATCACTGAGTCCAACCATTAACCCAGCACCACCAAGTCCACCACTAAACTGTGTCCCTAAGTGCCACAACTGCACATCTGAAATATCTGCAGAGATGGGGACTCAAACAATTTCCTGGTCATACATGTTCAAGTAGGTGTCCACCACGAACCCCAGGTTCTTTTCTGCAAAGTTGCTTACAAGCTTGATGTCCCCAGCACACAGCAGTGTCATCAGGTTCCTCCCCATGTGCAAGAATTTGTACTCTCATTTCTTGTCCTGATTATGTTCCTGTCCAGCCATTTCTCTTGTCTGTCTCTTTCTTTCAAAATACAATCACAATATTTGCTTCATTTCTACCTTTTGGATAATTGCCAGTGTTCCAGGTGCTATTGTAAATCAACATCACTACTGCAAACTAGCATTAAATCCAAGTACATATGATTGAGACAATTTTGTCATGTAACTTTCACTCCAAGAATTATAAAGCTAGCTTAAATAGTCCTTGTTTGGGGACTGCTTTTTTCTACCTTTGCTTTTAAAAGGATAGCCTTTACCATTCTGTTCAAATCCCAGAGAGAGTAAATTGTCTGTGCAACCCTGGAAGGATCTGCTGACAGTGAGGGCTTAGTAGAAGAGTGGTCTTCCAGCACTGTATGCAAGAGCAAGACTCCTGAAGGGTATTTCCAACAAATTATAGAACCAATGTCAGTACAAGATCAACCCTGCCTGGAAAAAACCCACAGGTTCTGTAGCAGTTACATGATGAATAGTCTCAATGTGGTGTTCATTCATAGGAAGCATTTTTCTTTGTAAGGAAGAAATTATTAAAAAATAGAAGCATTTGTTTTTTCTTGATTCTGCAATAAAGTCACAGTAATACAATGCTATCAACAAGACTTACACGGTCTAGCTGAAAAGAGTCAAAGAATCCTCTGAAAGTAGCAATATGAGCAGTTTCACCCCATTACCCTTACTGTCACTGTTTTACTGAGCTCAGTGTATTAAAAATGGAAAATCATTCCCACGTTTAGCTTATTCCCATAACTAATTAGATCAGAATTGGAATTTCTGTTAGATGACTACCCCAAAGGTATTAAAATATCACTAAATACCATACCTGATTTTCCAGACACTACTGGACTGCACTGCATCTTCTGTACAAAACAGATAAAATACACTAATTCAATAGAGGAGGTATTTAAGCTGTTAAATAACTCATACATCTTGTATAGGCAGACCATTTTCAATGATATTAAAGTAAATTAGCTTCATCTCTGCCTAGATACTGATTGATCAGTGGTTCCAGTAGCACAGTGATACCCAGTCCTAAGATTTCATTATTAGCTATAGCACTTAAAATATGTTAATGATATCCAAGAAAATTGAATAAAATCAGTGACATCAGTCAGAAGAAAGTAATTCATGTTACCTGTAAGACAGTGCTTGGAGGCTGAGTGAGGTGCTTAACTAAATGTTTTAGTACCATAAAATTTCATGACCTTTCTACACAGTGCAGTCAATACAAATTAGATCTTGGCAACAGAAGATTCTTATTTTAGGCGTATCCTGCAGAATCAGAAATACTGCAAAAATTGTCAGATGATGAGGAAAGTAAAGCAAAAGTTCTTATGTGATATGTTGATAGACAAAATATTGGAATTTTAAGAATTAAAATGAGCATATAAACAACCAACTTATCACAAGAATATCATTCTGTATTATATAGAAAGACTGCACTTCCAATGGACTTTTGCTAGTCAATTGCTGAGTCTTCAGAGCACATCCCTTCATTTCCTTTCCTCTTTGGCTCACTGCTAGATGAAATGGGGTGGTCAAAGTTGACTAAAATAAGGTCCTCAATAGGAAATTTGAGCATACTTCTCAGATGAAGTCACTGCATGGAGAATATTGCTAGTCGTTTGAATAGTGGTCGACAGCAATGATTCTTTTGATCCTACCTGCTTAATCATTAATCTTTGAAGTCATGCTTGCTGCTGTTCTCAATTCCTTTCTCTGGTCTAGTACTTTTTGAATATTTTAAGAAAAATCACCAATTTCCGTGCTTTCACCCGTAATGGCTACCAGCCTTTGAAGATATTCAGAGAGTGAGTTTAAGATGTATCAAGTTGCAGGTAGAGCTGGATCCATTACCCTTAACCTTGGCCTGGGATTGGTCAGGATTTTCCTAGTGCAAATTGCTGCATTAAGATGGATCACCTCTGCAAGTTTAAATCTCAGTCATGGCCAGACCCATATTATGTTTTGACTTATATTATGGATTTGTTTCTAAGAATCTTCTTTGCTTTGGTAATAACAGCAGCTTAATTGCTTTGAGAATTGTACTAATGACCATATTAAAATACTAAATTCTAAAAATTTCCTGCTTTACCATGTCACACCACTCATTTACTCAGTATTGCTAGGAAACAGAGAATGTAGGTTTAGAAGAGTTATATTGCTGCAGCTTTCAGCAGTATCTCTCTGTGTTTAAAGCACAAAATAAACAACGCATTTTAAAGAATGTGCTTCTCAGCTTTAACTTCTTTTTATTGCCTTGGATATGTAAGAAAGGAATAATATCTTTGAAGTTAGTAGAATTTTAAATTTATGCACTCACTAAAAAAAATATTCCTTGATTAAGTTTTGATGCAAACATTTTGCTTCATGAATGTTGATAATCTGATATTAAAAATTAAAGATACTGCAATACGCTGTAGCTGATCTAATAAGAAATTTGGAATTGTATTTAATTTACAGTGAGAAGAGGTAAGCTATTAACTAACCTTGCCACAAAAGCTTCTAGCAATTTTATATCTGTGTCACTTTCTGCATGATTTAGCTGTGCCATCCTCAGATTTTTTCCAGGGTTTATACAAAACGGTATCAGTTGGTTACTCTTTAAAATCAAGTATCTACTGAGCATAAACAAATATATGCAATTGAAAATGAGTCTTTCTTTTTAAAAAACTTGTAGATCTGGCTATACATAAAGATATATTTTGCCAGTGAAGTATTGAAATGAACTTTAGGGCAACACCTACTCCTTCCAGTGAATGATAAATGTGATGATCTCTGCCATATAAGTTTTGTTATTCTGTGAACTGAAGCAGCATCATCGGTTTCAAGCCAAATCACAAAATCAAACTACTGGCCCAACTCCCCTGCTCTTATTTAAGATGCAGCAGTCAGATACACTGGTATGACAGGTCACATGCCTTTAAAAAGCTGCTGGTTTTAAGTGCTATTAGCGCTTTGCTGGTGTTTCTTCTGTCCTTCTGGCAGATATATTTCTAAAAACATGCTTTAGCAATTACTGTAAATCTGGAAAGAAGCAAGGAATAATTAGCTTGGTCAAACACGAGCAATCACAGGAACAAGCTAATTGTGACTATCTTAAAATACTTTGATCCACTATATTTTTTAGTTACTGATGTGGTAAACTATTGTGTAGAAAAGTCTGTGACATGGTGAGTAATGTGTTGACTTTCAGTTTTGAACTACAGAATAAGTGAAACACTAGGAGAGAATGAATGAATCTTTTTATTATTGAGATTAAATTTAAAACTTTTGAGTTTGTGTTTAACTTCCTCATTTCCTCCATTTTATTTCATAAGAAATCATTTATTTTATATGACTGCTTACCTACATATATTTTCTCTCTCATACTTATTTTAGCACACGTCAAATTGTATTTATTTATCAGAGACACATGTTAACAAGGTAATATTTCTCTTCTCTGTTACACAGTTCAGAAACAGCAAATTTACAAAACAAAGAAAGTCAATAGTACAGGGAATTTAAGAGAACTCTATGTTTCTAAAAATCTGCCCTTTCTTGGTCAAGACAATATTAGGAACGAAAGAAAAATGCTTTAATCAGTGTTGTACTTGCCAGTGCAAATGTCAACATTTTCTCATACAAATCCTTATGTATGGAGACATGGTTAATGGCCCACAATTTCTCTGAAATATGAATATCCAGCTAAGTTCTATTTGGCCTTTAGAAAAGCCAACCAACAGAAGAAAGTGATGAAACCTTTTTGATTGCTATAAGGCTGTTGATGGATGATCTTAATACCTTATGTTGCTAGGTAGGTTTCATGCACCACTGGTAGAAAGATTGATATTTATATAAAGAAACCTTTGTATGGGCTGTGGATTTAATAACCAAACCAGAGCTAGCTCATAAGAATGGGAAATCCATGCAATTTACAATCACTACAGAGCTTTGATATTTTTCCTCTGATTGAAAAGACTTCTAGCAAACTTGATGTACACCATCATCCATGTACAAGTGATTGACACCCTGTGCCTCTTGTTTGGCTCAACACGCAATTTGTTTCCTCTCTTTTTTCTTGAGCCTGTCTGGACAAGGTGGTAAGTAATAATATTAATAACAACAATAAGTAATAACAATTAATAACAATTAATAAGTAATAATATTAATAACAACAACAGCAACAACAACAACAATATTTTTTTCCCCTCTTGATAAATTATAAACACTGCTTGTTTAAACTCAACTGCAAAAATAATGTAGACCACTTTCACAGTTAAGGTAAATATTTGTAAGTCCCTTTGAATTCTTAAAAATACGCTCATTTGCATTGCTTTGGATTCCCTGACATTTTCCTGGTTTTTCATTGCATTTTTATTATCCACTTGAAACCCTGTGAAGATTAGGACAAATGTACAAAAACAATGAAGAAATGAAAAGGCTAATCAAATCTTCCAAAACTTTAATAGCACTCTTGTCTTATGGCATTTCTTGTTTTAGACAAGCCTCTTTGCTGGTCCCCTTGATAATATGAAGCATTGAGTTGAATTCAAGTGCAAATACCCTCTTAGGATGATTCAGTCTACTTTAGTAAATAATAGGCACGTGATGCATAGTATGTGCAACAATTTATCAAGCTCTTAATTCAAAATTTTTAGCATCCTAAATAGGTATGTTTCTTATTTGTCAGTTTCTCCCTTTTAGGGAGAAACTGCTTTTCTATCCAAGTAAGCTCAATATATTTTTAATGAAAAATGAGATTTGTCCCGAACTTGAAATGCAAGAATGAAATAAAGTAATTTAAACACAATCTGCAGGTAGAAAAAGGTAGTTCAAAGCTCTATCTGTGTAAATTATTGAGGAAAACAAAAACAGTCTAGAAGCACAAAAGGAGCTCCGACTCACTATCTTACGATCTTAGATTATTAACAAAATAACTTAATCCATATTTTTTTTCTGAAACTTCTGACTGGTGTAAAAGTGAATTATTTTCAAATGAAGGTAAGGTTTATGGATTGATACTGAAAGTATCCTCTTCTCCTGAAGAAGTGGAACATAACAGTAGCTTATATGTCCAAACAGCTGTTGACAAACAGTCAACAAACAAGGGAGAGAAAGTTGTTCCTTTGGGCCCCAGAATTTGATCGTATGGCTTTTTATATCTTCATTATGAATAGAAAGGATGACCCTGGGAACTACTGACCTGTCAGCCTTACTTCTGTGCCTGGGAATATCGTGGAACTCCTAGAATTTAGACTGAAGTATATTGAGGTGATTTGAGACAACCAGCACAGCTTCACCAAGGGCAAGTCCTGGCTGATGAGCCTGATGGCCTTCTCTGATGGAGTGGCTGCATCAACAGACAAGGGAAATCTTACAGATGTCATTTATCTGGACTTCTGTAGGGCCATTGACACATTCCCCCACAATATCCTTTTCTCCATATTGGAGAGAGAAGGATTTGATAGGTGAGCTTTAAGATGGATAAGAAAGTGGTTGGGTGATCATATCCAGAGGGTAACAGTCATAAGCTCAAAAACCTGATGGACATCTGTGATAAGTGGTGTCCCTCAGGGATCTGTGTGGGGGACAAGTTGTATTTATTATCTTCATTAATAACACAGAAAAAGGGATTGACTGAACCCTCAGGAAATTTGCAACTGAGTGGTGCAGTTGACAGCCCTGAGGGATGGGATGGCATGGCATCCAGAGGGGCTCAGAGAAGTTCAAAAAGTGGATGCATGGGAATCTCTTGAGGCTTAACAAGACCAAGTGTGAGGTGCTGCACCTGGGTCTGGGCAACCCCCAGTACCAACACAGGCTGGGGATGAATAGATCAGAGCAGCCCTGCCCAGAAGAACTTGAGGGGTGCTGGAGAGGCTGGACATGACCCAGCCATGGGCACTCACAACCAGAAACCAAATGTGTGCTGGGATGCATCCAAAGCAGTGTGGGCAGCAGGGGAGGGAGGAGATTCTGCCTGCCCTGCTCTCCTTTCATGAGATTTCAGATGCAGTGATACATCCAATGCTATGAAGACAAATCAGTCATCTTGTATGGCTCAATGGTGAAAAATAAATGTAAAAAGCATTTTTTGTAAACTAATATGTTACACCAAAGAAATGCACTGCCTGAATTTCTGTCTTCAAAAACACACTGTGACATCCTAGAAGACAATATATTTTGTAGTCCCACTAAAAAAAATAGGTTATCAAATATTTATTATTTTTTGTTATGTGGACACACTCAGGTATTTTAGCTATTTTAGATATTTTGGGCTTAGGTCTCACTGTGTGCTATACTTTCTACGGTTTCTAAGTTTTCTCATACTCTTTTAAGTTTTCACAATTTCCAATGAGCATATCTCCCATCAAGACTTATTTCAGAAATGTTATTCACAAGACATGCCCTGAGTCTTCCCATTCCTGAGTTTAATGAAAATTTCTAATAGGAATAATAGTTTTTACAGAATCCCTAATCCTTTACAATTCCCAGGTTTCAGTACCTTTAATTAGCAGTTGAATAATCTTATTAGGTAGCAATTATGATTGCAGTCAGACCATCTATTTTGCACATTTTTCTCTTTGCAAAAATAATCAGGTGCAAAATGATCAGTCATAGATTTCTCTTCCTTTTACATTTTAGACAAAAATATATGGAAAGCATCAATAAATAATATAGGAATACATTTTCATCTTAAATACTGAAGATTTATGATAACATTGCAGTTTCATTTCAGTAAAGTCATGATGCGTACATTTTTTAGGCATACAGGTTTCAGTGTCATTTTTGATGGGAAAATGTAAGGGCTGTATTTACAGACTGTAGCAATAATTGGGCCAGATAAAACTGCTGAGTGTAAGAGAAGTTTATTACAGGTATAATGGGAATAGAAACATAACTTCAATTACCTAATCATTTTAAAATTTGTAGAGTTGAAAATAATGTCATTTTAGCAAGACTGTTTAAGACTGAAGATGAGTAAATAATTTACTCAGTTAAATTAGCTTCTTCTCTTAACTGTATGTAAGGAGGATCATAATTTTTCTGTATTTATCCACCATTCATGTTCACCCTTACCTGTAAGCTTTTGTTGATTTTTTAAACAGCTCTGTGAAATCTCTGCAAATATGCAAATCCATTTTTCAAGGAATAAATGACTATCATGTTCAAGCCTGATGGTGACTTATTCGCAATTAATAAAAGGTGGCATCACTGGATCTAGACTTCCTAGATATAGTAATTATTGAAAAAATAACATTCTATTAATAACTAATTAGCAAGATAACATTAAAATTTACTTATTGAAGTAATAATAACAATAATAACATTTACTTATTGAAGACTGATCAGCAAACCTTTATACTCAAATTAGAAAGTTTTATTCACTCTTCACTTTTTTTTTATATTTTGATTTGTCTATTTTATGAACTAATTTGGAATAACTGTGTATATATAGGGGACAAAAATTTTAATCACTTATTCTAAAATAGGTTGGAACTAGACAATATTTATTAATGTATCAGAGACATGATTTTTTTTCTCAGTGATTATTTCCATTTCTTTTCTCTTTGTACCATCACTGAGACAGTGACTGTCTCTTTCAAAACAGCTTGAGCTGACTTTACAATTGCTATGAGTGTGTTATCTAAATCTATTTAGATAAGGTCCTATTAAACCTGTTTTCATTTGTTGTTTCCAAATGAATGGTGTCTACAGATAGGGAGGTCTTTTAATCAGTAAACTAATTAAAATTGAAAGGATTGAAGATTCTACTTTCTACATTTATTGATATTCACTGAGAGAGTAACTGTATTCAACTATAGACAAAAACATCCCCTATGGAATGAAGAATTTTTTTACTCCTTTCACCAGGCTTTTGGAAAAATCTGTGTAAAGGTACAGTTGTCCATCAAGATACACATAATATACCTGTAATTAAGGTCACTGATGATGGAAAATGCAATGGTTTGTCTGTTTCTCTGTGAAGTGGTGATATCTGGCTTGAAGCAATGCAGCATCAATTAAAAAAACTAGACTGGCTACATGCATATGCAAACATTTCTTCCTAGTGAGTAGTAGTTGTGACAAGTGCTAGTTTCATGGCTGTTCTTATGCATAAATCCTTTTCAGTTCTTGTGGTGGGTTAGCCTTGGCTAACTGCAAAATCCCCATCCAGCTGCTTGCTGGCTGCACCTCTCTGTGAGGCACCCTATGCAGTTCTGCACAGTGATTCACTAAAGACAGAACCTCGTACTGGAGCTACTTATAACTCTGACTTTTATTGAATGTCAGAAATTTAAATAACCTCTCTATGCTCCTATTCTTTGTGTAGTACTAAAGGAAAAAGGAATTCAATTAATTATGGAAGAAAAAAAACCCAATAGACAAATATACTGTGCCACTCCAGCAGACTGGACTCATAAAATTAGAAGAGGTAATTTCATTCTAAATTTCCTGAAAGTAACTAATGGAACAGAGAAATTGGGAGGTTTCCATAAGATGCAAAACCCAGAATTAAGAGCATATCCTCTTTAAGGTATGGAAGAAGTTTCACATGGAGATGAATTCAGCCTTGCAGTATTAAGAATATTTCTATTATACTTGGAATAGAGGTGAAGGAATATTATTTGTCACATAGTAAAACAATACCTTAATTCAGCTACATGAAAGAATAATTTTATATCAACATATGTTTAACAATAGAGAGGAAAGTATTAAAGTTTGTCATCTCTCATGTTGCCAAAAGTTTTGAATATATCTCTTGATATAATAGCATACAGAATAATAACAAACACAACATGACTTCCTAAGACTCAAGATTTAGCTAGAAAAGGAGATCACAGGGAAAAAAAGCCTATTGGATAGTGTGCCTTTCATTCCCAATTATCCATTGAGGAAAAGCATATATCAACATGTTTAAAAGAAAAGAATCAATTACAATAATGAAATAATGTCTGAAAAGGTTCTGTTATAAGAATAATTTGCCTGAGTCTGAAGGTCTGGTTCATTCACTTCAGTCAAGAGGTTGCAACTCTGAACCTACTTATGCCAAAAATTCTCAGACTGGAATTTGTGGCATTGGGCTAAATGGTTGAAGGGATAAATGGTTGAAGGATTTTTAATTTTTCTACGTCCTTTTCCCCTACCACACTGTGAAAAGTGAATCCTGTGTAAGTAAAGCAATAAACAGAAAGTAATTTGGTTTGCTATGCAAATGCTAAAAAACTCAAACAAAACCCACATTTAATATCAGTGAGAGCACTGACTGTCTAGTCTAATTTAGTCCATGGAGGCTCTGGATACTGCCAAGACACAAATATATTTTTCAGAGTCAGTTAAAACAGTTAACCTTGCACAAGAATCTGAAAAGAAGATGATATAATTTAAATTGCTTGCCAAGGCATAGACACAACTCTGTAGTAAATAAAAATAGGGTTGAAAACTGCCCAGTTCACGTGGCAGTACAGGCAACAAGGTTTTTGTGAAGTACACATTGCTCAATGCAAGACACTTCAGGGACAGACAGAATGCAACACAACCCCTAGAAGATACCCTAATAAAACCAAATATGCAAGTTCCTTTTTCCTTGAGGATATTGCTTTCCATTTGCTGACAATGAAAGGCAGCAGCAACAAAGGTTGGCCTGCTGACCCATGAGACCAAACTGTATTAGCAGATGCTCATTGCTCCTTGAATAAACGAGTTCAGATGAAGTACAGTGGCTTGAACATTTACCAAAATTCAGGCTTTTGGCATATGTTTTGCTAGGATTAGGGTAAAAGGAATAGGAGACGTGACCTCCTACATTCAATGTCTTAAAAACATTAAGAAATTGCACTTTTCTGCACTTAAAACCTGAAATCTGTCATTCCTCGTTGCTTACTTTTTATGAAGAATCTTTTGGTTGCTTTCCTTTCTGTCGTTGGTGAGCAACTTTGACTTAAGCAGATACACTCAACGAATTTATCGTATGTACTGCTCTTGAAAGAAGTCTTAGTTTTTGCTTTGATCGTATATTTTATGTGGCCTGTTTAACAGTCAAGAAGGAGTGAGAAAACTAGAGTCTCTAAAAAGATAAGAGGAGATTACCCTTGAATGTTGTGCACTATAATAGTTAACACCTAGTTAACTATTGGTAACACCAAAACCAAGAAAAAAGAGATTCTATATTTCTTTCCAGTCTTAATATAAAAATATGTACATATTTTGAACTGGTTTTTCAATACAGTTTTGATTTAATAAAACGTGTTCTTGACTAGTGTTTTATACAATTACCACCAGCTCTCAAGTTTCAGATGCCAAACAGCTGTTGCAACAACGCTGTAAATAAGGCTAATGATTTCAAAGCTGTCTAGAAATTTACAACTTTACTTATCTGTAACATTTACATGTATTTACAACTTTACTTATCTGTAACATTTGTATGATTATCCAGTGGAATGATTTCAAAGTTGTCTAGAAATTTACAACTTTACTTATCTGGTTGTAACATTTGTATGATTAGCCAGTGGTTTATATACACAAGGACCACTGAAGAGCTCTTTCAGACATCAATTTGGGAATTGGCTACTTATTAACAGATTATGAAACTGGAAGTAAATTATTAAGAATGAGAGACAGATACCAGGTCAAGTGAGGTATAAAGAAGTGCATATACAATGTTAGTATTGCAAAATAAGAACAGATGGAGACCTCTGAAGCTGTAAATAATTCATTCCATAATTTTACATTTTACTGCAGGGAACAGGGTAAAACTTAGTGGATTTTCCCAGGTGACCTAAAAGACTTGATTTGTTTCAAAGCCCTTGTGAATTGATACTTCATAGATCACTGAAACTGTATTACTCAAGTTATTCAAGTATATACAAGAAATTCCAGGCCCTCCCTCTTCCACTTTACATATTAACATATATGTCTGCCACAGAGTCACTCAACAGCACACACTTACAAATGAAGAAATTAATTGGTTATACAGTAAGGTCATTGAGTCAGACACTGCTTTGTTTTATTTAGGCACAGGACACAGGTCTGTGCTTGTTTCTTTCTGGTACTACCCCAATACAAACATTAACCAGAATCATTACAATGGTGACATTCAGGTCATATGTCAGTAGCAAAATTATATTTATATCCCTTCCAAAAGCTGATCTTCTGCAAGAAGTAGAGGTTTTGCAAAAGAAGATTTGCAGGAGATAAGTAAAATGAAAAATGAAGTTAGGGGATTTTGAAGATTTGATTACATGGAAAGAAGCATGACCAAGTTTTTATAAGGTCTGTTAATCTCCTGAAGTCTAAATGCTGCCAGAGTGCCCAAACGTGGTAACCTGTGACTACTGAACACCCTTTGCATCTTCTTCTAGACTGAATCAAGAGTCAGTATATGCCACAATGTTTTATGCAGCACTGACACCTTGACCATCCTGAGAAGGGACCCACCTAGGGAACTGTAACACACCTTTTTGTCACTCAATCAGATTCCCTTCTCTCAAAAAAACAAGGCAAAAAAAGACTGTGTTTGCAAGATGTTGCCCCTAATAGTTTTGGTGTACAGCAAGGATTCACATTCATGGCTCTGTGTTTGGATGTAGCTTACATGTATGGGGTGCCTGCCCAGCACTGGTACCAAAGCAGACAATTGTATAACCATGTAACCCTTATGCTTGTCAGCACCTTCTGCTACAAGGATGCAGCAAGAGCTTTGAAAGGTCCAATGTCCTGTTGGTCTGTTGCATTCCTTGTGTGTTGGGGATGCCTCTGTGGGGTGACACACTCATAGGACCTCATCACTCTCTACAACTACCTGAAAGGAATGGTTGTGAGGTGGGTGTGGGTCTCTTCTCCCAAGAAATAAGGGGTAGGACAAGAGGAAATGGCATCAAGATGTGCCAGGAAAGATTTAGATTAGATATTGTGAAAAATTTCTTCACCAAAGCAGTTGTCAAGCAAGCATTGGAACAGGCTGCCCAAGGAAGTTTGGAGTCACTGTGGAGATTTTTTAAGGATGTGTAAATGAGGCACTGAGGGACATGGTTTAGTGTTGGACTTGGCAGTGCTGGGTTAATGTCAGACTGGATGATTTTAGAGGTATTTTCCAACCTAAATGATTCTGTGATTCTATGATTTTCCACAAATCATCTTCTACATCAGTAGATTAAAAATGTTGAAACACATTTTAATATCTTTGATTCAAATTTATTCTTTATTCCTTAAATGCTTGAAAGATTTTAGCATGACTGAATAATTCCAGCTGAAAGAGAAGTAAAATCTTCTTTTTGTAATGAGCATTTTTCCTGCTAGTAAACTAAGCACCTCTATAGTCTGTTAAAAAAAGAAAACTCTACTTTATAATGGAAAGGACAATTTGAGTTTAGAGTCACTGTCTTTTAATCACATTATTTTAACTGTGCATTTCAATAACATTTAGTAAGTTAATAATGCATTTTATGTACAATAACCTTCAAAGAGAAATGCCCTAATGGCTTTCAGATAATTTACACTGTTGGAACTGCAACAAAATTTTTCATATAGAGTATTGCTTTTTTGCTTTAATAGAAATAGTGATTTTATATAGTACACATTTATTTTATATAGTCAGCCTTCCGAATTGAACAAATTAATTTACAGAAAGCATTGTAAAGGTCCAGCTGAGTGATAGGGTAACCCAACCAACTGTGTCTTATGTGTCTTTAAGCCACAAGCAACTGAGAAGCAACAAAGGGAGAAGTGACTGACTATCAAAACTGGGTAATCTCTCATAAAACCAGAGAGATAGAAAAGTACACTTGTGACTTTTAACATATTGTCATGCATATACTTTCTTTTCTTGGTGAGATTTGGCATCAAAAATAGAGGAAAGTGTATTTTATTTCTACATCAGAAAATGGTGCAGCTTTTGTGCTGTAAACTTCCTGTGTTTTTCCCCACCCTTGAATTCAAGGTTTAATTTGTAAGTCACCCAGTGATCTAGACCTCATAAAAGGATACGCACAAAAGCTTTATGATAGCAGTCAGCAGTTTTATGGGAACATCCAGTACCTCTCTTCAGGCACAACTGTACTGTTTGCAGCAAGGATTGAAGTCATCACTGAGATAAACAAGGCACTGTGAAGGGTTAGTCCCATTCCAAGTGTAGGGTACTTTCATTCTGGGTGAGTGGTTATGACAAGATTGACTCATACAAGACAGATAAGTACTGAATTTTCAAGGATAAATTTTGCCCATGTATGGGTGTTAGAACTATGAAACAAAGCTTAAGCCACCATATTATCTTTTAGTTCCTCATGCTACCTTCTACCTGATGGTAACTCAGAACTCAGCATATTTGGCATGACTTAATTCTAGTCAAATCTTATGTATGGATGCATTGTATGAATAATAATTCATTTCTATGAAAACATAGCTCTTCAGACTAAAAGAATTCTTGACCCTTTATCCAGAAAATCTTTATCCAAGAGTTCTTATGAAAGGATTTGCTTTACCTTTAGCTGTTGCCTCCATCTGTCCTCCTATATGACAGAAGTTTTGCCTTTCAATGTTCTTTGGTGGAATTTTTCCACTTCTGTTCCTAGGCTGGTGTCTCTCCTTGGAGGTTCAAAATGTGTTTCTTGCACTGTCATGAGTGCAATCCATTGATAAAACAGTCTCATTAAAACAAAAATTCTGTTTGTTTTTCTTATTTATAGATGCAAATCCTTAGGGAAATGTTTTTTAAAAAGTCTTCCACACTGGTCTATTATGAGAAGGGAAATGCCAAAACTTCTGGAGATATTTTTGAGAGAGCTCACATTTGAATCTTGTTCCTTCAAAGAACTCGTCCTATTTTATTGCCTGAAGTTTTCCTCATAAATTGACCATAGTTCCTTTGATACTTGTTACTAATTGTGGGCTTCTTCTCTTCATGGTTTAAATACTGTTTTAGGCTGGCAGGCACAGATGCAAAATATTAAATGCTGGTGGCTAAACTGTTTTCTAGCAGCTACTGAGGAGTGACATAGTTGCTCCTACCTTCCTGTTCCTTGCCCTGAGCAATTATCTGATGACTTGAATAAAATAAGTGAACTAGAATAAAGAACTTCTCAACTAACCAGATCTAAATGCAGAAAATATTTTAGAACAGTACTATATTCATCACAGATGGAGCTACACAGTGTTTTATCTTAGTGTGCAAAATGCTGGAGAATGGCAGAAGGATTCACTGAATGTGACCTTTGAGTGGATGAATGCTTGCAGAATAATTAATTCTGGTTATTAGCTGACATTTTAATTGAATTTAAATAGATTATAACCCAAAGTTTGTTACTACGCCTTTTGCATGATAAATATTAATGTTAATTTCACTGGTGTCAGGAAATAAATCATCAGTCTCTGCCTGTTATGTGGGATAAAACTCTTAGAATTTGTTTCTTATCTCAGATGCATCTGGGACAAAATGGAGCTGTTAAATATTTCATCCTACACTGAATTAATCTTTCAAAAGCATATGATATTGTTAATAGATCTTCACATAACCAGTTGAGTTCTTTACTCTTCTAGTAAACACTATTATCTGTTTCAATATGTGTGTGTGGAAGATTTCCTTCTAAAAGCAAAGGAACCCTTTTCTAGACAGAATATAAAATAAGAACATACAGAAACCCCACAGCAATGTGCCCATATACCTTTGTCTTTATTTTCACATGTCTCACTCTTATGCTTGGTTCAGTGTGACCCTTTTAAACGTATTATCTTTTCATGGCAGAAAAAAAGAGCAGAAAGCTCAAAAAATCCCTGTGGTTTTTTTTTTTTTCTCTAACTAATTATTTCAAATTTCCTTCTAAAAGCAAAGGAACCTTTTTCTAGACAGAATATAAAATAAGAACATACAGAAACACCACAGCAATGTGCCAATATACCTTTGTCTTTATTTTCACATGTCTCACTCTTATGCTTGGTTCAGTGTGACCCTTTTAAACGTATTATCTTTTCATGGCAGAAAAAAAGAGCAGAAAGCTCAAAAAATCCCTGTGGTTTTTTTTTTTCTCTAACTCATTATTTCAAATACAGTTAGTATTTACCCACAAGACTGATAACTGGCTTGGACTTGAAACTTTTTAGTACTTTTCTAAAAGGATTCAGTTGTGACAAATGTATTTGCATAAGATGAGTATTATCCAAAAAAGGAAAAATGCTCTTGTGCTAGAGTGAGAATCTTATAGTGCTGTATAAGCAAAACTGTACTTTATTATTGCACCCAAAATGTTTCTGCTCAGGAAATAGGATAATAAATTGAAGCTTCAATATTTCAAACCATATTTCAAATTGAAATATTTGAGAAGGGGTGTTGTTGACACTAAATCTTACCAAATAATTTGCATGATAGCCTTTATTATGGGTCAGTTTCCTATCAGTGTGAATGTTGGGAATGAAATTCTTTGTGTCAATGTTTTGCCTGAGGATGAAGAGAAGATTTGCTTTTATTCTGGAAATGAATCATGCAAGTAAGTTCTGACAATAAGATGATAAGAAACATGTGCATTATTAACTATACCAATATTGGAACTAAATAATAGAGTAGTTACTTATTTCTTTGCTCATGGATATATTTTTTGATGGCCTAGTGAAAAACTAACCAAAATTCATTTTGAAAATAATTTCAGTTCATGAACACCCTGTGGATATTGCATAAAGTATAGCATGGAATATTTCTGCTCTTTTTCCAGGGAATATGCTTTAATTCTTCACAGGTCTGTATTCTGACTAGGTAACTGAATATCTTACACCTGTAAAGAACAGAGAGTGGATGAACTGACCCTTGTCTCTGTTGGTATCAAAAATCTATTATCAGTGACACAAATAGTAGTAATCGCAAGGATTCTAGTGGCGATCAAGGTAATGGTCAGCATGGTTGAATCACTTTGTTTTGGTTGTTCTTTTAAGGATTTGTTATATCAGCCCAGTATTTAATGAAAATTAACTTTTGAAAGCTGAGCATCAAAACCAGAAAGTCTCAACATGTCGGGGCTCTGTGTGCACCAATGGTCCTTAAGCCCCCTGCACGCTCTCATGTGGTATGATACCTTCACCAAGAGTAATCATGCTCAGTTTTCATAACAGTGTCACTTTATTTGAAAAATCTCTTAGAACTGCTCAGAAGATTTATCCAAATTCAAGCATCTTTTATCTATCAAATTCAAGTATCTTTTGTCTATTTTCCTACTCTTTTCTTCTTTTTCTTCTTCTGTTGCTTTTCCAGCCAAATCTAGACTCAATCTACTTCCAAACAGGATTCTCCCAAGACCCATATCCCAAGCTCTTAACATAGTAGAATCATTGAGGTTGGAAAGGGGCACCAAGTGTGTTTAGTCTTGTCTTTGTTATTCTGTGGCCTTGCACAGTCATGCTGCGATTATCTCCAGCCATGGAGACTCCACAACTTCTGGGCAATTCCAAGGTCTAAATGGAATTTGTTGTATTTTAAATTATGCACTTTGCCTCTCACCTTTTAACTGGAATGACCGAGAAGGGTCTGTCTCCATCTTCTTTACTGTCTTGCATCACGTACTCATACACATTAGGAAGATTTCCCGAGCCATTCTTTTTCAATCTTGGACTTTCCTGAAGTACCTGACATCATGATCTTTTAGATATAAAAATCATAGTTCTTCCTTGTATCCTATTGTATACCAGCTTTCTTTCATGTTAAAATTTCCAAGCAACAAGATCCCTAAATAAAAATTTGGGTATTCCGTCATATCTCAAACAATTGAGACTCAAAAAAGACCAGTGAACACACAGAGACAATAGGAACTAAGACTGAAAACTAGAACTAAGACATATTTCAATTGTTAGAATATTGTCTCAAAGTATCACCTTGATATTAACTACAGAACATGAACACGTAGAGAAAAATGTACTTCCTCTATTGAAAACAAAGTTTTTCAACAAGGCAGTGTTCTCTTGCATTACCTTTCCTGCATTTCCATTCACCTTCCCCATTATCTTCCCATTTTAATTGCTTTTCCCCCTTTTTTTGACCTTTGCTGTTTTTAAACACTTCTATTTTTTTCTCTTTCTCCCTTTATCCTGCTATTTCACCACAGTTTTTCTCATGTAATACTTTTTTTTCTCTCCTGCTTTTTCCTTTTGCACAAATAACAGGTTTAAGGTCATCATCTGGGTGCTGAAAGGCAGACATTTTGAAGCACCAATTTTAAACATGTCAGCTGAGGAGACAGAAAATTGTGAATCACCTTTTGAAAGTGCAAAACATGTAATTTAGAATCTATCACAATTTAGTGTCTTTGGTCTTTGATTATATTTCTTTGGCACTGCCTGATAAGGTTGTTGACCCTTTAAAAAAGTCTTCCAAAATGGCATAAACTCTACAGATCTGACTGATGCCTGCAGAAAAATGAGTAGCCCATTTCTGAGTTCACTCAGAACTTTTCTATGAAGGACTAAAAATGACAGCTGAGGCTAGGAGACGATTAGATGGCGTGTTCTGAGGGTCTGATATGAAGGAAACTAATTTTGTGAGTCTGTTCAGGTCCTGAATTCTACTTCTATCTAGATTCCTTTTTGGGCTGATTCATGAGCCTGGAGATTCAGTGTGGGATTTTTTCACAGAATTAAAGAAATGGAGAGGTGGTCTGGAGGTCATCTTGTACAGCCTCCCATTCAGAATGGGGCTGCCACGTTCCTAGTTATAAATCCATGATACAATGGGACGTCAAAAGATAGCAGTTCACAGTTCAGAGTTAATATAGAAGTATTTTCCTTTTTCTTTTTTCTCAGGAGAGCTTTTTTCATGGGCATGACAGCTGTTTAGTGAAGTCACCTAGTAATGTCTCCTGCAGCTGGTCACATCTTAAAGCTTGCCAGGAAGACATACAACAAGAAGAAAAGTAAGTTTCTAAATAGCTTTTCAATTACTTTTATTAGTTGAAGAGAAGAAGAGCTCTTTTCCCAAAAGCAGAGTAAGATGGAATAAAAGGTTGTGTGTTCAATGTATTGTAAAATTAAAGGATGTATTCTCCAAAGGGTGTTTTTTCCAAAATGTGATGGGCTTAGCAGCATGGGGAGGCCTTTGCATTTTAAATGAGAAGAAACAGTTTAAATGACTATGTGCATTTCCACAAAATCTAATATCTCTATAGCTAATGAGGGTTGAGTGAGGCCTGTGGGAATTTGTCCAGCTTTGTGCTAGAGAATGGCTTGCACAAGGAGTCTTCAAACTTGCTCTGCTGTCTCATTGTTTTTTGTTTCTCTTGTGGTTTCAGCATTTCCAAATGGAACAGAATAGTGTTCAGCTGTGCCACTGAACGATGAAAAATACTCTGACAAACACTGAAATACTACCTGGACATTCAGTAAGAGTGTCTGACAAACAAGATTGCTTCTGTACATTGAAACCCAGCAAAATGAACCTGTGACTCCAAAATTCATGGCACAGGAACTGATCTTAGTGCACAAGCTGTGTTCTTTGACAGCATCTCTTACAATTCCTTTGTGTTAGAAGGCCTCCACAATATGGAATAGGTCAATTAAATCATGTGGCCTTCTGTCTCCATGCACACTTGGAGAGAATTATCATTCCTCCAGGATTCTCAGTAAGGACTCTGTGCTGGCTCTCCAGATCACAGTCTTCACTGAGCTGCTTCTCAACTTCCAATAAGACTTTGAGCATTTGGAAAAGAGAAGTTAAAAAGGGATCTTCTCAAACTGCAGAAGAAGGCAATACTCCAGCTACAAAGTTGTGAACAGTAATCCATTGAAAAATAAGAAAGTAAGAACATTATAAAATGTACTCAAACACATATTCCTACTAGAGCAGTATTCTGTCTCAAAAAGTGGCAGTAGGAGCTACAGTTTAAACAAAAAATATTTTAAACAAGGAAGTTACATGATTTTTATGACAATTTTAGCTAAATCTTGCTAAAGGAAGACATGTTATCTACTTTTGGCAAATAGCTAGACAAAAATGTAAGCAGATCTGTGGGAGTGGGATTTGGATCAGTAGCAACACAAAATGATTCCTTGAAGGAACTGTGAATGAGATCATGACAAAGTGTAGGAAAACCTAATATTCTCGATGAAAAAAATATAACTCTTTAGAATAAATTATGCACCCAGTGTTACCTCATAAGGTACAATCATGAAGTGAACAATGTAATTTTTCAGGAATTTTTATTAGCTAAAATGTCTGTGTTCCTACTTCATATTTCCTACTTTCTATACGTGGAGAATCAGCTGTTTAGTATATATGAACAATTTTCACAAGATAGTGTGGAATACCTGCATAGAGTACACTATGGGGTTTTTTTTCACAGTATTCTTTTAACATTGCTGTAAGGGCTGTCCACAGACATGTGTGGTTATGCAGTATATAATTTTCTATTATAAGGCACAAAAAATAGTCATGATTGTATGACATTCTCCCCCTGCTAGGTAGAAGAAAACTGAGCTCTCATTCTCTACAGCTGCTCTGTTTCTCCAGTGGGATGAGGTGGCAAGATTATGGGTTATTCTTTTACTTGGATTGCCTGTCTCTGTGGCAGTATGAAGTAATCATACTGCCAAATTGCCAAATTTGTTTTAAACAGCTATCTTTAAATTATCTATGTCTATATCTTTTAAATATCACTAGTTTTGTGTCTTCAATGAAGAAAAGGCATGAGAGGTTTATAGTAAAGCATTTTAGTAAGATCATTTTCCTCATTTGTACAACCTGTGGCTGACATGTGAGTTCAGGGACTGCTCAGACAGAATGAAAATTACTCTCAGAAATCAAGGATGGGATTCCTTTTTACCGGACACCTGGAAAGGGCAAGTTACGGACAAGTTCCAGCCCACTGAAGAAATCGAGTTGCAGTGCTATAGCGCACCCTAAAAAAAATAGCTTTGTGTCACATCCCCTTTCCAGTGAACCTTAAGTACAGTCATGAGCAGGTATTGGCTTATCCTTAAAATGCAGTTTATTTCCTGAGGCCACAAGGTGAAGAAAGAGTCAAGAGGAGCTCTTGGGAACTTTGAGTTCAGAGGTTGCACCAGCAGGCAGTGCTGCCTTTTCCCCTCATGTGCTTTGCTTCCTCACAGAAACATTCAGTGTCAAAAATAGGCTTAAAATAATGCCCAGTGCCTCCAGGCTTCATAATGAGATGTTAGCCACTAGATGTTGCTCACATGTTACTCATTCTCCTGCTTTCCTGTTTCCTGCTTCATTTAGCTCAGGATGATGCTGACTTTGTACGGTTGTCTATTTCACAAGATTTTGGATTCACAATTATTAAGAAATATCATTTAAAAAAAAGGTTTGCATTAAAATGTTCATTATAATAGAAATTACCTAGTAATAACCACTTTGAAAATCCTGTGCACACAGGGAACACTTGACCCTAGTGACTGGATTTATTTTACACTTGGACTGTTATGCTTAATTTGTTGTTCTCATTAGCTAGATAGAATGTTTTCAGTCCTCCTATGTGTCCATCTTTCATTATAAAATGTTTATCAGATAGTTGAGAAACTAATTAGATTACCATTTTACCTTCTGAAAGTGAATAAACAGCAAAGAAGTTATAAACGGTGTTTAAAATAGAACCACCACTTTCTTTATTAGAATATTCTTCCTATTTTTTTTTGTTTTGGGTTTTTTTGTGTTTTTTTTTTTTTTTGTTCTAGCTTGACATACTTCCTTCTTTTATTTCTCTATCACAATTTATATCTAGCTTTATATATAACTGCTTTTCCCATGGAAATTTGACTATAAATATCTTTAAAATAATAGTAGGAGTGCACAATGCTTTAGCACTGAGGACTTATTCTCTTGCCAGCTTTTGCTACATCTTCTCTCTAAAAATACAGCATTTTAGTATTTAGGAAAAATTATTAGTGTTAATGAAGGCATTGTGCATGTTGTCATTGTGCTTCCATAATAACCTATTTTTGAGGGTTCCAATTAATCATTAAATACACAGGGAATATTACTGAATCATAAACAACAGGTTTTTTTCTTCCAAGTAATCCTGGTTTGTGATTTCATTGGTTTCAGTTGCTCTCCTAAGGATGCTGTTTCATTGATACAGATGAGACTCAGATTTTAGAAGCTGGAATCTTGCCAAGCAGAGACAGAATTTTAGTAAGTGTGGTTAGTTTCTACGCTTACATGAATATGAGTACCTGTTGTTGTCAAACAACAGAATTTCAAGTTATGAGTCTAATTATTTACTTAAAATATTCATACCCCACATATTTAACTCTCATATTTCTATACTTTTATATATAAAATTTTAGTGCTCCAATGAATTAGAGATTTAGACAATTGCCTAGCAAGAAATTGTTTAACTCTTTTCCCAGTAGTTTTAGTATTGATATGAAAAAAAGTCTAGAGCCTACACAAACACAATACAATCACATCTTTTTGTTTTCCTGGCTGCACAACACCATGGGTAAGAAGAATTGTCTCAGTCTGAGCCTCTCAGGCAGGCTACAGTTAAATTAATTGTATGGAGGGAATAGAGTTTAGAAAGAATCATTATTGACTTAGCTAAATATCCTTTTTCTCAGTTCTTTCAAGCTTGATTGCAGGGTAAAACTTCTTCACATGCACTAAAACACAGAGAAAGTAGGATAAAAGAGAAGCTCAGACTGATCTAAGTAAATGGAGGGCAAATGGCAACAAGGGGATCAGACTTCCTTGTGTTAACTCTAATTGCCACCTTGCTGCGCAGACCTGGATTTGAGAGGGACAACACTGACTGGCTCATGGGTTCCCAGCAGGAAAGGGTGGCTTTGAATAAAACTGACCTCAGACAATAAGCTTTGATAAATGGTCCTTTCAGATGACATTGCATTAACTTTGCCTCTGAGGGTAACAGAACACATGAATTTTATTCATTCATGCTTCATAGAGGGAAACAGAAGTTGGATAAGTAAAGAGAATAATAGAATCATGGAATATGCTGAATTGGAAAGGGCCATCAGGATTATTGAGTCCAGCTCCTGGCTCTATGCAGGACACCCCAAGAATCACAAGTTGAGTTGTATGACTGAAGAAAAATAAAGTGATCTGTAAGAAATAAATGGGGTTGATTCCCATGAAGCAAGAGGTGCATATTACCAGTCAAAATAGACAAGGGAAAGACATGCAGAAGGGAAAAACAAAACCTATTTGTCTTAATACAGAATATTTTGCAGATCATAGAGGTACATACAAGGTTCATTTTATGTACTGGTTAGTCTGTGTTGTAAAATAGAATTTGAATGTGATTGACCACACACAGGAAATAAAGCCAAATTTAAAACTGGATGTATGTCTGTGCAACCAATTCCCACCAGAAAAGGAAGTACTTAATATCATGTTGAAATATATATTTTTCTGATAAAAAAGGTAGATAACTCTAGAATTGCAAATACTTAGAAATACATTTACAAAAGGGCATCACTGTATAGGAGCATGCACTAAAAAGGATATAAGATTTCAGCTAGAGAAGGCACTGATAAAAGGATACATCCCAGTCTCCTCGGTGCAACACCTAAATACACACAGTATTTTGGTAAACAGAGCCAGCAATATTATGTCAAAGCAGGAGCAAATGCTATATTTGAAATTTTCCAATGCATATCAAAATAGCCTTCTAAAATTCTTCACAGTCACTAAGAAAAAGATTTGGAGGTACTGAAACAGCTGATCACAAAAGTACAAGAAAATATTTTGATATTTTTTGAAGATTTATACAGTACAGCAGAAATCAAATAAAAATGCTATCTATGGAAGAACCACTCTTTCTAAAACCAATATCATTTCCAAAACTGACAAATGGGTTTATTTAGAGAACTAACTATAATGCTGTTTAGTTTTACTTTTTTCTTTCCTTTTTTCAAATGCTTATTAAAGTGAAAAAGCAAAGAGTGAAATTAGGATGAATTGGGAAGCTTCCCAGGGTAATGAAGAGTAGCACACCATCTGTTTGAACAGGAAAAATATTTGATCAGTGCATGTTCCTCATCCTGCTGTGCAATACAGAGGTAAAGGTTCTTCTAACAAAATGATGCTATGAGTAATGGCAACTGAATTGAACAGACAATAAATGCAAATCACCACCAGCTCTTGGGACACCTAAAATGCAACCAAGGTATGGGTCAGTCTGCCACATAGCAGCTGTGAAAATTATCTTTCTACCATGATCAGAAATTTTCTGAAGTTAATGACCTGGTAAAACTTTTCTCTCTTTTAAAGATGTATCACTGAGAAATATTTGACTATGGGTCTGGTGCAGGAGGACCTTGGCAAAAGTGATTTGGAAATCTTTGGTATGCTATGAAAGGAAAGCTGAAGTACAGAGGAGCTGAAATGGATACCTGGAGGTTTTGTTTTCAATTGGACACAATATAAATACCAGGCTTCCCCCCCCAGCCCATGTACCCTTGTTCACATTTACTCCAAACAATAAAATGGTGGTGAAAATTATAACACTGCTTTTCATGTAGATGTTGAACAGGTAAGTAAGTAGGTTAATGGTCTTTAAAGTATGTAAGGGAAGATGTTGCCAATCTTTTAAAGAAATCCCGTTGGAAGAAACACATGGATTGTTCTTGTGCACCAGTTTTCACTGCTCTCAGAAGTAGGTGGAGTGCATGCCTTAGCTCACAGCAAAAGTTATGGTGTATTTGCAGTGGGTGAGGTTGAAAGCATCTGGTCATGTCAGATGCTAAAGTGGTATTGACTGAACAAAGGAAACCTCTGAATGAAGAGGAGAAACCTGTGCATAATGAAAGTGGCAGTCTAACAAGGAAAATGTGAGGGATTTTTGTGCCTCTTACTGGAAGATGGGTGCTTTTCTGCTGGGATGCGTAGCAGAAGTGACCTCGTATCTCAGTTTTCTCTGCTTGCTTTCTAAATAACTTCAAACTCACTGCTGTCAGAAGAAGAAAAAGCACACATTCCATCTCCCCAGGAACATTTTAAGTAAGTTCAGAGTGACACAAAAACCTTGAAGTTCTATAGGGAACAGCTCTCCCCTTTTCCTGTGCTCTCCCCTGCTTTTCAGAAACATAAAAAATCAAAAAAATGGCTAGGAAAATAAATGTTACAAAAATTAGACAAATAAGGGCAATTGTAGACTTTTGAAGAGAGCTGGATCATACCATACTGATATGAAGAAATCAGCCTGTGTTGTTTCTGGTCACAGATATTCACATCCTAAATTGCATTGAAAAATCAGTCTCCCTCTCTCATTCCACATGTCACATGGATCCTGCAGGACACATCTGCAGGTCTGGGCAGATCTGCTCATCAGCAAGGGCCTCATTCAACAGCATTTATCTATCTCCAACATATGTGTCAAGCCCAGTCTGCCTCCCCTCAGATGCTCTCAGCAGAACTGTTCCAATCCCTCAGCTGAACAAGAGAGACCTCTGATCTTTCTCAGGATGCAGAGCTGTAATTATAAAACTGTAAACTAGATGTGAGGCTTAATTATAATGTCAAATAGATTGGATTTTAATCAGCTCTCTGGATATATAGTTAGGAAGGATTTATCAGGGCAATGACCTAATTTAGGAGTACGGATTTCAGCTGAATGTTCTGAAAACAATTTGGTTCCATGCCTATAGAGGGGAGACAAAAATACAGACCTCTGCTACCCAATGAGTAATGTCTCAATCATGGCACAGACTTTAGGAAACAAATTAATCTCTGCTGTAACACCAAAGAGAATTTCTGAGCCATGGTGATGATTCTGGTCACAGACACAGAAGAAATGACACAAAGACGGTTGCCATAGAACACAAAATGACATTATAGCATGTAGAAATGTATTTTTGAGCAAAGGTTACTGCAAGTGCTCAGTGTGAGGGGCAGAAGACTTATGGGACTATAGTCCCAGCTCGGTAGCAGCTGGACTCATTAGCCAGGCTTTTGTCAGGTTTGAGGAGAAATGTGAGCCAGAAGAGACTGCCTTGCTCCTAACACCTAGGTACCACAATCCCTGCTAAGATTTTGTTCAGTAAGAGCTCTCAACTACGACCTGTCACACTGGTGAGACATTTCCAAGCTGGTCAGCCAGAAGTCTGTCAGGAAAGGAGGCTGCTGAAAGCAGGTTCACAGGTGCTAGGTGGTTGCCTTGGGCTGCAGCAGGGGCTTCCCTCTATCCCAGAGTGGCAGCAGAACCCCTGCTCTACAGCTGTGTAATGTCTTGTGTTGTGCTGTGCTCAGTTCCCAGAGGGAGCAGGATGGCTTCTGGGATGCTTTGTCTGCTCAAAGCTATTCAAATATATCCCTTCTGATCCTTCTCAGCTTTCCAGCTCTTGGCAATTACTTGAAGTATTCTGAATGGACTTGGCAATCTCAAGAAAGTCTGTTTGGTTTTTCTCAGGATGTTTTAAAGTGGTGGTCTGGCTTACAGTAAAGCACCACCATGCTTTTAGGAACCACCACAAATAGTGACTAGGACAGATGACAAAAATCTGGCCCCACAAGTGCTTTTAAAGTACAATAATACAGTAAACCCACATCTCCAAAGAACCAACTGATTTTAAAAATCCAAAAGGACACCAAATTAACACTGTGTTAGCTGTAGTTTGAAAGCATAACAAAGGCATTCCAGAGTAGTTTCATTACAAGTTAATCCTGGTCACATGGTCTGTTGATGCAAGGCTGTTCTTTCTGACAGAGTTTTATGGAGGACATTATCCCAGAGGTTTTGGAGGTTTTCTCTGCCTGCTCTATCAAATGTATACTCTCCTGTTTTCTGGGGGGCAGAGGGCATCTCCATCAGCCTGCCACCTTGACCAGAGTGGTGAATACTGCTCCTTGGGTGACTGTGTTATGTGAACCTGTGCAGTGCTCACTTATTTGGGTTTGTTCTTTAAAATAGTTGAGAATGCTACAGATGTGAGATTTCTAATGGAAAAAAAAAATCCAAGGAAAAAAAGGAGATTATCTATAGTTATTTTCAGCATTTGAGTTTGAGTAGAAGCATCAAATTTTATGTTCCAGATGAGATACTCTTACAAGTTATAGCCTCTGATATTTATTAAGCCTCTTTATTAAGATCAGTCACACCAATCAAAATGCAAACAAAAATCATATTCTATTATATTACATATATAAACTCATCTAAATATATATCTAATAAGTCAAAATAGCTATGAGAAACTTCTGCATCAGCAGAACAAAATATTGTCTTTCCAACAAGCGGAGTGTAATTTTAACGTTTATAATGTAAAAACCACTGTATCAATATATCTGCTGTATATAATTTTTAGAAGAGCTGATGACTATAAGCAAGACTGGTTGCAAATATCATAAGCAAAATTTTAACAATAATATTTGGTGCATGTGTGCTTTGTACTCTTCTACTTATTGCTGAAAACTTGGCAACAACACACTAGGAAACTAAAGTCATATTTTATCTCTGCTGCAGCAGTGTAAGTTCTGGAAACCTTAAACATCTTAATGTCTTATCAATGGCAATTACATTAACTCACTTTACTGACTCTGAGATACAAAAAATGTGTGATTCCTGTCACAATTAGATTCTGCTCAAATGAGACTGCAGGTAGTCCTGTATTTTAATTAAGAGTCATTAAAGCCTTATGCTGCTATACTGATAGTCTGGTAGAAAATGAGTTGAGCTAAACTGTTTGGAAAAAGAGAAATGGGAAATATCTGCTAAAAAATGGAACTGCCTACCATGTAAAAAGTCTATCATCCAACCTTTTAGAGCTGTGGTTGAAGAGACTTATGTGCCAGCACAAAGGTTAAAGCAAGAGGCTGCAATCTTACGCAGAACAATCAGGAATCCCAATATAAAACAACAAAGAATGGATTTTTTTAAATTGCATTTTTATTATACTCCAGAAAGATAAAAAGAAGAAGAGTTGTAGTTATTGGATAGGGAAATTATTTTGGATTGGTGATGGGCCCTTTAAAATGAGCAGTTGAAAATACATTATGCACTGTATGTATTAGGGGAAAAAACAATTACACAAATTCCACATCTATGACTAAAAGGCAAAAGAATTTTAAAATTGCTGTCTGTGTGTTGTTGACCCAGGCTGTTGTTGGCAGGTGGGATCCATCCAGGTGCTTGCTCACATTCGCATCCCCACGCAACCAGTGGGACAGGAGAGAAAAGGGGAGGCATAGGAATGAGGAAACTCATGCACCAAAACCAAGATAAGTGACAAAACTGTGATAAAACTAGTGATAAAACACTCATTAGTTACTGGAAAAACAGTCTTGGCTTGGGGTCACCGTTGCAAGATGCTCCTTCCTTCTCTGCTACCAACACCTTCCCAACAGCAAGCTGCACCCTATAAACAATCTAATGCCTTTCCATTTCTAAATATGTTTACTTTGTGAATACCTCTCTTAGGGTAGATTTTGTGAATACCTCTCTTAGGGTAGACTTCTGTGAAAGTTTGGAATTTTAACCTATAAAATCACTTTATTTGAATTGAAATAATGGTTTTGTTTAGCTAGAGTATTTGATGCATAATCTGGGTTTCCATTTTTTTTTAAATTCCCAAGTGCCAGTACATAGGCAATCCTAGACTGTATGCATATGTATGCACAGATTCAATTGGTCTCTCACAGTGACCAAAAATTAAGACATTCCTTTATGCAAGAACACTTGGAAAACAAAGCCTTCTATATGTAGTTATAAGAGATTTAATACTGCCATAGAAATAACATGGAAAATCTGACACTGCTCCTGAACCCTGTGACAGCTTTGCAACTCAAACACTTGCCTGTTATTAGGTATAGAAATTTCTTAGTTATTAAATTGTGAACATTTACTTTCATGGATCCTTTTTTCCACTTAAGGACCTACTGTAGAAAGTTAAACTCCTGTTTTAAGATCAGATGTTCTGGCTGTACTGTTGACATCTAAAGGAAAACAAGATGCAAACCTAAAGCACAGTGGGCCCAGCCCATTTCTTCTCATGCAGCAGGTGAGCACCTCAGTAACCACACAGCAGTAACTCCCTGGACAGAGGGGAGTGCCCTGCCCTGCAGATGGGTTCACAGGTTTCCTCCAAAGCTTGTGTCTCCAAGTTTCTTCTCCAGCAGGTGTGCACAAGGCTGAAAGCTGCTCATCATTCCCATTTCACTGCCATATAACTAAGCTGATCATGATTCCAGAAGATGGGAAGGCTGGTTTCAACGTCACTATTGTGAATTGTGAGCCATTATCTCTTGTTTCCATAATGTTTCTACTGTAGCACAGAGCATGATGGATAAAACACATCAAAATCGTGAAGGCTGAAGCTCAATAAGTTCATAGTCAAGCTCCAGAATGCTCCAAAAGCAGCTCTTCAAGGGCAAACACAGTTTGGCCTAGTTAAGTAGGCTTTGGGGACTGCTGAACACATTAACATCCAGTGCAGAGGAGCTAGCTTTAGAGACTGAAGTGAGAAATGATCTATGATAAAAATACATTTGGGGCAGTGCAAGCCAAATGTGAAAGCAGCTCTAACTTATCCCATGGTAATTCAGCGTGTTCCACTCTTTCTTGTTTTCTGCTCTGTGCTGTGAAGAAAATCAGCTGATGGTAGTTTTATTTGTCCTTAGGGGCTGTTTTTCTTTCATGAGCTATAGTCCAGATAAGGATGTTATACATGCATCTCTTGCTCTTCTAAAAAGGCAATGTGTTTTACATGAAAAAATATTTTAAAAGCCATTTGGGGGATCTAATTGGAATTCAGCGCTCTGTCGTCTTAAGAAATATAAAAGAATCATATCTTCAAATAATCTTTCAGGAACAAACTGTATTCATTGGAATATGCTACTTATGGCTTTGAATGTTTCATTCAACAAAACTCTGGTCTAACTAATACGTGTTTTGTAACTGGTCCTCATCAATCACCATGGTATTGCAATTCCACAGTATACCTCTAGCAAAGAAAAAGATTGAAGAGAGTTCTTTTGGTAATGCATTTATATTCTTAAACTTATGCATTTATATTTATAATCTTAGGGTAATTGACTTCTTTTTTAATCAATGGAGACAATAATTTTCAGGGGTAGACCAGTCACCAACATCTCATTTAAGGAAATTCTACCATCTCACAATCCTGTTTGTTTTGGAAAAAAAAAAAAAGTTGTATTGAAGACAAATGTCTGCCTCTATTAAACTTGCCGCACTAATGTAGTTGCAATACTTTTTTAATCTGTCATTAATGCACTGCTGTGTTCTCAAAAATCTGTATGTCACATTTGCCTTTAACAGTTGCCTTTAAAACCTTTCTGGACTTTTTTTTCAAGCTGAGTGAAAAAGTTTTGAAATTCCTTCTTCTCATAAGTACTTACTGCAGAAAAGAAAACTTAATTTCATCTCATGCTTGGTTTAAAGAGTTTTGTTGTAACAGTGTATCAGCCCATGAATTGATTGAAAGCAATGTTTAAGATCAAACAAGGAAGATCATGAGACAAACCCTGACTTAAATCCATAGAGAATTTTACTCCAGAGTAAAACCACAGAAGGCAGGAAAAGAATTAATGCTTTTGTAATACAGATTAGAGTTTATTACAAATTATTCACATGTTACAGTCTATTACAAATTATTTACATGCTACAGATTGTGCAGGAGAAAATACCAGGTCATCAAAGATGTTTTTTTCAAATTTTGAAGTGTTATTAAGCAGGGCGTTAGAATTCCCAAACTGCTAAAAAAATGATTGAAAATTCAGGTCAAACCTCACAGTTCTGGAAGATGTATTCAAAGGCTTATAAATAACAATGACTTTTAGGAAGAAGTATATTCACATCTAATGATGTGCAGCATTGGACTGCTGGATGTAGGTGGCTTTAAAACCCTGTACAGGTATTTTATTAATAAAAAATAGTATAGTAAATGTGTTAATGTCAGTGCTATGCCTACATTATTGTGACTTCTGCATCATGATATTCCTAGGTTCAAAAATGTCTATTGATGTGTGCAACATTATAGCAGGAATAAATTTCTCTGTTGTGCAGGTAGAAAGTAGAATTCATTTGTCAAATTCTCCATCTCCTGCAGGGTTTTCTTTTGTATCACCCACAGAGCTATTGAGAACAGCCTTATCCTACCACAGCCCAGAGTCGTGACAATATGACCCAAAAAATATTTAGCTCTTACTTCTTACTAATATTTAGCTAAGTTGAACAATAAAACTTTTCCTCCCCCTTATGGGTGTTCAAACTATGCTATTCAGTGCAGACATCTAGTTCTTAAGCAAATATGCTATTCCAGCTCTTATTTAAGTGTGTTCAGCTTCTGATACCCTAGGAACCTCACAGGCATCTTTCAACCTACATGAAACCTAATATAATAACTATAATCCTCCTATCTTGATATTTTTCAGAATTGCATGGAATTTTGGTGAGTACTTCAAATGTAATATTTTGGCTTCAGGCTTTTTATCTAAAAAAAAAAAAGGTTTACTGAATTCCTAGTGCTGATAAAAAGGTTATTTGCTTTATGTTATTCATGAAAATATCTGTGAATTTCAGAGTGAAATTCTTGACTACCAAATATTTTAGATAAACTTTTAGAAAAAGTTTATGCAATTTTATCACAACCGTCATGTCCAAAACCAGAAAGGGCATAAATTAAAAAAAAAATAAAGTGGTTTTGCTTAACTCACATAGTATATGTAATAATTATTCTAATAGGACTAAATAGAAGTAATAAAGATAAGTAATTTAATGTTGTTTATTTGCAATGCACAAGATTTCTCCTGACAGAGTTCATGGTGTGTGATCAATGTATGTGTACTCATCCTATTTGTGAAAACAAGAATCCTTATTTTCTGCAGTATTAGATGTTCAATTTTTTATGATTTTTAAAATCTATTTAAAACATTAATATAAAGTCTAATACATACTTCTACACAAGGTTTGCCTGCCTAAGGAACAAGGTCATCAAAAACTAAATCTACAGTTCCGTTTTTGCAATTGGATTTGCATCAACCTACTGACTCATTAAATAAGGGTCTGTTTGGATTTAAAAAAATTGTAATAAAAATAAATAACACTGAACAAATAAAGTCTATTTATACAATTATTATAAGCTAAAAAAAAGATAAGGAACTGAGAGGTGCTTTATATAATATATATTATCCATGTACATCATAATACTGTATGTGGCTATCTTATGATTTTTTAGGTCTAAAATGCCCTTTTCCATTGTTGAATAGAAAAAACGGAACATAAGACTTCTCTCACTGTTTTTAATCCTTACTTGAATTTCCAATTATTGCAACAAAAGATCAAAATTTAGTATCTCATCTTCATCTTCAGATTAAGTTTAATCAAAGCACTTTGTATGGAACCTTCAGGGATCTCTGAGAAAGAATTATTGTGAAAATATAATATAATTATTGAAATTAAATTAATTGTCTGAAAGACTTCAAACTGGGCATAGTGACTTAGTAGATTTTGATTAATTGAATAAACAGATTGAATGGAACTGGACTTTATTACACTAAATCAAATAATTGACAATTTGGCCAATGACACAGCTATTAACTGGCTAAATTAGAAAAAAAACCCACAGAAAAACAATTTGTGTTTGAAACAGTGTTACATGGCAAAACATCAGGGTGATGAAAGAAACAGTAAAAATATAGTTTCCTACTTTTGGAGTTGCATGGAGCCTCTGGCAACCACACAATAATCTGGTAATGCTGAGAGGTTGGGAGGGAGAGAAAAGGTTAAGGATAGACTAAGCAGAAAAGTCTGCATTTCTTTCCTTTTCAATTTAAACAGCAGCTGAAAGGAGAATCTCTTACCCCACTCCACACTCATCCACCCAGGATTATTCCAGTAAGAGCTAAATATGACATGTATATTTCTTCACTTGACGGTGGGGGAGTGTTTGAGGAAGAAGGACTTTCTACATAAACCCCTTAAACAGGGGACTTGGTAATTATGCATGTAAATCAGTAATTTGGCATAGAACTTGCCAAAAAAAAAAAAAAAGGCACACTAAAGTTTTATTCAGCAGCTCCAAGAGCTAATCATCTAAGCAAGGAACATGTAAAAAAATATGTTTTGCATTTACGAGAATGCTACATCTTCAGAATTATAAATCTCATTTAGAATAAAATAGCAAAAAAACTTCCTGACTTTGAAAAACCAAACTAGATTTTTTAATGTGTAAATCATAGCTTGAAATTGGTTTAATTAATGTTAGATACCTAAAAGAAAGATTTCATGCTTGAATATAACATGATGTTATACTCCAGGTATGAAATTCTATCATGAAATATTGCTAACTAATTAGATTCTTAAAAGATTATTAGAAAAAACTTGAGAACATTTATACATTGTAACCAGCTAGTATTTTATATTTAATATAATTTAATATGGAGAGAGATCAAATTTTTAAAAAAACTTATAATCATTACACTAAAACCATTTAATTTTTACTGCATTTTTTTCATTTGTAATATTTGTTATTATTGTGCTACAGCTAATCATACCAGCAAATAATGCAGCTGATGTCAAAGAGTATTCCATATTTAATTTCTCTTCAGGAAAATGAGAGGTTTTTTAATTTTACCAACCATCACCTCCTTTTAGAAAAAAATGTGACTGGTTTTGCATTCTGTTATTTCACTTTGAGTAACAAATACAATATTTCCAGGGATGATACTATTTCCAGGGATGTTTTGTAACAACAAAGGTTGTTACAGCAAAGTGATATACGTTAGTTGTTCTCTAAAATGGCTGATAATATTTGAAATTCCATCTTAGATTCACCCAGAGACGATGATGTTACATAGCATAACAAAAAAGATAGTCTCATTTCAGTGTATAAAGGGAGCTAGCTACCTTTTCTGCATATTCAGATTTGCATGTCTATGGAATATAAACTTTTGACTTTTTGAAAATCTTTTGAAATACTTTTTGTATTGTGTTTTTAGGTAGTGACAACAGTGTAGTTCAAATGCTCCAAACTTAATGATTGTGTTGATATGAAATGGCTCAGATTGGGAGGCTGATTTTTGATGAGGTACGAAGTTTTTGCAATCTAAAAGAACGATTGTGAATTCATTCTTCCCCTTCCTAATTGTTGTCTCTTCCAGAAAAATAACCATAATGGCCAGGTTACAGCACTCTACAATACATGCTGCCTGAACAGCAAAAGATTACATATCTTCTATGCACAGTACATAGCCTAATTTTTAGTCAACATTGTAATACAAGCATACTGGAATAAGAAGACAAAATCCTTCACACTTGAACATAATGCACTGTTTATCCTTTATTACACTGTTGTTCAACCATATTTGCATGTACACATATTACTGAAATCAGAGTTTAATCTGTGTACAGAATTAGTTTACAGACTCACAACTGCTTCAACTCATTTGTCATACTAGAGCCAGCACCCTTTTCCAGACTTTGTTATTATACTTTTTCAATGTTGCAGATGTTAAAGAGAATTTCAATAATTCACAATAATAATTTATATTGCTCATCTGTAAACACTCAACTCAGACCCATCAGCAATGCTGTATGACATATAGAATAGTATAATTGCTATTGTTGATAGTGTTTATTTCTTTTGAGAACTGGGTAAAAATTTTGGCTTTTGCATATTTGAGTACTTGAACTTATAATCTATTAAAGTTTTGTTGTCCAGATCAATCTGCACAAATGCCTTGATCAAAAAAGTGAAAGCAAAAGGATATGTCATATTAGCACATTTATGGTTTAAAGTGTATAAGCCAGTCTGGGATTTGTTTAATTTGTATATGAAACTTTATTCTAAGGAGCATAATTGTGTTCCTTCTGCTTATACAACCGCTATAATGTTATGTGTTACTTGCCATTAGCAGAGCAGGATAGTTATTTCTGGCTGACTCTCTTTGACAGAAAGACAAATTTGTTTTTGTTGTTTTCTTGTCTGGTACATATGAATATACATGTGCTTTTCTGCCCTGTCTCTATTCTGCTTCCATTAGCTTACAAGCAACAAATGTGTCATTTTCCTTCCCTAGTTTTCCCACTCCTGCAAATTGGTGTTTGAGAATTACTCCACTGTTCAAAAGATCTTATACATAAAAATGTATCATCTGGGGGGGAAAAAAAAAAGGCAGTGATTTTTTCCTAAGCTTTGTAGTGAGAGCAGAGTGGATGTGTGGTAGCAGCTACACTCATGAGCTAAGCAAACCACACAGAAAATGTTGAGGGAAGGGGCAGGACAGGGCTCATCATGTGCTTCAGAGGGACCCATGGGGCAGAGGTTCCACATGTGCCCAGCATGTGCCTGTGCTTTCTGTTTGCTGTTTAGCTGGATCTTAGCAAGTGTGATAGCCTGGAAAGGCAAGGCAGGGCTCAGGTGTCTCTAAAACTGGCAAGAGGTGTCAAGAATAACAAGGCTTTTACAGGTATGATGGTAACAAGCAGAAGACCGGGTTGGTTTCCACTGTTCAAGAGATCTCGTAAACCTTGAAATGGTCTTATGAAGCCCACCGAAATGAACAGTCTTGGAGACCATTACAACCAGAGAAACTTTAGCCTCAGAAAAAAAGGAGACTCAGGGAATCTGGTTGTCCCTAGGTAGTTATAGAGAAGGTGAAGATGCTCTCTTCACAAGGATCCATGGTGACAACAGGAAATGGGCACAAGTTACTTCAAGGCAAATTCCACCTGGGCTGAGAAAAAGTTCATTCACCATGAGAACAATTATGTGTTGGAATAATTTGCCCAGAGAAGTGATGGAATATCCCTTGCTGGAAATATACAGAGCAGTAGGTGATTTAATCTAGAGTTCAGTCAGATGATCTCTAGAGATCCCTTCCACTCTAGGCTTTTCTATTATTCCAAATTTCAGTGATTCTATAGTTTTGCTCCTTGGACTTTTACCACCTGATAATATGAAGACATAAACCACAGAAATGAAGGCACAGAGCTATTGCCAGTGGCAAGCTGAATAACGCATGAGGATATATAAAATACTATGCATAAATTCTATTAATTATGTTTTCTCAGGTGTTTCTGATGGTTGATAATTTGGGCCAGTTTTTACTGGGAAGATTAAGTTATTTACCTGGAAGCTAGAACAAGTTAAATATGAAGATAAGATTTGTGCTTGAAATGTAAAGGATCCTACAGAAATTTGAATCTCTAAGCAAATGAAGAGCAGTTAAAGAACTGTTCCAATTACAAAGCAGCCTTCAGAATTGTACGTCATCTGGAGTCCCTGAAGGAATTTACACCTGATTGTTATTCAGCAGGAACTCGAGTACTTTTATTCTTTAGAAGGATATGCTGCATAGACCCAGTATTAATGGAATGACATTCGGCTGAGACATAATAACCAGCCACTTCATCAGTACTTTCAGATGTTTCTAATCTTTCTGTCAAAGAGTCATCTGTGTCTTAGGAAAATGATATGCTAGGAATGACAGATGCTTAAAGTTGCAATGACCTCCCTCATATTGAATGTTTCCTTGTTTCATACTCTGAGGTTCCTGTTCTTCATCCTAAGTGGTAAGTGTATTACCACTTGCATTAAGATCTTTGTATGTGATTGTGTTTTGTATCATTAGTCACTCTGTTTATAACTAAGATAGGATTCTTAAAAATAAAAGTTTTGCCTGGACTCCAGTTCTAAACCAGTGTAACTTATTGCCCTAGGTACTCTGAAATTCATGTAAATAAATAATTTCACCTATATTACTTATAGTATTTCCACATTCCAAGTCTTAAACATGATGCAGACTTTCACTTTTTTCCCAGATGTTTCCATTTTTGATCTATCTTTAATTGCTGACAGCTGTATTCTCCTCATCTAATTATTGAAAAAGGAGCCAAAAAAAGTATATCAGCTTACAACGACAATTTCAATTGGACAGGCTTCCAAGATTTTTGATGAAGGACAGCAGTTTATGTTTCATCCTCATCATACTCTTATTTTAAAACACAGAAAATGGCCCAAGGAATGAGGAGCTTTCTGCTTTCATATATTCCTAGTGTGCATGCTGGAATTACAGTGTTCTGGACCACACCTGTACAAAAATGTGATATCTGGCAGCACAACACAAAAAGACTTAATATTCATAACAATATAATGTAAAGCTACGTTATCAGTAAACTCAGATAAAAAGTTCTCAGAGATATTTAAGGGGAAAATTGATTAAATACTATGTCATAGAGAGCAATTTCTCAGTTTAGTTTAAAATGAATCAGGACAGAAACAAGTTATAGATTTATAAGTGACATAAACAAAACCTGCAACAAAATGATCTTCATTTACCAGTAATACAACATATAAATCACAATACAAGACACTTTCAAAATCTATCAAGACTGAAATGTCTAAATATTTTTAAATAAGCAATCCCCAAAATTATAAATGCACACCGAGACAGACATTCACATACCATCACACCCACGGCACCCTCAAAGGATCCTCTGGTTTACAAGCACCATTGCTCCTTCAAAAGCACCAGTTACCCTGCTTGCATTTTGTCCTGTAAGACATGGATGCTACAGCCTTATAAGCGTCTGTGTTGCTCTCTATAACCTATTAATTCACCAGCTGGTGAGAGAGCACCTCATGAGTTCTTGTGCACAGAAAAACCCGAGGTGTGTGTCCCTGTGTTTCGCTGACTGAGCTGCTGCCCCATCAGCTGCAGAGCAGGCAGCTCATGGTGTCTCACAGGGAGTTTGCTCTTGCTGGCCAAAACAAAGAGATGATCCTGGTGGGGCAAATTCTGGCAGTGTTGAATTAAGGCTGCTGTTTTTACTCCAAGGTCTCTGATTCCTGCTACGAATTTTCATTATTCTTTTCTACTGCTTTCAAGATAAATTTATTCTTTGTTTCTAAAGTTCGACCATTACTGTTTAATCCTGATGATGATGATCTTTCTCTTACACATGATCAGGTTTTAAAAAACACACCTTTTTTTGTGTGCTTGAAACACACACACTGACTTCACATTCTTACTAACAAAGTGTATTAGCATTTAATACCAAAAGATTAAGATTATAAATCTTACTAGAAAAAATTTATCAAGGACAGACAGAGTGAACATTGTCACAATCAAGTAGCTACAAAAGATTCCTGCTTCTACTTGAAAAACTTAAAATTTTCTTAAAATCTTCTACTTAAAAAACTTCTACTTAAAAGACTTCTACTCAAAAAGACATTCTTATGTGTCTGGAATCGAGCATATGCATAATAATAAATAAGCATAACAGTACTATTAGTACTTTTAAATCCCCTCACTTGACTATGGCCTGCACGTATGAGAAGCTTCTGTGTTGTGATTGCAAATAGAGCATGTCTGAAACATGAAAACAAACTCAGAAGAGATATGGTGTGTCGATACATGTCCATGACTAAAAAGGCAAATAGATGGCTTCAATGTAGTTACACTACATATAGCACTGCAGATATAGCTTTTCTTAACTTCATTGCTTCTCTTTGTCTACCTGCATGGATACCCCTTTTTTGCCTACTTATCCAGACATGTAGAGATTTTTTGAAAGAAGATATATCTTTATTTTGTTCATTCTCAGGAATAAGCCCTTTTCTTGATATGACAGAAGTCATGTCAGGAAAGAAGGAAAAGAAGAATGTTTTAGTTTTGTTAAAAAACCTTTCTTGGTTTTTTAAAATCTTGATTTAGCATAATGCACCAACCCATGCTGTGAGAGGCTTCTCCGATTATAAGAATCCATTGGGACAATAGATTTTTAATCACATTATGTAAGCAATCCATATCAAAAACTTCTTATTTTTCTTATGACTTATGGGTCTTCATGGACATCAGATGTGTTCAGCACTAATTATCTAATTATATAATGAGCACTAATTATCTAATTAATGTGAGTTACATAGTTTGAGTTGAAATAACTTTCATCATGAATTATGCTAGTAAGAAGAATTTAACTCTCTACCTCCTATAAACCAATTTGGAGCAATTTGAACACCAGCAAACATAGCACTTTAGCACACATGCTAAATAATTTTCGAGTTACATACAGAAATCAGAACTTTTTTTCAGCACTGAATGTTTTTACCTTCATTTTCCCGTGGCTGCATCAAGTCATAGCCTTGACTGTTATATTATATTCTACTATAAAATCATCATGTCCTGTTAGGACTTTTACAGCCCTTGATGAAATAACCCATTTTAACTTATCTAAGAGATGTTTAGTTATTGCATGTTTGCACCTCTCTTGCAGAGGTGATCAAATGGCAACACGTTAGCTAATGTTAGGTCTTTGGTGTAAAGAAAGAAAGAAAGCAAGTTACTAAAAAGAACAGGAGCTGGTATTACTGGATTCCACAGACTGACTGCCTACCCAGCTCAGCAGTGAGCTCTGCTATGCCAAGAGTATCCTCACCTTCTTTAGCAGTCTTCCCTGATATATAGATATCAAACACAAAGTGATTTTCATGAGCATTTCAAGGAAATGAGACACTTCTGATTTAAGGCCCATCGTCTAGTGCTTGAATTATGGACACCATAGCTGGAAATCAATCCAAATCAGAAAAGAGACAAATGACAAACAGTCCTGTTTATTTTGAAGAATTATCCTTCTGTATGTACAGACAAGTGTTAGCTTATCCTTTTTTGGTCAGAGAGCTACATGAACACTAAGATTTTGATGAGCAACCAGAATTTGCACTTTTTAAACTCCATGAGTTCCAAGATGGGGTTCGGCCCCCAGTAAACATGTAAGGCCTACACTGCTGCTCTAGGACTTTACATGAGATCCTGTGGTATGAGTTTGATTTCACACACTTAGATATCTATTTCCCTCTCATGGGAAGAAAGGAAAAATGCCTAATAATGTTTAATCAAATATGCATTATGTTAGTAATGGAAAAAGACTAAAATGGAAATACCTCCAAGATGTAATTACTTTAGGAAATTCTATCCTAAAAGGGATACTAAACCAAATTCCACAGACTCTTATAAGAAAGTTGATTTAATAAGTTTCCTTAAATTAAATGCTGATAAAAGAAATCCAAACAGAATTAATAAATGTATACATCTATTGCATATCTTTTGAAAATGAGACTGAAAGACTTTTAAAGGCCTGAATAAAACAAAAGATTGCATTTTATGGAGATGTTTGGATGCTCAATTCTATTTTTTCTTTTCTGAATGTTTGTACATTCATATCAATATCAAGATAAAAATGATCTAAATAAAGGTGTATTTTCACATATGAGCACACTGTGGTCCTAAGGTTCATATGATGTATTCTGGAAACAGCAACCAGCCATTCGCTGATCAGTGTGAAAACAGAAAGTTGTCAAAGATGTCACTTCTTTGCATACTCAAAAAAATAGATGATTTTATACCCATGGGGAGGAAGCATCCAAAGAATTCAAATCTACTTAATTTGCTACTGAAACAAAACCAAAGTGAAGAAGTGGATGTTAAGGCCCTCTGGCCCTGTGGATTTTTTCAATTTAGAAAAAAATCATTGAACAACTAAGAATGCTTACTCATTACCAACAAATATGCTCTCCATGACCCAAAGAGCAAACAAAACTCTAAATAGAAGTAATTTATATTCTTTCTGGTTGAATTTCACAATAATATGGAATTGATCATTGAATATTATCATGCTGCTTTTTATGCCAGCTGGAAGACTTCTGTCAGTTACTTATACTGCCTTTTGCCAAGCATTTCTTCCTTAAAAATACACAAATTCTTTTTCATCCCCCCAAAAAAATTTTAACATTCAAAAATTTATTTCATTTTTGTAATTGAAATAAAAAAGATGAGATGAAGAGAAATCTTAGGTACACAGCAGATAACTGTATTCTGCTGTGAGTCCTGCTGTCACAGGAATTCTTTGTATCAAAGTTTTGCTCTATCTTTCCCTGCAGGAAACTGAGAGAACAGTTTGAATTTTTTACAGTGTATGTATTAAAAAAACCCCCAAAACAAAAACATGAAAACGCAAGTGTGCATATTAACTAGGTTTTCTAGAACTTGCTACTAATTTCAGAGTCTACAGCTCTGGAGATCTACAGATGAGTTTATAAAGAAACAAACTAGATTTTGGGAAGAAAATAGCTGCCTTGGCCTTATTAGAGGGAAAGATCTATAAGAAGTAGAGTTCCAAGAGTAGGGGTGTTTCACAGAAAAGTATTTTGTGCTTTTGGATTTTATCCAAGTAGAAGAAAGTGCCATGATTCAGAGGGAAAAGTTGTGAATTATAAAGGAATATTATTATTTTTAGTACTGGGTTTTATTTATTAGTAAAGAGATATTGAAAAAGCAAGCTGCAATTGCAATCCTTTGAAGAAAATTTATTGAGCAGCGACAAAATAATGCTTGTTGAACCCCAGAAGAAAACTTAATTACTGAGACTGGTTACCCTCTTCCCATACAATTATTTTCCAGTGAAATTCTTGCCTGTCAGAAGTGCTTGCCAATTTGAGCCCTCAGCAGGCTGCCAGGTCAGCTCTGATTCTTTCCTTCTATTCATAATGAGAAATGTCTTCTAAAAAAGTATTCTTCAAGTTCTGTGCTTCCAGTTCATAAGCCTTAGTTTTGTTCCCAATACTGGTGGTATCTGTCCTCATTCTGCAGCTGAATGTCTGCTCTCATGAGTTACTGAGAGACTACCAAATTGAGGTTTGTTTTCTCTTCATTTAACTTCAAAGAGCTTAGCAAGGCTGCCAAGCTGACATCCAACTGATGTTATGTCATGAAATTAGTCTTTCTAGTTGCTGAAGTGTAATGCAAACTTGTTCTCAGGGCAAAATTAACAGGAAAAATTTTCCATGCAGCTGAAGAATCTCATGGAAGAGGGGAACTTTTGCTTGACAAGGCAATCAAAAGAAACCAGAATGGTGGTGGCTAAATTTCAACTACACTCTATTGTCACTGAAAGGAGGAAAATAGTACTGTCTTCACTGGCAAGGCACATATTTGCTCATAGGTGAAAAACAAATGTGGAAAAGACGTCCTAAAAAGCTCCTAATAGGAGCAATTACTTCTTCTTTTTGGACTTCTTGCAGAATCAGAATGATCCTGAAAATTTTTCCAAACCACCTCACCTAATAATCTTATCCTTTATCGAAATAAAGTTTCTTATGACAGGAAAAGTAGCTGTTAAATATGTCTGTATGACACAACAGTCCTTCTGAAAGTGAATGTAGAATGTATATGCCAGTGAAAGGGCAGAGATGGGATGCATGGGCTGGTCAGGAGGTTTGCCAGCAGAAGATGAGCATTTCAGTTGCTCTGAGAAGTGTTACAGGATGTTGTGTTAATTGTAAAAATCACCTATTAAATATTTCAGTCATGAGTGTATTTTTTCATTTAAGAGCAAATTTAAGTCCATACAGTTCAAAACCTAACTAGTGATGTTTTATTTGGCAGGCAAAATCCTGGACAGGACCCAAATATGAAGCCTTTATGCCTGTTAGTCTTCCCAAGGCCTAGGGAAATTGATGTTATTTTAAAGCATACGAGTTCATGCATTTTTATTAGCATGTGCTTAGAATACTATTTCACAGTTAGCAGCTACCAGAGACACATTAAACTTGCTTTAGAAATATGATGTCTTGTCATGATCAATGCTAAGGATGATGCCTACGCTGTTTGCAGCTTGACACTTGCAAATAAGCTATTAATTCAGATGTGCTTACTAGCTTGTTGTGCAATGTCTGAGTTCATCCAGGCAATATCACTGAAATTGATTTCTCTGTGGAAAAGAACAGAATTAAAGAGATTCATCACCTGAATAAGTATCACACAAGATGGCGTTGACATAGCCTGGCAGTGGTGCTTCCAACATTAGCTGGGGCTTCTTTTAATTCCCCATTCATACAGCTCTGTATGAACCACTGACAGGAAAAAAAAAATCATCTGCCTATTACTCATATTCTGTAGTGAATAGGACACCTTCAACAGGACACCTCAGATTGCATATATTTCATACGTGGATCTCACTCTTTCTTAGACTTTCTCATTTTCCACTAACTTTTACATACATGGCACAGTAAAAAGGATAATGCTAAAAACACGTTGAAATAAATTATGCTCTTCCCTTAGTCTGTATACAATCTTTTCTCTATTAATGACAGTAGGAAAAAAAAAAACCCCAAAAATATATTATTCTTGATTTTCACTGAAATAATAGTTTGCCCTATCAGTGATAGAGCAATGTCTGTACTACTGTGGATGCAGATGCCTGACCTATCTGATTGCAATACGATGAAAAGAAAATCTCGTAGAAAAGAAGAAACTGGAAATTTTAAAACACTTGTTACTTCTCTATACCTGCAATTGTATGTCTTCCTTAGACACAGCATGGCAAGTCTCCATTTTAGATTATGCCTGCAGCCTTAGAAATGCAATTTTTGAACAAGTCATAAATGGCAGAAAAATCTGCTCTTTGAAGTTGTCTGTTTGGGTCTTCTGACCTTGAAATTTCCTGCAATACATCTAATGCCCTCTCATTTTACAAGGAGTGTGATACAACACTGTACATCACCATCTGTAACTGGTGATGGTTCAGAAAAGGAGCTCATCTCTGTCTTTGGAGGTTTAGAAGACATCCAGATATATAATCATGGTTAACATGATTGAGTTGGTGATTGTCTGACTTACAGTGGGATATTGGACTGCATGACCCCAGAACAAGAAATAAATACCTTCTTTTTACTATAAATAGAATATAAATACTATATATACTTTCTTTTACTATAAATAAATACTTTCTTTTATCTATTTTTGCATTTAGTTTAGAATTAAAATCTGCCCATAAGGCATAGTCAAAAAGAGAGTAACACTGTGAAATGAAGACACATTCTTAAATGAAAAGGGAATAATTAATACTTTCAAAATACAAACAGTGCCTAATAGTTTGTATTTTTCAATCTGTGTGTCTGACTACTGCCCAGGAAGGATGCTAAGACATGAAAATTCTGGGCTCTGTTCCAAATATAACCTGATGTTTGAGCAGCAAAATGTTGCCAAAATGTTTTTCTGGAGCTAGTGATTATGTATGATTAAGAATTGAAGTGGCATGAAAATAATAACTTAAAAAATTTTTTTGGATCTTCACAGGCTGCAGCTATAGTTTATTCATGAGTCTGACAACCTGAAAATCTGAGTTATAATGGCAAAGATATTAAAATAAGTTAGTGACAGGCAAGTGTTCACTATGCTGAAGACATGGCTTTGCTTGTAGAAAGAAAATGAGAACAAACATGAATGGGACAACCTTTGTATTGAATTTTTAGCAAGTTAGAAAGTTTAAGACTGTTTCAAGACTGACTTCTGAGACAAGTTCTGTAATAGATTTTTACTCTTTTAGGGGGTATCTTGCACTGCAGGAGCCATAAACCACCACGCATTCAATGATATTTTAAATGGACGCCTATTTTTTAAGAAGTCACAGTTGAGGAGAGAAGAGAGAAACTTTTCACTCTGAATTTCTCATGAAAGTTTTCACACTGGACTAGACTAACAATCTTGCCACACTAGAAAAAAGAGTTTGACTTCCAGGACCAAGTTGAAATGATTACTCCAGTGGTGGTTTATTGTCTCTCCAAGGTCTCAGTGCCTTTGTTGGACAGTTGAACTTTCAGTTCAATTTGAAAAGGTATCTTCTTACTGGAAATCAAAATAATTATTAGTAGTTTAGCTTAGTGTATAGGAGAATCATTATGTGAACGTAACATTAAACATGCTGAAATTCTTACTGAATAAATCCTTGATCCAAGTGTGGCATTAATACAGACTTTCTCATTTAGATAGGGAGTGGAAATATTGTTTCACAAAAGCATCAAACTCAACTGTGCTGTAAAATTTCATGACCTGATTTAGACAGCAAAAATTAGAAAACAGTAGAAAGTGCCTGTATGCTGCAAATCAAATTAATTTCTTTTTTTTCTTTCCTTCCACACAATTACATATTTATTACTATGACAGTAGAAAATTAGGTGAAATATTCAAAACTACTACAGTGATCACCACAATTTTTTTTTACTGAGCTATTAGCAGAAATATCTTTTTTTCCACTTGTAGGCATATTCTATAGAGTATAATTTTCTTTGACATTAAGAAAACTGGTTCTAATTTAATACGTATACCAATGGATTTTGAATGGATTTTTACATTAATTTTCACGGTAAGTTACTTATGTTTTTTCATGCTTATCTGAACAGGCATTTGAGCAGTTACTGTAATTCACTTCTTGTTATTTGAACTGATATTTTTATTGTCAAGACAATTAACAATTAATGAAGTGGGAATTGAATCCACTAAAGATCAGAGCTGATTTGCTATGAACTAATTTATGAGGCTTTATATATTTCACTCAATGGCCTTTTGTATTGATAAAACTTCTTGCTGTTTCCTAATAATACTGAAAAAATGACAAATTACAAAATGCTCATTGCTAAATGGTCCTGTGCACTTCAACTGATAACGTACTGAAATGTGCCCATGCTGGCATAAATAATCCTTTTAGCTGCAAAAAATAACAATTCTTATAATAATAATAATCATCATCACCATCATTGCCAGTTCTGAAAATTAGATTTGGAAAGGGAGAAATGACGAAAGCATCATTGGTATTTTACAGAGTGGCTTGTATTTGTATATAAATATCTCAGGTATATTGATCTATGTTATTCTAGGTACTGTAGAAATTGTAATATAAGAGAAAATCCTATGCAAAGCAATCTATGATAGCAAAGAGCATTTATAGCTGATAAATGAAAAAACAAGTCAAGATGGGTGAAGAGAAGCAGGAGAAATCATCTGGAAACAAATAAGAAAGATTAGATATTAATTTTTCCAGGTAGCTGAAGTGATGGTGCTATATTTCTGCTTTCGGTTTCCAAGCAGAAAAGTGTGTAATTTCTCCTCAAGATGGTGGGTAATAGCATGTTACAGATCAATGTCTGCTGTGCATGTCCTATGCAATCAAACTATTCACATGCTGAAAATGCAATGTATTCATAACACTGCAGAGCTGAAAACTAAATACCCATCGTAGTAGCAAGTCTGGTGGATTCTGGATTTTCTGTGTCAGTTCTGCAGAGTTCATCTTTGCATGAGCAGAAACTGTGAATTCTAGACAGAATGAAATTTTGTTCAAATGGTTACAACACAAGACTCCCTTTGGAATAAAACACAGAGCTGGAAAAGAGTGTGCACATGAAAATTTGGGTAAAAAATTTTCTGAAGATGAAGGACAGAACCTGTCCTCAGATTTTCAGTTTGTTGTCTATTGCCGTGCCTCCTGAGATCTCTACTGTTTGTTTGTACCCTTTCAAGAAGGGTAACTTTTTTATATCATATATTTTAGTTTAGTTTTATTTGTTCTCATGACCTTTCATAGAAAGCGTTTATATTTAAGATAAATTTCAGTGGCATTTCCCCCTGCCACAGAACTCTGCACCTGGGACAGGTCAACCCTGGTTGTGTGTACAGACATGAACAAGAGGCTGGAGAAAGGGACAACTGCGGTGGAAAGGGAGCTGGGGATCCTGATCAACAGAGAGTTGAATGTGAGTCATCAGTGCCCTGGCAGCCAGGAGGGCCAACCCTGTCCTGGGAGCATCAGGCACAGCATCGCCAGGCAGGCAAGGGAGGGGATTGTCCTGCTCTGCTCTGCACTGGGGAGGCCTCACCTCGAGTGCTGGGGACAGTTCTGGGTGCCACAATATTAAAAACCCCATTAAACTACTAGAGAGTATCCAAAAGAGATCCACAAGTATGGTGAAAGGACTTTTGGGAAAGCTGTATGAGGACCAGCTTGTTTGTAAAGTGTTTATAGCTTTAATGTATTTTAAATTTGTTTCCTCTCTACCTTAGACATGAATGTTTGTTTTACAAATCAATGCAGGGCATATTTCCTGTGTTTGATGATGGCTTTGGATGAGCAAAACCAGGAGAGTTTTGGGGGACCAGGTAAAAGATTCCTGTTCCAAATAAATGTTCTTAGCAGGCATGACATCAAACACAAAGAAACCACCAAGTTTAGCACAGCTTGCATATTTACTCTGGCTTGAATTAACAAGTTTATCACTCCAAATTTACCATTTTCACAGTCATGCATGTTATCAACCTTTACGTTCAAAAGCACAAGGCATCTTGAACAGCTGTTGAAATCAGACTTTATTTTTCTGTATCCAGAAAAGAAAAGATAGGAAGATACTTTCTGGCTTTTATGCAGTGGAGAGAAAGAAGCAGAGAAGATTTTAACCACCAGGTACACGAGTTGTTAACCATGTCAATGATCGGAAAAAGAAACTTGCTATTGGGAGGAAAGGCTTAAAACCAGAAGATTTGGCAAGACAAGGGAATAGCTTCAAAATGACCTTGTGTCTGGGAATGTTAAAAAAGCCAACGTGGGAAAATGCCAATTCTTATGCCAAGTGCTGTGCATCCTCTGCATATTTTGAGAAGAATTCCTGTAGAAAGATAAGAGACTCTCAGCCATGCCTGAAGCTTTTTGTTCTAATGAAGCAGGCAACAACTCTCCCCTAGGATGAAGTAGGCCAAACAGCCCCCCTGTCCCTGTGTGCCTCTGTTTGCTGGGATGAACTGAGCCAAACAGAGCCCGTGACCCCGAGTATCTCTGCCCCATGTTTTTAGCAAGGTAATGAGATAAATCTACTCTTTACATTTTGGCTGTGGTTTGATGGTTGCCCTGGTAACCTCTATGCATCCATTCACACACCTGCAGATGATTGTATCACCAAATAGAGATCATGAAATCTTGTGCCTCCTTCTCCTAAAGTCACACACTTTAGTTCAATGTCAGACAAAGTCTGCCATACTAGTTGGTCAAATATACTATTATTCTCACACAATTTTATTATTCTCCCAACTTAAAAAAACCCCACTTGTTCCTCTGAAATTTATTACCCCTTTTAATGCATGGACTGTAAATTTACTATGTAACAAAAACTACCTCATATTATTATTTATAAAAGGATCCAAAAATATTCAAAATGTAATGCATTTGTATATATTGATACCAATGTTAATACAAGCATTTCTGTATTACATTAGCTACTACTTGCTCCTTGTTACCATGACAATTCAGTATCTTAATATCCTCAACCAAATATACTGCAGAAAATAAATCTATTCCATGGGCTAGTTAAAAAACTGGTCAACTCATCATCCTACATATATAATGAAAAAGTCACAGTTTAAGATCAAAACCAGACTGATGAATCAACAAGACACCAAGCTATATTAACATCTCAGGCATATTTGAATTGTCTAAGAGTAGTGCTTCATGTATGTTCAATCTTTAGACAGTTGCCTTCAGATATGAATACTGACAATGTGATTTGTTTTATTTTTTTTAGTTGCAGGTCATCAATAAATCCTCTATTTGTCTGATAATAATTTATTCAACTTTATTTTATGTAGCTATAATTTTTTACCAAGTAAAACAAATCAAAATTTCAGATAAATTATTTCAGAAGGGCATTCTGCAGGAAAGCTTTTGTATCAGGAGACAGTAAGTGATAACTTTCCAAACTAGATGAAAAAAAATGGCCAAGCTGCCTTTGGAAATTCAAATATGTCATGGTTTAACCCCAGCAAACAACTAAGCACCACACAGCCATTTGCTCATTTCTGGTAATCAAAAGAGAAACTTGTAGGTTTGAAAGAAAGGGATGCACAATACAATTGCTAGCTGCCCTCTCAGTGATGCCAAAATTTCATCCCTGAATTGAGATCAGCTCTCTTCCAGCTAATGCACACAGTTTATATACTGGGCATGACATTGTCATGTATGGAATATCCATTTTGCCAGTTTGGATCAGCTGTATTGACTGTGCTCCATCTCAGTTTCTTGTGCACCTCTTCATTGGCAGAGTGTGGGAAACAGAAATGTCCTTCATTTAGGGTAAGCACTGTTCAGCAATGACTGAAACTGTGCTATTCAGGGTCTCATATTGAATCCAAAATTCAGCACTGCACCAGCCACAGAAAAAATATGAACTCTGTTCCTGTGAAAACCAGGAGAAGAGTTCAGCCATTGTGGTAGAGATGAATCATAAAGAGAGATTTTTGGGGTCATTTTGCCAGCCAGATTTTATTTCTCTGTTGCTATCTGATTTTCATTACACCTCTCCACTGCTTACAGCCTAGTGACAATAAGAAAGAAGTGGCAAACCAAAAAAAGGGTTACTTAAACTTGTGTTAGGTTATTTTCAAGGCACTACCAACAAAACTTGCCAGCTGTTACAGTTCTAACATCTTTACACCATGCTGTCTCAAGTCCTACCTTACTCTACAACAATTATCTGCAGTTGCTGTTAGCAGAATATAGGATTTGGAATAGCTTAGCTCAATTTAAAGTCCTTTTCATCTTTTTGTGAATGTGCCTTCCCATAACAGTGAACCAGCCCTTTTGAAATACCATTAGCACTATGCCTTCACAGTCTAGAACATGACTGTTAAACAGTTCCAACACAATCTAAATTACATACATCTTCAAGATAAAAATAGATGAGATTTACATTACAGTCTTAGACTGAAAGCCATAATTAAGATTTCTTTTATAAAATTCATATTTATAAGACAGACATTGCTCACAGAATTTCTAGACCCTCCGCTTTGTTTCCAAAAGTGTTGGAAGAAATCTTGCTGTGTGTCACAAGATGAAATTAAATATGCATACCAAAGTACTTGGAATTAAATAGGCTGAAGAATCCAGAAGCATATGAAAATAATCCTAATTCATTCTGCAGGTTGTCAGTAAAGATAAGAAATAGAAAACACAAAATATGTCTATGCAGCTTGCAGGTCATTCAGTTTCCCTGAAGTTACCATTTAATTCCAAATGCAATACACATGTTAAAACTTTGGATTCTGAAAATTCTTCTGCCTGTAGCAAGCCTTCCAGTAGGTGTCTTCTATTTAGAGGTATCCAACCAGATGTCCATTTAGAAATACTAGAAAATGTCAATGGAAGTTTGAAAGAGTGTCTGCAAGATTAGTGAAGCCCTTAAGCTGATAAAAACCAAGGTTAGGTTGAATGGGGCTTTGGGCAACCTGGTCTAATGGAAAATGTCCCTGGTTATAGTAGGGGTTTGGAACTAAATCATCTAATTTAAGGTCCCTAGCAACCCAAATGAATCTGTGATTCTATGGTTAACTACCAGTCAGAAAGAAGAAACCGGTGAGTTAGAAGAACATCTCCAGAGAAAGATATGAAGAGATATGCCCTGTTGATGATGCATGATGTGAAGGCCAAGTATGTGTTGAAGACTAGAAGACATGACTGGATATGGGCCTCTTTTTCACAGCACTTCAAAGGCTTCAGCTTGTGAAAATAACCCCTACTTTAATTTACCAGGCAAGCTAGAAAAGGCAATGTACAAGCTTGGAGATTTGCAAACTTGGAATTGCAAATGTTCTGGAAACAGGTGCTGCTGCAGTTGCTGATGCTGCAGGGTGATACAAGATTTTATTCTAGAAGAAGGTGAGTAGAGCTTCTGAACCATGGTTCTCAGTCAGAAGCATAAATTTTGTTTTTGTCCTGGCCCTGCTACCTGTGAGAAGGGGACCACACCTTTGGGAAAGAGGAGGTGAAATATTTCCTGTGTCTGCAGAAATACAACTTTGTGAAATCAGTGCACTAATAACAAACCTGACTGCAGAAGCAGATTTAAGGAAAATCTCTTCAGGATTGACCACAAAGCCCTACAGTATATTTGAACAGTATGATTTGATGTCAGTGGTGAAGCTATCTTAGCTGTAAAGCTGGCACTGATAGAATGAATATGATCCAATATCCCCTAAGAGAGTCTCTACTAAGACAGAATAGAGTTGGGATTCATACTTATCTTATACCCATTTTTCCATACTGCTTATTCTGTTGCTCAAAAATATTGTCTTATTTTTTACTCTGTCATGTTTCTGACTGAACAACTAAATTGTTTTTCTTTCCAGGAATGTAAATGATCTGGGGAGCACAGTGAGTGCAACACACTGTAATAGTTTCTTTCCAATCCTGTGACATTTCATAACAGCTGAAGTCCTTGGAAGATACATAGCTCTGCGTACCAAAAATTGCTCTCTCTTCCAGAATTTGATTTCCACCTGTTCTGTTCAAAGACACTCTTAATGGAAAACACAATTGTCATTCAGTCTTTTTCTACTCCAGTGACATAGTTTCCATTTCAAACTATACTTTTTTGTTGGTCATCTCTCAATCAGCTTGGCCAGGTTTGTTGCAGTCTTTCCAGTTGACATCAGAGCCATGATCCTTGTTCTGTTTAATTGTATTTCTGTAAATAACATTTGCCATAGATTCAGCTGATGTATTTTAAAGATGTGAATCCTAGCAATCCTCTGCAGTTGCTGTTAGAAGAATACATGAGTTGAAAATATGCTTTTGAATACCTGTGAACTTCCAGCCCTTCTGAAACAACCATTAGCACTGTCTCTTCACAGTCTAGGACACGAGTATTTGACCATTAAACTGTTCCAGCACAATCCAGATTACATAAATCTTTAGAATAAGAAACAGATGAGATTTAAATCACAGTGTTAGTCTAAAAGGAGTAGCTAATATTTCTTTTAAAAGATTCCTATTACCAAGTAAATTAGGTGTTATTTAAGAAATTTCTAGAGCTACAATTTTGTCTCCAAAAGTGTTGGAAAAAACCTCGTTGTGCCATGGGGTGGAGTTGGGTACAAATATCAAGGTGCTGCTCACACAGGGAATTGAAAAGGTTGAAGAGCATGAAAACATATGTAAAAAGCCATAATGTGTTCCAAAAGTGGTCAATAAGAACAAGAGATAGAAAGCGCAAAATATGCCCAAGCAGTTTACAGTTCATTAAGTTTCTCCGCAGTCACCATTTAATTCCAAATGCAATACAGATAACCATGCTAAACTTGTACATACAGCTGATGTTTTTAAAGATTTGAGTACTAACTGAAAAAAAATCATTTGGCTTGGTATTTAAAGTCTGATTGTGACTTTTATATGGATTCCAGTGGAGTTTCTTGTTTTCTCTACTATGTACAGTGTGCTTATATCCCTTTCTGGATTTCAGATATTCTAGGAGTGCATGAAGAACATGACTAGTAATTGGAATCTATTTGTTTCCTGAAGTTTGTCACTGAGACTAATCATTAAGGGCAATTATTCATCAGTTCCTTATTTCTTCATCCAGCAGATGAAAAAAAAAATATTGCCTTGGGGCTGTGGATTTGCTGGAGCCCATGAATCTTCCTAGTATAATCTGGTTCATAAGTCTTTCTGGTGAGTCTGGAGATTTCTTATCATTACAGTAAAAAGACCTAGATGATCTTTCTGCTAGCTAAACTGTGAGTCATCCTCTGAAATGTAAATGTTATGGGAGACTGTGCTGAGTAGCACTGAGCTGAGCTCCGTGGGAATACTGACTCAGGGACTGAAAGAAGAGATGTGCACTCAACTACATGGATTTTCTTGATGTTTCCAACCACCTAATGGCAAAATTTGACAGAACAAAGAAAAAAAAACCAGATCCTGCAACACTTAAATCCAGAATAAGCACTGAAATACAATATTCCAAATTTATTTTCCCTTGGGATGTGAACTGCATGTCATGCTCTAGGCAATGATAGGCCATGACCTTTCCAGTTCTCATCATTAAATATATCAATGTGCGTTACAGTGGGATGGAGCTTTATTGACATTTTCACTTTGGACATATTTGATAACAAATCTTAATTTTAGTTTAGGAAGCATGGAGAAGCAAAATACACAGTATATTGAGTAAGCAGTAGTTTGGGCATTAAAGGGAATTAGTAACTACATATTTTTGTTTTACAGTCTAGTACTAGGCAACAGGACCCTGCAACTTCTCTAGCTTTCTGCATGATAATGGGAGTGCAGAACAGTGGGAAAAACACAGGTTCTGACTCCACTTCTCCATCCTGCACACCAAACCTGAAATGAGTGTGCTATTCCTCTATGGCCTGCCCAGACAATAACTCTGCTCTTTCCATAATGGAGAAGAGAGCTGGACAAGGAAGAAATGGAGAACAACCATCATGCTTCACTTGAATTATTGGTGCTTAAGTCAAATTTACAACAAAAGACCACAGTAAAGAAAATTTCTGGCAAAAGAAAAAGCTTACCATAAAACTTCCCAAGAATAAAAGACAGTAGAATGCACTTTCATTATGCCAGTACACTTTGATTAGCTGTATCCTTATGAGATTTTTTTCAAACCAGACAAAAAAATGGATTTAGCTAATCTTCTTAGTGGATAATGGACTTTCACTGGGAAAAGAGAAGTTAGAGACACAGCTCGACTGGAAGATGATGAAAATATATTTGACACTCAGAATGTCTTGACTAAACTAGCAAGTTATGTAAATTGGTTCATTAAGCAGATATTACAACTTGGAGCATCTCAGCATGTTTTGTATAATGATACTCAATTACTGCACAGTAACTCCACTCTGTTGTAGAGAATAATATCTCATTCAAGAATTCAGACTGGTAAACTGAATTCTGCCAGAAATGAGTTTCCCAAGATTTTGATGGATTTACCTGATGCAATTATGTTTTTGTACTTTAGTTTCATTTGTTTTTTAAAAAAAAGAAATTATGAGAATTGGTTGTCTCCATCTCAACTGTGTTAGATTTTTTTAGAAGGTGTAATAGAAATACTTATTATGTCAGATATTTAAAAAATAGCTATCTAAAAATAAAAATATCCTTATGCTGTGTTTATCTGCAGTGATTGTTTCTGTCATTGTTCTTATGCAAATACTACTTTGACCTAAGGTATTTTTAAATTTCCAAGTTACTCATGGGAATCATTATTCCAATTAGTAAAATCAGAGATGAACAACACTGTTACATTCATTTTTCTTCTAGTTCTTGATTCCAAGAATATAAAACTGTTATAACAGTTAGAGCTCTTGTGTATTGTCCAGCACTTCAGCCAAATAACCAGTGGGTGAGAAACTGGCTTATAGGCTGGGCACAAAGGGTTCCAGTGAATGGGATGACATCAGACTGATGCCCTGTCACTAGTGGGGTTCTGCAGGGCCTCATCTTTGGCCCTGTGCTCTTCAACATCTTCATTAATGATCTGGACACCGGACTCGAACAAATATAAGTTTGCCCGGGATGCTTAAACTGGGAGGACCTGTTGACTCCCTTGAGAGCAGGAGGTCCTAAAGAGAGACCTTGACAAATCAAGGATTGGCAATCACCAACCCTATGAAGTTCAACAAGGAAAAGTCAGGCTCTGCGCCGTGGGTAGGGCAACCCTGAACCTACAGACAGACTGGGGAATGAGATGTTGGAAAATTGTGCCACAGAAAACAACCTGGAGGTCCTGATTTATGGCAAGTTGAACATGAATCAGGAGTGCCCTGCAGCCAGGAAGGCTCACCCTGTCCTGGGGTGCCTCAGACACAACATTTCCAGCCAGGCAAGGGAGGGGATTGTCCTGCTCTGCTCTGCACTGGGGCAACCTCACCTCAAGTGCTGGGGGCAGTTTTGTGTGCCACAAAATAAAAAACCTATTAAATTATTAGAGAGTGTCCAAAGGAGGGTGATAAGCATGGTGAAAGACCTTAATGGGGAAGCCATATGAGGAGTGGCTGGACTTGGTCTGTTCATCCCAGAAGAGATTGAGGGGAGACCTCATCACAGTCCACAACTTCCTTGTGAGGGGAGGAGGAGCAGCAGACACTGATCACTAATCTTCACTCTTGTCTTCAGTGACAAAACTTGAAAAAAACAGCATAAAGTTGTGTCATGGGAGGTTTAGCTTGGATATTAAAAAGGGTTCTTCACACAGAGAGTGGTTGGGCACTTGAACAGGTTCCCCAAGGAAGTGGTCACAGCACCAAGCCTGAGTTTAAGAAAGGTTTGGAAAATGCTCTCAGGCACATAGTGTGATACTTGGGGTAGGGCCAGGAGTTGGACTTGATGATCTTCATGGGTCCCTTCCAACTCAACATATTCTATGTTTCTATGGCTTTAATCCTTATAAATAATTTTTTTAAAGACCTGAGGGGCCTGTATTTCACAATAAAAATGTTTTGAAATACCCAGCCATTCATTCCACACAGCAGTTGCTATTGAAATCACGGAAATTCCCTGTTCATGCACTTCAAGCAGCTGTGAGAAGACTAGCCATCACTTGCTAAATCCCCTTGAACTACAGACCTGCAAGTGATGGCTCATACGGCAGACAGAATATCCCCCAAGGCTGACTTTTCTGCCTCTCCAAGAGCTGTGGCATGACCTCTGTCCAGCAATAACATTCAAGTACCACCAGTGTATCCAAGTGATCAGGAAGATGATCATGTCTCAAATCTACTGTGTGATTCAGGGCTGCCTTTTTCAGGGGAAACCTCTGCTCTTTCCCTCAAGTTAACAGCTCACCATGTGCAATATTCTGCTTTAACCTTCAGATGCAGGCACTAAGGGGACAAATGCTGAAGCAAAAGTTGCTGTTCAAATGTGTGCACTCATTGTGCCACATCAGCTCCCCAGTGAAGTCAAGCTGGGTGAAAGAGTTGAGAACTGGGATGGCAGAGGACCTGGTTTTGCTGTTGATCTTGTCATGAGAGATCCTGTCCCAGAGCCAAGTCTGGCATGACTGCTGCCATGTTTTCTACCATCCTAATTCTGTATCCCAGATATCTGAGAAAAAAAAACAGCTCTGTTGGTAACAGACTCAGCAAGAAACATGGTTGCTCCACAATCAACTCTATGGAACCTGGGGCTGAGAGGATGCATTCTTGTCACATAGTTGGAGATCAGTGTTCAGGGGAAACTATGGAAAAATCCCACTGTTCAACTGGTATGTTATCTTTCCTGACATTTGCAGGATTTAAATTCTGCAGTCCTTGAAGAAGTAATTAAGAAATTCCTTAATATTTACATATGAATATAAGGGTTACTGAATTGTCACGGCAAAGAAGGATTTTGGGTGCATTTTTTGGTATGGATAGCAGCGATTCATGTTGAAAAATAAGGGAATGTAAAAGCTGGGAAACAAATATTTTCTCTTTCCTCAGCCCAAACAGCTCTCTACTCTGTAACCTGTGCTTAAATTCCCATGGCATGTATTGTCTTGCAGAGAAATTACTCAACCTGTGCAGAATTAAAAAACATTAAAATAACTCTGTGTTTTCATAGCCCAGCTATCTATCTCTATACTTGGCTTCAGGGTACTCCTATCCTTTCATCAAAATGAGGCCAATCTTCTTTTCCACTGGACAGTGATCTTTGACTGGTATTTGTTGATATTCAGCTATTCTCATTTCAGTTTGGTCATTGCTACAAGGCAGCCCTGAGTCCTCCTTGTTGTCTCTCTTATTGTCTTAAAGTGGTTCTGTTTTCACAGCTGTTGAAAATCACCAGTTAAAAATTGGCCTGATTCAAAATCCATTTATTTCAGAAAGCCTAAATTTAAGCCAGAATCATCAATGGAATTTCAGAGCAGCTGTACCTTCCCAACTACACAGTCATAAATCAAAACAAGAACATGATCCAGGCACAATTGAACTTCAGAGATTTTGAAACCTAAAGGAAGATAAGCTAGATTTGAGATTCCCCTTTCCTCTTCCTACAGTTGTAGGCATGTACAGACATATAACACGGAGAAATTTCAGAACTAGAGGATCAACAGCCAATTTGTCTTTTTAAATATACTGAAGATATTAAATTTGATTTATACCTTGCCTAGTAAACTGATAGCAAAGTGAAAAAAAAAACAACCTGTTAACTCTCTCTCTCTTCAATCACAATTTGACATGAACAGCTTGAAATGAACTCTGCAGAGGTGTGACCATCAGGATTATAGTTTTACATTCATGATTTCACTCTTTCTGAGTAGCTACTGATCAATAAAACAGTTTGATTCTAGTAATCTTATAATTAAAGCTCCTGGCTCGTCTGATTTGCAGATGTCAGATGGTCACGATCAAGGTCATTCAGTCTTTCTCATTTCTTTTCTTGTCTTGAAGTGACCTTGATGCTTTACCTAAACTAAGGAGCTGCAGCTTTCTTGCTTTCATCCTCCAAGACCCAATGTCTGATACAATATCAGGTTCACTGTTGATATTTTATCAGAAGATAAATATGCTAAAGGTGGTATATCTTTAGAGAAATATGTTCCTCACATGCTTTGGAAACATTCTTTTGATTAACCTGTTTCCTTCCTCCAATTTCACTGTTTATAGAAAAGAAAAACAAACAAATATTTGGTATTTTAACTCTGTTGTTAAGCAGTGGCTTGTTAATCAGTAAATGTCTGAATTAAACTACACTTTTGAAGCAGGTTTCAAAGATGAAAGCATTGCATCCCAGCTGGCAAACTGCATTCCTTTGCTCTTGTGAGACTAAACTATTGAAAAAAAACCCAAAAAACTTCTGAAAACACAACCCACCTGGAAAAAAAAATTACAGACAATACTGAAAAAGATAACCTGTGGTAAAGAGGAGGCTTTCAAACTTTACCAACTCCACATAAATTACATTACAATGTTTGCAGTTAATTTTTTGACTGAAGTACAGAAATGGAATTCCTTATTTCAGTGTGGCTTATCTCTTGACTGTTCAGACGTGTGCAGGCTCTTACACAGCATTTCCATGTCCTGCAAAGCATCAAATATATAACCCGGAATTAGAACAAGGTGAAGAAATATCTTAGGTCTTAAAAAACAAAGGCAGAATATGTCATGATAGTATATCGCTTTCAACAAACACAAGAACTTAAAATACAAGCCAAAATATTACCCAGATAATGGAAGTTATTTTTCTGGAGGAATGATATCAGCATTTCTGGTAACAATTCCCAAATGCTTTAACTGCTGAAGAATGTACCTAGCCAAATGGAAGCTATTTCCAGTTGTTGTGTTCTACATTACAACTAACCATGGTAAATTATAGGGGAGTTCCTCATCGACATGGCAGAGCATGTGCACCAGATGACATACATAGATCAAGGCTAACACCTAATGAGAAGCGTCAGCGTACAACAACAAAAGAGAAAAAGGAACCAAACAACTATTTGATTGGAAGCAGAACAGAAACAAGTCATATTTTGGCTCACAATCTTTGACAATGTCTTTATACATTAAGCTGAAGATAACTGCTGAACAAATAATTAATGAAATATCCCAGATGCCTTTTGCTATTTCCACTGATTGTAGTTTTTAGGTAGAATAGTAATTTTTAATCTCTGCAAATTCTAACTAAACTAGCTGGATTTTCCAGATGTAATAAGAAGGAAAATAGATATTTTGCAGCAGGATTTCTATATATTTTGATCTTATTTTTTCTTATTCACTCTCTCAGAACAAAAATTATCACCCTTTTGTCACACTGGTATGTAAACTATGAATTGTTGGAAAATGATTTTTCAATATTTTCAGAACTCTATCTGTCTGCAGTTGTGTTTTTTGTTTTGTTTTGCTTTGGTTTTTTTTGTTGCTTTTTGTTTTGGTTGGGTTTTTTTTGTTTTGGTCTTGGTTTTTGGTTTTCTTAGATTTATTTGTGTTTAAAAAGATTTTGTGAATTAATCTTTCATTTACAAGGATGGAGATGTAGTATGAAAATTTTCTTTTACTTGATGTACTTGTTTAAATAAAGACCCCAAAAAAAAGAGTGACCAAAGCAAAGATCTAATCTTTTCTTTCTTACAGTGTTAAACCAATTTCCTCTTCCTGACTTCTTACTACATTCTTGAATATTTTCTAAGTAATTATATCCTGATCTGAAAATACTCAGCATTTCAGTCTGGATTGTCAAACTTAAGGCTGCTTTCAGATGTGCCCTTCTCAGGCACAGACACGCAGAAGAGCAGGTCCTGGAGGAAAAACGCTCTTTCCATTCAAACAGTTTACTACCTCATCTATTCATCAAGCCTGATATAATCAAATGGAAAATATTTGTGTAGTGTTCACTACTAATGATTTCCTGGTAATATTGTTTTATAGAATATGCTTCCCCCCCCCCACCCCATAGGATCTTTGGGAACAAAACATCTTTATTCCAGCTTTAATAATTCCAGCTTTAATCATCATTCATATCAGATCCCTTTTTACACAGTACCTTTTTGAGGGAGGAAACTGAATTAATAGCATTATGCATTTTCTGAAGTGAAGCAAAAGTCATTAAAGGAAAATATTTGAAATTCAATGATAAAATATCTGGCTTGGAGCACACACATACAACAACTATCATCATATCATTACATTTTTGGATAAGACTTATTAGGTTCAAACTATTTTTCATTATACCAAACAAGCCAGACATTTGGGAAAGAAAAACTTTTAAACTCAAAAGTGTTTGTAGAAAGTGAGAGATTTTAAACTATTGAAAATAATGTTTCTGAGGTTGAGTACTTGGTCTTTGAAGACACACTTCTCTCTACACTCATTACATTAATTGCAATAATTAATTGCATTAATTTTTATCACAGTGATTCCAGTCAGACACTTATGCAAATCCAAAATTTGCTGCCTGTTAGAAGGCTGTAAAAATGCTGGGAATGGATGCTCATTGCTCGGTGTGACAATTTACTTGGTGATTCATGAACCAGCCAGCTCTTAGGGATAAATGAATTCTAAAATGAAATTCAGGATTATAGTAGGTTAGTAGGTGAATTAGATGGCAATCTGTTAAATTCATCTGGAATGCAGAAGTGATTATCAGTTTGAAAAAATTATCACCATTCCTTCAATCCACAGCATATGAAGGTATGGAAGCCTCCTCCTGGCTGACTGGACATTCGAAAGCAGATCTGGCATTGATGGAAACACTTGTTGTAAGCGACCCACTGTTTGTTTTTACCAAAAATGGCACACAAATATCTATTTCTTGCCTTCAACAACTGCCACAGGATATTGCTAAAGAATAGGGGAACTATATATTACATATTTAACCGTAATATCTTTCTAAAGGATTTTTCCAAGAGGAACTGTTTTTCTGTTTAACACCACCAGACAGATTGCTCTTCTATGGACTTGTCAAACAGTCTCTTGTAATCCAAGGAAAACTATAGCACTTACAACATCCTGTGTCAAGAACTTCCACAGCTCTATTTTCAGTTGTGGGAAGAACTTTCTCTTTATGCTTGTTCTAAAGTTTCTCATACTGTTTTTATTTTATGCCTCCTGGATCTTGAATTGGAACCCAACTGCTGTGTGACACTGCTGGTTTTGCTGACATGTGCCATATTTGTCTTCAGTTACCTCCTGTCCAAATTGATCAGTTCCACTTAGCTGACCTGCTCTTCATTCTCTATCTGTGTAATTTATCATCCTTCTCTGAACTTTGTTCATATCCTTATGGAGATGAAAGAATCAGAATTCAAGCTGTTGGTGAACTATGTCATGCGTGGGCACCATTCAAGAATGTGTGGGAAGAAATACAGAAAAAAACATAGGTCTACTGAATAAACATTTCAATTGTAAGATTCTTATTGTTTGGACTAATAACAGCAATTCAAATATTATCATCATTTTATATATATGAGATTGCACTTTTTCTCTGTATATTTTCAAGCTTATCTACAGTGAAATTCAAATACCGATTATTATAATGTCATTTATTCTCTGAAGGCCTCTTTAAAATCTGCCCTCTTTTTGGCTGCTCCAAATAGTTTAGTATCAATATTGTATTTAGCCACCTCTTACCTTGTATTCTTTTTCAGGTTATTTATAAATATGAGGAAGAGCACAGATCCCAAAGTTGTCATTCTTTCCTCCCTTGCAAGAATAGGCTGGTCCCATACATTGTGTATTTCCTGACTTGTATGCAAGTAAGGGCTTTACCTCCTGGCTTACCCAGCATTGCACTGCTTAGTTTACTTTAAAGCAACTGGGTTTAATCCATTTGCTTTTAATCCCTTCAGAGAACTGTAATGAGTTTAAGAAGGAGGACTTCGTTTTACAGCTGTACTGTTGACTCTTTTCCATTGGGAAAAGATCATATCCATACATGTGTCTATTATGTTAATTCTCCTCTTTGTTAACTTGCACTTTTATTCTCGCCAGAATCTTCTTTGTTTCAAAAGACAACAGTATTTTTTTTTCAAGGCTACAATCCCTGTGATTTTTATGGAGAGGTTTGTGGAAGAAGGAAGTTACTTGGAAGCAGGAGGAAAGAAAAGAATGTGCTCAGCTGATGATTTAAACCTATTTGGGAAAACTTACTTAACATCTAGCATTTGAAGCTCAATTAGTAATTAAGATGGCTATATAGGATGAAAGTGTTTTTTGAGAGACACTGCTTTTTTTGACAATACTAGTTAGGGTCATTACAATCAACAATAACTCTGGCACCACCAAATGATGAACAATATGATTGAAAATGAAAACAAGATCAGAAAGTTTCAGTTCTTTCTGCACTGAAAATTTATCAGATGCGATTTTGTTTGTTTATCTTCAATCTGACAATTGCAGAATGGCCTCCTAGCCTGAATAAACAATTAATGAGCCAAGCCTTATGATCTAAAATTCTTTGTGAGAGCTTTCATCTTTTGATACATGTTTGTATTGGACTCTATATTTTGCTGTGCCAGGGCAGTTTATATTTTCTTGCTGCATGGAATCAGTCTTTCTAAAATACACTAGTCATTTACTGGAACTAAATTGAAGACAGGAAAGATGCTTCTAGAAGAATAAAAGTCAGGATAAAATGACCAGTTACATGTGTGGTTAGGTGTTGTTCAAATAGATAAAGCCTCTGTACTGAAGGGCAAAAGAAAAACAACAACCAACCAAACAACAAAATTTTTCTCTGTTGAGACTTCTTACTTCTCTCTCCAAGGTAAGACAGAGATTTCATTACTTTGCCACAGTGATTTATTTTGCAACAGTAAGCCAAAATTTGTGGAATGTTTGAACGCTGTTTTTAACTTCTTTGCTCCAAGGAATATGCTGAGGATGACCTCTTAACCTGACAAGTGCAATTAATATTAAATTTAATAATAGTATAATAAGACAGAATCTGTGCTGTTTATTTTTGTCCATATAATGATAATGTTGGTAGATGTGTAGTGACTCACATCACTAGTTTCAACTGTGTCTTCTCTGTAAATCTATAGGGCCTGTTACTGATTGTTGTTCACGGACTGTGTCTGGGAGAGCATCCATCAGAAGCATCTATTGGAAATCTAATGCACAATAACAGCTGGGGTAGCCTGCAAGTCCTATTGCACTTCTAAAGCAGTCTCACAACAAGACACTTGAGAATTCAAGTATTGTCCACCAAACCTGGAGTACTCCAACTCTGTCAGCAAGGCAGATCTGCACACCTCCAACGAGGTATTGATAATGGAGTGTCCTAGAAGAAACAGTACAAGGTGGGAAACATGGATGCTCAGACTTGTTTTATGTACTCTGACAGTAGCGAGCATTCTGTGTGCTTCTGGGGGATGCCTGACAGACTCACTGACAGGGAACAAGAGAGTGTGTTCATACATTGATGTTGGTCACACAAGAAGTGTTGTATCTCTGCCTCTTGATTTCAGTGGGGATATTTCTTCTGCCTCAAGCAATTCATCTCAGCCTGTATGTTTGTTTAGTGGGCATGCAAACTGAGGCTCAGATACTTAATAAGTGCTTGAATGTGACATAATCTACAATTGAAAGTGAGGAAAAGGTGCATTTTGTGACTGCCTATGATTTTTTTGCTCTGTAAATTCACATTGCCTCTTCCTCGTAAATAATGCCGCAGTTCTGTAATCTTGCAAAATGGGTATTTTAATATTCCTTCTTTACAGCATCACTGCAGTGATGAGCCTGATTTTTATCAATAATACAATGCACTGCTATTGATATATTTTAATTACTTCCAAGATAGTTCAGTAACATTTTTCTTTAACATATTAGTATTTGATGAAGGAAAAAAGCAATTATTAAAAAGTGGTCTAACAGCTTAAATGAGATAACAGCCTTCTGTTTAGTAGAGTTTATGTACCTAGAGAGGTCATTTGTTCCCAATACATATTGTCTGCTTTCTTGTTTGTTTAATCACCTTTCTTATCTCTTTATATTTTCATCTTTGAGATGTCTAAGACTGAGGAATTGTGAAAGGGTCTAGCACCCGAGAAGTAACTGTGACTGGTGGATCTCTGTAATTTTAAGAGTGAACTTAGAAACTAAGTTAGGAAGAATTTCCAAGAGAAACCTAAAACCAGATTTCCCTCTTCTGGTGCTACCACTTGGTCATCAGGTGTCTTAATTATTTAGGGTGTTCAAAGTTCACAGAAAATTTAGGCTGCAATGTTAAGTTTCCTGATTTAAATTGCCCAATTTTTTTTCAAGTGATAAAGGAGCTTCTGAAATTCTACCTGATGCTCACATTCTTATTCATCAATTATGTTTGCTAATTGAAATAGCCATGTAAGAAATATTTGAGACCACTACAGGAAAAACAAGGAGAAGTTTAATGTCCTAAATAAAAATTTTAGTCCTGAACTTTGTTGGGAAATTTAACAAAAGAAAATGCCTTCCAGTTTCTGGGTATAATTTAATAATTGCTATTTATTTACTTGTTTGGTCCCAGTATTATCATTTGAATTAAATTTGTTTTTCTTGCTCTGGAAAATCATTTATAGCAGGATAAGAAGATGTTGGGTTATGTGGTATATTGTAGCTTTCACAAAAATTCTATTTCCATTTTTTGCTTTACTTCCATGGCTTCACTTATTTTTCCTCCAAAATCTGATTTTATTCCTACTGGAATTATACTAGTTATCCTGCAATTAATAATTTTTTCTTGTCTTCTTATATATAAATCCGACATTTTTACTGTGCTGTGGTATGGTAGCAACACCAATTTTGTTAGAAATCTTCAGTAAGACCACTGTGTTAATCAGAGAACTCTAGAATGATGGCAACTGGCTTCTCAAATAAATCACAGATATTCTTTCCTTCTATGCCCATTGTGTCAGAGCCAGTAGAAAAGCAAACATGTCTGTGGTTATTACATCCAATATCTGTTTTTCAGAGCAGTAAGATACTGTAAATCAGCTGAATATCAGTATCTTGCTTCTGTGGCAGGCTGGGACTTAGATCAGGATGCCTTCCATGTAACCCTGTTTGCACTGCTGTATTTAAGAGAGACTCTGCTTGGCCTAGCAATACTAAGGTCATAGGCCCATAGCCAGGCTGGCATTCAGATGCCTAAGGTGATATTCTAATGACAATTTAAATGCTCAGCGTCTAAGTCTTTAGAGCCTTTTGTAGCCAGACCCATCTAGCTCTAGAAGCACCCTCATTTCTTGAGCATGTCAGCTTTTGGCATCAACCTCCATGTTTGTCTTGTGAGAAAATGAGCCCTGAGCATCATGAGCTGTACTCAGAGTTCCCACCATAGCAACAATATGGCCCAATGTGTTCACAATCCTTACCATGAGGAAGGGCTTTTACTGTCCCTGGTAAGACTGTCCTCGGTAAATTATGTTCTAGCTCAATCATTTGTCTGCTGAGTTTTGTGCTGCCTTGGTCTCCTTAAAACTCTATTGACTCACCTCAAGCAAACTAAGAAATTCTGTCCTAGCTTTGTCCATACCTTTGGGATTCAGATTTGTTCCCAAGAGAGTCTGTGATGCAGCCTTAGGTCACTGCCCAGGAAAAAAAAAAGGCAAAAAGTATTTCACTGTCTTCTGCTCCACTGGATGACTGCATAAAAGGGCATTTCCCCCTCACATGCCTTAAATTTTACAGACAAGAAATGGAGACTTCCTCTTGAGAGTGGAAGAGACCAAAGACTCTACATTCGGCAGCGACAACAGCTTTTTATCTGAGCACACTGCTTGTGTTGGTGCACTCACCCAGATGCAGACACAAAAATATGAGACCTAAATTTTAACTAGCTCACAATACTTGTACCCTTCTGAAGTTTTTTTCTTTCTTCTGGAAGTTTTTTTGTTTGGGTTTTTTTTGGTTTTTTTGGTGGCTCTTTTTTTTTGAGGGGGAGTTGGGTTGTTCTTTGGTTGCTTTTTTCTTCCATAAGAAGCTGAGCAACTTGCAGACTAGAAATATAAAGCAAAAATCCTAATTCTTCCAGAAAACTTTCTCCTATTCATGGGAACTACACACAGAAAATTGGACCAGATAATTTAAAAAGATTCATGACAGCATGCACTAAATTACTATTTTAATCTGCTTGCTAACATTGTCTTAAATGGTGCACATTTAGAGTCTTGTAACGGGACATTTAAAATCACAACAACCAAAGAAGGGCAACTAAATATTGGCTAAATTTGGTTGGTTTATCTTATGGAAATTTTTTTCTTTTTTTTCTTTTTTTTTTTTTTTTTTCTTTGGAATTTTATTTGCCTTTTGAAAAAATTGAAGGGCAACTAAATATTGGCTAAATTTGGTTGGTTTATCTTATGGAAATTTTTTTCTTTTTTTTTTTTTTTTTTTTTTTTTTCCTTAGGAATCTGATTTGCCTTTAGACAAATTATTATGCTGCTGCAGGATTCTAAAGGAGCAAAGTTGTAATGTCTGTAACACAGATGCCATTATAGAGGGCATTTGACTCTACAGTAATACACTATTACAAATAATTGCAGCTTCCATCAGCCCTGGAGTTAGTCCAGCTTATAGTGATTGTTGTATTGGGAACAAGTTTCTAAAACTCCAACGGTCTTTCCCAAGCAATGTCTAGCCAAACCCTGAATCTGAAATATCAAAATTGTCCTCTGGGCATGCCACACTTTTTCAGGCCACTCAAGACAGTATCCTGAAAGATCCTTCTAACTTACAGAAATGTCTACCATATGCTTTCAAACCAGTGTTCTAAATTACTTTTTTTCATTCCATTATCCATATTTTGATTGTTTTGACAGGAAAAAAAAAGAACTTGGTGGGAAGGGAGGCTAAGTGATCATCACAGTAACTTTGAAAATGCTAAGAATGAATGGTAAAACATGTTTTCTCTCACAATTTGTTTCATATTTTAGTCTCTTCAACTCCTCATGTGTTTGAAATTATTATTTTTTAATAGCAGTATGTCATCTAGCTCATAAGGAATTTTAAAAACATTTTAAGCATAAATTGTGGTTTCTACACACTAATCCTTCCATCAAACACATTCTGTTCCATAAGTTTTTATGTCATATTCATCTCATTAAAGCACTTCCGAAATGAAGCCTGAAGGAATGTGCTTAACATGCGCCAGATGTTTCTTTCTTCAATGTCTCTCCCATAGAGAAGAATGAGCACAGTGGAATATCTTTCTTATCATATTATTTAATTAGACACATACAAACTATTCTGAACTTCTCTAGAAGAAAAAATAAATTAAAAAAAAATATTTTTTTCCCTGATATAAGTTTGTATAATCTGTAAAAGTCTGTTTTAAATTATTCAGTGCCCAGTCTGTCCCTATTTGAAGTGTGTTTCCTGCATGGGTGAGATGTGTTGTTCTTGTCAGTGATAAAGCTGGTGACCAGCTTCAGACTTATGGGCACACTTTCTTTGGTTTATACTATTTTAATATATACATAGATAACTATTTTAATTTCTTTACAATAGATAGAATCAACAGCAAAGTTCTAAATGTTGTGTCTTTCAGAACATAACCTCCATGAACTGCAAGAATTTGAACTATTTCTGCAGCATTCAGTCTACACTTAAATCTTCAAAAAAGGTACAGGAAAAATCTTTAGTTCTTTTAAGAGCCAAGTATTCCACTGTTCAGAAAAGGATTTCCAAATTAAAAAAAAAATAAATTAAACAAGCTGGCATGTGGTGCTTTGGTTACCTGCTTCTCTCTAGTTAAAGTCAAACTTTTCTTTCCCCAAGAAACCCTACACCAGATACCTAAGTTTAATTTTATTAGGTGGAAAATTCCACCCATCCATGTAACATTTTCTCAGTGGTTTTATATTACCATTCTGTTTCTTCTTCATCAATTTCATGGAACGATCCTTAAGCTAAATATTAAAAAGAAATCCTTGAGTATTTTATGAAAGGTTGTGAGAGAGAAAGTTTAAAGAAGGTAGTACAGAAACTTAGAGTTTGAGAATCCACCAGCTAGAATTACTCAATTTCTTCAAACAGCTTTCTTTTTCTCTATCCTTATACTTGGACCCAGCCTACAGTGGAAATCAAGAAATTCTCACAGCTGATGAATTTGTTTCCACTGTTGCCTGTGGATAGAAAATGGGTTGGAATTAGACACATCATTGGCTAGCATCCTTCCATGGCTCTTGTCCGAAAGGTTGTTTGAACAAGGGCAGAGAATTGTAAAAACTGTTTGTATGAGAATAGACTTTATGACATTAGGCTTAGTTTGATCTCCCTTTGCTTTTTTTTTTGTCTCTTGTTTTGATTTATTGCATATTTATTTCTTCAGCACGAGAAACTGCTTTTACTCTATTTATGTCAGCACTGTTGTCACTGGTTAATGGTTGGTCCCAACATTGCACATTTTTTCATTTACAACTAAAACTAAGGATTTTAAAATTGCAATTTTTCCTTTCCAGTCCTTCCTCAGAATAGTAATTTTCAGTCTAATCTGTAGATCTGTAGTCCTACAAAAATTATTACTAAATATGTATAGACTTAAATTTTAGATCAACATCTCCACTAGAAAAATGCTAGGCAGCACAGAAAAAAGCATTTCTAAAACCACAGCTTTGATTACTTTAGATCCACATTTATTCATGTAACTACCTTATTCATCCTGTTTGCTGAACTTGCATAGTCATCTCTCTCCCTGCTATGCCACTTTACCTGATCAAGTTTACTATAACCTGGATTTATCATTTCCCCTTTACTACTCTCATTTTCCATCAGCTTTGAATTGTTGCCAAAAATCATCTCTCTATATCATTTCAATTAAGAAATTGCTATTTAATTCAAGCACTTTTCTTTGTTTCAGCAATTGATTGACAATATTACACACCAGAAATTATGTCCTACTTTGTTTTAAACAAGTATTCTCTGTTCCTGCCATTTTCTGATTGTAGTCTGACTGCTGCTAATTATTTACTGTGAACCACTGATAATTACCATTGTTTCCAAATATCTGTCATTTGACCCCAACTTTCTACATTTTGCTTTTGTGTTTGCACTGAACTTTCTTCAATAGCTCCTCCAAAACCTTTGCTTCTATATTTTTCATGGGTCCTTACCTGAAAACTCTTTTATTTACCATGTTAAATACTTGTTGTAAAGGAAGTTACTTTCTTTGCTGTCTGCTTTACAGGAAAATAGGATGAGTGATACAGTGAGTGTTATCTTATATAAAAGGTGGGTTCTTATAAATATATATGTAAATACATGTCTATAAACACACGACTGAAAGTTGATAAGAAGAAACCAGGCTCTTTTCAGTGGTGCCCAGAGACAGAACCAGAGGAAATGGAGCATATAGCACCTCCCTGTTTTGAAATACTCAAAAGACATCTGACTCAACATGGTCTTGGGCAACCAGCTCTGGGTAGTCCTGTTTGAATAGGGGGTTGGATCAGCTGACATCCAGAAGTCACTTCCAACATCAATGGTTTCGTGACTACGTGATCAACAGATTTTAATTAATCCTGTAGACACCCTCAAACACAGGACTTTCATGAGCAAACTTTTTCCCTTCCCTAAAGCTTATAATTCTTCCCTGTGAAAAATACTGCACTCTAATCACATCTCATTTCCATTATATTTTTCACCTTATGTTTCATTTTTTGTCTGACTTGTTTGAAATACTTCAGAAATATTCATAATCTGAAAATATTGGTTTTCCTCCTTTTTTTTTTAATAGCATAAAACTCAGGCTGCTGGAAATCAAGCTGGACACAGAAAATGTGACAACAGTTATCCACCTTTTTATGCACAGTCAGTATTTCAGATATCAAATTATGTTCCCTTTCTACTTAATTCTCTTTTCCCTTTGGCCCATTGGACTTGGTTGTTTGAAGGTTTGTGCTTTAAATGCCTTCTTTCCTGACAATGAAATAATACAGATTGCATTGGGTATTATAAAACTTGATATCTAGCAAATTGCATTTTAATAGTTTGAAGGAAAGTAATGTAATTTCTCAGCATTCTTAGGCTGTCAAGAAAAAAGGAGGAATGTGTGGAATTTAACTACAGCAGTGCTAGAAATCTATCTTTGATTTGAATATGCTTTGAGAAGTTTTTGTTTATGATGCCAAACTCCACAGTGCATATAGAATATAAATGAGACCAGGACCATTTTTATTCTGTGTCTGATGGACAAGAACAGTCTTGATAAATTCCAAAGAGGAGTCTTATATAAAGTGGTGCTAGTCAATTTGTTTGTAGGTAATAATGCTGCATTACATTTGACACTTTCTGATTGAGCTTTGTCAGTAGTTAGTTAGTAACAGGAGGAAACCTCAGTCAAAAATTTATGTTAGTACAGTAAGAAAGAGAGGTACTATTGGCAAAACCTGACAAAATAGGAAAAAATTACTAGTTGTCAGAGAACTGTAATTTAAAGTGAAGGAAACAATAATTTTTCATTGTATTAATGTATAACCATAAGATTCAAACAGTGAGTTTCTGCTCATTGTTTTTCTTGCACAAAATGTGCTCCAAAACAGCACTGAAATACATGACAAAATTAAATTGTGAAAGCATATCAATGTTTTTTCATACTCTTAACATTTACCATTGTAATTACTCTCCCTCCCATATTTGTATCCAAATATGCAAACTTTAGTATCTGTCTGTGATTAATTTCAAATGTTTTCTTTAATTGATGAAAGAGAATGCCATAAAATAAAATCTTGTGATGTATGGTAATGACAAAATATTTTGCCATTAGTAATTTCATACAGCTGTCATATTTTCATTCAAATTTAGAAAAAATAATGCCAGGCGCCACAGGCGGGATACTTTATTATGAAAGGTTAAAACGTTGATAATATTTTAAATAATGAAGAGACTCTCTGACCTAGAAAGGGGCAGATAATCTTCGCTGCTGGTGTTATGGGAAGCTATAACAAAGTCACATTCTTTCTGTACTGCAAACTGGCAGAATTTTAGAATGAATTCCACTGTTGGCCAGCTTTCTGCACACTAACTCACTCCTAGCAGGATTATTTTGAAGACTTAAAACCTCTGAGCAGCTTCAAAAAGCTTTTTTATCTTACATTAGTCCTTGCTGTCATTCTTTTACTCCTATCCAACTCCATCAATAAAAAAATGGTCTGATGGTAAAGCATAGAAGTGTTCAATCTTCAGCTACTGACATCCTTGGTGTTTGCAAATCCAGACCAGTTAGAAATGGGTGATTTTCAACAAATGAAGAGTGACACTTTCTTTTCACTTGCTCTTTGCTATAGCATGAAGGACTTGTTTTCATTCCTAGTTTTATCCTTTAGACATCAAAATTGTCAGTTCAACATTATCAGTTAATGGAAAAACAATTTTCTCCAATTTATCTCTGAGTGATGTTTTCTTGTTCATCTAAAGATTGTACAGACAGTGTTTGGGTACAAAGGTAGCCTGCAAATGTAACAGCTATGGGTAAATGATTGAAAACATTTCTTGAAAATTTCTACTATGAAAATCTTTCTTTCAGGAAATGACTGGGTACAGAAGTATCTAGGGGTTTTGCTATGGGTTCCTCTCAAAATAAATTTGTTGAAGCTCTTTTTGGAATCTCTTTCAAAAAATCTCTCAAAATGACCAACTCCCTTATGTGACAGCACCATGACTTCTACTCTCATGGTCTTAATATCTACCTTTCCCATTCTTCCCTTCACTAAAACTCTCTTTCCCTCTTTCAGTCAGAAACAATAATTTATGGCCCATGAAATGTTCCTTAAAAAACCTGAATCTATTCCCAAGAATTCTTTCAAACAACTGACATCCAACTCTAAGGAACTTTTAATACAATCTTGGTTTACCCCGTTTCTCTTCAGTGGAAAAGATAGTATTGGCTTCCAAAAGGACAAGAAAAGAGAAAAGTTTAAATTTGGACAATATTTGGAGAAAGACTCCTCCATCAACACTAGTATCAAAGACAAAAAGACAGAATCATAATATTCAGTCTCTCTTTTGACAGATATATTTTTCATGGCTTAGCTGCACATTTAAGTGGGAATTGGCTGATTGACATTAGCTATTTGCAGAAGCAGGAAGAAAAATAATGAATAGTTCTGAAATGAGGTTTGTAAAGGCCAAGCTCCTTCTGATGTTAAAACTATTAAACATGAGCCAAGACCTGGCTTACCTAGTTCTCCTTGACTTTCATACCAGTCTGGTTTCAAAAGGTTTGTGAAAATGGCTCCTTTTGCCAGTGAGAAGCAGGAACATTTGAAAATACAAAGTAGATGAAAGATGCAGATGCCACAACACACACAAGACTTCCAAGATACTGGAATGCTTTTAGGCCAAAATTCCTATGAGTAAAAGGGCATTGTCCACAGGATCAGATCTTATCTGTCCTCAAGACTCACCAGCTTCTGTCCATGTGAAGTATTTTTAAAACAATTTTCTGCTGATAGTGAAGATTTCAGATCAGAATAGACATTTATGCAGCTCATGAATGTGTAGCATATGGTTATGGCAAACTAGAAGCTTCTTTAAAAATCAACAAACATAATTTTTAGGGCATTCTACCTGCTTACTTGGTTGCAGAGTGCAGACACACTGCACTGTGGGTTTGAGTTTAAAAAGAAGGAACAACTGTATAATCAAATCCATTACTTAAAAAGTGGAATTAAAAATAAAAAATGCTACTAAGGAAGAATCATATGCAAACTCCCTTTTGCTTTTAGCATGTTCTCTCTTGGTATGAACTGCAAGCACCCATGGTGTGCTGTGATTCCCTGCCTCCCTCAGTAGGCCTCCTTCTCCAAGACTTTTCCCCTAACAATTTCATCTTTATGCTAGACAGATTGACTTAATGCAGTTTGTGTCTTCTTAATGGGGCACAATACTCTTGCTAGCCAAAAAAAACCAAAAACAAAACCAAAAATAAACAAAAACAAACAAACAACACCAAAAGAGTGCAGTCCAAGTTCTAACACAAGCAGATTTCAATAACAGCCTTAACCAAAAGATCATCCATATCAGCTGATGGAAGGGTCCTTTCTGTGGACATGAAGGGCAACTTTGCCATCCTTTGGACAACTGTGTGCTGAAGCACTGTGTTCCTACCAGTAACCAAAGGCTTCAAAACAATCAATGAAAAGTAATCAAGTAAGAGAATGCCTGCAGTCCTGCATACTCAAGTCTCCAGAAATTTGTAAATCACAGGCAGAAACAAAGCTTTGATTTTAACATAATTTGTTTTGCAGTGGGGATATGAGAAAAATCTAAGAGGTGTATGAGGTTGAAAGACACACGTTATGTGATCACTAAAAATCTCTCTGAAAACTAAGGAAGGAGGGAGAGGCAGAAAATTAACAACTAATTTTTGTTACTCAACTCCACAAAGACTTAGTTTATCATGGTTTGGCTACATATTTTGCAACATTGAAAATTGTCTTTTAAATGCCTTTGTTTTCTGTGGAGATTAATTTTGTTAAAGATTTTATGACATACCAAAATAGGGAAAGGCTGAGAAAGGAAAAGAGGAAAGGAAATACTTTTTAAGATAGAATACAGATCTGTCCAAACCAGAAGAAGAACTTAATGAAAAACAGAGATAATGAAATACTGATGGCACTATAGTGACTGACAACTCTGAGAGTAGCTAGTTGATGTTAGAAAGTTAATAGTATGATATAGTTTGTAAGGAGGCAGAATACAGGATTGTGGTGAAGAAACCTTTTTATGTTTTCAGTGCACTGGGAAAAATGGGCCATGGTTGATCTGTTTGTCTGTACACACAAGTTTGTAAAGGTGACCAACTGAGCTGGTAGACATTTAATGAAGGCTTTCTGCAGAGGAAGAAGGATGCAGATAGTGGAAAAGTCCTTAAGTCATACAAACCACAGAAAAAACCTTGAAAAGATTCACAGGCATCATAAAGCACACATAAAATTTTGATAAAAGTAGAAGAGAGGAAAAGATAGACATGCTTTTTACCAGAGAGTATTCCATTGTAATTTTAAAATTAACAAGCTGAAAATTGACAGGTCTCTCTGATTCTGCAGAAGCTGGGACTCTACACCCTTGAGAACATTCAAGCTGAAGGAATATTTCAGAGTGATGTAGAAAGAGAAGCAGATGAAAAAAGCTAGAGCTGGAAGCTCTAGTTTAAGATTTCCTCCTATCTGTTCTTATCTTTACATACAGTTGTTCAGAAAAATTCTGCAAAATCTAGCTTTCTGAACATCCTGCTCTCCATCTGACATTCAATCCAGAGGTATGGCATGAATGTTCAGGAGAACATGGAATGGTTCTGGGAAAGAAGTTTATTTTTCCATTTATAGTTTTTTATTTTTAAAAAGCAAAACTTTTTGTTGATTGCATTTGGTATGAAAGATAGGAAATGGAAACACTTTAAAAAAGTATAGGAAATGCTTTCCTGCCTTCCAATTGGTGTGTCTATAACAAATCAATTGATATTAAAGCTGAGATCCAGGCAAATTTATGTGAAGCCCAGCTTGATATTCCAAGGGTGTAAAATGAACACAGCAGAAAAGACTCTCTCACAGCTATGAGCACTAACTCTTAAATGATGGAAGATGATCAGTGACAAATTTTTTGAAGGTGTCTAGCAGGTAGGATGGTCTTCAGCTTTTCTCCTTCCATTCAACATATTTGCAGAAAACATATTGCTGATTTCTAATAGGGAAAAAAAAGGTAGAAAACAAATCTTGCTTTTTCTTATTTTCTTTCTGCACAAAGAACAAGCAGAGTTAACTGCAAGTATAAAAAAGTATAAATCTCTTTTTTATTTTTGTATGAGACAGCAAGACAGCAATGACTCCCATTTGCTGCAAAAATGCAGCACTGTGGGCCAAATGGACTCCAACACAATATTGATTTAGGAGTATTATAGCCCATCAAGGAATAAATGAGACAGCAATCTCAAAAATGCTCATGTAGTTTATGTGATAGAAAGAGAAAGACAAATTATTTGACACAGAAACAGCCAAAGCAACAGCATTGCAGATTAAAATTATGGATATTAATATGGATATGATGTAGCTAAGGAAACAATGAAAAAGATGTTTGCAAATAATTTCACTTAGTTAATTTATTCTTTTATAAGTATTCGTGTGTGAATTAATCACTACATTCAAAAATATGCTAAAGAAATTTGAATATTCAGAAACAAATGTGTTTAGAGATTCTGTCCAAACAGCTGAAACATTCCCAACTCCTCCAGTGCTGTGTGAACACTAACATCTTCTCTTTCCAGGAGCACTTCATCCTACAGAGAATGCAAAAATAATCAGAAATATTACGGAATTGAAATATAGAAATATTTCTGAATTGCCTCAGCTTCTCCTCTTCTAAAAAGTGTTGTGGTTGCTGTGCAGAGAGCTGAGGCTTACATGGTGCTGCTCCTCTGCTCCATCCTCCGGAGTGTCCTTCCCTGGCTGGTTGGGCCACCCAGCCTTGATTCCAGCCTGGGCTAAAGGGACTGCTGGGCTCAGGCAGAGGTGACAGTAGACTGGAAGCACCAACACTTTGTGTCAGGAGCTCAGAGCTGTAAGTGGTCAGTTGTACAAGCCTTGGCTGAGGTCTTTTTCCAGCAGGAGATTGAACTTCCAGCTCAGAAGTTGATGTTGCCTACAAGATGGTTCCTGTTAAATCCACTGGCAGAAAGCAGCCCTGCTTAAAAAGTGTGGCAGGATATTTCTTGCAAAACAGGCATCAGTCTAGACTGTTTCTTACTCTTTCTTTGAACTCTTACCTTATTTGCATCAGCGCTTTGAAAACTGCTTTCTGTTACAGGCTTTTTCATTTCTACATAGTACATCTGTAATCAGAGGCTGTGAATTACTTTTCTGTTCTTTCTGGTCGTTCTGTGTCACTCTGCTTTGGATATCAATGCAAACTACAGCTTCATCACTCATTCACACTTTTCCTCCAGAATTCCCTAAAAGAAGGTAGCACTGCCACTATGAAATACTTTGTACCATCTGAGATCAGCAGCTTATATATTTTTGTTCAGTAGTGTAAAGGTGTGATAAGATTTGAACAAAGTACATAAACAGCTATTCCACTTTAACAAAAGTCTCAGCACCATTTATTTCTCTCTAATTATTATTTCATCCATTTCCAACATAATTCTCTGAAGTAGTATGGAAGTTTGCATGTAACAAAATACTGTATTCATCAAGAGCTTTGTCTATTAAGAGTGTACTCTCCTGTGTAACCCTCAGCACTTGTCTTGTTCCATAGATGTGAATTATTGGAGATGATTGGAGTGTGAACTATTGCTGTTCATCATCTCACAGAACAGGGTTTGTCTCTGTTCTCACTAAGACTGCTGTAGAAAATAAATAAATAAATAAATAAATTTTCATATCACATATTTTCTTTCCATGAAATGGAATAGAATTTCAAGATACATACTTCTTTTGATTTAAAAACAATTCTGCTGTTAGCTTCTTTCTCTTCAAATCAATAAAATTCACACAGTATAACCAGCTAAGAGCTGAAGATACAATATAAGAGGTGCTGGGCTTTGTACCCTCTTAGATATCAGATAAAAATCAATAGCATTTGGAATTTAAAACACAAGCAATACTTAGGAAAGGACAGTCAGTAAAGAACAAACCAGGGGCTGTCTTATAGCTATAGCAAAGGTTTGCTGGATCTCCTTAGATTAGCTGAGACAACACTATTGCTAAGCTCCTGTTTTATGAATATCCAGTGAGACCAGACAGCTTGTTTGTATTGCAGCATACAAAAATATATGCACACAGATTTTTGGACCCTTTTGAAGATAACAACCTTCTTATACTGTTGCTTGAAAATTATAAAGGAAATTAAATATTGGTCCAGTAATTTCAAATGAGAGGAGTAATTTCAATTAATAAGGAGGTAGAAGCCATTCAAATGACACAGGATATATTACAGAGGGATTTTAGAGCAATGCAATTAGTTATATCTAAAGAGAGCTAACTACTGGCAATATGGTTGAGACACAAAATCTCTCCACGGATAGGCACAGAAGATCAAGGAGGTAGTCAATGCTCTTTGCCTAAACTAAAATTTTGATAAATGCTCTAAAAGAAGCTATTTCTAGAGTAAAGGTTGGCCATTGCACTCCAGAAAAGCATGTCAGCATCTCTGGGGAACAAACGTATAGATTGCTGTGAGCATGGCAATTGCCTCTCCCTGTATGGTCTGGAGCATGCTGAAGGGTGACTGCAGCTGGGCTACAGGAGGTGACAAGGGGTTCAGCCACTTTAGCTCTGGCACTAATACACTGGAGTTTAGAGGAGAGGATGAGGATATGCAGTTCACAATCCCCCTTGGAGCAGCTAGGCTACACAGTGTTGCTGTGATGTGTCCTCCACTAGGATAGACGCAATTCCCACTTAATTCCTGCATGATTGCAGGATTTAAGCAAACTCCTGGTGATTATTTCAGCAACAGATTTGTTCCCCTGTGATCTTCCATAATTTTGTTGCATCTGAAGGATAGATTTAAAAGTAACACTAAAGAGACTTTAAATCTGTATTAACACTTCTTCAGGAGACATTACTGATGGGTGTTGTGCTTTTCAGAATGAATAAACCAGAGCTGGAATCAACAGATTTACAGCCAAGGTTCCAAGCAACCTAATCTGAATTAAATTTGGACTAGCTTTAAAAGTTATTCTTGCTTTGAGTGTAGTTTGGATCAGATGGCCTCTAGAGGACCCTTCCAAAGTAAACTATTAATTATTTTAAATGCAGTTTCTGGGTGGTAAAAGGATTATACTATTTTACAATACACTTTATATATCTTTAATGTCAAGTTTAGTAATTCCTGGCTCTGTTAGAAAAGTTTCTGTGGTTAACTAAGAATTGGCTGGGGAGCTATCTCAGGCTTTTCCTAAACAGAGCAGACGGTGTCTCTCTAATAGACACTATATTTTTCCTCACAACTGCTATTCCAGGTATTAGAATTAATTGTAACTCATTAAAGTGTTAAAAAATAGAAAGCAAAGTTTTTAATAGTGTTATTTTTTTCTAGTCCCTAGTATATTAAAAACTAGGTGGTAATTTAATAATTGTTTCTCCCTCAAGGAAACACCTGCATTTCATCTGATGTCATAAATTTACTAGTTTTCCAGTTGCTCATGATGAATTCAGAGGGAATAGGAGGGGAAAAAAATATTCTAAAGAATGCCTTTATAGCATGCAAAAAATAATTCATATAATTTCATCATATAAATAAAAAGTTACATAAACTTTCCCTTTTTTCTTATTTTTTCAAGTCTGATTGTCTTTAAGAAGCAATTCATTTACTAATTCTTCCCATCATCCTCAGCATAAAGTTCCTCTAATTCTGAACTTTTTAGAAAAAGTATGGACTTTGCTCTTTAACTCAAACGTAGACTGAAAACCTTTTGGTTTTGTGAATTTAATTAAAAACCCACTTTGACCCACTGAATTTCTTCTTGCTCTCATTGCTTCCTTACTAAATTGAATGGCTTTGTCTGGGTGTGAGACTCATCTGCTCCTTTCCTTTCTCATGCCTAATCAATCACTGCCTGGCTGTAAATGCTGCAAGTGGCACGTGTATCCATCATTCTGCTGGTGCTTAACTACATGGGCTCTGAACTGCTGGAGGAAGAAAACAAGTGACATCCAAGTAATAAATATTTTATGGTCTTTGCCTTTGACAAATATTAATTACCTATACAACAGTTCACTCACTAGTTTATGGTATCTCCAACCTGGGGTCAGATCTTTTTTTAGAGTGAAGTAGGGCGAAATTCCACTCAACTTTAGGCAAGATTTAATTAAATGAATGCTTGGGGGATAGGTGGGATGCAAGACATGATTATAAATTATAATATTTTACTGATCAAATTAAAATCATAAGCAATGATCTCAGTTTTGCATGGTTCTGTTCTGCTCTTTGCAAACCAAAAAAAATTAAATGGTGCACCTCATGAAAAACCAGAAAGAAATCTCTACTCTTCTCATTATATATGCTTCCTTGGCCTGCCACATTCCACTCACTAGATTGCATGTATTTTGGGTTTTACAAGAAATTTTCCCACCTACTATAATTTTAACTCCTTTTCTATCACCTGGTAATAAAAGTAATATTCATAATCTGGATTACAGAGTCAGTTCTTTCACAAAACTAATTTGCATGATTAAATTAGTGTGTGAATTTTGCCTGGAATAAGATTACAAGCACTAGGTCATCATATGTTATACATTTGCAATCACAACTGCTTACTCAAATAAATTGTTATATTTGTAAGCAATTCTAGCCAGTGGTGCAACAGGAAGTATCTGATTGATGAAATAATTTCATTTGTAACTGCCATATATCCTGTTTGGAGAAGTAATGTTTATTTTTGTTGAGTATCATCCTAATTATTTGATTTATTTCTATCTTTCCAAGCATTAGTAATCTTTTCAACTTTGGTAAGCCTCCCCATAATTATTCCCTGAGGTCAATGTAGATTGTAATATGGAAAACTCTGAATAGTTCTTAATCTTAAACGGCACTTAAGGAACCTCCTGAAAGATGCCTTTTGTCTTTGGGTCATTAAGATTATTTTTTCAAACAATTTCATGTTCTTCTGGCCTGTAAACCTTCAATTTTCATATGTTTGACTCTGTGAAACAGCAAAAAATTCTTGCTTACATTAATAATCCATAGTTGTGTTATTGTTTTAAATTAAAATTATAAAGTTTTATACAATTCTTTCTTTTTTAATTCACTAAGGATATTATTTTTCTTTATCAAAGAAGGCATTTAAATGTCCTTGTAAGTTTTTAACCCTGAAGACCAGAAATTTACTTGAGCAATCAATTGTTCTGTTGAAGACTGTCTCCATTCATGGAATGTCCTCACACACTGTAGATTTCCCACTTTAAAAGTTAATTTAGATTGAATCAATCTTTCATAAGTTTTTTTCAGAGACTGAGTATAAAATTTAGCTGTTTCTTGGATGTAATTTATGAAATATATCAGGTGACCTCTTTAGAGCTGCCTCACTGGACGAGCCTTCAGGATTTTCTGGCATGCATACCTGACAAAACACTTGCTTTCTCAGTGACCATAATGCAAAGCTCCTTTCCCTCCCATAGTCATATATTCACCTTTTCTTTTTTTCTCATTGTATACATTCAGAAAGCAAACACTCTTTCTCTATGCACCTTATGCTATGGTAGAAGTTTTCCCATCAGACTTCCCAGCAGAAGGTTTTTCTTCTGCAGCATTTCCTAAGAATTTCTTTGGACACCAAGATTTGCTGAGTCTCTTGGCAACTTCCCTTTCACTGCACTATTAGTGAAGCAAATATTACAGGTTGTCATATTCCTTCCCTCTTCCTTCTTCCATCACTATTTTTTAAAATCAAAACAATATTTGGTTTGAATCTTGTAATTGCAGACAGAAAATGTGCTGTCTAGAAGAACTGGAAGAAGTGGTAGTCCTCTCTCACAAACAAATAGTGGCTTATTTTCAATTTTGCTCAGTACTGGAATAAAATCAACAAAAAGAATATTCCCATAAAATGTAAGAAAGTGTTTGGGCCTTTACTCCCCTAAAGCCTTTCTATACTCTACCTATTTTTTCCCTCAACATGACATGGGTTTTTTGTTCATGTATTTCTTTCCTCATGTCATTGCTTTTATCTTTGCCAACAAGAAACATTTATTAGTTCAACTAAAAATAACAAATGCAAGATTTTAGCTCAGCACAAAATGTTTTCCTCTCCCCTGAGAAAGAGCACAGCTCTCTCACTCTTTTCCCACAAAATGAATTCCCTTCTGGGACTTCGTTCTGGCCAGTGATGTGTAGATTTACAATGTATCGTATATGAAGCTATTATCAGCCTGTATTTGGAAGAAAAGAGGTTATCCTTGGAAGAAGGAAGCTTGGTCCTGTTTGTGTTCCAGTGATGCTGGGAGAGGCAGGGTCATGGCAACTCTCATTGCTCTGGGAAGGGCTGTGCCTGTGCTGCATGTCACAGTCTCACAGGAAATCCTCCTCAACAAAGGGATGAAGACAAATGCCCCCCTTGCAGATCTCCCTCATTTCCTCGTGACTGTACATACAGTGGCACCAAAGTGTGGAAATGAGATGAAAAGCAGAACACAAACGAGCCAGACTTACAGAAAACCTCCATGACATGAAACGTGGGAGGCTCAAAGATTAAATTAAGTTTGTTATGTTCTACTTACTGTGAAGTGAAAGAAATGAATTGAGTAGAAATTATTGCTCCTCTGACACTTTCATAAGGGCTAAATCTTTGGAAAACACATTAAATGTTGCTGTTTGGTAAAGCTGCACTTTCCTCACTTCACAAATGAAGACCCAGGGTCATTTCAGCCCATGTTATTCTGAGGGGTTCTTCCTGTGTAAATGACAGCACAGGAGGGCAAGTGAGGATGAAGAAAGTACACACCTAAACTCACCCTAACATTGAATCAGAATGCAGGGAGCTGGGAGGTCTATTTTCCTGCAGTTTAGGTATAGCCTACAGAGTAAAATCTGTAACTTCAAAGAACTTCTGTTTTACTCATCTCCAGAGGTCCTTCCCAACCTCAATAATCCTGTAATTCTGTGAAGATGTATAGAACTGCCAGCTGGAAAGTACACAGAATAAAATGAGACTTTCATTTCAATTCTCTTGCCTGCCAAGTGGCTTAGACACTCAGCTTCTTGATTTCTTTCTTAATTGTTAGACATAATTAATATTTTAATTATTTAGAGAAAAAATGAACAAACAGAACAGCTCCAATAATGGACTGTTAGCAGCACACTGCAACACATTCAAGAGCCTGGTGTTCATCTCTCAATTTATGGGAGATATAGGTCAACTTTTTTATTTTTAATAGAACACAGTGATGATCTAAGCCCAGAATGATACTGTAAATATTGTTTTATTACATTTAAAAAAACACATAGCCATCCCAGAAAGTTTTGTTCTGCAGCTGCTCCTTTCTGTAGGTAGGGTAATCCTTTCAACATGCCAGTCACCGCTTGAGAATATCACCTATGCACAGGTAAAATCTACCAGAACTTAAAACTCTGCAAGGACTTTATGAATGTTAGTGATGCCTCAGGGCTGCATTTTGACATTAGTTTCAAGTTGGGTCTGGATGCTGCATGTAAAGTCCTGCAGTAAATCTGCAGCACAGTAAGGAATGTGACCCAGATGTGTCAGATCCTAAGTGGACACCCTTTCTTCTGAGTCATCCTTCCCACTTGGAAAGAGGAGACTTTGTCCTTCACAAACCTTGAAAAGGAAAGAAGGGCAAAATGTACCATTCCCAAGTAACTATACCAGGGTTCTTAATTTTTCTTTAAAACACTTAACTCTGAACAAAGTCATATTGTTCTGAGAAGAAATGGCTTATATTAAAGGGCATTTTCTTCCACATTTTGCAACCATGCCTTTTTTTCAGCTGTGAATAGAAACCAAATTTTCCTGCTTGTCTCATGAGGTTTTGGATGATACAGACTGCTTTGTAAACAGCTGTTCCAGTGCCCAGTGAATTGAGTGATTTTGGAGGTATTTCAGTGGCAATATCTGCATTCAGAATAAGAAAATTACATCCATATTCTTTAAGGCAAAACTGAGAATGAAAAAGAAGTTCAGCTCAGAGAACAGAAGTAAATAATTTTATGTGGTAGCCACATTACAGCTGCGGCAAACGCAGCACAATTAGTCTGAATTAGAATGTTCCATACTTATACTTTGTTTTCATTAGGATTTATGTTTTCTCTGCTGAGTTTAAGTAGATTCACACGTATGGAATGAAAATATTTGTTTCCGCTGGTTTTCCTGGCGTGTTTATCTAGTCTGCTGAAGGTTCTCCAGCAGCCTTCCTGAAGTTAAGGAAAGTAATTATTAACAAAGGCCCTTTTTTTTTCCTTTTTTTTTCCTAAACCAACTTGAATAATTATCATCTACTTTACTTTGTCACCAACTTCATTGGTTTCTTTCCCTGATGGTTTGTACCTTTTGAGCCTCTGGCTTTTGTGAGTTCTTGTGAGTAGCAGTCGCAGCATGATTTTGCTTACACAATCTTCTAGCTAAACTTTCTCCGTTCTTCATACTGCTGTTGCTTCATTATCTACAGTTTGGGGAAAACAAGAGCTCTCCATCTCTTGCAACATGGGAAACTTCCATTTCTTCAAGCCCCTTACTGAGTATACCTACATCTGCAGCTGCATTCCCCTGAAGAGAGCCGGAAATAACATCTAAAATGAAGAAAACAGACTTGCTTCTTGTTTCTATTCCCACAACATATGCTTCATGCTACACATAGGATGGAAATAGAAGATCAGGCAGCAAAAGAGCTAATTCCTAAGAGAAGATTTGTGCCATTACATCACTGAAAATCTGGACAGTCAGCAGGACAATGCTGAAGTTTCTGGCCTCCTCTCTTGGCTACCCTATCAACACTCTGTCTCTTCCCCAGTGAAAAGCAGTCCAAGTTGGCTTAGTTACAAGTGGAACATTTTGCATGCAAAGATTTTGCTCCCATCTGTGCCCCAATTTGTCCTTGAGCCAAATATGTGGTGCTGACCCAAACCACCTTGAGCAACAACCATCGGCCTAACCAAAGGCTTGACTTAATTTTTCAGTAGGCAGGCTGGTGACATGAGAACATAAGCCCCCTCATTTCCTCTTAGCTTTACTTCCTACTTCAGCTATCTCCCTTGATATGGCACATCAGCCAGAAGGCACAGATTTAATCCCAGAGGTTTTACCCTCTTCCTGTGCTATGAATAACCCCTCATCTCTAGGAGCTGCAAAGTCATGTTCATTACCTTGAATTCTTTGTCTTGGCATTGACACAGGGTGGGGAGAGTTGAGAAATAAATCATTTACACTGGTTTGTATAAGACACCTTTGGAGAAGAGTCTTCCCAGGATGCCTGCATACAACATGCAATGTGACAGGCTAAAAGGGAGATGAGTGGAGGAGCCTCTTGTAGGTGCCCTGAACAGCCCCCTGTGGCACCCTGTGGTAAGCTCTTTATGACTCTAGACATAAGCAGATGAATCTCAAAAGTAGTACTCTTACATTGGAAAGTTAAATGTAAGATTACTCTTGTGTTCATCATGAGTAACTCCTCCCACATGCAGATAGCCACACCATTGTCTTGTCCTTTAACTGGCATTCTCAGTCTCCTTCTGTGGCATTGAATAAAGGCATAGAATATGACTTACCTGGCAGGTTTAAGTGATCTGAAGTCAACCTTCTGAAATTCCTGCCTTTAAAGAACCATGAAGATTTTAACTAGACCTTTCTAAAACAAATAAAGTTGTTATGGTTTTTTTGAAAGTATTAATTAGCATAAGTCCAGCGCTGAAGCAAAAGTAAGTTCTGAGATACTCTCAGTATTGAGAAAAAGCACTTTAAATCAGCCTGAGGCTTTCTGCCTACACAGACAGCATCTTGCTCAGCTGGTACCTGTGGGAAAGTACCTCCAGAGAGGCTAATTAAGGGCTATCTGTGTGTAGACTGCATGGTGCCCCAGAGTACTCTCCCAGACAAATCTGCAGAGTGGATAGTGGAATTCAAACATCCTCCACAGTGCCAAAAACCAATTAGTGCTGGATGTCAGCACGAACAGCTATGAAACACTTGTCAGAGTGCAATGGGATTTTTCCCACTGAACCTAGCAGCACTAAATCTGCTTAAAATGTTAATCATACAAAATAAAAAGTAAGCTAGGCTGCTCTGAGCCCTTCTGTTTACCCCCATGTATGGTACATATGGACAATAGCCCGTTAAAACAGCCCTGGCAGAGCACAAAGTGTAGTTTTAACCTAGCACCATACCAAGAAGTCACCTAACCATGTGGAGAAACAGAAAGTGTCAGACAGGATCTTCAATACTACTTTTCAGAAAAGCCACTCAGAAGTGTGACTAATTAGTTAATTAACTTCTTGTCCACGTTTGGAGGGAAATTGTAAGTGAAAACGCAGAAAAACTGTAAGGTGTACCAAAAGTTTTTTTATCATTAGAAAAGAGACAAAGTATTTGCTGCTGATTTCCCTACTATAATAAAAGCCACAATTTAGAGACGGATGTGACCTCTGAGAGGGGGAAGTCTTTTCCATCTAAGTCAATGAAGCACATTTCACTCAAATTGTGACCTGGCTTCTGTTTTGTGGTGTAGTAGCACAGTTTGCAGTCAACCAAGAGTAGCCCATTTAGTGTCAGTCAGTCCCTCTCACACATTATGTATAAAACTCACATGAAAGGAACCTAAATAAGACAGATAAAGTCAAAAGCAAGATGTAAGTTTAGTTCATCAGTTGTCTGAGTAACTGCTTTAAGTCAGAAAATCTTATATGATGAAAATGAATTTACTGTAACAGCTAATACAGGTTATGTTCAGGGTTATTTTGCTGTTCAGCAACAAATATTGCTGGTGTTCAAAACAAAATGAATTTTTTCTATTATTTCTTAGATCATTAGATGAAGGAGATAAATGTAATCAGTAGGTTTTCATAATTTTTCTCAGTTTCTTTTTACTTTGGTGATGGTTTTAAGGTGAAAATCTTACATTGCAGAATTGAGAGTGAAACAGCAGGCAACATTTATTATGTAGTCAGATCCTTCCTTGGTTTTCTTGATTGTTTACTTTAAAAAGTCAGGGCAGAGTGTTGAGATAGCAAAAGAACTGGAGGTGAAACATAAGAATTGTGTGTAGCTTTCCTTGTTTCATTTGATGATAATTTACTTCCTGGTTCCATAATTTCCAAAAAGGGAGAACATCTGTCCAGGACTTCCCAGGATTTGCATATGAGCTGCTGCTGTCCTTTGTGCAGTGTTGACAGCTTCTTCAGTTCGTGTTCTTGCAGGGGGATACACGCGCCCCATGTCAGGATAATTCTAATTTCAGGTCTTTCTTGTATTCATTGCTTTTTCTCAGGTATTTATATAGGTCAGTTAATTTTTGACAGAAGTTCAGGTTCTGTTTCAAGTTAGTAGAAACATGCATGTTTCTATAAATAAGTAATTCCAAATTAAATGTTAATTTTTTTTTTTTACAATTCTTAAAGCAGTTTTTTAACATCGACTGTCCCCACAGACATACATACAGTTCTTAAAAATTCAGAAGAGGAGAGTATTGTCTATTGTATTTTTGAAGGTCTGCCACATAAATAATGCCTTATTAGCCTTATAGCCAGCTAATCCTCATGTGAATAAAAATATTTTCTACTAAAGCAGGCTTTCATTTAACAAATTTGAAAATGTTAACACATTATTAATAGCACTAGTAACAGCAAAAAATATATTAATAATGTTTTGATAGTTAAAAAAAAATAAAGATGGATATAGTTTCTTTTAATACCTTCCTTAAATCTTGTGCTTGTAAAAATAATCATTACCTTTTGAGAGTATTCTTATGTAAGATTCAAATGGAATTTTTCTGTTGTTTCAGAGAGAGACATGGGAGAGTGGGAAAAAAAGACCTTTCTCTCTTAGCTTTGGATGGCAATGAAATCTGAGTGCTGGCCTTTTGGAATTCCCTGAAAGTTACTTAATTTTTATTCATTAGAAAGGTAGAGAGGCTTTTCAGACGAGTATCTTCCATTTAATTTAATTTAAGATTTTGCCTGTTCTCAACAGTTCTTCACCAGTTATACTCAATTTACAACTTAAAAGCCTGGTAAAACTTTCATTTTGAGGATTTGTTATATACAGAATTCACTGCTTTCTTTTCAATATGATGAAATTTTTTTGGCTATTATACCATATAACAAATTCTGCAACTGTTTTTCATTGCCTACAGCAGGACCTAGAATTAATAAATAAAGATTTGCAGACAGGAAAGACTTCTCCTGAAATCTGCTGGCTCTGGAAACATTAAGAGAATACATATTTTCTACAGGTTTCATTAATTAGCTAGAAAAATTTGGTTCAAAAAGCAAGCATACTATAAATAAATATATACTGATTTTTTCTCAATATAATTTATAGATATATATTCCTTCAAATTTAATAAAAGTGTAGGAGAGTCTGTGGCAACTTGAACTTAATTGAAATAATTTGTGTAATTATTCTTCAGGCAGCAATATTAAGCTTAATAATTTGCAATTTCTCGTAATTTGTGAACTCTCACAGAGCAGAGACCAGAATTTGGTTCCTTGTAAAATCTCAGCTGGGCTCCTTGGGGTTAATGTTTATGATATTGTTTTAGTGCATGACCCTACTCTGCATTGTCTGTGCCATTTCAGCTGCATCAGGGCACAAAATAGCTGATACCTAATTACTTGGCCCTTTCAGTTTTACAGAGTATGGCCCAAGGTCTTATTTACTGCACAACATCCAAATCCTGCTAAAAGTTAGAAATAATATCTTAGGCTCTTCCATTACAGTTGTTACTGTTCCCTCTGAATATTCACAGAAAAAAAAAAAAAGTCCTCACTTTTTGGCCGGAGAGCCAAGGCACAGATCCATTAAGGTAATAAAACCCATTAATTTAAAGTGACCGGTTTGGGACTCCAGGGCCCTAAATTTTCAGAACATCAACACTGTAAAGCAATGTGTCTTTGACACCCCATACCATTGGCTTATCATTGTGACGAGTATCAGTGAAGGAAACAAATGAAATCTCATCCTCTAGAATAAATATTTATCTTGAAAGCAGGATTTTGCAAACATGGTTCTTTTCAATAAAGACTGAAATTTCTTCTTGGCAGGAACACTGAATTTTGAGGATATCCAATGCCTAAATTGAGGTTTGATTTTTTTTTATGTTTCTTCAAATGTTTAAAAAGCTGATTGACTTTTTTTATGATAGTACAATCTCAAAATTAACTACTCTGTTTAAACATTGTGAAATCACTTGTTCAATAAAAATTGACCCACCAGAAATTACCTAATCTAAGGAATATACACTGATTTGGAACAAATCTGTTTTTCAAAATCTTCAAGTACTTTAAATCATAAAACTTCTTGCAGTCGGACTTGTCACCACTTGGCACTTCTGCAACAAAACAGCAAGAGCCCAGCCATACTGATACCTAACAGTGGGTAAAAAACACAACTGCAGGACACCTGTGAGAAGTTTGGGTGAATGACCTGCCCAGAATCATACTGAGAAATTTTTGGCATATGTACATTTATAATCCATTCTCTTGGATGGAATTCAACATCCCCAGCCAGGAGACCATTATTCATTCTTTTCCCCCCATTTTTTCCACTGTCTACACTGCTTTTACCATTTGCTACAACTGAAGCAAGGATCCTTCAAAAAAATAGGCCCGTTTCATCACACACTCCTAATTCATCCCAAAAGCAGAATTTGGTGTGCAAAGAGAGACTGGAACCATGCAAAAAGTAAAAATGTAATCACAGAATTCAGATTCTTCTTATGTTGGTCATGCACAGGGATGATGTCCTCAATGAGCCAAGGAAACATGGTTTAGATAAAACTGCTGAAAAGCAGATGGAAAAATCATTAGAAAGCTGGGTCTTTAAGAACCATGGTCTGAGTCTTTAAAGCAAGACAGAGTTTGGTGTGGATGAGTGCCAATTGAAGTAGGCTCAGCCAGCTATAAAAATATAAAATGAGGAATGCTGCAGATCCAAGTCCTTGGGACCTCACTCCAATTCACTGCCAACCTGCACACCTCAGACTTGTCATACCGTTCCTGGTTTGATGGCACAGCCATTCCCATTTCATCAGGGTCTCTGTCACAGATTTTTTGTCTTTTCACAGCACTAGCTGAGTATTTTATCCTGCCCTGAGTGCTCATGGTTCCCTCCATGTTGTCAGATTTGGTGGGCAAAACAATAGTACATCCCTCATTAAAAAGTTGCTGCACCTCCAAACAATATATCTAGCTCTTACTCCAAAAATTAGAGTGACTGGAATATTACAAGTAAACCCATATTGATTATTCATTACCCAGTGATTTCTTTTTCCCTCTGGCCTGATTTCCAAGTGCCCCAAGGTTGTCTTCTATGAATCAGATCCTGTATGAACTTTTCAGATTATATATAAAAAAATGTATGAGCAACTAAATTGAAAGGTAATTTCCAAGCTATCCAGTGCTCTTAGCAAAATTTACACTACCTTTTCATCGTGCTCTCTGTTCCCACTTCTCAGAGCTTCCTGAAGACTTATTTCTACCTTGATATATTACAAGTAATTTAACTGCAGTGAGAGAGTTGTGCTCATAAGCCATTAGCAAATGTGTGGTGCAGTGTGATGCTGATAGACATACTGGAGATAGAATCTGGAAATTCAAAAATTAAATTAATAAACCATGACTTCCCTTATCTTACACTATTCCTCATGGTAAAAAGAAAATTGTCATTTTGTACCCCTCTCTTGCCCTTTCACTCCTGTAAGCCTTTCCTGAGCTGACATCCCTCTATAGGTATGCAGCAAGAATGAGAAGAGGTAATATTCACATCAGAAAGAATCAGCAGGACCCAAGAGAGCACAGTAGCCCCTTTAATTGGCTTACATTGTAAGATGACTAATTCTTGGTCTTAATGTCTTGTTGAATGCACAAGTCTGTTTAGTGGATTCCTTTTCTTTAATGTAACTACCATGTCATAGAGAATGTGTTTCAATTTCCACTTAATTTACAGACTGGACACTAAGCGAATGTTAATATTTTGCTGCAGTTCCCTACCCAGAGTTCAGTTGCTTCAAAGGCAGGCCTTTCCAAAAATAAGTGTAGTTTCTCATATATCTTTTTTACAGTTTTATGGTATATCCCAAGGCTTTCTGAAATAATGGTGGTATGCAATACTTCAGCAATCTTCTTATCCTTGATGGTTCCCATGAACTGAATAAATGTTTGCATAAGCAATACGTTTGGTTATTTTTTGTATTCACTTCTGAGTACTTCTTGCTGCTCCATATACTTTCTAGGTAAAGTGGGCCATCAATTTAAGTGGTCTCTAATCTCTATCATTCACTCATTTTACAGTTAACTTATGATCATGTTCTTCATATACTGTCCTTGGAAGTCTAGTCACTGATTTATGAAACATTTACCCTTATCTTTTGCTGGAAAAAAATATAAAATAGATGTTTACTATTTCTAAATCCTTAGAAACATCATAACAGTAATAAAATCAGTGGGTTTATTAGTCTTTGTCTCCCATATACACACATACCAGAATAATGGGTGCTTTTCAGTCCCTTAATACAATGGAAATTTGTCTTAGGGAAAGTATCATTGGCTTTCATTGTACAGGTTCAGTTCCCTACTCTAGTTAATCTGTTTCAGATTATCCTGTACTCTCTGTGTCTGGTTAGACTCTTACAAAACTGTATGTCTGGAGAGCATAATGAATGCATATAGCAATAAAAAATTTGATTTTGTTATGCAAGCAAAAGAACCTGGTGTAGGATCTGATTCTTATGCTGTGCAATGATTTAAAGAGCATATAAAGGACTTATGTTACTAACTGTATGGCATCATTCATTACCAGAAAAGGTTTTATACTCAGACAAAAGGAAACTTATTCTCTCTTTAAGAAGATAAAAAAGGTGTGAAAGGTGCAGCATTGGAGGTTTGCTCTAAAGCTAATCTGATTGGACCATGTATATTTAATATTTGAAAGGAAAATTCTGCAGGGTCTCTTTCATCACTTTCTAATTACCCCAAGGCTGTTGTAATCTTTTTCTAAAAAGCAGTAAATGGAGTAGATTGAAGTCCCTGTAACCAGTGAAACTAGAAATTACTGCAAGACATATTTTTAGAAGGAACTCAAATATTATAGACAAAGTTTCATTTGTTTGTTTTTCCTAACCCATTAAAATACATTTTACACTGTTCATATAATTTCACCCTTCTTTTTGCCACCTACCCAGAAATACCTCAAGTCTGGCAATGGAAAAATATTTCATAATTTGCATGAATATAGGGCAAATATTTCCTTCTCCATACAGGCATAATGTTCTGTGAACTGATCAATCATTCTTTGCAGATAAGAGAAAAACTCAGTATATGAACAGGTCCTAGCTAATGTTACATGAGGAGAGAGTGTTCAGTGCTCTGAGGTTTAAACTGGGAGCTGGCTGTGATGCCAAAAGCTGGTGGAAACAGTAGTAGCTGAAGAGCACAGGGATTAGGCAGCAAAAAGGAAAGCTCCTATAAGAGCTGGCCAGACTTCTACTTTGATCAGGACATGCACGTGTACCAGATGAGGTGGGAAGTGAAGAAGCAGCACATGGTGTTCATGACTTATTTTGATTCACTGGGAGAGGCAACAATATATTTTTAACTTTCTAAGTAGCCTCTGCTTCCACCAAACTCAGGAGGAGACAGGAGGTAGCTCTGTGGCTGGCAGGCTGTCTCCAAACCTGGCCCAGTGTGGTGCCCCTCCTGGGATGGGTAATTTATGGCTTGTCATTAGTTGAGTGCTGTGTCCATTAAACATCCATTTAGGAGAAGTAAATAAAATATATTCTGGTGAAAACTAATGTAAATATTTCATTGTAGCTTAATTGTATTTCATATCTTAACCTATTCTTCAATTGTATGTTTGTCTGACTACATTATAGAGCAAAAGTATAGATTCTTTTCAGGTAATTGTCTGGGTTATTTTTTTTAGATCCTCAGCTTCATAAACTGACTAAATTGCTTTCCTCAGCTGGGTTCTCCTCAGGGCTTTTACCTCCTTGAAGTAGTTATAAAACAAAGTTATTTTAAGGGGTAAAAAGGCCAAGAAACAGGGAAAACAGACAAGAAATGAGATGAAAAGACTTGTCAGTTTAATTGAGTACCTGGGTATACTTCTATTCAAGATAATTAGGCTGAAATATCCATCATGTAATACATATCTAATGTTTTCAAACTTCTCTACAGGATTTTGTGAATGCATGAGTTGAAAAAGCAATTGGACAGAGCTCTGAGAGAAAAGTCCTACTGAGACTTTTCAATTCAAAGACATCTCTCTCCCAGGAAGCCCCTGAGAAATAGCTTGCTGGAGGCTGAGAGGGTGTGAATGGAAAGTAACTTTATTTGTAGGCCTTGCCCTTGTGTTCTAACCAAAGCACCTTCTATTGGCCATCTCCATCTGCAGGAGCACCAGGACAGACTTAGTACAGGATAGTATCAAGGATTCAGGCAAACAAACATGCACATACACAGAGAGAGACAATACGGGTTTAATTCAAAAAGAAATTTAAAATTAAACAACTGTGCCATAGTTTTCACTTTCAAGGTCTCCAGTGACTGACCAAAAGGCAAGTTTAAGAGCAAATCATTGGTGGAAACAGAAAGCTTTAAAAAGAAGAAATGTCTTCAGCTAAACTTGGTTATTTAATTTTTTTTTTTTAAGAATTGATGGCAAAGCTGAAAGAGTATATAAAAACACTTTGGAGTTTTTAAAACATATCTCAAAATTAATTCATATCCAGTCTTTCTATGATCCCCGGCATATAACTGAAAACCTGTGATGCAAAGGGACTTGTCAGGCAGGAAAGTAATGCAGGGAAAAATATGCATTAGGAATATGGCAAGTAACCCTTAGTGATTTAGGGAATAGGTCAAGTAAAAACCTTAATGAAATTAACTCAAAACAAATGCACAGAACCTGCAAATACCTCTGAGAGCAGAGGTATAGTACACTGGGAACTAGAGACATCCCAAATGTTAAAGATACAAAAAGATACAAATAGAAAACCTGTGAAGTAAAACAATGAGAAATTCTCTGAAACTCAGTCAAAGAAGAGAGAAATCTTGAGAGAAGTGTATCATTCTGCAGAGGGGAAGACAGGTGCTGAACTGAACTCCCACTAACTAAAAAATCTGTCATTTTTTTCTCAGTCTGATCCTAAGTTTTCATTTTGAAGTTCAGGTGGATGCTTTTTTGAACTTAAACTCAACTAAAACAAATATTTCTTCCCACCAATCAAAATGTTTCAACTGAAAACTGACATGGAAGAGTGAACAGTGTAACCTTTGAAACAGATTTACAGTCAACTGAACATGAGCTATTTCCCTCAAGTACAATATTTCTTCTCCACAGCAGTAGTCAAGTTGTGTTCGTGGAACTGTATCTGTTGAGATGGGAAGACTGACTTTCAGTAATCAACCTGGATGCTTTTTTGTTTACTGCAGAACCAGCATAACTAGCAGGAAATTTAAATTTTTCCTCTTTCCTAACCATGTTGTAAAGTCTGCCCATTTTTCTGCCTTGTCCTATTTTATCCCTTTCAAGAATTTTGGTAATTTACATCACATTGTTGCCTCCTCTCTCTCCCACCAAAGATCTTGTATCTCTGTCGCTGTCTGGGGGCTATGTACAAATCATGAAAGGGATGGGATTCCTAGGAATGTGCCTTGAGCTGTTTTATTTTCCAGTATCAGGCTCATTACATGGTTATGACAATGGGAAGATGCCAGCAGATCACATCCCAGGCAGCAGACTAAGAACTTAATGTTACAACTATAAGTTTTTTGACCAATCACACAAAGCAAAAGCATACTGATAGTAGTTCCATGCAATTGCCATAAGCACACGTACCTTCGGTTAAAACAATACTTGCTTATTTCAAATAAAATACCTCTTTGTAAGCCTTAAAACACAATTCACAGAGCTCCATTACTAAGCTTAGAACTTCCTAATGTCTTGCTAGATATACTTTTCTGCAGCTTAGGGAGTTATTCTAGACAAGCGTTAATACACAGACCATTGTTCCATTTGTCCTTACTTTTCTACTTTTTACATAATTTTTTTGCTGACTTATTTTATGGCTACTGCTTAGCTCTAATCTTAGTTCTGCTGTCTCTGAGGCCCGCCTTTCACAGCTTTCCCAAAACACTCTGATTTTATGGATTCCCACATATCTCTTCTGCTTAATAGAGATGAGGCTTAGGCCAACAATTTCTCCATCTACATTGTGGTCATATACTTTTCCCTGCTGCACTCACTGCTGCCTGCAAGACAGTTCTTTGTGCAGCATATTGATCATTCTGGAGAGATGAACAGAACTAAAAGCTGAACATATTCCTTCCAAAAAGTACCAGCTGCTGCCAACAAACAGTTCTGTGTCATGTTGACAGTCAAGAGAGGGGTCTAAAGCCATGCTTCCAGAGGCACACCTTTCCTCCTCATTTGCTGTCTTCAGCATGCCAATTGACAAGACACTTCGCAGGCTTCCTCTGAAAATGCAATATTGTCTGAAGTGTGGAAATTTACGTGATACAGTTCTAAAAAAAAAATCGTCTTTGTAAATTACTGTATTATTATACATAATTGTCGCATATATTATAACAAAGTAATGCCACCCAGATTATCATGATGCCTCACAAACTCTGCCAGACTTGTACAGGCTGTTTCAAGCTTGTCTAAATAGAGTTGCAGAACCAAGACCTGGCATGCTCTTGTGCTGGGATGATGTGCATAGCTCAGAGTGCATTGTTCTAGAAATGTACTCTCAGTGTTGGGAGCATGGAAAGGAATAATGGAAGGGATTAGCAAGATTTTAGGAGCTGATTTATGAAAAACCTAAGGGAAGAACAGTCTGCGCAACAATTAGCAAGACAGTGTCTAATGGTTTAAGAAAAACAATATAAAGCACATTTAGAATAAAGAATGACAAGAATAGCAAATGCTAAGTAAAACAGCTCTTTAGGCTGCCTGTGCAAGACCTACTTTCATGCAGAAAATACTTGGGTCAGTCTCTATCAGGTCTAAATTTAAAGTAATCTCTAGATGTCAAGGTGAAGGCTTTTTGATAAATAAGATAAAATAAAATATTGATATTTCCACCACATAAATAATTTTACAAGGCCACATAGATGGAAAAAATTATCCTAACAGGTACTCTAAGACCCATGTGAACTAAAGGTCTGAAAATTATTCAGACAAGATTTATGAGATTAACATATGTTGATTCTGGTTCTTTGAAAATTCAAATTTCCATTACAAATATATAGGCAAAAAAACCCCACAAACTTAAACCCCTTGATTCCCTGATCTCTTTGATTTTATACAGATTATATTACTTAAATTGATGAGAATGCATTCATTTATTCAAACATGAAGCATAGGACATTACAGAATGCAATTTTTGTGCAGTGTTAAAATAGTTGTTCCCAAGGGATTTATGAAGGTCATTTTGAAATTATACTTATTATATTTCTGCATAATTTGCAGAAACCACTTAAATGAAAATCAGGCAGAACAAAACATCTAGGGGTACATTATTCTGGGATGATGTGCAAGAGGAATAATAGATGTAATATCTTCCTCTTGTGTTAGAGAGATGTGAGCATTTCACTCTTCATTCATTGTAATAAAAAGGTCTCCTAATGCTTACCACTGATGATTCTATTTTATCTAATTGCTTTGTTTTATCAGCTATGGAAAAATATATATTCTGCATTGCTATTCCCATTAGTGCTCTCACAAGAAATGTCAGAATAATTAAATTCCTCAGTGATCAGTATTTTGTCTTTTTTTGTCAGGTCCTTCCTGTACTTACACTGCCATGCACTGCCATGCTCTTTTTCAAATTTACAGCAAGGTCAGGTACTAAGATAAAATTTTGCTTAGTATGAAGCTTTGCTCAGCAGGGACTTTCAAGCCCCTAGAAATATGTGTGTTTAATAGAACCAGCAACACAGTGTTTCTTCAGACCAACAGAAGAAACTGCTTCAGTAAAAACCTTTGATAAAGTAACACCATCCAGAGAACCAAAGTATCACCTGGTTCCATGTTGATAACACCAATCTAACTTGTATGCTTTGGCACTTCCCTGAGAGTTCTGCATGAGCAGTAAAAGCTGCAGACCTCAAGTGGCTGAGCCACACTCTAAAGAGTCCTGTGTCTTGAAATGTGGCTGATACTGGATCAGATGAATTGAAGTGAAGGTGCTCAGTCACAAATTCCAAATAGCAAACTCCAAAACTAAAAAAAAAAACAAACCAACAAACCTTCCAGTTCCTATACAAAATTTTCTGTGATGGAAACTATACAAACATAGCTCAAATACACATGTGAGAGCTGCCTAGCAAATAATTTGAGAAAATTAATATAAAAATAAAACAAAATTGAAAAATCACAAAGCAGGGCAAAATATTTTCATTTTAATAGATTATGAATGGTAAACACTGTTCTCTTAGATCAAGTTTGAGTATTCTTCAAGTCCTCGGTAGTTCCTGTATTTTCATACCTGAAGTCCTCTGTGAAATTGTGCCTGCACAAGCTCTGCTCTTCACAGTGATGTTGTAAGAATATAGTCCCTTGTTGAGATTTGTCAGATTATTTCAACCAATTTGATATTGCCTCTATCACACAAAGAAACTTCATTTTCTGTCTGGGAAGAGCTTGATTCTACTGTCAGCAATATCTAAGCCCAGAGTAAGAAACTAATAGATTTCTTATCTTGTCTCCAGCTAAGATCCTGAACACATTTGCACCTGCTTTTAAAGAGTTCAGGTTTTTTGAAGATTTTTATGATCCCAGTCCTACCAGAGTAGGAAAATGCAGAGTAAAAAACAAAAAGCAAACAAACAAACAAAAAACCTTGAGAAAATTAGTATGGTGGTCTTCCATCAGGAGCATGAAATTAATTTTTAAAGGAAGGGGAAACTTAAAGTACTTCTGGCTCCTGCTTTTTCTTTAATTTCAATAGTGTTTTATGTTTGTAATTTCCAACAGAAATCTGCACACTGCAAAGTAGCCTACGATATGAACTAGTAGCCTATGATATGAAATCATATTGAAACAGAGAAGATAGATGTATTGATATCACTGTTTAATTCAGCCAAATTATTTTTGTTGACTGCTGGGTACAGGTGTGAGAATGAATAAAATGTATAGCCACCAGCCTGCCTGCTCCTTGTGATTAATAGTCCTGTACTTCCTGCTGCTTCTTGCAACTCCTCATGTACAGCTTCTGATGGGAAGCTGGTAGAAACTTGATCTGTGATTCTCATCAGACTGTATCAACTTGGACACCTGCTCTTACGATACTAATAAAAAGTTACAATGTGCACATGCATCCAAGTGTACAGCTCAGTAGAATCGTATTACTTGGCTAGAAAGCAACAAGTGTGATAATGTCACAAAAAAGAACAAAATGTTGGCAGCAATTTCCAGCAAGGAAGGCAAAATTATTTCTTTGCATCTACTCCCTTTTTGTGACTGGGTATTGGAGGGTAGCACTGAAACAGTAGGTAATCAGCATTGCCACACAGGAGCACAAAGTAGAATGTGCTAACTGCATTTTTCTTTCTCCTAAAGGTTTCAAAGAAACAGCTCCTATGGATTCAACACTGAAAAAAAAGAGCCCCAAATCTTACAAAATTTCATTGGAGACAGGAGGAGGGGAAAGGAAGAGAAGGAGGAAGCCCTTGTGCCTCAATCAATGATGTTGCTTTTACCAATAAGAGAGGAAAATAACGCCACTTACAACAAAAAGGGAGGGTGAGGAATTCATGCCTTCCACCAGTTCAACAGAAGTACTAAATGATTTAACCATGAGACCACTGTCCCAGGAACATCAGTAGAGAAATTTTAAAATTTATGTGTTTGCTCTGCTCAGATCTAAATCTTGATGTGAATAGATTTTGTTTCAAAAAGCCAGTCTGTCTCACTCAGCTCCTTCAGAACATGGGTTGAAAGAGAACTAAAATCATCACCTTTCAAGCAACCTGATAAATAGGGCACTCATTTCAAAAACAGAATTGACTAACACTTCAACTGGACACCAGGACAAATTCTACTGTTCTCAGGTCCTTTGGACAGAGCAAGGTGAGTGTCTGCACTGCACATTGAGTGGCCTGGTGCCTCCCAAGGTGAGTGTCATAGGTCGTATCTCCTCCATGATGTGATCCATGAGCCTGCTGCAGCTCATGCTTTTGCTTACCTTATGACCTTCCCACCATGTGCCATCTAGTACATCAGCCTCATTTGCTGGTGAGTGCTTATGTACTTCTGTGTAATGTATAATGCTATTTCATTTCAAATTGGCACTACTTAATGCTTTCAATACATATGAAAGCAAAATTGCATAGTGCTCAAATCACTGAGAAGTTAAGCACTCTATTTACTGACATTTCGAGTTCTTAGACCTGGAATATGCAGCTCATCCACTGCCTCAGAGGTTTTTTGCCAGCAAAAGTCTGAGGCCTATTTCTCCAGTATCAATAATGCCTTAAAGCTCCAATATATTAGATAATATGCCAAATATTTCTACTGAATGAAATATTGAAGATTGGTTTGTTATGAATCAGACACATGGTTAATGAAACTGCCCCACAAGAGCTAGAAAACAAGAATGACATGAGGAATAGGGACATAACACACATATCCCTCAGCTGATATTAGCATAGAAAAACTGCCATTGTTTGTTTTGGATTTTAAATTAAAAGAGGAAACTGGTTAGGAGAAATAAATAATAGCTTACCTCCAGTGCAGACTGCAGCATACTGGTCTGGCCACAATAGGAGCAGTTTGGGGTGAGCCTGGTTCACTTATTTTCTAAATGATTGAGCATTCATTGAGACCAGGTGCAGATAAGAAGTGATAAATCATGCTGGCTGTCCTAGGTTATGTACAGAACTTCACAGTAGTGATCAGTCCTGATTTGTTTTCCATATTCAAACATAAGCTTCAAAAGTCAGATTGTCCTGCGCACTGAATTATCTATATTATTGATCAGTATCATTGTGCAGTTATTTAAAATTGAAGAGTTGGACTCTTCATTTATTGATTCATTAAGAGCTTTTGGCAATTTTTCATTTTACTAGTTTTTGATCATGCAGGTATGTCCTTGAAATGACGCTATGGCAGAGCTGAAGATGCAATTAAATTTCAATATTTTTCTGATAGCCTCAGGCTACTATCTCAGGTTGCTTTCTAGTACAGGATATTTTAATTTGAAACTAAAAATACATTCTGGAATGTCTTTTCAAGGTAAGGAGAGAAAAAAATACTTCTTTATATTAGCCATTTCTGTACTTCAGGCCATTGTAAATTTCTTTATTAAGAGGTGAAATTCTATAAATTCCCAAAGAGTGTTTCAAAAGCAGGTGACAACCATTAACAACTGGACCATATATACAGAACTCATCTGATGAACTGGCACAAATCCCTGTACTTTTAAAAATACAGATAACTTCCTTCTAAACTAACTTAGAGCTGTAATTTAAGACTCTTTGAAATCACTGGACAAAGCTCTATTTATTTGGTACAGCAGATACCAAAAGTCTTTATGCCATTCCCGAACATTTTCCAAACCAGCCCCTGTATGTGCCTTCATGTGTAAAGAACACCAATGCTGAAACCTTTGGGAAGACAAACCTGCTGCTCATTCTGTGTTTCCTCCCTATATTGGGTTTGCATGGCCACACTTTGGTAGGACAGGTATACAGGGAAGTTTCTCTTTCTGTGAGAAGCTGCTGGAAGCTGCCTCCACGTCTGACAGAGCCAATGTCAGGTGATGCCAGGAAGAATGTGCCACTGGCCAAGGCTGAGCCCAGCAGCAAGGGTGGTAACACCTCTGTGATAACACATTTAAGAAGGATAAAAGTTACTGCACAGATGTAATTGTGGCCAGAGAAAGGTGAGAATATGAGAGAAGAGCAACCCTGCGGACATCACGGTCGGCAGAGCAGGAGGGGATTGAGGTGCTTCAGGCGCTGGAGATGAGGTTACCCTGCAGCCCATGGTGCATACTGTGGTGAAGCAGCTGTGCCCCTGCAGCCCATGGAGGATCACAGGGATGCAGAGATCCACTCACAGCCCACCAAGGAGCCCCATACTGAAGCAGGTGAACACCTAAGAGGAGGCTGTGTCCCCATGGGAGGCCCCTGCTGGAGCGGAGTCCTGGCAGGGACCTGTGGATCTGTGGAGAGAGGAGCCCACACTGGAGCAGATTTCCAGGCAAGACTTGTGGCCCTGTGGAGGACTCATGCTGAGGCACCCTTCCTTGAAGTACTGACCCCAATGTGGAACAGTGATCCACATTGCAGCAGTTCATGGAGAACTGTTGCCCATGGGATGCGCTCACACATGGAGAAGTCCATGGTGGACTGTCTCCCATGGGAGGGACCCCGTACTGGAGCAGGGGAAGGACTCCTCCCTGAGCAGTGGCAGGAACAGAATTTGATGAACTGAACATAAGCCCCATTCCACATCTCCCTGCCCAACTGCAGGGAAGAAGATAGAGCCCAGGTAGGATGGAGGAGTGAAGATTAATTTTACTTCTTGTTACCCTGCTCTGATTTTGTTAGTAATTAATTCAATTAATATCCCCAATTTGAGTCTGTTTTGCCTGTAATGGTATTTGGTGAGTGAGCTCCCCTAGTCCTTATCTCAGTCCAGGACTCTCCATATTTTCTCTCCCTGTCCAGCTTTGAAGAGGAGTGATAGACAGGCTCTGGTGGGTGCCTGGCATCCAGTCAGCATCAACCCACTACACACCCTTCTTGTTTCTCCTGTCATCAGAGATGAGTACCAGAGTGCTCCCCAAGAGGCATAAGCACTCTTCCATACATTTTTGGAGGGGCAGACTGTGAGGTTCTGAAATGGATTTCTAACAGGTTAAAGGCATGGGTCCTGGGATTTTGAGCAGGCCAGTTTGTAATATATAATTTCAAGCTTTATTGGTCTCTCTCAAAAAATCATCAGTGGTAAAAGTGTATGTTGCTGTGGAGTACAACAGCAATACTGATTTATTAACAATGAATCTATTTTTTTTCTGTGTAAGATTTGGAACCCAAGAGGTCACTTCAGATCAATTCCAAATCCCACTATTTCAGCTGTAATTGCAGAAAGTGCAGGAGTAGTGTGCTTCCTCTGCTTGGACCATCTGGCAGTTTTCTGAGTTTTGCAGTTTGTTGATCTTCAGAATCACTCTTCAAATTATACAAAATATTTATTTCCGAACTCAGCAGCAGTTTCATGAATAGTTAACATGTTAAAAAATAGAACAATAGGAATGCAGAGGTTCTACTAATAAATGATGAGGCTTTACAGTAACAGCAAAATAATTAGGAAACCTAGAGAATGGAAGGATCCATTTAGCATAAATAAACACTTTTTTTCTACAATGTGTGACTGGAGTTTCCATCTTCTGATGTTTTTCTGATGTGCACCTCTGCAAAACAGTTAAATGCAATTGGTCAGTTACCCTTTGATGCCAGATAGAAGCATTATAAAACAAGAAATAAGGCTCTTACAATGCCCTGCAAACAAGCAAATTGTATCAGACTTGCTTCTTGAAAGTAAGACAAGCTGTACTGAAACTTTATTGAGGAGGGATTTCTGCCAGACTAACAGCTAATTAGCCAGAATGGCTGTGCCTTGGGCATGACACCATTAGGTGGTCCCCCTGACAACTGTGACTAAGGACAGAAACAGCTGTGGGTATGGCCCTTAAATCCCCAGGAGCCTTGAGTCAGTGCTCATTGAAGCAAGCACTCATTGGCTTTATGTGGAAAGACATTTATAGCTAAACAGCCATTAATGCACCTACCTCTGGAATGCCAAAAGTGTGATATATATATTTATATACATAAGGTAATGAATTACTTTCAAGATTAAACTGCTGCTAATTTTTTTATTTGCATGCAAGAAATCAGGAGAACAACTTGTTAGTCAAATCTGATCCCTGGGTATTACTACCAATATGCTGCCCTTCATAGACTTCTGGAGTCACTTATGTAAGACCCTGTGTGGTGGTTACTTCTTTAAGTGAAAGTTTAAAGTTTTCATGAGCAGGAGTACAGAGCATGCTGGATGTGAGAACTAAGCACCCAGCCTGCAAAACCTTTTGCTAACAGCCCAAAAGACCCCAGCCTGTGTCTTTGTGCTAAGCTGAGGGTAGGTGATGACTACACACTGAGGACACAGGCTCACACCTCATATCTGCATGTTGTTAAATCTTGTGTTTTTCTAACTTCCAGTCTCTAAATTTATGAGAGTTTATTACTTAAATATTAAATGCTTTTTAATTAAATAAAAAATTATATGTTTGCATTTCCATTTTTCAAAACTTCTCCCCATTCTGAGATTGTTGTATTCATATACACGCTATGACAATGCACAATCTAATAAGGTAAAAACTCATCAAAATTATTTCCATACAAAACAAATCAATATGCAAATAACATGTCCCACTCCATCCATTTAGCCAATACCATAAGTAATTTAAACAGCAGGGCTGCAGGCCCTTTGAATACAAATGAAGTGAAACAGCTGGTGATACACAATTGTACATGAGCAAACTTTTTCAATAATGGATTTTTTTTCCATCATCAAATTGTTCAGAAAGTACTTTTTAAATTTTGTTATGCTTAAGTCATTTGAACTTTGAGAGTAGCAGGAAATTACCTGTAGCATTGATTACCATAGACATGAGCCACCAGGTGATCAGCTGCATTTATACTGTTCCCTGGAAGAAAATATTTTCATTTTGATATCTTACACTCAATCATTTAGTGACTTGTCTCCCTGAAAATTAGTTGGGCCATACAGCTTTGTGTTGCAGTATTTAGGAGTAATCAGTCCACTAATCATGAAAAAAGCCTTGTATCCATGCGCAAGCACAAAATTCCCCAAAGATTCTTTTAATGCAAATCTCTGCCAAAGCATTGCTACAGGTGAGTGCAAGGATGGATTAGGGAAAGGAGCTGGGACCTGCATTTACCCTTTGATTTGGCCAGGTGGTTCCTGCTTCCATACATCTCCTCTACCAAAACCTCAGGCAAACTGTCAAGAATAAAAATTAATCTCTGGGCCCAATCCTCACATACCAAGAAGAAACATTTATAGGAAGCATTTATAGAAGGGGAGCTAACCTACCAAAAATTTGATGCCATCACCAAATTAGATTTGTAGCTTGTATTTAAGCTACAAATGTGAACTAGATATGCAGAATCTGTGATTTCTCTGAGGTACATTCAGACTTAGAGACTTTGGGGTTAAAATCTTTATGGAATCATTAGAGGGAAAAACCCTGCACAGGACACCCCAAGAACTCTGGGATATTAAGATACCCTTCAGAGTATTATTCTGCTTTGAGAACCTATCCTAAGGTTCAAGGATATTTTGCAAGTCCTTCCTACGTATCTCCAGTTTCCTTTCATGATCCCTCAAACACAGATCTGTTGCTTGCTAACCAGTGAGATAGCCTAAATTCTTTTTCTGCAAGCCGGTCTTCAACTTTTACAATTGTGATCAAGACCTACTATCTCTTGTTTTACTCTGAATGGATATAAGGTTCATCTGAGCCTACCTCCTTCATAGGAGTCTTTTATATACTAAAATATTGTAAAACATGTTCCCAATCATGATTTTTTCCCCCTTCTTATAACACTTAGTAAAACTGTTTCCTTCAAGTTTCCATACATGCCATGATTTATTCTTGGTGCTTTAGGAGATAAAAATCAGATAATTTATCAACTTTTCTTATTTAAAGTTTATATTCTTTGTCTTTTCTTAGAAACATTATTCTCTGTGAATTTGTCTGGCTTTTCTCTGAGCAGTTGGATGTCAGTATTCAATCTGAGAAATCACTAATGCTGAGAATATAAAATGAGTTTCCAATTTCTGCATACGCATTGCACTATTCAACTTGTATTCAGTCTAGTCCACAATAAACACTCATCCCTTCCACACTTCCTGCAGCTTGACCATTTTTTCCTCTATTTTTTACTTCTGTCATTCTTTTTAAATTCAGTACTTTGTACTCAGCTTTACAGAATATCACCTCAGTGGTTTGGGGCTATTTCTCCAAGTTATCAAGATCGCTTTGAATTGGACACTTTTTAGAAAGCATTTGCAGCTGTTTTCCCCTTTGGTGTCACCTGTGGATTTTTGAAGACGATTTTTGTCCATCATTCTAACTTTTAATGCTGGTATTGCCTATTACTGAGTCAAGAAGAGAGACTTGTGGGCCCCTCCTTGATATGCCCTCTAGTTTGACAAAATCCTGTAATCACTCTTTGACAGCAGTTTGGAGCAGTGATGCACTCACCCCATAATAATTTTATGGGTTATGATCCATGTATAACTGTGATTAAGGCATTGCTCACAGTATTAAATTAGACTTTTAAAGTCTTAAGATTGGCATTTCTATTCTTCCTCACCCATCATCCTCCACTCAGGATGGCAGCATAAGCCAGAAGAAAGGTTTTGTGTATGCTATTCATCTTAACATAAGAAGATTTGCTTGTAGCAAAACCTAAATTCAGATTTTTCTGGATTTAAAGTGCTGATTTTAAAAAATTTCTAACACCTAGATACTTCCTCATGCCCACACAAATACCTTCTTCATTTTATCTGCCTGTTTTTAATTAGTATTTCTTCATCAGAGGAAAAAAATTAACATATGTTATTCCTTAATATTGAAAAAGAAATCCAAACACTGCTGATGTGTATTTTTGAGTCTGACAATGAAAGAATGATGGTAAGGTTACTACATTTAGTTCAAATTATGTTGGTGGTTCAAACACCCAAGGCTGGATTTTCCACAGCAGCAGTGCACGGCAGAGCCTGCAAGAATGTGATGACTTCGGCAGAACTGGGAGGGACCAGAAAGCTGAGTCCTGGAACAGGCCTTCCACACCCTGAAGCAGCTGCTTCCAGTTCTCTCCCTCCTTTCCTGCCTGCACACCTTTTCCATACGGGATGGCACTCACATCCTGGCTTCACCTTACCAGCACGGGGACAGGCACAGAAGTCATCTGCAAACCTTGGCAGAGCAGCACAAAGCAGGCAGCCAAGCCCCGCACTTTGGTTTAAGTTCCTGGCTTGGAGAGCTGTGGAAGGAGTGGCAAATATTCAACTGCAGTCTTTAAATATTTGGGATTGCTGGAGGAAGCAATTTCCCAGAACTTCTGGTGCATGTGGCCAACGTTCATCATCAGACTGTGTTGTTATTGCTGAGAGAGCTTCACTGCAAATTAGGGATAACTGAATCCTTTGATGATGGTGGCACAAACAACCTGTTTAAAATACACCTGAGTTTTGCCCTGGCCAAGCCTATAGCCAGGTATCTGTGGTTCTCAAAATTCTGATCTGAGGACCACTGGAGCCTGTGGCCTTTTTCATAAGCACTCTGCAAACAATAACCAAATATCCTTCTCAGCACAAGCCCCACCAATCTGATGCTAGTAGCCTGAAATATGTCAAGTTACAAATAAACGTAAACACTTCACTAAAATGTAGTGGAAATATTTTTATGGAGCCCACAAATGAGAAAAGTTGAACATCTATTTCATGTTTACCATTGTAGCACCCTAGGTATCCCTATATAAATTTATCTTAGCTTCAAAGTTACAGCATATATTAATGATAATTTTATTTGTCATTTTAAATTTCTTTGCTATTCTATTACATTAATTCAGGGCAAACTAAATACTGACACAGTCAATAAAATTTTAAAGGTGTTTTAAGTTATTTGCAATTAAACAAGTGAACTTATTTGCATTTTCTTCAAAAGTTGCTTATATATTCAAAATAAATGTTATTTTGAGAAGGGATAAATAGAATATTTCCATTTAAAAAAATTCCGTTACCTTTTTTTTCTGAGCTATTTCATACTACTTATAAGTTTCCCTGAACTTTTTTTACCTCAATTTCTTTTTTTTTAATTTATTAAAAATTCTATGCTTAAAATTTACTATGAAGACAAAAACAAAAAAGGTCTTTAAACTAAAAGAAGCTATACAACATAATCCAAAATTGTTTTCCTCACTGTGAAGTCACAACACAGCTGTGTATGTGGAATGCAAAAGGAAAAATACAAATGAAGTAGATATTATTATATAAAATATAAGCAGAGCCTTGGAATGTGGGCATCCAGTTAACCAAATGAGGGTGAAATATGACAAATCTAGCAAAACAACAGACTGCAAAAAAAAAGAGTAGAGTAAAATATTGCAGATAAATTTGGGGACATATTCTGCCTTTCTTAATTAAAGGGTGCAGAATGCTACTCAGAGAGGGCATTGGCTTGTAAATAATCTCTTCCATTTCAATTCATTCCTTGCATATTGATGATGGAATTTCTTAACAAACTGCTGAACATCAGAAAACCTGTAAGAATAGATGTTATTTGTCCAGGTTGTCTGAACTCACAAAAGAATTTTATTTACCCTGTTGCAAATAAAAATACATAGTTGCTCAGTGATATTAGCTCCATACTGGAAAAACAAGGCATTGAGCATTTTTCCAGTCTATGCAATTGCTTGGCCGACTCCAGAACACAAATTCGGCTAAATTCATTTAAAACAGAAGCAGAAAACTTTAAAATAAGCATGATACACAGTCAGAAACATCTGGATTTCTTTAAAGAAAGAGTATTCATTCACATTTAGAATTGAATTCTTCAAAGGCATCTGAAATGAGAATGCCTAAATGAATACAATTTAAAAAAATTTATATTTATATGTATATATATTTTGGGGTTTTTTTGTCTGAGAACAATGTAATTGTTGTAGTAACTGGGTCACACTAAATATCTAATCAGCAGTAAAAAGCCTCATTACTCCTAAACTAATTCAGAAATAAACCCTTAGGTAGTTTTTCTGGGAATACAGATGTCATGAGCACAGCATATATTGATGCAATTTCAATTGCATGTATCTTAAACTCACTTACAAGGATTCAAAGATTCATTTGTAAAAAAGGTCATCTTCTCTCACCACATCCGTGGCTCTCTCACACAGGTCTCTCTGTATTTAGTGAGCACTCTGCATTGGTCAGAAATCGGATGACAAAATGAAGCAATAATCTGATTACACCATCTCTTAGTGGTACATGCCCATGTGTTTCATCCCCCTAGCACTGCCCACTCATGCCTCCTGGCATCAGCTTCAAGGAGGAAATCTTATGATGGCCCATTTAATTAAGAGCATTCCAAAGGGATAAAAGGGTGTGTAATAACATGCAAAAGGTACTGAAAGTTTCTGAGGGGGAGAAAGAATAAAAAGGATTAAAGTGACAAGGCCAGAGATTATCCTGAGCAGCTAAACTAGTTCAAAAGTATATGGTACATGAGCAACTGCAACCAAACTCTTTCAAACATAGCTTTAGAAGCTTACAGAATCTTTTAGGGTACAGTACATGTTTTTAATTCTTCTTCTCATGTTAGGCTTTATTTTTTTAGTTGTAATCCAGCCTGAGGAGGAGGAAATTGGTTGAAAAAAAATAGACAAAAACTCAGTAAGTGGGAGAAGAATTTACGGGAAGAGAAAAAAAAGATAGTTAGGCAAACAGGGAATTTTGTATAGGATCTAGGCAGCAAAAAAAAGTAGATTATTGGAGATGGGAGATATCAGAGGGACAAAGAAAGGGAGAAGACAGAGACAGAGAAAAGCAAAAATAGTATGTTCATGATTATCTTCATAAACCCCTATTACACCATGGGAATATGACAACTTTAAATCTCCATTAGCTTATCATTGCTTTTATACTTTCTAACTTTGTCAAGATAAGCAAAAAGAAATTTTTAAAAAGGGTACAGCTCAATTAATTTTTTTTACATGTTACTGGATGTATATCTCACCCTGACTGACTGAAGAAAACTGTGTTAGCATGAATAAAGTAGATGTCACCTGCTCTTCTTTTGTCTTAGACTGTTTGACTTTCCAGAAATAAGAAAATTTGGTTTTTTAAACTACTGTTTTGCTTTTTTTCCTTGAAGCTTTTTATAACACATGCTGATTCCATTTTTTGGCTACTTTATCCAATACTTTTATAATAAAATTGTATCAAAATGCTATTATTACTTGTGTGGTTGTGAAAAGGATAGTTGTAGACCATCATGAAGAAAAGAAAAAAAATTGTTTTTACACAGATTGAAACACTGAGAAATAAGAAGAATATAATTTCCAGGCCAATCACTACCACCTGCCTGCAAATTTGGCTGGCAAAGAAAAACTTCCTAAAATTGCTCAGCTGCAGTTCTTCTTACATAGAGGCACATTCAGCAAGTGAAGTCTCAGACAGCTTAAATATTAGAGTGGTTTTATGGAGATGCAGTGCCTAATTTTGACAAATAAAAAGAGAACACATTTCTACTTTTATTAAGGTGTATTGTCAATGTCATGCTGGCCAAAAATGCTTCACTCTCTGTACTGTTCATTGATTTCTTCATAATTCATCCCCTCAGAGAAGCTGAAAACTGTTTCAACTAAGTAAAACTCCCCTTTGGACCTCCTTTAGTCTTAAAGTAGGTTGCTGTTTTCCTATACAGAATCTTCATAACTTCCAGGAGCTTACTCAATCAAAAAACCCTGGTTGTGTTCCTTAATTAAAGCCTTTGCACTCAGGCTTTGCCTTTCCTTTCCTCTACTCCAATTTCTCTTTCCACATCCCACCCCTCAGTAGCTGTCAACAATTTCTTTTTATCCAGGGGAGTAGAGAAAGGAATAAATTTTCACAGCCAGACTGAATGTCATGTCCAGCTGTCTTCAAAAAGCAGAAATTTACAGTACACATTCTGCCACGTAACTTTATAAGTGTTGCACTTTTTCAGGAGCAAAGTATCGACAGATTCCCATCAGGTGTGCTAGGGTTCACAGAAGCTGTAGAAACTCTTCATGTTGCTTGGAGAAAGATTAAATTTTTCTGAGTGCAAGAGAGATCAAAAGCTTATGCTTCCCTTTTGTTCTCACTTTACTTCCTACCATAACCAAATCAATCTCGTTGCCCAGTGCATGAGGAGTAATCTCAGGTAGTTGTAAACCACTGGAAAAAACAAAAGGAAAGAGTAAGTAGGTAAAATTGCTGTGGCCTTCAAATATTTTCTATGTGGAAACATTTTCTCTTTGAGAAGAACTACTTTTTTTTTATAATCTGCATTTCCCAGGGCAGAGGAGAACTGCCCTGCCCTCATTATCCATAGAAGCAAAGTCTAGTCATTCCCCATTTGTGTCTTTCCCAGTAATAAGTCTGTGATTGAAAGTAAAAAATGTTATTCCTTTTGACTTCTGCCATAGATGGTGGAATTGATCTATTATTTAAGCATAAGACATTCATTGTAAACAGGATAATGGAGACCTGAAAGATTTTTCCTTCCATCTACCCAAAGATTTCTGAGAAGAGGAAACCAAAAAAGGAAGCTTTTATGACAGATGATGGTAAACAAACAAACAAACAAACAAACAAACAAACAAAAAACCAAAAAAAAAAAAAACCAACCAAAAAAAAACCCAGAAAGGGACGAATGGCTGAATGGCTGGGCCTGAGCGTTACATAATTTTATTATGCTAGAGAAACATTTCTTTCAAAACAGGAAGCCTGCCCTAAGGAGGGAAGTGCTTGTGATTTCCAGCAGCACACCAGGTCCTGGCCCTGCCAGCTGTGCAGGTGTGGCAGGAAGAGCAGTCACACTGATGTCTGGCAGCAGCTTCTCACATGGGTTCTTGTAGGAAAGAGTAAGGAAAGGAGATTTGTCTGGGAATCTGCTGAAAGGTGTAAAGCAAGGGGATCTGCTCACAAGTGTTCTGCACATAAGAGAGTGATGTCAGCCTCAAACATCATCTCTGTGCTTGTTGCAGAGCTGCAGCAATGGAACCACCTGGTAGTGGCCAGCCAACACAGCCAGGACAGCAATGGGATGCCCTTGGGAAGGAATGCAGAGCATTTGGCTGTCTCTGGGGAGCAGCTCCCACAACACTGGCTGCTGCCATTTAAGCCCAGCTTGCTGCCCTGAACTCCAGTATCCATATGGCAGTCCAAACAGGCAAGTGATGTTATCTTCCTCACAGTGGGGCAGGAAAGCAAACAGCTGGTCTGAGAGGTGCTACACCAAGAAAACACCTTTCTGAAAGCAGGTTCTGAACATTCATCTACCTTGTTTTCTTCCTTTCTCCCTTTAATAGCACATAATCCATTAAGTAAAAAAGACTACAGGTTGCACCAGAAGAGATATAACCTCATGTTGCATCAAAATGTGAAATTTAAATTTTATGGGTGGGACATGATCTGGCTTTTATTAGCAACATTTCTGAATCCTGTAAAAGCTGTTATTGCTCTCAACACACTCCTGGAAAAAATGCTACAGATGTTTAGAAAGGGGTGAAGCAGAGGAATATGTAATTATTTTTTGAAAGGGAATTCAAGAAGCTAATGTTTTCATAGTCTTTTGTATTTTAATTCAATTTTGAATTAATATTCTAAACATTTTAATGTAGCCTTATTTTGACAGACAGCATCAAAACTAAGTAAAAACAATTTATACTCTAATAGTGCCAGGAGAGAAATGAACCTGTCTAGTCAAGCTCATGTCCTACTCTGAGACAACCAGCTATGAAATTCAACTTTTAAAGTTTACAAACATTTATATTAACTAATACACAAGTTTTAAATATATAGATTTAGTTGGGCGTCTACAAGGAAATCTGACCCAATATGTCTGATTTACAGGTAAAATTACAGACCCAGGAGGGTTTGGTTGCTGATAATGCTGCCATTATTAATGGCTGAAAATATTTTTCAAAACAATGTCTGAATCAATAAAAAATTATTTTGAAGGAGCCAAGAAAGTTTGATGATTTGGATGAATACATTATAGAGAAAGAATGAGCCAAGTACAAAACTCTCTTTTATGAACTAAGCATCAGGTTTTAAAAGATAGGAGCTTTGTAATAGGCAGCTTAATCCATTTTGAAATATCTAAATAAAACTTGTTTTCAAAAGTACAGAGCATGTCACATTTCCTGCTAATTTCCCTAAGCACTGCCACGCTAAGAATTCTGCTTCAAATAGATATGGGGGTTTGGGAGTTTATCTGTTGACACGGGAACTGTCTTTGGAGCTTAAAATTAAATATTGCTCATCTTCAACAACAGAGAGCACAGAAACAAATGCCAGCATTTCTAGGTATGGATACACTTAAAATTAGACCAAAACACAAATGACTATAGCATGGTATTTGGCAAAAACTACTGCTATTTATGCTAGCAGCCTACAGTGAGTGGATTTTAGCCTGTAACAAATCCTGAATGGATTTAAATGGCGAACTTTATATTATTATACTCTATGACATCTTGTGCATCTGATTACACTTCTTAACACTCTTCCCCCCCACACGCCATTTTTTGTAGTTCTTGTTGACAGTGTATTTGAAGTTTTCCTCCAGAACTGCTTTCAGCAGAAAGTTGAGGTTTGCTGTCACAGCAGCCCATTTTTCAGCAAGAGATTATACATTTATTTTGTCAGAAAATATGAATACCTGAATACCTGACGGGAGGGGGTGGGAAGAAACAAGTCTTCTGAGAGCTGCTGTGAAGTATTTCTTGGGAATTAAAGCTTTACTGCCTCAGGTCTCCATTAGCAGTGGACTGTGCTATATCCCTGGATACATGGTATAAAGGTGTGCAGTTACATCAACACAGGAGAAAGTGGACACAAAGAATCATATGTAAAACTTCAATAAATATGTATCCAACTTTGCCAGATAAAATTTCCAATATAAATACTTCTGTTGTTGATATATTGGCATTTTGATGTTTGGGGTTATGTTTTGGTTTGGTTTTTTTGGGGGGTGGTTTAATTTTTGGTTTTTTGTTTGGTTTTTCTTAGGGCAGGAGGTATCAGAAAGAGCAGAGTGCAGGCAAATATTTGAAATTTCACTGAAAGTTCCTTTTAGCTTTTTTTTCCAAATTAAAACCAGCTTTTCAGCACCCATAGTAACTATTCGCTCATTTCTATGTTGAATAAATCCTAAAACTAATCTGATTTCAAGCTGGTAAGTTTTGCCCAAGTCCACTTTATCCCTAGCTGGCTGTATATTTCTAGGGAAGGTTGTTGTCATTGCATAATCTGTGATTAAACATGACCCAGGTTCATGTTTTCTCTTAAGGAGTCTCAGTCTTAATCAATAGGTCTGATTTATGGAGCAAGCCTGGACAGACCCCGATATTAGAAAATTATTTTAAATTCTGCTTGAACTCATATCCAACCATATCATATTTTATGAGAGGCAAATATATACTTACAGTTTTTTTGGCAAGTATTTTCCATTTTCTGCACTCAACATTCTAGAAAAAAATGAGAATTAAAAACTGGATGGAGACTTACACAAAACATTGTTTGGGGGAAATCAATTAAAGTTGAAGCTATTTTTATACTGCTTTGGGAATTCCAGGCACATTGATTGTGCAGTGGATGTTGATGTCAGCCTCAAAATCTCACTTCTTCATCCCCAAAGAAGTGCTGCTTATTAAGACAAGTTCGCTATGATCCTTGTCCAAAATACACTGTGCAGTCTTTTTTCTCTTTAGGTCTACAGTGAAGGGTAACCTGGACAATTGCACCAGGGAAGCAACTGAGCTCAGACCACATTCCATGAAAAAACTTGTTGGAGGATTTTTCCATCTTCCGTAATCAAATAGGGACAGCACACAGAATGAACTGCACTGAGATTGCAATAAAAGAGAGCATGTAGTCCTCCTGGTGAGCTAAAAGAAGTGCCAAATGAAACTATAATTAAAAATGAATGAGCAGCATGCAGAAGTGTGAGTTTTAATTGACTTCATTTGTTTTTATGACAAGGATGTGATCAAATGGGCAGTGATTTGTAGCTGCCCTGAATGACAGGGACAAAACATGCACTACCTGGTGGGAACAAGGATGACTGACTGCTGAAAAAGCACCAGCAATGTCCCAGCTACTCCTTTTCATTTCAAATCATCAATATTCGAAGTCAAGATACTCTAGCTATTAAATTTCAAGAAAAATATTGTCTAAAAAAGTTTTTTTGTAAGCTTTCATGCATTTTTTCCACCCCTGAGAGAGGCAGACAGTTGATTGTAGTCAAGAAGGGCTGACAGGGAACTCTGTCACTGCTCATGGTTATCACAAGCTGACAGTGGGCTCCCAAAGGCTGCTTCCTAGAGCTGTGCCTGGGAGCAAAGGGGAGGACAGGCAGGTAGGCTGCAGAAGCATCTCCTGAACACCAGCCAACATATCTACCTGCTCCTCTCCTTCCATAGCCCCCACAGTACCCTTTCCTTTTTATCCCCAGCCAAGAGCCTGGTGTGATACTTTGACAAGACACCTGCGTGCTCAACTTTGCTGCAGAAGGGGCTTAGTAGCCTGGACAAGGATCCTTTTTGCAGAATGATTTGGAGAAGCAGGGTTGGCCAGCAGGGGTGAGGCAGGCCCATGCCAGGAGGATGGACAGCATCAGCTGGTGTCCCTGACTGGCTGAAGCTTGGTACCTGAGGCAGCATGGTGGGAGCAGGATGGACAGAGGGCAGCAGGGGCTGTCAGTGGGCTACCAACACAAAGTGGCTGCAGAGACCACTTGCTGCAGAATCCAGGAGTGCAGTGCTACAGGTTGCTTGTGGGCATTGGTTAGATATAAGGAAGGCAATAGTGTTATGAAATATTTGCTCTCATCTAAACATTTAGGAAGAATTTGGAAGGGGTGATGTTAAATGTGGTTAATGTATTAACTAAGATATGTAGCATCCTGAGGTTTGATATTCTGGTTCCTGCTATATCTATATATTTGTATCTATATCCCTTCTTAGTCCTTGCAGTCAGAGCAACCACACCTTTAACTCACCTAAGTCAGGCACCTAACTCACTGTGTTGCTCCCCAGCTTTTTCTGTACATCACTCCTTACACCTTCTCATAAAGTAGGTTTGAGTAGATAATGACATTTCAGTATCTCTTGATGGCATGAGTAAAATGATGTGTCAAATATGTTGGACAAGGGCAGGTTGCTGTGGGGAACACTAAAAACCAATTGTGATTTATAAAAACAAATTATTGTTTTCTATGTAATTTTATATTCATACATTAGGAAGTTGTAATATGTTACATCACAGATAAATACATAACGTGCAATTGTATGTGAGAAAATATAAAATTCTATATTTTATTCTATATATTTTTATTCTATATAAAATTTCAATATGGTATTGAAAACTAGATTAAGTTATAAAAGTACAAGTTATAAAAGTACAACACAGATTAAAAAATCACAGAATCACAGGATTACCAGGATAAGAAGGGCTCTCTGGAGTTCATCTAGTCCAACCTCCCTGCCAAGGTAGGGTCACCTAGACGAGATCATATAGGAAAAGGTCTCTCTGAAATCCAGTCTTACTCCAACTATTGCACCTTCTCCCATGAAACCTTTCCCAGATCAAATGCAGGTAGAAACAGAAAGTATCATGTTATCTTAAATTGTATGAGTCATCTGCATGCTACTTCTTGCATATCTTTTATTTTTCTCTCTATTTTTAAATTTAAAATATTTTATTAAGGTTTTATGTACTATCTTTTGAATATATTTTATACATTATCTTTTTTAAGATAAACAGATGTCAGAGTGAAGAAAGGAAAGAATATGCATTTCATGAATTAACACCTCAAAAAAACATAAAGTGTCTTTGCTTTTTAACTTTGTATTATGACAAATAGCAACAGCTTTCATTAAGTTCTATCCTAAACAGAAGTAGAGAAATATTTTAGAAGTACCTGTGACAGATAGTCTTAGGGCCAGTCCCTAATACTTACTAGAAACACAGGACTGTTTACTCATTTTTATGATCAGCCATTGGCTACAACACAGAAAATTATTCCAGGAATGCTGACTGTGAATCCTGCCATGATTCTCCTTCACTCCCTCAATGCTGAGTCTCCACAGTTGCTCTTCCACAGTGGCAGTATATTAGCACTTCACCTGCTCAGTTCAATGAATATTTCTTATGTGCAGAGTGAGGGCTGTGCCACCTCATCTTGTCTGTGGATTGTCACAAAGGTGGTTTGTTACATGCACTCAGCAACAAACACCTAGCGAGAAAGGTCAAGACCCTCCAGCTGTATTTTCTTCTTCTTCTTCTTTTCTGAAACATTTGCATGGAACAATGTTGGTTTTGAGCTGGGTTGTCATCTTCCCAATTAATACAGCACTTCAGCTGCATTCATTGTAAGGTGAGATTAAGATTTGCCTAGGAAATCAGATAACTCCTAATACTTGAATTTCACTCTACATCCCTTCAGGAAAAGAAGATGGAATCTATATCACAAAATAAATTAGTACTCACTGTTTCACATCCACATCTGAGAGTCAGCCACAGAAACTGGCAATTGCAGCTCCTGTTGCCACACATTCAGATCCAGAGTGATGCCTGTTACTGATTTCAAAGACTGAGTCTAGTCTAAGTGACAGTTGCCAGCCCACTACTGTGGCCTCTTTTAAAATGTGTAAATCTGAAAACTGCATGTCCCTTGGAATGGAAACACAGGCAAACCCCCAAAAACAACCAGTCATGCTGAAACAAAACTATTTCTATACAGGCTTAAATGCCACTGTCTAGCTGAAGTGCATTTACATGAGGAAAGAATGCAGAAATGTAATCACATTTTAAATTGTTTGAGAAAACAGAAAATGAAATAAAATCAGCCTAACACAGAATTGTTGCTCTACTTCAAAACTTCCATAATTTTTCCATGTCAAATAATTTCTTAAAATTAGCATCTTTTTACAAAATATTTTTATTTTTTCTGATCCTTTAGAAATGTGCAACTGTTCTGCCTCCACACTGCTGCAACAACTCCAGGGAAAACATATTGCAGTGCCACTGCTCTAGGATCTGCCATGCACTGCTCCATTGCTTCCTTCATTGATACAAGTCTGGAACAAGCTTCCCCATGGGCCTGCTTGGATACATGTTCCTCTGGCTTCTCAGAGGAACAGCTTCAGCAGAGGCTACAGGTCAGCTGTGCACAGAAATCCCTTTTGTGGGTTTGGTGGACACTGCTATAATGAGGATATCTGACAAAGCCATTGAGCTCCCTCCTAAACATCCCATACTTCACTCACTTCTTTTCAGCCTGCCCTCAAAGTGTGGATAGCTGGCAAAGCCATTGAGCTCCCTCCTAAACATCCCATACTTCACTCACTTCTCTTTTCAGTCTGCCCTCAAAATGTGGATAGCTGGGTGGCTGATGACCCTATGCCCAGCTGTCCTTGGCCTTGCTCCTTTCAGTGTGACTCATCTTCTAATCCACCAGCACAGCAATATCCTCCTGCAACTCCACCTCTTCCCTCAACAGCCCCGTTGGCCCATACAGATGCTTGCAAGTGAAGGGGTTTGTCCTGGCTGCTTACATGTTGCTGTCTCCTTCTGGCAGCATTGCAGGGAACTAGAAGATTCCATCAGAAAGACTGGGATGGGGAAATTTTTTTTTTTTAACTTTCACACTCATTATATAAATAGGAGAATTATTCCAGGGGTTTATTTTGTTTGGGCTGGGTGAGGAGGGAGACTTCAAAGGTCAATTATTCAACCTTTGTCCAGATGAAAGTCTATTGAATTTTGTGAAAGAACAGCAGGAGACTCTATTAAGTTTATTTTAATATTGGGGATTTGTTATTAGCTCCTGTCCAGAATAAAGCAAGAATGATAGAGACCAAAGATGTGCAGAAACAATCATTTTCTGCAAATAAGACTTTATCCTACTGCTGCAGGCTGAGACAAAAATATATTATGAAGGATATGCCACCCCAATATTCACCAAAACCCAGTATTCACCATAACCCACTATTCAGCAGTCCAGGCATTACTGAGAAGCCATACAGCTTTTATCCCAGAACTGCTTTTATACTTTTTTAGTAAAAATTAATTGCCATGTTAACCCGACACATGTATGTCAATCTAAGTATCAATATAGGAGCTGCTGGAAACAGAATACACATTTAGTCCAATTCTTGCCATCACAAGCTGTCACATACAAAAGTAATGTGGAAAATGTCAAGCAGGTACAATACCATTACAATATACTTAATCAGTCTGGCCTAACTTTTACACACAACCTGGTTACACATCACATTCTTGAGAGAAAGGGTGAAGAAGAAAGCCAGCCCATACCGTCTCCACCCTTTGCTACTTTTAAGAGGAGAATTATTTCTTTCTGAGTTGCTGACAATTGACAATCAACATAAATTTTGCAGGCTGAGGTTTGGAAATCTCTGCCATCCCCTGCTCTTAGAGGAGAACCCGCATGAGCCGTCACGACTCTGACCTGGACCTTTAGTCTTAAAAGCGTGGCTGTTCCTTTCACTGCTCTGCTGTCTTTGTCAGAAGGTCTGAGCACAACACACCCCCTGAGCCTGTCCCAGCTGAGAACAAACAGAGACTCCTCAGCCAATCCAGGCACACTCAAAGTACAAAGTAGTCCATATGAGGCCTAGGTGCTGGAGGCACCTTTCTGTCACTGGCCTCAAGACCTACGTGTGATTAGACATCTCACAGTCCAGGCGCTGCAATTCATCATCACTCCCTATGCATCAGCCATGAGATCCCTGACTGCTCCTACGCTCCTCTCCTGTGCTTGATCCCTTCTCTCTCATCATCTTCTGACAGTTCCCATCTTTCTCCCTCAGGACTGCTGTTATTTATTCTGTAGTGGAGCTGTGAGAGGGGGCTGAAGGATCAAGGAGGGAGGGAGCTCTCAGGCTGTGGGACTCGGCAGAGCCAACAACACAGGGGTCCTTGGCAGCTGACTAAAGCAAGTACAGCACAGCAGTACAGTACAGCCAGAAGAACGGAGGGTCAGGCTGGGCTACAGGGAGGTGGAGGGAAGCTGTCACATTCTCAGCATGAAATCTGACAGCTCTGTAAACCAGAGTACATGAAACAGGCTGTAAACTATTTCCTCATCCCCAACATCAGCCCCCTGTTAGGAGCTACCTCACACGACCTCCACCAGCTTTACACTACAGCTAGTCTTGCCCTGTGTCTGAAAACCCCACCTGCTTGTCAGAATGAGAAACACTTCCTCAGTTTGGGGAGCCAGGACAGGGCAGCTGAGGGCAAAGCCTTCGTTCCCTTATGTTCCCTGTATCAGGCTGCCTCCAATGGCTGTGCTTGAAATCTTCAGTCAATCCAAGTGTTGCCTTTCATTTGTCAGCCTGTTTCTGCCAGTAGAAAATAGTGCTGCTGGTAATGTCTGCTGTCCATTGCCTTTGACAGCTGCATGGACTGATTGCAATCTGCCAGATTGTATTCTACAGCAGCACTTCACACCCACCTTTGGAAAATCCACCCACCAGTATCCTTCAGGGGCTTAGGCAGGTCTGTCGGATGGGTCCTGGCAGAGGAAAGAAAATAATGGGAACTAATGCTATTTCCATGCCTGTGCTTTACATTTACAGGTGTATGGGCACCTCAGGTTTTCACAGGAGCACTTGATTGGCTTGTTCCAGAGGGTTGCACATCTCAGGAGGACTCCCTCCTGAGAAATGTATTGATTGGGGCAGACACCACTCTTCCACTGTTTCTGCCCTGAACTTCATTTATGATCCTTTTTCCCTGTTTACACTAAAAGCATATTAATTTCCACCTTTTCTGTATAGTTTACAAATCTCAATTCAGAGCTCTGGCTGTCCTTTGCCCTGTCTCTAACATAGTTGTTAATGTTTGTGTGTAGATCTTTTTTACGGGTCATTCACTAGAGAGCACGTGCATTCTAATCTGACATCTTGCCACTACAGGTATCCAAAAAAAAATTTGGTGTGTTTTATGGTCTTGCTTTTAATGCTGATTGTCTCCATAATAAAGAAAGCTTCTGGGAAAAAAAAAAAAATTAAAATTCTTGACTCTGAATTTCCTTATTCAAGGATTCCACATTACAGAGAGGCAAATTAAGGACACCCTCTACACCATTAGAAAACATCCATTAAATAAAGCTAAAATTGAAGTTAAAATTACATTGTTTTAGTGACTACATTTTATGTGGCAGCATCACTCCTTGGTGAGCTTTCAAAATGGGCTGCCCATTGGAAATCTGAATGATGCCTCAGCTTAATCTTTAAACATCCAATGTTATCTGCCTAACAAACCAAATTAATCTGTGAGTTATGTAATTGCTATTACAAAGGAAAAAAAAAGAAAAAGAAAGAATACTCAAGAGGAACACAAGCAGAGTTTATGAAGAACTCCAAGGTTACAATACACTTTATGGAATAAATGATCCATCCATTCCGCTTGGAACAGGGTAATTGCAAGGGACAACATAAATAAAACATCAGAAAAACATTGTCTATCTACTTTTAGATGCCTCTTCTCTATTAAAGCCATGAATAATCCTATCAAAAATAATAATTTCCTTCTTATTCCCCATTCTCTTATTTGATACTGATTATCCCCTTCTGTGGGACACACAGCAACTCCAGAGATAGCAGGTGTTCCCTGGATGTGTGAAATAGAATGGTATTTGTTCTTAGCTTTCCAAGGACATCCAGATTCACAGCTAGTGTAGTAATCAAGCTCTACCTTCAGGTAGGAAAGCATGGGTCCAAGAAATGTTGCACAAGACTCTGCAAACAGTTTGTATGGTCTGTTTGTTTGCACAATGTTCTGGTGTTGTAGCTTTTCCTTGTTTTTAGTTATTAATTGTGTATTTCTGTGTCCACAACCTCGATATTTTTTGTTTTTCATCCTGACAACACAAAAAGCACAAAACGGCATGGGGGTGAAAATAAGTTTCTGTGGAAGCCTATTAAAAAAACTCTCTCCATCAAGAGGAAAATTCTTTTCTAGTGACCTACCAATTAGCCAGTGTTAATGTGTTTCATTCCAGTGGTATTGTTTTATCTTTGCCGTGAAATTGCTAAGCAATAGCACATGGAATGTGAGAGGGGAATAACAGCACACTAAATGTCTCCAAGTGCCTACAGGTTAATGGCTATTCCTTTCTCAAGGATCACAGCATAGTTCAGATTACATTAGAATTTTCCTAATTATGTGCAGATTTATAGCATTCCCAGTTCCACAGGTAAATTTATAAAAGCTTGAGGGAGATGATGGACTGTTATATTTGCTCAAGTATTCTCACATTTCCTGCTGCAGAAGTGAATAATGCCAATGCATATTTCTGCAGTACATTATGGAAAAAAGACATGGAAAATCTGTGGGATTTGCCAAAACCGTTGATGAGCTACAGCATGGCAAAAAAATAGAGAACACTAAAATGAGATAGGCTTTCATCCAAATTTCAGAGTTTGCTTGGACTTGTGTCAGATCTTTCCCTGATAACAGACCATGCAGGCAAAAACGAGACCCCATCCCTTTTTCGGGACATTATAGGTGAGATGTGGACCCTTGTGACATTTTTAACTCAAAACTGTCAGATAAAATATTATCTTCTCTGAATAAATCTCTAGGTCAGAGGCTATGGTTTGATGGCTGCCTTTACTGCAAGACAAGACAAGTTTTGTATCTCAGAGAATTTACAAATTTAACTCTCACTGTCCCTTCAGTGAGAGCCATTCAGCCCTGTGCCTTGATAAAGCTGCTCCTTAATCTTTCCATGCCACTATACCCGCACCAATAAAAAGGGATTTTTCATCAGTAGCCAGATTGTTCATCCTGGCTACTGGTGCTCAGACAACTGGTATGGGAGATGTCACGATGTTTCCAGGTGCTGCGTGCCAGCAGGAGGGAGGATCGGGTATGCTTGGGCTGACCAGAGGGTGAACACATCCCCTGTTGCCTTGGTGTGGGAAACCAGCACAACCCAGGAAAGACAAATTACACAAAGAAAGTTCTGGGACCAGCTCATCCCACCTGTCAGACCTCATTCAGCAGCCCTCAGCAGCTGGAAGCCTCAGTTAAACAGACAGAACAGGTGGGCTTCTGGTTGCTGAAAAGAGTTGAAGTGCTGTAAGGGCATCCCCTGAACCTGGGTAAATATGCCGCACAAAGTGTTTGCATTGCCCTACAATGTTTGTTGCAAAACCAAGGTGCTACCTTTAATCTATTCTTGTGAAGAAAATGTTTATTTTTCTGCCAGCTGCCTATGGCTTCTCTGAAACAAAAATTATCCCTCACAACAATCTGTAGACTAGGTTCATGATCTGGGTGAGATTCATACTTATTAATAATTTCAACCCTTCCAACTATAAAAGAACAAAAGGTCACTTACCCACCTTACCTACTGGCACTGTTTAGAAAGAGCCACAAATATTCCTACCTATTATATGGCATGTTTCCTTTTGGCCTTCATAGACATTTTTTTTTGTTTGTTTTTAACTCTCACCTTAGGACTTCTAATCATATTTACCACAAATACGTTAAACTCTGCTTCAGTCTTCTTGGACTGAAATTATTTTGCAAGTACATTTGTCTTTAAACAGGCTTTCAAAATTTAACACTTGCTCAGGGTAAGGTAAGATAAATAACATCTCACATGCTTTCACAAAGATAAAAATTCTTGGCAATCATCTATTTTATTTGTTGATTTGGCTGAAGCAGATAGCATGACAAAAATACTGGACAAGAACACTTTAATACTTGTACTGTAGATAGAAGCCAGACTGAAATAATTACATTGATTACTTGTGTTTATTTTTTAGTTATCTAGGCTTTGGTGAGGCAAAGGTCATTATACACTGGTTATGGGGCTATTGCTGAAGTGAATTTAAATTACTAACCAGTTAAAGTGGCTAATATTCTTGTAGAAATGTTATTTGCTGCAGAGAAGAAAACAGGAGTTTATTATCATACAGACAAAGCAGACTGAATCCTACCATCTGGACACAGGGCTCTAATAAACAGAACCTCCAGGTACAGTTGCCATTTCTGATGCACATTTCTGAGTCTGGTATTAGAGGGAACCCATGATGTTTCACTGCTGACAATTGCCCATCTTTTAATGATAGCTCTGAGTTCACTACATTGGGCCCATTTCATTAGACATAAAATTGTAAGACCCCTGGCCTAGAGGTGCTTTGTTACTGCTGGTCAGCATGTTTTTTTTCCTCATGAAACACTAGTTTAACTCAGACTCCATGCCTAGAAGAGACTTCAGGTTTTTAGGAAAAGAACCCACCTGTGAGCTGGCATGCTTTGTGTGCATTGTGCTTTGGTTTTTATTAGCATCCCTTCTGACCTCATTGGAACTTCATAGAACAATGTTTTGGAGAAGGAGTACCCCTGCTAATGATCACTATTTGGCCCCTGAAACCCTAATATTGTTTTCATTAATAAGGAAGTCAAAAGGATATTAAACTGAATTTGTATTGACTGTCTGAGTAACCCTCTAGACACTTTTCTTGGTAGATAATAATACATTATTTAAGCCAAAGGCTGTCAGCAACTGCTGCTCAAATATTGAGGTAACTCATATTAAGAACTCCCACACAGAAACCTGATTTGCTGTTTTGTGTTTATGTACCAGGTCTCAGTTGGTGTGTGAGCTGCCAAGCATTAGTAAGAAACATGTTATAGGGAACAGGATGATAAAAATATCACTAGACACACAAAAAGCTAAAACTGTGATGTGACAGTGACTTCAGCAATCCTTGTCCCAGACTCTGTTTGTCATGATGTATAGGTATGTGCTTGTGCACATGTGCACAGGAGAGAGAGCATGTGAGCCCAGAAACACAAGAATATACACATTTTGTTCAAAACCAGGCTACAAACAGCAGGTAGGAAGTCATAAGGCAGTTTGTCTTTTCATTGTCTTTTCCGCGGGGACTTTTAATTCACAGACACACACATGAGTTATTCAAAAAACAATAGCCTTGAATCCCACCTGTTATTGGTGTTAGAAAATGTACAGAGGAAACAAATCAAATACTGACCTGCTCAGCAGCACAAGCCTTCCTGCTTTTCCAGGAAAGTTTTGAGGAAGGCTCCTGGTGTTGGTTAAAACAGACACATATTATTTTTTAAATGTTATTATCTGTAAATTTTCCAGGTTGATAACTGGCTGATGTCATCACAGAGTTCTTGAAAAAGGAGTGCAGGCTCTTCTAAGGACACTTTTTTGATTGGTGGGTTATTTACTTTGTGTTTGTGAGCATTTAAAAATGGAGTGCAAATTTTTAATAGATATTGAACTCTAGATTAAGTGCACGTGCTGAAGAGATATGGTGGATGAACTTTCCTTTTCTGAAATTTCATTGTGTTTACTGAAGATTTAGGGATTTGCTGGTTTTGTTTTATCAAGCTCTCCTATGAATTTTAATCATAAAGGCTGGGTAAGCTTTCGAGATCTGATTCACAAATTTGCCTGTCATAAATGATTGCTAACATGGAAGACTGTGCTCACTTTCCTGCTGTGTTTTTTCTCAGAAAAATGTTTACCTTAATCTGAAAAACTACCAACATTCTGATAATGTTGTCTGTCCCTAAGTACACACATGAGCCTTGTGTAATCACATTATTTTTGAGGAACTGACATGTCTTGTCAGGTGGAGTCTGAAGCAACCCAGTCACAGATGACCAGAGAGTACTCAGTTATCAGATTTAAAATTCATAACCAGAAAATTTTGACTGGAAACAGATAGGATGGAGGCAGCTGCAAAAGTGTCTGGAAACTTGTACTGGAATAGGGGTTGGAGGACCACACAAACTTAGTGCTGTAGCACACAGGGTAGCAAGTGGGTGGGCTTTTCATTATGGTGGAGAGGAGGATTGTTATGCAGAAAGCAATCCCATTACAACTTTGATGGTTTCAGTTCCTGTGAGAAAAAAATTATAAAATGAAGAAATATTTGCTTCCATAACAAGGAAAGACTATCCTTTAAAAGGATTATGTCCAGATAAGGAAAACCAGAAGTAATGACATAGATGCACCCATTTACCCCCAGGAAAGAGGCTTGAAGACACTTCTGGTGTTACTTTGCATGACAGCTTTTAATTACGGTATGTTAATTGCTGTAATCTAAGTAAGGAATTCATACTCCAAAACCACTTCCAGCAAGCCAACCTGCTATCTTTCCTTTTGTTTCATGTTTTGAATAAGTGCCAATGATAGGAATAATAGAATTCCCTCTTCAACCTGTGCCCTTCTGCAGCACGGTGTATGTTAAGAGCAACATTTTTACTGCTAAAAAATATCTTCTACTCTAATCAGTACCTTAGGAGAAAATCTAACTCACATTTCATGGGAAATCATAGGCAAAGGCAGGCTTGTTATGGGCATGGACACGTAATTGACAAGGATTCAAAAAAATTACCTAAGGATGTTCTTGAGAAGTTATGAATATTTATAGGAAATCCATATTTGGGGCCAAATAATGAGATTTGAAAACATTTCTACCCATCTCTGTGGTATGGGTTGATGGCAAGTTTTATGTCTGTTTTAGTACCAGACACATTTCATGGGATCAAGAACATGGCATTTACTGCAAGCATTGACTTGAAGAGCACTGGGAGAGAAATATACTTGTACACTATGGCATTATGGAATTATTATTCCTCAATAATATCAGGAAGAAGGGTTCAAAGGATTCCCTTTGAACATTAAAAAAGTTAATTTTAATTAATAAAACATTAAAGAAGTTGATCTTTCTTTTCTTCTGAACAGACTCCAAATGTATCACTGTAGAACTTTGTGTTCCCTTCCAGGTTAGTGCTGCTTCCACTAGTGCAAAAACCTGGCAAACAAGAAGCACGGCTTAGAAGACCACAGATGTGTAACTGAGATTTGAGTATACATTTTAAGTGTTTTGATTTAGAGAAAAGTATTAGATGAGCACAAAAAGATGAATTTCAGGTCATGGTGACATTAAATACCTGAATGGGGCAGAGAAATCCTTATTACAAAAGTGAAAAAAGAAACTAAATCCAAAAAAAAAAGGCATTCAAAATAATATAAATTTGAGTAATGAAGACCATAAAGTTATGTACTCTCTATCCTTTCCAAATTAGAATAGTTTGATAAAAGATAATTCAACAAATTAAATTATTTAAAATATCCCAAACCATCACTGGAGAAGATGTGATGGGATGTAAGATGGAAAAACAGTCACCATCCATCATTTGAGCTTCTATTTTTTGTCCCATATGATCAGTAAAGCATTATGTTACATTACCTGTGGAGAATTAAATAAGTCAATGGACAGGCTGATAGATTTGACAAGCTAGGAAAAATTTGATAAGCTGTCTGAATAAGTGCAAATCCAAACTAAGCTCAACACCAGTGGAATGAAGCTTATATCCTTGCACCTGTGCTTGCATGCTCGAGGCACCACATTTCTTCTTAAATGTGAGTATCTTTGGCAGCTCTCATGAAAAGTTTTGCTAATTAAGCTGTTTTTGAAGAAGTTAATGGAAAGGAAAAATTATTCCCTATAAAGATTTGTACAGGGATCATTTACTCCCATTATTGTAATAAGCAACGGCATTGTCATGTTACCAAACCAAAATGTTTACTATTGCTAAAAATCTCCAAACTCTATATAAATTATTTTATTTGGATCGATCACTATTATAAACAATTTTCCATTGTACAGGTTCTTTCATAGGGCCATGACAAAAGAAAGCACTTTTCAGGAAAGGAATATGAAAGCAATTTCTTCTGCAGCTTTCCTGTCATCAAAGTTTTAAATAAAAGTTGGGACTTAAAATTTCCTATCTATCTGAATTTTTACATTTTTTTCACTTTCAGTCAATGTCTACTGCTGTAGTTAACAAAACTGAGATTTCATTCAAAACCATTGGTTTAGTGGATTAGGAAACATAGTTGCTTAACTTTGAAATATGCTAGAGAATCACACAGAAAGACAGAATATGGTGAGGTGGAAGGGATTCATAAGGATTATCAAAGTCCAAATCCTGGCCCTGTGCAGGACACCCCAGGAGTCACACCATGCCCCTGAGAGTGTTGTCCAAAAGCTTCTTCAACTCTGCCAATCTTGGCGCTATGACCACTTCCCTGGGGAATATGCTGCAGTGCCTGACCTCTGGGTGAAAATTTTAGGCTGATATCCAGCCTAAACCTCTCTTGACACAACTTCAGACCATTTCCTGGTTCGTGGTTACCACAGAGAAGAGTTCAGTGTCTGCCCCTCCTCTTCCCCTCATGAGGGAATTGTGACTGCAATGAGGTCTCCCCTCAGCCTCCTCTTCTCCAGGCTGAAGAGACAAAGTGCCCTCAGCCACCCTTCATTCACCTTCCCCTCAAGGCCCTTCACCGTCTTTGTTGCCCTCCTTTGGATGCTCTCTAGTAGTTTAATATCTTTCTTATGTTGCGGTGAACAAAACCACTTTGTTATTGTTAAGTACGTTCCATGATTTTTTCAAATCCAAATCTCTACTGTTGGATGAGGTTTGTGGATGAATACTTGGGGAAAAAAGTAACAAAACCCAATTGCAAGTAACTCCTTCCTTCTGCATTCTCAGCCTCTAGGACTGGATTATGAGAATGCTGAAAGTTGCTCTGAATCTTTTTTTGAAAATTACCATCTCTGCTTGGATGATCATTTCAGTTGAGTAATTGCTACAGTACCTTCAGTTTAAAACCAATTACAGACTGACAGACTTGTTTTCACTACAGCAGTTTTCACACAGGCCTTGACATCAGTTTTATTGTAAAAATTTTTAGCAGACCTACCTCACTACTGGCATAAAATCTCTTCTTCAAACTGATAAATACTCAGCAAGGCAGAAGCTGTGATCAATTTCCCAGAAGCAGAGAAAGCAAGGGGAAAAGTATGTGAGAAAGTATCCAACCTGGCTCCAAAAAGCCAACAGGAAAAAAAAGGTTTATCAGTTCCCAGTGCACCTCTCAGTGTGTTTTAACTTGCACCACAAAGTCTAAGAAGTCTAAGAGCATGCCATCTCTATGGTGTATTTTCTTTTCTTTAATAAATGGGGGAAACTAAAAGGGTAGACACTAGCTGACTGTGGGTGCACAGCCTGTGACACTAGCCTGGAACTAGTCCAAAATCCACAAGTTCAGCACCAGCTCTACAGACCTGCTCTTCTTGTCTTATCCTTCCTGCCAACAGGAAGGATATTTAGTATTGTCAAAATGCCACGTGTATGGTGGTGCTCCCTGCTTGTGAGAGCATTTACACCCCCTCTGGTTAACCTGATGCTGACAGTGTCACCCATGTCACCAGTCACCAGTGTCACAATTGTCACCAGAAAACTTTGCACAAATACCTGTTGCAATCAGACTGTTTTTTCTTGAGCTACTAGTTGGCTTGATTATCCAGGAGCTTACATTCTGGATAGCCTCAACCTTGGCAGTTCCCAAAACGCCTCTGTTCCTTTGAGTTTATTGACATGTTTGCCAAGCCTCCAGTCACATTCTTCTATATTTTTAGTTTCACTTCTGCCTACCCTTGTTTCTGCTGGGGCTGAAAGTGTTGCCAAACCTCCCAGGTTTGCATATTTCCCTCTTTGTACCATCCCAGTTAGAGAATGTCGTCGCATGGCAACACAATGCAAAGCATTCATTTAGTGACACAGAACAGTCTAGCTAAAGGCTATTTCAGCCTCGAATGGGCTTATTTTTGTGGAGGAGAGTAGACAGAAAAAAGGGAAAATGTCCACAGATCCCACAATCCTTCTTTATTTGGAAGAATGGCTCTTAAATGAAGTCAAGCAGTATCTTGTTTTATCATTCATTTATTTAGCAAAGAAAGGAATGAATTCAAATACCCCGCACAATGAACACATATTATTCCCTGATATCAAGATGCAGATTCGCTTGTGAACAATTTTAAATGAATCTGGTTCTTTACTATTGAAGTCATCTTGTACTGTGCATGGATTTGTGCAGAAGCAATACATTTTGGGCTCAATTCTGTAAACACATTAAAATAAGTAACTCATTACATCTATACCATTGATCTCGGTGTGATTACTTATGTGATGAGTAAAATTATATTCAAGAGCCTAGCTTATGCCAACCTAGGCATGGAAATTACATTGAAAATTAGAAGTATCTCTCTCTAAGCTCACTGCAGTGTTGGTGGAGAGACACAAACCCTCATCAGGATGTAACTGCCATCTAAGTATGTTTTCCTAGACGAGACATAGATGATGCTGGTGGCAGCTACAGTTAAAATTGGCCAGACGCCTCAAGCAGAGCAAGATAAGCTTGGACCAAACTGTTTACAGAATTGATCTCATACAGCAAAGCCATTATGCATACAGTCAACATTAGGAATGTGCTCATGTTGCACCAATTTTATTAAAACTGGTCCCACATTTAAAGAAATGAATATATTTATTCTATAATCATGAGGAAATAAAATACTGAAGCATTTAATCCTATTAACATTTTACTTACATCTGGGACCTCTTACATTCTTTTCTGGTTTGAACAGCCATATGGTCTGATGTTCGGAGAAATTTCTCCACTAACGTAAGTGCTTCAGTAGCTCTTGATTTGTACACTGGAGCGGTATTTTCCCAGAGTCTGGTGTGGATCTCTGGTAGAGCTAACTAAATGCACAGTACCCTACACCAGTGTGAGACTTTCATCAGTACTGCTTAATAGCCTGGAAATCAAAGCCATTTAAGCCCCAATCTTTCTTCCATTCTCTTAAGAAACTCCAAATCCTAGTAAAAAATCTCTCGATTAGTTTTAGCCAAACCACACTGCTTCAACATCAGGTGACTGCAAACGGCCGCAAAAGCTCTACACTTTACACAAGAGTAACTTATAAAGGCCCATCAAACTCAAATCAATGTCCAAGATATATCTGCAAGCATGAGCATATCTTCTAAGCAACTGAGGAATGTATGCTATGGTTCAGACATAAAAAATAAGCACAAATTGTGTATTCAGGCATAGTGGTACTTTGAGTTGGCCAATGAGCATCTATACCGTGCAGGATGGGACGGGCAGTCTTGCTTCCTCCTCTCTCCATGCAGCAGGGCTACATGGAAAGAGCTTTACTTAGAGTTTATTTTCATTTATCTCCCAAAGTGTCTGCATTCAAAATAGAGAAGCATTTTTAATTTTATGCAATCAGTGTAAGCATGGTTAGTAATATTAAGTAATGGCATCAGAAGTAATATACTTATTTATCCAAAATAGATCGCTTTATACAAGTGAAAGGATATTTAAGCATGGCATATGATAAGCAAGGGACTTGATTTTCCCTTTCAAAAAAAAGAACAATGCTTTCATAACCAAATTTTATCCTTGATAAAATCTGAGAGCTCTATTGGCTTAAACAAAGTTTGTGGGAAATGCCCACTTGTTATATTTTTGACAGAAAAATAAGAGCTTTCAAGAAGAAATGGACATCATTTAATAGGGGACTTGGCAGTGCTAGGTTAATTGTTGGACTCAATCTTAGATATCTTCCAATCTAAACAATTCTATGAAATCTGCTTTTTCAGCTTTGTAGCCTATTTTAGAAAAAATGCTAGATAAAGTAAGTTAAAAATTAATAGAGACTGAACTTTGCTTTGCTCCATGTACTAGAAAAAGCTGTTCTAAGCTACCTGGGTAGCTACAAAGAATTCAGAAGATGAAAATACTGATACAGGCAGTGCATCTGGAGTCCTTTAAAGTTACCTAAGACACAAATATCTAAAGGTTTTAAAACTTGTTGTCTCACAACCTAGCTTGACAAGGAGATCTTGCCATCTAGTTTTTCTCATTTAAGTGCTGTGAAATTTCCACGTTTACCCTGCTGCTTCAGATAGAATTTTGAATATATTTCTACCTGTGATATAGAACATAGGTTCCTAAATTTAGGAAGCTAAATCACAAAGAAAAATAATTAAAATAAATGCTTTCCTGACATGTTCGCATGGGAGCTGCTCAAAGATCTAGAACACCTGAAATACTCCTTTAGGAGAGTGAAGTGTGAGCAGACTGAGCATCTGCTAAATGGACTTCTACCTATCATCATGCAGACTTAACCAAGGGTACTATTACCACATATATAACATGTATCTAACATATGTATTTATCCATGAAAAGAATGAAAAATAGATCACTATAAAGATAGGCGCACCTCAAACTACTGAATAGTTAGGAAAAAAAAGATAATTTAAGTAATTTTAATTAAAAAAGGTAAAGTAAAAATACATAGTTCAAATATTTTTAATTATATTGGTCTCAAAACTATAGTCTAAATATAAAATCCAGAAGCTGGACTAATGTGCTCTTAGTAAAGGGGCAGAAAGGAACAATGTCACTCATATGCGTGTATGTACATCTGCTGCTTTTTCTTGGCAGTAGCAACAATATAGGTTTTATTTTATGTTATTTAAATATAAAATTTATCTTTTGGCATGAACACAGCAATTCAAACACCATACTGGTTATGACTTGGAGAGTTTTTCTCCTCTTTATTTCTTGCAAAGAAAATTTTCTCTCTCACCCAGGGAAATAAGCTAATTTATTCCTGGAAAACCAAATTTAATGTACAGTGAAAAATCACAAATTATAGAGACCCAGCATTATTATACTTTCTGGAGATGAGCTGTATGAAGACAAGGTGCTTTCATTTGGCTGAGTTACTAACAGGGAGAACTTATTCAGCTAGAAAAAAATAAGTGGCTGATCTTAATTACTTTCATAGATGGTAAATGTGTGTTCATTTTACTGCATAGCATTTTAAAGACCACTTTGAATTTTTTTCATTTTTCTGTAAAACAGATTGGAAGCATAGTGCTACATTCAGATCTATCCCCATTCAAAAATGTAGCTCACTGCCATGAGTAGATACAGTAATTACCATTGCTATGGAAGTGTTTATTAGTACTTTTTGATTTTTTTTCCATACATAGTTGTGAATCATTATAATCTGTATATGTTTTTCTCTATTTGTCCATCATACCACAACCTAATTAGCAAGAGCTCTAAACAGAATGGAAACATTTCCACTCTGATTCTCCTTGCATAGCTCCCTAGTATTCTAGTATGACAGTCTTTGCTTTTAGCAAGAAAATGAAAGCCCAGTTCTTTAATCCTTAATATTCACTTAATTTCTTCTCACAAGCTTCTGACATTAGCAAATGCTTCCTTGCTACGATATGCTCTGTAAAATCTAACTCAAATCCCTGCAATTTTCTTTTTAGTTATACATATGGAATTTCAGATACAAAAATAAAAATGTCATGAATGTGGGTGAAAACAGACAGGACAAAGAAAAATTATATAAAACTTTGTGTTTCCTCATCTACCGCTACAAAAGAAATTAAAACTGATAACTTAAAACTCAAATAGTATTTTAAATATGTACATCAATGAAGTCCAACAAGATCATCATTTGAAACACCTTAAGAATGTTCCTCTAGGGGCTGACTGATGCAGATCAGACATGGCAGCAAGATGAGACAGCCCTTTGCAAACGTATCTCTATTCTCTGAGCCAGCTTTGTTTGTCGGACACGTGCATATAAAGTAAAAGCTGGAAAGAAAAAAGCAGACCTATGATTATGCCTACATACCCCCAAGAGCCAGAGATGGCACACGATACACGGCGCAGTTGTTCTGCTCTGTGGCCAGCCTGGTGGCGAGTGCCACAGAGCCCATCAGAGACAAGCGTGTCCCATGGGCAAGCACCAGGGAGAGGAAGCCTGCGGAATGCCACAACACACCCATGTGCTGCAGCAAGGCTGCTTTATTAAAGAACACAGAGAAAAACCTCCCAGTGTGCCTCTCCCATCTGCCCTCCTCCCTCGGCCGCCCTGTGGGACATGCCCTTCCACACCCTTGCAAAAATTAAACTGAGCAAGGTGAAGGCTTTGTGTGACTGGGCTTGGCTTGCAACTGGAAACCACTGACCCCGGAGGTGTCCGGGTTAATTACAAGATTGTATCCCTAGGTACTGCCTTAGTACTTCTCTGCACTATGAGCATCTGAACTGCAGTCAGAGTGATTTACAGCCCAGGAAGATCAGCCTACAGAGCCCAGAGCTGCTGCAGAGGATCACTAAACCACCACATTTCTTCTTGTCATCCCCAGCACCTTGTGAGCTCTTTTTGGCAGTGTGAGCTTCAGGAGACTGCACAGAGGGCTGACAGCAAAGCTCCCTTTTTAAACCCCAAGGAAATAAAAGACAATGCCTAAAAAGAAAATTAGATTTGTACTCCTGGCACAGATTTATGGGGCAACATTATTTCTTTTTAAAACTCTGGAATACTTAGTCACTTGTTAGAGAAACATGAGTGGAAATTTATGAAACCGAGCGAAGCAATGCAATCCTCATGAGTGGTCCAGCAACACTGAGGGGCTACAGCTGCCCCTGACACTGAAGGCCAACCTTGCATTCTGCAAAGAAAACATCATGTCACAAACAGGCGGTTTGGGCTTTTGGCAGCAATGGGACATTGATGGCTTGGATCGTGCTTGAAATGTCTCTGAACTTCATTCTGAAGCCTCAATCACATGAGCACTTGAGTAGCACAGGCCTTGGGACTGGGGAGTTACAGGAGGCCAGAAAATACACAAGCCCATTAGTACTCATCATAATTATTGAAATCTGTAAAATAGGTATTAGAATAAGTCTTTGCAGTAAGGTGTGGATTGAAGTATTTGTTTCTCTCTTCTAGAATCAGGTTGTTTTTGTTAAATGCCTGGGAAGAAAAAGAGAAAAAAAGAAATCAGAAAAGGAAAAGGACATAGGAAAGGTAACCACTAAGTGCTCCTTCACCAAGGTAGTTTTTGTGACACATATCTCTGTATAGTAAGCCAGTCAAAAATGCAGTGAGAAATACCTTATATCTACAGAAACTTGCATTTGCAGGAAGTATCTTCTTAAGTAGTAACATTCCTACAGAAAGTAATTCTACTTAATAAAGCCAGGAATTTTCCCCCACACAATTACGAAACTAATTTTATGATTCTGTGAATATTTTTAATCATATATATGCAGTTCTTCCTATTAGAATGAGTCACTATCTTTATACTGAATAAGTATTCTTTTCTCTTTACTGTCTTAATTCCCTGATCTTCAAGTGGCAGAAATGTCTGAAGGCCTTAAGAGCTTAAATCCTGTTTTTTAGAAAAGTAATATGGGTATTTAGAATATGAATTTTCAAAGGAGTGATTTTTTTTTTGTTTCTGTAGCTATCTAGAGAGATTTTGTAGAATTTCAAAAAGCTTTAAATTAGGTTCATATTCCACTGCTGACTAGAAGATCCACACGTTTCTTGCCATTTTTAATAATTTTCATTAAAATATCTTTAATTAGAAATAAAAATGCAGAAATTAAGAACTGGATTATCCAGGTAGGATTTAAGAAAAATCCTCATTTGCAAAAAAAGCTTTGCAGCTGCATGAATAAACTTTGTAATCTGAAGACACTGAACTAGGTATTTTCAAAATGCACATCCTTCCTTAATTTAGATCTGAAAAGCAGAGTTATTTTAAAAGGTCACAAAAAGAGAAGTGCAGTTTGGGAATAATGATGATGTAGTATGGATATCATTATAGACTCTCAGTACACCTATACTGCTTTTTCACAGAGTAGTTTGGCTATAAACAGTAGCTGAGAGTCAGAATATATTCACCAGATACATCTCCCATACAGAGACATAGTGCAGGAAGATGAACAGTGCCCCTGAAACTGGATCATCAGAGCCAAAGGAATTTCCTCAGTAGATGCCATGGTAAATGTCTCTATTTACTTCTTGAACAAGCCAGTAGGGAACACAATTAGGAAAAAAATCCCACAAAACAACTTGAGTGATTTGCTTTTTCCCAGCAAAACCTGCTGTATAAATTATACACACATGCAAAATCCAACTTCCTGCCTGTCCTAGGATGATGTTATGATGCTTGTATCCCCAGTTGTCTATTCTGTTTATGCTGGATATTATGTTCTGTGCCTTCAAGACTGGCTCTGAAATCAGCCTGCTCACTCCCCAACAGCTGGTGGGACACAGAGACAGGGCAGTACTTAGAGCTGGTTTGTTTTGGCTTAGGCTTTTTGCTCTTGCTTTCACTTGGCTCTTGCTGCTGCTTTGCTCTTGCTTTTGCTCCTGCTCATTAGTTATTTTAGCTAGGCAGTCCGAATTTTCCCTGGACTGCTTTTCTTTCCCTTTCCTTGGAACCACTCGAGCCTGCTCTGGACTGGGTGCTGGGAAACACTGAGAGTTTGCACCTTGTGGCAGCACCTTCCCAGCACTGGAGGGACTGACAACAGAGCAACCACTCCCAGGAGAGACTTTCTGAATTTGTCATCTTTTTCAGAGCACTGAAAGAGTGTTGTCATCTGGTATTGTTCATTCTGTGTGCTGGGGATTGCCATGCCTGTTAAATAAACAGGTTCTTTCCACTTCTCTCTGAGGAATCTTTCCCAAACTGGTTGGGGGGAAGGGCTGTGTGGGTTTGTTTTCTGGAGGGGCCCCTTTGGAGGTTTTCTTCCAAATTTGTCCTAAATCAGGACACTGCCTAAAAGGGATTGACAAGTGAAAGGATCTGCAATTACAATACCTCAAGTGAAATCTACTTCTGTCGTTAACAAACAGCTTAAGCTGAGCTCAAATGGCACTGCGGAAAAGTAGCAAGGGAAATTCTTTTGATACGGGGGAAATGTCATCTAGGTGCATTGAGGAGCTCCCAGCCCTCTGCTCACCTTGATGGCCTCTACAGAGTCGTATTTGTCCAGTTTGTTGATGTGGTTGGTGATGCTGGTGTTGAGCGGAGCGGGTGACACCGGGTGGATGACAGTCGCGTCGTGGGACTGCTGCTGGTACCGCTGGCAGTACGTGTAAACAAGCAGGGTGAGAAGGCAACCGAGGATTGAGCTGCTTAATCCCACTGCGATCATGTGGAACATGTTGAACTCTGCAGAGCGGAGAGAAGAAGGCAATCTTAATTTTGAGGCAGTAGCAGTAAAAGCTTCAGCTCGGGGAAAAAATGTAGACAAGTGTTTGATTCAAATAAGGATAAGGGAATTTTCATGTGTTTCCCTGAAACATCTCAATTGTGATGGGTTATCCCTACAGTAGTAAATTCATTTTACCTCCCTGAAGGGACCATTATAAGAATCTTAGATACCCATATATCTCTTTAAGTAGAGATCATTGAAAGATGCTTAAATAAGTTCAGAACACAAATAAAAGAAAAATTAATTGCTTTCCGTATGTTTGAATAGTTAATAGTAGTTTTTTTTCTGTAAAACAGAGCCTTGTTATGTATAAATGATGTATATAGTATACATAAATAGCTTTTTTTCTTTCAGTGAACTACAGTATCACCTCCTCTGCTGCTATTACAGTTTTTCCTCTTATACATAGTGACATGTGGCAGAACTGAAAAAATCCTGATATCATTGAGCCCCATTCCTGTATTTCATGAACATTTTCCATATCCCTTTTACTGGATGCATGCCCCAGAAGCAGCAGCAGATGTTTTTTCCATCCCTGCTTTAATTCTTGCTGGTTATCATTCTTTTTGTATTTGGCCAGTTTTTTCCTTTTTCCAGCTCTTGGATTTTTTTCTTTATTTAAGGGGGTGTGAGGAAGAAATGGTAGCATTCTAGGGAGAAATGGGAAGTGGCAAGAGATAGACTCCTTGAATCTCAATAGACCTTTAAGCAAGGGAGCCAGAGTGCAAAGTCAACACCTCAGAGCCCAGCACCTCCCTATGTGCTCTGCTCTTCACAGGCACAATGGCATCAGACCACGGGAAAGCCTCTCCACCTGCACAAAGATTAAAACTGAGAGGAAGTCCATTGCTGCATGAAACTGTAGGAGGGAACTTAAAGCACAATCATCCCCTGATGTTACTGAACTGACATACCAGATCAGATACAGAACCAGTAGGATTAGCTCAAAATAAACAAATTTGACTGCTTTCCATTATTATTTTGAACTGAAGCTGTGCTTTTTTATTTACTTTAGGGGAGAAGTATCACTGAGAAGCTCATGTTGGAAATTTCATCTTAGCATGACTGAAACTTTGTTGTTGCCTAAATGTACAAATGAAGGATTTTAAACTGACATACTGGTGCTAGTCTTTAAAACATCTCTTAAATATTTTTCACTGTGATACAGAAAAATTGGCCAGTACATGGCTCTCAATTTTTGTAAAACCCAAGGTTTACAAAACCTTTACATGCCTACTGAGTACTTAGAAACACAAACTAATATTTAGGTGTCTCAGTTGACTGTGTCAATATATCAATCTATCACTAAAATATCCTTCTACGCCTTTATGAGGGTTTCCCAGTGTTGCAAAACTTGGCACAATGATTTCAGAGTACCACTGCTAATTAGCAAAAAAATCAAATTACATTATCTTGGCTCCCACAACAAGTTACCATATGCACAAGTACACTTTCATAACCTCTGTTTTTCCATTGTCCTTTATTAGGTTAAAAATGCAGCTTATCTGTGCATGGAAGAATACTAGGACTGGCCAGAGCTATCACCATGACGACACAGACTAAGCATGATAGCTCAACACAGGAAAAAAAAAAGTTCATTTTCCTTCTTCTTATTGTTTAATGATTTTAAAAGTTTTTCCATTCAAGATCTATTTTTCTAGCATCACGACTCTCCAGAATGGAACCTTTCATTTACTTTTCAGTTTTGTCTCTGGCAATAAAGCTGAAAATGAGTCCCAAATAGAGTCTGGGCTATTAAATTTGTTAGCAGGCTGGATTTCTGCTGTTTATTTGGAGTCTAAAAGAGGTTTGTGCTCTTGTTATCCTGAAAAAGGCGGAGCAACAAATTTACAAATTTTGACCTTCTGATAACTAGATTATTATAGATATTTCTTTTTGAGTACAAGGATGACTGCCACACTGACAAAGAAGAAAATAAAAACACCCAATAATGCATGTTCTGCTCTCAAAGGTCACCAATGACAGATGGATATTTAATGAGAAATCCTGTAGTAGCTACATTTTTCTGTACAAGTAACTACTTTTTTCTGTACAAGCGTAAATAATGAGAATGCAGTATTTAGAAGGCAGAATAATACTAATAAGGGAGTGCAAAAGGTGAAACAAAAGCAAAAAAATGGAGAATCAATATTTCAGCATTTAACTGACATCTCGAGCTGAAAAGCTTACCGCCACATCGTTTCTCTTCTATGCTGCTGGATCGTGCCACAGATATTTCTAGAAAAATAAAGAAACCACTTAGGCCAAGGAGAAAAAAATATTACAGAGAACTTCTAGTTAGATTAACACATAAAGGATTTAAAAATTCATTCTATTACATCCACTTCAAGGTAAAAAAATTTTTACTATGTGGTAGAATTAATAGAAAGGACCCATGACATCTTCAGGCTCCTTAGTCTCCCAAGCAAAAGCAACAACTTATTTTTAATTCTTGCCTCAAAACAGCTCTGTAATAAAAAGAATGAAATGCACATGGAAGCATTCTTTGTGGAGTTTAGGCTTGTGGAGAAAGAGTTGATTTACTGAAGTAAAATTAACTACAGTTTAATTACCTTGCGTTCAAATGCACTCATTACTTCTAAAAGTTGCATCTAGCACTCATGTGAAAAGTGGGAATTTATACATCTTCAAAAAAGACAACTGCCAATTTCATAGATCTCAGTCATAAACTAATAAAATGCAATTCCAGCCTGTATCCTTACAATTTTTACTTTGAAAATACAGAATAAAATCTGCAGGTTTTTATCAAGTTTTTCCACTTCTTACTTCCAGACCATGGTTTCTATGAAGAGAAGTTCTGCCTTAAAAATCAGTCTCTTGAACCTCTCTGAAAGGGTCAAGGATCACTTGTATACAAGTGGAGTAGCTGAAACAGTATACCTGATTTCAAAAAAGCAGAATTTTAAGTTTTTTTATAACATCTTTCCAAGCAAAAAAATTAAGTGAGGGGAAAAATACAGAAATGGGCTAGTACTATGTGCCCAGTTCTTACAACAGAGGAAAGTTGCCACTTCTGCAGGGATTAGTCTTTTCAGCCAAGTGCTAGGGAGGAAACCCTTCAGTTAGAAGACCTGGATGAGAAAAAGTGAGCCAAGTGAACCAGAGAAGGCAAGCTCGATTCACTAAGGTGGGAGTAGTGGGCATGACTCATCTGCTGTGTTACTGGTAATGTGAGGATCAGCAGCAAACCAGAAGGGCAAGAGACATGGTGGCTTGTTTCAGATTCTGAAAATGCCTGCCTTCCAAAACTAGATGTAGAACTTATATTGGATTAAGCTGCAGATTTACAGAATGAGGATATTAATAGAGACTCAAAAGCCTTAGAAAAGGGAAAAGACAATGTGGGTGTTTTTGCTTCCATACTGACATTTTTCACATTGGTTTCAGAGGAAAATACTGTTTGGAAGATAAAGCATTATTCACCATCCATAAAAACAGAGTTTAACTTTGCTGATGTCTTTGTTACATTGTACTATTTACTGCATAGTCACTCAAATAAAAGGTTGCTGCAGTGAATAAACACAGCTACATTTCAAATGATGCATTAAAATGTAAATTTTTTCTGTCTGTGAAAAGACCCCTTGCTATTTTTAATGTACATAGGGAGAAAGTTGACTGCTAACAGCAGTGCATTGTGACCATCCATACTGTTGTAAGGATTTAAATGACTCCTGTGATTTAAAAACAAAAGTACAATCATGAGTTTGCACAAATACTATAGAATAATACATAATGTGACTATTCATCAGGTACTTAGCAGTCATGAGACATAAGGACTGGAGGCAAAGCTAATGGTATTTACCTTTTTGAGCAGTTATCAAGGTAAGGGACTGTCTGAAATGATTTCTGGATTACAACCACAGCGCCCATTTTGTACATGGAAACCACAAAACCTACAGCAACATTTCTTTAATAATCCTAATCCCAAAACCACTTAAAATAAAAAGCAAACTATTTCTGCTTACTATGTGTACTCATCCCCTGCTATCAAGTAGAATGGGAGAGACCTGCAGATTTTTGTGACAGTGACTAACCAAGGCAGTGACACTGGGTGCCAAGGGACAGATTTTTATGTAGACACCAGATCTACACAAACACATTGCCTCTACACAGCAGACCAAAATCCTTGTTCTGACTAAAGGCAAGTTCTGCTTCAGCTCATGGATCTGCACAGTGCAGTCTGGAACAGCCTTGGTCCTGAAACCTTGAGAGATTTCACTAATCCTTCAAGAAGCTGGCTGATCTGACCTCACCCGGTATAAAGTTGGAGTCCACAGCACAGGCCCGGCTCTCGGTGGTGTTGCCTGTGCACTGGCTGCCCACAGGAAACAGAAGGACGCACTGCCGAGCGCGGCTCTGGAAGCCAGACGAGTCGCAGTCAGACCACTCGGACCACTCGGACCAGCTGTCTGCAGCAGACAGAGAGGGACACACATGCAGACACTGTGATTAAGGAGCTCAAGTACACTGAGTGAGAGAGAAATAGCTTCTACTTCTGAGTTAGGACAGAAAGCCTCCTCTCCAGCTACCACCATCTAGCAGAGGGCAGCTCCTTCACTCCGATAAAACAAAGGCAGTTTGGCTTTGGCAGAAGTCTCTGAAATGTGAATGTGGTGGTCAATTTGCTACAGACATCTCATGGTTTTGGCTTCTCCCATGGCCTTTGTGTGTGGAAGTGAGAAGCTGGAGGATTCTCTAGGGGTGACTGAAAGAGTGATAGCTGTGGAATTAATTCCAGTGTAGGTCATTAAGGTGGACAAGCTCACTGCATTTTTTTAATGTTCCTGACCAATAGCAATGGAAACTATAAGAGCATTCTGTTCTGAAACAGGACATGTATTTAACCCCAAAATAGAAGCACCTTGAAGATTTTTTTAATGTTTTCTTTTTCAACTTTTCCTATTTCAGGTTTATTTCTTGGCTGTAGATTCTCATCTTCTCCATTCAGTTTGTCACCTCCTATTTCTTTTCTATATTTCTTCCCCTCCTCATGTGGCTTTGATGAAGATATTTTTATTTCATGCCTGTGTGATCTCAGACACTTTCCTTAAATGAAGTGAATTGATCTCATTCTCATGAGGTGGTGTGAGTTTACTGCACTCAGCATTCTTACAACTCAAGGCTGAGCCTTGTCTTCATAGGACTCTTCTAAGTCTGGCAAATATAGGGAAGACAGAGCTCAGGCAAACTTCCTTTCTTCTGTCAGCTTTTCCACAGAGATAGGCTTTATGGTTTTGATATGGAATAGTGTCCTTCTGTTCTAAACCAAACTTGTTCCTACTTCAACATTTTAAGTAATTCTATGCCAATATGAAGCAAATTTACAAATCTCATTTTGGCTCAAATGAAAAATTGTATATTTTCTAATTTTGATTCAAGTTAGATTGAAGAACATTACAATCTGTGAATTAGTGAAGCTTTTCTACACTGTTAATCAGGTGGAAAGTCAAGGAAATTTTACAGTCTCTGGAGCCCCTTCCAGTACCTTGTTCCAATACCTAATTCCAGAATACAAGGTTCACATTTACTCATTACTTTCCCCTTGTTCACATGGGAAAGAAGTTAAAATTTTCAGTCATCTAAAAAATAACAGACTTGAGAAGAAATATTTGAGACTGCAGTCTTGAAAAATGCCGAGCAATAACTGTTGATTATTAAATAGATTAACCTAGCAGGTCAGGTAAGAACTAGGATATTGATATTTAATGAACAATTAGTAACTGTCTTGATGAGGCCTTCTTTGAACAACAGGACAAATACTTTGATACAATCAGCTTGTAAGATCTTGTTATTGTGAGTAGCAGAAATACTCAGCTCTGTCCTTTGATTTTTCTGTTTCCTAGGAAAGGTCCTGGGAGGGGCTCATTTGCAGAGTGGGTACTAGGAGCACAGAGGCAGGTGCCAAAATGTATTTCAATCCTAATTCAGGGGAGTGGGAGAGCTGAGGTGGGAGTCAAGCAAATGGACAGGGGACAGGCTTCTTCTTCCTGCTTTCCTGCTTAGTGTGGCACATCCAGGAGCCACTTTTATACCTCCAGTGTCAGATGCTAGATCTAAGTAAAATAAGTATATGGATCTTTACCCTAAATATTTAGTAACAGTAAAGCCCTGCTCATTCAAGCTTAAAAGAATGTTGCCCATTACAAATCTTGGCCCAGTTCTCACTGGTGGTAGAGAGCATGCTTAAGCCAGAGCCAAGATTCTTGGCCAGTCCTGGTATAATTGGGATATCCGCAGCAGGTGCCAAAATACTTGTGGGCACCAGCCAACAAGATCCTAAATGGATCTTGTTGGCTGGTGCACTCTGCAGCCCAACGTGCTTTTGACCTGACAGACCTTTTGCTGAAGAAGCTACATCCCATGGTGAAATAGGAACTTCAGAGTACATAGGGATCATGCTAAGTCATATATGAGTGACTGGGAAAAGTTACTGTTCTGTCCTGCTCCTTAGGGGACCTATAAAGAAACTTTGTGAGTCCTGCAGTGCCCCCAGACACTACAGGACAGGCAGTCTGTGGGTCTGGTGCTGAGCTGATCAGCTTCACAGAATCAAAGAAGAGGAGAGGGGGCACATCAGTGCAAGCATGAAACAGAAGGCCACCCCTGCAATGGTGGCTCCTCACAAAACCCGTGGCTTGAGGAGGTAGTTGGGAGCTCAGAGAGCTGCAGAGAAATAAGGCATCCAAGACTAACAGATGCATAACTTCAAATTGTCAGATGTGCCATCCCTGGGAAGGTGATCCCACAGCTTTTGCATGTTTTTGCACTGACTCAGCTATCTTGCCTCATTCCTTTGATTTCTGTCAGTTCAAAGTATCTGAGGCTCTCTTGCACCTCAGGCAGGCTCCTGAACTTGCTCCTCAGTTCTCATGACATGCACAAGTCATGAGAATGTAAAAGAGAGGGTCAACTGGAGATGTGTTTAACCTGCTGAACTGCTTTTCACCTCTAACATGGCAAGGCTTAATCATGACGTCATATCTTCCTACAGACTCTTGGCTGGCCTTTGAAGCCAGGTTAAGATAAAGCAGCTCCTAAGAGATCCCTTGGTGAATGCAGCACTGCAGAAAGATCAGATTAATCAATGTAACATTTAAATCTCTTTCATGCAGTATTACACCAGCATTTCTAAATGCTCAGCTGCTTTGTCCATTATTTGTATGTGTAAGTTACCAATCCAAGGACAGAATGTATTTTCACCCCTTAGAAAAGCAGTAAATACTTAAGGTATAAAATACTGTTTTATGCAACTTATTGCAGACACACTGCAACTGGTTACACTTACTGATAATCAGCCACTACTGATCAATACTGCAGTACTTCCTTTCATATTGCTGTGATTGCATTTGAGAAAATTAAAATAAAAACTACAAACTCAATGATAGGGCTTTTAAAATGAAGATGAAAAATTGATGTATTTTGCAGACACAAGCCTGTTATTTTCTTTTAAGTGCACACTTGAATACTTTCAGTTGGATTTTCCATTAAATCTCTATATCCTCAACAAATCCTTAGTATCAGGATTCCAGAAAGTTTTGTTTTCTGCTAGTTTTGTTTAGAAAAAAAAAGGAGGATTTCAAATGCCAAAAAATCTTCACTCTTTTCACATAAGAAATGTCATAAATAATTTTCATTTTTTGCATATTCATTTCTCTGCTGGATTGTTGTTCTTAGATTCCAAGTGTCATTACTATTCTCTTACACTGAGCACGCCACTCAAGCAGTGAATGTCAGCAATGGTGCTTTCAGATCTGCACAAGGACAAACCACTCTTCACCTCGTCCTTTCCCCAAGAAAATGGTTCTGCAGGTGTTCAGGTGTCTGTTCAAACTTGATCTATGAAGCATTGTGGTTATTTTTGACCCATTCTCATGTGAAATAAGAGCAGTAAAAAGCAGTTTTGAAATATATATTGTAAACATGAGGCAAGGGCCATTCTCACAGCTAATGGATGATTGCTGTTTCAAAACCAGCAAATTTTCAGTGAGATTGAAATATCAATAAAATATAACAGAATGTGAAAAATACATTTTAAGCCTCTGAAATGTTATTGTTTTATAAGAGTTTCCACTTTCTTGAACGAAGATGAATGAAACCAACCTCCTCCTCCATTCTGCATCTACTCCAAAATTTGGGCCACAAGCAGGTCAAAATAAGATGAAGAAATTATTTATGAATGTTTGCAAACTGTCATTTATAGGAAAATGGTGGTAGAAAATAAATGCACAACAAGAAAAATAGCTACAATACTAGCACAATGAACATTCCAGCTCTGACCTTTCAAAGATGCCTTAAAGGATTTCAAGGCAGCAATGTGACTTCTGCATACAAATGTACAATATTTGTCTCAAAAAAATCAAATAATCGACTGATTTCTATGCTTGGCTTTTTTTAAAACCCAATTGGAGTTTTTTTAAACCAAATCTGCTTTAATTTTGACAAAGTAGGTACTTTTATTCTGCTGGAAGATATGCAGTGCCTAGAGAAGGAAAGAATCATAACAAGTAATATGATCCATTCAAAGTCATGGGGCTTTTGCCCTCACATGCATAGCCTCATCATACGAGCAGAAAACTTTTGCTATGAAGTCTAGGAGCTCTAAGTGAAACAAATAATACAGTGTGACATCAGAGCTCCTTTCTTCCTTTTGCTGTTGCTTGTAATCCACCAATCAGCAATAAATGAAAGCTTATGTAGTTATAATCTCAATTTCTCACTTAAATTTCATTAAAAAAATTAGGTTCCTTGAATATGAGTCAAAAGGCAGAGTCAACATTACAGAAATAGACATGATCCATAATATCATATAACTAGCAGGAGTGCTGAGACACTTCATATACTTAGCAGTCCACAGTAATTTAAAAAGATCAGGTCTTTGTTCCTTAGCATTCAAAGTTGAAGAAGGAGTTTTACAAACACTATGAAAGTTTTATTTGTGTTTTATACAAAAACAGGGCAAATAGTATCTACTTGAAGGACCTGATATCACCTGACATGATGACATGTGTTGAACTATTAACCTCAGCAATTTGCTTGCTGTGAATGTTTGGTGTTGTAACAGAAGCACTTTGTGATATTTTTATTAAAAGTCTCACAAAACATTTGCATGGCCCACTTCAAATATTACACAATTTTACTTAATCCAGATTCAGATATAGCAACTTAGATTTTAATTTTTAAAGAGGGAGGAAGGAGGTAGTCTCCTGTAGAACATATTCTGCTAGTACTTGATTTACTGCAGCATTGTAGCATGTAAGGGCTGATTGTGCACTTAATAAGGGAGAGAAATAATTTGCTCCTGAATAATAGATCAAGGGCATTATGTTGGCTAACTGAGGATGCTTTACTCTGTGGCATACGAAGGCCAAAGCTGGATGGCTGACTGGCCGTACCTGGACACGGCTGAGTGTTGCAGAGCGCCTCCTCCGTGTGCAGCCCGAGGCAGATATCCCCTCCGTACGCTGGGGCTGGGTTTGTGCAGGAGCGCGTTCGCATGTAATGCCCTCCTCCACACGTTGCTGAGCACTTGGACCAAGATGACCAACAAGACCAGCCTCCATCCACTGAAAAGACAAAGAATACTGTAGTTTTCCAAGCTGATGCGACACATGACATAATCCAGCTCATTTTTCTCATATTCTGTGGATCTAATTCATGGCCTACTGAAATTATTGGATATTTTTAGCTGCCACTGAACATAGTTCCTGCAAATTTAATCACGATGCAATTTAATTTTAAAAGGCCTTGGTATGCTGGAAAAGTTTAACAAAATTACTCATACATAAAAGACACTTTTAGTGGGTATCATAATATATTTAAGGGCAAAAATCTTTTTTTTCTTTTCTTTTCTCAGTTTTGAGGACACAAAATACCAAAGGTTGTTTAGCAGAAATATTGTAAGCTCGGAGTAGTTTTTTATTGATATAAATAAAACCTAACCAAAAAATAGCAACAGAAGGATGGACGAATCTAGAATTTGTTTCTCAGCTCAGGTGGATTGCCTTAACCCTTCAACCCATTTCAAATGGTCTAACACAGTTGCAGGATTTGATGGGCCAATATAATGTTACAGGCTTAACACATCTCTACCACAGATGTCAGAATTTGAACAATGGCAGAAGCTTAAGAAGGCAACACATTGACAAAAAGGAGTTGCCACTCTAAGTTTCTAAAACAAGTCTTGGAAAGGTAAATATTATTATTTACCTTCCTCTCCCCCCTTCTTTAGAATTTACTAATTCAAATACCACAGATGTCAGAATTTGAACAATGGCAGAAGCTTAAGAAGGCAACACACATTGACAAAAAGGAGTTGCCACTTTAAGTTTCTAAAACAAGTCTTGGAAAAATAAATATTATTATTTACCTTCCTCTCCCTCCTTCTTTAGAATTTACTAATTCAAATATGTCAAACTATTCTCCAGTCAGAGTTTTCACAACATTCTTCTGAAATGTAGGCTGGATTTCATGGGAGACCTATTTGTCATATGGTTTATGACACATGGCCACTAGACAAGATTTAAATGAAAGTTCATCTAATTGCCTGCACCAGTCTGGCTCCTTTCAGCCCCTGTTCTTAAAGCTACTGCTTCAGGATATGTTTCTGGTATTTAGAGCCACATTGCAGCCCATTTGACAAAGATTTTGTACTTGTAGCCACATGACAAGTCAGATGTACCTCTCCCAGGGAAGCAGTATTTTATTCATTCATCTTCTTTTCTTCCTTCCTTTCTTTCTTTCTTTTTTTTTTTTTTTTTAAGAAAAGAGACAAAAACCTAAACTTTCAAAATTTTCATATCCTACAAAAAAAAAATCAATTTCTTTTCAAACCTTTATTTCAAGCATTACCACTTGAATTCTTATGGAAGTAAATTATTTACCATGCCTTTTTGATCTTTGTTCAATTAATGAAACAGCTTTTCAAGGGATAGTTTTTACTGGTTTACTGAAATGCTATTCCTCATTATCTCTCACCATAAAAAAAAAAGGTTACAAACCTTAAAAAACTGGCTGACAATGAAAATATCTATGTGGTATTTGCATTTAAGTTCTCTCTTAGATGGAGATATAGAACATTTAAAAAAAACCTCTTTTTGGCTTCGTAGGATTGCATATCACAAATGCACGTGGGCAGTTTAATAGAATGATTTCTATGTAAAATCTTCAACAGTGAGAAAATGAGGAGAATTTTGATATTAAAAGCTATAAATGCATTTGTGATGTCATTTCAGATACAGTATAACTTCAGGTTCTCAAATGCTAATCAAACAGATAATTCCTTATTGTATAGCAAAGACTACTTACTAATCCTTTAACTGAAATTGTTAAATATACTGCATTTTATTCCCTCCATTCTTTATTTGCAATACCATCCTAAACACCAAGAAAGCATGCACTTGGCACTTCCTTGCTAAGAACTGTAGTTGTGAAAACTCTTTCAACTAATTTATCTGGACTCTGAAGCCTGATTTGACAGACAGGATTTCTGTAGTCTGGTACTATATCCCCAGTATGCAATTTAAATAAATTATTGCCATTATTAAGGAATTCAATGATTGCTACATCATACAACAAATCATCATGCATGAGAGAGTTTTATACCACATATCATAAATAAATACTGTATCTTGGCAGAGTATCTGACTTGTTCTCTTACTCATATTTTTCTTATTCATACATTTCACTGGAAAACAAATATGTCCTTTTGCCTGAGATAACTCTATTAATGCAGTATTATGCAAAGTCATATCAAAGAAAGCCATAGGTTATATGTCTTCAGTGCAGATGAAATATACTGTGCAATTTTATAACAATTTCAAGACACAGCATCCTTTATTCAGAACTTGCCTCTTTTTTTCTGTTTTTTTTTTTTTTTAATTATGTCAAATAAAAGCAGAAGCTGATACCCAAACTACTTATTTCACACGATATTAAGGCTTTACCTTTCTAGATACACCCTTTTTTATTCTTTTATTTTTTCTTTAATGTGATCTTTGAGTAGCTCAAATGATCAGAGGCATGTCTGCTGCAGCATATAGACCTTCATGAAACAGAATTGATTCTGCCTGAGATTAACTACACTGAACAAAAATTGTCTGCAAACATTGCCAGTGCATTGTTCACTGTAATGGAGACAGTGACCCCCAACACTTCCCTACTTATTTTTCAATGGACCAGAGTGAGAATTACAAATGCACCTGCATTTGAAATTGCCATTGATCTACAGGTGGCTGAGAACACAGAGACTGATGTGACACCCAGGAACGTCACCATGTTCCACAACTGCAGTGATCATGGCTGTACTATGTGGCTTCAGATGTAAAGGGAGAAGTAGGTCTGGGGAAGGTGGGATAGGACAAATATAGTAGGCAATGTTACATTTGATCCTAGCTGAGCTGGACAGTGCAATTATAACTGCTTGGTTTTTGGGCTTTTTTTTTTTTAAGTATCTATTTACTGACAGGCTGCCTCTAACATTTCAAGGACTATTGTAACTACCTCTTTTATCTGTCCCCAGAATTTTTTCTTTTCAGCAACAGAGGATAATAAGGCATCATCATTGTTAAATAAGATCAAAGGAGTGGGTATTTACTGCTTGAGTTTTTACAAGACCTAAATAGAGCTCTGTGGTTTCTTTCATCTTTCTTTAAGTTGCTTAGCAACACAGCACCATCTGGCTTTTTTTTTTTCCTTTTTTCTCCTTTTTTTTACTTTTGTCATGGAGCCCTTAATGTTATTTCTGCCTCTTATAGGAGGAAAAATACACAGCAGTAAGGCAAGTTCCAGTCACTACAGTTTCTTTACATAACCATTTTGTAGAGATGTTGGACAAAAGAAAGTCATTAAAGTAGTTCCACAATGAAAGACTTAAAGAGTCTTTACATTTTCTGACAATTGGTGAGGCTTGTCCCTTTAGAAAGAAGGTACTTTTTAGCTAGGAGTGTGCTATCAAACAGTCCTCCTTCCTTTAGAATAAAGCAAACAACATTTTGCCTGCTGGCTGTTGCTGGGGTTAATAAGTATTTCTTCACTGTAATGAAAAAAACCCCACACCAAAGGGAAGAGGATGTGCCAGGAAGAAACAGTGTACAGAAATGGTATCTCCTGAGGACATGACAAAACATCCACACAACTGGAGAATTTCCAAGAGACAATAAAGTAAACTGGATAAACTTGTAAAACTTTGGGTTTTACAAGGAAGCGTGGGCAGACACACTGACCTCACCTGCTTTCATGAGAACACAGACAGAATTGCAAGCTCCTTTATAAGCTGTCTGCATGTTGGGCAGCCTACTGCTCCCCTCCACACACCTGGGGATCACCCCATTCCACATCACTTAGTCTACTGCTTTTTCCCAGTCTTGTGGGATACTGCTGCATGTTTCAGGGTGGGAAAGGAGCAATTTTTACATCACAGTTTACAAAGGCAAAGTCTTATTTCTGTGATACCCTTTATTCATAATGCTGGATGAAACAGTCAAAATAGTGCAATGCAGAAACACAAGGAAAACAAATGGTTCTAAGAAAAGAACAATAACAAAATCTAAGGGTCCACTTGAGTTTAAACCTGTGAGTGAGACTTTTAAGTCAGAAAACCAACACTTGCTTCAAAGAGCAGCTCATCCCTCTTCTTGCTGGTTACAGAAGCAGCCTAGAGACATCAGTGCACGTTATAAGAGGGGCTTCAGCCTCTATTTGCTGGAATATTTTTTTCCTTCTGATTTATGAAGCTACTGCAGGATAAATTTTATTATTTTAAATACATTCTTGTTTTTTTGTGGCCAAGTTTGAGTTCAAAGAAAAAATAATAGGAGGAAATGAAAACAATAAAGAAGAAAAAAAAAAATAAAACCAATAAAAAGCAACTGGCTTTAGGGGATGCATAAATAACTTAAATATTTTTTCAGGGATTTTTGTATATCTGAAACTCATTATTGTTATTAGCAAGTTTAGTGACATATGAATTTATTCAGATCTTGTCAGCTAAAATGTCACAACTAAAGTAAACTAGAGATACAATAATAAAAATGTGAAATTAGTAAAATCCCAAAATATTTTCATGAAGTATCAGAATATCAAATCTAGGAGATGGTAACTGTCCTTTCCCTCTGATCCTCCACCATGCCCTGAGGAGAAGAGAGAACAGGAACTCCTGTAGCTCATGCTACTCAGTGGTGCTCACACAGCTCTGCTTTAAATGTCTGATTAAGGCGCATCCCCATGTCCCTATGCAAAGGAATATAAGAGAAGGCAACAAGAAACAAAACAAAACACAAATGAAGAAAAGTTGTCTTTTTGTACAGAGATAACTGAAGAGATGTGCAATACTGTGGCCTAGAATAGTGTTCTTTAGGTTCAGTTGTATTATTGTCAGGCAAACAGATCTTATAGTCAGCAAATTCCTGTAATTTTTGTAGATTTGCAGAATTTATCATTCAAACAACACTTCTCTTCATCATCTATTTCTCTTCATAATATAAATATCTTGCAAACTCCCCACGGATAACAAAGCCCTGATATGACTGATTTTAGATTCATTATTGACTGTGGATTAGTAACTCAAAGAAAACAGAAATGTCAGTGAGCATTCACAGTTATTGAGGCTGTTCAGTTCAGTTCTTGCCAGCTTATTGCTATTCACATCTCTGAGACATAAAAAAAGAGCTGAGGCACAGGTTCAAAGCATAATTCACTAGTGCAAAACAATAGTTCAAAATCTCCTGCCCCTCAAAGTAGCTTACCCAGATGGAAACAGTACTTTATGAGCATGCCTTTACACTACTCTGGCTCACAAACTATTTCTGCAGCTGATTTGGGAGAGTGATAGTTAGTTGAAGGCAAAATTATATGAGGGATCATTCTAAAACTTGAACAATATGAACAAATCATCTTCCAGGACCTGGGTACAATTTCTGGCAATTTTCTGGCACTGTTCAATTTACTAGTATATATTCAGCCTTCAAATACTACGAGCAAAAGGCCCAGTGACTGCTACCAATCTGCCCATCAGTGGACCATTTAGTACTGCAGAAAAAAATTCAGTTTCTCCCCTGCAGGCTTAAAAAAAGTTTTAACAGAACTTGCTGAAGGCAGAGTCTAGATGACTTCAGTAATGTTTTGAAGTTCTGGGATCCTGCATTCAACTATCAATTTCTGTTTATTAATATATTAATAAGTATATTTAAGATGCTGCAAGGGTTGCAAGACAGTTAACCAGACAAGACAGCCTTGCACACTTTGATTGCTCCATGGGCTTCTTCATTGTGTTAGTCCTTCAGAGCACTTAGTATCTTCGAGGATCACACTGAGCCCAGATTCATTCATTGAGAAGCATTAACTCCTACTGATTTTCAGCATGACTTAAACACTGCTCAGTATATTTCTCTATCACTCCCCTTTGTCAGCAGTTTACATCATGAGAGGTTGATCCTCCCTGCAATAAGCAGAAAAGGAAGCAAACAGAACTGAGCTTGAAGTGGCAGGAGGGGTCCTCTATAGCTTCCATCACACCTCTGCCAGCTAACCAGAATATTTCTGGAACTGTAATGACGGGGCTGGACTGTTACTAAACGGTTCTGTGCCAGAAGGGAGCAGGTGAAGCTGTCCTTATCCTGGAAGAGCTCAGGAAAGTCTTAGCATCAAATTCTTTATTGCAATTTTAATTCTAGTACTATAAAAAATACTTTCAGGTCAAGGTCAGAACAAAATGATCTCACATTCCTTAGCCTTTCTGTCTCTTTCATTAAAAATTAAGAGAATTCAAATTTATTGGTATGCTTCTCCAGTAAGAATTTATTTCCTTCCTACAATGTCTAATTTATGGGTAGACCTTATTCTGCAATAATATTTTACTCTTCCATTCTCAAAAAATCAATTACATCTAGTGCTTGCAAAGTTTTCCCTTCAGATTTATCTGAGATCTGATTCCGTCTCCTATGCTTTTTCTTAATTACTGGCAAACAGTAATTCTGTAGCTGAGGAACTTTGTGATTCCTTGTTGCAGGCTTCAATACATCTAAATACTTCATCCATTCTCTACATCTTCATTCAAATTTGCTTTGCACTGAAAAGAAAAATAAAACTTGTCTCTAAATAAAATTATTAGATGGATTAGGGCACTGCTTCTTGCTTCAGAAAGTCCTACCACACTTTATACCAACTGATCTTTTAAAATATTTTCAATTTCAAAGCACAGTTTTAACCTCTGCTTTAGAATTATGGTTTTTAGTCTGGGGCATTGTCTATCTCATAAACAACTAGGGCCTCTACAACAAATTTATAAGTGTGTTTTACTGGTTAAAACAATTTCTTTTAAAAAATATTACAGTGAATAGCTGCAGAGCTTAATGAAAATACCACCTCTGAAAACTTTTGACTAATTTAAACTTTAAAAAACTCCCCAGAAATTCAAGACAGCATTTAATTTGAAAATCAACAGCAAGAGCTGAACAACTAATCTAGCCCAGTATTATAAACAATCTGTGTCCATTTAATGAATGTATTTCAGTTACTACAGTATGGAGATACAATCAGGTATCTCAGAGCTTGTGAGCAGAGCTGGTACTTTACATCTCACCACTCATGTGCTTCAAAGGAAGCTGAGGGCAGTGTCCTATGGAGAGATTCCCTTTGCAAGGGAAGCAGGAGCCAGTGAGGAGTTGCTATGTTTGAGGTTGTTTCACCTACTGCATACATCCCTGGGGAGGTTTGCACACGTTGGTACAATGGTCCTCTAAATCTTTGATTTAATGAATTACTGCCAAAGTATTTGAACAGTGCAGTTGCACGAAACAGAATAATTTGTCATTTTATTATCCCAGAAAAGCAAGGCACTGTGATTCCAGTCTGGGAGCAAATGAATCAGAACACACAATAGGGCTGTGCCCACATGGAGAAGACTTGGACCACAATTTCCTAATTCTCTGAAAAATGTTGGCTCCCCGTTGGTTCTCTTCCATCTCTCTCCAACAGTGCTTAGTGTAGAATACATAGACACCCTTCACTGGTCCTGCCTCTATGCTCATAAAGAAGCTTCACCTCTTCCCTTGATCTCTTCACACTCCCAGACACAGAAACTACAAAATGAGCAACTGAAGCTACACTCCTCCTTGGATACAGCAAGAAAATTTCACCACAAAGTACTGGCTGGTTCTGCCCAAGTGTTTCTTTTGGAACTTCAATGCCTCAGTGGGTGTTTCCCCAGATCAAAACAGGGATCCTCAGTAGAAATTCCCCATGGATCTGCCCCACCAGAAGGAGAGGTGGGGTCTTGAGTTCCTCATGGCATTCAAGTTTTCCAACAATCCTAATGTTCCTGTTATCAATAAAACTGCAGAGAAATTTGCTTTCAGTGAACAGCCAGAATGTTCAGAGAGCTGCTGGGTTTGTAGGCTGTGTGCCAAAACATATTGCTCAGGTTCAATTCAAGATGGAAACATGTTTTTCAAGAAACTGTGTCCTGAGAGGGAAGTGTTTTCTGGACAGATCTTCTGCTTAAATTCTGATGCAAGGAATAGACAGTGACTGTTAGAGGGCTTTAAAAACTTAGAGAAAGCACAGCAAAAAGATTGGCAAAAATACTCATATTATAAAAACCATTGTATCCATGATTTCAGGAATACAGTTTTAATTTGAAACCATATATGTATGTTAATACACATATATGCTTTAAAATAGTGGTACACATACATAGTATGTATATTGCCATAGAATTTGTTCAGGTCCACACTTGGATAAATGACAAAATTTTCAAGTCTTCAACAAGAAAATATGAAGCACTACTATACATAATTAATACAATTGAAGATGTATGAAAGCTTATTTCTAAACGTATGTGCTGCTGCTGGAAAGAACTGAGTCATTCGGTCTTCTTTTCTTCTTCCTCTCTATTGTTTCTTACCTTGTATTCTCTCTTACTAAACCAATAGCACCTTCTTGTCTCCACGTGTTCTCCTATATCTTTCCCATTCCTTTTCCCACAAAGCCTCTGCACAGCTCAAAAGCATTTCAGTTTAAATGTTTGTTTTATGAAGGGTGAGATGTGACTGAAACCAAGATTTTTTCCCCCCCTAGGTTGGAGATACAACAATGATTTTTAATCCAAAGTAGTTTCTTGTAAACATATATTCAACGTATAATCCCTTTCATAGAATAATAAAACAACTTTAAATTAAGGAGAAACTCAAGGTTCCAAGAACAATCTTTATGGACTGCTTGAATAACCATCTAATTCCGTGATCAGTTGTGAACCTTTTTTGCTGGCAACTCAACACTTAAAGGATAACATAAATTTATTGGCAGTAACCACTGTGATGAAAATAATATTTTTAGTTTAAATAAAGACTAGGCCAGATTTAATGTCTTGCCAGAATCCTTATGTCTTTTTTTTTTCTATAATTTTACATACTAAAATTATATCTTTAAAGTCAGTCTCACAAGTGAAAAAATATATAGCTATTAATACTCTTGATGATAAATTTATTGACATCACATGGGAATATTACCCAATTCCACTCACATTATAAAGGTATGTTTGAGCTGTAATTGATTCAGGAACCAAAACAAACCTAAATCACACCAACTAAAATAGAAAAAAACCACCCCAAACCAAATATGGAAGATATAAATTTGATTATTTATTTTGTTTTAACTTCTTTCATTTCATTTGCAACTTACCTGGGCAAGGCAAAATGTTGCATTCCTGGTACTCCAGAGATGGGCCAAGGCAAGGAAGTCCCCCATACTTGGGCTCAGGATTGCTGCAGACCCGTTTGCGATTCCGGATACCTCTACTGCAGTCACGGCTGCACTGAGACCACGGAGACCAGGGTGACCAGGCACCATTGATGGTATGAGCAGAATATCTTCCAGAGCGCAGGAAGTCCCCTGACAATCCTAATGAAATAAGGATGGAAAAAGTAATACTAGATTAAAACAGTATCTCATCCCCAAACAACATTTTCCTGTTCAAATTTACTTCTAGGCTTCAATTAGTAATGAATAATATATAAATAATATGAAGGGTCCTGTCCTTTACTCTCACAATCCAAACCCTAGTTTCTTCTCAAGAATCTTTTCTTTAACAGAAATTTCATAATCACACAGAACTACAGTGAAGAGTTGGATCCAACATTTCAGTTGAAGCTTTATGGCTGCAATGACTGAACTAGACAATTTAGTCTACCTACGAATGATAAAAATTATCTCTCTCTTGCACAGGAATTATCATCAGAAGATCTCCAAATATATTACATAAATGTAATTGCCTCTGTTTTACAGGACGAAGGTGACAAAGGCGATAGGATTGAGCTTCCTGTGACCACTCTTTGAGCCAGCTCCCCTGGTCCTCCTGCAGGGCTCTGCTCACTTAATCCACCCAGCCTTCACTGCTGCTGGCTGTGCACAGAGGCTCAGGGGTATCTCATGCACTGTACTTATCCTAGCCATATTTAGACTTTAGATAGTGTCCACTAATAATTCCACAAAGTCTAGCAAAACTAGCCTTTTGTGAAAGGCAATGCTTCACCAATTTAAAAAGCAGTTTATTTTCCACTGAATTGAAGTGTTCTAAGCCACATATAAGCTATGGAAATCAGCCTTTTGGAGACACAAACACACCACAGAAAATTGCTTTTTAATTAATTATCATCTGGCAAGTGAAAAACATATTTTCTAAATAAGTTTAGTACAGAGAAAAGGCACTAGATTAAACAGCTATTTATCAGTGAGAGGGGACACACAGATCTTGTACACAGCATCCAACCAATAGATCTGGATATAGCCCCAGGTGAAGTTCTAATAATCTGCAGTTCATTTGAGTATCTCTGTCACTTTGGGGCTTGATCCTGCAGGTGAAAATACTCCTTCAACTGTACTAAGCACAACACTGAAATCACTCTTGAGTTGTAGCTTTACCTCTTAGCATCATTACTAAGCATCTCCACCAACACTGCTGGGATTTCCTACTGTTGCCAAAGCAGTTCACCTTTCCCAGTGGAAACTCAGTGATTGATGGACCAATAAATGCTGCTTTTATTACAAGTACCTATTTAAGTAGCTGTGATGAGAAAAGGTCCTGTGAATGGTACTTCAGCCAGCAGAGGATGTGGCAGGCTCTCTATGACAGAGCTTCAGTATAAATACAGATGAATTGCATCAACAGTGGAAAAATGCAGGGGGATTGTTGGCAGCTCTAACTGCAGCATAAATGTCTATTCTTAAGAAATTGTTTTGTGCCTACCCACAGGCATAGGCACTGTGGAAGTATGAAATGGAGATAGAGAATCAGAAGATTTACTGAACGATGCCATGAAAACAGACAGAAATAATGCTGTGAAGAGTCTGCCCAACAGCAGTCCTGCACTGAACAGGATCAGCCTTCTGCATAACCATGATGGAAGAGCCTCTTATTTGCAGTGTCCACCCTATTTCTACCCATACTTACAGCATTAGTAACACTGCTTAACTTCTTCCCCAAGAAATACATTCACAGTCATCCCAAAGTAGATGAGGGTTTGCATGTTTTTAAAGTGCAATATTGGAATGATGATGCATTGACATAGAAATACTGGTAATAAGAAACCACTGAAATTAATAAGAAAACAGCAGAACTGCAGTATAAAAATGACTAAAAGTGGATAAAACCTTTCAGGAATTATAGAGGGTAACTATTTCTCTCCTGCTGAGCCAGATTCTATTACACAGATATTAAAAGCAGCATTTCAAAAAACATGACATACATTCAAATGCAAAAAGGGGAGCAAGAACAGAGAAACAGAATGTGAATTATGAATACAGGTCCACTTTCCTGCTCTGTGAGACCCTTTTTATGCAATTTTGTGTCACTCTGGTCACGGAAATTCTCAGCTTATGTACAGAGTGAGCTCTGAGAACAAAATAATAACATATTTAATAGCAGAATTCTAAATCAAGGGGGTATTTAATTTATTCAATTAAGAGCAATGCAAACAATGACAAAAGTATTAATCAGACCAGACTGCCAGTCATTCCATTCACAAATCACTGCAGGGTGTCTCACTTTGTGCTAGTCAACCTATCACATAAGAATACTAGGATATTTTGAAGATATTTTTGCAGGATATGTGTAGCTTTTTAAGTCCTAAGAAAAACGTGTAACCTTATCTGACAGTATGGTGTTACATTTCTCGTGATTTAAATTGGGGATGGGGGAATTGAATCTTCTAAAGGAAAGCTCTAAGGTATTTTAGCTCTGAAACAGAAAAGTATTCCAAAGAATCTTTTCAGTGTGGAGTTTTGTCTGCAGCAAGTGTTCCCCTGAGTTTTCTTCTTTCCAAAGCATTAAAAAAATTATTATAAGGACCAGTCTTTTCACAGGTTTACAGTAGTTAATAAAGTGTTCATAAAGGGGCTTTTACAATTTCCTCTTCAGACAGAAACTACACAATAAAAAATTAACATTATGCCATTAACAGAATGAAAGTGACAAAATCAGTCTGCATTCTAGAAATACTGTTCTATATATTCCTTAACATTATAGCCTTTTACAATGAGGAGACAAGGTGCACAAATGAGGGGAGAAAAGTGGATATTACTTATCTCAATTTTAGTATTGGTTTTAACACTGACTCTTATAACTTCCTGCTAGACAAGTCAACAAAGTATGAGCTAGATAAGTAGACAGTGTCATGTGTTGAAAAGTGGCTGAGCAGCCAGGTCCAGAGGACAGTGATCAGCCATTAAGAGGTCAGCTGCAGAAATTCACGAGTTTCAATCCTGCTTAACACCATCTTTAATGACTTGGACAAGTTTGCCTTCACTATGAAGACTGGCTGATACACCAAAGGGTCGTGTCACACTTTGACAAGGCAGAGAGAAACCTCATGGAGTTCAGCTGGGGAAAATGCAAAGTCTTGAATCTGCACAGGAATGACCCCATGCAAACATACTTTGAGGGCAATCACCTAAAAAGTGTCTCTGCAGAGAAGGATCTTGGGGTTCTGGAGGACAGAAAGATGAATGTGAGCCAGCAATGTGCCCTTGGGGAAAAGAAGGAGTTTGGGTTACATCGGGAAGAGTTTTTCCAGTAGGTCAAGGAAGGATCCTTCCACTCCACTCAGCACCGGTAGAGAGCCCATCTGGTGCTCTGGACCCAGTTCTGGAGTCCTTCAGCTGAGAATTCCTGTTTATTAACTGAGGTGGTAGAGGGTATGGGAGGCAATATAAAATTAATCAAAAGATTACACTGTAGAATTTGTTCAAGCAAAAATTCTTCACAAAGTGTATATACAGCCCCCAGTCCTAGCCTTATCACAGTTTACATCAAATTCAACAGGAGGAGGCATAAATAGAAAAGCACTGGAATCTTTCAGAGCAAGTGGCACAAAATTGAAAACTCCAAATTGTCTCATTAAACTGTGGTTTTCTTGCTTGCTGCTTCTGTTTGCAGTTTGGGCCACTTTCAGATTGCTCTATATCCGACTCCAGAGACAGAAACCAGATTGTGCCACCCAACAAAATCCAATCTTAAGCTGCTTTTCTCAGATTACTGCACCCAAGATAAATATATATACATAGCCAAACCAGGATGCAATGGCCAATGCCCTTGGCGTGGTAGCACCAAAAGTCCAGTTGCCAAGACAAAATCTTAGCTCTCCTTAATTAAAGCACATTTATAGAAATACTTGTAAGATCTGCAAAGAGAATGATCAGTCATAACATCATCAATAAACTCATAAATAGCTTTCCCAAGATAGACAGAACATCTGTAAGTCAAATTCCGATCCAATCTTTATGACAGGTTCATCATTCAAATGTTTTAAACTAAATTGTTCTCAGAAAGCCTATGACTGACTTAAAGTCCAACTAGAAGCATGAATTCTGCTTACAGCTTACCAAGAAGCTCATTTTCAGTAGTTCAGAAGTCATACTCCAGTAACAAACTGCTGCACACTGTGGCTAGAAAAGGGGATTTAACTACTTGATCCCAGTACAATTTTAAAAAGCAGCTGTGCTTCTCTAAGGTGTCAAGTTCCACAAGTAACAGCAAGTACTGCAAAACTTCAGCAAAAGCCATCACAGTGATTTTATGGACAAAATAACCATTAACTTCTAAGATCATGGAAAACAGAAGATATGAACTGACATCTAAACAAAAGACTTTTCTCTTAAGTGCTTCTGCTTTATTCAAGATAAGTAAAATTACAGAGAAATTAGTACTGCCCTGTTGATGATTTACTTATTCCATAATGCAAATATAACTGAAAACAACTGCCAAATTAATTTACATAATTCCGATATAAACCAAGATGATTTGACGATTTATAAGTACATTTTAAAATCTTTTGGTTGAATTGAAATAGCTTCATAAATACACAAGAAATTAATTCTGTCTGAAGACATGTTAAATGAAAGTCACCTGCCCTAACTAGCACAGGAGAAAAAAATCTACCTTTGCAAAAGCTTGTAATGAGACTTTGGTTAGCCTGATTCTGCTTGAAAACTTCAACACTCTCAGCCAAGTTCAATTAATTTGCTTTAAAAGTGAGGTTCTATTAAAGCACATAGTTTAATAATAATTCCCTAGTCTAGCCTGTAGCTAAGTAATACAGCCCTAAGTAAGAGAGGAGTAGCTGTGACACCTGATAAATTATATTACTTGACTGATTTATGACTTATGTCCTCCAGTTCCGACCTAACAAAGAAAATTCAATTATCCAAGCAGTCTAGGTTCATGACTTTAAGCAAAGATGATCTGAAGCCAAAATTCAGGTATCCTGAATCATTTCTAAGTGACAGCATGAAACACTGCTTGAAGTGCAGAGGTAACAAGGATAAGCAAAGATTGTTTCAGTGTTGTCACTTTCTGAAGATAGTCTACAAGTTATTTGACAATATTATTGAAGCATAAAACTTATATAACTTCAGGCCTAAATACCTATAACTTATAAAAAACTTTATAAACCTTCAAAACATTGTAAAATTTAAATAGTAAAATGTAATGGCAAACATTAATGCAATGCAAAGATGACATATTTTAAAAACCCAGAGTACACAGATGGAGGATGTCACGTTAGCATGATAACTTTATTTCTTGAACATAGCTTTTCTGTGTTTAAGTATTTAACCCCAAAGTTCCACTCAGTTGGACTTTGTCAATCAAACTTGAATTTTTCATCAAATTCAGTTCTAACTTCCAGAATTCATTTTGTTCTTATTCAGAATACCACGGCTTAGCTTCAGCATGACAGCATAAGAGATAACATCTCAAAACATACTCCTCCTGACTACGGGACATTCCTGATTATCAGTACATGTTCTATTCTGTAAAAAATTCTGAATGCACTATAGATTTCCTGTGGGTAACACAAGGAAAGATTTAATCAAACTCTTCACAAGAGATCATAGTCACTAGAAGAGTAATTCAGACAAAATCACATCCTGCCTTCACAAACAACTATTGTTATGAGGTTTGAGATAGAGGAAGTTGCAACAACTAGGAATCTAGGTGCAGATTTCCAGGTGCCTGGGGAAAAAAAAATCAAACAAAAGACTCTTTAAGACTGAATGAGTGAAAATAGAAGTATTGCCTTTGTTAACTGCCTTCAGAAGGTAGTTTGGAAGTTAACCTGGTCTCACTCTGGCCGTGTCAAAGACAAGTGTCTTGTCTAAGCCCACCATTGCTGTCTGCGTTGTACACCATGGAAAGAAGGCACTATCTGTCTCCAGAGGGTGAACTTCACCCATTATATCAGATGCTTATCTTCAATGGATCCCTCATTCCTCAGGGTGCTGAAGTTCTCTTTGTAGACTACTATAGAGTCCAGATTTTGGTAAGATAAATTCAACTTAGAAGTATCAGGCAACATCATACCTTGTGAAACACTTATCCCTGGGTTAAAAGATTATCTTTTCAATAAAATTATTCCTGTTTATATATCATATAATCTTACAGAAAGCCAGCATGTTTAATGTAGATATTTAATATGTTTCCTAAGCACATATTAAAGCCTAGGATAAGGTAATTTCTATAGTCTGAATGCTGGATTGTACAGACAGTGCATTAAAACGTACAACATTGTACACAATCTCTTACAGTTTATTTGAAATAGCTGTCTCTTTCCTATCTGAACACTATATGAAAACCCAGAGGCAGTGAACATGATTTATTTTTCTTTCCTCCTAATCAAACTTCACATCAGAAAAGCATGAATACAGTCTGCAAATGCTACTGCTTACTTGATTGAGATAGAAATCTTACCACACTCAGGAGGAGTCTAGTGGGTTTCTGGCAAGAAGTTCTATCTCTAAGCTCAGACTGCAAAGAAAGTTTGCTTTGCTAGCATCTGACAGTGAAACATGATTCTGCTTAACACGGCGTGACTATAGTTGCACAGTGGGAGATTATAGGCAATGAGAAAATTTCTAACAAATGGCTCCTATCTCAAGGAACAGAGAACTGATCTCTCCAGAACACATCTTTGGTAATGAGGTATGCCAGGCACTCTGTACCAGAATTAATCTTTCTGTAAAAGCCAGAAAATTGCTACAATTCAACATGGAGATAATGAAAATAATGTTTCACAGCATCCAGGCTCTGGTCAGGTGGAAGTAAGTTATGATGTTTTCTTGCTATCTAGACAGAAATGGTGAAGGTGTCTGTCACAATTCACGGTTTCCCATTCTCATGACTTCCCTCTGTCCCAAAAGCTACAGCGACTCTAGATGACTCTTCATGTATTTTCCTGCAGTGAAATCAAGGAGCAGTAGAATGGTGGTGCGTTGGCCACATCTAAACCTGGGAGCAGGTTTAGAATCCTGCAGTTTAGATGCAGTCAGCAAGTTTCATCTCATCAGCAAATCACCTCAACAAATCCCTCAACAAATGTTCTACTCCATACTGTTCTGACATCCATAATCAGAAAATTACTAAGCAAACAGTCTCAAAATATAATGTGCTATTTCCACCAGAAATGTATTGGTTAATGCAGCCACTTGGAACACTGATCGAGTTTCACCTTTCTTTACAGAATAATTAAAGACTCTCTGGCCAAAATGAATCAAAGAATGAGTGCAAATTAATGACAAAGCCATAAGGGCACTCGCTAGGAAGAACAGACAGATGTATAATAGTTTCTGCCCTGTCAAGTACTCAATAAAAAATACTTAAATATTCAGTAGTTTTGGGATTAGTCAGCAAAAATCCTTCACCCAGATGAACATTTCTATTACTATGCAACAGGGTTGGGGTCAGGCACATACATTGTTCCAGTGATGAATTATTTCCAAATGAATCAAAGCAGCAGCTTCAGCAAGATGCAAAAAACAAGTACAATGCCAGGAAATTCAGGAGTATTATGTTCAGAAAGAAAAAAAAAATCTTTGAGATAATCAGGCAGAAAACGCACCTGAACCACCGTCCCCATGCCCATCACTTGCACACTGAAAAAATGCTTTATTTAACAAATTGCAGGGTTTGTTACTCCTGCCTATATTCTGCAGGAGTCAGATTAGGCATCCAGCTCTGGGAGAGGCCTTATGATTATGACTTCAGAGCTGAGAGACGTGTCTCTATGCCAAGTTTGAATTTCTCACAGCAATATGATCTATAACAAACTGTCTCTTCTCTTGTTTGCCCCACTGACCTCCTCTCTTGTCATGCATTGGCTTTTGTATACCCCTTTCTTACATGCTGCCATTTCAGCTGTCAGAACAGATTATGCCTAGATTCTCCTATAGCTTTACTTCTACTTGAGATGATTTTTCCAAATCTGCACTACCTGGTGAGAAAATATTCTCTTTCTCATTTAATCTCATGGAATTTTAAACACGTATAATCCATGTTTAAGCGCTGGAAGACAGCAAAAAGCAGCAGCACCACCTTGAAGTCTCATTAAGGACAAGAGACAGGTCATACACCAATCATAGCAGATCAAAGTCTTTGCTCAATAAAGTCTGAAATTTAGTTTGGATGGAAAACAGAATAGAAGAAACACTTGTGACAACAGTTGCTCCATGCCAAAATCTGCCTTGCTATCCAGACCTAAGTGAAAATACAGCATTTGACACTGTAGATTATCTAAAATGGGAATGATATAGAGCACTAAACTAAGTCTTATCTGGAGTTGTTTTATGATTTCACACAGTTCACTACTCTATATTTCTTCAAAAATTGCTAACATCCTGCCCCCTCCAAAGACACACAGATGCCAAGTGAAACAATAAAGGTTTTGTATGGGATGAAGAGCAGGTCGGGGGGGCGGTGATGGGGGGAGAGAATGGAAGTTTCTAGCATATTATCACAGAAGCCAACTCTGCAGCCTCCCCTGCTACCAAAACCTTGACATGTAAGCTTAGTACAGGCAGGAGCTTAAAACTGACTTTCACAATAGTTGTTCTGTCTGAAGAATACTGAGAATTAGAAAGTGCAGGGACTCAGAAACTGTTCTCTCTTTGTGGTGTTAGATAAGCCAAATGCCTTCAGTTATCCTTTTTTTTCCAGCTAACCTGGGTCTTGTGAAGATACAAAAGACTACGTAAGTGGAAAACAGGCCTAAAAATATTCAAATATAATAATATAAAAATCAACATTTTTAGAATTATATTATTAAAATATAATAATTTAAAAGATACACTGATATACAGTTAAAACTAGGTAATCAAAAATGCATTTATAAAATTAGAATGACTGTCACAATTTCTCCTAGTTTTAATTTTTTGTACATATACAAAACTATGTATTACTGATAGGAAAAGAAGAAAATTGTGAAACAAAGTAATTCCAATTTAAAGTCATCTAAATTTGAGATTTTGAAGGAGTTTGGTTTTCAACCTCAGAAATAAACAGAACTTTCAATTACCAGCAAAAGCACAACATAAACTTTTATATGAGAAATTATCCGGTTCATAAACTCCTTATTTATTTACACACCTGTATGAATCTTACAGTTGTTACTTTCAAACTACTGAGAAAAAGTTCTTCTTAGATTATTCCGTATTCTAGCAAAATATTCTGGGGATATGTTAATGCTACACAATTCATCCCTAGTAAAAGCTCAGGGGAGTATAAGGGGTAACAGAATCTTACAAGATCAGAGTTACTGTGAAGAGTGTAAAATAACCCGGCAAATCTCATAACTGGTGATGAAAGACACTTTCTTAGTCTGAATGATGATGCTACATCCAGAAGAAATACAGTCTAGGCTCCCTACTGGGATCACTATGCCCTCCTTTTCATTCTCAGTTCTGTTACACACAATGCCAGCAAGCAGAAACCTCCACTCTGAGCTGAAAAGGGCACTGCAGGCATGTTACTAGCAGGGGGCATGGTGAGCCCATCTGGCTTTGCTCACCATCTGTGGAGCACCCGCTGGTGCCGTCGCTGGAGCAGTAGCGCATCTCGATGCGCTGCCGGCCCACCTCCAGCAGGTTTGGGTCAGGCAGGCGCGCCTTGCAGGTGTATCGGAAACGCTGCTCGTAGTGACCACCATTGTCCGAGATGTTCACCGGCGTCCAAGGCGTCCAAGGAGTTGTCTTTTTTAACTCTGGGCAGGCGTTGGTGTTACAAGGCTGATATTCCTGAAAGAAAAAGGTCATCATAAATATAATCGTCAAATACGACCTTAAAAACACTCCAGAAATGCTCAGACAAAAAGACAACCCTTTTAAAAAAACATCTTTGGATATTTTGGCAACATTTCTAATAGCATTGATCATCAATGAACTTTTAATACCAGTCTCAAGCTGAAAGTGTTTTTTCAGCTTCTATGCAAGCACCACACTGCTAAAAGCAACAATATACCAGTACAAATTAGACCTATCACATCCATAAAAACAGTAAATCAAACACTAAGCACCATAATCAAGCATATCCTTTATAAATTAATAGCCCCAAGTAAGGTGAAGCTAAATATGCTAAAGCTTTCAATTAAGAAGAATTCTAATAAACTGCAAGTACATGTCACAAACTGGCAAATAATTCCTTGGTAACATCTAGTGGCATATGAAAAAGCAAACTACTGCCCATTTTGTTTATTGCTTACATACTTCAAAAGGGACAACAGATAAAATATGTTTTATATTACAGATTCTGGCTCCCTGAGGTGCATGTTACGCATAGCTCCAGAACTGCTAAACCTATCTTCAGAAGCAAATTCCCTGTGGAGTGATACGCACTAAACGGAACAGATGACATTTAAGAAACCAATGCAGAATTGCCAGTATTCTCACAAATGCAGACTTGTCAGTATTCTCAAGCCCCGCAATCTACGTCTTCTGATGAGTATCATCAGGGTCTGTAGGTCCTGCCTATTCATTTTCCAGAACAAAATATACTTCATCTGATGCAAATTCTCTGTAAAATATATGGATGAAATTAAACAACCACTGAATATCAGAATAAATTCACACTGACAAATTATTAAATATGAAAAAAATTAGGTATCAGTGGGAAAACTTCGACATTTTCTCTCTACCTCTTGCCTGTAAGAGAGAGAGAAACTGAGCTCTTTCTGAAAAGAAGCCTACTAAAATTTGTAATATCACTAAATACTAAAAAATAAAGAAAAAATAAAAAGGTTTATCATATAGTACAACCTCCTTCTTTCATAACCTCTACCTCAGCTGATACCACCATGTTCCCAGCAGCAATAGATTACCTACTCCTCTCTTTCCCATGGTGATAATGTTCTTCTTATCTCATACTTTCCTCAGTCCTACCATACTGCCTCTTCTCACAGACAGTCTAACTTATGAACACACCTATATTATATTGTATAATCTATATTATGAACATAGGTTTAGAGCAATCACTTTCAACCCATATTTTAATTTAAAGCCTGTATTGCCATTTCAAATCTAAAAGAAGCTTATTGTCTGAAAGCCTTTCTAATTTTTCCATCTGTTAGAGTTGGAAAAAAAAAATCCCCAGAAATCCCTGTCCCACTAACGCAACGATACACCGGAGAACCCACCATGATGTTCAGGATTCTCAACTTCTGAGGCCACAGGGATTTGTGACGACCCTGTGCTTCCACAGTTTTGTGTTACTTCATATATAAAGAGCTCTTAGACCAAAGGCTTCAGCTGGAGTACTCTTGTTCCCTCCTGAGGGCTGTGCGAAGTCCTTCGCTACCTTAAAACCTTTTGATCACTTCCATGGTGACCACAAGTCATACTCAGGCACCATTTAGGGAAGATTATCAACCTTTCTGGGATCTGAGTGTCAGCCTGGTCTGGTTTCTGGTTCAGAAGACAGCAAAGAACAAGCAAATTATCTGCTCCCAGGTATAACCGGGGAAGTAATTTTTCCATGCCTCCTCAGAGTCAATTCTTTAAATCAGGTATGTTTTAGACTTAGGACAGAACATGGATGACGGTCCTCCTTGCAGCACATGAACTTTAAATAAAGAAATCATTAAATCTGCCAATCTGCCTTTCTCTCTCCTTTTTTTTCCCCCTTTTTTTTTTTTTTAAGATGTCTAGCAGTGATGAGTCTATCACCTCCCCAGATCAGCTGTTCTGCTATTTAGTAATCTGCAAAGATAACAAATTGCAAGTTAATATGAGGCTGCATTTTCCCCTTAATTTAATTTTCCAGTCACTGAATTTTGCTGTGCATTTATCAGTGATGCTGAGAGTATTTCTTGTCCTAAACCTACAAAAACATTTTCATGTCCAAATACCTATACTAAGCTCAACTTGTTAAAGGTACACAGGATTTAAAACCTGATCTGCAGGTCCTTTGCACCCCAATATCTTCTATTAATCCCATTTCCTCATTTTCCTTAAGACTGGACACCAAAATTGGACTTGACATTCTAGAAGCAATCTTATCAATACAGCATGTAAAAGCAATCATCACCCCATTAGCCTGACAGTCTGACTTTAATATGCACATTATTGCATTAGTGCTTTTCCTTCCACAATATTGTACAAAGAATCTAAGTAGACCCAATTATCGTTGATAACCTGTCCTTTTCTAAATCACAGCTTAACAACTACCTATAGATTTTTATCCCACACAAGAGGCTGGTAGTATTTGGCAATATTAAAATATGTTTTATTAGCTTCTGCAATTATCTAACATATTATTTACTACCTCACCAATCTCTGTCCTGCTCAAGCTTTAATGAAAATGTCTTATATCACTGTCTAGACTGTTGATAAAAATGTTAAGTGCTATTGACCCAAGAACTGACTTCAGGCAGACTCTACTGGACACAGTAATTTATATCTGCACATTGACACCACATTTTTCAATTTGTCAATGAACCAGCTTTTAATCCGTTTAACATTTGTCACATATTTCAGTTTTCTGAATCAAATGATTTTCTGTTGAAAAGGTAAATGTATTGGAAGAGGAGATTACTGTATTAGAGTAATCTAAAGAGTGCTGTATTACTTTAAAACATCTTGAATCCCAAACTCTTTTTTATTAGTAAGTAAGCAGGAAAAAATCAACCAGTATAGTAGCTACTACACTGTTTATCTCAATATAGTCACAATAGTCTAAAAGTTTCAGTTCTTCATTTGCTATGAATTTTTGTACTGATGTTTTTCAGTGAAAACCAAAAGCTGCTAGAAATATGAGGATTTTCTTTATTACACATGGCGTAGAAAGGTGAGGGTCACGTAAAGCAGAATATGTGAGGTATGTAATGAACCCTTTGTCAAACAAATATAGCTAGTAGAGGAAGAAGTTATTTAGTGTATTGAATGTTGCTTTGCTAACACACTTCTGAGATGAACATGTCAGCTCCCTCACTCCTAGAAAGACAGACTGCCAGTGCTCAGTATGCTTCAGGATGTGTAGTCCCTTCATACACCCTGACAGAGAGCATTGTCCTATGCTGTCACCAGCACAGAAAGAAAGATGCTCCTGAAGAGTGTCTGTGAAGACCATTTGTTAGTTTTTCCTTTCTTGCTTGCTGCATAGCTTATATGAAAGTTTGAGTGCTGTCACGCTTATCTATTCAACCACTGGATAATAACCACAAAAAGCTCAGAAAGCTGGGGAAACAAAAGTACATGTAGTTCAACTGAAGAATATTTACAGCAGTAAATAATCTCTCCAAGAGAAAATTCAGAGGACTATTGCCAGAATGGATGACTCCTTGGAGTTTTGGCACTAATAATGACCTGGCAGAGCCCCTGGCTTCTCTCAGAAACACTGAGTGCTGCACTGCTCTGCTGACTACCACGTCTGCCATGGAGGAATCAAAAACCACACGGTGCTCATTGAGAACATCAATGTGATCTGATGCTGAAAACTCTGGTAAAAACAGAACAATGAACTTGATCTGAATTGCCTCAGATGTGGACGTGAGGAAAGGGAGGACACAAAAGGCATAGTTCAGATTACACATGGATATGTTAAGTGCTACTAGCATGAAGACATAGTCTAACAGGAAAGATTTGAGAGGGAAGAGAGAGGGAATATGGAAACTGATACCTCTGCTTGGTTTATCCTCCTCCTATCACCTTGTCCAATGCTTGAATGATTTACCCAAGAGGGATTTCAAGAATATGGCTCTCTCCAAAGCAATTTTACCAGCTAGAATCCTGGGCACATTAATCAAGTAACCACACGTAAGTCTCAGATGAATAAAAATCTCAGAAGAAACACTGAGGTCTCATCTCAGTGGTAAAACAGAGCTAGAAAAGCAGTGAGGCATTCTGCTTCAATAGCGCTGCTGAGAGGAATGGAGACAGCGGCTGCTAAACTCCACCTCTGACATTCCACATGGACTGAAGGGAGAGATGGGGTAAAGCTCTCCTGGGGGATTCTCTAGGTACTCAGAGAAATCCTTCATGGGCTCCAGTGATGGATTATGCACATTAGTCCTTAGGGTATGCTTGTGAACCCAGAGCAATAATTACTTGAGACCATTTATAGACTCCAAAAATATCATTGCAATAGTTGAAGCTTAACCACATTCTCAAAGTTCTCTTTGCAAGTTCTCTAAAACTTGCAATCTAATTCACCATATTGTAGCTTTTAGTTTGGACTGGATTTAGCCAGTGGAGACAGTTGCATTTAGGCCTGGCTATACCTAGTAAAGATGCTAGTACTGGCTATACCTAGTAAGAATTGTAAGACTCAATTTTAGGGTGCAATTCAACATTGCAGTTTTTTGGAGATCAATAGAAATTTTACACAAAATACTGAAATAAATACATACCTCACAGAATACATGTCTGTGAAAATGATGAATTTAAATTAAAAATATCATGAAGAATACTGGTGGTAATGTGAGAAAAGGTATCATAAATTAAAATGATTATTTGAAATTATAATATATTTGGAATCATAGATAATAATTATGCTATTAAGCAGCTACCTTGCTTCTGTCCTTAAACAGCATTCCCTAGTATTTTTGCAAAATGGAAAAAGAATATTTATATAATGTTTTCTACCAAGATTTATTTAGAATAATTTGTTTATATTATTTTAGAAAAAGAAAAGTAAAACATAATTTCAAACTAGAGGAGACTATTGTTAAATAACACTGAACAAAACAACAAAACTCACTGTCTTCTCCTGGAGGACATCGAACTGACTAATTTTTTTTTTACCTCTGCATACCTACTTCAGTCAAATTCCTAAAAATTTTGAGAATCTCTGAGACTTTTACTCCTAGTTTAAATTTGATTTTAATGAAACAAAAAGCATGATACTATGATATTTCCTTAAAAAACTAGAGCAAAATATTATCAACATTTGAAGTAATTTTTTTTCATTACAACCAGAATTCAGATAGAGAGTTCTATTCCCATTTATATGTTCATATTATGGAGGGATTTCTCCTAACAAGTTCTTATTTATTTGATGCATATAGTATGTCTATGTGGAATGCACTTCTGTAGCACTCACATGTGGTTTTTTTTCTCACCTGTTAGTGTGACAGACAAAGCAGCTAAATCAACACTGACAGTGCATTTAAATATTTTCAGTCCAAGAGTTATCTTTTATGATTTTCTTTCAATATATTGCATTAGTTCTGAAATATTTTTTTGAATCACCAAACAATCCATTGGTTAAAAAATACTTAGAAATTTTTGCTTTTTGTTCCATCATGCTAAAATTCAGTTTTACTAGCCTGAAGTAATTTTTAAGGTATTAAGACACCAGTAGAAAAGAGTGTTGCTGATCCATAAATTGAATGGTGTACAATGTCAGTCACCTGAGACAAGACAGGGCTACAAGATATGAGAACCTCAGCCTCTCGGCATCTTTCAGTCCCTGAGTTTGCCACAGCAATACACAGTTAAAAGAAAGGATAGCTCTCACATGCAAGAAAAACAAAGGCCAAACCAAATGCAACAGGGCTATAAAACTTAAGAGAAGAACAGTTCCCATGAAGAGGGAGCCTTGTTTACATGTCAAGATGTAAGTTCCCTGAAGAACTAATACACCCTCTCTCTCCCCAGGAACCAAAAGACAGATAATATTTATCTTCCCGTTGTTAAAAAACACAAAAAAAATCACTAACAACTTTAAAAAAGAAACGGTTCATTTGTTTTTACTACAGAAATGTAAAGTCTTATCTATTTAAAGAGGCATTTTCAAACTAAAACAAAGACACGTCCCTGATCATATTTCTACTTATTCCACAGTTTAAAAAGCCAGGTTTTTCAACCAAATACCAGTAGATATACCTTAGTTGAGTGTAATTGTGTGGCTACAATACAAGCATGACATGAAAGAACACTCAAACTCCATTAATTTCAATCCATTAAACAAAACATCTTCTACCCTGTAAAGTCACCGCTATACTGGGAAAACAAGCCCTGAGAGAATTTCTGAGATCCTCATTGTATTTTAACCCCACTTAAACATCCTAGTTTGTAGGCAGTATTTTACCTTCAGTTGACATCCATAGGAGGAGTTCAATAGGAGTTAAATAGTCTCCAATAGATTCCAATGGAACCAGGACTGCAGAGACTATTGCTCATTGCAGATGCAATCCTGCAGCAATGTGAATTAAGGGTGGGATGTTGTGTCCAGAATGGATTTTAAAAATATTTTGATGGATAGAGGGAGGAAAAAAAGTTTCTTCTGAACAAAAAAGATGTGGGTTTTGGCTGCAAATACTGACTGCACGCAACTTTTTATTTCAATTTTGTGTATTTTAAAGAAAAGATTTGGAAAAATCCGCATTGGTGGAAAGGGAAATTTAAAAGGAATTAAAGGCTGAATTTGGATCCCTTTTCCCTGGAAGAGTACAAGACCCTGTGGGCAGGTCAGGGAATTAGGACAGTTTAGCACACAAATCCTTCCTGTGTTCAATATCACTAATTTTACTTCGATAAGGGAAGTTCTTACTTTCATCACCTCTTCATAAACTGATCAGCTTTTGGAGTGAACAAAGCCACCACTTTCTTTTTTCTACCAGCCATTTGTGTAACTCCCCACTCAAAAGCTACATTTTATGTCAAACTCATTAAACTTTTCTTAAGGAAATTGCTACTAACAAAAATTACTGTTTTGCAGGTAAGTTGCCGCTTAGGAGATTGATGTCCAGGGGTTATTTTCTCCAGTTCAGGAATCTTATAGTAAATTCCACCTGGTCTGTGGTTTTGTATGCTGTGTTACAATCTGGCACATAATAAACATGCCTCTTGTCTAGAAGCCCCACTGTGAGGTGGGAACCACCAAAAGTGGTGGATGAGAAGCTGGGGATGTCACCACCTGAACCCAGAAAAGTTTGACAAAGCCAAAAGGACCTGTCAGAGGATTATGGATTCAATTTTTTTTGCCCTGAGTGTTGTCATTTAGGCGGCTGCAAAGAAAAGGAGTGTAAGATATTACTGAATGGATGAAAACAAAACACACAGGACCATAAATAATCAAGGCTGTAAGGCTGAAGGGTTTTTTCACCTAAAAATGACTGCATGGATTTACCAAAACTGACTCAAAAGTGATTTCTATATTGCCACACAGTGAAGGCCTCAATAGAAGTAGGAAAGCCAGGACCAAAATCTGAGCAACATCATGACAAGTAGATGGTGAAACATAAATGTCATTAGAGGTAAATGATGTGTTACTTGTAAATGAATCAAAATTTATCTTTTCAGCTTTTAAAATCAGTGTGTAAATAGCAGCCTTGAAACACATCTTTAGAAATTTAAAGAGAGAGAATTCAATTTTACCTTTAAAATTAGGAATGTGCCATTTGAAAAGACCAGGAAAAGAGATGTAGCTTCCCTGATCACTTAGTACTTCAGAAGCAGGGAAAAGGAGGTTGCTAAAAATTCCATTTTGGGAGGTATGATCAACAAGTGGGAAAAAAGTGAGTTCCTGCAGCTCAAGGAGTTACTGCTTAGCTGGGCCACGCTAACAATCTGTGCATGTGGCTTCATTCATTACAAATGCAAATGCAAAGGAAGGAGGATTAATTCAGATGGAAAATGGGTGATTTCTTTTGCTATAATAACTCAGTTGTTTGCAATTAGTTTCAAAATACTCTTACTGAGAAGCCTACCATTTTTAATGTAGGCCATATAATTCCTAACAAAAATCTTCTAAATTGCTGAAACAGTTATTATTAACTAAAAATATATTTTTAAAACTGCTGGAAATCATGGCTATCCAAGTATTTATTAACCGAAAGTAAGAACTTTAAGAGCTAATCCAATAGTCAAAAAGACATAAAAAGGCTATAAACTCATCAATTTTAGAGAGTGCTGCTTCATAATCACTGCAAATCTGTTATCAGTAGTAAATTACCTCCATCTCATGTTTTCCTTCATGTAGGTTTTTAGAATGACAAAGAGACCTATATTCTTGTTGTAAAAGGAGATCCCTAACAACATATTTTTAAACACCAACAGTGGAAGAAAATCTGGAATTTCAGTTTCCACAGGCAACACCAGAGTTACTTCCTACTTTGTGATCTGGAAAAAGTTTGATTCTTAGGTCCCATTTGCTTAGATTCACCCAATGCTAGTTTTAATGTTTGTCCCTGTGGCAAAACGGCTCCTTTCTTTAATAAGACAGTTTCAAATTAGGCACATCCATAAGGTAGTTCTTGAAATGTACATGCTGAGGACACGTTTACTTCCATAATATTTAAACCTGAAAAATCAACTGTGTGACAAGCCTGCTGCCAAGTAATGCAGAAAATTAGAACAGTCATTATTATTTTATATCCATCTAGAGATCACTCTTTCATATACTTATTAATTTCTTCTCAATTTTCATTATATAATCAGTGCAGTCTTATATTAAAAGTAATGCTTTTACCAGCCTACAGTTAATCCTTGATCTTATTTTCTACAATGAGACAATCTTTTAGGTTCAGCTGAACTACCACATTTTAGGATCAAAATCTGAGGGAAAAAATGCAGCTACCAATCACTGGTTCATTAAAACTGACCTGATAGTGTGAAAGTATTAGCTGCTTATGCAACCATTTAGACAACAAGCATTCAATTGCAGCTCATTTACTTGTTTTTTGGGGGTTTCCCACATTAGTTATAAAGATTAATAAATTGCATTTTATAAAAAAAATGGAAGCAAAATTTGAGAAAACTAATTTTGGGAAGAGCTGAAGCCTGGTTTTGCTCCGAAAAGCTGATTATTGTAATATTCTTACTGTATTTTTCACTTAAAGGGATGGCTTAAATGATAGACCAATCACTGGAGGGAAAAATCCAATAATGTGACTCCTGAGATAACACTTAAAATGTTAGAGCAGTTACTAAACAACAAATGTGTAAGTGATGGAAATGGTAGAAAGTGAACAGATGAGGAGCCATGAACTTTAACTCAGAGCTGCCAGTCCAAAAGTAGATGGTACAGTAAAAAGCAGAACTGCTTGCTGAAATGTGTATACCTGTGGAAGTATTTAAATGCACTGGAAATTGATTTAGACATACAAAGACACAGGATCAGAGATTTTGATCACTGCACTTTCTGATGAGGTAGCAGAAAGGCTGTGATCTGCACTTCTGAATATGAAGTCACTTAGTAAGGGATCTGCGTATGGATTTGGAAGGCCTGTGAATATTGCAAAATACAGCTGCCAGATCCATCCAGCCCCAGATGGTTTTTATCTCATCTTCAAAAATGCCAAATACCAGAAAGTCCTAATCATCTAATCAGAGGCAATTCAAAGATGAAAAGTTAATGTGCATATGAAAATCCATATCTTCACAGGTCAAAGGCCACTCCTCTGTGTATAAGAGAAAGGAGAGAAACAAACACATCTCTCATTCCCCAAATTCTTTTACAGCAATGTTGAGAGACTGGACGCTACGTATGGCAAATAGGTACAGAAGGTAGGTTAAAAAAATCCATTGTGCTATAAACATCTTTTTCAGGCCTTGACCAAGGCCTGTGGAAGCAAGCTGAACAAAAAAAAAAATGCAGTTAAGCACAATTTAATATGTTATCATAGCACAAACATCTGCCTTTCCCCAGGGCAGAAGTTACAGCTGAGCTGACAGATGTGACTGTGTGCCCACACCTCAGTCACTGCTGCTACAGTCAAGTAGATAAACACAAAATCATCTTCAGTTATAGCTTGTAATCACTTGGACAAGGAAACACTGCAACCAAAAAGCCAACATATTTGTTTCTGCCAACTCTGCTATGGGAAAACATGACCTTTAGTAAAGGGGGGACACCTGAGCTAGTTAAATTGCTACAGCAAGCATCAGTTTAACTCATGTGTTAGAGCCCCTGAATATGTGGGGAAAAAAATACCACAAAAAGTGAAAGGACAATCAAAATAACAGTATAAAATTTTACCAGTTGCTGATTGAAAAGCAGAACTATAGAAACAGATATTTGAAAACCACGCATCTAGTTGTGATAGTAAATGTAAATTCAAATTACCTACAAATTCTCATGTTTGTGCTTAACATGTTCAGTAAGTGAAACTGCAAAGACAATTATAAATATACACTTGTCTATCATTTCCTTATGAGTGGGTATTAATTTCTCAAATTATGTACATTTAACCCAGGATTCAATTTCCCAAATGTATAGCTTTGTTGCCATTTTAAATGCTGTGGGTTATGTCACCTACCTTCCAAGTTTTTCTAAAAGCATATGGGTCTCTCACATGGTCTCTGACGTATCTTCACTACAACCTTCACCCAGAAGTTCACACCCCCTATGGCTTCCCAAAAGCAACACGTCTCTGTTTAGGCAAATCTGCATCCTGCCTTTCTATCCACCAATTGTGCCTGTCATTTTTCAAAATCACATCAGAACTGAACCTCCTGTTTCACATTTTCAATTTAATTTGTGTCAATCAAAATACCTCCCTATAAATCAATTTCTCTCATATAACACTCCTTATTTTTAGACATTTTAATGCTCTTGGTTTTATATAAAGTTTATTTACTAAGCTTTTAATTTGTCTACATTTTATTTTTTAAGCTCTTTGTCTCAAAGGAAACACTTTCTGATCTTCAGCCAATTCCTGGTAAGACAGATGTTTCTGGGGGAAAAAAAACCCCCACTACTTGTATTCTGAATTCATATTATACTCTGTTTCCAGTATGAGGAAGATGCAGCAAAAATAACCGTGGTCTTCCTTTGCACCTCCTCCAATAGGAGCTGTTCTGTAGGTGGCATGACCCTGGTGTAAAACAGATCAGGTTTTAATTGACAATAGCCTGTGTGTTTCAGCTCAGGATTTCTGAATACTATGCTCTGCTGCTCTGGGGAAATTCCTTCGGATTAAAGCTCTTTCATTTTACACCTTGTTTGACGTCTCAGCAGAAAGGCTAAGCACTGTATAGGGGAAAGGTGGTACTGCTAAAGACATTGAAGCCAGAAAGTTAATGAAGAAAACAAAAGGAGGAGATTATAGACTGTAAAAAAATCATAGGAAAGAAAATACGGTGGTAATGAAAATTAACTGACCAGGAACAGTCTGGTTTCCTGAAAAAATTAAATCAAAGCACAGATCAAATGGAGCATTTTAAGAATTTCAAAAAGTTGGACATATAACAATATATATTTTCTTAACATAATACTCATGAAAGTTCTTAAAGAAGGACTTTGCTACATAATGTACGCAAATGATCTTTAGCTTCTCTTTATACACAGCTATGTTCATCTCAAGTCTTGTTGCAAATCAAATTTCTGCATGCCACCTCTGCCCCATTTCTTGACATAACATTCACATAAACTCATTTATGAGAGGAAGAAAAAAAGGACATGAGAAAGGATTGATTCACACTGTAGTGATGAAATTAGGCAGAAAAAAACCCCCAGTTTGCCAGTGAATATGACATCTATTAAAGTTTTTCTCTTCAACATACCAGAAAAAGGACATAAATAGATAAAATCTACAAGAGTTGAGTTACATGACAGAGATTGGAAAATGTAACTGTGGCACATGCCTCCGGGATGCTGAGGCTGCAGACTGCCGCTGGGTAGTTAGGAATGCTGTGCTTGTTTATCAAAGCAATATGGAAACAAACCCACATTAACTCATTGGAAAAGAGGGATGGGTAATACATGATGTTGTATTTCTAATATTCCTAGCAATGTGGAGAGGACTCACTTCCTGTAACTATGTAACCATGGCTGGAATATACAAGTAAAACTCATGTGACAGAATTTTAGCTCAAGGTCAGGATGTTTGCTCTGAATTTACACAGTAGACTTTATAATACAGGCTTCATTTTGACAGGTCTGTAAGCATACCATCAACTCCTTTTCATTTTCAGGACAATGACATTAGCAGCTGGAAAATAAAAGTGTTAGTGTTATTATTTTCCTAAAGTTGGCAATTTGGTCTGCACAAGTATTTTGTATTCACGCTGTGATTTTAAATTTGAAATGTCTGGCCATTTATAAATATTCTGGCCTATCAAATAAAACTTTCAAGGTAAGTTTGATGAGAACTACGCTGCTGGAGCAGTCTATCCCTGAAGGACTGCACTCTCTGGAAGGGACCCATGGTGGAGCAGTTCTTGAAGAAATGCAGCTTGTGGGAAGGACCCAGGCTAAATAAGTTAATGAAGAACTGTCTCATGTGGGAGAGACCCCATGCAGAAGCAGGGGAGGACTGAGGAGTTTTACCCCTGAGGAGGAAGGAGCAGCAGAGATGATGTGTGATGAAATGACCTCAGCCTCCATGCCCATGAAGTTTAACCTGGAAAGAAGGTAGAATATTTGAAATGTCTGGCCATTTATAAATATTCTGGCCTATCAAATAAAACTTTCAAGGTAAGTTTGATGAGAACTACACTGCTGGAGCAGTCTGGAAAGAAGGAAGAAGTGGGGGAAAGGTTCTTTTATGATTTGGTTTTAAATCTCATTACCTTACTAATAACTTCCCCAGTCAAGTTTGTTTTGTCCATGACAGGCAATCTAGTAAGAGATCTTTCCCTGTTCTTACCTCAACCCAAGAATCTCTCATTATATGTTCTCTTGCCTGCCAGGATCAGGAGGGGAGCAACAGAGCAGCCTTGGCATCCAGCAAGCCTCAATGCACAACATGACAGGGGTGCAAAGGTAGCCTGAATTTGTACATACGCAAAGAGAAAATTATAACTAAAGATTTTTATGTTGTGGGGTTTTTTTCCCAACTGGACAAGTTGGTAAAGCATCTTTCTCTCTGACAGCCTTCTCTGATACTCAGGAATTTGTCACCAAAATATAGAAGTTCTCAGCAGAAGTCTTTCTTCTAGATGCTCAAAAAGACAAGGCAACACCAATAAGACCAATAAAGGTAGAAAATAGGCCAAAATAGTTAGGACAGGAAGTCTGCTTTGTTTCTTATTTTTCCGTAAGAAGCCTAGGAAAAGATCCTTAAAGGGAAAAAAAAAGAAAAAAAAAGAAAAGCGATTAAGGTAATGACACTGAGCTGTTTGTTTGCGTACCCACAAGATGTTCTTAATGGGACTACATAAAATAAAAGCTGTTACAGCTAAATAAATTCCATTGATAAGAAAATTCAGGTATTTGGTAGGAATTTGGGGATGAAAGTGTGAGGGACTGCAAGCAGTCCCTGGAATCCCAAGGGAGAGGGAATAAAGAAGATGACAGAATGGAATTTTCAATAATCTACATGTAGATAAATTTCTCATAAATCCTCAAAGGGAAGGCTTGAGTGTGGCTTCCTAAATGCTAATTCACCTACTTACACTGTTGCAGTTTTAAAAGAGCACAAGAAATGCTGTATATTTTAACTTTTATTTCTATAATTCATAAATGTGTTTATGTGTGACTTAAATTTTGGTCACAGATTCTAGTACATCTCAAAACAGTGGTTGCTTCTCAAGGCGTGGGTGTTTTAGTAAATATTTTTTAGTAAACATTTTGGTATCAGTGATGATGAGGTACAGAACATGCTGTTCAGTGAAGGCCTGAGCAATCACTCTGCAGATATTGAGTGATACATGAACTCTCTGTCTTAATGGATCCTAGTACTATAGGAAACCTAAGCCATCCAGCCCAAGTACTTTTGTATCAGAGAGAAGCATGAGAGAGATGCCTAAAAGGATTTCAGAAGGCAGAAATGCCACACATAATCCTTTTACTAAGGATTTGTTTAAGGTGTACAAAATCATGCATCATTACCCAGCTTTCTTACTTTTAACATCAAGTATTGCTTGGAAAATTTGTTTCAACAGATGCTATTTTGGAACAGAGCTTTTTTACTTTGCCTTTTTCTTTCTTTTATATTTCATACAAGCAAAATAATATTTTTGTAGCTGTTTTGCCACCTAAGATTGCCTCTCTGTCTCTCCATGTTTAGACAAGTCTGTGAGAAGTCACAACTTTGAAGTTTGTTCCTTGAATTGTAGCTGATATAGCCAAACCTCTTCTTAAATTGTGGAAGTGTTTTTTTTTAAATATCATGACAAAGGGAAAAAAAGTTAATATGATCACTTGGCAGGATGACAAAGAAAGTATCTGATTTTACAAAACAGAAAGTTCTCTATCTGTGTCCTTTGAAAGAACCAATGGCAGATGCAACAGAGTAACTTTTTTTTTTTAAACAAAGATTGCAGATAGAATCAGTCCAATGTGTCAGGGTCTTATCCTGCTCAGAGGCAAAAATTTCATTTTGTATGTGTGAATGTTCCAAAGAGCATTTAGCTAGCACTTGAACAGAGGATCTGTAATCATATGGCTGCTCACATCTCTCAAAGACACAAAACATTATAGAAAATGCAAATTTTTGTAGGATTCAGTGACATTGAACGCTAAGAAAATTTAAATCATTCAGTATTTCAAGTCAAATTAGAATAGCATCCTCAAATACTTTACATACCCATCACTCCTTCTATCAATTTAGCCTCAGAGAGCAATTCTTAGCACAGGAGGAAACTGAGTGAGGTACAGGAACAACATCTTCTGCTACAATGGTTCTAAATGTGATTATTACACCCTAAAGTTGTGTTTTTCCTGAAGATATCCTTTCTTCTAGCAGGAAGGAAGTAGGTGCAGAGATTGCTTGCCTTTCTAACACACAAAGCAATTCCTTGTGAGAGGGTCACATGGATTCACATTATGCCAACTTCAGATTTCCCTGAGACTTCTTTAATGAGGTCCCATGAGCCCCTTTCATATACTGAAGATTATTAATTTTTTAAAAATATCATTTTAGGCACAGCAGTTTAAGAAAAGCAATGAGAAGGAGACCTGTGTATTTTATATCTACTTTAATTGAGTAATAAACAGAAGCATCTGGCTCAGAGGAGCTTTTGATCAGAATAGCAACATGTAACGTTAAGATTATGTAGTTTTATCAGTACAGTGTATCATCTTCTTTCTGGCAAAGCAAAAACAAACATGGGCCTGCCTGGCATCCCAGCCAGTGAGATATGAATATACAGCAGTTGCATTTGATCAAGGGAGTCTCCTACTAATCAGCAGTTAAATGAGAATTTCCAATGCTCACTAGCAGGATCAAGAAACCCAGATGGATCTTTATTTGCCCACAGGATAAGGCTACTAGCCTAGCACTAAGAATCATAAGCTCATGACATAAGTGATTTATTCCAGTGGATGTGAAGTCTACTGCATAAAATCCAGAGACAGCTATCCCAATGCTTAGCTGAAATGGAATTTCTGAAACATTGATGTCCATATTAAGGGATTCAGGTTTGAAAATCCAATGTTTTGAGTTTTTTCATGGGTATGGGAAGTGCCATTAAATCATCTGAGGAGCCCCTCTTGCATTCCAGCATGAATGGTCCACCTGAAACTTAAGCATAAGTAAAGGACTAACATGCTTCCTGCTTTGTAGCTCAGTCAACAGGGACTAAGTCCTGTTTGCACCAGGCCACGACTTTTGCATCAAGCAAACAAGATAGGCTAAAGGGCCTGCTGGGCTGTGCCTGAGCTTGTGCTGGTTTTTCTCAAGATTTGTTTTTGTAAGCAACAGCAATTATCTCTGTTACCTGCTTTGTTTTAACTTTTCATCAGCTCTGTTATAATTGTGTGAGGTAATGTCTACACCAATATATATTTTGTAACTAATGAGCATTTGAAACATGCAGTTACTGAGAGCAGAATGACCAGTTAGACCCCCTTAATAAAACACAGTGCAGGGGATGCTTTGAAAGAGCTGGCAGAGAGCAATACCTGAAGCCCAAGGGCTATAAACATCTCTGATGGCCAATTACTGGTCATCAAATGAATGCAACCCCAGGAGCAAGGTAAGTCAGGCCATTCTTCTCAAGCCTTGGGGGAGCAGAGAGAACAAAGAGCAAGCACCCAACATATGTAAAACACACACATTACAAAGTCAATTCAGCTGCAATATGGAATTGTAAATCAACAAATAATAAGCAAGCCGTGAAGCCTCTTAACAAACATAAAAAAGTTCCTAACCACATCCTAAATTGAGAAAAAAGAAATCATAAATATCAATGTCATACTTCTGGCCAAGGGCTCAGGATACTGACCAGGTGCTGTAAATTGACCCCCAGACTGAAAACATCAACCCCCACATCGAGGGGCAGTGGGAGGGCCAGCCTAAAAACAGAGGAAGTCAGACTAAAAAGTTTGTGTATTTATGTTACCAGCACATAATTTAAACTATTTGATAAGGCTGTTATAAATGTAAGAAACATTAAGACTGTTATCAGACTGAGATTAAATTCTTGGCTTCACATAAATGGTGTATTCTTTTTTGCCTGTAGCATAATTGTAAGTGTTAGTAAATAGGTGGGAGTCCAAGCAATCTGTTCTCTAACTTAATTGCAACAAAATTCTCATAAAATACTTCACAGTTAAGAATATTTTCAGATATTCATGTGCAACTTTAACTCTTATTGTTACTAGATCATGTATTGGAATGATTGAGTTTGCAATTTCATAATTTCCTTAAATGAAATCAGATAAATCAATCATGTTTCTTAGATGTAATTGTGATGAAGTCTTTTACTAATATCAACTAACATATATGAAACTTATTTACCACTGATATCTTTGAATTCAGAACTACAAGACAAGAAAATGTGAAACAAACATCCAGAAGCTCTGTATCTAAGCTGTCTTTGCTATCATGTGATAGCAGCAAAGACCTATGAATGTCAGGGCCTGATTGTGATTATTATACAGTAATTATACTCATCTGATATAGAGGGTGCAAATAGGACTGCAAAATGGGAATCTCTTTAGAACAGAGCCTCAGGAAAATAATGACAGCTACTGAAAAGGTTTAAAATTTGTTTCTGAGTATGTGGATGCTTTCGTAACACTAGGAATTGTTTGAAGCAGAGACTGAAATTTAAATTTTTTCTTTTATATGTTGTACATTTTTCCACAGAGTTTCAAACTTCCATTTTCATACCCTCTTCAGGAAAGAGTCAACTCAGACTTCTCATTCATAGCATGATACTTCAATGTTGGAGTGGGAAAAAAGTGACAGAAACGAATCCTTATCAGCATCAAGTCATAGAGAATATTGTAAATCAAAAATTAAGTTCTGAGCGTGAAGCCTCAATAAGGTAGAGCTACTCTCTCATCTGCAGGGCAGCCAGCCCTTAGATTAGCAGAGGTAGGAGGGACAGTTCTTCTCCAACATTTCAAATTCCACCAAAGGCTTAGGAAGTGGTGAGTAAAAAATGGTTTCCCCTTTCTTTTTTATTTACTACTTTTCTGAAAGGGGTGAAATTATTTACTTAATTTGCTACATTGTGAAGATCTAGCATCTGATAATTTTTACCAACCAAAAAAACTGCTCATGGATTTAAGAATTTTAGGTAGTGGGAAGAGGAGAACAGTGATAAAGGTCCTGGCACAATTCAGCTCTGATTTCCTTAGCTCAGAACTTTACTGTGACATAAGCAAGTGATGAATTGTGACTTTGTAGGATGTGTTAATATAGGTAAAACTGCATTCATCATACACTAGCATTTTTTCACCTATTTCTCCCTCACCAATACATATTTTCAAGATTTATTTGTAATTTTGAAACCATTTAAAAGATGAGTTGAACTTCAAAAAAAAAGCTTTGAGAATTCTGTCTCCAAAATTTGCAATATTTTTTCATTAATTACAGTAATTTAAATCCTTACATGAGTACTATCTGTCCTAGACATAACATAAGTGTAAGAAAATGGAGACATAATAATCCAGAAAGTCAGGAAGATGCTCTTCCATGCAACAGGCATTAGATGCTGTCTGGTTACAGACAGTTACTGATGTCTGGTTCCTGATCTGCAAATAACAGCAGTGTTATTAAACAAGCACTTTAAGATAAACCTTTATGTTTTCTAATGTGTTGTGAGGGATTTTTTGGTTTAGTTGGGTTTTTTTGTTTTTTTGGTTTTTTTTTCAATCTGTCTGTGTAACCTGGAATACTGCCAATATGATTCAGAAGTCCAGTTCTGCCATGTTTTTAATTGTAGCTGGAACTGTGCAGGACTTATGGTGACTGAGGTACAAATTTTACATGCAGTAATTCAGAGAAGCCATTTATACTTTACAGTTTTTGATGAATGAAACAAACGCAGGCTTATGCAATGATTGGTATAATTCAAAGCATGAGACACGAGAACAACACTTGATTTAAACCACTAACTGAAACAGGTAAAGTCATTCTTTACCTAAATGACTATTTCATAACAAAATGGCTTTCAGGAAATCTAGATGAGTGTAACTTCTCCAAAGAAGAGCCTGATCCCAGCAGGACCAAGAGTGATTCAGTCAAGTCAGAACTGAAAAATAATTTCAGACATTTTTAATCTGTTCCCTTTACCTTCTATATCCTTTCCCTTAGGCAGTCACTCAGACAAACCTGGATGAAGCTGCTCCCCAGCACACAGGTGTCTGGGGTCTATTTTTCACTGCCAATATAGCTGCGCTACTTACTACACTTACTTACTTACTAAACTTACTTACTAAAGTTACTTACTGATCCTTACTAAAACTTTACAATACACTCAACTACCATGTACTTCAGCACCCACACACCCACAAAACTACCTATTTATAACCTAGAATATGCCTCAGATATACCTATATGTATATGGATACCTTCTGTAACCTCAACACTAACTGCAAGTCAGACTCCACTGCAGGATTGAAATTGGCAAGTGTTAGAGGAGGCCTTTAAGGGCTTATCTGCTTTTCTGAAGTTAAAAAAAAGTCTTCTGAGATGATACAAACTCTCTAGCATTAAACCTTCAAGCTTCCTATCACAGAATAAGTGTTTCTTATCCTCATTTATTTTTAAAAACTCACATCCAGAAAAGCACTGAAAAATTGCACTGTTTGTACTGTACACTTAAAAATCTATGAACATATGGCTGGTTAACTTTAATTAATAGAATTGAGCAAGCACACATCCATTTAGGAGAAAACCCTTTCTTTATGAACTTGTATTATCCCTTCACCACTTAAGAACACCAACAAACAAACCACAGAGCACTTAATGTTTCTCCAAGGAAAATGCAGGGAAGGAATCAATTGGAACAGCTTTGTGCTCAAAATCATCTGTGAAGCATCAAAGTTATGTTTGTTGGCATCTGTGCTCCAGCTGCGGGGTTTAGAGCTTTTTGCTTTCTTAATCACGTTCCTTATTCCAAAGAGTAAGTACTTGGTTCTGTGCATTTACAGAGTTGGAAAGTTAATTCATCAGGGATTGCTCATACTCCCACAGCCTTTAAAGTCATTTCCCCAAGAGAACATGTCAAATTTGAAGCTTCAAAGGACTTATTTTTTTTACTGGATTTGATAAGTGACAATTAAAAAAATAAGCTAGATTAAAAAATATATCTTTATACTCATTGAACTGTGTAGGAAGAAAAAGATGCTTAAAATTACAATTATCCAGCCAACAAACAAAAGACCCTTGCATTCAATTCATAATAAATATCTTTGATGGCAATGTTAAACTATTCTTTAACTGTTGAGAATCCATTTATGAGCAAGTACTTATCTGTTTTAAAAAGCACTCAAAATGACAAAAACTCTGAGGCAGACTCAGTTATCCCTGAAATTGGAGGAAGACTAAATTGACTTCACTGCCTTTTGGGTAAGGCCCTGTTTTAGAAGTGACAATCAAACACTAAAACCACTTTGTGTGTCATTTTGTGACTGCATACAAAATATAATATGATTTTGAACAGCTACAGAAACCAAATGCTGTATTTTTCCCATTGATTTCAAATATCATGGATTCTGAGTCCTCCTGTTTGACCACCCTTAGGGTGGAAGTGTGGAGCTATCAGGGTGTAAGTGGGGGAGAAGGGGTATTTTGAGGGGTTTAAATGCAATATAACTGTTTAGTAGCTGCAAAAAGTCCCCTGCAGGAACTCGGCCTTTACCCTTGAGTAAGAAACTAGGCTGCTGGTTTAACTGCCCAAAGTTAAGAAATACAAATAAAATGACAAAAAATACATATATTTTGGCCAACAGTTTTGGTTTTGTTTTTCTTTTTCCCCAGAAAAGCTTAAAAAGAATTTCCTTTGCTGAATTCTGCTGCTTTGAGAGGTGATCCTACTCAAGAGAAAAGTATTAGGGGGCCAGTCCCTGATGCCTCCTCTACAGTACAAATGAACAAAGAAGAGAGCTGGGTTCAGTACAGCCATTAATGAGGGACCTGCAGAGGGATGTGACCCAACAGAGCACTACAGGAGGGAAGCTCACCAGGGGCAGTGTTTTAGAGGCAGAGAGAAAATGCTTGCTGCCAATCAAGAAATCTGAGGAAGGGCAAAAAGAAATCATCAGAACTAAACAGCAGGGAGATATCATTAACCTGCAAAAAGCTGAAGTTGGGTACAAACCAAGAATGAAGGGATATAATAATGAATCTAACATAATAAAAGTAAAAACATAATGAGAGAGGCCAGAAAAGAATTCAAGGAGGTACTGTGTGAGGTCTAAAGGCTAAGATGCAGTCCTGCTTCAAGGACTTTAGGGACAGAGAGATTGCTACAAATTAGCAATTGCCCAGTGCACTGGGAAGGCATTCAAGGAGTATTTAGAAATGGCAAGACCACAGCAGGCTGTGCTAGATGAAGACATGATGGCACAAATAGATAAAATGAGAAAAAAATGTCACCAAAGAATGTAACTACAGAAGCAGAAATAAGAAAACTAATACTAGCAATGCACAGTTTCTTGCCTAAATTTATCTTCTTATCTGAAGCCTGGAAGATGCTCAATGTGACATCACTTTTAAAATATACTTCAGCAAGTTCAGGGGAACTGAAAAAATGAGCATGACATCTGAATTGGGCAAATCAGGGAAATCATAATAAAGCATGAAATTAGTGGAATATGAAATACGATCTGCTGCAGAACAAAATTATATGCTCTGCTTTTCTTTAAAAGCAAGCTACAAACCTATCAGAAGCTCTGAAGGAGTCAAAAAAATTATGGATACAGGAGGTAAGCTGATACATTCAGAAAGAAATTCCACAGTGTATCTCAAAGGAATTATTCCCTCTTAGGAGACCTGCAGCCACAAGCTAAACAAAAATCTATTACGCTTTCACAGGTAATGAACTGCTTAAAAGATGGTAAATGGAAGAGAGGAATAAATGGTCAGTTTTTCACAGTGAATGGTGTTCAACATGGTCTGTGCTCTAAACCTGTGTGGCTAAACTGATTCAACAGCAGGGAAAGTACTGTACCTAAAATAGCACCTATGTTCAAAATGAAAAAATAAAATTTAAAAAAACAAAAAAAAAAACAAAAAAAAACCCCAAAAAACAAAACAAAAAAAAAGAAAAACAAACAAACAAACAAACAAAACAAAAAAAACCCAAAAAACAAAACAAAAAAAAAACCCAGAAAACAAAACAAACAACAAAAAAAAGAAAAATAAAAATAAAAACAAACAAACAAACAAACAAAAAACAAAAAAAAACCAAAAAACAAACCCCAAAACCACTCTGGAGGGCATTCTGCAGAGGGAAAAAAGGAAAAGGTGAGTATAAATTAAAAATCGTATGCTTTTTACCAGGGTGGGACTGCAGGAAGAATGCAGTTCTAAGGACTAAATCAATAAATTTCCCTCAAATAATTGAAGGTACATACCTCACAAAAGGCAAAAGTTAATAGTTCGTTTTCATCTCTATTTGTCTGACTATATTAAATAAAGTTCTTCTATAGCTTTAGAAAGGACAAATACTTTTGTAAAATCTTGCACTGTTGTTATTTGGGTTTTCATTTCTTCTCCACACTTCATGCTACCTGCCTCTCACAACACAGGAAATTCTGCTCATACATATTTTTTCTTCCTGTGAAGTTTATGGGAACATAAGCTAGTTTTCTTGAGACTATAATGGAAAGCCAGATTTCGCTTTACAGATGGGGCATCTCATATTATTATACTTCTTCAGTTTTACTTAGAAAACTAACCAGTAAAATAAAACACCAGTCATTCTGAAAACAAAGGAAAGAAGTGAAAACATTTCCCTAACTAGAGATACCAAACAACACTGTATTTCTTATTTTTTTTTCTTCAAAATTACATTCATATGACTCCCAGCAAGATTTTTGATGGATTAATTCCTATAATCCACCAGTTGCTTTTTTTCTTGCATTCTATGTAATGGATCATTTTTATTCTTCATACAAAATTGCTGATGATAGATTTCACTATATGTCTAATATTCCTTTTAGCCCTACATCTCAGAAGAAGATAATACTCACTGCTATTACATCTTTTTCTAAGTGCTTTAAAACTCTCTAACAAAATATTCATTCTGCCAAGCTATCTCACACAAATGCTTCAATATGTGCACTGGGATTCTGGATCAGCTTTTCAGGAAGGGATAGGATACACATAAATTAACTATTTTTAATAGGCAGCTTAGTGCCTTTGCAAAGAGGTTTATGTGTTCCTATGTGAAAACATACAGTATATTTCTAGTTTTGTGAACAACTGCCCGAAAATTTCAGAAACTTCTGAATGAACCTCTTCTCATGCTTTAAATATAGTGAGCATATTTCATTTCAGTTTAAAGCAGAATTAGAGGTTTTCTAGGTAGAATAACAGTCAAGATATACACTCTGGATTTCTGCTTGCTAATGTCATCCAAGGCTGTGAAAATACTTAGCTAAGTTAGGCAATGCCAAGAGACGTCTACTGACTAATTCATGTTTTTCACAGAGTTTATACTCAGGGGATGGGGGCAGAATAAATTCAGCTGTGAAAAATCAAGGCTGTGAAAATACTTAGCTAAGTTAGGCAATGCCAAGAGACATCTATTGACTAATTCATGTTTTTCATAGAGTTTATACTCAGGGGATGGGGCAGAATAAATTCAGCTGTGAAAAAGAAAGTTTTTGCTAATAAGTGGTATATCCACAGTAGTAGGAGGTAACCAGAACAGTAAATTGACAAAGCCACATACAGTGTCCTCACAAGCACCAACATATAAATGGCTTTTTACAAAGCATCCTGGAATCTAACACTACCTTCAGAAATAATCTTCATGCACTAAAGATGGGGCTGCTTTTGATCAATAACCCAGAAGAGTGTCGTGCTGAGCACTGCACAGATGCTGGCTGAGTAACAGTCGCATATCTGATCTGGTGCCTGGCAGTCCAGCCTGTGTAACTGGAAAAGTATCTGCAATACCCAAGGTCAGCTCTGCTATTTCCCACTTTTCCTTCTGGAGATCAAATTAAATTACAAAGAGATCAAAGGGAATCGGTCCTTCCTCTGAATCAGATAGCTGAAAAAATACAGGTACAGTCTGCAGCTGCTTTTCTACATCTAGACCCTCTCTGACAAGGCAAAGCAAAAACTGCGTTTTGGGGCTGACTCATTTCTGGACTAGTCCCAGTCTATGTAGGGCCATCACAAATTTCAAACAATAAACGAACACCTGTATCTTTACAAGGTAGTAACTTGTTTCACTGATCTCTCATGCTAGAAATTGTTATAAGTAACAAGGTTGGAGATTTTCATAACATAAACGGAAAGGCCTGCTTTTATAACTTCATCTTTCTGATGTTTCAGATGAAATAACAAGTACTGTTGAATTAGAAAAACTCTCTTCTGGAAGGATTAATACTTTTATTTTCATCTGCGTTATGGAGATGAAATATGCAGCATGATTCTGCTTTCAAGTAACAAAACAAGTCTTGATAGGGTGACTGTGACACGTCCTCCTGTCCTTCAACCTACAAGAATAAATCACTGTGTATTCTGGTAAATGAGCTCAGTGTTTGCACGAGTTTATATTCTCAGACAAGAAGAATACAATCTCCATCTATTGGAGTATTCAGATCTAAATATTATTATTTCAGAATGCTGCAATAGACTGAGTCATATCACTCTGAAGATACAAAATAAGCTATAAATAAACACAACGAAAGTGTATGTTTGCCTTTTTTAAGGTTTACGAACATATTTGTTCAAGATGAATGTCAGAGGCTTTGAATAAATAAATGCCTTTTATTTGGTGGCTGCAGTATTAGTGCAGACGTATTCCAAGTCAACAACTTAGTGTGAAAGGGAGAATCGGATGAAGCAATCAGGAAAAATAAAAGGACATTTTAATAATCTCATCAATAAATATTCAGAAGTTTTAAAAATTATTTCTCGACCTCCTACAACTTGTGTAAGAACAGGGTTGCCTGACACTATTTTCAATGAAAATTAAAATCCTACCACAGCCAAATAAATTAAAAATTACTATGATGTCCTGAGACTACGTAAAAATAAAAGCTGGCACATAAATATAATTAATTTGTATGGACTTCCATCTAATTGTACTCAGATGGCTAAGGACTGCTGTCAGTCAGCTCAGCTAACAAATCACTGCAAGAGTTGCTGCATTAGTGAAGCTATAAATGGCAACAGTGCATATTACTTATTCAGGCTTCATCCATTCCTCAATTTACTGAGGTCAAATTGAAGAATACTGAAACAAAACTCCCTTTTGTGTTAAGGTCTACATGTGAGAAGACTTTTCAGTATAAAATGTGTAAACACAATTACTGTGTTTGCACTGTGCCATTTTAAGTACAGGTGACTAAACCTAAAAAGAACAAAATAAATCAGGGGGACAATTTGTAGCAAACTGATTCAACATTCCCTTAAAAATAGGAACATTGGAAATGCCATTGTAGATCAGGCCTGCCTTCCCTGGTTATTGTCAAATGGCAGCACAGAAATAAGCAGAATGCAAAAAGCACAGCTCTAAATCTGATTGTTAGTATTCAGCAAAAAGATATAAAACTTTATAATTTGATTTACTATGCTAACAAAAATTTAATTTTTTTTCTATTATAATTCTACCTCATCCTGATACCTTGCACAATTTTATTTGTGTGGAGTTTTATTGGTTCTTAAGATTTAAGCCTCAGCAATTTCTTGCAACAAGTTATATCATTTAACATTTCCCTGGATAGAAATGAATTCCCTTCACTAACTTCTTATTTCCTTAAAACTCAGTATACTGCAGTATAGAGCACACAGAAACTCCAATGCTCCCTCCTGTCATTAATTTATGTATTTGTCCTTCATACACTAGAACCCTGTGTACTCTGATTTACGAGAATCCCAAACTTTTCCCTTCCTTTGGAACACCTTCTAGAGCTCAGACCACTTCCACCATGGGCCATATCCTTCAAGATCAGTAAGCATGGGTACAGAAGAATTTTATGTAACTGATCTATCTGAGGTTTCTGAGGTAATTTTCAATGTTATGCTTCACGCACTCTTTTTTCCCATTTTGATTACAGTTGTACAATGAAGATTGCTACTGAACTGACGACACTAAAATTAAGGTTTCTCCATACTTGAAAAAGACATATCTTTGTAATGGAAGAGACTTTGAAATTTGTAGATGAAATCATAATGAGCTTTCATGACTTCAGTCATTGTCACAAAGCTGTCAGATAAATTCAGCTTCACAATAAGCTCAGCTTTGAAGATAACAGCAGTGTTGGAGTAATCACATTATTGCAATACGGGAAACAAAAACTGTGATTTTATCTGGCTTCAGTCCAAACTGCTACCACCATTCCTTCTGAGATTAGTTTATATATGAATCCCTAGAGTACCTTTTTTGTCTTCCTTGGGAATATCTTGCTGAAACTTCCTAAATGCTATAACTTAATCTATTTTTTTTCATCACTGCACAAACATTCTGGCTAATAGCCAGAATCATAAACAGTTCACACACCAGGGTCACTCTCCTGTCTTGCTCCTTGCTGTGCCTCAAGGTGAAAGCAGGAGCTTTTGTTGAATTCATGACTGCAATTATGATACAAAACTCTTGATTTCTCTTACTTCAGCCCTCAGAGACATGTAGAGCCTCCTAAATGAAATGCAAATCAACTTTTGTGTCGATGATGCCCCAAAAGTTCAGGTCACCAGAAAATATAATCCAAATTTTTCCTCCAAAATGACTAAAAGCACTTACAAGTAACATATGCCTAAACACATTCCTTTAGGAGATCTGGAGTAACCTTCCAATAACCCGATGTTTCTCCTTCTAGGAAAAACCACTGGTATGTCCAGTGGGTAAAGATGGATAAAGCTAATATCGATTAACAGAGTTATATAAAAAGGTATAACTAATAATAACTCTATTTAACCACTCTATCATGAATTTACTATCATTTATTTTGGAGTTGCTCCATTTTGATTGTCAGAAAGCCCTTTTATCTTCTTGAAGAACATTGTCAGAAAGGTATGAAGTGGTCTATGTTAGTAATATCCTAAGAGACTGCACTGCACTTTCCATTTACATCAGAATTATGTTTTGCCCTGGAGTTGTTCAGCAATTTGAAAATCAGAGATCAGGTGAAGCAGCCTGTCTTTATCTGCATTGATTTTTTGTTTTCCACAAACTTGGATGAGAGGTTTATTGTAATTTTTTTTCTTTTTAAAAACAAAACACCCTATATTAAATACAATTTTAGTTGTTATAAGAAGTCCAGGATACTCCAGGACAAACTTTTTTTTTAACAGCTCTCCCTGTTTATGTCAATTCTGATTTCATGGAAATACTACTTATGTACCAAATAAAGCTACACAACCCATACAAAAAAAACCAAAAAAAAAAAAAAACAAAAACAAACCAAAAAAAACCCCAAAAAAACCTCAAAACTAGATCCACAATCACTGGAAATAATGAAGCCTGATTTCCTATAAGTTTATATGTCAAGTCTTTTAAGTTGATCCATTTAATCCTCTCACATTTCCCCTTCCCATACTCCTGCCTGTAGGAATTAGCAGTCCAACTGCTAAAAAATTAAGAGACACGTGTCTAGTCACAAACAACACATCTGCTGATACATGCACTCATTGACCAGCACCTGACACCACTTGGACCAAGCAATGGACTCAGCTGCAAGTCTGTCTCTTAATGTAGAAACAAATTTAAGTTTTTTTCCCTCTACTGGGTCCCTGTTTTTCATGCAACTTGTCCCAGTTCCTTGTTGTCATCTAAGGCCACTCTCCTATCAAATGTATTTGTAATGGGGGTGTGGGTGCCTTACTTATGAGCAGAAGAGTAAGAATACCTGACAGACCACAACATCATCCTGTAAGCTCTATTACTTGATAAAACTAAGCTAGAATTATGCCATCTATTTTTATTCTGGTTTTTAGTCTTCAGTGACAGTTATGGATTACTTTCCAGAGATAACTTAATGTTCTAGGTCCACAACAATGAAAAAAACTCAAGCTCCATGAAACACAAGTCCTTAGGAAATATCCTCAAGTTTCAGTTTCACTCATTAATTCAACTTAAAATTAGTGTAGCACAAAACTTTGGTACCCAAGCTTCTTTCCTCCTATTCTTCTCCTTTTTCATTCATATTCAAAACCTACCCAGTCAAAAAAAAGAAGTTCACATCTCTTAACAGTGAGTCCTTGAGCCCATCACTGCTGGGTGCAGACTGAAGGGGGTTTCAGGTACTTTTTCTGTGGTTATCAAAGGCAGCAATGACCACAACTCAAATACAGAACCTCACAGAGTGAGGTCTCACAGTATTACATCTAAATAACAATAATGAAAACTACATCTACAGCAAAAGAACTGCTGAAAACTGCAACAAATGGCAAAACCTGAGACAGGACACACTCCAGTGTGCCTGGTGTTTTAGGAAACAGTGGGGCAAATTCTGGCTGAAGGAGATTTGGTCTCCTGTCTCTGGTCAGTACAACTCCCTAACTGGATGGAGGCACGTGGCTGTCACTTGACCTCAAGGCACACACTGGCTGTTGCCTTCACCCAAAGCCCTGAGAAAGCTTACGCACTGTTACACTAACATTTATTTACTATGTTTTTTTAAATAAGATTTGGACTTCTGAATCAAACATTCATCATCTGTACGACGGATACACATACACCCAATACAAAGTTCTTGAATGTGTTCGCTTTGACAAACCCTTATAATTAGATTTGAAAGAGATCACAAATCAGATGGCATTGGTCCATGAAAGAAGTTATTTTACATGACCTGGAAGTCCCTGAAAGAGCTTGCTACAGAAATCTCAGAACAGGACTGCAGTCAGTGTCAGTTGTCACAGGTTGAATTGAATAGTTTGAAGAAGAGACAGTTTCCTAGTAGCTAAAAATGTATTTCACAGTTTAAAGTTACTTTAAAAATTACATTTCTCAAAAAAAGGATGCTTCACACTATTCTAATCAAGAAAGCAAACACCTTACATTTCAACCTCTTTTCCAAAATTCAATAAATGAAACAGCAAAACGATTCTGGGTGTGTGCCCAAATATGACCTTAAACAGCTCACATTTGGATACATATGCACATCAGTTCAATCAGTTTATATTTCACATTTACCTTGACCATGAATGCCAAGCTGGTAACTCACTTTACTGACCAAGGTAAGCAGATATGTACAATTGATCAAGATTTTTAAGCATTTACTAAAACTATTTCTTATTATTTGTTTGGGCTTTTTTTTTGTTTTACCCTCTTTAAGTAACTTGTTATTGCTTTAAATTGCAGTAGAATGTGCAGCCTCAAAAGAAGAGAGGTTCTAATTCGTTAAACCTTTAAAACATAACAAGAGTTAATACCAATAGAGTTTGCATTACAAAAGAAAAAAGGACTGAAAAAGGAAATGAGCATAAATAGGCAAACATCATATAAATAGTTCAATTTCTTATACATCATGCTTTCGAGATTGTTTTCTGATTATGCAATATATTATTTTTCTTAAATCAAATGGAAACTTAAAAAATAACTATAAAAATGGCATAATGACAATTTTATTTTCTGGTCACTTTTCTGGACTATAAATTTCAAACTTATTTTGTGAGATGGCAAGCAAAAAAGGGCAGACTGCTCTCTCTGATGGACAAAGTACTTCTGAAAACCTTCCATGTTCAAATTCTCTTTAAGAGATTGATGAAAGAAAAAAATTCTTTCTTTTCATCCTCTTTCATTACAAAAACTCTAGAATACAAGTACACTTTCTGAAAAAAAGTTTTGTTCAGAACAATTCCAAAACATTGTAACAATAACACTAATAATTAAAAAAAACCAAGCAAAACAACAAAAACAACAAAACCACAAGACAAAAAAACCAACCAAATAAATATAATCTTTTTAAATAACAACAAAGGAAAAAAAAAAGAAAAAAACCCCCAACAAAATAGCTAGTATTTTCTAGGAAACAGATAAATATAATCTTTTTTTGGTCTTTTTTGTTTGTTTGTTTGTTTGTTTGTATTCCACAGAAAAACACAGTATGCTTTGTTCTGGTGTGTGAAAAGTATATAGCATTTACCAGTCACCCAGTACAAAAACTAAGATTAATGTATATGTTAGTATGACTGAAATGAGAACACAGACAAATATACACATAAAGCATGTCACCCAACTTGAGCCTCAAACTAAATTCCTCATTCTATTGATAATTCTTTTAAAACGTTATTCTTTTATTACTGGCCTGAGACAAATTCAAGTAAGATTATGCTTCTCAAGGGAAAAGAAGCATTTTCTGAAAGAAACATACAGCTTATCTGAGTATGCTGTAAAATCTGAAGATGTTTGTCCTCTGAGTCACATTAGCACAGTCCAGAGAATTCCACAGTTCCTTCTCTAGGGCCTGTATCACCTGCATACACGAGATTAATACCTGTTTTGTGATCTGCTTAAGCTTTCTATTGCCAGACTTTATCTGCTCTTAAATTTGGTTGCGAAGGTTCTATCTGTTATTAGACAATTTTAAGCACACTTTAGTAGCTTTGATTAACTTAAAGACTTTGACAGGTCCTTATGACTCCAGATTTTCATTTCGAACTTCATCTTTTTGACCTTTATGAGTCTCTGTGGTCTAATTCTGCTGAATCATACTGATTTACAGTTTCCTATATTCAGTGAAAACACCTTCAATCCTGAGTCTCTGACCATCCATTTTCATGTACTGAGTGCACTTAAGCAACAGATGCATCTTTAAGATACCATCATGGTTTTCTCTCTGTGGAATATTTATATGCATCAAAATATTTATCATTATTATTTTATAAAATGAGTCGGAAATAACTATAGGGACCTCTACTGAGTTCTGATAAAAAATATTCAAGTAGCTTGGCTGTTATCTGCTATAAGACAGACAAAGTCAGAGAACCAACTGATTAGAAACATGCAAAAAGACAAGCACAGGCAGTAGCCTGCTGTGATATTGCAGCCTAGGAGAAATACAATCAAACTAAAAGGAAGAAACACTGTTCATTAAAAATTGTATGGTATCAATCATTACGTAGATACAAACTATAGTCATTAATATGGTAAAAGCTGCAAAATAAGGACAGAAAAACAGATTAGGAATGGCTATACTGCAGTCTCACAGCCAGGTTGCAGATTGGAAAACAGAAGAGGCAAGGTTCTCCTAGGAAATGAAATCTGGTCCCCTGATACTTCCAGCAAGCATACCGTAAGAGTCTTAAGTCTTATAAAAACAGTTACTGTAGTTGGATTTTTCTCATGATTCCCTAAAAACTAATTTCTATAAACAAAGAACTAGTACAGTTGAAAGGGGTCCCAAGACAGCACTTCATCCATCTTACACCTCTGATGCATCAAAAATTTCATTTCAAGAAGAAATGAAGCCTTACATAGTTACTATCTTCTTGAATAATAAGTTTTCCAGTCCTCTACCCTTTTTCCTTCTCCTCTCCACAGGCCACAGACACTGAACTATTCAGCTGCAACTCATGCTGCTCAAATGTTGTGAAGGTTTCATAGAGTTCATCCTCATTGAAGAAGGTAAACCAGAAACCTGGAGAGTCTCTATCTCTCTATCATTTAATGGTTGGGAGAACCAGGCACTTTAAGTCTCTGAGTCTACTCCCAACTATGCCTTTAATTCACGTGATAAATGTTTGGCTCATAACATCTTTTACTCCAGACAAAACAAACAGTAGATAATATAGATTACTATCACTTTCACTGCAACACTTCCAGAGATTTTTTAGATTCTCAAGTACTCAAAGCTAGTTTTTTGAAAGAAACTAATTTCACTAAATATTTTGCACAACTTAAGCTAAGAATAACTATAATCAGTAATGAATGGAAAACAGCAGTAAGAGGATACATTATCTTGTCTTTTATTCACAATGGTAAAATTAGTAATTCTAACTGTTTGGAAAAATACATAACTGCTACAATAAAACCAAAAATTTGGTTAAAGCAGAAGAAAATCCAATAAGTTTCATATTTTTGCTCCTTATTCATAAGACTTTGTTAATATAAATATTTAAACTCTTCAACAATTAAAAGAAGGCATAAAAATATTTCTGATTTCACTTTCTTAGATTAATGAAACAAACTCTGAGAAGAAATAAAGTACTTTTTCTCCAGCTTCACTTAGTGACTATGCCCTGCTATGGCTGCAAAGCCTCTCAAAGGTTTAAATTCAGTGACAAGTAACTCAAAGGTTCAAATTCAGTGAAACTTAAACAGAACACAGACTTTATACCACAGTCCTTTGTCTTGCAAGAACACCAGGGTTTATAGAGGATTTCCACAGTAGATGGGTTTCCATTGGTGGCAAGTTTTAGCAAGACAACTATGTACTCCAAAGCTTGAAACCATCAACACAATACTTTTCTAATTAATGAAAAATCTCCAGAACATTTCCACAGCTGAACTGGTAACTATTCTGTGGTGCAGCAGAGTATGTGCTAAGACTGTTAATAAATTACAAACCCCAGCACCATTAATCTCAAATTAGTTATAATAAGAAATTTTTACACAAAAGGTTTTCCTACTTTCCTCATAGAGCTTTCCAAGCAAATTAGAGCCACATATTTTTGATTTAAGACCATGGGAAGATTCTCTGCAGAATAAAATGCCACTATATTTCAGAAACATTACTATAAGATAAATAGGAACAAGTGAGGGAGAAAACCTTCATATTGTGCTCTTTTCAGTGCGAGTCAAGAAGGTTTAACACTAAATCTAGACCATATGTCTCCTTTTTTGGTGCACCATCAGAAGAGACAAATGTTTTGGAAAACTTGATAGAATTCTAAGTTATTGGGTTAATTCCTACAGTTTAACTGAAATAAAAGAACAAGCCTCTTGGATGTTTTTAATCTACTCAAAATGCAAATCATCAGAATAAATTTTAAAAAGAGAACAGATCCTGGGAAAATGCACAAAACCTTTGAATTAGAAAAAGGTAATAAATTATCCTTTCTTTAGTACTGAATTACTGTCAATCTAACAAACAGACCACAGATTAAGACAAACCTCAGAATTAGGTCTCTCTGAAATTAAGACATGTAAAAATTGTTTTAATAGTAAAAAGAAAACAAAAATTTCTTCTACGTCTTTACCTACCCACCTCTATTTATTCAGATATAAGAAAAATCCCCTACATGTTTTCCCATATGTTTCTCTTGATAAACTGGGTATCAGTAAAGCACTTCTACTCATTCAAATCATCCCACTGTAAATTCAAAGCCTGCCAGCTGCTAGACTGCTGCTGTGCCAAGATCACTGCTATCCAATCTCACCTCAGCACTTTCCTGGTGCTTCCATGCATTCATTGATTGGCTCCTTATGTATTTAGATGTGAAAATTAGCTTTTTCTCTGCTGTACAGAACATGGTACACTGGAGTCCTGGGCTCATAACTTATGCACTCTGATGATAAAAATAAAAAACCCACTATAAACCTGCAACAACACATCTACATCTGCACCAACCTCATCTCAAGAAGCTTAAATTCTAGGTCATACTGTGAAAAAGACGAATTATATATATTTCTGATTGATAAATTTGTGGATTTCAGCACACACAAGCAACACAGAGACAAAAACAGTCTGGTGACTACTCATGTTAGGGGTAGAGCTTATAGACATACATAGATCTTTTATGGGCATAGAGTGTTAGGACAGGTGGAAATAGCTTCAAATTTTGCCAGAGGAGGTTTAGATTGGATATCAGGAAAAATTTCTGCACTGGAAGGGTTATCAGGCAGTGGAACAGACTGCCCAGAGAAGTGTCAGAGTCACCATCCCTGCAGGCATTCAAACACACATAGATGAGGCACCAAGGAATATGGTTCAATGGAGGAGTTGTCACAGCTGGGTTAATGGTTGGACCTGATAACCTTTCCAACTTACGTGATTTTATGATTCCATGACATAGAGACATCTGTGGCACATGGCACATGGCCGTAGATATGTGAAGAGAAAGCTGAAAATTGCTTACCACGCTGCAGCCAGGACAGTCAGGACCATTTTCGCACGTCCTGCGCCGTGCCTGGATCCCTCCTCCACACTGAGCCGTGCAGCGCTCCCATGGCCCCCAGCCTGTCCAAAACACATGAGGGGGGCACAACAAATGCTCATTGCAGTACCTGTGAGAAGAGAAATAAGGAAGTAAAGAATTTATTTATTATCAAGGCATGACCTCCCCCAAAACCTCCCTCATTTGCATAATTTAGATAGATATTTGTGCAAGGAAATATTTTATACAAAGTGCCTCTCCCTACTCATTAAGCACCTCACTAACAGTTGCAACACTGCACAGAGTGTCTAAACATTTGAGTGGGGTTTTTTTAGGTTGCAGTTGTGTGGGTGGAGCATTTGTTTGCTTTATGCAGTGACTTTAAACATTTCATGCGATGCAGCCACACGATTGCACTGTGGTCACGTAAGCAAGACTGCAAACTACTTTATTAAAACCAGATGTGCCTCTGTGGCAGTCAACCAAACAGAAGGCAAACATTCATGCAGGCAGTCTCTTATCAGTCTCCAGCTAAGAATTGATTAGGATCTATCTCTCTCATCTTCAGATAGCTACAGTTGCTTTTTGCTCTTCATAGCATTTCTGCTTCTATGGACAACATAAAAGCTAAAACATTGATTCTAGGCATAAAGACTTGCACTTGTTTATAATGTTATTGCTTTATCTTTTAAAGGGTGTTTTTAGCTATTATAATCTTTGAAATATTCTCCTATAGGCTGCAAACTGATTCAGAGGCCTCGTAGGTTCTTGAGGGAAGCTCTATTGAGTTGTCATTTTTGTAACAATACATTCAGAAGGAATGTGGGAAGGTCCCAGCTTCAGCTGAGTTTTTTCAATTTTTGTAGAATCCTTAGATTCCTGATTTTTTGAGTGTGCCATCCAATAATTCTAGCCATAGCGTATGCTACTTTTTAAGGAAGCTCTACACAGGTCCAAAGGATTTGGGTCATCAGCTAGTGTGACTAGGACTCCCTAAGACACCAAGCTCTTACTTAGATAAAGCAAACACACATAGTGTGTTTGCTTTAGTCAGGAAACAGACAACACTAAAGAAATCCTCTGATAGTTTATGCATGCATCTGGGTGGCTCTTGTTACAATACTGACTGCCCTGAATGAACAAATCAATCTGACACAGTATTCCCCAATTTTTACACAATTCATCCAAAATCGAATGTCTTCTTGCCCTTCTAACAAGTTTTCATCTCTTGGCACTCCTCTACAGTGAAAACTGACTCTAATACTCCAGTTATTCATTTTCTACAAAAAGAGAAATGACATTATGAAAAGCTGTCATTTTCAACAAGAATAGCCACAACAGGTTTTTTGCTTGTATTCAGAAAGCCTCAATATCTGCAAGCTCTAATTCTTCATTATCCTTCATTATAAGGAATTTGAACATTTGGAACTCTATGGAGGGCAAAAAAATAATGTTGGTGGTGTAAGTAACATACTAAAGTAGATTTATTGCATATGCTGGAGCCTAAGATTCAAACTTTGTCCCTAGGTCTGGGGAACTCTATTAAAATCTAAAGACTGGGAGGGAGGTTAATAGGGGAGTGACATTTAGTTTTCTGCTTTTATAGAGTTAAGAAAATTATTCACAGCTTGTATTGACCTTTCCTCTGGAAACTGAGGAAAAAATGCTCAAACCCTCAATATTTATGAATCTGGTGTCAGAATTCTTCAGTGCGTGATTTGGGTAAACACATTACAGTTCACATTATATTAAAGATACATAGGAATGTTCTGTGCCTGAATATTCTTTCCCTAGAACTCCAACTGCACACATTCTTTGTCACATGCAGTCATTTATGTGAATGTGTGTGATAGTTTCTTCCAGATAATTTGTTGAGAATGTATGGTCAATAAAATATAGATGTAACATCAGCATTTATTCAGTCAAATTAGAACTAACTTTGCATAATTTTAGTTCTTAATGAAAATATGTTAATTTGGGAGACACACTGAGGCTGAAGCAAATCTGCCATGAAGCTGAGAATTACCTATATTCAGCCATGCAGAAGTAAAATTAAGGAACTTGTCTTGTCTTAAAATAAAGGCATCTACAGTTTAGCTATCTAAAAATGAAGTAGTCATCTAACTTGAACAACAGCTCATGGAACGAAACAGTCCAGTTAAAAATATGATTTCTGTCACCCTAAAGCAAAGGTCATTTAAATACACCCCTCAATGTACAAATTGCTTTTCTTGGACTATAAATGCTACAGGGGAGACAGACATCTAAGCAGCCGTTAAAGGCAATGGAAACCTTGTCAATACAAACTAGGGAGACCAGAATGATTGATTCGAAGAAGTTAAGGAATATAGAGCAGAAGAACACAAATTACTGTTCTCCACAGCCTGTATTGACTAAATTTCTACAAGCTACAGTGGAAGTTCAGACACCTGACTCACACATAAACATTCATATTCGTGAGCCCCTGAAGTTAGGTATGACAGATCTCACTTTGAGGACAGTCATGCCACTATAGAGTGTATAGAGTAGCTCTTTTAGTGTCTATGTGCCTGACCTCCCACTCTCTCACTTCAGCAGGAGACAGAAAAGAAACCTAATAACAGTGACCCTTCACAGTAAGCACTTCAAAGGGCTGGCAATTCTGTTATCCAACACTAATTAAAGATGCAGCTGAAATAAAGCTCTAAAATCTCTATGCAAACTACTTCAATTTAGGAAACAGTTTTGTCATTTTTTGGGGTTTTTTTAATAGTCAACACTGTCAATTTTTCCTTTTTTTTTCAGGAAAACAAATTAAAAAAAAAAAAAGAGAGAACAAACCAAAACCCGACACAGCATACAAGTAGAATCTTATTTTCATTTCAGCCAGCCAGCCTCTGAAAACATCAGGTATGTTTTCACAGCTAGAGACATCCCTGCAATTGATCTTTGAGAACTGTGCTACAGCATGGGGCTTTGAGCCAAGTTTCATTATATCTGTTCTTGGCTGCATTTCAAGTCACTCAGCAATCCTTTTTCCCTTTTGCTCTTTCTTCCCCTCCTAATTTTGTTCTCAGGACCCACAGGGCTAACGTTTTACAGTAATTCAACAAAACATGCAATGCAAGAAACTTGAATCTGTGAAACCACTGCCCTCTCCCCTAACCTAACTGCAGGGAGGTCAGAATGGAGAACAGCCTAGAGAAATGTGGGTTTTGTACAGTGACCCTTCACATTTCCCTTGAAGTGAGCCCAAGTTCAAATACCCTAATAAAGAAATTTTCATACTGGGGGAAGGGTGAACATCCTCTGTCCATTTGTGTCCACAGCTATTAGTGCCTACAGCAAATTTTATAACTACAATTTAATTGCAACTAGCTTTACTATTTTTGTTTCTACAAAAATCTCAATCTTTAGTAAGACATCAATTTATTCAATTCATTTCAGTGCTGCTGTCCAGCACTAAGTATTATGGGCTAACTGCATGACAGTTACAAGTATGCCCTTTTTATTCCACAGAGAGATGTTATTTAAACAAATATTTTGTAATTTTGAACTACGTTATACTACCATGTGTTTAAGAAAAACAAACTAAGCTTCATCCCTGTGTGCTCCTTCCTGTACAATGTACTGTTCTGTGCTGGGTAGTTGTGATTACCAGCTGGTGATTTACTGGGATGCACAGACTTATCCGAGGCCGATGGGAATGCCAGATTCCTTTAACTGAAGGCAGGCACATGACATGCACATGCCCTGGATTGAGATTGTTACACTGGCAGAAATACCCACCCAAGAGACTGTGGAAGCTCATCCCAGGGGCTTCTGTGGAAGAGAGGGAGCAGAGAAAGCAAGGAGGGTGGGAACACACACTTCCCAGATGACAAGACATCCATGGGAGTGCAAGCAAGCCTAAAGCCTTGTGGAGTTTAGGCTGCTCTGCTGAATTGAACTGGGCTTACTCATACTGCTCAAAAACAAGCAGTGCTACACAGAGCAGGCACTTGACTCTCAGAAGCTCCTCTTTCTCATGGAAACAAGCCCAAAAGCTGAATGTTTGCTGAGAACCATGTACAAAATAATGCAACAACATGTCCCGCTTCTAATCGTTTTATACACGCCAAAATATCCAGGGCTTTCAAACGTTTACTCCTTGTCTGCAGCCAATTTACTTTCCTAATTGTCATGTTGTTTTTCTATTCTTTCCTGTGTAATAAAAGATAAGTGCATCCACTGAAAGCAAGGGATTTGCATTTTAATGTCCCTTATATCTGCACAGATAGGAGGGGGACCAGTGGACTTAATTAGGCCATATCTCCAGCATCTTCCACAGAAAGGACAAACATTCTCACCCCATGATAATGTCAAGACAGGATACTACAGACTCTATAAACTAAGATCTAGAGAATTTCCAGCAGCTTCAGTGAATATTTCTTTTACAGGAAAAGTCAGAAAAATTAAGCCCCTAAGGAGTTGATCAAGATGTCTTCCATCTGGAGTCTTAACTACAAAATTATTCTTTTATTAGCAAATTTTGTTACAATGTTATTTTTACTCCCTCTCCATATTCTGACTACATGCACACGAGCTGCACTTTTGATCTACTTTTACAAGGGGAATTTGCTTTGTAATACAAGTATTTGCTGTTATCTCTCAACAGCTTTCCCCCCCGCCTTCCCATGCACCCCTTTAGCAGCAGAGCATGAAACAGTTTAACGTATCTTCAATGCTTTAAATTGGCAAATATTGCCATTGATTTCAAGGGAATGGCCAGCGAGCACAGAGCTGCCTGATACATTAGCCATGATAGGATCATGGCTTTCATGAGGTAAAACAAATATATCCTAGACAAACATTTAGCTCTTAACACATGAACAAATACTCTCAAGCTGAATATGGATCCACATCTGATAGTAAATTTACCTCAGATATATGCTGCCTTTTTTGTGTTTGCTTTCCACGGAGTTATGTACTGGATTTCTACTGAAATCACTGTTTGTTGAAAAGCTGTTTCAAAGTTTGGCACATAGATGGCTGTGGAAACTGAATGCTATATTTATACCCCTGAACATGTGAAGGTTATTAGAGTACACACATTTACAAAGACAAATGCACTCAATGTGCAAACCAACTAATTCAAATTTTCACTAATACAAAATATATTTTCATTTTACATATGAGCTGGGTCATCAAAAAAGTAAACTGTTAGGCTATTTATAAACATTGGTTGATTTAAATAAGAAAATCTGGGAAGTTGCTTCTTGGCACCTTGGAATCAAAAATAGTAAATATTTCTCAGGAGTTACTGCACATGTAATATTTGTTCAGCCTGCCTAAATGTTATGGGCTCAAAGGAACTGCTTCCATTTGATGCTGATGTAACTCAATGAGAGTGAAACAGTGAAATATTACTACTGTAAATGCTGGTACTCCATTGCCCTCACAGCTCAAAACTCTCCACAAGCTAGCAGAGCCATGAGGACACTCATAAAACACTAATGGCCCCATCCAGCTTCCCCTGATTCCTCCATCCACACCAATGGGGCAAGGAGCTCTATTTAACCTGATCCTAACCCTGGCCAGTGGTTTACCTTCCTACCTGGACTTCAGACTTCTCTCATTGTCATGATGTCACTAGGATCTAGACTCTTGGTTGGGTCTGGTCACAATCTCCAGGCTTGCCCTGCTCCCCTCCTGTGGGATGGGCCCTGACTGGCAAATATCCCAGAACCTTCTGCTTTTTCACAGCTCTGTAAAGATTTATCCAAGTACTTGGCTTAATACTGACAAAAATCCTGGCAAATAACTGATTCCTCATTCCTCTAGCTGCTTTACAAAGTATTTGACAAAATTTCCTAACTTACCACACCCTCTAGAAAAAAAATTAAGGCACTTAAAAAATTATTAAAAGTATTGGGACATAACAGGGATAACAAACAAAGCCAAGGAAGAGGCAGGAAGGTCAAATGTGAGCAAGCTATGAGTGAGAAAAGTGCAGGGCTGTCGGAAGTGAAGGGTCTTTCAAAGAGACAGGACACAGTGGCAGAAGAACTCTGAAAGAAAATGGCATCCTGCAGTAAAATCACAGGCACATTCATCCCAGGTTGCTGCTGAACTGGACAGAGATAGAAAGGACAAACAAGCTGCAGGCTACAAAAGCAAAGCAACATACACATATTGTTCCTTCAGAACTGTTGCATACCAAAATTCAATCCTTCTGGATTGCTATTTCAACTCATCATAAGTCACTTTCCAGTTTGTAAGCGCTTTTACAGTGCACCCATTGTCTTTATGCTCATATAATGAGGAAAGTATTTCTCATGGTTTTCTTTATTTCTGTGAAACATGTTATCAAACATTTATTCCATGTTAAAATAAAATGAACAATTTCTATTACCATCTATAGTCCATCACCCCAAAGTCTCTCCAAACTGAACTTTTTTTTTCTATGTTTTGTCTCGTTGTGTCCTGCCCTGGACTGACCTCTCAGTTCAGGAAAATCAATAAATGTTATTCATGCTGGAACAGAGCTAAATAACAGCAGATACAATCTATGTTTGATGGTGATGGCTTTCTGGTTGGGAAACCCATTTTCAGAAAGCAATTTACAAAAGAACAAAATCCGCTCCTCTGGAATGAAATGGTAAATATTCATGGCCTTGAAACAGCAAGAAATGTTCACACATTATGTGATACTGATCCTTTACATTTAAGAGTTAGAAAGACCAGGTCCCTGGTGATCCATTAATACGTAAATGTGTGATACAACCTTGCTTCAATGAATCTTTTAATCTGAAGAAATGCTAGAGTTGGTGTTTAATTAAATGCCTCACTGAAACTCTTCATAAAGGTTACTAACTTTAGTTTACATCCAACAGCCATATAGGATACTACATCATCCATAAAGAAACACTGAAGTAATCTGTAAGTGCATATTGGAAGGAAACATATCCGCATACAGCTCCTGGAGTGGATGGCTACAGGACTCCAAATTTTCACACCAATGCTAGTCTTCTGCTATCCAGCTTTCTGGTATGCCTCTGGAAACAACATAATGCATGCAAGAGATGCAGTTTATCTGAATATATTCTAGCTTGATTTAAAGAAATATTTAATTCCTGTTAAAACTGCAAACACAAAAATTAGAGATGCATGTAGGGTCCACATAAATTAGAGAAGTAATTAGGGTGCATGTAAAATAGAATGAAGGGCCTGAACTTGACATTCTGAGCTAGTGACAAAATACTTAGTCTTGTGCCAAAACAGTACATGGTGAAATCAAAATCTGAGCTAACTTGATCTGCTCAGGGGTTAAAAAATATATACAAACAATTTAAAAAAACCCACCAAGCCTGAAACCTTACTAAAGACATTTGAGTTTAAGGTGTATAATATTTATTGAATAGAAAACAAAGCCCTTGAAACCTCCTTCTATGTTATAGAAATGCTTAATTTATTTACAACAGAAAAAATGAACTCACAGCATCAGTAACATAGTGCTGTGACCTTATTATATTTTGTTCTGAATTCCAGGTCTTGAGGCTGGATAAGTTACAATTCAAACACAGTGCAATCAATTTTCAAGGAGAATCAATTTTCAGGGTCTCAAGGGACAGCAGCACATTGCTTCAGCCCAATTGTCTGGCACTACCAGGAGCTCTCAGGTGGCTCAGGAGGGATGAAGCTAAGCAAAAGATGAAAGATCTGCTGCAGACCCACAGCCTTGTTAATGGGAATACTGTACTGCACAGCAGTGAAGTTAAAGAGAGAGCGAAAGGAAAGGGAAAACCAAGGCAAATAAAGGAGAAAATGTCCTGTGGAATACAACTGCACAGAAGAAATTAAAACAGACCATGGAAAAAAGATAACTCACCTCTCCTCACGATTCTGTCCCACACAGACACGTCCTCCATGTCGAGGGGTTGGATTGCTGCAGGAACGCTGACGAACTTGAAAGCCTATTCCACAAGTGGTGCTACAAGGTGACCAAGAAGTCCATGGTGTCCAGCCTCCATTTCTGGTAGAATAAAAAGCTCAGGCTCTGTCATCTGTTATACATAGCGAATGGCTGATTAGGTGTGACTGACAGCAGAATCTGGCCTACTAATATTTCTGTAGAAGTCTTTAATACTGCATCGTGCTCCATTTCTTCAAGAATACTGAACCAAAATAAAGATGCTATGATATTTCATATTCCATGCTTTGCAATGAATTTGCTTTTGCTTTTAGCGACTGCTAAAATTACCCCCTTACACAAGAATTACATAGACATGAAGATATTTAGTTGCTTTTGGTCACTTTGTTCTGGGTAAACTACATATGCAAACTCCTGGATCAATGTTCTGAAGTTAACTTTAAATTACATATCACTTTCAGGGAGATTAAAATGTCAAATTTTGCTACCTTTCTGAAAGGAAAGTGATTAAAGCCTGGAGGAAAAGGAGGCTCAGAGGACACCATATTGCTCTCTACAGCTACCTGAAAGGAGACTGCAATGAGGTGGGGGTTAGTTTCTTCTCCCAGGCATTGATCTCTTGATTTTAACAGGGGACAGAATGAGAGAAAATGTCACCATGTTGTGTCAGGAGAGACTTAGATTGGATATTAGGAAAAATTCCTTCACCAAAAGGGTTGTCAAGCATTGGAGAATGCTATCAAGGGAAGTGATGGAGGCACCATCCCTGGAGGCATTAAAAGACTTGCAAATGTTGTACTTGGGGATATGGCTTAGTGGTTGACTAGGCAGTGCTTATTAATGGTTAGACCCGATCTGAAGTGTCTTTTCCAGTCCAAATGACTCTATGACACTAAAGTAAGCATTAAAATGCATTAATTCTCAATTTCAATTAGTTCTAATTTTTGGTTAGTTGTCAATTTCAATTTCAGGTTATTCTGATAAGATGTCAATACCTTGCCTACAGATTAACAAAAAAGCTAAAAGAGTTCACACACTTGTATGTACCTTGCATATGTGAAAAGGAAAGGACTCCCACGTGCCCCACCCACCACCCCCACCAAAAAAAAAAACCAAAAAAAACAACCACCCTAGAAAAAACATTACTGACCAAAACTCTGAAAAGGAATTCCATATCCTGTACTAGGCAAAAAAACCCAAAACAAAAAAAAAAAAAAAAAAAGAAAAACCAAACACTTCAGCTGTTATCCAAAGCTTTAAAAGGTTTAAATGGCTAGCTTGCAGTTTTTGTGCTGCTAGAACACAAACAGAAATAAAGAAAAAAAACCCTAAACTATATTGATCTTTTGATCTTTCATCATAAAAGCAAAAGTTCAAACATTGCCTTTCTAATATAGCAGTGTTAACATAAGTAAGATGTTAAAACAGTAGTGTAATAATGCCAAAGGTAGAATACAAATCCAGTCCCAAACCCCGTTCCAAATTCCCTTCTAAACCTGACAGCTGTTGTTTGATTGTTCAGTATCTCACAGCATGTTTATCTTTTCTATCATTCTCCTGATGCTATATAATATATTGTTAGATCTTTAGAAATTCTCCTAAAATAGACTATTTTCACTTACACAGCTTGCAGTTACCTTGTGCAGAAATGTAATCAGTTTTATTCACTATCATGAAGTGATTGTGATGTTGAAAAAAAAAGAAAAAAAAAACAGAAAGAAGCACTGAAAATAAGCAGAATGCACCAGTATATGTTTCATCTTGCAATTAAAGTGCAAAGTATGTATAATATATGTGTAAAATGTTTTAAACATGAACTTCTGATGCAGTTCCAAATACATAATGTTCTGAGTCTCTTTGAAATGATCTGCTCTCACTGATTGGCTCTGGGAGTGGTCAAGTTCCTGAAGAAGACAAAAGAGTGGCTGAAGAGTTCTATACAGACTGATAATATGAAAACATTTTTCATTTCTCAGGGCAGAATGGGGGACTACAATCGTAATATGAGACCTCCAAAAAAAGTAAGGCATTTCTAATTTCCAGAAAAGAAAGTTGTATGAATTACAGAACTGAGACTATCCATACTTTGGATATTATGTAACACTGATTTCTTTTTTTCTTTCAGAGCTTTTGTTAAAATTACCTGAGAACAACATTATTTGGTATATGGCATTTGAAATGATTCTGTGCTCTCTGACTCATTCTCTCTCCTACAAAGTCTGAGAGAAATTTGCTAATGTCCCATTTGCCCTTTCATGCACAGGATCAGTAGATTTGAGTGGAGATTTCAAAGGGTTGGCTTTATTCTGATTAAGTTAAAACATTTTAAACCACAAATGATAGAACCTGAAATTGTCTTGCATACCTGGAACAGTTGGCAATCTCCATGGTTGGTCCTTCACACAGCCATCCTCCACACTGAGGAGCAGGACTGTCGCACACGCGCGTCCTGCAGAGGCAGGAGCCAACACTGGCCCCGTCAGTGTGGGTGCAAGGTTTCCACTGTGACCACGTTCCAAAATGTCCATCCACTGTCAGATTCCTCATCTAGAAACAAACACAACAAAAAAGTTTACCTGAGGCTTGGCATTCCTTCTCACAACCTCTTTATTCTGCTGTGCAGTAAGGTTTAGCCATCAGCCACCAACAACAGCAGCCTCCACTGGAGAGATACACCTTTCAGACAGCAATCTCCCCTTATAATTCCTACAGCTGCATAATTTCCACAAATTCTGACCAATCTGAGCCACTGGATGCCACCACCATAGCAATAACAGAAATCACAACTGTTACCTTTCACAACCATGCTTGCCTATCTCTTGATTATCTTCCGTAATCCCCACTTCCTGAAATTTTCCAGTGAAAATGGAATCTGGGGACTGACTGTAAAAACCAAGATCAAAAGGAAGAGCCAGCAGAAGATAAGGAGAAATTAAGGAGAAATTCTCTATGAGGATGACGAGACACTCGAACAGATTTCCCATGAGAAACAGTGGATGCCCAATCCATGGAAGTGTTCAAGGCCAGGTTGGATAGGGCTTTGAGCAACAGGGTCAAAGTGGAGGGTGTCCTTGCCCTTGTCAGGGGGAGATTCAAACTAAATGATCTTTCAGTTTCCTTCCAATGAAACAATTCTAAACACAGATGCTGAAGGGTAACAAAACTGGGATGATCAAACTCAAATCTCCATGATGTGTGTCTTTTTTTTTGAAAACAGATTTTTTTTGTCCTTTTCATAAGGAGGAAAAGCGGTTTTAAATATGGCAGTCTCTAAATGTTATAGAAAATTCTATGTATAAATCCTAGAAACATTTCCAAAATGCAGCACCTAACCCTACATGATGAAAAAGTTTTCTCCCACAGAATTCAATTATTCTCAACCCCTTTGGCTGGAAGGCTCAGACCATTCTCATCTCAATTGGAATGTTTCCATCAAGCAGCTGTAACACATTTAATATGAAATCTTCATTGCCAGATGAAACAAAATTAGTTAGAAAATGAGTTTTTCTAAAGAAAATGGAGCAGGACATGGGGAAATTCAGCTCCCAGCAAAGACAGATTTTGATAATATTCATTTAGCAAGGTGTTAATCTTGACAAATCTGTGATACTAAATGGAAATTATGGCCACTTTTTCACTCAAATATGAAGGAATTTGGCTTTTGCTTGCCTCTTGTTAACTTTCAATCGAGACAACAGCACCAACAAGTGCAAGTAGAATTTAAATTCATTCTTAGTAAGAATAAATATGTATCACTTGTAGTCATGCATTTTTCATCCAATGTGTGAGAACAATGCTTTAATATTTGCTTATATATTCAAACAAGAATTACAGGTGTAGATTGTCATAATCAATCTAAAATGGTATCTTCCTTTACTATTTTTAGTATTTTAGGTGTGGTGAGAGAAGTATTTCACAAATACTTGGAAGATACAAGAGATTCAATTTGAACATAAAGCATGTTTCCACTGACTCTGTGGATGTTGGCTGATACTTTCCACTGTGGCACAGATGCCATAATTTCACTGCTAATTACAATTCCCACATTTTATTTTTCACAAGTATCATTTGTGCAAGAATGGCTATGTGTATATTCTGTCAGCTGCAATCCAACATAAAAATAATTCATAATTTCAAAATATGTTGACAGCTACTTATCAAAAATAACTCACCAACCTATGCAACCAACAGTTTACATTGTTGGGTTTTGTAAGACAACAAGAAATACTTCCTTTTAAGTGACCAACAGACTCATTCTCTCTTACACTGCTGGTCAAAGAAATATTTATAGTCCATAAACTAACAATTCTATGTCCGCAATCTAATTATGTCATAGATGTGAAAATGCCTTTACTGTTTTCTGTTTCTGTGCTGCATCAAAACATCTTTATTGTTGTACCTACAGTTATAAAGTAAAGCTTGTCTATGGTTACACAAGCTAACAGCTGTCTATGTTTACCACAATACACATTAAGTGGCAGAGAAGTATACATAAAACATAGCTGAAAGCTTGAACTCAGAAGATAAATTGATGACATATTCTCGTTCTTCATTATTTTTACTTGCTCATATAAAGATCATCCCACTGGGGTTTCTGCTGTTCCCCATGACTCACCTGCTCTCTCCCTCTGTATCTCCCTTTCAGAAGTGATATCAAACAATTGTATCATACGACTGCAGGAAAGCAAAATGTACCGATGAGGGGCCTTTGCAGCCCTCACCAGAATCCATGCCCATTAACCTTTCACCATCTGACACCTCAAGGGAAAAATCACAGCCAATGACAACCACATCTTGGCATGGCTACACTCTGCTTTCCCTCTCTATCACCCTGCTTTTGTCACCCTTTCTCTTCTGCAGGAATTTCTTCCTTCTTAATGTTCTCCAAATATCCACCTTTGTCTCAAGTCTCTCTGCACCCACCTCATCTTCCTGCTTTGTGACTCTGCACTCTGAGTAAAGGTCAAAATTTTTAACTCTGTCAAGAGATCTTTGGTTTGAAATTACTTTTGGTATAGAATTTAGAGACTCTGTAGAGTTTCCCGAAGCTCCTAATGAATTCAGAACCTATACTACACTTTCTCTAGGAATAATTGTAAAAATAAAGCCATTTCATGTTGCATACTTCTGTTAAACAAAAAACAAACAAACAAAACCAAAAGAACAACCAAAACCACAAGCCTTTTTAATTTTTTTTTTTTTACTTTCCTTGTAAATCTCCTAGATATTTTAAGTGATGGATTGCAAGTTGTCCCACTGGAAAATATTTCAAAAAAACAATGAACCTTCACTGCCATAAAAATTATTGGATGAATAATAGGGATACATGACCAACTGGAAAAGGATCAAATGTGCCATAGCATTAATTAGTGTCCATATTTATGCACAATGGCTGTACTCATGCCAACTGAAACAACAACCTAAAAATCAAATTGAGAATTAAATCACAGCAAGATAACCAAAACAACCACATTTTTCAAAACTGATCTTCAAAGACCAAAGATGGGAGCACAGACACTTATCTATCTCTCCTATTCACCACTCTCTTCTACCATGACATGCCTACAATTACTCAGCCATACGAATAATTCTGTAGGAAATAATTTCTCAAAGGAAACTGATCAGACTTTTTATTCTGGACTTAACTATTGTATAAACAGACCTCTCTCTGATCCAATTTTAAAAGAAACTGGTCATTCATTAATCTAAAAAAATTCTAGAATGTTAAAATATCCAGGTAATTTTACTAACAATTAAGATTTTGGAAGCAGTTGGGACCAAAAGAGGGAGAGTAGGTTTTGAATATTCTGTTATGTTCTGCTTGCAACAGTGTCTTGAATATATCTAGCACATGTTAAGGATGCACATAGCTCAGTTGCCTGAAAAATTAAATTAATTACATCTTGGCTTATGTATCCTGTGAGCACAGCACAAAAAAATGCTATAAAAACAAATATTTGAAAGCCTCGCTAAGCAAAATTGTAATTGATTGCAGTTTGCCAGAATACTGTGTTACTTCAGAGGAACGTTTCTGTGAAGTTTTACAGTCTGTTCAATAATGTTACTTAGTGTATAAGGCTTTAAAACAGTAAAGGTGTAAACCCACACTTTTCATTTTAGATAATTCTAAAATCTTCCTTATATTATGCAAGTTCAATCTGCTCAAGGACAAAATTTCTTTGGAGTTTCACCAGGTCTTTGAATATCGAATCAGCAGGATAAGTCTCACAGCAATTGATAAATTTCTAAGCAATTAGGTGCTCCCCTGCTTTGACTAGACTGCCATATCCTGTGTACATGTCATATAATAGATACTAAATAATTGTTTTTCCAGCTGAATTAAACAGAATGGAATTATGCTTTTAAATTATTCCTCCCTCCACCCCATCTTGACCTTGTGTTCTAGATCTATGAAAGAAAATAAGGCCTAGTGCCACAATTCAAAGACTGAGCACATGAGCAGGCTGACTGCCCATTCAAATATCAAAAAATAAGGCATTTCAGTAATCACAGTATTTTCCCCAAAGCTGCTCCTGATTTTGGCTCAAATGCTAATGCAGATGAATCCAACACAGGCCTGTTTTATTAGTCCTCTAGTGAGAAGGTGGAAGCAAAGGATAGGACACAACATAAACATTTTTTAAAAGTTTTAAAAATTTGAAAAAGTGTTGAAACAATTGCTATTTAATGTCAAACATAGTCAGAACACAGGTGCACATTCTCAAAGCCCTCAGAATCAGTGTAGTGTTTGTATCTATGAGGCTGCTGCAACACATGCACGGAGCACAAGTCAGAGCTGAAAGAACTTTATATTGATTTTGCACATCTCTAGTTCACAAACAAAGCCCAGTTTAGGAGAGAGAAGTGTCATCAAGATGCCAAAGGGAGCTTGTAAACACATGGAGATTAGAACATAAATACCATTTGAGCATAAGTGTATAGATACATGTGCTTCACTGGTGAGTGGGAACAAGATCAAGAAGTCCTTACTAGGAATGAAAGTAGAATTGAGTGAAAATGGCTCCCTCCTCACGGGCAGAAGGACAAAGCAGCAAAGATCTCAAAAAAAAAGAAAAAAAAACACAAAAAAAACCAAAAAAAAAAAACCTCAATACCACAAGAAGATACTTTTTGCATGCTTTCAGATCTCAAAAAAAAAGGAAAAAAAAAAAAAAAACCACAAAAACCTCAATAGCACAAGAAGATACTTTTTGCATGCTTTTGAGCGAGGGAAAATAATGAATATTAAAACAACCGGAATAAAATTTTAAATGAGAGTTACATATCAAGGTTGTAAGTGCTTTTTTTATATTATATTGAATTTATTCAAAATAATTTTTTTTAAGAGAAGTGTTAAGGCACTGTAAATATAAACCTTGCATTTATAGTAACTATCACCTCTGTTGTTAATGTGTGTGAGCCTTAACTCATGGAATTCAGTCTTCCAATTAATGGACTTTAGAAGATGTTATTTGTCTTTTTATATTACAAAAAATAATCCTAAAAGAAAAGATTATACCATAATAATGGAGAAAAATTCTGCAGGGAAAAATATGTCAATATCACTAATCTTGGTATTTGTTTTCAAGGTGAAAAAATAGACATTACAGATAAAAAACCATGAAATTACTCTAAATAACTTTATCATAGAAGTAGTTTAGTAAGATATAGAAAAGAAACTAGGTATTCTGCTAAGATCTGATGGGAAAACTTAAGGAAAATGACATTAAATGCAGTTTTCTGAGCTTGAAAAATCAATGCCAGCTCATTTTCATGAAATTCACATGGAATCAAAGGTTTCAAGAGACAAATGAATGCATTTGGACTTACTGGACACACGGTAATGCTTTGCTCCCACTGACTCATGCTCAGACTTTCTTCCAGCGTTGTGCACTTCTTCATCACCATGTCCCAGCCACAATAAGGGTCTTGGGATCCAATGCATGCACTGTGGATGAAAACCAATTAGATAAGCAGGACATTTAACTTCATTTGTACTGACCAAAGATTTCTAAATAACTACGTAGCATCCCTTGGCATTTTATAGGCAGATAGTGAAATTGATCCCTGTTGTGGTATGGCACAGACAAAATGACCAAAACCAGAGGAAAAATAATTTTAATGCCTATATAAAACTAGGATTTCTTTTAAGTGCATAGCTGAATTTCTGTCTGCATGCATGGTATGTTGTCTTGACTGATTGTTGTACTTAATTACTAGAGAATTACAGAAATTCATAAAGTGGGTATAATGTCTGCTCCAAGTAAAAATTTCAAGAGGTTACAGTTCTTAGTCTTTTCTGTCAGTTTTGGAATAGTAGATATCACCTTTTTCAGAAATCAGAGGACAGTTTCTGCTCTTTGAAATTAATTAGAAAACTTTCTGATCTGTTTTCTGCACTTCTATAAAATCTCTGGAAGTTAGTTCAAAGGGGCACTGGTGGCTGCCATCATGCCTCTTACATATCACATACTGCACTCAACACTGTCTCCTAAGGGCACACGAGGAGGGAAAGAAATGGATTACAGAGAAGGATGGCAGTTCAGTTTCATGCAGACTCTGAAAGATCCACTGTACAAAACTAGAAGTTCATTTCTTATGAACTCAATAAGTAGCAGGTTTCTCTTGCCAAGGTCTAGTGTTAGCAGTCCAGGCAATAGGTCTGCAGCTTCATATCTAAAGATCATAAGAAAGGAGGAGGAACTCCCATCATAGTGAAGCACAGTACAATTGGTTAAACACTTGTAAGAAGACCTATAAACTACACATAAAAATAATGCATTTAAACATTTTTTTCTAGATTGTAAAAAATGTTAGACTGATCATTTTTGTTCAACTCAAATCCATGGGCATTATCCGTCTCTCTTTAATTGTCTGTTCCCATCACATCTGTTGACTGAAGAGCCACAGAGATGATTAAGTACCTGGAGCATCTCTCCAGTGAGGAGAGGCTGAGAAAGCTCGGAGAGCTGTTTAGCCAAGAGGGAGAGGGAGAGGGAGAGGGAGAGGGA